>NC_053041.3:129929317-131179317 GCF_002575655.3 Aegilops tauschii subsp. strangulata
AAATATCCCATAGTGGCAATAATATTTGTATTACATTATATTTTTATATTCATAATTATAGAGTTTATATTATATGTTATAACTGCTATGATCCTGAAATATGCGATTCAGTGAAAAACTCATATGCACATGCGGAATGATAAACGGTAAAATAAGAGGTTTCTAGTCTTGCCTCTAGGCCTAGCTCAAGTGTTGTTGGTGATCATGTTTTCCGCATCTTAGGATATCGGTAAGTGTAACAATAGTCCTAAAACAACATTGAGATTATGACGTTGGAAGAACGATCATATTGAATCGACTCAATCTTGTTTGTTATGAATTGAGTTAATATCGTCTGTAATCTATTGTAATAACACAGAGTGTTGACATGTGAATTTGATTCTTAGACCATGAGAGTATCGTAGTCACTTCTTACCGTATGGTGGGCTTTGGGTGCTCAAACATCACATGTAACACGGTGATTATAACGACAACAACAGATTCATCGAAAAGTTTGACAAGGGACTAGATAGCTCGAGAGTGGGATTTGCTGCTCCCACGATGGAGAGATATTCTTAGGGCCCTCTCGGTGTGATGGCATCAATCATCATCTGGCCAGACACACGTGACTTCGTCATGGGGGTGCCGGAACAAAATAACGAGAAAGAAAAACAAAACCGGTAACGAGGATTTCGGTATAGTGAGCATAGTGATGACTCAGGAGGATACCGATGCATCCCGGGTTTTGTGAAGTATCGCGAAGCAATGGGAAAATCACATGATAACATAAGGTTCACTCGAATATCATTCGTGCACTCATAGGGACCGATACGGACGTCCATGGTCCCGCTGTCGGTCATTGAACGTACAGTTTAGTTCATGTCTATGAGTTACAGGGTCACAAGCTTAAGGCAATCACGATCTGCTAAGTATTAGTAGGACGCGAGTCATGAGAATATATTCGTGAAATTATTTCATGAATATTCGTAATAGTTCTAAGAGGATCCGGAAGCGTTTCGGGGTCACCGGTAGCGTTTCGGAGAGTATCTGGTAATATCGGGTATTACTGATAAATTATATATAGGTGAAAAATATTTCTGGATATTTTAATATATATATATATATATATATACGCTATTCGTCACCCTGGGTGAAGAATAGTTATTCTTCACCCCCTCTCTATTTTGACATTAATGCACCGTATTTTTATGTTTCGTAAATTTTATCTTATTTCATACATAAAAAGAGAACGTAAGAAAGTATGTACTCGCCGTAAAAAATATTTTATGTTACGTAAAATTATGAATGTAAAAACATAGTTTAAAACATACATCAAATGTGATTTTTTTGGTCTTATAACTTATATTTTTGTTTTTTATACCAAATTTTACATATTGAGTCAATATGCATGTAACTATTTATATTCTAAACGTAATTTATTTAGGAAGCGATCGTAAGATTACCTCGGGTGAATAATAACTTATTATGCACCCTGGATGATGAATAGTAACACTATTATATATATATAATGTTCTAGAAGTATTCATAATATTTTATATTTAATTTAAATATCAACTAGCCTTAAAATGCCAAGAGGTGGAAGGAATTATGGGCCACAAGGGCCCATAAGGAAGTGCCCCCCTCCCCCCCTTGCCATATGGGGGAGCCGGATTGGACAAGGGGAGGGAGTCCAATTCACCCTCCTAGGCCGGCGCCCCAAGGGGGAAACTTTCCCCCTTGGTATTAGGAAACGTAGTAGAAAACAAAAAAAATCGCACCTACGATCACCAAGATCTATATGAAGATGCATATGAGTTGGGATAAACGATCGTTACCAACTCCGAAGTGCAGCGGAAGAAGAAGAGTCGGTGTGGATCGTGCTCGAAGTCCCTCGAACGATGATGACGATCCCGCGAACCATCCTCGAACGATCCCTCGAACAGAAGACTGAAAGCATGGGCTCTCTACTTGGTTGCAAGTGTACGGTCTTCACGATCCGGCATCGCTTTGTCGTCCATAGCTAATCGTCACCGGAGAATTAGAGGAAGGAGATTAGAACCACACTGGGCTTCTAATTATGAGGATTACAGGTGGCTAGGGCTAGCTCTAATTAGTCTAGGACTAACTAGAACTAGATCAACTAGAAGAGGCACCCAAAAACTTGTATTCAAAAGGGTGGAAAACCTCTAGTATATATAGGTTTAGGAGGGAGGAGAGGGCAGCCACCAAGGGAGGAAAGTCCTCACTTGGTGCGCCGGCCTGGGGGGAGTCCAACTCCCACCCCTAGTAGGATTCGCCCCCCTCCCCCCCACCACAAGGAAAGGGGGGCACACCTTCACTTGGGCCTTTATGGCCCAAGTCGCCTTCCCCTTCTTAACCTTTTAAGGCCCGTTGAATTTAATTAATATATAAAATACTTTAAACATTTTAGAGCATTATATATATAATTTAACATCCCCGGAAACATTTTCCACCTATATATAATTAATTGGTAATACCCGATATTATCCGATATTCACCGAAACACTTCCGGTGACCCCGAAACGCTTCCGGAACCTCTTGGAACTATTCCGGATATTAATGAAACTATTTCACAAATATATTCTCATCATTCCTGTTAATTAACCTGTCGCACATCTAGCTGCATGACAAATTTCGTCAGACAAGTTGCCTGCCTGCGGAGGGGCGGGCGCGGACGCCGTGGTAGGCGGAGCTGCTCCGGGCGCGCGGCGGCATGTCGGCGGTAGGGAAGAAGGCGCGTGGACGTGGGGGAGAAGGGCGCGGCGACGGCGGCGGGGCGCTAGAGGCGAGGAAGAAGGGCGCGGCGGTGACAGGGGGCGCTGGAGGCGAGGAAGAAGGGCGCGGCGGCGGCAGGGGGCGCTGGAGGCGAGGAAGAAGGGCGCGGCAGGGAAGAGGGAGACGATGGAGTGGCGGTTGGCGGGCGCTTGCGTGCTGGTTTTTATAGAGCCCGCTGGACGCCGCGCGCCAAAACTGTCGGATGCGTTGCCGCTTTTTCGCGCGCGCGCAAGACTTTCACGCGTCTGCTGGAGCGCGCCAACCAGGCTCGCGTGCGCAAAACCGGAATCTTTTCCCGCTCGCGCCAAAACTAGCGCGCCTATTGGAGATGCTCTTTAGATTTTTCCTCCTCCACAAGAAAAGCCCCTTCTCCTTCTGTAGGCGCTGCCGCCGGTCTGCCCCATCTCCGATGGCCTCTGGGCCATGGAGGTGCGGAGGATCTCGGCCCCCCACCAGCAGGAGGGACCCTATTCTCGTTCTTGTTAGATTCAACGTCTTGGTTGGTGCATGGTGACGGCAATGTCCCTTAGTGGGAATAATGTCTCACATGCTCTATTCTTGTTCCGATGATGCATCTAGCATCGTCGGAGGGCATATGGAGGTGTGTCTCCGACAGATCTCGCGGGATTCGGTCGGTGTTGGTTTTCAGTGAATCTATTTGGATCTGGTCTTATTTCGTCTTCTTTGAGTGTTTACAGGTTTGATCCTTCTAATCTACGAGTTTCTTCATCGGTGATGGTTTCTTCTTTGGTGCGCTGGTCCTATGGGGCCTTAGCACAACGACTTCCCGACTGTCTACTACAACAAGGTTTTCTCGACTTTAGTGAGGGAGGGGCGATGACGACGGCGCCTTCTGCTCACTCCAGTGCTTTTAGTTGTCTCTAAGTGGTCCACGAACGTGATTGTAATTTTTATTACATTTGTTATTGTTTGTACTGCCATGATTGAAAATGAATAGATTAAAAGTTTCTTGAAAAAAATAGTTAAGTGAACCATGTTCCAAGTTCTCAAAACAAAACAAAAGAGTGAGTTTAAAAACACCAAAAAAAGCGAACCATTTTCCACGAAAGTACCCAAAATTGAGTAGGCGGTAGGCCACCAAAAGCAAAATGGTTCATCCCCTTCCCTTTCACGGCGGAACCTATACAATTACAACGTCCAAACGGAGCCTGTCCAAACGATCGAGAGCGTGCGTTCGGTACTGCGTAACCACATCTGCATGGAAACTTGCGCTGCTTGTTAATAAGTTATACAACTTTTACATTAGTTGGCATTTTTTGGAGCCGTTCGTTTGTCTCGATCTAACGGCGCATACATACGTAGTACTCAAAAGTACGCGGATGAAAGTACTCGAAAGTACTATTAGTCTAGGGGCATTTTAGTCTTAGGAAATATATGACAAGGTGGGGCCCTCTCGTCCAATGCAAAACCGCCGCCCCTCTCCTCCAATGCAAAACCGCCGCCCCTCTCCTCCAATGTAAAGCCGCCGCCGTGCTCCTTCCCCTCTTCCATCACCATTGCAACCGCGGCCATCTCCTAGCCTTCTCCTCCTTCTCGCGGCCGCAACTTTGCTCTTCTCATCTTCCACATCCACCCCCCTCTTCCATCCACGCAAGATCCTCGATGGAGCAGCAGATCGAGCACATCGGCGACGGCGAGAATGCCAACTTCCTGGAGATCGCCGGCGGCGAGAACGCCGACTTCATGGAGATTGCCGGCGGCGACCAAGTCAAGATGGCCAGGTTGACGGAGATTCGTTGTTGGTTTCACAACATATTGCAGATGAACTGGACGGCAATGGCCAGTTTGAAGCAAATGACGAGGAGGGAGAGGGCAAAGCTTCCCCCCCCCCCCCCGCACAACCGATGCACAAGATCGAGATCCTGCTCTGGGCGATGGAGCAGGCCGATTCGTCCAGCCCGTGGACCAGGCGGAGGTGGTGGGCATTCAGATCCAGGGTAGAGCATCCACTGGATCAGGAACCCACGGTGCACGAGGTGCCGTTGCAGATTGTGGAGCCTCCAACCGAGTCGGAGATGACTCCGAAGCGCAAGAGGAGCAGGACAGTGGTCGCGACATCGCTTCCCCGTCGTTCTCCACGCTTCCCTCGCTGCTCTCCTCGTCTGAACGGCGGTCGTAGCTATGTTTAGGGTAAGATTGCTGAATTTCATTCATCATTTCTTGCCACTTGCTTAATTTGATTCTCTGCAATATGTTCTTGCTACCTGTGTACTTGAATCCGTAGCCTCTGGATGGCAGCTTAGTTTGATCGACGAGGCTGGAATGAGTCTAGGCATATAGCATTGCTATGTTTACTTGCTATGTTTTGATGTGCTGGAGTGGTACCCATGATAGGAAATTTTGTCTGTCACCTCAAGAGTTGTGTTCAAATTACGTGATGCAATCTGTGTAAATTGAACTTGCAATATTTTGGCTGCAAGAAGTGCCTCCAGACAAGTTCAGTACACAGTTTAGAGTGATAGACTCTGGGTTGACACTGAAATATTTCAATACTGCAAGTTTAGTAGATAGTTGTAGGCATTGAAATACTTCAGTTACCAGTTCACACTGAAATATTTGTGTAGTGCAATTGCAGTCCACACGGGTACACACTGAAAAATTTCAGTAGTGCAATGCAATTTCAGTACACACGGGTAGACACTGGAATATTTCAGTACTGCAGTTTCAGTACACACACGCAACCCCTGAAATATTTTGGTGTAGCAGTTTCAGTACACGCGCGTAGCCACTGAAATATTTCGATGGTGCTGTTTCAGTACAAGCATGTAGCCTCTGAAATATTTCGGTGGTGCACTTTCGGTACACGCACGTACCAACTGAAATATTTCAGTGGTTCACTTTCAGTACACGCATGTACGAAATGAAATATTTCAATGGTGCTGTTTCAGTACACGCATGTAGCAATTGAAATATTTCAGTGGTGCTGTTTCAGTACACACACACGTAGCCACTGAAATATTTCAGTAATGCACTTTCAGTACAGAGATGTAGACACTGAAATATTTCAATAGTGCCTTGTCGGTGATCTTGCATCCAAATATTTAGGGCTTCCTAATGATTCAGCAAAAAAATAGACATAAGCAGTGAAATAATTTTTGTAGGGATGTTGGCTTACTCATGTTGCCATGCTGTACAACCTTTTGCTTCACTTCCTGTAAGTGCTTCTTGCATGTGCTATGGCCTACATGCTGTTTACTCTCATCACAGCAGTGATTTTGCATCTTGCAAAGGTCTTATTAATTCAACATTGACTTCTATGAACTTTGTATTCAAATTCGTATCCTCCTACAGTTGTTGTGACAGATTTCCTTGGCATCTTCAAATTACCGTACTGTCATTTTTCGAATACCAACTGTATTCAATCTGAAACTTTCAGTTACTTATATGCTACAGGTGGGATCATTGATAGGTTGCTGAAGATGCTGCGCCTCACAATAAAAGTCCCTTGCTCAACCTCAACATCACAAGCTTTTTTGCATTTCTAGTTGTCTCAGTATTTCATGTGATGTATTTGAATACCAGAAGTTGTTATGCATTACAAGTTCAATCTGATAATCGTAGTACCTGCAGTATGTGTGTTATCTATTTTGTATGTGTGGGATCAAAATCTAATACGGTTCTGATTCTTGTTTTCATGGCCTTGATGCTAAGTTAAGTACATGCTGGTCAGAGTGATCGGAGGGAAGGGTGGCACTGGTGGAAATATTTTAGGGTTTTATCGTCGTGATAACCCTAGAAAATTAATAAAAACGTCGAAAATCAATGGAACTAGTCATGGATGCTTCTCATGTTGGTACAAGGGTGAAGAAAGAATATAGGTCCATTTGAAGCAAGTCGAGAAAAACCCGTCCTTCCACACGGACCCTTACCTCCTACGGGACCGGCCGCCGGCGAAGGATCGACAACGTGCGCTTCTCGCGTCACCTCCGAGAAGTATTTTAAGCATTTAGTCGTATTAGAAAATCCATACAAATGCCGACAACCTTACCAAACTAGTCATGCTTCCTTCTCATGTTGATACAAAGAAGTGGAATTTTTTTGGGTCCATTTACATCATGTCCAGCAAGTATTTTAAGAAGTATAAATTCAAAAAAAAATTCAAAAAAATATAAAACCTTGGAAACCTAGCTTTGTTTGTGCAATAGATCATGTGTGCCAAAATTTGGGTGATTTGGAGGTGGTCGAAAAAATCACCGCATTCCGGAGGGACCATTTGGTCTAACTTAAGCCATTTTTTCGACCACCTCCAAATCACCCAATTTTTCTATGACACGGTGACCCACATGTGCCAAACATGTCTATGAAATAAAATTTGGAAAAAAATATTTTACAATGCCCCCTAGAGGTATAGACCGATGTTTTGATCAGTCAGTCTAGAGGGCAGTATAAATTCAAAAAAAAATCCAAAAAATATAAAACCTTGGAAACCTAGCTTTGTTTGTGCAAGAGATAATGTGTGCCAAATTTTGGGTGATTTGGAGGTGGTCGAAAAAATCACCGCATTCCGTAGGGACCATTTGGTCACTTAAGCCACTTTTTGAACAAAGGTGATTTTTTCCACCACCTCCAAATCACCAAATTTTCTATGACACGGTGACCCACATGTGCCAAACATGTCTATGAAATAAAATTTGGAAAAAATATATTTTACAATGCCCCCTAGAGGTATAGGCCGATGTTATGATCAGTCAATCTAGAGGGCAGTATAAATTCAAAAAAAAATAAAAAAAATAAAACCTTGGAAACCTAGTTTTGTTTGTGCAAGAGATCATGTGTGCCAAATTTTGGGTGATTTGGAGGTGGTCGAAAAAATCACCGCATTCCGGAGGGACCATTTGGTCTACTTAAGCCATTTTTAGAACAAAGGTGATTTTTTCCACCACCTCCAAATCACCCAAATTTTCTTTTACACGGTGACCCACATGTGCCAAACATTTCTATGAAAGAAAACTTGGAATAAATATTTTACAATGCCCCCTGGAGGTATAGACCGATGTTTTGATCATTCAGTCTAGAGGGTAGTATAAATTCAAAACAAATTCAAAAAAATATAAAACCTTGGAAACCTAGCTTTGTTTGTGAAAGAGATCATGTGTGCCAAATTTTGGGTGATTTGGAGGTGGTCGAAAAAATCACCGCATTCCAGAGGGACCTAACTTAAGCCATTTTTTGAACAAAGGTGATTTTTTCCACCACCTCCAAATCACCCAAATTTTCTTTTACACATTGACCCACATGTGCCAAACATGTGTATGAAAGAAAATTTGGAAAAAATATATTTTACAATGCCCCCTTGAGGTACAGACCGATGTTATGATCAGTCAGTCTAGAGGGCAGTATAAATTCAAAAAATTCAAAAAAATATAAAACCTTGGAAACCTATCTTTGTTTGTGCAAGAGATCATGTGTGCCAAAATTTGGGTGATTTGGAGGTGGTCGAAAAAATCACCGTATTCTGGAGGGACCATTTGGTCTAACTTAAGCCATTTTTTGAACAAAGGTGATGTTTTCCACCACCTCCAAATCACCCAAATTTTCTTTGACATGGTGACCCACATGTGCCAAACATGTGCATGAAAGAAAAATTGGAAAAAATATATTTTACAATGCCCCCTAGAGGTATAGACCGATGTTTTGATCAGTCAGTCTAGAGGGCAGTATAAATTCAAAAACAATTCAAAAAAATATAAAACCTTGGAAACCTAGCTTTGTTTGTGCAATAGATCATGTGTGCCAAAATTTGGGTGATTTGGAGGTGGTCGAAAAAATCACCGCATTCCGGAGGGACCATTTGGTCTTACTTAATTAAGCGTTGCCTTACTAGAAAATCAATGGAACTAGTCATGGATGCTTCTCATGTTGGTACAAGGGTGTAGAAAGAATATAGGTCCATTTGAAGGAAGTCGAGAAAAACCCGTCCTTCCACACGGACCCTTACCTCCTACCCGAACGGCCGCTGGTGAAGGAGGTGAATTTTTGGCCATGTTAAGAATAATTTTTCCTTGTTGTGGGCATGGCCACTGATACGTCTCCAACGTATCTATAATTTTTGATTGCTCCATGCTATATTATCTTCAGTTTTGGACATTATTGGGATTTGTTATTCACTTTTATATTACTTTTGGGACTAACCTATTAACGGGAGGCCCAACCCAGAATTGCTATTTTTTGCCTATTTCAGAGTTTCGCAGAAAAAAGAATATCAAACGGAGTCCAAACAGAATGAAACCTTCGGGAACGTGATTTTCTCACAGAACATGATCCAGGAGAGTTGGACCCTACGTCAAGCAACCAACAGGGAAGCCACGAGGTAGGGGGCGCACCTACCCCCCTAGGGCGCGCCCTCCACCCTAGTGGGCCCCCTGTTGCTCCACCGACGTGCTCCTTCCTCCTATATATACCTACGTACCCCCAAACGATCAGATACGGAGCCAAAAAACTAATTCCACCGCCGCAACCTTCTGTACCCACGAGATCCCATCTTGGGGCCTGTTCCGGAGCTCCGCCGGAAGGGGCATCGATCACGGAGGGCTTCTACATCAACACCATAGCCCCTCCAATGAAGTGTGAGTAGTTTACCTCAGACCCTCGGGTGCATAGTTATTAGCTAGATGGCTTCTTCTCTCTTTTTGGATCTCAATACAATGTTCTCCCCCTCTCTCGTGGAGATCTATTCGATGTAATCTTCTTTTTGCGGTGTGGTTGTTGAGACCGATGAATTGTGGGTTTATGATCAAGTTTATCTATGAACAATATTTGAATCTTCTCTGAATTCTTTTATTTATGATTGGTTATCTTTGCAAGTCTCTTCGAATTATCAGTTTGGTTTGGCCTACTAGATTGATCTTTCTTGCAATGGGAGAAGTGCTTAGCTTTGGGTTCAATCTTGCGGTGTCCTTTCCGAGTGACACGTATTGTATTGTTGCCATCGAGGATAACAAGATGGGTTTTTTATATCATATTGCATGAATTTATCCCTCTACATCATGTCATCTTGCTTAAGGCGTTACTCTGTTCTTATGAACTTAATACTCTAGATGCATGCTGGATAGCGGTCGATGTGTGGAGTAATAGTAGTAGATGCAGGCAGGAGTCGGTCTACTTGTCTCGGACGTGATGCCTATATACATGATCATACCTAGATATTCTCATAACTATGCTCAATTCTGTCAATTGCTCAACAGTAATTTGTTCACCCACCTTAAAATACTTATGCTCTTGAGAGAAGCCTCTAGTGAAACCTATGGCCCCCGGGTCTATTTTCCTTCATACTAATCTTCAAATACTTAGTTATTTTCCTTTGCTTTTATTTTACTTTGCATCTTTATCATAAAAATACAAAAAATATATATCTTATCATATCTATCAGATCTCACTCTCGTAAGTGGCCGTGTAGGGATTGACAACCCCTTATCGCGTTGGTTGCGAGGATTTATTTGTTTGTGTAGGTGCGAGGGACTCGCGCGTAGCCTCCTACTGGATTGATACCTTGGTTCTCAAAAACTGAGGGAAATACTTACGCTACTTTGCTGCATCACCCTTTCCTCTTCAAGGGAAAACCAACGCAGTGCTCAAGAGGTAGCAAGAAGGATTTCTGGCGCCGTTGCCAGGGAGGTCTACGCAAAAGTCAACAAACCAAGTACCCATCACAACCCTTATCTCCCGCATTACATTATTTGCCATTTGCCTCTCGTTTTCCTCTCCCCCACTTCACCCTTGCCGTTTTATTCGCCCGCACTTTCCGTTCGTCGCTTTCTTGCTTGCCTTGTCGTCATGGCTAGTCCTTTATCATCTCCGTTGTCTCCCGAGAATGAAGTTCTCAATTTTAAACAAAGGGAGGGAGAAAATCTAAAAGACGCTTGGTATAGAATTGGCAATGCTCAAAATAGATCTACCAGGAAGCAATCTACTTCCGTTCTTCTCCGCAATTTTCATGTAGGCGCTAATCCTTGGTATAGATATATCCTTGACACCATTACCGGAGGGAATTTCTTGGGTAGCCATACCTTTGATTCTTATAATGCTATGATAGATTTGTTTGGCTCGCCACCTCTTTTGGTTAATGGAACTATTTTAACTTTGGAGCATGTAATGCAAAGACTTGAGATTATTGAAAATAAAGTTGCTACCGTAGAGTTAATTGAAAATTTGGATAAAAAGATCCACAATCGAATTACCCAATATGGGTCTAAGGTATGAGTCACTTTGAGAAATATTAAGGAGAAGGAACCCATAGTTAACGAAAGAATAAATCAAGATTCCACTAGAATCGATAAACTTGAGGGTATCATTACTAACTTGGGAACCACTTTTTCTTCCGTAAAGAATACTCCAAGCCCTTCAACTAAAATTTCCAAGCTTATGTATGTTCCTAAAAATAAGGGTGAATCCTCTAGTAAGGAAACTGCGGATCTTAAATCTATAAGTGTTCATCCCAATCTTTTTGCTATCATTAAGGAACCATTTGCTACAAATGATTTTTTCGATCTTGTTCCTAAAAGTTTGATAATTAAGAGAAAGAAAGAAACTCTAAAGGATGATAGATGTCTTATTGAAGAATTGCCTACCAAAGATGGCAATACCTAGATCTATCCTTGCTTTTATGCCTAGCTAAGGGCGTTAAACGATAGCGCTTGTTGGGAGGCAACCCAATTTTATTTTTAGTTTTTTCCTTTTTGCTTCTGTTTAGGAATAAATCTTTGATCTAGCCTCTGGTTAGATGTGTTTTTATGTTTTAATTAGTGTTTGTGCCAAGTTAAACCTATAGGATCTTCTTGGATGATAGTTATTTGATCTTGCAGAAATTTCCAGAAACTTTCTGTTCACGAAAATAATTGTTAAAAATCAGCAGAACGTGATAAAATATTGATTCCAACTGCTTCGGATCAATAAGCAAATTTCCTAGGTCTTCCTATTTTGGCTGATTTTTTGGAGTTCCAGAAGTTTGCGTTAGTTACAGATTACTACAGACTGTTCTGGTTTTGACAGATTCTGTTTTTCGTGTGTTGTTTGCTTATTTTGATGAATCTATGGCTAGTAAAATAGTTTATAAACCATAGAGAAGTTGGAATACAGTAGGTTTAAGACCAATATAAATAAAGAATGACTTCATTACAGTATCTTGAAGTGATATTTTGTTTTCTTTCGCTAACGGAGCTCACGAGATTTTCTGCTAAGTTTTGTGTTGTGAAGTTTTCAAGTTTTGGGTGAAAGATTTGATGGATTATGGAACAAGGAGTGGCAAGAGCCTAAGCTTGGGGATTCCCATGGCACCCCCAAGATAATCTAAGGACACCAAAAAGCCAAAGCTTGGGGATGCCCCGGAAGGCATCCCCTCTTTCGCCTACTTCCATCGGTAACTTTACTTGGGGCTATATTTTTATTCACCACATGATATGTGTTTTGCTTGGAGCGTCTTGTATGATTTGAGTCTTTTCTTTTTAGTTTACCACAATCATCCTTGCTGTACACACCTTTTGAGAGAGTTACACATGATTCGGAAATTATTAAAATAGTCTATGTGTTTCACTTATATCTTTTGAGCTATATAGTCTTGCTCTAGTACTTCACTTATATCTTTTAGAGCACGGTGGTGGATTTGTTTTATAGAAACTATTGATCTCACATGCTTCACTTAGATTATTTTGAGAGTCTTAAATAGCATGTTAATTTGCTTAAATAATATTAATATGCTAGGCATACAAGATTAGTAGAAAGAAAAATTCTTATGAGTGTGTTGAATACTATGAAGTTTGATGCTTGATAGTTGTTTTGAGATATGAAGATGGTGATATTAGAGTCATGCTAGTTGAGTAGTTGTGGATTTGAGGAATACTTGTGTTAAAGCTTGTGATTCCCGTAGCATGCACGTATGGTGAACCGTTATGTGATGAAGTCGGAGCATAATTTATTTCTTGATTATCTTCCTTATGAGTGGCGGTCGGGGACGAGCGATGGTATTTTCCTACCAATCTATCCCCCTAGGAGCATGCGCGTAATACTTTGCTTTGATAACTTGTAGATTTTTGCAATAAGTATATGAGTTCTTTATGACTAATGTTGAGTCCATGGATTATACGCACCCTTCTTCCTTTCACCATTGCTAGGCTCTCTAATACCGCACACTTTTCGCCGGTATCATACACCCACCATATACCTTCCTCAAAACAGCCACCATACCTACCTATCATGGCATTTCCATAGCCATTCCGAGATATATTGCCATGCAACTTTCCACCATTCCATTTAACATGACATACTCCATCATTGTCATATTGCTTTGCATGATCATGTAGTTGACATTGTACTTGTGGCAAAGCCACTGTTCATAATTCTTTCATACATGTCACTCTTGATTCATTGCATATCCCGGTACACCGCCGGAGGCATATATATAGAGTCCTATTTTGTTCTAAGTATTGAGTTGTAATTCATGAGTTGTAAGTAAATAAAAGTGTGATGATCATCATTATTAGAGCATTGTACCAAGTGAGGAAAGGATGATGGAGACTATGATTCCCCCACAAGTCGAGATGAGACTCTGGACTAAAGAAAAGAGGCCATAAAAAAAGAGAAAAGGCCCAAGTAAAATAATGAGAGAAAAAGAGAGAAGGGACAATGTTACTATCCTTTTACCACACTTGTGCTTCAAAGTAGCACCATGATCTTCATGATAGAGAGTCTCCTATGATATCACTTTCATATACTAGTGGGAATTTTTCATTATAGAACTTGCCTTGTATATTCCAATGATGGGCTTCCTCAAAATGCCCTAGGTCTTCGCGAGCAAGCGAGTTGGATGCACACCCACTTAGTTTCTTTTGTTGAGCTTTCATACATTTATAGCTCTAGTGCATCCGTTGCATGGCAATCCCTACTCACTCACATTGATATCTATTGATGGGCATCTCCATAGCCCGTTGATACGCCTAGTTGATGTGAGACTATCTTCCCCTTTTTGTCTTCTCCACAACCACCATTCTATTCCACATATAGTGCTATGTCCATGGCTCACGCTCATGTATTGCGTGAAGATTGAAAAAGTTTGAGAATGTCAAAAGGATGAAACAATTGCTTGACTTGTCATCGGGGTTGTGCATGATTTAAATACTTTGTGTGGTGAAGATAGAGCATAGCCAGACTATATGATTTTGTAGGGATAACTTTCTTTGGCCATGTTATTTTGAGAGGACACAATTGCTTAGTTAGTATGCTTGAAGTATTATTATTTTTATGTCAATATTAAAATTTTGTCTTGAATCTTATGGATCTGAATATTCATACCACAATTAAGAAGAATTACATTGAAATTATGCCAAGTAGCACTCCGCATAAAAAATTCTGTTTTTATCATTTACCTACTCGAGGATGAGCAGGAATTAAGCTTGGGGATGCTTGATACGTCTCCAACGTATCTATAATTTTTGATTTCTCCATGCTATATTATCTTCTGTTTTGGACATTATTGGGCTTTATTATTCACTTTTATATTACTTTTGGGACTAACCTATTAACCGGAGGCCCAGCCCAGAATTGCTGTTTTTTGCCTATTTCAGAGTTTCGCAGAAAAAGAATATCAAACGGAGTCCAAACGGAATGAAACCTTCGGGAACGTGATTTTCTCACCGAACATGATCCAGGAGACTTGGACCCTACGTCAAGCAACCAACAGGGAAGCCACGAGGTAGGGGGCGCGCCTACCCCCCTAGGGCGCGCCCTCCACCCTCGTAGCCCCCTGTTGCTCCACCGACGTACTCCTTCCTCCTATATATACCTACGTACCCCCAAACGATCAGATACAGAGCCAAAAAACTAATTCCACCGCCGCAACCTTCTGTACCCACGAGATCCCATCTTGGGGCCTGTTCCGGAGCTCCGCCGGAAGGGGCATCGATCACGGAGGGCTTCTACATCAACACCATAGCCCCTCCGATGAAGTGTGAGTAGTTTACCTCAGACCCTCGGGTCCATAGTTATTAGCTAGATGGCTTCTTCTCGCTTTTTGGATCTCAATACAATGTTCTCCCCCTCTCTCGTGGAGATCTATTCGATGTAATCTTCTTTTTGCGGTGTGTTTGTTGAGACCGATGAATTGTGGGTTTATGATCAAGTTTATCTATGAACAATCTTTGAATCTTCTCTGAATTCTTTTATGTATGATTGGTTATCTTTGCAATTATCTTCGAATTATCAGTTTGGTTTGGCCTACTAGATTGATCTTTCTTGCAATGGGAGAAGTGCTTAGCTTTGGGTTCAATCTTGCGGTGTCCTTTCCCAGTGACAGCAGGGGCAGCAAGGCACGTATTGTATTGTTGCCATCGAGGATAACAAGATGGTTTTTTTATCATATTGCATGAATTTATCCCTCTACATCATGTCATCTTGCTTAAGGCGTTACTCTGTTCTTATGAATTTAATACTCTAGATGCATGCTGGATAGCGGTCGATGTGTGGAGTAATAGTAGTAGATGCAGGCAGGAGGCGGTCTACTTGTCTCGTACGTGATGCCTATATACATGATCATACCTAGATATTCTCATAACTATGCTCAATTCAGTCAATTGCTCAACAGTAATTTGTTCACCCACCGTAAAATACTTATGCTCTTGAGAGAAGCCACTAGTGAAACCTATGGCCCCCGGGTCTATTTTCCTGCATATTAATCTTCCAATACTTAGTTATTTTCCTTTGCTTTTATTTTACTTTGCATCTTTATCATAAAAATACAAAAAATATTATCTTATCACATCTATTAGATCTCACTCTCGTAAGTGGCCGTGTAGGGATTGACAACCCCTTATCGCGTTGGTTGCGAGGATTTATTTGTTTGTGTAGGTGCGAGGGACTCGCGCGTAGCCTCCTACTGGATTGATACCTTGGTTCTCAAAAACCGAGGGAAATACTTACGCTACTTTGCTGCATCACCCTTTCCTCTTCAAGGGAAAACCAACGCAGTGCTCAAGAGGTAGCAGCCACCCAAGTGGATCGACAACATGCTCTTCTCGCGTCACCTCCGAGAAGTATTTTAAGCATTTAATCATATTAGAAAATCCATACAAATGTCGACAACTTTACCAAACTAGGCATGCTTCCTTCTCATGTTTTGAATCAAAAAGTAGAATTTTTTGGGTCCATTTGCATCATGTCCGGCAAGTTTGTTTGTACGTGTTCTCCGTGTGTGTGAATGACATGTGGGATCCACATGTAAAAACCCCATACGCAAAAAAGAGGCCCAACCAAACTGCCCGACGGAGTTTCGAACCTAGGGCATTTGTTTGTGATGGGGAGGGTGTTACCGCTGGGCTGATGATGCATACAAATTACATGCCATATTTAAGAAATTCATTTACCATACCTATCATGTGTAACCACTGCTAGTGTCCACGTGTCAGCAGTTTGAAGGGCGGCACGGGGAAAAGCGCACGCGAGGTGCACGGCGCGGGGCAAACCCCACGCGTCCACACTATGGAAGGCCATGGTAGGTGAGACAAATCACCCCCTCGACCCCTCGGTAACTCCAAGAGGCAGCCGCATTCATTTTCTTCCCCAATTCCGGTAGAAAACCCTCCTGGCTTCCTCAGCAATCCACTCCTCCTCCTCGTCTCCTCGACCGCCGATGAAGCGCGGCCGTGAAGATGCGGCCGACGAGCCTGAGGCAACCATCGGTGGAGAGAAGTCTGCTGCCGTGGCTGCCACCGCGGTTGCAGCGGCTGAGTCCGCCGTAGCAGCGATGGCTGGCGGTGCAGCAACTGTTGTGCCTCCTCCCGCTGCCATCCCAGCCGTCGAGCTACCAGTCGGAGAGCGTGTGCATGAGAAGGTGGGGGAAGATCTGGACGAGGAGACGGTGAGGCTCCATGAGAGAATCGAGGAGGAGTTCTATGGGGGGGGGCACTGTCGACGAGATAGAGTTCGAGATGGCTGTGGATCCCAGGAAGGGCAGCAACTTCGACGATGATGTCATCGACGAGCTGTCGGAGGTACTACTCTGGTTTTTTGAGATTTATTTTTCCTTCATGTACTCTGTTTTTTCATGGCATTGGGTTTTTCTTGTTAAGTACATGAGAATCAAATTCATATGGGTGTGCTAGTTGAAAGGATCTAGCATAGATTTTCTTGCATAATGAATGGTGGTTTTTGAATCTGAATCATTTTCTTAAAGTATTGATGAGGTATTTCTACTCATGTACTGGCCCCTCCATAATGTTTGCGTACATGTAGGATTGTAGGGATCTAGGATAGATTTTCTTGTTGGATGGTGATTTTAGAATCTGATTCATTTTCTGTTTCGAATAGATAGAAAAAAAATCACTAGTATAGCTAAAACTCCATCAAGCAGGCAGATGATGCATTTGCAATATAATGGCAATTTACTGAATTGACACAGAGTTGCGATACTGATCTCTTAAAACACCACTCGTCGACTCATGTCCTTCTTAACTATCATATGATGCATCTACATTCAGTTTTAATTGGTAAGAATCCTGTTCTAACCACTTGATTATTTCTTTGACACCATTTCCTGTTTTGGCAATTGGTCTGCCTTGTTGCATGAGGACATAACCAATACCTTGACCTGATGCATCTGTTTAAAAAGTAAATGGTAGGGTCAAATAAGGCAAAGACATAACAAGAGCAGTGACCAGACAATTCTTCAATGTTGTGAAGGCCTCAATTTGAGCATCTGACCACTGGAATGAATCTATTTTTAGACAACATGCCCTAAATACTCAACTTGTATTTGTAAAACTAGAATTCAATCTAGACCACTGGAATGAATCTTTTTTTAGCATATGTTTGTAAAACTAGAATTCAATTTCTGATTCCAATAAATAGACAAAAAAAACACTTTGTTTTGCATGACAACATTTCCTGATCCAAGTTAAGTTGCTCCAAAGTATTTTCCTCACCGGTATCATCAGAGTCACAAGATAAGGGATAAAGATAGTAGCCCATAGCTCCTTTGTAACTACTGACGACTAGACAGTTGGATTTAACCCTAACTAATTGCATATACCAATTGATGAGAGGCGTCGTAGCAAGGCATTGCATTCCACTGTGATAAAGCTTGGTCTATTTTGACATTTTGATTATGTCGTAAATCCAGTATCGACGCATCACTTGACGAGCACGCTGACACCAGTTTAATGTCAAATTAGTCGTACGAAATGACAAAACAATCTCTCTCTCTCTCTCTCTCTCTCAGATAGATGAAATCGAGCTGTATGGGCTGTAGCGTAGTTCTGCATTATGCGTTGACTTGTCAGTGTGCTCTTGGAATTTTTGTCCATACTAACAATGTTGGAGAATTAGTATTGTTGTTCTCAAAAAGAATAATGGTTTCTTGATTCCAGTAGATAGAAGAAACCCCCGAAGCCTTTTTTCTGATTCCAATCAGAATTACACCTGTAACAAGTATCAAGTATCATTAAACCAAGCCACATTATGAATTCTTTCATGTGTTAATTATGTACTTCTTGTGCACTAATCTATGAATGCAACTATTCCACCGTCCATATTTATGGATGTCAAATTATTTGGGTCAAATATGTATGTGCATATACGCCTTATTTCAAGCAAATAGATAGTTGTCATGTTACACGTCTGTACTTTTCAAACATTCTAATTAAGAGCAATGTAGCAGAATAGATTAACTGAGTTCTTCTTTGTGTACTAATTCACAGGAGGATGACGATGATGTGGGGTATGACATGGACAGCAAGCACAACAAGAGCCGCTACATCATGAGGCAGCTGATTGCTGGAAAATTCAAGTACCGTTTCTATGGAAAGCTTGGCTGCCCCTTCTGTGGCAAGGCGATCAAGGGCGGCATAGATGGCTTGATGCAGCATGCCGTCTCCACTGGCAACTCCTACAGTAGGAAGCAAAAGGCCAGTACTCTGGCAAAACATGCAGCCTACGGGCGCTTCCTCAAGATTGTCAAAGTCAATGAGCCCTACTACATCCCGCCGCGCCGCCGCTGAACAAGGGAGACAAGTGATGTGCTGCTAGACTGCTGCTGCTGCCCCAGGGCCGCCGTGTCCTTTTATGTTATCGGTATTCGCTGGTCGACTCTAAAACTTATGGTCTATGGTGTGTAAGAACTTATGTCCTATGGTCTATGGTGGGTGTGAACTTATGGTGTGCGGTCTGCCGTTTAACTAAGTGTTTGCTGCTAATCTGCTTAAGTGTGGTCTAAGTTGTTATTAGTACTATTTTGCTGATGCATGTTAGGCATTGTACAATGGTAGATGCTAAGGGTGATGCTTAGAAAAATAAACCGGTTTTTTTGATGCACCATTGCCTATTCCTACAGGACAGACGCCTAGTTAAGCGTCTACCCTGTACAAATAAGCACCGGTGCTTAAGAAAAGCCTGGTTTATCTCTCTAAACACCTCGCCTAATCACCTTGCATTGTACAAGGCCATAGCAACTCAAGTATCGTACGGTGGTCTATGTTATGTTTGTTGTGTTATTCTTCCGTTCTAGAATCGTACGGTGATGCATGCTCGGAACTCTACTACGATGACTATGGTAGTTATAGCTTGACATGATTATGTTCAGTTTATAACTCAGGATGTTCCAGCCATATCTATGACCAGTTACAATTGAACTATGCATTAGTTTTTGCCAAAAGTAAAGCATGCAAATGATTGCCAATTCTACCTATTGCCATTTGAAGCTTTGTACTGAGGATGCATTAGTTATTGCAATAAGTAGAGGATGCTCATGTTACCCAGAAGTGCCTGTTTCCACTTTCTGGTAAGAACTGAACATGTATCAAATTATGCTAAAAGTAGACCATGAGCATGAACATGTATCAATTGCTGCTTCCTATTTGTGTTTGAATGGGCTCAACATATCTGGTGATGGTTTAGGGTCTCTGCGTGACCGTGATGATAACTCAAGATGTTCTAGCCATATCTATGACCAGTTATAACTCAACTATGCATTAGTTCTTGCCAAAAGTAAAGCATGCGAATGATTGCCAATACAACCGTATTGCCTGTTCAATTTTTGTACTGAGGATGCATTAGTTATAGCAGTAAGTAGAGGATGTTCATGATTGCCAAAAGTACATATATCTACTTTATGATAAGAACTGAACATGTATGAAATGATGCTAAAAGTAGAGCATGAGCAAGATCATGTATCAATTGATGCTACCTATTTGTGTTTGAATGGGCTCAACATTTCTTTGGCTATGGTCTTGCTGTCAAATTTAAGTTTGAGTTCCACGAGGCTTTTCTCCGTTACGAAGACTTTTATCTGAAACTGACATTGCTGGCTCGTATGCAATGATGCAAAACGGGTCAATTAATCTGAAGACAATAATTCAAAGATGAATAACAAAATTAGCAGTCAACTAATATTAAAAAAATTAAGTGGATCATTTAACATATGATCCACTTATGAGTTTAAGCACACAACCTATTTGGTCGTGCATAAAATAAGCGCAGTTTAACAAGGGTATCCAATTGCTTAACCATGTGAAGTTGTGCAAACCCTATGAGGGTTCAACTACTAAAAGAGCGGCCGACAACTATTAAAAAAAGCTACGATCAGGAAATACCTTCTCTCGGAGACGGCGGCGCCGAGTTGATGGCCGCAGATAGTGCGTGGCAAACTAGAAGTGCCCGTATAGCGCGGTAGACGGCGGCAAGGATATATGGCGCGTTCACGCGAGGACGGGGCGGCGAGAAGAACACTGAAGTCTGACCCCTCATGGCGGTGGGCGGTGGCCGACAACTCCTGTAATCCGTGTGAGCCCAGGTCTCCGATCTGATCTTGCAGTGGTCGTGGGAGCTGCGGATGGCACGGCCGGGTGGTTAGAATGAGGCGCTTTAATCGCGGGATTTAGGGAGGGGTGGGCTGCGTTGAGTTATGTGAGATTTCAATAATATCACAATGATATCCCAAAAGATCTAGAAAATATTGTCCTTGCTTTTTTAGTATTAACAATGGTTTCTTCGTGTCGCATATGCCCGAAAAACGCCATACGTGACAAAACTTGCAATACATGTAGAAAATGGTCGACATTGTACTAATGACCGAAAAAATCACGCATGTGACGAAACTTCCAAAATTTGTTGAAGATGGTTGATTTGGAGATGTTCTACAATTTCACAGCAATATTACAAATTTATTTTATAATTAAAATTCAATGATGCAAGGTTTTACATGTTTTTCAATTGTTTTCAAACTTAAACTTTTTACACATGTCCAAGAAAGGCAATGTGGCAAGGTTTTACATGTTTTTCATTGTTATCAAACTTAAACTTGTCACATAAGACACGTGTACCTAAAAAAGGAAGTGTTATTTTAGTATAAGTCAAAATGTCACATAGGCAAAAAAAAGATTTCATAGAAAAAAAAGCCCACCTACCTAACATGATATTTCACACACCACAGCCCGCATACGACTAGAAACCCAGTGATATGGGCCAGGATGCAGGCCCGTGGTGGGACTAAACTCAAACGCACGCGCACCCAGCAGTGCACAGAGCGTGGTTGCCACGACGGACTGCAACTGCGCCCCACCACAACTACCCCTACGTCCTAGACGAACTGCCTCCCCCACGTCCCCATCCCAGGCGTGAAAAAGCCCCAAATCGACTACATCACTGCCTCATTCCGAGAACCTCCATTGCCGCTTCCATCTCTTCTGCAAACAACCCACAAACATGTCTCTTCGAAGCCCGCAGTCGCAGGAGGAGGGCAATGACGGAGGAAGCGTCTGCCAAGCGTCATTGTGGCCAGACGTTCGACCAGAGCGGCAACCTCGACGTCGTTCACGTTCCCGGTCGGAAGCGCGAGTACACCGTAACCCTCAAAGGGGTTGCACTCCACGGCAAGTAGACGCTGGAGGTCGTCTACACCAGCGAACCAGACAAGGCCGACGAGATGATCTCTAGGATCAGGAGGAGCACCTGCGCTCGTACCCCCACATCATGGGCGTTGATGTGGAGTTTACCAAAGATGATGAACCTCCGCAGATGGAAACAGTTCTGCAGATCAGTGTGGAGGGTCTCTGCCTCATGCACCACATCGCTGCGGCAACAAAATGGTGAAAAATCCTACTCACTCACCCTCTTCCATTCATCAATACTGCTCCCTTGAAATTTCATTAGACTAGTTTCATACTAGATGTACTAGTGTAGTTTGTGAAAATGGATGCACTAGTGCAGTTCCTCAAAGTAGATGCACTAGAATATATTTTGACCCTGATGCACTTGATTAGTATCTGAAACTGTTGCACAAGATTAATTTGTGAGGTTGATGTACCAGTGTAGTTTCTCATCTTGATTCATTAGTGTAGTTTCTGAACTTGATGTAGTGAAGGAGTTTCTGAACTTGGTCTGGTGTTATTTTCGCCACCAAAAAAACTTAAGAACTTGGTGAAGCAGAGGTATATGTTATTTTATTCAACATAATAAAACTAAACTGGCACTAAGAAAGCAAATAGATCATTGACTCAACTATATATTCCAAAAAGAAAAATAACATGGTGTACTTGATTTTAATTTCAGAACTTTGTGTACTAGTTTCTGAACTACATTCATCCATGACTTATACTGTATAAGCATCTATTCCATGTACTATTCACTTGTAAATCGTAAAAAACAGAAGATTAAATCTTGAAAAATAAACACTAGTACTCCATGTATTCATCACTTGTCTCTCCCCTAGTAGGCCAAAGTGCCTCAAAGAGCTCCTACTGGAGGAGAAGTTGTTCACCTTTGCCGGTTTCAGCATTAAAAATGACAGGGACAAGCTGAAGTTGTCTGGTTTGGAGATAAACACCAACAAGCACATCGACATTCAGCGCAACTAGAGAGTTCCATACAACGGAAAATCGTACGACTCCTTGGCTGATGTTGCAGCCAGCGTCATCCACCCATTCTACAGCAAGATGAAGAAGAAGATCGACAGGGAGGCAGACCATAAACTGTGGGGGGACAGCCCACTGCCAGATTACCTCATCGAGTATGCCGCAATAGATGCGTACGCCACCTACAAGTCGTGGAAGATAATTGACAACATCAAAAGAGGTCTGGAAATTTCAAAAGAGCAGGAAGCGGACCCCTACTACCACTGCCACTATGCGGGATGAGGAGACATCAAAGTTTGCCTTCGTGTTGCTTGCGCTTGTGCTTGTCCTTTATCTTGTTGTTTGAAATTTGTAGTTTGCTTTTCTTGGGTTAAACCAGCTTGTTTATGTCATGTGTGTCAGAGTTGAACCAGTTTGTTTATGTCCTGTTTGTCAGGGTTGAACAAGTTTGCTTATGTCATCAAGTACATAGTTTGCTTATCTCGTTAAATAATTTTTCTAGCTTCCTATTTTGTTTATCCATCAAAACAAAAATTCAAGTAAGTTATGAATGGAACTCTGTGGCTGCTCTTCAATACTTCCTACGTAAACTAATATAAGAGCTTTTAGATCACCATTTTAGTAATCTAAACGCTCTTATATTAGTTACAGAGGGAGTACTAGTTATCAATGGAACTAATCACAGAAGGTTGTGCCATGTGTAGCTTTGGTTCAGAATTGTATGGAAAAGAAAACAATTACTACAATTAGAACGAAACTCCATTAACCGAACCTACGAAAAAGGGTCCCCCAACCCCCCCAGCTTTATACTATAAAGCAACAACGCCAAGCATCCAATAACAAGTCAAGACAAATTCAAGTTCAAGGAAGTCTCAAATAACCGCTGGGGCAAAAACGAAACAAGCCCCAAATATAACAAGTTCATTTCACAGCGATACATGGCCCATTTATTGAACCTAGATATATATAGATAGGTACGGTAATACACGGCAAGTACTTGGAAACAAGAGCTAACATACCAAGTTCATTTCACATCGAAACATGGCCCAGCCAGTTCTAAACAAGGTTGATGGTGATCATCATCCTCAAGTCACGGCGACGGGTGTCCGCAACAGTGAGTAGGATGCCCTGACCTACCCGAAGATTCTTTCCATGAAGGAACTTCCACCCCGCCCGGTTGAAGACAGTGCGACCGTCCGTGTCCACTGTGTAGGCACAGGTGGTGATGGAGCCCATTCTGGTAAGGCGTCATCCAGCAGCCATGCCTTCTTCATGCGGCTCGATGCCACAACTAACAGATAACCTCTTAGGTAATTTCTGAAAACAGTTGATATGATATACGAGCATGTCACGTGCAATTATCAGCAAATCATACACTTGAAGACACATATAACATTGGATTCAACACTGAGCATATATATCATCACATCACTACACTAGACGCTAATCATCAAATTACTACAGTAATTAAGCATATCATTAGTTTACTACGTACACTAACCATATCATCGCATATTACTACACTACATAAGGATATATCGCATTACTACAACACATGCATACCATTAAAAATTCTGCACTAAATGAATTCTACACATGGCATATCATCATAGTACTACAACATGCATATCATATCAACTAGTACACTTATTAAGCATGCATATCATGTAATTACCACAATAAGTAACATACCATGAGATGCCGTTTAACATTCGTCCTTGTGAGGCGGGTAACGAATGGCATCCCGACGTAGTCTTCACGTAGCGGAAGCATGTCCCAGAGGTTGCACGTTTCATCGCCGCTCAGCCTCAGTCTTTGGGCATAGAGTGCTTCATCAAGTGGGTTCTCATCATCATCTGAATCCTCACCATCGTCCTCCTCATGAACTTCATCCTCACTATCGGAAATCAAATTCAGATAGATAACAGAAATCCTGGGCCTTTCTCCTCTGAAGGAGAAGCTGATCAATTCACCCCCACTAAGACGCAAGCGGGCGATTAAACGATCCCATTCATCTCCTCCAATTTGGGTTATCATTCGCCCCTTATCGACCTGCATAGTGTACGGCCCCCAAGAGCGTCGAAGGTCACGGTGTCTTCGACGAGCTCATTGAACGCCAATCTCACATTGCATGGGACGATCTTTGCAAGATAAAAACAAATAACAAACACAATGCATTAGTGGAAATAGCAATAAAAAAACAAAATTAATGAACTGTCAGAAGGTTCATATAAATTGTTACCGCTGCAAAAACAAAAGTAGGCTGGAAGCAGATGCAGAACAGCGTGGCAGTACAAAGGCTGGTCCGGCACCGTGACTTGCACCGTCGACACGGTGCTTCCTCCATTCTACACAGAACATGTTGAACTCTAAGTTGAATTGTACGCTACCATAGTACAATACAAAGATCATACATATAATAAATTATAGTGATAACCTAAAATGCAATGCCTATTAATTCTGTTTACTATCATCTACCTAAAAAAGCAATGCCAATGACTATGGCAATGCCAGTATCATCTACCTAATAAATCCCAATCAGATCCAGTCCAATGTCAGTACTACATACTATAGTGAAGAACGGATGAATTATTTTGATTTATTTTTTCACACATAGGGCCTCATTTTGATTTGCACAAGGCCTCTCTTTTCCCCGGTACGGCTCAGATCCTACACTACGACATCCATCAATCTATCAAAGAACCATCATATCCATCAACAAATCATCTACCGCATGTATCAAATAAAATTTCTGGATCAGATCCGCGCCCGGAGGGAGACTCATGCAGTTTGGGAAGGGAAGAAGATTCGCGAGGGGGATGAGGGGAGATCTCACCTACTTGCCGGAGTTGACGGCGGCCGCGCAGATCCGGCGGCGAAGAGAGGCGCCGTCGGGAGCTGGCGGCGGCGATGCTTGTCGAGAAGGGGACGAAGAAGTTGAAAATGATGTGGAGTACTAGGTGCCCTTATCCAAATGTGGTACATGTGGTGGCGCGTTTGTGTGGATGACAAGGGGACCCCACGTGTCGGTACCCATAGAATTTTTTTTGGCATTTCCAACTGCCTCACGGGGATTCGAACCAGGGCCATGCGGGTGTGAGGTAAAGGGTCTAGCCAGTTCGGCTGATGCAGTGTGTTCGGCCGAACCAATTTGCCTCTCCTTAAGACATTTATCCAGACACAGACACACGAAAAAAAACCATGCACCGAGGCTGTGCTCCATGTGTGGCATAAGTGGTCCTGTGAAGCTGCATCTAGGACCAATGTTGATATATGTTGTTATTAGCTAGGGAATCAACACTATATAATGGCTTATGTGATCCTTGCTAGTAAAAAAACCATTATCCATGTTGGCCCAAGTGGCACGTTTGAGTGCAACGTGTCAATATTGGTGCATTTGGCCCTTATGGCATCCGTGAGTCCAAAGAGACCATGATTAGTGAAAACACATCAATATTGCTACATGACGGGCCGTTGGCGTGTCTTGGTATGCACTGTGCGTGCAATGTGACTACGAAAAGTTGTTGCATGTCGAGACGTAGTTTATCGGTGTATGTGGATCCTATAGGCTTATTTGTTCCTTGTTTGTGGGCATGGTGCGTGTTGGCCCAAGTGACATGTGTCAGTGCATTGTGACATCTATTGGTGCATCTGGCCCTTATACCAATTATTTGTGCAAAGAGATCAAGATTGATACATGTCGGTCCATTGTCGCATCTTGGAGTGGAATGTGACTAGAAGAATTGGTGAATGATTTGGACCCCTTATGGCATGTATCAATCTAATGAGACCAATGTTGTTGCGTGTTGGTCAAGATGGTATCGACACATGCATAAGTGGTCCTGTGAAGCTGCAACTAGGACCAATGTTGATATATGTTGTTATTAGCTAGGGTACCAACACTATATAATGGCTTATGTGATCCTTGCTAGTAAAAAACCCATTATCCATGTTGGCCCAAGTGGCACGTTTGAGTGCAACGTGTCAAATATTGGTGCATTTGGCCCTTATGGCATCCGTGAGTCCAAAGAGACCATGATTAGTGAAAACACATGAAGATTGCTACATGACGGGCTGTTGGCGTGTCTTGGTATGCACTGTGCGTGCAATGTGACTACGAAAAGTTGTTGCCTGTCGAGACGTAGTTTATCGGTGCATGTGGATCCTATAGGCTTATTTGTTCCTTGTTTGTGGGCATGGTGCGTGTTGGCCCAAGTGACATGTGTCAGTGCATTGTGACATCTGTTGGTGCATCTGGCCCTTATACCAATTATTTGTGCAAAGAGATCAAGATTGATACATGTCGATCCATTGTCACATCTTGGAGTGGAATGTGACTAGAAGAACTGGTGAATGATTTGGACCCCTTATGGCATGTATCAATCTAATGACCAATGTTGTTGCGTGTTGGTCAAGATGGCATCGACACGTGCATAAGTGGTCCTGTGAAGCTGCAACTAGGACCAATGTTGATATATGTTGTTATTAGCTAGGGTACCAACACTATATAATGGCTTATGTGATCCTTGCTAGTAAAAAAACCATTATCCATGTTGGCCCAAGTGGCACGTTTGAGTGCAACGTGTCAATATTGGTGCATTTGGCTCTTATGGCATCCGTGAGTCCAAAGAGACCATGATTAGTGAAAACACATGAAGATTGCTACATGACGGGCCGTTGGCGTGTCTTGGTATGCACTGTGCGTGCAATGTGACTGCGAAAAGTTTTTGCATGTCGAGACGTAGTTTATAGGTGCATGTGGATCCTATAGGCTTATTTGTTCCTTGTTTGTGGGCATGGTGCGTGTTGGCCCAAGTGACATGTGTCAGTGCATTGTGACATCTATTGGTGCATCTGGCCCTTATACCAATTATTTGTGCAAAGAGATCAAGATTGATACATGTCGGTCCATTGTTGCATCTTGGAGTGGAATGTGACTAGAAGAATTGGTGAATGATTTGGACCCCTTATGGCATGTATCAATCTAATGAGACCAATGTTGTTGCGTGTTGGTCAAGATGGTATCGACACATGCAGTGTGAATATTACTGGTACATGTCCGTCGTTATAGCGTCTGTGTGTCGAAGGAGAACAAGTTTGGTGCATGCTCTTGTGTGCCAAGATGTTATGTGGGAACAAAAAAAACTGTCAATAGTTCATTTCTGTGGGCCCAGAAACAATGAGAATTATTTCTGGAGTACCTATTTGTAAATTTTGCACAGTTCTAGTTGGGTGCTGATGTGGAATGTGTTTTTTCCCGCGGTGTACTTACAAACTTGACTCACTTGTCAGAAATCATGTCAACCCACCCAAAATGGCGGATTAGACCTAGCTGCAACAAATTACCCCAATATGTGTTTTTTTTGTGCAACAAACCTGTAAAGTAGGTGTTCTATGCAAAAGTAACACCAAAAGTAGGTGATTTGTGCAATTTCCTCGCTAAACCACATGTCAAAAAATATACAAATTCATGAAAAAAATTAAATGAAAGCGGTTGGGGCGTGCACGAGCGCACGACGCCACGCGTCTAGCCTCGGTAACTCCAAACGTCCACCCCCACACGCCAAATAAAGGCCACCTCCCCCACCCCCGTCTCCCCCACCCCACCCCTGCAGCTTTTCTTCCCCAAATCAGCAAAAACCCTCTCCTCTCACCTTGAACCCTACCTCCTACGAGCCAGCAACCACCTCCCTTGCCCTTCGTCGTTGGAAGATGAAGGCCAGCCGTGAAGACGCGGCGGTGGAGAAGGACACATCAGTAGAAGCAGTGGAGAAGCCTGCTGTGGTCATTGCCGCCTCGGTTGGCGCAGCCGAGGGCGCCTTCGCGGCGACGGGAGGCGGTGCACCATCTGCTGTGACTGCTCCGGCCGCCGTCACAGCGGTCGAGCCTGCGGTCGGGGAGCAGGTGGAGGAGGAGGTGGCGGTGGATCTGGAGGAGCAGAGGCTCAAGCGGAAGCGCCAGCAGTACAAGCTCATCGACAAGAGCTACGAGGAGGCCCACCTCGACGCTCAGGAAGTGCAGGACGAGGCCGTCGAGTTCGACGAGGAAGTCGACAACGAGCTCTCGGAGGTACTACTCTGTTCTATTCTATTCTCCTACTCTGTTTTTGGGGTTTTCTCCCTTGGGGTTTTCTCCTGAATTGCATGCAGCATGGATTAGATCTCGTCCAGATAGGTTATGTTTCTTGATCTCTCCCTTAGGGTTAGGATTAGTACTAGTTGTTTCATACATTTGGAAGGAAACCCCTTCAATCTAAAACCTGGCATGGAATAGTAGTCATGTAGGCCTAAAATCCCCCTGTGCATGCAACAGTAGACATAATCAGTTGTGCTGTAGAAAACGGTGTATTTGTTAGGTATCACCTCTTTTATTCGTACGATTTCCAAAACGCAGGAATAGGGAAAATTTGGGATTAGAGTGGCATGTCATCTTGAATCCTACAGGATTGTATGAGTGTTTGATTGTGCATACTAAAAACGTAGGATTCTTTCTGACAGGTTTGAGTGGATGGAAAATTTCCTACAAATTTGTTTATTTCATGACAGTCAATAAATCTAGAACATGAAAAGTTGACCTGCAACAGTAAATATTTATCAACAGTGCTTGAGCTTCTATAATGGTAACTTTTAAAACATGTACTCTGGAAACAACTTTGAATATTTGCTGTTGGATAAAGCCAATCCAACGGTGGACAGATGGGAAATCCCAGCATTTTTGGCCATTCGATATCTTATTTACTACAAAAGAAAAATTCCAAGCATGCGTACTATATAGAATATTCCATTTGTAAGCTCAAGCACAATGCTACCTATGCACAAACAACCTCATAGCACTATGTTTCTCCATTGTTCTAGAATCTTGGATACTTTAACAGCGCAAACTCTTTTCTTCTAAATGAATTGCTAATGCTCTGAACTTTGTGAATCTTAATGCATAATATGCACAAACATTATCACTTTATTAAAGAAAACACACAAAAAATCCAATGCTACAGTAGCATAGCAATGTAAGTGGACCTGAAATAATTGACATTAACTGTTGCTTTCACGCCCAATGAACGTGTGCCTCACTAGTACCAACAAGAGTATCAATGATGAGAGTTTAAATCAGTAGAACCCCTGTTACAACTATGCTCTGTTCCTCAATTGTGCAACCCATTATCTGGTTTTGCTATTCATGAAACTGGGCCACATCATCGAGTCATGCATCTGGTCAGTACTGATGCATGCAGTAACAATTTACGGCCACTGCCTGCCATTAACAACAAACATGGATTAGTTCTTCTCTTACACAAATCAATCCATGAAACTATGCCACATCAATAATCATGCATGCCAAGTCCATGCAACAGTACATTTCTAGCAACAAGATTTTCTATTGCATTCTTACTATATAGAATTTTCCATTACTAAGCGTAGTCATAATGCTCCATATGCACAAAGCTGATACCACATTTTCTCCTTTCTTATAGAATCTTTCATACCTTAACAGTGCAAACTTTTTCTATCTGCTTCATGATTTCCATATAATGAAGTGGACTATGCATCTTCTTTTCAATCTGATTACCAAATCTGTTGAGACCTAGTAAACAGTACATTTTCATTGTGAAACATCCCCAATTCAATCTCGGAAGGCTTTTAATATCCGCAACAAGTTTAAGGTATTTCGCGTCGACATAAGATTTTGTTGTTGGTGCTGAAACTGTGCCAATAGTGAATAGAACGAACCGCGCCAGGAAATCATTATCCGGAGTTTTGGAACTTAAGATCTCTGTCTCAAGGTCAGCCAGATCAATGCTCCCATTTTTTTGAAATGTGTTAAACAAATTTGGATCCGGTGCGCTTTCCAGCTTTCTATCAATATCCTCCCCTTCTATCGCAAGGCCAAATATATGGTGCATGTCCTCTGCGGTGATAGGAATGGGTGTTTTACCTATGGTAATGGACGACGTCTCACTATCGAAGCTCTTTGCTAGTCTTATCAACATAATGCGCCGAAGTTTAAATTCACGAATCATGTTTAGATACCCAAGACCGGTATCGCTTATGATTTTCTCTACGTGTTGTGGTGACAACAATTTCATGACTTTGGCGAGCCTTGACGGTGGGCACACTAACTTCATATGGCCGTGCTTCCTCAAGATTTCCTGCAAAAGTGGCAATAGATTTTATCGAGTATGAAAGAAGGGTCTGCAAGTACAGTTTTCAAACGAAATGTCAACTACGTACCTCATCGGTCATTTCGAAGACGTGTTTTTCTCCATTAGCAGCACTTTTAACAGTAGTTTCCATTTTTCTGGCACCTATGGAACAGATGCAAAACCGGTTCAATTTATTTGACCTTTACGTTGAGAAATGTGTAACAAAAATAAAATCTTATACGCAGGCACGGATGAGTTTATTAAATAATATGAACTACATGTAACTTTAAGCACACTACAGATTTTGGTCATGCATAACATTGGGACAGTTCAACTAGGGTTTTGGGATTGCATAAACATACGACGTTTTATTTCATGAAAGGGATACCCTTGTTGTGGTATTACCTCTTCGGACGTTCGTGTAGTGTGCCAAGATTGACTATAAGATAGTTATTAATGAGAGGAATGATCAGGTAATCTTGATGACTGGAATAACTTGTGGGAAACCTATTAGGGCTTTACTAGTAGACGTGCGTGTTTGAGAAAGATTAAAAAGAGCTATGATCACGTAACCTTCTGGCGTCGACGGTGGCGGCCCAATGCTCCACGCAGATAGTGCGTCCCACACTAGATGTGGATGTGTGGCGCTCGACGGCAGCAACAGGAGCACTGGCGCGTTGACGCGCGTAGGAGGCGGCGACAACACCACTGCCGTCCAACCCCTCAGGCGACGTTCCCGGTGGGCTGCAGGCGGCGGCTACAATCCGATCTTGCGGTGGTCATGCGAGGTGGTAGGGGACATGGATGTTGCGGGTGGTTACAAGGGATGAGCTATAATCATGGGATTTCCGGAGATCTGGGCGGCGTGAGTTATGGGAGGTTGAAACATTAGCATGTAATTGGCCAAAACAAATGTAATGTTCCGAAGAAAGAACAAATGTGTCGTCGAGAAAGGAATGCATTTTTTAAGTGGTAAAATATGTTGTTTGTTCCGAAAATGCCCGAAAATTGGCTGTACGTGACTAAACTTGCAACTTCGCTGAAAATGGCTGAAATTTGAAAGTACCCCAATAATTACCATGGCTTGCAACCCTGCAAAGTTGAGTTGATTTCAGGTAGGTCAACAAACCAGCATGTGATTTTGGAGGTGCCAGTCAAGGCCGCAATGGCATGCTTGGGGGCACTGAGGGAGTCCTGGATTGGGGGGTCCTCGGACAGCCGGGCTATATACTTTAGCCAGACTGTTGGACTATGAAGATACAAGATTGAAGACTTCGTCCCGTCTCCGGGTGGGACTCTCCTTTGCGTGGAAGGCAAGCTTGGCAATACGGATATGTAGATCTCCTCCCTTGTAACCGACTCTGTGTAACCCTAGCCCCCTCCGGTGTCTATATAAACCAGAGGGTTTAGTCCGTAGGACAACAACAATCATACCATAGGCTAGCTTCTAGGGTTTAGCCTCTACGATCTCGTGGTAGATCAACTCTTGTAATACTCATATCATCAAGATCAATCAAGCAGGAAGTAGGGTATTACCTGCATCGAGAGGGCCCGAACCTAGGTAAACATCGTGTCCCCCGCCTCCTGTTACCATCCGCCCTAGACGCACAGTTCGGGACCCCCTACCCGAGATCCGCCGGTTTTGACACCGACATTCGTGCTTTCATTGAGAGTTCCACTATGCCGTCATCATAAGGCTGGATGGCTCGTCTTGTTGTCAAGGACAACATCACCTCCGGGGGAGCCCTGGCTGTAGGCCAAACTCTCCGACTAGGCGGTTTCGTCATGACCGCCCGTTTGGCTGTTGCGCCGACGATGACTTCTCGGGTCATCGAAAACAGCCTCCACGTTGGCTCGTAATTCGCCGAGCAGCTGGATCCAATGGAGCTCTCTACCTTGAACGAGCTCTTGGATCGAATCGCCGCCTTGGGAGTTGCTACGGACTATAATCAGATCGGGCTTAAACCCGACCAAAGGGAGATTAACTCTCCGCCGGTCACCCATCAGATAGCGGTGGTGGAGGAGCAAAGCAGCGATTCTTCCTCTATCTTGAGGACAAACTATGTCCGGATTCCCGAGCTCTCCGAGCCGGATACCCGCCTACGGGAGGACATGGCCCAAGCCTTGAACCTAGAATCAGGCAGCGGGCCAGACCTATTGGGCAACATCCCGGAGCCCGAACTGCCAAGCTCGGAAACTCCTCCGCCCCTGGGTCTCAGATCGGGTCAGGGTTCGGACCTAAATCAACCCACCCACCTAGATATAAGTGGTCTTTCCCACATTAGACAAGAGCCCCAAGAGACAGTACACCACGATTGGGCCAGATTCCTCCTTGTAATGAGCAAGGTTAAGGACTGTCGCGAGGAAGACGCAATTTCATTCTTTTGCAAAAATTGCATGGACAGGGGAATCCTCAATGCCATAAGTCGCCGTGACATAGCACACTTCGCAGACTTGGCGGCCATAGTACGGAAGTACTGTGCGATGGAAAGCGCCTGGAAAACCCAAACAAAATTTTGGGATCCTCCGGCTCTCACTAAACCCCCCGTCCGAACTAAAAGGGTGTACTCTCATAAGTCACTCGATCCAATTACAAAGAAACAAAAGCCCACTACAGGGCGTGGAACCGTATTGGAGGGATGGCTTAATGGGCCATGCAAAATTCATTGTATAGCGGATACCATGCCAACACACAGCCTTAGAGCATGTTGGGTACTTCGGCAGGTGGCCAAGAGCGGTGAGGATCTCCTCATCAACAATACCGCAGAGCACCATCCCGTGGAAAACAACAATACAGTATTGACAGTCTTCGAGACCTTCGCCTCAAATAATAGGCGCAAGCGAGCACTCCGCAGCCTTGCCGAAGTCTGCCACGTGGGAGCAATAAATCCATGGAGCGATACGGCTATCACCTTCAATGCCAGCGATGAACCTAAATTCCGAATAGCCCGAGCACCAGCCGCCTTGGTCCTTAGTCCAATTGTGGACGGCTTCCGGCTTACTAAAGTGCTCATGGACGGCGGCAGCGGATTAAACCTCATCTATGAGGAGACTCTTCGAAAAATGGAAATAGACAAAAGCCACATTGAGCAAAGCAGCATGATCTTCAGAGGAATCATCCCTAGTCAGGAGGCACGATGTGCTGGGAAAATCACACTAGATGTGGTATTCGGCACACCGGAGAATTACAGGTCCGAAGAAATCACATTCCAGCTGGCCCCGTTCAATAGCGGATACCACGCCCTTCTAGGGCGGGAGGCATTCACGATCTTCCAAGCTATACCCCATTACGGGTACATGAAGCTCAAAATGCCCGGGCCCAATGGAATCATCACTCTAGCTAGTGATCCGGACATAGCACTCCGCGCCGAAAATAAAACAACCGCACTGGCCCTCGAGGCGTTATTCGAAGCTCTCGCGGCCGAAGAATTAACTGCGCTGCGCTCCATAGTTGACAGGGACGACGTGATACTCGACAAAAGATCCAAGTCCACCTCTTTTAAATCAGCGGATGAAATAGTCAAATTCCAAGTCCATCCAACGGACCCTACAAAAACAACATCCATCGGGGTACAGTTAGACCCCACAGTAGATGCCGCGCTATGGGAGTTCTTGCGCGCGAATTGGGACATCTTCGCCTGGCATCCTTCAGACATGCCAGGAATCCCAGGCAGGCTGGTCGAGCATAGCCTTAACATTCTAAAGGGATTCAAGCTGGTCAAGCAAACTCTTCAGCGCTTCTCTGAGCCTAAGCGACAAGCCATGGGAGAGGAGCTAGCCAAGTTACTGGAGGCCGAATTCATTCGAGAAATAAAACATCCAGACTGGCTAGCAAACCTGGTGATGGTACCAAAGAAGGACAAATCCTGGCACCTATGTGTCGACTTCAAGGACCTTAACAAGGCTTGCCCCAAGGATCCCTTCCCCCTCCCTCGCATCCATCAAATTATCGACGCTACCGCAGGACACGACTCATTGTGTTTCCTCGACGCATACTCCGGATACCATCAAATTATGATGGCGGAGTCTGATCAAGCCGCAACGGCATTTATCACTCCATACGGCCCCTTCTGTTTTAACACCATGCCTTTCGGGCTCAAAAACGCCGGTGCAACCTATTAACGCATGATTCAGACATGCTTGGAGACACAGATCGGCAAAACAGTGGAGGCATATGTAGACGATGTGGTCATTAAAACCAGACACGTCGAATCCTTAATAGACGACTTGAGGCTCATGTTCGACAATCTCCGAACATACGACATTAAGCTCAATCCGGAAAAATGCGTCTTCGGCATGCCCGCCGGAAAGCTCTTAGGCTTTATCGTATCCAACAGAGGAATCGAAGCAAATCCGGCTAAAATCCGAGCTCTGTCACAGTTGGCCATCCCAGCAGACCTCAAGCAAATCCAGAAACTAACTGGATGCGTAGCTGCCTTAAGCCGCTTCATCTCCCGATTAGGAGAAAAGGCACTGCCTCTTTATCGCCTTCTTCGACGCACCGAACTCTTCGAGTGGACGGATGCGGCCACGGCCAGATTAGAAGAAATAAAAGCCATTTTGGCCACAAACCCAATCTTGGCCGCGCCAAATGTCGGCGAACCAATGCTGTTATATATAGTGGCAACACACCAAGTTATAAGCACAGTGCTCGTCGTCGAACGAGACGCACGGACATAAGTTCCCGCTTCAAAAGCCGGTATACTATGTATCCACTGTCCTCACTCCATGCAAATCACGGTACCCACATTATCAAAAGATAGCATACGCGGTCTTCATGGCATCCCGGAAACTACGACACTACTTTCAAGAGTGTTCAATTACGGTGGCCTCTGAAGTACCACTCAACGACATAATAAACAACTACGAGGCCACGGGCCGGATTGCTAAATGGGCTATTGAGCTCCTCCTGTTCGACATAATATACAAACCACGTCGAGCCATTAAGTCACAAGTACTGGCTGATTTCGTCACCGAATGGACAGAAGCCGAAGTCCCTAAAGAGTACGGCGCGTACTCCAATTGGATCATGCACTTTGACGGCTCTAAAATGCTTGCTGGCCTGGGGGCTGGCGTCGTCCTGACATCCCCCACCGGAGATACAGTCCAATACGTACTCCAAATACCATACACAGACTCCAACAATGCAGCAGAATATGAGGCCCTGTTACATGGTCTCCGGATGGCAGTCTCCATGGGCATTCAACGCCTGGAGGTGCGTGGGGACTCGAACCTCGCAATATCTCAAATAAATGGAGACTTCGATGCCAAGGATCCAAAAATGGCGGCTTACCGCAACGCCGTCCTCAAAATGTCAGCTCGGTTCGAGGGGCTTGAATTCCACCACGTGGTCCGGGAAAACAATCAGGCGGCGGATATCCTTGCCCGCATCGGTGCTAAGCGCGACCCTGTACCACCTAATATCTTCTTGGAAAGGTTGTTTAAGCCATCCGTGGTATGGGAAGGAGAGACCGGTAACAATAGTCCGGACCCGGCCACAACACCAGACACCGAACACTCTGACGTAATCGGAGGCTCTGCCACCAAAATAACACCTTCGGCCCACGTGATTATGGCCGTCATCGCCCCGTGCACAGAACCCATCTTGGCTTACCTAACTAGGCAGGAACTACCTGAGGACCCAAACGAGGCACGTTGCATTGTGCGACGGTCTAAAGCCTACAAGGTCCACGAGGGAGACGTTTATAAGAAAAGCGGTACCGGAGTCCTTCAAAGGTGCATCTCCGAAGAGGAAGGACGGCAACTTTTGGCAGAGATTCATGCTGGACTTGGCGGCCACCACGCCGCAGCTCGGGCCCTTGTAAACAAGGCCTTCCGTACAGGTTTTTATTGGCCGACAGCCCGGGCAGACGCACAGGACCTCGTTCAACGTTGTGTCGGTTGCCAGCTTTTCGCAAACCAAAACCATATGCCACCTACCGCTCTCCAAACAATCCCCATCACTTGGCCCTTTGCGGTATGGGGGCTTGATATGGTCGGACCCCTTAAAGGGGGAAGCCATAAGAAAAAATACCTATTGGTCATGGTGGACAAATTCACCAAATGGATAGAAGCCAAACCAGTTAAAATGGCCGAATCCGGACCAGTGATAGACTTCATATCCGGGGTTGTACACCGTTATGGCGTTCCCCACAGCATCATCACCGATAACGGCTCGAACTTTACAGCCGACGAGGTAAAACTTTGGTGCAGCAACATGGGCATCAAGCTCGATTATGCTTCTGTCTATCACCCGCAAACTAACGGTCAAGTCGAGCGAGCAAATGGTCTTATCATGAGCGGCATTAAACCCAGATTAGTGCGATCCTTGAAGGAATCTGATACGCACTGGGTAGAGGAGCTCGACTCCGTACTATGGGGGCTGCGGACCACGCCGAATCGCACTACCGGATACACACCATTTTTTATGGTGTACGGCGCAGAGGCGGTGCTGCCCTGCGACATAATTCATGACTCACCTAGAGTGTGCATGTATGAAGAGAAAGAAGCCGAGCTTGATCGGCAGGATAGTTTGGACTCCCTAGAGGAGGAGCATGACGTGGCAAAAGCCCGTTCCGCATTCTATCAGCAACAGGCTCGAAGGTATCAAAGCAGAGAAGTACGGGCCGAAACTTATAACGTTGGCGAACTCGTTCTACGCCTACCGGAGAAGAAAAAGAACAAGCTCAAGCCCAAATGGGAAGGTCCCTTCGTTATTGACCAAGTTCTGACCGGTGGAGCGTACCATCTGCGGGATGCATCGGACAATCGACTGAAGCCAAACCCATGGAACGCAGCCAGACTCCGAAAGTTCTACGCCTAGTGCCGGACTCTATGTTCGTCTCCTTACCTCTGTCAATTTTATATATATTCGTTATCTGTCTTTTCTTTCTTTCTTTCTTCCCTTTTTTCTTCAAGGCCTTAAAAGGCTAAAATGTGTCTTGGCTACACAATCTTGACGCGCTAGCCGCGCTCACGATACCTGGGGGCTTCTTATACAGAAGCTTAATATAGCTACATTCCGGGCTCTAGGCCCCACACATGTGTTACTTTTCACATGTACCTTTTTTCGCCATTATATGCATCGATATGACTTAAGTTTTGGCCAAGCTGGGTTGCCTCGCTCTTGTGTTTATGCCCTACGTTCCCATTAATTCGGCTAGGGCATAAGGGGAGCACCTCTGTGATTGTTACTGCCGGGTCAGCCGGATGTGTACCTCAGACTGGGTGAAGCCGAAAGCTAGCGTTCTTAAGGGAATATTCGGTCGGTGAACAAAAGACGATTTTTATCTATTGTACCACATGCCCCTAGATGTTTATATCCTGCGTCTCTTTTCGCAGTTCAGACATGCACATTAATGCATGCACACCCAGGGAAAGGAACCCTTAACGGAACTATTCTCCCTGGAAGATGTTTCTTACTATTCATGTAATATAACATAGCTAGTTGGGTACTTGTCTGTTCAAGCACTTATGACCCCTACGCCTGGTTTCCTTGCATACCCCGGTTTTTACATAACTGAGCGGGTATTCGGATACACTCCGGACTGTCGGGTCCGGAGGTCGAAGCAAAAAGGTCCGCCATGACAAATGATTTACAATCCGGCTAGGGACAATATATGTCACTTGAAGTACACAGTCACTTAGACTGACTAAATTCTTCTTCTATACCATCCAACAGGCTGTCTAGCCTACAGTCCTGTTGGGAATACTTTGCGGCTAATTCTACTTGGTCATAAACCAAACTGACGGGGATCTCTTTCCCATCAGGCCCCACAGGTCCGACCTCGGCCATGTGGTTCGGGTCAGCCTTGGTATATCGCGTCTTCACCATGGCCCAGGCTTCCCTTGCACCTTGTCGGCAGGCTGATATCTTCCATAATCGGAAGCGCCGCCGCGCTCCCTTGAGATTTTCTACAAGCTCTCTCATGCCTCCTGGTAGGGAGGCGGATGGCCACAAGGCTTGGGCAACGCCCTGCATCACCTGTCGTACCCTTTCGTGCAGTTGTGAGAGCTCTGGCAGAAGATCGCCTGTAGACCCGGGCATCTCCTCCGCGGGACGACCCGTCAGCATACCTACAGATATAACTCTATCAGCCGGTTTCTTCGCCGAACTCTTTAAAAGTTCGTTCAAGCACTTACTGAAAATGCCGCGTCGAAGCCTCTTATTCTCCTTTACGGAGTCAGCAAGCTGGGCTAGAACATCTTTCAGTTCAACGCCCAGCCGGGTATTGGCGTCTTGGAGATCGTTTTTCTCCCGCCTAACCCGTGTAAGCATGTGCTCGCCAGCCTTTAGCTGTCAGTTAGCATGTTGCTCAACCCCGCGCACGACCTCCGGATTCACTCCGGAGTCATCTGCAAAATCTATTGTTAGATTTGCACGCATGCCGCATACTACCTGGTACATGACATTCTTTGCAATGGAAACAAGTGTTACCAGATGGGGCCTTCTCGGACTCCTTCACTGCGGCAACTGCGGCCTGAAGCTGGGCTTTGCACTCCTCCAACTCTTGAGACAACTAGGTATTCTTCTCCGTAAGAACCTATGCAAACAATGATCCTTAAATCAATTGTGCCAACTGTTTCAAGTCTCAAGGGCTACTGATGTACATAACTATTAGATTTTCTTACCCGTATATCCTTTAGATACTGGTCCGTGGCTCTAGCAAGACCATTTTGAGCAGCTCGGATGTACGCGTCTCCTGAGTTGAAGGCATCAAACGCCTCTTGGGAGAAACAAGCGTCGCGGAGTACGGCCCGGCGACGCCTGTGATTCATGACGCTCTCCACTTCGGAATTCGTAGCGGACAATCTATCCGCATCCTCTATAGGAGGAACATCCGGCGTTGGCCCCATGTCAGCGTCCGCCTCTAAGTCCAGCTCTGGAGCCCGACTGGTGGAGGCGTGGCCGGCAACCTCTCCGGATATAGTTCGGCGAGCGTTTTTCCTACTAGGAAACATGGGCGTTATTATATTTTAAAAGACGACAACCACGGAGCAGGGTTCTTTTCATAACTCTGCGACGGCGTCTCAGTCCTGACCGCCTTCCTTTTAAGCCTACCCGGCTTCGGTGCCCCTTGTTGGTGAGTCACTGCGGGTTCGGCATGGCGTCCCGAGGGCCTTCCCTGTAAGACACCATATGTGTGCGGTAGCTGAAGTGCAGAAAAAGGGATCCCTCTTGGAAGTTAGGACTCAGGTTTTATTTACATGCGATGCAGGGAGTAGCCCCGGATAATCGGCTATAATGGCCACCATGGCACCGTTGCAGCTTAATTGATAGAACTTCCTGTCAATAAGCTCCACAAATGTGTCCGGATCTTCTTCAAGTCCGGGGTCGAGGGCCCGGTCTGGGTCCTCCGATTGTGGAGGCGGGCTGTGGATCTCCCTTACAGCTTTTCGCAGTTCCTGCTATGAAATGGCAAGGTAAATACTTATGATGAAGAATGCGGGAAGGTTTGGAGTAAAAAGTAGCAGCTCACCTAGCTCGGAGGGTTGTACATGGAGAATCCATCCCGTGGCTTAATGCGGATGAACTCCTCTTCCTCTCCTTTGTACAAATCGGACAGACTTTTCACTAGAGCAGCGACTGAGTCCGGTCCCTTACGACCGCAACGGGTGGCATCGTCTTCTCCGTTGAAGTGCCACATGGGTTGCCCCCGATATTGGAGTGGCTGCACCCCCCGCATTATACATATTGACATGACCTCGATTACTGTCAATCCTGACTGGGCCAATGTCTGTATCTAACCCATCAGGTAAAGGACTTCCTCGTTATCTTCCTCCTGGGGGCTCCGAGGGCGCCAGCTGCGGCGTTTCTTCAAGGGAGCGTTGTCGAACTCCGGAAGGCCCATCCGAATAGGGACCGGAAGGGGGACGTCCTCCATATAAAACCACTTCGAAGGCCAGCCTTCGGATGTCTTCTTCGGAGTACCGGACAGGTATCCGGTCCCGGCGATGCGCCATATTTCGGCTCCGCCCACTTGATATATTGACCCCTCCTGTGTCCGGGGTACGAGGCAGAATAGCCTCTTCCATAGCTCGAAATGAGCTTCGCAGCCCAAAAACAGCTCGCAAAGGGCAACGTAGCCAGCGATGTGTAATATGGAGGCGGGAGTAAAGTTATGCAGCTGGAGGCCGTAGAATTCCAGGAGCCCGCGGAGGAACGGATGGATTGGAAATCCGAGCCCCCTTAATAAGTAAGGGACAAGGCATACCCGCTCCCCCATGGATGGGTTGGGAAAGCTCTCCGCTTGCTCCCCACCGTTGTAGGTGGCGAGTCCGGCTCGAACAGGGACCATATACGCTGGAGGGAGGAATCCCTGGGTCTGTAACTCTACCAATTGGCTGTGCGGGATGGAACACTTCTTCCAATTGCCTGGCTTAGGGCTACGGGAGCGAGAGGAGGAGCTGCGATGGCCGGCCATGATGGGATGGACCTTTCCGGGCGTGCTCCGATGGATACTCGCTGTGGGAGGATGGTGTGATCTAGATCCCAGGATCCTCATCTCTTTAAATAGACGATTTACTTACATGGTTAGGGTGGCATGTGTAAAAATGCCCCAACTTCTCGCATTCCCTCGACACGTGGAGGACAACCATTATTAGGCGCAGAAGCCAAGGAGTGCAAAATTCATGGGAAGCCGGACACTACTCGACAGGCACTCAGAATTTGGAGGAGAACCCGCCTTGCAATGCCGAAGACAATCTACGCGCCGGACTCAACATCATTGAAGCCTGGTTCGGGGGCTACTGAGGGAGTCCTGGATTAGGGGGTCCTCGGACAGCCGGACTATATACTTTAGCCGGACTGTTGGACTATGAAGATACAAGATTGAAGACTTCGTCCCGTGTCCGGGTGGGACTCTCCTTTGCGTGGAAGGCAAGCTTGGCAATACGGATATGTAGATCTCCTCCCTTGTAAACGACTCTGTGTAACCCTAGCCCCCTCCGGTGTCTATATAAACCGGAGGGTTTAGTCTGTAGGAGAACAACAATCATACCATAGGCTAGCTTCTAGGGTTTAGCCTCTACAATCTCGTGGTAGATCAACTCTTGTAATACTCATATCATCAAGATCAATCAAGCAGGAAGTAGGGTATTACCTCCATCGAGAGGGCCCGAACCTGGGTAAACATCGTGTCCCCCGCCTCCTGTTACCATCCGCCTTAGACGCACAGTTCGGGACCCCCTACCCGAGATCCGCCGGGTTTGACACCGATAGGCACCCCCACGTTTATTAGATCATCTACAATACAAAATGATGTGTACTAATTCCCATGGAATCCCATGACCAAAACAAGCTGCCATGTGAAATGCTTCTCAGTTTAGACTAAGATTTACACATGAAAAAACTTGCAAACTTAGATGAAAATGGTTCAAACTTGGCATATGTATCCCTAACATGGCCATGGATTCCCTAACATGGCCATGGATTGTAACCCTACAAACTTGGTGGTCATTTAATATAGGTCAATAAACCAACATGTGCTTTCGGAGGGTACAAGGATAGCCCGGAAGGGCCCGTCTCGGGCCACCTCCTTCAATACACCATGTACATAGGATTCCAAGTTTTTGATGCCATCCCATGAACCAAATCAAGCATGCATGCACAGTGCGTTCAAGGTTACACATGATTTTCATGATTTTTTCACCTCCCAGATGGTCTACCCGTAGACAACCACCGAAAGTGGTAGCACATGATGCCTTCAAGCTTTATTGCCTAAGGGTAGACCTAATTGACACCATACCAAGTGCGAACATTGGTTCAAACTGGATTCCATCCATGGAGGCGATGCGGTACACGCACTGCCTCCGTTGAGAACCTTCGTGCTACACTGTCGAATGTACAAACCAAGTAGATCATGCTTCATGTGGAATGAACCCAAGTTATGACATGCAATGGAAAATTTTACATTACAGGCTTCCAGGACAACATTAAAATGAGTTTCAGCAAAATTTGCAAGTTTTGGCAATTGCGGCCACTTTTCGAGCATTTATGACCGAAAAATGGAAGAAAATGGAAAATCTAGTAGAAACTTACAACCATTGTGCATGCATGCTTAATTTGGTCATGGGAGGCCATGAAATATATTTGACAAAATATGAAGATGGTGTGAACATGGAGGTCCCCCGACACAAGCCCTTCCGGCCGAGCCTGGCGCCCTTTGAGAGCAGATGCTATAGTACTATCCTGACCTGTATGACATCGACCCAACTTTTTGGGGTGACTATTGAAGGCCATGTTAGCCCTCCATGCCATGTTTGAACCATTTTTTGTAAAGTTTGCAATATGATTCACGTGTGGCCAGTATTCGAGTATTTTCGGCCAAAAAAATTACAGTACATGCAAAATTTTGTGTAAACTGAATAGCATTTTTGCATGCATGCTTGATTTTGTCGTGAGATGCACTTTAAAATCTTGGGAGAATTTCACAAATTTCATGTTGTACTTGCTTCACAAAGTGGACAGTGCAGCTCGAAGGTTCTAGACGGGAGTAGTTGATGTGCCCAAGCTTTCATACGACATGGAATCCGGTGTAGGCCAATGATCCAACTAGGCTTGGTGTGTCAACTAGGTCCACCATAAGACAAACAAAGTGTAATGCATCATGTGCCCCCTCCTTTCGATGTGTGGCTAGGGGGGTAGACCATGCAGGCGATATTTCTTTTTCGCTTCGAAATTGTAGAAGGATTATAAATGTTGGACAAATTAAAAACCATTGTGAATGCATTATTGATTTTCTCATGGGAGATCATGAAATAAAGTTGGCATCATTTGTGGATATTGTAAACACGGAGTTGTTCCAATTCGCGCCCTTCATTTGGGCTAACATGGCATCCTCTGAGAAGACACATGCTGGTTTGTTGACCTTTCTTGAATCAACACAAATTTTTTGCGGTAACAACTCATGGTCATATTAGTCCTCCATGCCAAGTTTGAAGTATTCTTAGTAAAGTTTGCAACTAATGTCACGCGGGGCCAGTTTTTGGGCATTTTCGATATAAATAAATCCCAATACATGGAGAAGTTGTCGAAAATGAGAACCATATTTGCATGTTTGCTTGATTTGCTCATGGGAGGGCATGAAAAAAAGTTGGAATCATTTGTATGTGGTGTTAACATGGAGGTGCTCTCGGACTCGCCCTTCCGGGCTAGCCTGGCACCCTCCGAAAATGCCCGATGGTTTGTTCACATATCTCAAGTCAACCGAACTTTTTTGCGGTGACAATTCATGGCCATTGTACGCCTCCATGCCTAGTTTGAACCATTTTCGGCAATGATTGCAAGTGTTGTCACGTGCGGCCACATTCGGGCATTTTCGTCCGAAAATGAAAAACTTCGCTAAACTAAAAACCATTTTGCATGCTTGCTTGCATTGGTCATGGCATGTATAGTTGTGAAACTTATTTGGAAAATGGACAAGGCCAATTTTGGAATTATATATCGTTCAAACTTGTTTCGAAGCGAAAACCTAGTTCACCCTTATGAAATGTATTTTTTAGCACGACATAATGTTCTTTTTTTATCTTGATGATATATGTTAAAAGATCCCATAACTCACGCACGCCACCTCTCCCGAAATCCCGTGATTGCACCGCCTTCCTCCTAACCACCCATGGCATCGGGGCCTCCTACCACCGCCACGACCGCTCCAATATAAGATCGGAGACGCCGGGCGTACGCGCTTTTCGAAATCTCCGGACGACGCCGCCGCTGCCGCCATCGTCAGCTTAGGGGTCGGAAGTGACTGCTCTTTTCGCCCCCTCCTCCTCACGTCCCTCTCTCAAGTGAAAATGGTTAAGGAGATCAGCGCGGTACGTATTTGCACTATAGAATCTGTCAGATCTGAATTCAACTGCTAGCACTAATCTTTAAGATTGTACGTACTAGTAATGAGATTGATCTCGATTCGCAGTGTGGCATTTGTTTGGACACCAAGGGTTTGTGCCCCGGTGAGCATCGTATGAGGGAGTTTTGTACCATCACCCTGCGCGCGGGATTTGCAAACAAGACAGTAAGATCCAGTCTGACATGACCAGTAGCAAATATCATGAGAAATTTAGTACTCCCTCCGATCCAAAATTAATGTGTTAGATTCATGTAGATACGCATGTATCTAGTCATGTTTTCTACATAGATACATCCGTATGTACAAAAATTTGTCCACAAATTTTTGGACGGAGGCAGTAATACTGAACGAATATTGTACTCAGACCCTTTGTACTCAGTCAGTTGTTCGTAATGTTTACTGCAAAAAGAGTTATATTGCATGTTGATTTCTTAGATGATAAAATGGTTTTGTGTACGTGCATGTAAATTTAAATCTTCTATGGGGTTATATGATAATACTGCTAAGAAGTAGTGAACTATACTATGCTAGTCATCTATGATTGGACAAATTCTTTAGATTAACAGGCAGTTCATATATATTAACAATCATACATATGCTACTCAGGTAATCCCCTGCTACGACAGATACAGTTTCACGCAGAAATTTGGAGTGCTCTTGGGAAAATATGGGAACTTTGAAGCAAGTTTCAGTACCAATGAGGGGTTTGAATTCCCATGTGAGATTACCAATGACAATGAGTTGACATACATTTCAGGGGAGTCTTGGAAGGAATTTGTTAGAGTTTACATGCTACATGTGGGTCAGGAGATTACGTTCAGTACTGACAATTCAGAAGTACCAAGTAGCGTTGTGACAACTGGGAATTTGCCTATCATACATCCGAGTAAGATACTTTTTTGCTCCTGCAAGTTTATTACTCTAACTTTATCATATACCATATATAATAAATTAAATTGTATGTGCTATAATATTGTAGCATACTACCAATTGTCCAATGAGAAAAGAGATATTATTGACAATGTCACTGTAACTGAGGGGACAAGCTTAAACTGGAGAATGATGGAGTATGTCATACGCCAAGTGATGGACCTTGACAAGTTAGTGGAGCGTCATGATGCTGGAAACTATGATCAAGGAAGAGCATACGCATTCGTCCATACGTTGACATGGTTAGATTGCAACAAGAACTTCTCGGTAACCATCTTTCTGTTCTTCATTTACTTTTTGTCATTTCAGTATGTTTTTAGCTTTGTTCCAAATTAATTGTTCTTCCTTTACTACATAACAATAAGTTGCCACGTGTTGATGTAACAAATATTGTTTTCAAACAGAAACTGCCTAATCGTGTTGTCCCCGAAGAAATGGAGGAATATGGTGCCATAACCATTGTTTGTCATCCACACAGTACTGTGTCAAGTACATACACCACTTCTGATATTGACGGTCGTGTCTGCGTCAACAAATGGAACGAGTTCATGAAGAAGGAAAAAATTTTGCTGTTAGGACAGAAGGTGCTGATGTTGCTGTACCTGGGAGATCATGGGATTTATCTGTTTGTTTCCCATGTTCCTGATGTGCCTCTAGAGTAGTTTTGGCAAAACGTAGTGTGAGAAAATAAATTAAGGGATTTTTAAGTCATTGCTGTAATGGCGTACTTTATTTTTATATCATGGTACTCTTGTGTTCGTGCACAACATAGTGGGCAAGAATTTAAATGGTCGTTTACGTTTTTCCATTCGATTGCCTTCATTGCAACTCGGTTTATTCATTATTTTTTAGCAATTTTAACATGCTTCGTCTTACCCCTTATTTTCTCATAATTGTCAAGAATGTAAGAAATAATCAAAACAACTATTTCATGCAATCATCGTGTCAGATTTATTTCTTACTCTTACCTGTCATGTTAAAAGAGGGGTGGGGGTCGGGGGGGGGGGGGGGGGGGTAAGAGGTATCATTTTAGAACACCTCTTCTTATTAAGCTGTTATTACATGTGACCATGATAATCGCCTTGATACGATCACAAATATATTATTTCTTCACAATCAACATCACACACAACACACACAACACCATTACACTAGCCTTCAACAGCTTCAGCATGAAAACAATTTGTCTCCCTAGTCCTAACATCGTATAAGCTTGGTGCTTCGTAATGGTTGCCACATTGCTCTGACTGTAATTTGTCCTGCCTCCAATGTTGCCACTCTTGGCACATGCATTCTTTTCACATTGTTTTTTTGCACGTTGTAGTTGTTCCCTTTTATCTTGTGCCGCAGCCATTGCATCAAGGGCATAAGCACCAACAAGGACACTTGTACCAACAAGATGATCCATGTACTCTAGTTCCCAGTGCCAGAAATCACATGGATCCTATGAATCAAGTGAACTCAAATCAAACCAGCACTAACGAAACAGTAGAAAAAATTACTCATGCAGTAAATGTCAACTCAAAGTGTAAAGGGATTGTACATCATGGTGCTTGCACTTGTAGAACACCCAACCATCATGCTCTTTGGTACTAGAGAGATAGAATCTAACCGTTTCGCCACAGTCAGGGCAAGGGATCAGGGGCACATCAACTGATCGGCCCCTCAGCGCGCACCTAATCGAGCTCGACGACGACATGGTTGATTTGGTGTCAGGCGACTGCGGCAATGACAGACGGTGGTCGTAATCCTTTGGGTAAGAGAAGAACTAGGGACTCCTCCACTGGGCTAACAAACCCTAACACCAGGACCAGAGCATCGTGCTCCCTCTAAATAGGCTAACTAACAAATCTTACCACCGACTAACCCACCCTAAAATCACGGACGGACCATCCATGCGCATTACTTGTAAATATATCGTCAGATATCACGGGAGATATGTACCCTTCCATCGTACCGTATATCCCTCCCATCTTTTCTTTCTGCATACCGCTCCTTCCTTAACCGCCCAGAAAGTTTTGGTGTCCAGAGGTAGCCGTCGCCGGGATAATCGCCATCGCTCTGCGGAAGCCCACGCCGAGGCCGAGTAAAAAGAAAAAGGTATCATCCTCCACGTCTCCTCCCATCTCTTGAAACGTTCATACTTTTTTCCGTCGATTGGACCAAAAAGGAGGTTGTGATGAGATTAGAGATGCCATATTTGTGTGCAAGATCTTTGGTATTTGTTCCTGGCGGATTAGTTTTTCGTCGAAGGTACTATTTTGGTGCAAGATTGTGTGTGCTTGTCTTTACTTGGAGTAAAGGCCGTTATGAGATTAGATGTGATTGCAAGTTCACAGTAGTTCATAATACGATATGGTTACGGAAATATTATGTTGCTGGAGCTAATTTTCTAGCCCTTTCTGCAAGTTCACAGTAGTTCATAATAGACCGATGTTATGACCAGTCAGTCTAGAGGGCAGTATAAATTCAAAAAAAAATCAAAAAAATATAGAACCTTGAAAACCTAGCTTTGTTTGTGCAAGGGATCATGTGTGCCAAAATTTGGGTGATTTGGAGGTGGTCGAAAAAATCACCGTATTCCGAAGGGACCAGTTGGTGTAACTTAAGCCATTTTTTGAACAAAGGTGATTTTTTCCACTACCTCGAAATCACCCAATTTTTCTATGTCACGGTGACCCACATGTGCCAAACATGTCTATGAAAGAAAATTTGGAAAAAATATATTTTACAATGCCCCCTAGAGGTATAGACCGATGTTTTGATCAGTCAGTCTAGAGGACAGTATAAATTCAAAAAAAAATTAAAAAATATAAAACCTTGGAAACCTAGCTTTGTTTGTGCAAGAGATCATGTGTGCCAATTTTTGGGTGATTTGGAGGTGGTCGAAAAAATCACCGCATTCCGGAGGGACCATTTGGTCTAACTTAAGCCTTTTTTTGAACAAAGGTGATTTTTTCCACCACCTCCAAATCACCCGAATTTTATTTTACACGCTGACCCACATGAGACAGGACATGGACGGAATCCGAGGCAGATTAGCCTCCAGCAGCCGGTTCCGGGCGGTCCTGATCTTCCGTGGCAGCGGGCCGAGGCGCTGGTGAGAATGGAGCCGCAGAAGATCCAGGGCGGCTCGGAGACTCATCATGAGGCCATGATGTTGCAAGCCCACTGGAGTCAGGGGCTGTCTCCACGTCCGCCTGGCGAACGGCGGGGCGCCGCTTGTAGCACACGGGCTGGGCCGCAAAGCGCGTGCGTCCCTGACCATTATCCGGTTGCCGCGTGGCCGCCGGTGATTGGTGCGGGCCGGAGGGCGCGCCTCGCCCGGTCCGAGGTGGCCGCGTGTCGAGCGGCGGGTCGGAGGCGCGCGTGCAGCCGACCGCAGCTGGCGCGTCTGGTCGATCTGCCGCGAATCCACAGCTGTCACCTGGCGCTAATCCCGAAGACGATTGCCTGGGCCTCTGTGACGGAAATCCCGAGGAGGATATGTTCCCCACGTCGCGGCACACGCGATATAACTCGCCCGGAACGATTTCTTCACCAGTTTCTTCGCTGTTTTCACTGTTTTGTTCGCATGGCTCCCCTATAGCATGGTGAGTTGTACATGCAGATACAAACACACTGTGATAAGAAGTCGCAAGCAGTTTTCCTTGCACTCTACGTGGAGGATATGTAGGATGAGTATGATTCATCATCTGTATTCATCCTGTATATTCTTCAATTGGAGAGCATGGATGACTAATGTATTTTTCGGATTTATCAGGCTTTTATTTTGTTTTCAGGAGCGAAATATAATTCCTCCATTACATCTATTTCCAAATTTTATCCTGCAACATAAACAAGCTACACGCTGGCGACGAAGAAACCATGATTCTTGAGGTTGCACTTGAAAAACTCACATATAAAATGCAAAACAAATATCCCAAACTAATACTGTTACAAGGGAGTGGACAACCAAATAACTGAGTCATACATTATGAGGAAGTCACTAACTCATAGAATGAAGTATTTTAGAGAAAATGTCACACGATACTAGACATAGACGACAATGCACACGCCAACATCAGGTTGATCGTCGACGTACTTGCTGTCCGACCATGTGCACAATGTTGTAGCTATCATAGTTCTGCTTTGAGATCCTGCACATAAGGATATTATTAATGCCATGGAATATATTTGGACAGATTAAAACATTAAATTACGGCATATTAGGTACCTCTACCAATTTGGCGCACGTACGTCGATTGTGACCATCTGCCTCATGACAATAGCTACATCTACCCTTTGTTCTGGTTTTCTTCATCTTTGCCTGTAGCCTTTTCTTCGGAGCACCTCGGTCTGGCACATGCACAGGATCCAGAACCTTTTCGAAACCTTCAGCATCAAGGTTAGCCCATTGTGGCATCAACGGGCCAAACCTAATGCTGTTACCCTGAGCATTAGTTGATCCCTTGCTATCAGCTTGTTCACTTGTTGATCCCTTGCAAACATCTTGTCCTTCCAAAACCCTTTTTAGATGCTGAAACGCCTCATCAGAGTGCATTCCTTGAAACATGCTGTGTGACTAAAATTCCTTAGCTTACAGTACCTTTGTAGGGCTGCAGAGTATGCATACATCTCACTCTTTCTTGTCGGTGCGAATGCACATTTTGCACTCATTGTCCACCTAGTGGGAACACAACACCTGGGCAGTGTTTCTTCTTGTAAAATTCCCAATATGTAAAATATGTGGGAACATGGTGTGCCTGCGCATTCCAATTTGCGGCAAGAACAACTGATACTGCGAAGCATACCTTCCTTCGACTCCGTGCGCACTTCGATCTTTTTATCCATTCATTCCTTCTTAGACACAACGTATGTGGTAACCTCTGCTGCATCAAGTACCTCTTTGATCTCACATTTTTTGACAGCATCTATGCTCCATAAGACCAACTTAAACACAACAGGATTGAAAACTTTCACGGTGTGTTTCTCAAGAACTGAAGCATTTTCCTCTGTGAACGGAACGGACTGTAAGGCCTCGACGTCTTGGAGAGCCTCGTTCAAGCGTAGCGACGCAAGGCAACGCTCATAGTGCTCTAGCATTTGAAACAACATCATCTTAGCCTCAAGATGTGTATGTAGCACCGAGTTTAAACTCTCACTCCGCTGATTGCTGCTCAATCCTAGGAAACAACGGCCCTCAAGATATGGAGCACACCACAGTTTTCTCATCTTATATATCTGATGCAGCCAGGAGTCCTCACTTGTTACTTTATTCTGTTGTAAGAAGTGTAACCATTTTCTCTCATGCTCTTCAATGGAAGATGTATCATATATGAAAGATTGGAATTCCTCCTTTACCGCGTCATCATGCAGATGGCGTACAATGTTCTGCTGAATGTGCCATATACAGAGCCTATGGTTTGAGTCAGGCCACACCACCCTGATTGCTCTCTGCATTGCAAGGTCCCCATCCGTGATCACAGATATAGGATGCTTCTGTCCCATAGCATCAGAAAAGGTCCGTAACATCCACTCGTATGCCTGGCTTGTTTCATGTGAAATGATACCACATGCAAAAATAATGGTCTTGCGGTGGTGATTCAACCCGACAAACGGCACAAATGGCAGATTGTACTTATTGGTTCTGTATGTGCTATCAAAAACAATAACGTCTCCGAAAGCCTCGTAGTCAAGTCGGGATTGACTATCACACCAGAACAGTCCCTTCAGATGGCCAGCTTCATCAACCAAGTACCTGAAGAAAAAATCTGAATCTTGCTCTTGCCTCGCCACCATGTGATTGATCACCATTTGAGCATCCCCGGAAGAAATTATTTCCTGCTTGTTAGCATGGCAGAAATTGTAAATGTCCCTCATAATGCATCCAACCTCATCATATCCACCGTATTGCATGCACATAATATCCATAATATGGTGTTTTCTGATCCCAGATTTTTCCATGTCTGCAATGTCCGCTTTCTGCTCATCGCTAATTCTTCTGTGTGAACGCAAAAGACACGACAGATCCCGTGGGGCTAGAGGATGGTTGTGTTCATCGATGAAATCCTTGACAAAGCACTGACCTGTTTCCTCCTGTCTTGCAATCACCAATTTAGCTTTACACCCTACACGAATTATACTCCGTGGCCTCCTCTTTCTATCTTCCATCTTCCTCTTCATGGGCTTCTCTTCACGAACCCCTTCACGACTACACACAAATTTCCTTAAAATTATATGGCAGTTGGATCCATCCCACTCGACATAGCTTCTCCGGACACTAAAACCTTTCTCAAGACCATATTTGTTATAGAATGTATAACGTTCATCCTCACTATTAAACATCTTTTTGGCAATATGATAGTACTCCATCATTGACTCATGACTTACATCCGCCATGTCTTCCTGCATCACAATTCGGACGAATAAAAATCTGAAAGGACAAACATAAATGCATGCAAAACCCAGTACGAAATCTTGCCTGGAATTTTAAACTTTGCTCCTTGTACATGTTATGGCAAGCGATCATAAACGTCCATAAATTGGGTCCCCCGTAAACTAGTGAAGTGACCATGGATGATGAAAAATTCTAAATTGAATTGCATGCACTAGGGAAACCTAAATTGATGATGACTAAACAAATCTAAGTAGGAAGTGCAGGCTACGAATCAAAGTAAGTTGAGATTCGGGCGATTCATACCTTAAGATGCAAGTCCGGAAGCGATGGGATCAGCGGGGGCTTTCTCCTATACCGCCGCCGCCGTCGCCGCCGACACTGCCGCCGGAGATGTCACACCTTATTCTTCTTCCTGCCGCCGACCACATCTTTTATAGTGAAGGGGACCAGGAGGAGGACGAGAGCGACGCCGACGACGGTGAATTAGTTCCTCTCGCCGGGCTCGTCGGACAGAAGGAAGAGGACGAGGAGGACTTGACCGAGCTACTAGATCTAGACGTGGTTCTGGTCGTGGACGTGATCGGTTGATTTTTTTTACCCTGGACCATTATGCCCTTCTCTGATTAAACTAATTAATTTAATTCATTTTTAATCCCCCACCAGATCGGACGGCTAATAAAAATCGGAGGGGTAAGTACTCGAAAGTACTCCCAGTACCGCCCCAATCACCGTAAAGGAGCTCGTTGAGTATAGTGTTTGGAGGTCCTTTGCTTCTTTTGGCACCTTTGTGGTATTCTACAATGGACGGTTGCGGCAAGATGCGATCGGTTTGACGTCTAAGGAGGTCTCAATATTTTTAGTTACAAAGTTATACTAATAAGATCATAGATACATAGTTTTGTGCACAAAACAACAGGACAAACTGTTATTTTCAGTGGCAATATTTTGATACTATAGCATATCTGACAAAATGATAGCAAAGTAGCATAATTTACCATCAAGAACTCAAGAGTCCGCACGACAGTGTCCCACCTGGTGGCGACTGAAGAGCTATAGAGTAGCCATTTGTAGGAACTAGGAAGCCCTGGTTGCAACCTCACAACTGCTCTGCCTGTTTGCTGGTGAGTGGAGTCGGTGGGGCCTGAATTATGGATACAAAAAAGTACATAGTCTTTTATATATTATTTATTTGTTTCGTAGAACCGACATGCAAAATTTAGCCCTGTGATAAACGATTCTCTTTGAAGTGCAAGCATCTCCCTCACTGGTAAAATTGAGGGACTATTAACAATAGACGAGATGCATAAGGCGACAGTAAAGCACTGACATCACAAATTTACCTAGTTGTTAACTCCATATAGAGTATAGCTGATTGAAGACCCATTAAACGTTATAAACTAGCTCGTGCTTTTGGGGTGCAGATTCCATTTCAGCTTTTGGGTTGCAAAGACCTCCGCTTTTAAGTTTCATGATCCTTCAAACCTCTTGTATATCTAGGATATACATGAATTTGTTTGCAGGTTTTCACAGTAGATATTTCCATTTCTGGGACTATAGTCTGTTTGCACTATATCTAATGCTCCATGTGTAAGCCGAGACGGCATGTCAGCACTGCACATGGTTATAAATTGGTATGGATGGTTGTTGAACTGTGTTGAATCATATGCATCAATCCTCTTAGTTAAGAGCACAACACTGGAACAAAAATATTGCCCTCTCTTCTTTAGAATCTAAAGAACATCAAGATGGACACACATCTTCTCTTATTTAGGAGCAAGATGTTACATGCTCTAGGACATTTAAGAAGTAGCCTGCAAGGTGTTACTCTAGCAACGCAACTGAACACATGGCATGTCGATATGTTAGGATTAGGAAGTGTCGAGACTCGGTTTCATGTTGAATTTGATAATCAACCACCATTTTTGTTTGGCCTTTCATTACATCAAGCTTCAAGGTCCAAGGATGAACATATCTATGGGTAAGTCCATATCTTATTCCCAAGACGTTGACCAACCACAAGTTGGTTATGTCTCTCCTCCAGTAGGCCATGCATAGTTGCGTCCAAAAAAAAAGGGCAGCCGGGTGCACGTAGCTCCCGCTTGCCCAGGATTCGGGGAAGGGTCCGATCACTTTGGGTCTATAGTACGCAACGTTTCCCTGCAATTCTGCAAGAGGTTGTTTTCAGGATTCGAACCCGTGACCTAAACCACAAGGCAACATCTTTACCGCTACGCCAAGGCTCCCCTTCAGTTGTGTCCAAATAAAAAAACCATAGGTTCAAGGCCAGCAGATTATAAACCAGAGATTTGCTTTACCATCCCAGCAGCATCACCGGCGTAATACGGCCCACCACCAGCGCATTGAGGGCCAGCACGACAACATCCCACGCCATGGATTTGGGTACCGGGCGGAATATTCGGAAAGCACCCACGTTTCTCGCCATCCCACGAGAAACATATGTACCGAGCGATTTTTTTCTTTTTTCGAATTTTTTGAATTTAATCTCTGATAGTTAGGTTATATATGTTAGGATCTGAAATAGAACAACCAAATAGCCTTGGCTCACTAGTTAACATGCGCTTCCTGATAATATTCCTCTGGTCGCGGGTTCGAGTCTCGTAGTTTTCTATTTTTCCACCATTTTTAGGATCAAAAGGAAGATGGTGCAAGAGCCTTCCGAATTTCGCTATTTGGAAGGCCTTTGCTGAACTTCGTACCAAAAAGCGAATTATCCTAGCAGGAACTCCATTCCAAAACAACTTTGGAGAGCTTCGTACCATCATGTGCCTGTTACTTCCGGCTAATGATGAAGCCATAGATTTCTTCAATGCTTTGACACAAGACAACGTGACATATTGAAGGGTACGTAGATGAGATCAGAAAAAAATTGAATCCACTTGTGCACACCCATAATGGGGGCATTCTTGATAAATCCCTTATTAAAGGTCTTAAGAGAACCTATTGTATACATACATATACTAAATAATTGCAAATACATAACAAACATTTGCAAATGCAATATTAAAATATGCAACTTTTGCAAATACTAATTGCTATACATTGGATCAAATGTCAAAATTCATCAACTTCTTTATATCTAACATTTATCTAGCTATAATTAACTAAAAGTATAAAAACTAAAAAACATTATCTAACATTTCTATAACTAAAAGGATAAAAAACTAAAAAACAGAAAATATATAAGAATGTGTGTGTGTGTGTGTGTGTGTTCATGCATGTGTGTGTGTGCGGGCTCGATGGGAGGGGCGGCCATGGCGGCAGGGGCTCACAGGGGGGCGAGGCGAGTCATCGGCGACGGCGACTGCGACGGTGCGCGAGGTCGAGGAGGGGCGGCGTGAGGGGGCGGCAATGGCGTGGGCGGCGCATCAGGGGCGGTGACGGCGTCAGGGCAGGGGCTGCGTCGGGGGCGGCAATCTGCTCTATGTAGTGGTGAAAGAAGTAGAGGGAAATGAAAAAAATTTCTTGTGCTCTATATATATGCGCCCCCTTTAGTCCCGGTTGGAGCCACCAACCGGGACTAAAGGTCACTTTTGGCCAGCCGAAGCGGCGGGAAGCGCAGGTCTTTGGTCGCGGTTGGTGGCTCCAACCGCGACTAAAGGGGGGCCTTTAGTCCCGGTTGGAGCCACCAACCGCGAGTAAAGGTGGTGTGATGCCAGGCGAGGGGCGCGGTGGATGTTTAGTCCCACCTCGCTAGTTGAGAGGAGCTCGCATCGGTTTATAAGCCCCGCCGCGGCTACCGTGTCTAGCTCCTCTCTAAGCAGGCCTTGGTGGGCCTATTGAACATGTGCTGCCTAGTTGGGCCTACTGGGCCGTACGGGCCTGCATCCTGGCCCGACTATAGGTTGGGTTTCTAGTCGTATGCAGGCTGTGGCAGCCCAGTAGGCGGGCGTTTTTTTAATTTATTTTATTGGTTTTTTTTGTTTTCTGCTTATTGATTTTCTTTTGTTTCTGAGTTGCTTTTTGCTTTATTTAGAGTTTGTTTGTGAATCTTTTTTGCTTTCGGTAAAAAACTTATAAACTTTCTTATAGTGCCAGTAGTTTTCAAAAAAAATTATTTTTTTTTGTTTTCTATTTTATTCATTTTCTTTTGTTTCTGAGTTGTTTTTTGCTTTACACGAAGTGCATCCAGTTTTTGCCTTAACCCTCTCAGCTTTTTAGCACATGCTATGTGGGTGAAATGATGATACCACGCCAACTTTCACCTTGTCAGAGTTCATTTTGTAGTGCTTTTTAATTTCAGGGTCATTTAGCTCAAAAAATCAATAAATGCATGAAAAATAGCAAATGAAGTCAGAAAGGGTTGAAAATTGATGATGTGGCTTTGAATGGTGCATACTGAATGCACAAAAAAGTCTGGAGTTGAAATAAGTTTAAAAAATAAAATGCCTTTGTAACAGACGAGTTTTCTTCCGAAACTCAGATACTTCGAAAGAGATTGTCCATTTTGTACAGGAAGTGCATCCAGTTTTTGCCGTAACCATCTCAGCTTTTTAGCAGAAGCTATGTGGGTGAAATGATGATACCATGCCAACTTTCAACCTTTTCAGAGTTCATTTGTAGTGCTTTTCAATTTCAGGGTCATTTAGCTCAAAAAAAATTAGTAAATGCATGAAAAATAACAAATGAAGTCGGAAAGGGTTGAAAATTGATTGTGTGGCTTTGATTGGTGCATACTGAACGCACAAAAAGTCTGGAGTTGAAATAAGTTTAAAAAAATGAAATGCCTTTGTAACCGATGAGTTTTCGTCCGAAACCCTGATACTTCGAAAGTGATTGTCCATTTTGTATACGAAGTGCTTCCAGTTTTTCCCATAACCCTCTCAGCTTTTTAGCACATGCTACGTGGGTGAAAATGATGATACCATGCCAACGTTCAACCTTTTCAGAGTTCGTTTGTAGTGCTTTTCAATTTTAGGGTAATTTAGCTCAACGTTTGTCCGAAGCACACAAGTACACGTTTCAAATGGCAAAACACATAAGCACCCTAACTATTACAAAGATTCCCTCTGGTTTGTCCGAAGTGGGACTTTCTAGATATATAAGTCCGGAAACTCACTAGAGAAGAAAGTGATGACAGTGAAGCTGGTCACATCCCAGAGTGGGATGTTTCGGTGTAAAACTTTTTCTTCGCGTTTGTCCCTTTGCACCGTAAGCATGGACAATCTTCATCATTTAACTGGATGCTCGGGGCAATATTCACTCGGAAGGGAGCAATTTCATGAAACTTTTCATAATCTTCTGACATGCCTATCTTGTCCTCCACTCCCACGATGTTTCTTTTCCCTGAAAAAACTATGTGGCGCTTTGACTCATCATATGATGTATTCGCTTCATTATCTTTTCTTTTTCTCGGCTTGGTAGACATGTCCTTCACATAGAAAACCTGCGCCACATCATTGGCTAGAACGAATGGTTCGTCTGCGTATGCAAGATTGTTGAGATCCACTGTTGTCATTCCGTACTGCAGGTCTTCCGTTACCCCGCCTCTTGTCAGATTGACCCATTTGCACCGAAACAAAGGGACCTTCAAATCACGTCCATAGTCAAGTTCCTGTATGTCCACTATGTAATTATAATATGTGTCCTTTTCCCCTCTTGGTTGCTGCATCAAAGCGGACACCACTGTTTTGGTTGGTGCTCTTTTTATCTTGGGCGAACGTGTAAAATGTATTCCCATTTATCTCGTACCCTTTGAAAGTCAATATATAAGAAGATGGTAACTTGGACAGCAAGTACAGCTCATCGTCAACAGCGTCGTCATGCAAGATTCAATCGTAAGGCAAATGAGGTGACCGATCTAGGCGCTGGCAGGACAACCGACACAGAGTGCGGATTGACAGAAAAATACGAGGGGAAAAGGTAGAGCACCATACAGGTGGGTTCAGTGGTAATAAATGAATGCTTTCAGTGAAGGAAAATTACCTCACTAATCGGACAATTCAGTTCCTGAAATTTGTAGCAACTTCCCCACAAATATTTTGATACCGAAGATTTGGAAAACTAGATAATTTCCCGCACATTGCTGCGGGAATCGGTGGCAGTATATCTGAATGAGACTTGGTTGTACGAAATGTGAATATTCAGATTAAGACTAAATGAAAATGAAAATATATATGGTCTATTGTACTTGATTAGCTCATTGTTGTAGAAAAAATTGGGGTGAAGCGCCTGAAGCATGTGTTCTCGTAGCATATGATGAAACCTATGTAACACACAATGCAGGCCGTATGTGTTCGCTTTTTGACGGGCAGGCCGTATGTGTTCTCGTACCATAAAAAGAATTAAAGTTCAGAGATGTGTGTGCATGTGTGTGTGTGTGTGTGTGTGTGTGTGTGTGTGTTAAATCAAGCAAAATTAAATCCAGATTTGTATCAAGCAAACAAAAAAATTTAGAATGGGCAAAAAATAAAATGCAAGGCTATGAAGATTAATTTAAATTGAAATATTAATCAAACACACAAAGATTCAAAATTAGCAATGCATGGAAACAATATGTACATCATGGGTTGAAGAAACAAGATGGCTGCCATGGTGTCCAAGTCGTCGAGCACCTAAGGAAGTTCAACCTTGTGATTCAACCAGCAATCTGTCATGCAATCCTATGTATTCAATCCAGAAAAATTAAATTTAGAAATTAATCAACCATACAAAAGTTCAGAATTAGCAATTAAATTTAGATACTAATGAAGCACGCAAAAATTCAGAATTTGCAATATAGATGGCAACAATATGTACCTATGGGAGCTGTAAATCTGAGGCGTTTGTGTATGTTGCAAGGGAAGAACAAACAATATCACCGGGCGGGCATACAATTCGTCCAGTACCTAAGGAAGTACATCTTATCTTATATTTACTAATTGGAAGCACCATACGAGACACCACGTTAATCTAAAAAATAAGAAATTTCATCCATCCAATTAACATGTAATTCATTTGTAGCCATCGGATGAAAAACAAACGTGGCCATCGGATGAAAAGCAAACATGCTGTCCTTGGACTTCTTCTAGGCTTGAAAAACGAATGTACAAGAGACGTGCTCCCCTTGGTCTCCCTTTCTTCGGTTGAAATTAATGGGTTACTATACACTTACACTAGGAAACGTACTACTGATGTTACCCATAAGTGCATGACACAACTAGGTAAGTATGTTGTGCGTACATGCATCCAGGTATGTGAAGTAGTTTTTCTAATCCAAAAAATCACCACGCACATCACAAAGCATATATGTGTGTAGTATACAGATCATGCATGTATTTATATCACACTTGCGTATATACTTCCAAATCTGTATGTGACATGCACAATCTTTTTATATAATATTAAATAACCCACTTTCAAGAAAGTTATAAATCTAAACGGCAAATACATGTAATAAAAAATCCTAAAATATTTCCAAGTACATAAAAATTGCTAAACTATACATGTGCATAAAAATTCCTAAAATACATTTTTTTAAATCAAAAAGTGAGGGCATGTACATTAAGTTTAATCGCACGACAATGGTGAGCTTTAAATTATGTAAAAAATAATAATTTATTAGTAGCCAAAGAAAAACATTGCTATTACATTTCGTGACGTGATGAATCAGATAGGATCAAGGACCGATTTCCCAAAATGTACAAACAAACTTTCAAAATCACATAGATGGGCATCCAATAATTTATGGGAACTTTTAAAATAGAGAACGACAAGCTTCTAGAAATTTACAAGACAATTAAAAAAATAAAACAAACTTCTAATGTTAATGTTGAAATTTTGAACATTGCGGTCCAAGTGAAAAAATGATTTGACCAAACAAAAGGAATTATTCGAAAGGCAAAGAAGGCATCCAAGAGTTTAAAAACAATCTTTAACAAGTTCAATGCTTTTCCCAACATTCTAAAAGTATAAGAATAAACTTCAACTGCGCCATGTCTCAAAACGAGGTAGGCAGCTCAGCGGCATGGTTAGGTGATGAGCGCTTTACTGGTGTGGCACCGATGATTTACATAGGTATATATCTGTGTGCATGTGCATGCATGTCTGACACTGAGAGAGAGAGGGAGGGAGAGTTACGAAAGTTAGGAGCCGTATAATGGTGTCACCTCTTTATACACTATGAAAATACTTTTCTTTCTACAAGATTCAAACAAAAAAATACTTATATAAATTTTTTGTATACAATATTAAACTTTCGAACATTACTAGCCCGTGCAGGAGCACGGGTTGATGATGTCTCATTAATCCACATCATCAAAATTAATTAAACCGTTAGATTGTAAAATTTACGATCAGGATAAAAGAAAAAGTAGCGTAACGCAAATGATGCCATCCTATAGAAAAATGCCTCTGGCACGTTCAAGTCCAACGTTAGTGAAAAAAAACTCACGTACAAAATATAAGGAAAGTCTCACCTAATCTTCAAAAAAAAAAAAAAGAGGTAAGCCTCACGTAAAACAACGTCCTATGGGAAGACTTATCTAACACGCCCATGTCCAACGTTGTTGAAAAAAAACAAAGCAAGCCTCACGTAAAACAAAGTCCTATGGGAAGACTCATCTAACACGCCCTCCAACGTTGGTGAAAAAGAAAGCAAGCCTCACGTAAAACAAAGTCCTATGGGAAGACTCATGTAACACGCCCATGTCCAACGTTGGTGAAAAAAAAACAAAGCAAGCCTCACGTACAAGATAAATCGAAGCCTCACGTAAAATACAAGAAAAGCGTCCACCAGTTCCCACAAATTAAGAAGAAATCTTCCTTTAAAAATTACATGACCTCTAATTAATCCACAGCATTAAAATAAATTAATATGCATACAAAAATAAAAAATAGTTAATAAGTTCAATTGTAATATTGACAATCAGTATAGAAGAAAAAATCGCGTGGTGCAGATTATCATGTCCGGTAGAAAACACATCTGACACGTCCAATGCAGCGTTACAAAAAAAAAGGATCAGGTAAAAACAGAAAATAAATAAATCCCGACAATTAAAAAAGGTAAATCTTTACCCGTTCTCATAAACTAAAGAGGAAGCCCCCGTTAAAAACACCAACAATAAAAGGTCAAAAGAAAATCCACAATGATTGCATGTGAAATAAAAATAAGCCTCCATCAGTCATATATTCTTTCGTAGACTCCTTTATATGGTCGTTGCCCCCTTCTCTGCTTCGGATCGGCTCTCCAACCAATCGCCGGCGGTGCATGGAGGTCGTCGAGATTGGCGTCTAGATGACACCGGCTGCGCGCGGTAAACTACTGAGTCACTGACTGGTGGGGTCCAGTCAGTAATTAGTCTGTTTAAGTTAAAATGATCCGCTGTTAGCCCACTGCCAATGACAGGTGGGCCCTACTGGTCAGTTTGACCTGGTCAACCTTACTGTTGACGGCTGACATCACACATACGTCATGCTGATGTCATCCCATACTGTTCTGGATAATGATGGATTTAAATAAATAATTAAATTCAAAAAATGATTAAAACTTTAGAAAAACATATAAAATAATCTGTATCTCGGATGAAAATACTTTCTACATGAAAGTTGCTCAGAACGACGAGACGAATCCGGATACGCAGTCCGTTCGTTCACCACACACCCCTAACATATCGAACACGCAACTTTCCCCCTCCGGTTCATCTCTCCGAAAACGCGAAACAACAGGGATACTTTCTCGGATGTTTCCCCCCTTCGCCGGTATCACCTACTACCGCGATTAGGGCACGCCTAACACCGCCCATTGTCATGTCATGCATCGTCATGCTTATGCTTGCATTGTATTTACTGTTTCTTCCCCCCTCTTCTCTCCGGTAGACTACGAGACCGACGCCGCTGCTGGTGCGCCGACCGACTACGCTGTTGACGACCCCTCCTTCTTGCCAGAGCAATCAGGCAAGCCCCCCCTTGATCACCAGATATCGCCTATTCTTCTCTATACTGTTTGCATTAGAGTAGTGTAGCATGTTACTGCTTTCCGTTAGTCCTATCCTGATGCATAGCCTGTCCTTGCTACTACTGTTGTTACCTTTACCTTCAATCCTACATGCTTAGTATAGGATGCTAGTTTTCCATCAGTGGCCCTACATTCTTGTCCGTCTGTTGTGCTATACTATCGGGCCGTGATCACTTGGGCGGTGATCACGGGTATATACTTATATACTCTATACATGATACCTGTGGTGACTAAAGTCGGGTCGGCTCGGACCTTGTGGCGGAGCGACAGGGCAGGTTGAGACCACCTAGGCGAGAGGTGGGCCTGGTCCTGGACGGCGTCCGCAGTTACTTCAAAATAACACGCTTAACGAGTTCTTGGTATTTGATCTGACTCTGGCCATTTGGTCTATACGCACTAACCAACTACGCGGGAACAGTTATGGGCACTCGACGTCGTGGTATCAGCCGAAGCTTTCGTGATGTCAGCGACTGAGCGGCGCGCGCTGGATTGGACTGGAACGCCTACTAGGCTAGGTCTGCTTTCGGCCGCGTTCGCAACGTGCAGGTGTCCAATGGGCGATGGGCCCAGACCCCTGCACCATAGGATTTAGACCGGCGTGCTGACCTCTCTGTTGTGCCTAGGTGGGGCCGCGACGTGTTGATCTTCCGAGGCCGGGCATGACCCAGAAAAGTGTGTCCGGCCGAATGGGATCGAGCGTGTTGGGTTATGTGGTGCACCCCTGCAGGGAAGTTTATCTATTCGAATAGCCGTGTCCTCGGTAAAAGGACGACCTGGAGTTGTACCTTGACCTTATGACAAAATAGAACTGGATACTTAATAAAATACACCCTTCCAAGTGCCACATACAACCCGGTGATCGCTCTCTAACAGGGCGACGAGGAGGGGATCGCCGGGTAGGATTATGCTATGCGATGCTACTTGGAGGACTTCAATCTACTCTCTTCTACATGCTGCAAGATGGAGGCTGCCAGAAGCGTAGTCTTCGATAGGACTAGCTATCCCCCCCTTATTCTGGCATTCTGCAGTTCACTCCACCGATATGCCCCTTTACACATATAACCATGCATATGTAGTGTAGCTCCTTGCTTGCGAGTACTTTGGATGAGTACTCACGGTTGCTTTTCTCCCTCTTTTCCCCCTTTCCTTTCTACCTGGTTGTCGCAACCAGATGCTGGAGCCCAGGAGCCAGACGCCACCGTCGACGACGACTCCTACTACACCGGAGGTGCCTACTACTACGTGCAGCCCGCTGACGACGACCAGGAGTAGATAGGAGGATCCCAGGCAGGAGGCCTGCGCCTCTTTCGATCTGTATCCCAGTTTGTGCTAGCCTTCTTAAGGCAGACTTGTTTAACTTATGTATGTACTCAGATATTGTTGCTTCCGCTGACTCGTCTATGATCGAGCACTTGTATTCGAGCCCTCGAGGCCCCTGGCTTGTATTATGATGCTTGTATGACTTATTTATGTTTTAGAGTTGTGTTGTGATATCTTCCCGTGAGCCCCTGATCTTGATCGTACACGTTTGCGGGCATGATTAGTGTACGATTGAATCGGGGGCGTCACAAGTTGGTATCAGAGCCGACTGCCTGTAGGAATCCCCCTTTCCACACTCCTTGGCCGAAGTCGAGTCTAGACATTACAAAACTTTTACTAATATGGCTGTGTGTCTTACGGGCCCACGTCGCCATTGGGTGGTATTAGGATCGTTTACTCCTCGACCTTTACTCTGGGACTCTGAACTCTCTTCTACTCGGGTTAAACGAATTTACTAACTCTAACACTAGGATCCCGTGACCACATTCACCCCAAAGTTGGATAAGCCATAGTTATTTCTTAGAATAGTATTTTGAACAATTCACACACTGTCATTTGATTCCTTTGAAAGATTTTTGCTTTCAGATGGAACCCACGAGGCAGGTCGTGCGCCACACGACGACCATTGGTGCCTCGGGATCACCTGCTGTGCTAGCTGAGATGATGACCTATCTGGGTTATCCCTGGCACCCTGAGTACACCGTATACGAGGAGTACCAGGACTTTAACCAGGAGCAGTACCGTGCCATCGTCCACCTGTACTCTCGGGAGTATGACTCCACTACTGTGCTGCACACTGCTCATGGTGTTGGAGTGACCATCGATATGGTTGTCCACGATGCTGCTTATGCTGCTCTGACACGTCTTCGTGGAGAGTATCGGGAGTTGGACACCTCCCCTTTCAGGCACATTGCTATCGCATCTGATGTTGGTGCGGAGGGATACTATACTGCTGCCTACTCCACTGTCACCCGAGAGCCCTTCTACCATCAGAACCTGGTTCTGCATGCTGATGGGCTGGATCGAGCTAACTGAGCTCTTCGCCACGAGTTGTACACCACCCGTCAGCACCTTTACCGTGCTCTAACGCTGTTGCACCCCTTTGTCTGATCTAGAGAGCTGCCCCGTTCTGCGATCTACCCAGCCAGGACTGTGATGCTCCAGGGTGTCGGCTGGCCAGATGTGGGAGGCTACTCTCCCGCACTTGGTCCTCTTCTGCCACCTGAGCGTCAGGTTCTACACCAGAGTATTCGCGGACCCCAGGTTGCTGACGTGGAGTTCCCGATGCGACACTACCAGCTTTTAGGCTACACCTACCTCCACAGTACCTCTTGGGACTGATGTAGGCTTGCTTGTTAGTGTTAGATGCATTCGCCGCGAGCCTGTGTGCCGTCTATGGTGTTTTAGTCTATGTACTGAACTCTGTGTACTGAACTCTATGCATGACCCCTTTTGTAAGTTATGCCGACTACTATGTAGTAGCTATCGTGCTCCTTTCATTATGCATGTTTCATCATGAATGATTCTTGTCTTTGCAAATTTCTTAATGCTGAACTACCCCTGTTATATATTAGCAGGATGGTTAGACCAGGTGGTCGTGGTAGTGGTGGCAATACCCCACCACCACCTGAGTACATGGCTGGTATGATCCAACAGTTCGAACTGAACCGCCAATTCTTGGAAGATATGATGGCTCAGTTTCTTCTCCCCAATATGGACCAGCAGCCAACCCTAGTAACTCTACAGGATTTCATGCGCCTCAACCCAACTGCGTACCGCAGCTCAACTCAGCCTCTGGATGCTGATGACTGGCTCCGTGACATCACCTATGAGATGGAGTCTGCCGATGTAGCCCCTGCCAGCTATGTCACCTTTGCTTCCTTCTTCCTGAAGGGACCCGCAGCTCAATGGTGGGACAGCCACAAGCGTACTCTGCCAGCTGGAACAATCATCACCTGGCCAGACTTCCAAGCTGCTTTCCGTGCCCGCTTCATTCCTCAGGGAGTCATGGACCGGAAGAAGCGTGAGTTCCGCAACCTCACCCAAGGCAACAAAACTGTTGAAGCTTATCAGCGGGAGTTTCTGGACTTGTCTTGCTATGCTGAAGAGGACATTGCAACTGATGCACGCAGACAGGAGAAGTTCCGTGATGGCCTTCAAGCTGACATCAAGCTCGCACTTCTAGTGCATGACTTTACTGATTTCGCCACCTTGGTGAACAAGGCCATCAATGTCGAAACTAGTATGCAGGAATACCAGAGCTCTCACAGGCGCAACCGTGACACGGGCTCATCTTCGGGCCCGCCCTCGCAGAAGCATAAGATATGGATTCCCAACAGCATGTACCAGCTACACCTGCCGAAGGCAGACCTATGCTACACCTCGTCTGCCTACTCCTCCAACTAGGCAGCCAAGGCTTCCAGCACCACCACCCCGAGCTCCTGCTCCCACTCCCAATAATGGTTTGTGCTTCAGGTGTGGTCAACCAGGACACCGTGCTAGAGAATGCAACCGGAACCTGAATCAACTGGCCCTTCCAGCAACTGGCCATGGAAGCAACTAGCCCCGCAGCAACAAGGCCAAGTCTTATGGTCGTGTTCATGCCAACCACGTAGATCTCAATGAAGCTCAAGACCAGCGTGCTACTGTGATGGGTACACTCCTCGTAAATTCAGTACCAGCATCCGTTTTATTTGATACAGGAGCATCCCATTCATTCATATCAGCAGAATTTGCATTCATGCATGGCATTAAATACGAAGAGATGAACACTCCGCTAGTGGTACACACCCCTGCGGGCCAATGTCAAACCTCTATGGTTAGTCACGACGTTCCTGTTGAAATTGAAGGACTGGAATTTCTTGTCTCTCCCATCGTACTGAAGTCCTATAGCATTGATCTCATTCTGGGAATGAATTGGTTAAAAGCGCATACTGCTTCTATTGTTTGCGCCACTAAGACCGTCCATCTGCTACACCCTTCAGATGAAATAGTTACTTACCAAGCTCATCTGGTGCAAAATGCCGAGGCAAGGCTCTATGCATTGAATGCATTGAACGCTGCACCACTCGAGGGCATTGAAAACATTCCCGTCGTGCGTGAATTCCTCGACGTCTTTCCTGAAGAACTTCCAGGGATTCCCCCTACTAGAGCTGTCGAATTCATCATCGACTTGAAACCAGGCACCACTCCTATAGCCAAACGACTCTACAAGATGCCGCCGCATGAACTCCTTGAGCTTAAGGAGGAAATCGACAAATCTCTTCGCAAAGGATTCATTCGCCCAAGTTGCTCTCCTTGGGGAGCACCTTCTCTCTTTGTCAAGAAGAAGGATGGGACAAACCGATCAGTTCAAGACTACCGTCCTATAAACCAAGCTACCATTCAGAATAAATATCCTCTTCCTCGGATCAATGATTTGTATGATCAACTGGCTGGTTCGTCAGTGTTCTCTAAACTCGACTTGAGGTTGGGTTACCACCAGATCCGTGTTCGTGAAGAGGATATCCCAAAGACTGCCTTCATGACTCGATATGGTTCATACGAGTACACCGTCATGTCTTTCGGTTTAACCAATGCTCTAGCCACCTTCTCTCGTCTGATGAACTATATGTTCATGGATTACTTCGACAAGTTCATCGTGGTTTATCTGGATGATATCCTGGTATATTCCAAGAACGAAGAAGAGCATGCTGAACATCTTCGTCTTGTGCTAGAAAAGCTACGAGAGCATCAACTATATGCCAAGTTCTCCAAATGTGAATTCTGGCTACCAGAAGTAACCTATCTTGGGCATGTCATCTCTAAGGATGGTATTGCCGTCAACCCTGAACGAGTCCAGGCTATTCTTGATTGGACTCCTCCGAAGAACGTTAAGCAAGTCAGAAGTTTTCTCGGTCTCGCCAGCTATTGCCGTCGATTCGTCGAGAACTTCTCCAAGATCGCTAGGCCTCTGACTAACCTATTGCATAAGGGCGTCAAGTTCCAATGGACAGAAAAATGTCAGGAAAGTTTCCAGGCACTCAAAGACAAGTTGACTTCGGCCCCAGTTCTAGCTCCACCTGATACTAAGAAGGACTTCGTCATTTACTGCTACGCTTCCCGTCAAGGATTAGGCTGTGTCCTAATGCTAGACCGCAAAGTGATTGCTTATGCCTCTCGGCAATTGCGCCCTCATGAAGAGAACTACCCAGTTCACGACCTCGAACTTGCTGCTGTCATTCATGCGCTGAAGCAGTGGCGACATTACCTTCTCGGTAATCGTTGCAAGATCTTCACTGACCACCAAAGTCTGAAGTATCTGTTTACTCAGCCAGACCTGAACCTCCGTCAGCAGAGATGGATGGAGATTGTTGCAGACTTTGACTTGGGTATTTCCTATACGCCAGGCAAGGCTAATGTATGGTTGATGCCTTGAGCCGCAAGTCTTACTGCAACCACCTCCAGGTTCACAAAGTTCAGCCCTCGCTTGTTGACGAATTCAGAAAGCTGAACCTCCATATTGTTCCTCCGGGTGCACTCGCTCCCCCTCCTAAGGAGTTTCGCAAGATGAACCTCCGTGTTGTTTCCCAGGGTTCCCTCAATACCCTGGCTGTCGAACTAGATCTCTTGGACTCCATCAAGAGAATACAAGGATATGACTCTGAAGCCCACAAGATTAAGCGCTACCTCGCAGAAGGAAAGCCCTCATTCTTCACTATTGCTGATGATGGCACTTTGTACTTCAAGGGCCGCCTAGTGGTGCCATGTGCAGAGAAAAACCTGGATATGACTCAGGAAGTTATGAAAGAAGCTCATGATGCGCCTGTATGTATCCATCCTGGTAGTACAAAGATGTACCAAGACATCCGTCAAAGATTCTGGTGGTCTAATATGAAGCAAGACATTGCTCGTTATGTTGCTGAGTGTGACGTTTGCCGTCGTATCAAAGCAGAACATCAAAGGCCTGCTGGAACTCTGCAACCTATCTCTATTCCTGAATGGAAATGGGACCATGTCGAGATGGAGTTCGTCACTGGATTTCCCAAATCACAGAAAGGTAATGATGCAATTCTTGTCGTCATTGACCGGCTTTCTAAGGTTGCACATTTTCTGGCAGTCAAAGAAACGATCACTGCTAGTCAGCTGGCAACGCTCTATATGTCCAGGATTGTTTCACTCCACGGTATTCCATTGGCTATCAGCTCAGACCGTGGCAACTTATTCACTTCAAGATTCTGGGCAAGTTTCCAAGAAGCTATGGGAACTCATCTGTCATTCAGTACTGCGTTTCATCCTCAGTCGCAAGGGCAAGTTGAACGTGTCAACCAAGTTCTCGAAGACATGCTTCGAGCTTGTGTTATTTCCTTCGGCTAGAAATGGGAGGAATCTCTGCCATATGCTGAGTTCTCTTATAATAATAGCTATCAAGCTAGTCTGAAGATGGCCCCCTTCGAAGTGTTATATGGACGAAAGTGCCGAACCCCTCTGAACTGGTCAGAAACTGGGAACGTCCAGTCTTTGGTCCGGATATTATCCAACATGCCGAAGAACAAGTCCGCATTATTCGTGAGAATCTCAAGACTGCTCAGTCGCGTCAGAAGAGTCAGTATGACCGTCATCATAAAGACATGATCTATCAACCTGGCGAAAAGGCTTATCTTCGAGTCACGCCAATGAAGGGTGCTCACCGCTTCAGGATCAAGGGCAAACTAGCTCCTCGCTATATTTGGCCCATTCACTATTCTCGAAAGGCGTGGAAAAGTGGCATACCAACTGGAGCTTCCGCCGAACCTTTCTCAGGTTCACGATGTGTTCCACGTGTCACAGCTCCGCCGTTGCTTCAAGGACCCAATCCGAGCAGTGGATCATGAAGTGCTCGAATTGCAGCAGGACCTCTCCTATAAAGAGCATTCGGTCCGCATTCTTGACCAAGCTGAACGCCGCACACGTCAGAAGGCGATCAAGTTCCTCAAAGTCCAGTGGTCGCACCATTCTGAAGATGAAGCCACTTGGGAATGCGAGGATCGCCTGCGTGATGAATACCCCACACTGTTTCCTTCTACCTCCTAAATCTCGGGACGAGATTTCTTGTAGTGGAGGAGATTTGTAACACCCGAATAATTAGGGTACAGTAAAACTCTCCTGATGATGCCATGTCATCTCTGTTACTGTTGCTAATCAAGTGTTAGTTCAAAACATCTCAAATTCAAAAAATGAATTAGTGACAAACACCCAAAGTCTTCAAAAGTGAAAACAAAAATGTTCGGTGGGTGCCAAATATTGCATAGGTAATTATGGTGAAGTAAATACATTTTTAGAAAATGTCTAAATACTTAAATTGAGTTAAAACAGAAAAGAAAATAAATAAAAGGAAAAAAATGAAAATAAAACAAAAGGAAACGAACCCCCCCTCTTCGACCAGACGGCCCAGCTAATAGCTAGCCAGCCGACCGGCCCAGCCGGCCCGGCCCGCCTCCCCCTGCCGCCTCCTTTCCCTGTTCCCCCGACCCGGGTCGGAACAGGGGCGCGCTCCCGCCCGACCACCTCGCCGGCACCGACGCCGGCGAGGATAAGGCCGCCACGCCCCCGCCTCCTCGATCCCGCCTCCCACTCGCCCCACTCTCGCCTTGGTTCCTGCGCCTCTCCCACTCCCCTCCAGATCCACCTCTGCCGCGCCTCACCAAGCGCCGCCGTCGCCATGGCTGCGCCATAGCTGCGGCCACCGGCCACCCCGCGCCTCGCCAGCACGTCCACGAGACGCGCCGTCGTCCTCTACCTCGTCTACGCCTCGCCATCGAGCTCGAGGAGCACCGCACGGTCGGGATCGAGCTCGTCCCCATCTTCTCCGTCGCCGGTGACCGCCGTCGTCTCCGGCCACCTCTGCGCTCCTAAGCTGTCGTAGGCTTTTCGTAGCCGCTCGGTGAGCTCCTCCCTCCCTCCATTCTTCTCCTCGCACTGCGTGAGTCTCCCTAGCTAGCTCGTCGCCGTTGCTTTGAGCTCGCCGCCGCAAATCACCTCGTCGTCGTGGCCACCCAAGCTCGCGTCCGAGCTCGTAGCCGAACTCCTGGAGCTCCCAGGAGCCCAACGAGCCTAAGCACGTGCCTTCCCGTGCCTCCTAGCATAGCCTCCGTCGAGGTCCCATACACGCGGCCGCCATAGCTCGTCGTCGGTCCCGTTTCGGGCGACTTTTGGTCTGGCACCACCACCAGTCGATGCGGAACGCTTCCACGGTTCGAACGCAAGTTGTCGCGCGCGGTTTGGTGCTTCGTAGCATGATCCCGACGATGTCCCGAACGCCACCACCGCCTCCACCCGCCGCCGGCGAAGATTCCGGCCGTTACGGCCCGCACCACCACAACGGTTGGATGCGGCCCAGCCTCACCATTCGAACGTGCCCGACCATGGCTCAAATGGTGCGCCATAGCGCGATTCCGGCCGTCTCCGGCGTTCGGCCGCCGCGGATGGCCTCGCCGGCGTTGCTCCGGCGCCGGCGCTGCTCCGGCGCCGGCGCTGACCTGGCACCGGCGGAGCCCACCTCTGGGTCGCTGCCCGTGGGCCCTTTGGACTCAGTTGACCACGTTGACCGTGGTCAACTATGCTGACTGGGCACTCAGTGCCACTGACACGCGGGCCCCCACCACATAATTAACCTAATTAAAACATTTTCCTAAATAAAAGTAATTAGCGAAACTAGTGAGTCACTGACTGGTGGGGTCCAGTCACTAATTAGTCTGTTTAAGTTAAAATGATCTGCTGTTAGCCCACTGCCAATGACAGGTGGGCCCTACTGGTCAGTTTGACCTGGTCAACCATACTGTTGACTGCTGACATCACACATACGTCATGCTGACGTCATCCCATACTGTTCTGGATAATGATGGATTTAAATAAATAATTAAATTCAGAAAATGATTAAAACTTTAGAAAAACATATAAAATAATCCGTATCTCGGATGAAAATACTTTCTACATGAAAGTTGCTCAGAACGAAGAGGGGAATCCGGATACGCCGCCCGTTCGTTCACCACACACCCCTAACATATCGAACACGCAACTTTCCCCCTCTAGTTCATCTCGCCGAAAACGCGAAACGACGGGGATACTTTCCCGGTTGTTTCCCCCCTTCGCCGGTATCACCTAATACCGCGATTAGGGCATGCCTAACACTGCCCATTGTCATGTCATGCATCGTCATGCTTATGCTTGCATTGTATTTACTGTTTCTCCCCCCTCTTCTCTCCGGTAGACTACGAGAACGACGCCGCTGCCGGTGCCCCGACCGACTACGCTGTTGACGACCCCTCCTTCTTGCCAGAGCAATCAGGCAAGCCCCCCCCCCCTTGATGACCATATATCGCCCATTTTTCTCTATACTGCTTGCATTAGAGTAGTGTAGCATGTTACTGCTTTCCGTTAGTCCTATCCTGATGCATAGCCTGTCCTTGCTACTACTGTTCTTACCTTTACCTGCAATCCTACATGCTTATATACTCTATACATGATACCTGCGGTGACTAAAGTCGGGTCGGCTCGTAGGAGTACCCGCGAGTGGATCTTGTGGCGGAGCGACAGGGCAGGTTGAGACCACCTAGGCGAGAGGTGGGCCTAGCCCTGGACGGCGTCCGCGGTTACTTCAAAATAACACGCTTAACGAGTTCTTGGTATTTGATCTGAGTCTGGCCATTTAGTGTATACGCACTAACCAACTACGCGGGAACAGTAATGGGCACTCGACGTCGTGGTATCAGCCGAAGCCTTCGTGACGTAAGCGACTGAGCGGCGCGTGCCGGATTGGACTGGAACGCCTACTAGGCTAGGTCTGCTTTCGGCCGCGTTCGCAACGTGCAGGTGTGCAATGGGCCCAGACCCCTGTGCCATAGGATTTAGACCGGCGTGCTGACCTCTCTGTTGTGCCTAGGTGGGGCTGCGACGTGTTCATCTTCCGAGGCCGGGCATGACCCAGAAAAGTGTGTCCGGCCAAATGGGATCGAGCGTGTTGGGTTATGTGGTGCACCCCTGCAGGGAAGTTTATCTATTCGAATAGCCGTGTCCCTCGGTAAAAGGACGACCCGGAGTTGTACCTTGACCTTAGGACAACTTGAACAAGATACTTAATAAAATACACCCTTCCAAGTGCCAGATACAACCCGGTGATCGCTCTCTAACAGGGCGACGAGGAGGGGATCGCCGGGTAGGATTATGCTATGCGATGCTACTTGGAGGACTTCAATCTACTCTCTTCTACATGCTGCAAGATGGAGGCTGCCAGAAGCGTAGTCTTCGACAGGACTAGCTATCCCGCCTTATTCTGGCATTCTGCAGTTCAGTCCACCGATATGGCCCTTTACACATATAACCATGCATATGTAGTGTAGCTCCTTGCTTGCGAGTACTTTGGATGAGTACTCATGGTTGCTTTTCTCCCTCTTTTCCCCCTTTCCTTTCTATCTGTTTGTCGCAACCAGATGCTGGAGCCCAGGAGCCAGACGCCACTGTCGACGATGACTCCTACTACACCGGAGGTGCCTACTACTACGTGCAGCCCGCTGACGACGACCAGGAGTAGATAGGAGGATCCCAGGCAGGAGGCCTGCGCCTCTTTCGATCTGTATCCCAGTTTGTGCTAGCCTTCTTAAGGCAAACTTGTTTAACTTATGTCTGTACTCAGATATTGTTGCTTCCGCTGACTCGTCTATGATCGAGCACTAGTATTCGAGCCCTCGAGGCCCCTGGCTTGTATTATGATGCTTGTATGACTTATTTATGTTTTAGAGTTGTGTTGTGATATCTTCCCGTGAGTCCCTGATCTTGATCGTACACGTTTGCGTGCATGATTAGTGTACGATTGAATCAGGGGCGTCACATCTGTTCTTTTGAACTTAATTCTCTAGATGCATGCTGGATAGCGGTCGATGTGTGGAGTAATAGTAGTAGATGCAGGAGTCGGTCTACTTGTCTCGGACGTGATGCCTATATACATGATCATACCTAGATATTCTCATAACTATGCTCAATTCTGTCAATTGCTCAACAGTAATTTGTTCACCCACCATAATACTTATGCTCTCGAGAGAAGCCACTAGTGAAACCTATGGCCCCCGGGTCTATTTTCCATCATATTAATCTTCCAACACTTAGCTATTTTTATTGCCTTTTATTTTACTTTGCATCTTTATCATAAAAATACCAAAAATATTATTTTATCATATCTATCAGATCTCACTTTTGTAAGTGACCGTGAAGGGATTGACAACCCCTTTATTGTGTTGGTTGCGTGGATCTTATTTGTTTGTGTAGGTGCGAGGGACTCGTGCATGGCCTCCTACTGGATCGATACCTTGGTTCTCAAAAACGGAGGGAAATACTTACGCTGCTTTACTGCATCACGCTTTCCTCTTCAAGGGAAAACCAACGCAGTGCTCAAGAGGTAGCAAGAAGGATTTCTGGCGCCATTGCCGGGGAGTCTATTCAAAAGTCAACATACCAAGTACCCATCACAAACCCTTATCTCCCGCATTACATTATTTGCCATTTGCCTCTCGTTTTCCTCTCCCCCACTTCACCCTTGCAGTTTTATTCGCCCTTTCTCTTCCGTTCGCCTCTTCTTTGCTTGCTTCTTGTTTCCTCGTTTATTGGATTGCTTGCTGGTCACTATGGCTCTACCTAGATCTGGTGATCTTCACCTCAAAAGGTTAGAAGAGATCGAAAGCAACGTCAGAAGTTTTATGGTTTTACAATTTGAGCATAATAATATCTTTAGGAACAAGCTTAAGGAACAAAAAAGCTTTATGGGTTACATGAATAAAGAGCTCGATGATATGTCTAAAGAATTTTACGGTTTTAAATTTCAGATTGCTCATCTAGAGAAGTTAATAGCTAAAGTTTCGGATAAGCAGGCCACCTTAGTTAATAAGATGGCCGCTAAGCCAGAATTTTTTTGTGAAAATAAAGATGAAGATCTAAAAGTTATTGATGTCTCTCCAATTAAATCTTTGCTTTGCAATATGAATCTTGATAATGATGGAACTGAATATGATCCACCTTTACCTAGAAGGCGGTCCAAAAATTGGGAGTTTTTAGATCTTGATGCAAAAATTGGTAAAAGTGGGATTGAAGAGATCAAAACTCTAGATATTAATGAACCCACTATCTTGGATTTCAAGGAATTTAATTGTGATAATTACTCTTTGATAGATTGTATTTCCTTGTTGCAATCCGTGCTAAATTCTCCACATGCTTATAGTCAAAATAAAGCCTTTACCAAACATATCGTTGATGCTTTGATGCAATCTTATGAAGAAAAACTTGAGTTGGAAGTTTCTATCCCTAGAAAACTTTATGATGAGTGGGAACCTAATATTAAAATTAAAATTAAAGATCATGAATGCTACGCTTTGTGTGATTTGGGTGCTAGTGTTTCCACGATTCCAAAGACTTTGTGTTATTTGCTAGGTTTCCGTGATTTTGATTATTGTTCTTTAAACTTGCACCTTGCGAATTCCACTATTAAGAAACCTATGGGAAGAATTAATGATGTTCTTATTGTTGCAAATAGGAACTATGTGCCCGTATATTTTATTGTTCTTGATATAGATTGCAATCCTTCATGTCCTATTATTCTTGGTAGACCTTTCCTTAGAATGATTGGTGCAATTATTGATATGAGGGAAGGGAATATTAGATTCCAATTTCCGTTAAGGAAATGCATGGAACACTTCCCTAGAAAGAAAATTAAATTACCTTATGAATCTATTATGAGAGCCACTTATGGATTGCCTACCAAAGATGGCAATACCTAGATCTATCCTTGCTTTTATGCCTAGCTAGGGGCGTTAAACAATAGCGCTTGTTGGGAGGCAACCCAATTTTATTTTTAGTTTTTTGCTTTTGCTTATGTTTAGGAATAAATATTTGATCTAGCCTCTGGTTAGATTTGTTTTTATGTTTTAATTAGTGTTTATGCCAAGTTTGACCTATAGGATCTTCTTGGATGATAGTTATTTGATCTTGCTGAAAATTCCAGAAACTTTCTGTTCACGAAAACAATTGTTAAAAATCACCAGAACGTGATAAAATACTGATTCCAATTGCAGAAGATCAATAAACAAATTGGATAGGTCTTGCTATTTTGGTAAATTGTTTTGAGTTGCAGAAGTTTGCGTTAGTTACAGATTACTAGATACTGTTCTGTTTTTGACAGATTCTGTTTTTCGTGTGTCGTTTGCTTATTTTGATGAATCTATGGCTAGTAAAATAGTTTATAAACCATAGAGAAGTTGGAATACAGTAGGTTTAACACCAATATGAATAAATAATGAGTTCATTACAGTACCTTGAAGTGGTGTTTTGTTTTCTTTCGCTAACGGAGCTCACGAGATTTTCTGCTGAGTTTTGTGTTGTGAAGTTTTCAAGTTTTGGGTGAAAGATTTGACGGATTATGGAAAAAGGACTGGCAAGAGACTAAGCTTGGGGATGCCCATGGCACCCCAAGATAATCTAAGGACACCAAAAAGCCAAAGCTTGGGGATGCCCCGGAAGGCATCCCCTCTTTCGTCTACTTCCATCGGTAACTTTACTTGGAGCTATATTTTTATTCACCACATGATATGTGTTTTGCTTGGAGAGTCTTCTATTGTTTGAGTCTTTGTTTTTTAGTTTACCACAATCATCCTTTCTGTACACACCTTTTGAGAGAGTCACACATAAATTGAAACTTATTAGAATACTCTATGTGCTTCACTTATATTTTTTTGAGCTATATAGTTTTGCTGTAGTGCTTCACTTATATCTTTTAGAGCACGGCGGTGGATTTGTTTTACAGAAACTATTGATCTCTCATGCTTCACTTATATTATTTTGAGAGTCTTAAAATAGCGTGGAAATTTTCTTTAATTATAATATCATGAGAAATTTGATGCTTGATAATTGTTTTGAGATATAAAGGTGGTAATATCATAGTTGTGCTAGTTGAGTAATTGTGGAATTGAAAAATACTTGTGTTGGAGTTTGTGATTCCCGTAGCATGCACGTATGGTGAACCGTTATGTAACGAAGTCGGAGCATGAGGTGTTTATTGATTGTCATCCTTTGTGTGGCGGTCGGGATCGCGCGATGGTTAACTCCTACCAACCCTTCCCCTAGGAGCATGCGTAGTAGTACTTTGCTTCAAGGGCTAATAAACTTTTGCAATAAGTATATGAGTTCTTTATGACTAATGTGAGTCCATGGATTATACGCACACTTACCTTTCCGCAATTTTCTAGCCTCTTCGGTACCGTGCATTGCCCTTTCTCACCTTGAGAGTTGGTGCAAACTTCGCCGGTGCATCCAAACCCCGTGATATGATACGCTCTATCACACATAAACCTCCTTATATCTTCCTCAAAGCAGCCACCATACCTACCTATTATGGCATTTCCATAGCCATTCCGACATATATTGCCTTGCAACTTTCCATCGTTTCGTTTATCATGACACGCTCCATCATTGTCATATTGCTTTGCATGATCATGTAGTTGACATTGTATTTGTGGCAAAGCCACCATTCATAATTCTTTCATACATGTCGCTCTTGATTCATTGCATATCCCGGTACACCGCCGGAGGCATCCAGATAGAGTCATATTTTTGTTCTAAGTATTGAGTTGTAATTCATGAGTTGTAAGTAAATAAAAGTGTGATGATCATCATTATTAGAGCATTGTCCCAAGTGAGGAAAGGATGATGGAGACTATGATTCCCCCACAAGTCGGGATGAGACTCCGGACTAAATAAAAAAAAACAGGCCATAAAAAAAAGAGAAAAGGCCCCCCAAAAAATAAATGAGAGAAAAAGAGAGAAGGGGCAATGTTACTATCCTTTTACCACACTTGTGCTTCAAAGTAGCACCGTGATCTTCATGATAGAGATTCTCTCATTTAGTCGCTTTCATATACTAGTGGGAAATTTCATTATAGAACTTGGCTTGTATATTCCAATGATGGGCTTCCTCAAATGCCCGAGGTCTTCGTGAGCAAGCAAGTTGGATGCACACCCACTTAGTTTCTTTCATTTGAGCTTTGATACACTTATAGCTCTAGTGCATCCGTTGCATGGCAATCCCTACTCCTTGCATTGACATCAATTGATGGGCATCTCCATAGCCCGTTGATTAGCCTCGCTGATGTGAGACTTTCTCCTTTTTTGTCTTCCCACATAACCCCTACCATTATACCTTATTCCACCATAGTGCTATATCCATGGCTTGCGCTCATGTATTGCGTAAGAGTTGAAAAGGTTGAAGCGCGTTAAAAAGTACGAACCAATTGCTTGGCTAAAACCGGGGTTGTACATGATATGAATATTTTGTGTGGGGAAGATGGAGCATAGCCAGACTATATGATTTTGTAGGGATAACTTGTTTTGGCTATGTTATTTTGATAAGACATAATTGCTTGGTTAGCATTCTTGAAGTATTATTGTTTTTATGTCAACATTAAAATTTCATCTTGAATCTTATTAAATATGAACATTCGTGCCACAATAAGAAGAATTACATTGAAATTATGCTCAGTAGCATTCCACATCAAAAATTCTATTTTTATCATTTACCTACTCGAGGACGAGCAGGAATTAAGCTTGGGGATGCTTGATACGTCTCCAATGTATCTATAATTTTTGATTGTTCCATGCTATATTATATTCTGTTTTGGATGTTTATTGGGCTTTATTATACACTTTTATATTATTTTGGGACTAACCTATTAACCGAAGGCCCAGCCCAGAATTGCTGTTTTTTGCGTATTTCAGGGTTTTGCAGAAAAAGAATATCAAACGGAGTCCAAACGGAATGAAACCTTCGGGAACGTGATTTTCGGAACGAACGTGATCCAGAGGACTTGGACCCTATGTCAAGAAAGCTACCAGGAAGGCACTAGGTACAGGGGGCGCGCCTACCCCCCCGGGCGCACCCTCCACCCTCGTGGGGCCCACGTTGCTCCACCGACGTATTTCTTCCTCCTGTATATACATACGTACCCCCAAACACCAGATACGGAGCCAAAAACCTAATTCCACCGCCGTAACCTTCTGTACTCATGAGATCCCATCTTGGGGCCTTTTCCGGAGCTCCGTCGGAGGGGGTATAGATCACGGAGGGCTTCTACATCAACACCATAGCCTCTTCGATGATGTGTGAGTAGTTTACCTCAGACCTTTGGGTCCATAGTTATTAGCTAGATGGCTTCTTCTCTCTCTTTGGTTCTCAATAAAAAGTTCTCCACGATTCTCGTGGAGATCTATTCGATGTAATCTTCTTTTGCGGTGTGTTTGTTGAGATCGATGAATTGTGGGTTTATGATCAAGTTTATCTATGAACAATATTTGAATCTTCTCTGAATTCTTTTATGTATGATTGGTTATGTTTGCAAGTGTCTTCGAATTATCAGTTTGGTTTGGCCTACTAGATTGATCTTTCTTGCAATGGGAGAAGTGCTTAGCTTTGGGTTCAATCTTGCGGTGTCCTTTCCTAGTGACAGCAGGGGAAGCAAGGCACGTATTGTATTGTTGCCATCGAGGATAACAAGATGGGGTTTACATCATATTGCATGATTTTATCCCTCTACATCATGTCATCTTACTTAATGCGTTACTCTGTTCTTTTGAACTTAATACTCTAGATGCATGCTGGATAGCAGTCGATGTGTGGAGTAATAGTAGTAGATGCAGGCAGGAGTCGGTCTACTTGTCACGGAGGTGATGCCTATATACATGATCATACCTAGATATTCTCATAACTATGCTCAATTCTGTCAATTGCTCAACAGTAATTTGTTCACCCACCATAATACTTATGCTCTCGAGAGAAGCCACTAGTGAACCTATGGCCCCCGGGTCTATTTTCCATCATATTAACCTTCCAACACTTAGCTATTTTTATTGCCTTTTATTTTACTTTTCATCTTTATCATAAAAATACCAAAAATATTATCTTATCATATCTATCAGATCTCACTTTCGTAAGTGACCGTGAAGGGATTGACAACCCCTTTATTGAGTTATTTGCGAGGATCTTATTTGTTTGTGTAGGTGCGAGGGACTCGTGCGTGGCCTCCTACTGGATTGATACCTTGGTTCTCAAAAACTTAGGGAAATACTTACGCTGCTTTATTGCATCACCCTTTCCTCTACAAGGGAAAACCAACGCAGTGCGCAAGAGGTAGCAGTGCGGTGGCAGAGTCTTCACGAGGATCTGCATGCCACCACGCAGGTGTTTGCTGTGATGTCTACTACGCGACCTTCTTCTTGTAGACGTTGTTGGGCCTCCAAGTGCAGAGGTTTGTAGGACAGTAACAAATTTCCCTCAAGTGGATGACCTAAGGTTTATCAATTCGTGGGAGGCGTAGGATGAAGATGGTCTCTCTTAAGCAACCCTGCAACCAAATAACAAAGAGTCTCTTGTGTCCCCAACACACCCAATACAATGGTAAATTGTATAGGTGCACTAGTTCGGCGAAGAGATGGTGATACAAGTGCAATATGGATGGTAGATATAGGTTTTTGTAATCTGAAAAAATAAAAACAGCAAGGAAGCAAGCGATAAAAGTGAGCGTAAATGGTATTGCAATGCTAGGAAACAAGGCCTAGGGTTCATATTTTCACTAGTGCAAGTTCTCTCAACAATAATAACATAATTGGATCATATAACTATCTCTCAACATGCAACAAAGAGTCACTCCAAAGTCACTAATAACGGAGAACAAACGAAGAGATTATGGTAGGGTACGAAACCACCTCATAGTTATTCTTTCGGATCGATCTATCATAGAGTTGTACTAGAATAACACCTTAAGACGCAAATAAACCAAAACCCTAATGTCACCTAGATACTCCAATGTCACCTCAAGTATCCGTGGGTATGATTATATGATATGCATCAAACAATCTCATATTCATCTATTCAACCAACACATAGAACTTCAAAGAGTGCCCCAAAGTTTCTACCGGAGAGTCAAGACGAAAACGTGTGCCAACCTCTATGCATAAGTTCACGAGGTCACGGAACCCGCAAGTTGATCACGAAAACAGGAGAAGACAAAAAGGAGAAGATAGTCTCACATCAACTAGGCATATCAACGGGCTATGGAGATGCCCATCAATAGATATCAATGTGAGTGAGTAGGGATTGCCATGCAACGGATGCACTAGAGCTATACGTGTATGAAAGCTCAACAAAAGGAACTAAGTGGGTGTGCATCCAACTTGCTTGCTCACGAAGACCTAGGGCAATTTGAGGAAGCCCATCATTGGAATATACAAGCCAAGTTCTATAATGTAAAATTCCCACTAGTATATGAAAGTGACAACATAGGAGACTCTCTATCATGAAGATTATGGTTCTACTTTGAAGCACAAGTGTGGTAAAAGGATAGTAGCATTGTCCCTTCTCTCTTTTTCTCTCATTTTATTATATTTTTTTATTTGGGCCTTTTCTCTTTTTTTATGGCCTCCTTTTTTTAGTCCGGAGTCTCATCCCGACTTGTGGGGGAATCATAGTCTCCATCATCCTTTCCTCACTGGGACAATGCTCTAATAATGATGATCATCACACTTTTATTTACTTACAACTCAAGAATTACAACTCGATACTTAGAACAAAATATGACTCTATATGAATGCCTCCGGCGGTGTACCGGGATGTGCAATGACTCATGAGTGACATGTATGAAAGAATTATGAACGGTGGCTTTGCCACAAATACAATGTCAACTACATGATCATGCAAAGCAATATGACAATGATGGAGCGTGTCATAATAAATGGAACGGTGGAAAGCTGCATGGAAATATATCTCGGAATGGCTATGAAAATGCCATAATTGGTAGGTATGGTGGCTGTTTTGAGGAAGATATATGGTGGGTGTATGATACCGGCGAAAGGTGCACGGTATTAGAGAGGCTAGCAATGGTGGAAGGATGAGAGTGCATATAATCCATGGACTCAACATTAGTCATAAAGAACTCACATACTTATTGCAAAAATCTATTAGTCGTCGAAACAAAGTACTACGCGCATGCTCCTAGGGGGATAGATCGGTAGGAAAAAACCATCGCTCGTCCCCGACCGCCACTCATAAGGAGGACAATCAATAAATAAATCATGCTTCGACTTCATCACATAACGGTTCACCATACGTGCATACTACGGGAATCACAAACTTTAACACAAGTATCTCTCAAATTCACAACTACTCAACTAGCATGACTCTAATATCACCATCTTCATATCTCAAAACAATCATAAAGAATCAAACTTCTCATAGTATTCAATGCACCTTATATGAAAGTTTTTATTATACCCACCTTGGATGCCCATCATATTAGGACTAAATTCATAACCAAAGAAAATTACCATGCTGTTCTAAAGACTCTGAAATAATATAAGTGAAGCACGAGAGTTCATCTATTTCTTCAAAATAAAACTACAGTCGTGCTCTAAAAGATATAAGTGAAGCACTAGAGCAACGACAAACTACTCCGAAAAATATAAGTGAAGATCAATGAGTAGTCGAATAATTATGCAACTATGCGAAGACTCCCTAACATTTAAGAATTTCAGATCTTGGTATTTTATTCAAACATCAAGCAAAACAAAATAAAACAAAATGACGCTCCAAGCAAAACACATATCATGTGGTGAATAAAAATATAGCTCCAAGTAAAGTTACCGATGAACGAAGACGAAAGAGGGGATGCCTTCCGGGGCATCCCCAAGCTTAGGCTCTTGGTTGTCCTTGAATATTACCTTGGGTTGCCTTGGGCATCCCCAAGCTTAGGATCTTGCCACTCCTTATTCCATAGTCCATCGAATCTTTACCCAAAACTTGAAAACTTCACAACACAAAACTCAACAGAAAACTCGTAAGCTCCGTTAGTATAAGAAAATAAAACCACCACTTAGGTACTGTTGTGAACTCATTCTAAATTCATATTGGTGTAATATCTACTGTATTCCAACTTCTCTATGGTTCATACCCTCCGATACTACTCATAGATTCATCAAAATAAGCAAACAACACATAGAAAACAGAATCTGTCAAAAACAGAACAGTCTGTAGTAATCTGTATCAAACGTATACTTCTGGAACTCCACAAATTCTAAAATAAATTGGTGGACCTGAGGAATTTTTCTAGTAATCATCTGCGAAAACAATAAACTAAATAGCATTCTCCAGTAAAAAGTTTTAGCTAATCTCGTGAGCGCTAAAGTTTCTGTTTTTTTACAGCAAGATCATAAAGACTTCACCCAAGTCTTCCCAAAGGTTCTACTTGGCACAAACACTAATTAAAACATAAAACCACATCTAACAAGAGGCTATATGAATTATTCATTCCTAAACAGAACCAAAAAGCAAGAAACTAAAATGGAATTGGGTTGCCTCCCAACAAGCGCTAACGTTTAACGCCCCTAGCTAGGCATGATGATTTCAATGATGCTCACATAAAAGATAAGAATTGCATAAAGAGAGCATCATGAAGAATATGACTAGCACTTTTAAGTCTAACCCACTTCCTATGCATAGGGATTTTGTGAGCAAACAACTTATGGAAACAACAATCAACTAGCATAGGAAGGCAAAACAAGCATAACTTCAAAACTTTGAGCACATTGAGAGGAAACTTGATATTATTGCAATGCCTACAAACATATATTCCTCCCTCATAATAATTTTGAGTAGCATCATGAATGAATTCAACAATATAACCAGAACCTAAAGCATTCTTTTCATGATCTACAAGCATAGAAATTTTATTACTCTCCACATAAACAAAATTCTTCTCATTCAGAATAGTGGGAGTATCATAAGAAACTCGAATACAATAAATTGTTTCCACATGAAAGGAGTAATGTTCAGAAAAAGGGTAATCATAATCATGACAAGTTTTACAAAAATAATCATCACTACTTTTTATAGCATAAGTGTCTTCACAATAATCATCATAAGTAGCAACATTGTTCTCATCATAATCGATTGAAAACTCTTCCAAGATAGTGGAATCATTACTAAATAAAGTCATGACCTCTCCAAATCCACTTTCATAATTATCACAATAAGATTCAACATCCTCCAAAATATTGGGATCATTACTTCCTAAAGTTGACACTCTTCCAAACCCACTTTCATCAATATAATCATCATAAGTAGGAGGCATGCTATCATCATTATAAATTTGCATATCAAAACTTGGGAGACTAAAAATATCATCTTCATTAAACGTAGCATCCCCAAGCTTGGGACAAACATTAATTGCAGCAAATATATTCTCAAAAACATCATCTTCATCAAACATAGCATCCCCAAGCTTGGGACTTTTCATATCATAAGCATAATCACTCTCATCATTAATAGTATGGATAGCACCAATAGTATAGCAACTATCATCATCACAATGAGTAATAGGAGCAACATCATTTGGGAGGGATACCTTTTTACTTTTGTTTCTCCGTCTTTTCTTTTTCTTCTTCACATGATGTGTGGGTTTAACCCTCTTTTTTGAGCTCCTTATCGATGAGATTGGTTGGATAGAGGGCTCCTCCTCGTTACCTGATTCGTCATAAGATATAATAGGAGGATATTGGGAAGCCTCTTCCCTTTCATTAGTATTCTCTTCATCCTCTATTTCTTTTCTTTTCTTTATATACTTGGCAATATAAGGATTTTCAATGCAATTCACCGCACAATACATATAAATTTCTTCTAGATCAAAATCAAGAACTCTATCAAGGGCAAATTCTGGAATAACCTTAGTTATACGTTTCATTTCTTCATAACCCAAGAGAAAACTAAGTTCATTATGATGTGCAAGGGAAATCAAGTCATCACAATTTTTGGACACGATACAATCATGAAACAATTTGCATTGTGATGGGGATATTACCACTGGGCGTAAACTGGCCAGGAGAGGCTGGGTTAACCCCATAAGTAGTTCATCTGTATCTGAAGTCCATGAAGACAGACGGTGACGCTTTATGAAGGCCCGGGGCCCAAAGCCGGTTTAAGGCCTGTAGACATAAACCGGCATTGATATGTAAACTTGTGTTGTAAGATAGAAGTAGCAGAGACCAAGCCGGACACGATTATGAGCCGGCCTCGGGATTCTGTAAACCGGCGGGTGTCAACCCATGTATATAAGGGGACGACCTGGTGGCGGTTCAGGGAGGACAGAGAAGGACTCGAGACTCAGGCCAAGCGTATTCGCTCCCTGGTTATCGAAACCCCATCAATTCCATCACAACTAGACGTAGGCTTTTACCTTCATCGTAAGGGGCCGAACTAGTATAAAACTCTCTTGCATCCCTTGTCCGCTTTAACCCCTTTAAGCTAACCCGTAGTGATGGCTCCACGACTAAGTCCTTTCTCTAGGACATCTGCCGTGACAAAACCACGACAGTTGGCACCCACCGTGGGGCTATCGCATGATGGTTTCAAGTTCTTGGAGGGCAACTTCGAAGGACTCAAGGGTTATGCTGTGGGCCGCATGACCAAGAGTCGTCGCGACAAGCTCTACATCGACGATGCAGGCTGGGGCCCCGAGGCCAGCTCAGTCGAGTACGGGTACCGGGTCCTCTTTGGTGGCATACACGTTTTCATTGGCAAGATCGGCGAACCGGGCCCTGAGCCGGACGTCTGCACCGACCTCGTCGAAACGGCTCAGCGTGCGAGATCTACCTAGGTCAAGCCTATCATGAAGTGTGCCTTCGTGGGAGTTATCCATGGAGGGGAATTTGAGGATAGATCGGAATCTGGTGGTGAGACCGTCGTTTATTCCGGCGACGAGTCATCGACCGGAGAGACCGAGTCGTTATATCAATTACAAGATGGCCGGATTGGGGGCTGTTCTGATGGCAACAGTATTCCGGACCCCTTTGATCTGCCAAACCGGGTTGCGATCTTCATGGCCGGCACGCAACCGGCACTACTGGAATCAGCTAATTTGCCATCTGCCAGCTCTTTGCCGTCCGCTAGCTGACGGCAAAGAAGCTCTTTGCCATCAGCTACACATAAACAGACGGCAAAGAAAAGGCTGACGGCAAAGAAGCTCTTTGCCATCTGCCAGCTCTTTGCCGTCCGCTGGCGGACGGCAAAGAGTGTGGTGGCCCCCACCCCCCGCTCGTTTGAAAAAATCCTAACGGCCCACCTCTTTGCCGTCCGCTAGCAGAAAGCTGGACGGCAAAGAGGGCACTTGCCTAACGGCAGGTACCCCCCGCCCGTTACTCACTTCGTCCTCGCCTCGCCCTTCTCCTCCCACCCCGCCGCGCGCCGCCGCCCCGTCGCCCCCGCCGCCCCGTCGCCCCGCCGCCCCGGCTCCCCGCCGCCCCACCGCCCCGTCGCCCCCCCGCCCCGGCCCCCCGCCGCCCCGCGCCCCACCGCCGCCCCGCGCCCCACCGCCGCCACGGCCCCCCGCCGTCCCGGCCCCCCGCCGCCTCCTCCACAGCCCCGCCCCGGCCCCCCGCCCCCCATCCCCCCGCTGCCCCGGCCCCCCGCCGGCCGGGCCCCCGCCGCCCCGCCTCTTCCACCGCCCTGCCCCGGCCCCCCGCCGGCCGGGCCCCCGCCGCCCCGCCTCCTCCACCGCCCCGCCCCGGCCCTCCGTCGCCGGCCCCGCCCCGGCCCTCCCCCACAGTGAGCCCCTCCTCCCTTTTTTTCTCTTTTTTTGTTTTTTTGTTTTTTTTTCTGTTTAAGTTTAGGTTTAATTAATTTAAATAGTTTAGTTTTAATTAGTTTAGGTTTTTAGTTTAGGTTAGTTTAGGTTTAGGTTAAGTAGAAGGGGGAAGAAGAAGAAGAAGAAGAAGAAGAAGAAGAAGAAGAAGAAGAGGAGGAGGAGGAGGAGGAGGAGGAGGAGGAGAAGGAGAAGAAGAAGAACAAGAAGAAGAAGAAGAAGAAGAAGAGGAGGAGGAGGAGGAGGAGGAGAAAGAAGAAGAAGAAGAAGAAGAAGAAGAAGAAGAAGAAGAGGAGGAGGAGGAGACATCCCGAAGCCCCGACCCCGAAACAGCACCCCGACCCCGACACGGCACCCCGACACCGACACGGCACCCCGACACCTACACGACACCCCGACCCCCGACACGACACCCCCGACACCCCGACCCCGAGAACCCGACCCCGACCCCGACCCCGACCCCGACACCCCGACCCCGAGCCTGACCCGACACCCCGACCCCGACACCGACACGGCACCCCGACCCCGACCCGGCACCCCGACCCCCGACACCGACACGACACCCCGACCCCCGACACGACACCCCGACCCCGAGACCCCGACCCCGACACCCCGACCCCGAGCCTGACCCGACACCCCGACCCCGACCCCGACCCGGCACCCCGACCCGACACCACCGTCTGCCACCGACGGCAAAGAGCCTTTGCCGTCTGCCGCGGACGGCAAAGAAGCCACGTGGCAGCCAACTGTGCTTCCTGGGAGCTGACCCATTTGGTCAGTTTGCCTACAGTGGCAGACGGCAAAGACTTTGCCGTCCGTGGCAGACGGCAAAGAGCCTGTACGTTGCCATCAGTGGCAGACGGCAAAGAACCTGCCATCTAGTGACGTGTAGATGACATCATAAGGCGGACGGCAAAGACCAAAGGCTCTTTGCCGTCTGCGGCGGACGGCAAAGGTCTGCCGTTAGCCACTTAACGGACTGACAGCGCAATTTTTGCCGTCCGCCCTCTTTGCCGTCCGCCCCAGACGGCAAAGAGACTTTGCCGTCCGCCACCAGGAAGCAGACGGCAAAGCAGCTCTTTACCGTAGCCTTCTTTGCCGGAGCCTTTTGCCGTCCGCGGCTGACGGCAAAGGTCTTTGTCGTCCGCCTTTCGAGCCTTTGCCGTCCGCCATGGCAGACGGCAAAGTAGCTGTTTCCTGTAGTGCGGGGCTCCACTCTTCGACTGCAGCGGCGATGATTTCCGGATCGGCAGCGGCAGCAGCGGCCGGGGCAGGAGGCCCTGTGCGACCGCCAGCTCAGGTTCTATCTGATTTGTTTGACGCGTTGGCAACGCTGATGGCGGAGGTTAACCCGGCGGATCAGGATGCACACAATGCGGAATTCGCGAAAGTGAAAAATCAGATCACCCAGGCCAAAGCCGACTTAGCAGCTGAGGATACCAGGATAGCCGCGGAGCGGGCCGCTTTGGATGCACAAGCTTACCGGATTATGCTGGATCAGAGTGCGTCGAACGAAGTCCTGAAAAGGAGGCACCGATCTCGTTTGCCGCCGGTTTATGACGCTAGAAATCTCTTTAACACCCCAGGAGCGGGGACCAGCAATCAGCCGGTGGTAAACCGGGCGGAGGCATCGGGGGCAGGGGCGCCGGTTTAGCCACGTTTGGTGGATCCGCCTCGTCAAAACAACATTGTGGCACCGCATGTCCCCACGCCACCAGGTCATTATTCTAACCTAATGGACAACATTGTCGCTGCCGCTTCACGGCTGGCGGCCATCCCGATCGAAGGCGATTCTCAAGCGGCGGTCGAGACGCGTCGGGTTAAGGAGCTTCTTCAGATAGCCTTGGTTCAACAGCAGGCTTATTCATATTGTCGCGATCGGATTCATTCCACTCCCCGTCCAAGCCGGAGTTACAGCAGGCGTATGGATGAACCGGTAGTGTCAAGCAATGTGCAGAACCGTGATCCGCCCCGTGGCAATAACCCGGCGGGTGGTGCTGGTGATGCTCAGGAGGTGGTGGACCGGGCTCGGGCACACAGAGAAGCCGAGTTAGCGGCGCAGCATGAAGCCCGTCAGCTTACCCCGATTCGTCCAACCACATCGGTGGAACCAGGAGTTACCTCTAGTTCTTTGGGAGTGCCATGTCTTGTCCCAGCATTGCGCAATGTGCGCCTGCCCAAGGATTTCAAGGGCCCGCGCAAGGTGCCGAATTACACTGCCGATTTATGCCCTGAAACATGGGTCGAAAGCTATGAGATGGCCATGGAGACATTGGATGTGGATGATGCGGCATGTGCGAAATACTTCACCATGATGCTAGAAGGGACAGCCCGCACTTGGTTAAAGAGCTTACCGGCTAATTCTATCAGGTCATGGGCCGAGTTGAGAGCCCGGTTTATTCAGAATTTCAAGGATACATGCAAGCAGCCCATGCCAATTGTGGACTTAGCTGCCTGTGTCCAGGAGGAAGGAGAGTCAACAACACATTGGGTGCGCCGGGTTTCAGAGATTTTGCATTCATCAGATCGCATCAACGATGACACCGCAGTTTTAACATTGGAGGGCAATTGCCGGTTTGAACCCCTGAAGTTGAAGTTGGGACGGCTCAAACGTCATTGTAATGACATGGGAACCCTCATGGCTGCACTGGTGAAGTATGCTGACTCTGATGGTACCAAGGATCCCGAGTCTGACGATGATAAGACAGGGAAGGGAAAGAAGAGCGGCAACACCAAGGGGCAGCACCACAACCCCGCGGGTCATGGAAACGGCGGCAAGCGCAAGGCGGACCATGGTTTAGACTTTGTGTCTAATTCTAATACATATGACAAGGGCCAGCGGCGTAAGGGTAAACCGCCCCAGCGCGGTGGAAGGACAAATCCTAATCCAGACTGTTTGTCTTATGTAACATCCCAAATTTTCAATTTGGAATGTTATACATTAGATCATCATTGCATAGCATATTTTATTGCATTTTGGCAAATCCTCGATAAATCCTAAGCAACTCAAGGACCCTCGGAGAGAGTTGGGGATTTTTCCCGGTTTTTCATATTTGATTTTTATTAAATAATAAAACTGGATTTTTGGTTTTAATTATTTTTCTCTCCGAAAATATTTCATATTAAAATAAATGAGAGGAGAAAATATGACTTCTACATAATAATTGAAATATTGGAGGAAAAATATTAAAATCAAATATTTGATTTTATTCGGACTTTATTTGCAATTTTACTTGCATTAAAAAAATTGCATGTTTTCAAAACTGCATATTTGGGTCAAGAAAATGTTCACCTTGTTCTAATTATTTTAATTAGACGGGGAAAATTTGTTTTATCATTTTTGGATTTTTATTTATTTTTCTGTGAGTTTTTTAGATTCGGCGAATATTAAAAAAAAACCCGCGGCCAACTGGGCCGAGGCCCAGCCGAGCCAGGCCGGCCCGCCCGCGTCGTCTCCCTCCCGCGCACGCTCGCGCCGCCGCCGCCGAGTCCGGCTCGTGCACGCCGCCCCGCCGCCGCCTTGCCCCCTCCTCCACGCCACCCCTCCCCTCCTTATATACCCCCCCATCCCGCCTCCTCTCCTCACCCCGCCGCCGCCCCAACCCGCACCCGCCGCGCCGCCGCCGCTCGCACCGCCGCCCCGCAGCCGTGCGCCGCCGCCCGCTGCCTCCCGCCAAGCCCCGCCGCCGCCTGAGCCTCGCCGCCCCGCCGGAGCTGCCGCCGAGGTAGCCGAAGCCGCCGCCGCCCGAGTCCGGTTTAGAAAAAACCAATTCGGTTTATTTTTTTCTAAACCCTAGTTTTCGTTTTTTTCTTCAGATCGGTTTATTTTTTTTCGGTTTTATTACTTAGTGAACGTTCACCGTCCCGTTCGTTTTAACGAACGTGTTCGTCGGATTGTCGCTGTTAACGAACGTTCGTTCGTTTAACTATTCATCAGTTTTCTTTTTCGTCGGATTTTCCGCGATTATTCCAGATCGTGATTTCCGATCAGAACTTCGTTTTCGTTTAACTTTTCGCTCGTTTATCGGAATCAAGCGATTCAAGCGCCTAGAGTTTCGTCTCGAAATTCTCTTTCGGTTTAACCCACTCAAACAAGTTTTTGCGACTGTAAAATTTGACCTAGATCCATATTAGTAAACGAAGCTTGTTTCTTTCGCCGTTTGATTTTCGTTGCTTAGTTCGATTTGATTCTTTTTGCAAACCGGAGTTCTTAAGTTGAACTTTCTGGTTAGATCTTTTATTTGAGTTTTACTTGTGCATTAGATGAGTACTTATTGTTTGCTTGTTTGTTTGCGATAGAGTACCCGGAGTGCGCCGCTTGTTACTTCGAATCTCTAGGTTACGCGGATCATCAGCAAGGCAAGTAACACTTTGATCATACTCTTCCATACCCAGTTTTTATTGCATTAGATCAATCCTCAAACATTGCATGGTTAGGACCTAATTAAATTGTGGGTATTGGGAAGTAGTTGAGGTAGTACCTATTACCTGTTGTATTATCAAACCTTGGGAGTTACTTCTACGTTTGCTATTATATCGCTATGCTATGCTTGTAGACGTGGACTGGGTTTGAGAGATATTCATGATAGATGTGAGATTGTTAACTAATGGTTTACCTAAGGTGGCAACTAAAACTCACATCTGGGTGGATTGAGGCACCTGGAGAACCCAGTGCTGCCTGTATTTTTTGGATATCACGGAGTACCCGTGTGATCATCCTATGGACCGCCACCCAGGCTCAAAGGGATCATGAGATTATTCATGCTTGAAACTTTCGTGTGCAGCCACAAGCTATTATGGGCTCTAGCATAGTTGATTAAGTTGTGTGAGCTCTTGAAGAGGTAGACTAGCATATGTAGGGGATGTAGGTGGTACGGTCTACCCAGAGTAGAGAGTTTACGCTTCTGCAAGACTGTGTCTCGGTCATCCGTTTCTCAAACATCATGCAGTATGAGAATCAAGCGAAGGCGATCGAGTCTTGTGGGGAAAAGTGCACAAAGCTCTGCAGAGTGTACAAACTAATCATGGTTAGCCGTGTCCCCGGTTATGGACATCTTGAGTTTCTAGTACCTGGATTATCATGTGAATCTCATCACCATGTTACTTTAATTAATTTTGTTGGGTTAATGATGATACTTAATTGGGATTGAGTTGGAGGTACCTTCTCAATGTTTAACAACCACCATGATAGTTAAATAAAATTTATTCCTTTGCAGTAGGGAAAAATTGGCTTTTCGCAAAACTGTAACCATAGAGCTTTCCACCAGCCATATATGCATGTAGTGTAGCATTAATATGTTCATTATTTCTCTATGTGTTACATTGCCAGCATATTCCATGTGCTGACCCATTTTTGGGCTGCAACGTTTCATGTTGCAGACTTTTCAGACGACGAGTAAGGTGCCTTAGGTCGTGGTCTTATACTCAGTGATGCCGTTGGAGTTGATGGACTCACTTATCTTCGAAGCCTTCCGCTGTTATCGTTTTTAGATGGCCTTAAGCCATATTTATCATACTTATTCTCTTTTGAGATATTCATTGTAATAAGTGTGTGATTGCTACTCTGTTATAAATCCTCCATTTGTATTGTGCGTGTCAGCATTACTGATCCAGGGATGACACTGGTGCACAGCAGCACAGATTATTTGAGGTCTGGTCGCTACAAAGGTGGAATCAGAGCACACGCTGGCTGTAGGACACGACCACTAAGCTTAAACCCTAGAACACTTCTCTCTTCTCATTTCTGACCCCTCTCCACTTTCTACTCTTTTAGGAATGGCGGATGCAAGGAGCGAGTTAATGCAACCAGATGAAGATACGCCTTTTGGACGACACTTGAAGGAAGTCACTAAGTACTTGAACATAGGAATACCAAGCATCATCGGAACCTACAATGCCACATTACCTGAAGAGGAAAGCTGGAAGATTCAAGTTCAAGTTCCAGGAAGGACGTTTGTGCCAGTCACTGAGCCTATAAAATTGTCTTTTGAAGCACCAACCTGGAGTTTAGGGAAGAGCATGGCAGCTCACATCGCTATGGGACGCATTGAAGAAGTCTACCACAGGGAGCCTAAGGATACTATTTATCAGATTTGTGGACGCCGAGACGAGCAATGGGAGATGATCAGCACCAAGAAGGATGGATCAATTGCAGCTTTCATCCAGGAGCAAAACCAACACATTCGTCGCCAGGAGAACCAGATGTGCTCAGACAAGATAGATCTGAAGAAGGCATTGACGAAGATCAAGGAGCTGGAGGAAGAACTCAAGGCTACACGCGAGGATTATTTGGAGGAAATCGTCGCACTAGTAGGGAAGAATGACGACCTGGAGAAGAAGATTGGAGTATTCATGGGAAATCCAGTGCCAAAAGCAGAAGATGATGAATGCGCTTGCCCGGATAACTACATCATCATCGACGACACCGACTTGGACCCCAGCGAAGATGACTTTGTTGATGAAGCTGGAGCAGATATCATGGAGTCTTCGACCGATCAAAATTTCTAGTAGACCACCATATCAGTAGTAGTTTTCCCCCATATATAGTATAGTTCAAGCACTTTTGTAACGCTAGTTAGATCGATTGTATGCCTTGTTTGAATTGATTGAGTGATATTGATTGTGTTTGTCTCATGAGCATATGGGTAGTGTTTTCTCTCTAGACCTCATTCTATTCTAAACTCTCATCTTTTCTAACCTATCAGATGCCTCCGAGACGCGACATCGGATTTGTTTTTCCCACCGGAGATCACCCAGTTGATTCAGCAACAGAATGCCCTGATGCAAGTGTTAGTACAGAACCAAGGCAACAACAACAACAACAACAACAACAACAACAACAACAACCCACCACCACCACCTGTTGATCACTTAGCCCGTTTCTTGAGGCTAAATCCGCCAGTGTTTTCCAGCAGCACCGAGCCGATTGTTGCAGATGATTGGCTCCGCAAAGTTGGAAGGGAGTTGGCCACTGCAGGATGCACAGATGCGGAAAGAGTGCGTTTTGCCGCACATCAGCTTGATGGACCCGCAACATCATGGTGGGAGAATTACACAGCCACACACCCTATTGACACTGTCACATGGGACCAGTTTCAGCAAGCTTTCCGTACAGCCCATGTTTCAGCAGGAGCTATGGCTATGAAGATAACCTACGCCAAGGAGGACGCACCGTAGGCCAGTATGTGGAGGATTTTAGTAAGTTAGCACGTTATGCACCAGATGACGTTGCTACGGATGCAGCCAAGTAGGAGAAGTTTCTCAAAGGATTGAATGATGAGCTAAGCATGCAGCTAATGGTAGCAACCTTCAACAACTACCAGGAGTTGGTAGATTGAGCACTCATGATTGAAGGGGAGCAGCAGCAGATTGAAAACCGTAAGAGGAAGTATGGACAAGGGAAGTATAATTCTGGAGCTCAGCAGAAGCCACGTTTTACCCCGAAACCGGGAGGACAGTTTCAGCATACCCATGGAGGAGGTAGTTCGCACAACCATAATGGCTCCAAGAATGGTAATGGGAATGGAGGAAGCAACGGACAGAACCGTAATAACCCAACTACCCCAGCCAAGAGGGATCTAAGTCACATTACTTGTTTCAAGTGCCAGAAGACTGGACATTATGCAACTGATTGTCCTGAAGCACAGAATGGAAATGGCAATGGAAGCTCTGGGAAGAAGCCGAACCCTTTCAACAAAGGACATGTGAACCACGTGAGCGTGGAAGAGGTTGAAGCACAGCCTGATGCAGTAATAGGTAAGTTTATGGTTAAGTCATTTACTGCACTCGTTCTTTTCGATACTGGTGCATCGCATTCATACATATCAAGGGGATTTGTGGATAAGTATAAACTGCCAACCCAAGCCCTTAGGTCACCCATGTTAGTAACCTCGCCAGGAGCAGAGTATATGGCTAGTTTATGGTGTGAACGGTTACCATTAAGGATTGGTAACTACCTGTTTCCCTCAGACCTAATAATCTTGGAATCGCAAGGATTGGATGTGATATTAGGCATGGATTGGTTATCAAAGTATGAAGGGAACATTGAGTGCGCCAGTAAGTCGATTTTGCTTACCACCCCAGAAGGAAGAAGGATTAAGTATGTATCCCGGCATATGCCGAAGAAGATTCAAGTAAATTCCTTATCAAGAGTTGTACAGGAGGAAGTACCAGTGGTGAAGGATTACCCGGATGTATTTCCAGAAGAGTTGCCAGGCATGCCACCGGATAGAGACATTGAGTTCTTGATTGAACTTTTGCCAGGCACAGGGCCAATATCTAAGAGACCGTACAGGATGCCCGCAAAAGATTTGGAGGAGATTAAGAAGCAGATTAAGGAGTTACTGGATAAAGGCTATATTCGCCCAAGTTCGTCACCTTGGGGATCACCAGTACTTCTAGTGGAGAAGAAAGATGGATCGTTGAGGATGGTTGTTGATTACCGTGGATTGAATGAAGTGACCATCAAAAACAAGTACCCACTGCCGATGATCAACGATTTGTTTGACCGCTTACAAGGAGCTAAGGTATTTTCCAAGATCGATCTACGATCAGGATACCATCAGTTGAAGATTCGAGAGCAGGATATACCTAAGACGGCTTTTACCACCAGGTATGGGCTATACGAGTATACCGTTATGTCATTTGGCCTGACTAACGCACCTGCCTATTTCATGAACCTGATGAACAAAGTGTTTATGGAGTTTTTGGATAAGTTCGTCGTGGTGTTCATTGACGATATTTTAGTCTACTCCAAGAATGAAGAAGAGCATAAAGAGCATTTGCGTTTGGTACTTGAGAAGCTCAGAGAACACCAGTTATACGCCAAGTTCAGCAAATGTGAATTTTGGCTGAAGGAAGTTGGATTCCTCGGACATGTTATATCCGGAGAAGGAATAGCAGTAGACCCCGCCAAAGTTGACACAGTAACAAGCTGGGAATCACCCACGTCAGTTGGAGAGATCCGGAGTTTCCTTGGACTTCCAGGATACTACCGGAGGTTCATCGAGAATTTCTCGAAGATTGCAAAGCCCGTGATTGAGCTATTGAAGAAGGATACCAAATTCAATTGGACTGAGGAATGTGAAGCTAGTTTCCAAGAATTGAAGAAACGATTGGTTACATCACCAGTGTTGATTCAGCTAGATCAACGCAAGGATTATGAAGTTTATTGCGACGCTTCTCGTCGAGGACTTGGAGCAGTGCTTATGCAGGAAGGAAGAGTTGTGTCATATGCTTCACGACAACTTAAACCCCATGAGAAGAATTATGCCACGCATGATTTGGAATTAGCGGCCGTAGTGCATGCGTTGAAGACCTGGAGACATTTTCTCGTCGGAAACCATTGTGAGGTGTACACGGATCACAAGAGTTTGAAGTACATTTTCACGCAGAAGGAGTTAAATCTCAGGCAGAGGAGATGGTTGGAGCTTATTAAGGACTATGATATGAGATTACATTATCACCCAGGGAAGGCTAACGTAGTAGCAGATGCGTTGAGCCGCAAGAGCCATGTCAACACCCTCATGACAGGAGAGTTACCCCAGGAGTTAGCCGAGGATCTTCGCGAGCTATGTTTGGAGATAGTTCCAAGAGGCTATTTAGCAACATTGGAGATTCAGTCTACCTTGATGGAAAAGATCAGAGAAGCTCAGAAGACAGACAAGGAGATTGACGAGATAAAGGAAAAGTTGAGCAAAGGAAAAGCCAAGGGATTTCGTGAGGATGAGTACGATACCTTATGGTTTGAGGACCGCGTTGATGTGCCCAATGATCCGGAGATCAGGAAGTTGATCTTGCAAGAGGCCCATGATTCACCATATTCGATTCACCCAGGAAATACCAAGATGAATTTGGATTTGAAGGATACTTTCTGGTGGACCGGTATGAAGAAGGACATTGCGGAGTATGTAGCAGTTTGTGATGTATGTCAAAGAGTGAAGGCAGAACATCAGAAGCCAGCGGGATTGCTACAACCATTGCCGATACCCGAATGGAAGTGGGATAAACTAGGCATGGATTTTATCACGGGATTGCCCAGGACTCGTTCAGGCTATGACTCAATATGGGTTGTAGTCGACCGTTTGACGAAAGTAGCTCATTTCATCCCAGTGAAGACCACTTACACCAGTGCTAAGTTGGCAAAGATATACATGACCAGAATTGTATGTTTGCATGGAGTTCCAAGGACCGTTGTATCAGATAGAGGAACCCAGTTTACGTCGAAGTTTTGGAATCAGTTACATGAAACTTTGGGAACCAGGCTAGAATTCAGTACAACCTTTCACCCACAGACAGATGGACAGACCGAGAGAGTCAATCAGATTTTGGAAGACATGTTGAGAGCTTGTGCACTAGATTATGGATCTAGTTGGGACGGCAATTTGCCATATGCAGAGTTTTCTTACAACAACAGTTATCAAACCAGTTTGAAGATGGCCCCTTTCGAAGCTTTGTACGGAAGGAGGTGTAGGACACCATTGTTATGGGACAAAGTTGGAGACCGTCAGTTCTTTGGACCAGATTTGATTAAGGAGTCTGAACAGAAAGTGAGATTGATTCGCGATAGGCTCAAGGTAGCCCAGTCCAGGCAGAAGAGTTATGCGGATTCTAAACGTAAGGAGACAGTTCACGAAGTCGGAGACAGAGTTTATCTTCGAGTATGACCACTTTGAGGAGTGAAGCGCTTTGGAGTTAATGGAAAGTTAGCGCCCCGTTTTATCGGACCATACAGAGTTTTCGAACGTATGGGAGAAGTTGCCTACAAGCTGGAATTGCCTGAAGGATTGTCAGGAGTTCATGATGTATTTCACGTTTCCCAGTTGAAGAAGTGCCACGCAGAGATGGCTGAGATACCACTGAGAGATACAGTGCCACTGGAAGCGATTCAGCTGGAAAGTGATTTGACCTATGTGGAGAAACCAGTTAAGATTCTTGAGTATGCCAGCCGAGTCACCCGCAGTAAGGTTATCAAGTTTTGCAAAGTCCAGTGGAGCCACCATACGGAAGATGAAGCCACCTGGGAGCGAGAGGAAGATCTACGGAAGAACCACTCTCACCTATTTTCTAGCCAACCCGAATCTCGAGGGCGAGATTCATCTTAAGGGGGTAGGTTTGTACCATCCCAAATTTCCAATTTGGAATGTTATACATTAGATCATCATTGCATAGCATATTTTATTGCATTTTGGCAAATCCTCGATAAATCCTAAGCAACTCAAGGACCCTCGGAGAGAGTTGGGGATTTTTCCCGGTTTTTCATATTTGATTTTTATCAAATAATAAAACGAGGATTTTTGGTTTTAATTATTTTTCTCTCCGAAAATATTTCATATTAAAATAAATGAGAGGAGAAAATATGACTTCTCCAAAATAATTAAAATATTGGAGGAAAAATATTAAAATCAAATATTTGATTTTATTCGGACTTTATTTGCAATTTTACTTGCATTAAAAAAATTGCACGTTTTCAAAACTGCATTTTTGGGTCAAGAAAATGTTCACCTTGTTCTAATTATTTTAATTAGACGGGGAAAATTTGTTTTATAATTTTTGGATTTTTATTTATTTTTCTGTGTTTTTTTTAGATTCGGCGAATATTTAAAAAAAGAAAAACCGGCGCCCGACTGGGCCGAGGTCCAGCCGAGCCAGGCCGGCCCGCCCGCGTCGTCTCCCTCCCGCGCACGCTCACGCCGCCGCCGAGTCCGGCTCGTGCACGCCGCCCCGCCGCCGCCTTGCCCCCTCCTCCACGCCACCCCCTCCCCTCCTTATATACCCCCCACCCCGCCTCCTCTCCTCACCCCGCCGCCGCCCCGACCCGCACCCGCCGCCGCCGCCTGCCGCGCCGCGCCGCAGCCGCTCGCGCCGTCGCCCCGCAGCCGTGCGCCGCCGCCCGCCGCCTCCCGCCAAGCCCCGCCGCCGCCCGAGCCTCGCCGAGCCCCGCCGCCCCGTCGGAGCCCCGACGGAGCTGCCGCCGCCCGAGTCCAGTTTAAAAAAAAACCGTTTCGGTTTATTTTTTTCTAAACCCTAGTTTTCGTTTTTTTCAGATCGATTTATATTTTTTGGTTTTATTACTTAGTGAACGTTCACCGACCCGTTCGTTTTAACGAACGTGTTCGTCGGATTATCGCTGTTAACGAACGTTCGTTCCTTTAACTATTCGTCAATTTTCTTTTTTGTCAGATTTTCCGCGATTATTCCAGATCATGATTTCCGATCAGAACTTCTATTTCGTTTAAATTTTTGCTCGTTTATCGGAATCAGGCGATTCAAGCGCCTAGAGTTTCGTCTTGAAGTTCTCTTACCGTTTAACCCACTCAAACAAGTTTCTGCTACTGTAAAATTTGACCTAGATCCAGATTAGTAAATGAAGCTTGTTTCTTTCGCCGTTTGATTTTCGTTGCTTCATTCGATTTGATTCTTTTTGCAAACCGGAGTTCTTAAGTTGAACTTTCTGGTTAGATCTTTTATTTGAGTTTTACTTGTGCATTAGATGAGTACTTATTGTTTGCTTGTTTGTTTGCGATAGAGTACCTGGAGTGCGCCGCTTGTTACTTCGAATCTCTAGGTTACACGGATCATCAGCAAGGCAAGTAACACTTTGATCATACTCTTCCATACGCAGTTTTTATTGCATTAGATCAATCCTCAAACATTGCATGGTTAGGACCTAATTAAATTGTGGGTATTGGGAAGTAGTTGAGGTAGTACCTATTACCTGTTGTATTATCAAACCCTTGGGAGTTACTTCTACGTTTGCTATTATATCGCTATGCTATGCTTGTAGACGTGGATTGGGTTTGAGAGATATTCATGACAGATGTGAGATTGTTAACTAATGGTTTACCTAAGGTGGCAACTAAAACTCACATCTGGGTGGATTGAGGCACCTGGAGAACCCAGTGCTGCCTGTATTTTTTGGATATCCCGGAGTACCCGTGTGATCATCCTATGGACCGCCACCCAGGCTCAAAGGGATCATGAGATTATTCATGCTAGAAACTTCCGTGTGCAGCCACAAGCTATTATGGGCTCTAGCATAGTTGATTAAGTTGTGTGAGCTCTTGAAGAGGTAGACTAGCAGATGTAGGGGATGTAGGTGGTACGGTCTACCCAGAGTAGAGAGTTTACGCTTCTGAAAGACTGTGTCTCGGTCATCCGTTTCTCAAACATCATGCAGTGCGAGAATCAAGCGGAGGCGGTCGAGTCTTGTGGGGAAAAGTGCACAAACCTCTGCAGAGTGTACAAACTAATCATGGTTAGCCGTGTCCCCGGTTATGGACATCTTCAGTATCTAGTACCTGGATTATCATGTGAATCTCATCACCGTGTTACTTTAATTAATTTTGTTGGGTTAATGATGATACTTAATTGGGATTGAATTGGAGGTACCTTCTCAATGTTTAACAACCACCATGATAGTTAAATAAAATTTATTCCTTTGCAGTAGGGAAAAATTGGCTTTTCGCAAAACTGTAACCATAGAGCTTTCCACCAGCCATATATGCATGTAGTGTAGCATTAATATGTTCATTATTTCTCTATGTGTTACATTGCCAGCATATTCCATGTCCTGACCCGTTTTTGGGCTGCAACGTTTCATGTTGCAGACTTTTCAGACGACGAGTAAGGTGCCTTAGGTCGTGGTCTTATACTCAGTGATGCCATTGTAGTTGATGGACTCACTTATCTTCGAAGCCTTCCGCTGTTATCGTTTTTAGATGGCCTTAAGCCATATTTATCATACTTATTATCTTTTGAGATATTCGTTGTAATAAGTGTGTGATTGCTACTCTGTTATAAATCCTCCATTTGTACTGTGCGTGTCAGCATTACTGATCCAGGGATGACACTGGTGCACAGCAGCACAGACTGTTTGAGGTCTGGTCGCTACATCTTATCTGTTGAACCAGCCCTGTCCAAAGCATGGGACGAAGGAGGAACCGTCCACGCACCTCTGGAAAGATTGTTACATCATGCAAGACTTCAAAAATTCTGATTCTTTCCGGTACGATCATGGGCCAGGAGCCGGTTTGTGGAGCGGAAGCAGTTCTTCCTAGTGACATCCGTCATGACTCGCCTCGTGTAGCGGCATATGTTGAAGCTGACAACGAGAAGGCACGGCAGGAAGCTCTTGACCTGTTAGATGAGGAACGTGACATGGCGGTAGCCCGTTTGGCGATTTATCAGCAAGATCTGCGTCGCTATCATAGCCGCCGGGTTAGAACCAGAACCTTTCAAGAAGGTGATTTGGTGCTTCGGCTCATCCAGGATCAGACGGATATGCACAAGCTATCCCCTCCTAGGGAAGGACCCTTTGTGGTCAGCAAGAATCTACACAACGGGTCGTATTACCTAATCGATGTTCGAGAGCGCAAAGACTCACGTAAATCGGAGGAGGAGACCAACCGGTCGTGGAATATTGCTCATCTTCGGCCTTACTATACTTGAGCTATAGGCACTGCTTATGTACATATTATGACATTGTATATATTATGATCAATATAATAAACCGGAACCTCAGCTAAAGCGGGGTATCTGTTGTTTTTCTTACATCATGTGTGGTTACATGGAGCTTACAAAGCGGCGTCCGATTTACCCCTTGATTTAGCTTCTCAAAGCTTCATATTAGATCACTTGGGGGCTTCATGTTCAAACATAGGTCGTATTCGAACCAAAGAGAACATAGCTACACCTCTTGATCGGCGCAATGCCACAGCATCACTTGGGGGCTTGGTCGTATCTGAACCATAGCTACACCTCTTGATCGGCGCAATGCCAAAGCATCACTTGGGGGCTTGGTCGTATCCGAACCATAGCTACACCTCTTGATTGGCGCAATGCCATAGCATCACTTGGGAACTTGGTCGTATCCGAACCATAGCTACACCTCTTGATCGGCGCAATGCCACAACATCACTTGGGGGCTTGGTCGTATCCGAACCATAGCTACACCTCTTGGTCGGCGCAATGCCACAACATCACTTGGGGGCTTGGTCGTACCCGAACCACACCTCTTGATCGGCGTAATGCCACAACATCACTTGGGGGCTTGGTCATATTCGAACCACAGTCACACCTCTTGATCGGCTCAAAGCCACATCAATCCAGGGCCAAAGAGAGTGTTGTAAAACAACAGCTCAAACATAGGCACCCACTGAGCACAGCTCACAATGTTGTTTGGAGATTTTTTGCTGTTGAATTTAGGGCCTGGAAGCCCGTGAAAAGCCTCGATTACAATGGTTTTATTTGCCTTTTGCTAAGTTGCTCTTTGTTTTGATAAGATTGGTGATATTTTCAAACCGGTGTTTATCAACCCGGTTAGGCTGTCAACTACAAGTTGTCAGTACATGATCAAGTTATAATCCGGAGACTATCAGCCCGGTCTGGTTTTGACTCAAAGTCACCAGTATGGAATAAACCGGTGTTTATCACAACCCGGAGCGGTTTTATTGTAAACCGGCATCATATAACAGGAGTTACTTTTACTCTGGATTAGGGTTATTACCCTCATTACAAAGTTGGTCAGCCAACACTATGCCTAAAGGTCACAGGTATCATATATTTCCATATTTGGTTATCTTTTACAACATTGGTTATAAACCTTGGTCATGTATATATTTGGGCATCATGACCCGCCCGGTGGTAAACCGCCAGGGCGCTTTAAGCTTCTTATCTGCAGGAACAACTTGAATAAATAGCTATGGATTATAAACATTGTATCTTCAGCATGGCAGATTAACATGCATCAATCGCAGATAAATATGCACGAAGGCATAACAGACCAAGTGTTTTAACTAGCCTATTACAAGGCGTTTTAGTGCCAAAAGGGATAATTGTTTCTCAATAAGCATTGCAGCAAGTGGAAGACTAAACCGGCCTCCGGATTATAATTGCTTGTCAGCTTGACCTGACGGCTGTGGATCATCTTGCACCGATTCATCTTCTTCGTCTCTAACCAGCGGCTGGAAGTCAACAGTTGTCCAGTCGATCCCAGTTAAAGCTTGGAACACAACTTCGTCGCTTATAAGGGTTGACGGTTCAATATCAAGGGCATAAGTGTGCTTACGGATTGGAGGGATCAGATTTTCCGCTTCTGGAATTGGCGCTGCAACCCGTCTGTTCTTATCATCATAGCTTGCCTGATAATATGAGAGATCAACTTCTTTAGCCAATTGACAAGCCAGTGGACGTACTTCCCGGTTTATGGCGCGGAGATCCTCTTGGCCAAATTCTGATCCATCTTCTTTTAAGCTTGGGAAGCCTTTAACCACGTCCACGGGATCAAGATCAGGCACCCACGCCTGTGCCCGGGTTAGAGCGGTCAGAGCTCCGGCCCTTGCCGCAGCTTTCTCTAGTTCTTCAACCTGGGTAGGCAGCATGATAGCCTTTCTAAGGTGTCCTTGATCAATGTTGGAGGAGGTTCATTGTGTGAGGTGATACAGATGATCCGCTGCGTGCCGGTATACAGCTGCTCTATCAGAGTATAGGCCGCTTTCAACTTCTTCTGTACGTCAGAGCCCAGATGGCTAATGCGAGTTCCTGCATCATTATAAATGTCAGTAAACCAGCCACACATGTGAAGATATGTTGAAAGTATAAAGCAAGGATGCTTAGCAAACACAGCAGTGGTCATAGCATGTACTTGCCGCTTTACACCAGTCAGCTCGTCTACCACCGGTTTGAGAGCTGCTTCTGCGTCTTTAGCTCATTTCCGCAAAGCGGATTTCTCTGTGTTCCAATCCGGCCGCTCCTTGGCGAAGCTCTCCTTTAGCTTTTCCATAGCAGCTAAGGCGCTCGTCAACTCATCTTTTGCTTTGGAAGTTTCGGCCTTTTGGGACTTGATATTCTCTTGCAGATCAGCGGTTTGACTTTCCTTCTTGCTCAGTTCAGCCTATAAAGAGACAGATACATAATGAGTTGATAGTACATATTTGAAGTACCAAGCACATAACAAGTTATGCCCTTGATACTTGGGGGCTAATTCATATTTTCTCCTTATCAGAAATTTCTACAAGTCCCAAGCACAATACAAGTATTAATCTTTGCACTTGGGGGCTACTGTGTGTTTGCTCAAAAACTGTTGGTATGGGAATTCTTATACAGTCCCGGTTCATCTTTATAAAGTTAAACTGGCCCTTGGGGGCTATATCGGTGAAAGAGAAGTATGGCAAATTTTAAGTAACCGGTTCATCATAAGGAAGTAATCTGGTCCCTGGAGGCTAAATATGCAAAGTTAAGTTATGACAAAGTCCCGGTTTAGATTGGTATCATAAACCGTCACTTGGGGGCTACTAGGAGTTGATAACTGCAATTGGACAAAAGAGAAAAATAGTAGTTACCTCATATCGATCCTTCATCAAGTTTACCAAACTAGCTTCATAGTCACAGCTGGTATACAGACGGTTCAAGAAGCCATAGTGAATGTCTTGAGCATTGAGATTGGCGTAGCTTGATAAATCGACATTCCATTTGCCTTTGCCGATAGCAGAGAGCTCGTCCTTGGCAGTATGCTTTGACAAAGCGATAGGGTTGCCAGGAGTGGTGTGGCCAGTGCCAGTAATCATAATGTCATCATCTTGATCATCAGCAGCCTTCACTGGAGTTGGCGGTTTGTCAGTATCCTTAACCGGACTGGCCAGTTTGTCATCAGTTCGGACAGGGCTGATTGGCCGATCTGCATGACTTGTAGTGTCAACTTGCACTTGTTCGGCAAGGAAGTCATGGTCTTGAGGCGGCGGATCATTAAGCATGTCGTCAGCGTCGGTTTCTTTCGGATCTGGAGTTGTTTCCGGTTCAGCAGCTACATTATCATCAGCTGGTTTGCTTTACCGAGCCCTCTTGCTGGGTCTTGGCTTGGCGCTGAGAAAAGATAGACATAAGTATCAGTACAGTATGTAAAGATAACACATCAAGAATAAAGACACGTGCATAGCTCACCCAGGAACTGTTTTGAGGGGTGGAAGCTGCGTGGCCGATGACTTGCCAGAGGATGAGTGAGAAGTACCCTGATAATTTGAATCAGACGGGTTAAGAGGCTAGCGGAAACAACCTGCTTTTGGGCATGACGTATCAATGGGATAAGAGACCTCTGATCGGCGTTTCCGAACCGGACAGTTCGGTAAACCGGCGGAGGTAACTACCTGGCCACTGTGCCGGGTTGTACGGCGAGCTTCGTGCTGCTGCGTCTTCAAAAGAAAGTTTGGGTCCAAGTAAGCAAGAGGGTGAGAAAATTTTACATTCCGGTTTGCTTGACGGATTTTTGATGTTGGCAGAGGATCGGAATCGGAGGAAAGAATGGTTACCTCTACGTCCTCAGCATGACTGCCTTCAGCGTCGTCCTGATAATAATCATTGTCAATGAGATGTACGAAAAATGAACCAAGAGAGTCAAGTTCTACCTCTGGTTCCGGGTTACCCAAATCGTCATCAGCTGGTGGATCGGAGGATGCAGTGGTCCTTCTCTTGGCAGGTTTTTGAACAACCTTGGTTTTTGGACGAACTGGCTTGACCAGTTTATCTTGCGGCTTCGCCGGTTTGTCTTGGGATGGTTTCTTGTTCCAGAACGGATCATCACCCTGTTAGAAAATAATCACACTTTTAGAGAATATTTGGACAGAAGCAACTTCAGATAAAAAGATTATATGATTCTTACAGCTGGTGGTTTGTTGAAGGTGCAGAAAGGGAGTAGTCCGGTTTGGGCACAGACATCCTCCGGTTCATTCAGTATCTTTTTACAGCCTCAGTGACTTCTGCATATGTAAGCTGAATGTCAATGTGCCGCTAAGCATCCTTCAAACTCCCCGTATACTCACACATCAAACCGGAGCGCCGGCTTAAGGGCAGAGTACTCCAGCTTATCCAGCAACGAGCAAGATCAACTCCTGTTAAACCGTTTGCCATGAAGGCTCTAAGCTTTGATAATTGGGAGCATAGTTGGCCCTTTCTCTTGCCGTCAACCTCTGAGGAAAAGGATGTGTGTTGCTAAGGCGTTCAGGGCGGTAACCCAGCAGGGGGTTTTCATCAGATGGAGATGTATCCATACAGTAAAACCAAGTCTGGTTCCACTCTTTGGGGTGACTGTGGAGTTTGGCATGTGGGAAGGTGACTACCTTCCTTTTCTGAACCGCCATTCCGCCCAGTTCCGTATTGGGTCCATCTGAGAACACTGTGCGACGGTTTAAGTGAAAGAAATCCCTAAACAGTTCGACTGAAGGTTCCTCTTGCAGATAAACCTCACAAAAGACTTGGAAGTGGCAGATGTTGGTTATAGAATTGGGACCGATGTCTTGAGGGCGCAGTTGGAAACTAGCCAGTACATCCTGGAAATTTTTTGAACCGGGAGGGCTAAAACCTCATCCGAGATGATCAGCAAACACGACTACCTCTCCATCCTTGGGTGTAGGAGGATTTTCCGGGCCAGGGACCCTCCAGTGGATGACATCTTTTTTAGCTAAAGCGCCCGTTTTAACAAGATTGTTTAACTGCTCTTCGGTTACTCGAGAAAAGAGCCCAATTGCATTCATAGACTTGCTTGGCCATGGCAATGGAAATCTGAAACATGATTATTGTCGGTTTAAGATTTACAGTAGGCAACTACACAGCAATATAAGGATACAGGCATATTGATAAACTAGGATTGGTTCTTTGTAAACCGGAGTCTGACAATGGAAACAGTACAATGATGAAAGCATTGGCAGTTCAACAGGGGACTAATGGTATCTACTGGGTCATCATTTTGTATATGAAGTTAAACCGCCCAATCTCATACTCCTTGTGTATAAGTGAAGGAAGAAACAAGTTTCACATCTGGCCATCGTAATTTCAGATCTACCGCGCCTTGGAAAAACAAAATATATTCTGACCTAATTTCCAGCGAACTAAAAGTTCACCAAGTTGAGATGAGTTGGATATCAGACAGGTGCTAAAACTACTACCGCGTGAGATCTATGTGGTTTTTGGATATAATCCATGGATTTAAATAAGGATAAAGAAGGGCGGCGACGAACACTGATGAACGACAGACCCTAAGAGCAGATCTATGGTAAGAGAAAGAGGAGACTTACTGAGGCTGTTGAGCAGCGGCGGCGCGCGGAGGAGCTCTGGTACGTTTAGGTCGATGCAGCGGCCAGGGTTGGTGCAGTAGTCGAAGGTTGACGGCGGCGGCCGAGGTCAAAGGTTCGGGCATCGCGAGGATGACGATGACGCGAAGAGGCACGAGGGGGAAATGGAAAGACCGCCTGGCCCTATTTATAAGGGCAGAAAGATAAACGCCAGGCGCGAAAATCGAGGAGCCGAATTTTTGGATATGAGGCGGAGCTGTCGCCTCGATTGTCGGAGGCTCATTAATGAAGATGGATTATACACAATTTTAAAAAGAAACATGTGATCTCACAGCGGTTTATCATGGTCCTAGAAGATGATGTCACGGCGGTTTACAAGATTATGTGAAGGTGTTGAAGAAGAAGTTTTCTTAAGTATTGAGGATTGACATGAACCAGTTCAAATCAATCTGGGGCCTAATGTTGGGGATATTACCACTGGGCGTAAAACGGCCAGGAGAGGCCGGGTTAACCCCATAAGTAGTTCATCTGTATCTGAAGTCCATGAAAAAAGACGGTGACGATTTATGAAGGCCCAGGGCCCAAACCCGGTTTAAGGCCTGTAGACATAAACCGGCATTGATATGTAAACTTGTGTTGTAAGACAGAAGTAGCAGAGACCGAGCCGGACACGATTATGAGCCGGCCTCGGGATTCTGTAAACCGGCAGGCGTCAACCCATGTATATAAGGGGACGACCTGGTGGCGGTTCAGGGAGGACAGAGAACGACTCGAGACTCAGGCCAAGCGTATTCGCTCCCTGGTTATCGAAACCCCATCAATTCCATCATAACTAGACGTAGGCTTTTACCTTCATCGTAAGGGGCCGAACTAGTATAAAACTCTCTTGTGTCCCTTGTCCGCTTTAACCCCTTTAAGCTAACCCGTAGCGATGGCTCCACGACTAAGTCCTTTCTCTAGGACATCTGCCGTGACAAAACCACGACACATTTGGTACTAAAATGATCACATTCATTGCAAAGTTCACAAGTACGACTAAGAAATTTTAAATTTTTAGCACAAACATCTAGCCTTTCTTGCAACCATTTAGTTTCCAAATACTTATGCCTCTTGCAAAATCTATCTTCCCTGTTTGGTATGTACTTGCAAACTCTATGCACTCCACAAAAATCGACATGCTTATAAGAGATATTTTCATCATGACTAGTGCAATCATCATTAGTACTATGGATATTCAAAGAGTTCATACTAATAACATTGCAATCATGCTCATCATTCAAAGATTTAGTGCCAAACATTTTATAGACTTCTTCTTCTAGCACTTGAGCACAATTTTCCTTTCCATCATTCTCACGAAAGATATTAAAAAGATGAAGCGTATGAGGCAAACTCAATTCCATTTTTGTTGTTGTTTTCTTTTATAAATTAAACTAGTGATAAAACAAGAAACAAAAACATTTGATTGCAAGATCTAAAGCTATACCTTCAAGCACTCACCTCCCTGGCGACGGCGCCAGAAACTGCTTGATGTCTACTACGCAACCTTCTTCTTGTAGACGTTGTTGGGCCTCCAAGTGCAGAGGTTTGTAGGACAGTAGCAAATTTCCCTCAAGTGGATGACCTAAGGTTTATCAATCTGTGGGAGGCGTAGGATGAAGATGGTCTCTCTTAAGCAACCCTGCAACCAAATAACAAAGAGTCTCTTGTGTCCCCAACACACCCAATACAGTGGTAAATTGTATAGGTGCACTTGTTCGTTGAAGAGATGGTGATAAAAGTGCAATATGGATGGTAGATATAGGTTTTTGTAATCTGAAAATATAAAAACAGCAAGGTAGAAAGCGATAAAAGTGAGCGTAAACGGTATTGCAATGCTAGGAAACAAGGCCTAGGGTTCATACATTCACTAGTGCAAGTTCTCTCAACAATAATAACATAATTGGGTCCTATAACTATCCCTCAACATGCAACAAAGAGTCACTCCAAAGTCACTAATAGCAGAGAACAAACGAAGAGATTATGGTAGGGTACGAAACCACCTCAAAGTTATTGTTTTGGATCGATCTATCATAGAGTTCGTACTAGAATAACACCTTAAGACGCAAATCAACCAAAACCCTAATGTCACCTAGATACTCCAATGTCACCTCAAGTATCCGTGGGTATGATTATACGATATGCATCAAACAATCTCATATTCATCTATTCAACCAACACATAGAACTTCAAAGAGTGCCCCAAATTTTCTACCAGAGAGTCAAGACGAAAATGTGTGCCAACCCCTCTGCATAAGTTCTCGAGGTCACGGAACCCGAAAGTTGATCTCCAAAACATACATCAAGTGAATCACGTGATATCCCATTGTCACCACAGAGTACGCACATGCAAGACATACATCAAGTGTTCTCAAATCCTTAAAGGCTCAATCTGATAAGATAACTTCAAAGGGAAAACTCAATCCATCATAAGAGAGTAGAGGGGGGAGAAACATCATAAGATCCAACTATAATAGCAAAGCTCGCGGTACATCAATATCGTACCATCTCAAGAACACGAGAGAGAGAGAGAGAGATCAAACACATAGCTACTAGTACATAACCTCACCCCCGAGGGTGAACTAATCCCTCCTCGTCACGGAGAGCGCCGGGAGGATGAAGATGGCCACCGGTGAGGGATTCCCCCTCCGGCAGGGTGCCGGAACAGGGTCCCGATTGCTTTTTGGTGGCTACAGAGGCTTGCAGCGGCGAAACTCCCGATCTATTCAGTTCCCCGATGTTTTTAGGGTATATGGACATATATAGGCGAAAGAAGTCGGTCAGGGGAGCCACTAGGGGCCCACGAGGGTGGGGGCGCGCCCAGGGGGCAGGCGCGCCTCCCTGCCTCGTGGCCACCTCGAAGCTTCCCTGACGTCTACTCCAAGTCTCCTGGATTGCTTCCGTTCCAAAAATAACTCTCCCGAAGGTTTCATTCCGTTTGGACTCCGTTTGATATTCCTTTTCTTCGAAACACTGAAATAGGCAAGAAAACAGCAATTTGGGCTGGGTCTCTGGTTAATAGGTTAGTCCCAAAAATAATATAAAAGTGTATAATAAAGACCATAAACATCCAAAACGGGTAATATAATAGCACGGAACAATCAAAAATTATAGATACGCTGGAGACGTATCAGGCTGCAACTGCTCGCGCACAAGTAAAGGGGTAAAAAAAGGACCCCTACTTTTGTACACCGACGGGAGCCCCCGGGCCTGGGCCACACATAAGCGCAGAGCGTTGTTGGGCCAGTCCCAAAATTGTGCGCGGGCACGCGAGGCAGAGTTTTTACTGCAGTAACTCCCTTGCTCGTTGCGCTTCCCCACGACCCGCGTTGAATGCGTGACGTGAGGGTCGTGCGCAGAATGACCACAACATGCTTGCATCATCCCGCAGTGGATAGTAAAGAGGCGGCTTGCGTCTTCCCTAAAAAAGAGGGAAAACTGCAGGGCCACTGCTCATTTACTTGCTCAGCCTTGGAACCGCCGTTCCACGTTTCCCATCGCGCTCGCTCTCTTCGGCACGTATGCCGCATGCACAGTGCGGGGTAGGTGACGGACGCGCGGGATACGAGGAGGCGCGCGATTGCCGATACTTATGCGCCTTTAATTCGGCGGGGAGGGCGGTCGATGACCCTGCTCGCTGCCAACTTAATGAGCCAGATTTGAAAGGGCTCTTCAGAGGCGTAGAGCCGGTCTTTAGCCTTCCCCGCTTGGCTATAAAAAGGGAGGGGAGGCATCTTCTCGCGCCTTCCCTTCGCCTCCATCTTTCATCCACTGCTATGGCGAGAGGGCGTGGTCGCGGCCGTTCTCCTGCAGAGGCGACTAGGTCTTCCTCCCGCCGGAGAACCGTGACGGTCAAGGAAGACCCAGCCATCCAAGGCGAAGGCAATGCTCGAGGTGGAGGTGCCAGACAGGGCCGCGGTTGGCGAGGCGGTCGAGGCAGAGGCGGTCGCAGAAGGGGGACACCCACGTCATCGCCATCTTCGTTATCATCTCCGCCACCTTCTCCTCCTGCTTCGTCGAGCGGCCATGTTGGGGACACGGTGCTGGAGTTCATCCTGCAGCTGCGTGAGCCACCGCGTAGCCACCTTCGCCTTCCCGAGGCATTTGCGAGGGTGCTGGAGATCGACCAGCGGCCGAGTATAAGGCCTCACATGAAGGGGTGTTGCAATGGCGACATGTGGGTGAACACAGGGTTCCCCACCCCTCATGTGACATTCCTTCGTCGGGGTTGGAAGATCTTCGCACGTGCCCACTGCTTGATGAAGGGGCACGTTCTTCTCTTCAAACTAGTGGAGAGCGACTTGCTCTCCGTCAAGGTCTTCGGGCGTTCGGGACACATGCCAGGTTGCTGCGCGGAGAGCTCGACTGATAACGAGAGCTTCTCCTCGTACGACGATGAATAGGGAACCGGCGGGGAGGACGACGGGGACGGGTCCGACTAGGCGTCAGACGCCCCGTCCCTAGGCGGAGTCGACAGTAGCACCATCTGCATCTGGCCCTCTCCCCGGCAAGAAGCTTGCCGGGGGGGCAGTTCTTGGTGGTGGCTCCTTGAGCCAGCTCCTTGAACTTCTCAGGGCCGTCGCTTTGGCGGCTGGCGCTGGAGGCCGGAGAAGACGAAGAAGGCGGGTGGCGGGCCGTCAAGTCGGAGTACGATGGCGTCAACGCCTTCGTCGCGTATTGCCGGCCCGCTACCTCATCTTTTGGCCTCTTCCCCGGCATCGTCATCACCAGCCTTGTTCTGGGCGGCCGCAGGGACGTTCTCTTGGTGTCTTCTGCTGCTCGTACCTCGCCTAGGCGTTCCTTTTGCTCTCCTGCCATCCCGGTTGGTTTCCTGAGGAGAGGGACAAGAAAGGGATTACGGGCATCTTATCCTTTTTTTAGATCTTAAGCCTGCGGGCACTTGTTGAATTTAGACTTTGTAACCCCTTGCTCATGTTCTCATTCCATACGAATGGTACTTGCTTAATTAACGTATTAATGAAAAAGGGTGTTTGTCGGGTTGTTTTGTGCATGAGCGAGGCTCACACCAAGGAGCGAGTCCTTGTTATTTTAAATAGACAATGTCGCCCGGCAACAAACCTTGCCGTTCTCCTGCCTTATACCACGCCTAAACCCACGCCCTTGGCGAGCAGTAGGGGTAGAGTAGGATCGGGATCCTCGCTTGTTTTCCCTTCACTACAAAAAAAAGACACATCCGTGACATTTTTGGCCGAACGAAATTCTTTTTTGTCATACATATGACACTTCTATGACGATAATTGTGACAAAACCCGGTATCATCGTAGATGTGGTGGGCTCCTACTTCTATGACAAAAAATCATGACAGAAAATGGGCTTTTCGTCCTGGGCGGGCCGGAGACGCAGCTGCATGACATTCTTTGGGCCGTCCATGACGAAAAAAACCGTGGTAGAAGTGAGGGCGAGGAAAATTTCGGGGAGTTCCCGGTTACGGTGGGAGGTCGGGAGCCGAGCGATGCGCGTTTCTCTCATACACATAGGCGCGTGTGTGCGAGGCGTTGGCTCTAACTGAACCCGAGCGAGGCGTTGGGCTCTAACTGAACCCGAGAGATTGCACTGCAGGCTACGCGTTACTGAACCCGAGCGATCGATCGATGACTGTTAACTGAACCCGATCAAGCGATTCCTTCGCTACTGCTGCTAACTGAAGCCGATCGATGCTGCCTCTGGATGAACAGTGAGCGTTGCTGGGGGGTTTGGATGAACAGTTCCCGGTGGGGGTGGATGAACAGGACCCCGTGGTGTTGCCTCTGGATGAACAGGACCCCGATAGATCGAGCCGGTTGGGGCTGGATGAACAGGACCCCGTGGAGGGCAGGATGAACGGGACCACCCCGTGGAGGGCAGAATGAATAGTAGACGGTGGAGGGCTGGATGAACAGTAGCCCGTGGAGGGGTGGTTGAACAGGAGCCCGTGGAGAGGGCTGGTTGAACAGTAGCCGGTGGAGTAGCGCGTGGTGGAGGCTGGATGAACAGGAGCCCGTGGATGAACAGTCGTAGGTGGAGGCTGGAGGAGGTTGACGGTGGATGAACAGTAGCCCGTGGAGGCCGGAGGGGGTCGACGGTGGAGATGAACAGTGTCCCGTGGAGTCCCGTTTTGCAGTACGCCACACCCCTCCCGATGAACAGGACCCCCGTTTCGATCGTAGCGCTCCAACAGAAGTCCGTTTCCTCCGTTTTGCGGTACGCCACACCCCTCCCGATCAACAGGAACCCCGTTTCGACCGTAGGAGGTCCGTTTCCTCCGTTTTGCGGTACGCCAGACCCCTCTCGATGAACAGGATCCCGTTTCAAACGTGGCCGGTCGAACACAAGGCCGTTTGCTCCGTTCTGCGGTACGCCAGGCCTCGTTTCCATCGGCTGTTCCGTCCAAGCCCTCCCGATGAACACGACGACGCATTCCGTTCCGACCCAGCCGGTTGGCTCCCCATGAACACGACGACGACGCTGTTTCTCCGTTCCGACCTAGCCATGCACACGAGCCCTGGCCGTACGTATGCGTGAGTAGGCGTTCGAGACCCTGCCCATATGTACGTACGTGGCCGTATTTTCTTTCTTGCACACTGGCCGCTGTACGTACGTGTACATGCTACGTGCGCGCCTCTACTATGACACGTGTGCGCCTCTACATTGACCAGTATGTACGTACACATGCGCGATCAGAATGACAATGCTACGTACGCTTCGACCAGGTGGGTCCCTACTGTCAGGCACTTCCTTGCTTGCAAAGATGTAGCTGGTGGGTCCCAGCAGTCAGGGGGCGAATCGTTTTTTTTGCCCGGACGCACTTCCTTGCATGCGAAGATGTAGCTGGTGGGCCCCCACAGTCAGGGGAAACGTTTTTTTCGCGAAATACGGTGGCCCGTCCGGTGGGTCCCCGTTGTCAGCTGGAGGAATAATTATTTTCCGCGTAATAAGGAGGCACTACCTTGCTGCGGCTGTGGACCCAGCTGCAGCCTCTCCATGTACAGTCCACGTCCGATGGAAGCTGTTCCTTGACCACGTTGACCACGCCGCGCCGAGAGCACCAGGGCGGTGGACGACGGCGAGGCCTAGGAAGGGGAAGACCCGGAGCCGGGGAAGACGCGGCAGTGGAAGCCCGCGTGGAGAGGAGTACGAGTTCACTGGTTCGGCTGCGGTGTGAGGCTGCCGTCGCCGCAGGGCCTGGCCAGCAGTGGGAATAGTAGGGGGCGGTGAGTTCTCCGCGGCAGCACAGCCGGCCACGGGAGGCAGGAGCATGCGGCATGACCGGCGCTGCTTTGGGCGGCTGGAGCAACAAGACCAGAGGTTGAAGAAGCGCTACGGCCGTTGGATGGACATCATACGGTCACCAGAGCTAGAATCGTGCATATTGACTAAGTTGACAAAGCCATCCGTCCCCGTCAACTTAGTAGGCCCACAAGTCAGCCTGCCACTATACTGGGTCCCAGCTAGCAGGAGGAGTATTCATTTTTTTGTGCGTAATAAGGACGCACTTCCTTGCGTGCGAAGATATAGCTGGTGGGTCCGAGCTGTCAGCGGCGGTAACTTTTTTTCGCGAAATACAGAGGCCCTTTCGGTGGGTCCCAGATGTCAGGTGGAGGAATCATTATTTTGCGCGTAATAAGGAGGCATTTCCTTGCGTGCGGCCGTGGACCCAGCTGTCAGCCTCTCCACGTACAGTCCACTTCAGATGCATGTCGGTCATTGACCACGTTGACCAGGCCACGCCGGGAGCACCAGGGCGGTGGACGACAGCGAGGCCTAGGAAGGGAATGACACGGAGGCAGGGAAGACTCGGCGGTTGTTTCCTACGCGGAGGGGAGTACGACAATACGAGGGTTTACTGGTTCGTCTGCCGTCGCCGGAGAATAACAACAGGTGTGGGTGAGTAGAGGGATGGCTAGGACAGCGATGGGAGTATGGTGGGGCGGTGAAGCCTGCGCGGCAGCACAGCCGGCCGCGGGGAGGAGGGAGCAGGCAGTCCCGCCGGCGCTTGTTTGAGCGGCTGGAGCAGGAACAGCAGAGATTGAAGAAGCACGACGGCCGTTGGATGGACATCATACGGTCACCGGAGCTAGAATCATGCATATTGACTAAGTTGACAAAGCCCTCCATCCCCGTCAACTTAGTAGGCCCACAAGTCAGCCTGCCACTATACTGGGTCCCAGCTAGCAGGAGGAGTATTCATTTTTTTGTGCGTAATAAGGAGGCACTTCCTTGCGTGCGAAGATATAGCTGGTGGGTCCGAGCTGTCAGCGGTGGTAACTTTTTTTCGCGAAATACAGAGGCCCTTTCGGTGGGTCCCAGATGTCAGGTGGAGGAATCATTATTTTGCGCGTAATGAGGAGGCATTTCCTTGCGTGCGGCCGTGGACCCAGCTGTCAGCCTCTCCACGTACAGTCCACTTCAGATGCATGTCGGTCATTGACCACGTTGACCAGGCCATGCCGGGAGCACCAGGGCGGTGGACGACGGCGAGGCCTATGAAGGGAACGACACGGAGGCAGGGAAGACTCGGCAGTTGTTTCCCACGCGGAGGGGAGTACGACAATACGAGGGTTTACTGGTTCGTCTGCCGTCGCCGGAGAATAACAACAGGTGTGGGTGAGTAGAGGGATGGCTAGGCCAGCGATGGGAGTACGGTGGGGCAGTGAAGCCTGCGCGGCAGCACAGCCGGCCGCGGGGAGGAGGGAGCAGGCAGTCCCGCCGGCGCTTGTTTGAGCGGCTGGAGCAGGAAGAGCAGAGATTGAAGAAGCACGACAGCCGTTGGATGGACATCCAACAGTCACTGCTTGTGCGTCAACCTGTTTTTTAGGAAAGCCTCAAATCTGTGGAAAACAGCATACAACCCATCTTCCATTATTTCTAATAATTTACAGCCCATTTGCTAATTCTGAAGGTTTGTTTGGAGCCCATATTCTTTTTGTTAGCATTACAGCCCATATTGTGGCCACGGTTAAAAAATTATACGAAATGTTGCATATTTCGGTGCGGTCCGAACTGTTTTTAATCCCAAAATTTCGAGTCACATTCAAACTGGTTTTAAAAATAAGTGTATATCAAGATAAAATCCAACAACTTGTCCACGCATAAAAATTAATGCAATTTAAAATCTTGAAATGAAAAAAAGAAATTTGAAAGTAATTGCCGGTTTGATGTGCTTTAAAAATGTACAGCCCATTTCTCATTACTGATAGGCCATTTGCTCATCCAGCCGAATGAAGCTCTCCTCGTCTTGATAGATTTGCAGCCCAATAGGCCTGAAAAAGCGACTTACTTGGCAAATCACAAAAAAAACTAGGCTAGCCATTTTCCGAAAAAAAAACTACTGGGCTGGTCTGTGGTAAACATAAAAGAGAAGGCTGTCTAGACATGCCAGAGTGCCCCGCACAGCCCAGTTGACAACCTGCTTCCGTCTCAAAAACAAATTAGATGAATGCCACAACAAATATGGCGATTCATAAAAATGCCACTGCAATTTCCAAACTTTGAAAAATGCCACTGCAATTTTTGCAAACTTTGGAAAACGCCACTGGAATTTGCAAACTTTGAAAAACGCCACTCCAGACTTCGAAAAATGCCACTGGGGATGGCATGAAATGGCATTTTTCAAAGTTTGGAAATTGCAATGGCATTTCTTAGAAACACTAGATTTGGAGTGGCGTTTATCAAATTAACCCAAAACAAAAATAACTGGGCGAGCTGCTGGGTCCCTGAAGTCAGCCGCTCATTGTGCAACTCTCTCGTTTATTGACTACGTTGACAATGGCATGGGACCCAGATGTCAGAAATCCATTGTGAAATAAGGACGCACTTTGCTTGCGTACTGCCATGACCTTGGCGGGTCCCTGCTGTCATCCTCTCCACGTACAATCATCTCCTGGTTGTGTACGCGTCAACTTGGTAGGCCCACAAGTCAGCCTCTAAACCCGTGGAGGACAAATACAACCCATTTAAAAAAATAACAGCCCATTCCATATGTTCAAACGGAAAGTTCAACACTCAGAGCAAAGTAACAGGTCTGATCCACATATCGAGTACTGAACTTCCACATTGACAACCATCATAGCCAAGTTAACTATCTACTTCCACTAATACTCTAGTAGCGTACAAGTACTAACTTACTCTTAATTAACTAGACGATGCCGGCCGCCATCTGCGGTACATGCTAAACGCCGGCAACGGCGTCCTCCGCCTCGCCTCGGACTTGCCAGAGGTGCGATAGGGCGCTTTGCTCGCGCGCGTTGGCCCTTTCCATGCCGGCATGGTCCACCGAAGCTTCGGCTTCTAAGCGGGAAACCCACTTGACGAGCTGGTAGTAAAAATCGGCGTCGCGAACGCGTGCGTGCCCGACAGCCTCCAGGGTTATTTGCCGGGCGCCAGCCTCCACGTAGTCGGCCCACGTGCGGGCGCTGTGCTCGCGACTTAGAGCGTCGGTGCGCTGCTGCTCCATATCCCGCTGGCAGCGCAAATCGGCGATACGCTGCTCATCCGCCAAGCGGTCGCGCTCCAACAACTCCTGCTCCTCCGCCAGGCGGTCGCGCTCCAACAAGTCCTCGATCTCCGCATTGCCATCTAAAGACCGATAGAATGCCTCCTCCCTCCGTCTGCCTTCCGGTGAAAAACCGAACACTAGTTCCGGCGGTGACCGCCTCCGGCCACACCTATCGCGGACAGGCGGGGGCATGGCGGACGTTGCGAGAGCGAGGATAAGTGGCGAGCAACATCGGGCCGGTGGGGGCTTATGAGGATAGGGCGAGTTGGGTCACGGTGCCACCATAGAAGGCCGAGAAACAGTACTTATAAGCGGAAGGTAGCGCGGCGGTCATCGGAATTCAATGCATAATGAAGCAAGCATGGCTTAGCGCGCCAGCTTGTCGTGGAAAACTAGAGAAACTGAAATTCTGACTGTGCCATCCCGTCCCGTCCGTGCTGGGTCGCACGTCGGCCTTACGGTCAAACGAGTGCACTCGAATCATCTCCATCCTTGTCAATAATGATTCCACGGATTTAAAAGGATCGCAACAATTAAAGCGCATCTTTTTTCGCATCAGTTAGCTGCCTTAATTACGGCCGGCTGCATGCGGGCACTCAAAATCGCTCGCAGCCAGTACGCGGAGCAGCATGCAACGAGTCGCAGCCGAGGGCATTAATTGATGAACTTTAGCTGGGAGATAAGGCATTTGCGAACGTTTTTGCTAGCAGTTTCTTCAGATTCGCATGGAATTTTCTTTAGAGCAGCTTGTCAGTTTCTTCAGAGGTAGGCATTTCTATTCAAAAAACTGCCACTTTGGATCTTGCGTCGCAACTAAAACAGCCAGGAGCGCAGTAGTAGGCTAGCTAGTGATCGATCGGTAACTTGTAAACACTGAGCGAACAGATATAAGGAACTGTTAATGCATCTCAATGATTAACAGATCATATACAAATATGTAGCTCCAAAAGCAAAGATCAGCCACAACTAAAACCAACTAGTACGATTCCCATACATAAGATCAACATGTTAATGCATCTCAATGATTCACAGATCATATACAAATATGTAGCTCGAAAAGCAAAGATGTAGAAAAAACATATGTTCTTCCTACTAACATGGATGCTTCTCTTGGCCAACATTCAGTACAGACTGAATGACATATTTGTTTGTGAAGTCTACAATTCCTCTTGCAAACGTAAGTGGTTTCACCAACAGCTGGAACCATGGGAATGAACCACACATGATGGAGGAACATCCACTTCAATATGATTTGGTCTTCTCTTGATCCCACGGCAAGACTATTTTTGGAATACAAACTTTAACTTAGGCAAAATGATTCCCATTGTATAATCAGACCAAAGCAATGAAGCACCTAGTGTTGGCCAATAAATAGTACAGTACTACTTTTCTGCAGTCCATGAAGTGACTATCCAATCTTTCTGTGTCTATTTTCAAATGGCACTGCATGCAGTGACTATACTATTCTCTTGTGCAGTTCAACCAAAATTGCGGTCACTTTGTGTGTTTTCTAAATAGCAACGGACAGACATCTCTGTCTGCACAAATATCAAGCATCTAGTAAACATATACCCCACCTTGTATTTTCGGTTTAAACATGTCTCTTCCGCTTAAATCTGTCATGTTTTGCACTGGACAATTTGATACAGTCATGTTTTGCCCTGGACAATTTCATACTGAATGGATTTGCTTGTTCAGAGCAGAAATATAGCGCCTATTCTTCATTAGACCAAGGATATCCATGTTCGCAGTGATGGAAGAGGTGAAATCGATACAACCGAAATTGAGCATCCAGTCATTGAATCATGTCCTGCACCTCCAATGTAGGTCCACCCTGCCAATAAATTCACATGCAAACCACTAGTATTACTATCTAATGACAGTATAAAAAGAGTAGCAAGATAGTAGCAAACCATGTACCTTCTTAATGAACAACTCATAGTGCCACCAATTGGATATAAAGGTTTGGGAGAAAACATGCTCCTAATGTTGAACCAGTTGGACTTTTTGTGCAGTTCCACTAAACTCGAGCATCCCTGTTTGCATAGATATTGAAAGTGTGATTACTATAAAAGTGGCACTAATTGAAGCATAGACTCACAAATATAAGCATTCCAATTTCTTAATGGTAAAAGGTAGCAAGACTGTTTCTAACCACCTTTTTGAAGGAATAAATAAGGCAACAGAGGCTGATGTCAGAAAGGCATATATAGTTCTTTCTGAAAGAATGATCGATTCCTGACCTTTCCTCTTCTTTTAAGCATATTTTGTGCAGTTCAACTAAAATAAAATGCCATCACCGCCTTGACAATTTAGTGACACTGTACAAAAGGAAATGACTTAACGTTACATCATGATGTCAGGTATGTAGTCGACAGGCATTAGAGACAAACTTACAGACCTCCTCCGATAACATAATGAACATTAATTTTAACAAAGGTGTGACTAGCTTTACCGGGATAATTTGAGTGAACTCTACACCCTCTGTTCCTTAATATAAGAGGTTTTTGCGGTTCAGTTTAAAGTACCCAAACGTCTACTAGTATTTAGGAAAACAGGTAGTAGTTTTCTTGAGCACATATTTGGGAAAGCTTGCCACCCTTTATTTATGTCCATACGCTAATGCAACACCATTCCAAATTTCGAATACTACAAATATACACTAATCCAGTGGCTAGTGCAACAGTAGAGTAGTTATTTTATTACAGGGTACAGTACAATGGTTTTACTGAACAGATTTCAATAAAATTTGGCACTGGAAGATTTCTATAAGAATTAACAATACAAAATGTAAAGGTATCACGTTTCAGCATTGGTATACTAGCTGTGCATGAGCATTAAACCAAATACAAAAGTCTGAAGGTAACTAGCATTATTAACTAATGACAGTATAAAAAAATTGCAAACCATGTACCTCCATGGGAAATATCATTTCGAACTCGGGGGGACCTTAAAAATTGCTATCCCAATCTTGATAATTGATCAAACATAAAAACTTGATCGAACGAATCAAGAGAATAGCCGGAGGAGGAGGTGCCCACTCTTAACCTTTCCTCTTGTCTTCATAATTTTTTGTGCAGTTTAACCAAAATAAAATGACATCAGCGCCTTGGCATTTTGGTGACACTGTACAAAAAAATTAACTTATCATGAAAGTGAGGTATGTAATCTATAAGCATTATCAGTGCAAAAATCTGAAGGTAGTAACAAGTTTCATCGTTGGTATACTGGCTGTGCAACATCATTAGAATGCCTTAGTGGAAAAATCTTTAATACATCCACAATCAACAGCTAACCCTGAAATAATCGAGTGACATTAAATGGCATTGCTTAAATTTATTGGTGGCATTAGACTGAGTGCGGCAGTAGTTAAATGTGGCATCACTTTAGCAGTAGCATTGCTTGACTTAACTGCTGGCGTTATACTAACAACAAAAAAGTTAGACTAAAAGCATGCGAGGCCCATTCGGACAGTGGGCGCACCAGTACGATGTACCTCCACGGACGCATAGAGTGGTGAGGGAGGTATGGTTGCCCAAAGCAACAAATATCCAGGCAGCATATGTGGATTACGTCCCATTTTTGTTATGTTTAGCCACCTTTTTCCTATGTGAGGACAACAAACCGATCGACCAGGTCATTCTCTATTGCGTTGTCATGCCTTTCTACCCTTCTTCAACCAAGAGACATGAGACTCGTTCCTTAGCTACTGATTCCCCCTTCTCAACCTAGATGCGGGTTCGATGCCTACTCTCTTGGACAGCACAGTCTCCCTTCCTTTCCTTATTCAACCCAGACATGGATTAGTCTGCATGAAGTAGGGTTTCCTTTAATAGTGCAAATTAAGGTTTTCGTCTGCGTGACCAGCAGAGCAGAGGATAGAAAATTGGGAAGATGGTGGAGTGGAAAAAGATCCACATGCAGCGACATGGCAGATGGGGCAATAGAACAAGGGTATGGTTCGAAAAGAGGTAGCATACCTGAGGGTCTGCGGGAAGTGGCTTCGCTCTGGTCATCGTCCTCCACACGCACTACGGCAACATGCTTAGGGACGGAGGCCATCCCGCGCGGGCGCTAGGTCTGAGAGGACGGCCTGGTCGTCAGTGCGTGACCTCGCTCGCCGACGATGAGTGCGTCAACACTGCACATCCTTTTCTTCCCCGGCGGATCTGTGACCACCGGTGAGGAGGGAGAGAGAGGCCGTCTTTTTTAGATCTGGAGAGAGGGTGATAGTGTGAGAAGCAAGTGGGCAGCCCTTAGCAAGAAAGCTCTGAAGCTCCAGCCTATATATCTTTTTTATACTACTAGTACTAGAGGTGGAGTAGTGGTAGAGTAGTTTATATTTTCTCTGCAAACAGTACCAGTTAGTCGTGCTTCAAAACTGAACGGCACGCCATTAAAAAAAATAAAGTCGAGAAATAATGCGGCACCTCGGGCCAACGCGGCCAGATCGCATTTTGCACGAGAAATTACACACGATGTTTCGTTGACATGTGGTCCCGTTCCAATATGTCAGTGAGACGACGACGAGTCCTTTTGTACAATTTCCGAAAGGACATGTAGGCCGGGGCGCCTCTTCGTGTACCGTGGCAAACTGGCAACCGTCCACCGACTCTTCGCCTTTCCCTCTAGATTTGGAACTGTTGTCGCACGCTCTTCCCCCCTCCTTCATTTGCCTTCACCCTTCCTTCTGCCATTGTTCGATCGTCTTCTCTATGGAGGGAACAAGCCGGAAACGACCCCGTTATTCTTGCCCCGATCTGAAAGATGACGTGGTGGGGGAACTCATTGATCGGTGCGACGTCATCACCTCGGCTAGCATGGCAGGTTCGTTCAAGCCCATTCTCGACTCAACTAATAACATCATTACAAGGAACCCAAGGGTCCAGGAGCGGTTTGATCTCCCTTATCTTCTTTGCTATAAGCCTGTTCGCATGGGCGCGGACGACGGAGGCCTCGCCTTGTGCAAGTTGATGCCGCTTGATAATGATACGTGTGATGTCAAGATGCCATCGCTTAAGGGTAAGTCCTGGGCTGGCACAAATGGAGATTGGGTTGTTTATATTGGGTACAATTGCGAGTGGGGACTTGTGAATGTGTACACTCTTCAGCGGATTCCACTTCCAAAAATCTCCGAGTGCCCTGAGGTTGAGCACACAGATGATCTACGTACTTTCAAATACGATCATGGTGACTATCGTGTACTGAAGATAGCAATTTGTCGAGTTCCCAACCGCTCTTGGAATTACAAGAACTATAAAGTTGTTGCTATCTTCGACAAGCTTGTTGCCGTCCTTCATGGTTCGACTGGATGGATATTGCTAAAAAATCAGTTTCTATACACGGATGTGTACTGTGATGCAATTGAATACGAGGATCTTGTGTTTGCTGCCACCACTCGTGGCACTGTTTTTGCATGGGATCCTCGTAGTTTCGGCACATTTGTCTTCCACCGTAATTATAATTGTTTCATCCACATGCATGCGGGTTAGCAAGTTTCCCTTTACTAATTAACCTTCTTCTTGTGTTTCGAAGGTCCTGTGAACATTCCACCACCTATACTTGAAAAAATTTATAAGCAAGGGGGAGGTGATGATGGTGATGATCACGAGCATGAGGAGGAGTAGAACTTATATACTCAGTGGCGCCTGGCAACTAATTCCGATGGATCACCTCTTCTTGTCTGTATACAGTGCACTCAGACTGTTACTACTAAGGAAGCAGGTGTTGTCTCCCATGGTCGCCCTCTCCTGACCTATACCAACACCCGTTGCATGGTATTCGGGACGGATACTAGTGTGCTAGCGCAAACACCTTCTCCCTGGTTCAGTATTGATAGTCTTGGAACAAACTCGCTCTTCCTTGGACCGAACTATCCAATGGTGGTGAAAGGCGATCCAGCTGCTGTTGACACAACGTTACTACCATTTATGAGAAGCAAATGTATCTATACGTTGGACATTTCAGTGGTTCCCTACCCTGGTCCTGATATATGCCGCTTCAGCCTGGATGATCAGTCCTGCGTTGCTCTCAATATTGAGAATAGCTGGCCCTTCCTAGAGCACCTATGGTTCAAAGCAAGCGTTTCCAACACCGAGGATTGATTGAGTTGAAGTCCATTTCATTGCTTGTTATTTGTCGTGTGATGAAAACTTTAGTATTTGCTAGAATGTTTTGTTGGAAATAATATATAATCCAACATGTATCCTCGTTATCGTTGTGTGTTGATGACTTGTTGTATTTAATGAATGGTACATTTCAGTTGCGAATGCATGTCATAGACTCAATTTATGAATGGTTTTCGAGTCACTTCTGGGAGTGTGAGTACCGTAGTAGTATAGCCAGCATCCGGTTAGTGTATGAAGTTGCCACATCACATAGAGCCAACCTAATCATGGAGTATGCTAGCCCTCCACCGGCGCGCCGCTTCAAATGGCGGAGGAAGTGAGAGGTCGCGTCACCTTGTGTCCAGATCTGAGATGCCACGTGTACCAGATGAATGACTCCAAGTTCGACCACCGTGATGTTAGGTGCGAGCCCAGGAACACTGTTGGAGAGACCCCCTCATAATTTTCCTACATTGGTCGTTTGATTCATAGGATAGAATGCTATAGGATTTTTTTCCTATGTAATCATCTTTTAATTGGCAATCTAGCATCCACTCCAACTTTTGTTTCACTTCCTTTGTTCCTACGAAGAGAGTACTTCCTCTAAATGATGTGCCGCTGCAAGAGCCGCCTATATTTATTAACCATGCTCTAAAAAGGTGGACCAGCTTTGGCTATAGTAGTACTGTACTAGGTTAGTAGGTGACCTTGCGCTTGGCTCTTCTCCTCTTCCGGAAGTCGAACAATAATGATGGTACTACAGTAGTACTTCTGGCAATCTGACACCAAATGAACTGCTGCACGTCCACCTCTTGTAAGCAAAAGTTTCTCCTCATGCTGCGAGCCACCGCGCACGCGTTGGCAAGGGAGAAGGCATAGTAAGCAAGCTTCTCGTCGTTCTGCGAGTTGACGGGACACATATAAGTTATTTATTAGTACTCTTGGAGTAAACTCGCTCTTCCTTGGACAAAACTATCCAATGATGGTGAAAGCCGATCCAGCCGCTGTTGACACAATGTTACTACCATTTATGAGAAGCAACTGTATCTATACGTCGGACATTTCGGTGGTTACCTACCCTGGTCGTGATATAGTAGGCCGCTTCAGCCTAGATGATCAGTCCTGCGTTGGCCTCGAGATTTACAATAGCTGGCCCTTCCCAGAGAATCACTTGTGGTTCAAAGCAAGCATTTCCAACGCCGAGGATTGGTTGAGTTGAAGTTCATTTCATTGCTTGTTATTTGTTGTGTGATGAAAACTTTAGTATTTATAATCTATCCTCGTTGTTGTTGTGGGTTGATGACCTGTTCTATGTAATAAAATGATATGCCTGTGATAAACTTACTACATTTATGAATGGCTATCGAGTCGCTTCTCTGAGTGGGTGCTGCAATGAGGCAAAAAAATATTTCCCGAATACATAATTGTACGTGCATTGCAACAGGTTATCGGATGAGGCCAATCAACAATTGTACACTATTTGTACTAGCTTCACATGCTACACTATGTCTACGTCTACGTACGTAATACAACAATTTTTAAACATGAGACCAGCCACCCATCCTCACAAAGAACACTTTTTAACCTAGCATAGACTCCAGGAAATTTGGCCACAGTGTGAGGTGGGCCATATGTTAATGTGTTCGCTGTACGTAACCAACACCTCGAATCCTCGATACTACTACTATAAGTAGTACTAGGAGTAGTAGGGTGGCATGGGCCAGAACAAGCATTCACGTCCAGGAGTACGGCACACACCACCAGCATGACTTCCATCTGACACCATATTTCTTGGAGTCCGTGCTACATCAATCTCTTCAACCTAGTCGTTTCTCTAACTCAGCCATCACGTGGCCGGCAAGGTGGGGGTTTGCCGATAGTCGGTTTCCTCAACTGCGGTCCCACTTGTAAGGCCAACTCCAACGCACGACCCCAAACGCACCTCTGTTTTGCCCGGATTCTGTCCGTTTGGGTAGGGCAATGGGGTCGTGTCCGGGCCATTTATCGGATGCGGTGGTCGTGCGCCGAACGCACGACCGCATCCCGGCCGCGTACATTTTTCTTTGCAAACACATATATTTTTTTCATCATTGATTTTTTGGTACATGGAAATACATCACCAAAATTTTGACTAGAAAAGAAAGAGCAAAGAAAACAAGAACCGCAAGAATACATTTTAGAAGATATCCAACTTCCATAACTGCTCCTGTAAGTTGGATTAGTGCCTTCTTGATGCATTCATTGTTGATCTGCGGAGGCTCGATCTTGCATGCTTCTTTCTTCTTCGAGTGTAAAGAAGTAGACGTGTCTAGCCTCTATTCTATCAACAAGTGCACTAGTCTCATCTCTAGCCTCTATGCTAGCTAAAAGTTCTAGAACATCTACTAAATTGTGCTCTATCAATATATCATTGTACTCTTCTTCCCAATACCAAAACTTGCATCCATTCTACACAATAAAATTTTAAGTTAGCACAACTAGTCTAATCCGAGAGCACAACCGAAGATTTGGTCGAGTTCTTCCTCCTTTTGCTGACACGTGGGACATCTAGCATCCAGGCCGTGTCATGCAAGAAAATAGAGTGGTAATGAAGCCACGTGATGTGCATCTTGGGTTAAACTGTAAATGGAATCTTACTACTCTTGAGTAACTCCAAAAGCGGCCACCAAAGATCTTTATTGGATTTGTTTTTCATCACCAGCACGTCGAGGTGAAAGATGTGCAGGTTCAGTGGGTCCTCTTGCGTTTTCACTGACATGTGGGACCGCATATGAGCAAACAGACGATGGGCTCCGCGCGTCTGCTGGCTGGCTGAGAAGAGAGATAGAGGAGGGCCGAGCACGGACTCCAGGAAATTTGTTCTACGTACTCGATATAGTGGAGTAACCAGCACCTCGATATAGTGGGGTGGCATGGGCCATAACTAGCATTCATGTCTAGCATTACGGCACACGCCACCCACAAGAGTCCCATCCGACACCAGTTTTCTTGGAGTCCGTGCTAGCTACAGCCATCTCTTCTCCCTCCTGTTTTCTCAGCCATCGCACTTTGGGCGGGGTGGGGGTTTGCCGATAGTCGGTTTGCTCAACTGCGGTCCCACTTGTAAGTGAGAATGAAACACATCACGCATTCCCCCTTGAGCGGCATGCCGGACAAACCGTGTGGGGGTGCGACGCGAACACGGCAGGCTTTTCCTTTTGAGCTTGTAACTTGTAAAATTTGGTTCTGCTCCATGGGGCGACCGATAGATAGAAATAACGATTTTCCCTAGAGTAATGAGAAGTTTGGTTCTGGCACGGTTCATGCATGGAGTACGTAGGAAAATTATGAAGTTGATGCGAAAGGTAAGATAATTACTAGTAGTACCATATACTACTACATGGATTTGACGGAAAGATAAAGATACATACGGATCCATCAACGACATCCTCACGCCCTAGTGCACCGGGTCACCAACCGACGTGTGAGGAGCAGCGGCGTTGGCGGCAAGCTCAACGTGCTTCTAAACAATGCCGTCCAAGGTTGCCCTGCAGTCCAAGAAGGCCAGCATCCTATCGTCCTCCTCTTGCATGTAGTACTCATTGTGGACGATTTGCGCGTAGACGTGGGTGATTATGTCGATGGTGTCTTGCTGCGCCAGGCGCTGCGCGGCGAGCGCGACCTCGAGGTGGAAATTCTCCAGCGCGACCTCGAGGTGGACATTCTCCAGCGCGACGGCGGGCAGTCGCAGGGCCACCAGTGCGTCGAAGAGGTTGTCACCATAGTGGCTGTTGAGGGTGGCAGGCATCGCAGAGCCTGGGCGCGTGGGCTGGAGGCGTACGTCAAGGTCGTCCGCGAGCTTCTTGACGATGGTGAACTTGTCGAGGAAGCCGACGAGGACCTCGTCGTACAAGGAGACGTGGCTGTCGTCCAAGCAGCCGCTCGCCTTGGCGGCCTCAAGCACTACCTGGAGACATTCCTCAGTGCCAGGATGCAGGCCGGCGTCGTGGACCATCTGGCATAGCCGGCTGATGCTCGCGCTCATCGCCTCCATGGGTCTAGCTTCTAGTAACTGATCTTGCGATTGGAGTGATCACTCTTCCCCTTAGGTGCGTAGGTGTGTAGGATTTCGTAGATTGGACTGGCTGGAGCCTTTATATGAGAAGTGCAAACTGCGTTGAATTCACGTGCATGTGGGCCATCTACTCCTCGCCCCTCTACTGCACCTGCCTTTGGCAATATGGCAGGTTGGCCAGCCACCCGTCGGACCCACGTGTCATACACCCAAAGGCAGGTGCAGTAAGTCAATGAAGCTGCGTCCCCCTCCGTGCCCGTGCATGCTTTCAATGACTTGAGACTACCAAACATCACATGCGGTGGTTAGTTCATTGCATGTAATCCTATTAAGTAGCAAAAAGACATTAAGTTACCACGCCGATAGGAATAAAACAGTACACCATCTATTTATATACAGAGGGAGTATAGCCAGCATCCGGTTAGTATATGAACTTGCCACATCACATAGAGCCAACCTACTATTGGAGTATGCTAGCCCTCCACCGGCGCGCCGCTTCAAATGGCGGAGGAAGTGAGAGGTCGCGTCACCTTGTGTCCAGATCTGAGATGCCACGTGTACCAGATGAATGACTCCAAGTTCGACCACCGTGATGCTAGGTGCGAGCCAAGGAACACTGTTGGAGAGACCCCCCTCATAATTTTCCTACATTGTCGACGACGAGGTGCCTATGGTGACTTCATAAATTTCAAGATGATAGTGCCATGCGTGTGTGCGTTCATAGGGGTGAGTGTATGCACGTGCATATGAGCGCTTGCGTCTGTACTGTGTAAAGAAAAACGTAAATGCGTGTCAAAAAGAGACTAGTCAGTATACTCAATATTGTGCACCTCGGAGACGAAAACGATAGAACTAGTACGTATTTATTTACGGTGCAGATTCACTCATTTTGCTCCATATGTACTCCGTCTCAGTGTAGTCTAGTCACTTGTTGAAATCTCTAGAAGCGCAAATACTCCTTTCTGGTTACAGGGCTATACTAGCAAGTAGTTGTACGTACTAGTACAATAGTGGGCTCACATAGCAATTTTGTCTCATGCAAGAGCCTGGCTATATGCGTGCTCCAATGTTTGCAAATGCAGCGTTCGGTTTGCGCTTGGCTCTTCGCCTCTTCGAGAAGACGAACAATGATGTTACTACTACTGCTTCTACAGTGTCGAATCCACTGCTGCATGTCCGTCCACCGCGAGCGGGACGGATAGCTTGTTGTAGAAGTACTACTAAGCAAAAGCCTGTCCTCGTTTGCGAGCAACCGCGCGCATGGGTGAGGGAGAAGGCGTGTAGTAAAATCAAGCTTCTCCTCGTTGTACGAGTTGACGCGACACATCATAGCACTGGCCCAACATGCTTGCCTCTAAATTTGGCTGAAAGACCCGCAGTGTACAATATATTTGCTGCAACCTCTAACATTTACCCACCACAAAATAAAATATATGTGGCCATATGCATGGTTCTGATGCAGAGGCCGGGGAGTCCCCCTTTAAAAAAAAACAAATTAAAATGTATATTCCTGTCTTGACCAGATGAGCGTGCAAACTACAATCACCAGGGTGTCAGGTAGGGCCAGAAGACTATTTTAATTTTTTTTAAACTTCGAGACGACCGCATAGCATGGAGCCGACCCCAACGATTTTAAGCTTACAGGCACGGTACACGCTATCCTAGACTACTCTACACATGAAACTGCCACACGAGCGTCCGGGCTGCGCATGGCTCTTCACCTCTTCGGGAAGTCGAACAATGATGGAGTACTACTACACTGGAGGAGTACTACAGTACGCTTCTGGCCATCTGACACCGATTGAACTGTTGCATGTCCACCGCGTGCGGGAGGGAGAGCGTGTAGCGAAAGCTTAACCTAGTCTTGCCAGCCACCACGCTCATGGGCGAGGGAGGAACGCTTCTGCCTTTGCGTGTATGACAGGTGGGCCCGACAGGTGTGTGGCCAACCTATCATACAGCCAAAGGCAGGTGCAGTTAAGTCCGCGAGGGAGAGGATAATCAAACTTCTCGTTGATGTACGAGTTGACGCGACACATCAAAGCACTGCACTCGATATATTTCAATAATTTGCGTTTACCGATGCATTAATTACAACGCATGCATGCATGCCGTGACTCTCCATTTGATACTTGCATGTGTTGATTTAATGCACCTTGAAGTAGTATAAAATATGTGACGGTAAAGCTTTGTAATACCCCGGCCCAAGTCGAGATATGGTTGGGCACGAGGAGGGCGAGATCATGCAGGCCGAACAGGACCCGACGATGGAGCTCTCTAAGGTCTCGATGGACCTCACCGTGCTCCACTGCCCCTTGTGCCTCCGCCCCTTGAATTGTGGTTTCTCAACGAGTTGTGCTGAACTTCTTGTGAATTGTGGTAGTTTTCAGTAATGAAAATCGGAAGGGGCAAGCCCATCTTTGATCAAAAAAAAATTTAATCGTCCTTATATATTCATCAGTCTTGCTATAAGTCGCAGTAGATGCTATATAGGTCCGTCGGATCTTACATCAAGATCCGTGCTTTCAGATTTTCTTTTTTCTCTATTAAATCTCAGTCGAGTGAGACATAGCCACGCCATTAAACAGAGGCTCGGGCGCAATTGATGGAGACTTTGGGAGAGAGGTGGACGGCAGATGGAGGTCAAAGGGCTCTCCTCCCGATAAGCACGCGCAGGGGTCTGATCGCACGCCTCTTGTACTCAAATAGCTACCCTGCACGGCGCCTCCTAGCTAATAAAAAATGGGGACGCGTGGCAGCACGTAAATGGTACTAGTAAGTAGAACGCCCACGGTTTCAATAATACTTGTGTTTCCGATTGTAACGTGACAGCACTTGTTCCAAAATGACTTTGTTGATTGTTAATGTGTGCGCCTTCGCAAATCGGACTGCAAATTTACCACAGCATGTTGGTGCCATGTCATGGCACCAAGCCAAGTTTCATTATTTTCATGCGTGTTTTGGATTTACAGGAATTAAAAAACTAAGTTTCTCAATGTTTCCAACCCAGCCACGACGCCCAGAATTTTGAATTTCATTCCCATTTCTTGCATGGAACCTAGAAATTTACCCGAGGACACACATGTGATTTTTCAACCAACTTTGGTGCACTGGAACATGTGCTTGTATTTCAAATTTGAATTATGCACACAAAGATGACACGTTCCCTCCCAGAACCACGAGCCTTCTTGAGAGAAGCTCCCATTTGCAAGAAGCTTATACCAAAATTTGTTCCTATTTTGCCAATTTTTTTACCACGGCATGGTACTACCATGACATGACACCATGCCAAGTTTCATGATTTTAAAACCAAGTTTCTCAATGTTCTCGACCGAGCCACGATGCCCAGATGTTTGAATTTTATTCTCATTTTTTGCATGGGACCTACTCCCTCCTTCCATCTATATAGGGCCTAATGTGTTTTTCAAGACAGCCTTTGACTATTGACAAGATTAATAGCACATGAGATGTATACTATGAAAATTATATTATTGGAAGCTCCTTTGACATACAAATTTGGAGGTATGCTTTGTGTAAGTTGCATGTCATATATTATTGCTCTAACGTTTGGTCAAAGTTAGCCTCGAAAAACGCATTAGGACCTATATAGATGGAAGGAGGGTGTAGAAATTCACCCGAGGACACAAATGTGATTTTTCAACCAACTTTGGTGCACGGGAGCATGTGCTTGTAGTTCAAATTTCAATTATGCACATTAAATGACCAAAAACTCAATTAATGTGTAAATAAGGCCAAACGAAGCCGGAATAATTCCAAAATTTAACACGGCACTCATGTAGTTCTATGTTGCCTTTGTAAATAAACTCAAGGGGGACAACGTATATCGTTTCACACTCAAAGGTGGCACGTTCCCTCTCAGAACCACGAGCCTTCTTGAGAGAAGCTTCGGTTTGCAAGAAGCTTATACCAAAATCTGTTCCTATTCGGCCAATTTTTTTTACCACAACATGGTAGTACCATGACATGACATCCATCCCAAGTTTCGTGATTTTCAGACGTGTTTTGGATTTACAAGAATTTTAAAACCAAGTTTCTCAATGTTCTCGGCCGAGCCACAATGCCCAGATGTTTTAATTTTATTCTCATTTCTTGCATGGGACCTAGAAATTCACCCGAGGACACAAATGTGAATTTTGAACCAACTTTAGTGCACGAGAGCATGTGCTTGTAGTTCAAATTTGACTTATGCACATTAAATGACCAGAAACTCAATTAATGTATAAAAAATGACAAACGGACCCGGAATAATTCCAAAATTTAACAGGACCCGGAATAATGTTGCCTTTCTTAAGAAACTCAAGGGGGGCAGCGTATATCGTTTCACACTCAAAGCTGGCACGTTCCCTTTTAGAACCACGAGCTTCCAAATCGGCCCAATTTTTTACCACAACATGTGGTGCCATGACATGACACCATGCCAAGTTTCATGATTTCCAGGCGAGTTTTGGATTTACATGAATTTAAAATCAAAGTTTCTTGATGTTCTCGGCCGAGTCATGACACCCAGATGTTTGAATTTCATTCTCATTTCTTCCATGGGACCTAGAAATTCAACCAAGGACACACATGTGATTTTTCAACCCACTTTGGTGCACCGGAGCATGTGCATGCAATTCATATTTAGATTATGCACATTAAAAGTCCAGAAACTCAATTAATGTATAAAAAGGCCAAATGAACCCGAAATAATTCCAAAATTTAACAGGGCACTCATATAGTTGTATGTTGCCTCTGTAAATAAAATCAGGGGGGAGGCAGCGTATATCGTTTCGCATCCAAAGGTGACACATTCCCTCTCGGAACCACGAGGCTTGTTGAGAGAATCTCCGGTTTTGCAAGAGGCTTATACCAAAACTTGTCCCAATTCAGCCAAAAATTATACGTATGAAAACAGGGTTAGATTATCCGAAACATCTCGCTACCTAGACCAGTAATGTACTATGATTTGAATTCAACATAAAATGGATACAAATATTTGAATTGGAGAGCGTATGGTACATGTAGTTCATAGTGAAATATGATTACTGCTATATGTATGTTTTTTGTTATCAAGATAATATTTAAATTATTGTATAACTTGACAAAAATCGTATTCAAATAAGGAAAATTGATTCAAATTTAGTCCATATGGTAGACGACAATATATATGTTCACATGGTGGAGTAAAATGTTCATATATGATGGAAGATCAAAATGTACGACTACATAAATTATAAACCGCAAGGTCACCTAACGATATATTTGAATTCAACATAACGTGGATTCAAAAATTGAAATTCGAGATCATGGTATCTGTAATCATATAAAAAGGGACATTACTCTTTCTTTGGTGGGAATTGATTTGTTTTTTGTTGTTGTTGAGGGAAGTGCAAATCGATTTGGTACTGTGCAGGGTAATCTTGTTCTCCCGATTTTTTTACATGTTTCTTGTAGTTTTTTCAATGGCATCTATAGAAATATAGTAAAAGGGGACATGACTCTCTTGCGTCTTGTATGAATTGATTTTTTACACGTTAAGTTTGTTCTGCCGAACAAGGAATCCGCACCTTGTTATCCTGAAATTTTCAAGCTCAAGTATCTTTATTCTCACCTGCTTTGAAACTCCCGCTTCTTCAACCCGCGCCGCGCCTTGTTATCCCCAAATTTGGACGCGTGCGAGAACTCCCTCCTCATCCGAAATCGCTCCCGCAGCCCAGACACGCGAAATCCCCCTTCTACCCCTCAGCCGGAAATGAAGCTCCACGTCGCGGTGTCAAAACCGGTGGGGGTACGCTGGTAACTTACCCTACATTTCGGACAAGCGCGTTCCTAAGCTTCGCTCCCCCTCCCCCCTTCGGCCCCCATTCGTACACCGAGGCCGCCAAAACCCGCGAAACCCCATGCTCCTCCGTCGGCCTCCCGACCGCCGCCCAGCCGGAGAGTCTTCCCCGACTACGTCGTCCACCGCAACAGCTCGCCGTCCCTCATCCACCGCACCGGATGAGGATCCGTTGTCGATCTCGTCGTCCCGCCAGATCAGCCGCCCCGTCCTCCACCTCCAAGGAGCTGCCCCGACGTTCGCCTCGTCTATCGCGCCCCTCAATCCCCACAGTGCCGTCTTGACCTGCCCCACCGGAATCGCAACACCCTCACCCATTCCTCCGATGAAGCCGAGGCCAACTCGGCGCCACCAAGCAGGTTCTGCACTCACTGCTGCATTTTATCTTTTATTCGATCTCACGGGGCTGCCGGTGCTCGATACCGAGCAGACATGGCGTGTCTCCATCGACGGCACCGTCGTCGGCCACATCATCCACGGCGTCTCTCCGCCTTGTCGTTGCTTCCCCGGCGGCGCCTTCCACAATGGCACTAGCTGCAGCTGCTCCGGCTCTCGCTCGCGCTGCGGCTCTATTCTTGCTGTCGGTCGCGCTGCTGCACTGCTCCTGCTTTCGTTCGTGCTGCCGCTCTGCTCTTGCTCTCGCTCTTGCTTGCACTGCTGCTGCACGACCTCCGGCAGCTACAGGAGTTGCTGATTTAGCACTCGCTCGCGGTGCTACTACACGACTTGCTCTCTGCTAGTGCGTTCCCTGCTCGAGCGTCTGCTGATTCAGATCACTGCTTCTCTGCTACTAGTGCTTGAACGCCCTAAACTTCTATTGCAATGCTCTGTTACTAGTTCAATCAGTTTTGACAGTAAAATTCAGTTTCGACTGTGAAGTTCATTTTCTACAGTTAAGTTCAGAGTGAACAATACTTACAACATATGTCGGAGCGGCCGTGGCGCGGCTGATGCGTTTTACATCTAGAAGTTTTTGGTGATGTATTTTACATCATCTATTGCAGATGATATTAGGGTCCTACTTCAGATTAACGTTGTCTGTCTTGTCATGCTTCAGCCTCGTCGCCGTACACCTTAGCGGAGCTGCTCAAACGACGGAACCGTCCATCACAGCCGAGCAGTACCCTCGGCGCCGTTTCCAGAGGCCTCGGATCTTTTTCCCCGCCTCCGACAGTCACACCAGCATCATCACCATCCTCCACGTCCAACCCAATGATGCTGAGGTCCACAAGGCTATGCCAAAGAGGTTGTACACTTGTCGCATCACTTTGTTTCTCCATTCCTCTGTTCTTCCAATTCATGTGAGCCAAACACCCAGGTTGACTGAAATCCTATGTTTCCAAATGCTCTGTTTTGCACGTGCATTCCTATCCTATTCCTGTGTTTTTCCTGTCCCTGCGTTTATAGAATCCTCCAATTCCATGGAGCCCTTACAGATTTACTTCATTTTCAGATAGGCGTCAAAGAAAACTCTGTGTGTTATGTCCTGCTCCTGCCGTGCCATCATCCACCCCACCTGAGGTGCACCATCGACAGAAGCGTTCACAGCAGTAGAGATCCCCCCTGCAGACTTCCTTTCGCCTCCTCAGATCATCTTCCCCGTTGCCGGCAGCCACGCCAACTGCATTACCATCATCGACTGAGCAGATGAACCTGAGGACTACACAATTCCGGAAGAGAGGTCACAGTATTTCGTGTTTGCTTATGTTATACATCGGTTATTATTACCTGCTACTTTATCGTTCAATCTCAAGTTTTGAATTACCCATGGGTCTCATATCGAGCCAGCAACGAATAGTATCTATCTACTATCTGGTTCATCTGAGGTCTTCTATGTGGTTCATGTTGGGTGGGCAACAAACAATAGATGATCCATTCTCTATCTTTTTAAACTGAAGCTATAATCTACCTGCTATCATTAGTTTTGGATCCATCCACTCGTTTGCTACCATCAGTCTTGATTTTTGCATGCACCCCTTAGGCCTTACAAAATCTAACTATTTTTTTATTATGCATGTCAGATATTGTACACAATCGTACTGAACATGTAGAGAAAAAGAGAAGACCGTTGCGTGCGAATATAATGTCATGCAGACGCCGCTCCATGGTCGGCGAAGTGCCCCCCCTCCTGCATTTCCAGATTGTATTCTAGAGGAAGATAACTGTTCAGATGGAGATTCAGAAGGAGCCGACCACGCCTGTTTACCACCTGAGGTATTTGCTCTAACCTGGCATGCTGATGTTGGTCATATCATGCATATGGCGCCTTGCATTGCTTACATTATACATCTTATATGTCATCAGCTTAATTTAGATTTGCTTTGTGTGAATGCCACCTGTTTGGTTTCTATATCATACTCCCACCATTCCTAAATATTTGTCTATTTAGAGATTTCAACAAGTGACTACATACGGAACAAAATGAGTGAATCTACACTCTAAAATATGTCTATATACATCCGTATGTGGTAGTCCATTTGAAATCTCTAAAAAGACAAATATTTAGGAACGGAGGGAGTATATGATAATTATGCAATGCCATCTTCTTTAGCCAGGCATCATATACGTGAATCATGCAATGCCATCCTGTTTAGCCAGTCATCGTATATGTGAATTGTATTGTGCCATATTTTTTCCATAATGTATTCCATTTGTCAACAATGTTTATACATTCATCTACTCTTCCTGTGCATCAGCCATTTGAGTCGGTCATGGGAAAATCTGGAGTGAAAACAAGGTCTTCTGAGCAGTCAGTGCTACCTGTCGATGCAGATTTCTTGCTGGTTACAGATAGCTCCTCAGAGGAGGATTCAGAGATAAATGACCAGTCGTATTCCCCCCCCCCGAGGTGCATGCTCTAACTTGACTGGGTTATATTGCTCATATCATGCATATGGTGTCTTGCATTGCCATGCCATCTGCTTAGATTAGACATGCTTTGTGTGAATGCCTCATGTTTGCTTTCTATATTAGATATGTGAATTATGCAATGCCATGTTTTTCAGCCAGTTATCATATATGTGAATTATGCACCGCCATGGAGCCATGCATCATATATGTGAATTATCTCATGCCATCTTTTTTTTTCATTACGTATTCCATTTGTCGACAATCTGTGTATATTGAACTACTCTTCATGTGTATCAGTCATTTGAGCCAGTTATGGAAAAATATGGAGTGAAAACAAGGTCTTCAGAGCAGGCAATGGTACCTGTTGAAGCATATATCTCGATGGTTACAGGGAGCTCCTCAGAGGAGGATTCAGAGACAGATGACTAGTCCTATATCCCACCTGAGGTGTATGCTCTAAGTTGCAATGTTTATATTTCTCATATGATGCATATGGTGTCTTGCATTGCTTAGTTTAGACATCATATGCACAATATTGAATTCTATCTGCTTAGTTTAGAGATCATACATGCGAGTGCCAGCTGCTTAGTATCTGAATCAATTATGTCAATTATATCATGCCATCCTGTATACTTAGACAACATGTATGTGAATTATTGCATCCCAACCTATTTTAGAAAGACATCATATAGTTTTGTCATGTCATCCTATTTAGGTACTCATCATATGTTGAATTATGCCATTATATCCTGTTAAGTTATCCATCATATATCTGAAACTGTGTCATGCTATCCTGTTTAGTTAGGCATCATATATGTGAAATTATGTCATGATGTCCTGTTTGGTTAGACAACATATATGTGAATTACCACATCTGTCTATCATACAATGTCTGTACATTCAATTTCTTTTCTTGTTTATCATCCATTTGAATTGGAAGGGGTGACGGCAGTATCTAAGGGAGCAAAAACCCGTTCTTCACAAAAGACAGTGCTACCCGTCGATGCAGATAGAACCATAGTTGTACTGGCCCACAAACTAGCCCCACCACACATAATCGAGACTCTTCCAGATTGCACACTTACACCGTTGGGAAGAGAACCAGCTACAACCCATCTAACCGCAACCCCAGCAGATAGTAACCCACTTATAGTTGACAAAGCACCATGTCCACCACAGAGTACCCCCACACGAGCAGTTTGTAAAGCTACTGTAGTGCCCAAAGCACGAAGACCACCACAGCTAACCCAAACTCCACGTTTAAAGCAGAAGAGCAATTGTTCTCAGGTCAGATTCCGTAGCTATGGTCCATACTCTTTGCCGTTGCATCACTGTATTTACTCATACCAACTACTTTCGAATTTGAAGGATCCAATTGAAACTCCAATGGCGCAACAGGTATGTTTTAAACCTATTTCTTTAACTGGATTGCTGTTCTAACTTGTTGCTCTATGTTGATTTCAGTTTAAGTTGTATAAACAGTTATGTTCTCATGTGATGCACATTACAAGTGCTGCCAATGCTGTGTAGTTTCTCACACTTATATTCTGTCTATGCTGCTGTGTCTTAAAAATATATGAGTTGAACTGTGTCTCTATATGGACAATACAGTGACCATAGTACATAGATATATGTTTGTTTCATGCTGTTATCCTGTCCACCTTACTACTGAACCGGTTTACCAAAATGAGATTCGTATACTACAAGCTAAACCTGTGATGTGTCTGCTTGTTTCTCTTGTAGTATGCAAACAAAATATTGGAGAAGAGCACCCCACTATGCAATGGTAGAGAAAGTAATGCGGATAAGGTTCAAGATAGTGAGACAACCCTGTTGGTCTCCAAGAAAGGTGATAAAAACGATCTTGTAGACAGTGAGAAAACACCACAGTCCTGCGTTGATGTAGTGTTCGAGTTACTGGCCAGTACCGCTGGCACAAGCTCTTCGAACTCGCTGCCTGAATCACTTCGGCTTCTTCAGTCTCAGCTACAAGCTGAAAGGCATCAGTCAGCTGTGCTGCGGCAAGAAGCCGAAGGACTGAGGAAGTCCCTGCAGAATTCAGATGCGTACTTTCTTGTGCGACAGCAAGCGCTGGAGGATTCAAGCGCCAAACAAGAGAAAGTTAATAAGCTTGCTAAGCATCTTGCCAGCATTATGGGTACCCAGGATATTGTTTCTTGAACTCTTCTGAAGTAGTTTCAGTTCTGGACTGGTTTTCCTGCGGCGTTTATATGCTGCTTTGTTCCCTATATTTGCACTGGTGGCGAACTTTGATGCCCAGTGGATGTAATATGTGTAATAGCCGTCATAGCCTAGCATAAGTTTCTTGCTTATTTATTTCCTTGTTGTCTTGTTTATTTGTTTGCTTGTAGTCACTACAGTTCTTTTTCCGCGGTTTGCTAGTGGCTGGAATAACCTATTTTTTAAAACTAGGCCACAATAACCATGGGCTAATATTTACTATAGTGACACCGGGCCTCCTACGGGCCGTAGAAATAGTGGGCCTTCTACGGGCCATAGAAACAGTGGGCCTTCTACGGGCCGTAGAAACAATGGGCCTTCTACGGGCCGTAGAAACAGTAGGCCTTCTGTGGGCCGTATCATCAATGGGCCTTCTACGGGCCGTATGATCGATTGGCCAAACATGGGCCAATAACAGGCCGCATTATGGCCGTAAACGGGCTAGAGTTGGAATCGTCCGTTCATGGGCTGACCATAACGGGCCATCGTTAATAGGCCATATTTGATGACGCTATGAAAACGGCCCAACGTATTAACGGACCACAAACGGGCCGACTGTAACCACGGGCTGAATTTGGCCCACAAGTAGAAAATGACAGTAACAGGCCGTAAGTAAACGAATGCTAGAAATGAGCCCAAGAATAAATGGGCTCTGAGAAGGTCGAAAGATAACATGGGCTGGAAACGGCCCAATGAAATAACAGGCCGTTAATGGGTATAAAGTGATACACTGTTCATTACGGGCCAGTTTCACCACGGGCCGTTAATGGGTGTAAAGTGATACACTGTTCATTACAGGCCAGTTTCACCACGGGCCATTAATAGGCCAAGAGTTACATAGGGCCTCATATGGGCCGAAAGACGTCATGGGCCATACATGGGCCAGAAGTGAAAACGGGCTGGAATCATATTGGATGGCCCAAATGACGCTACTGGGCCTAATTCGGATAGGGCGTAACGGGCCTTGGATTACCGGGCCGTAAATGGGCTATGTGCGAACAGGCCGTTAATAGGCTTTCCATGGGCCGGCCCGCCACCATTTGACAAAGTCAAACGGGCCGGCCTTTTCACAGGAATGGGCCTCTGTTGGGCCGTGCCACATGTCGACGTATCATAGGCGCCTTCTGTCCAATGAGTGGATGACATCTGTCCCAACGATGACCCGACACGTGTTTCCTCCAGCCAATGATGATTTTACACTTGGAAAATCCCCATTGGTCGGGGCTGTTAACGGGTTATCGGATCCAAAACCCGACCCCATAGCTTAACGGCTTTCCGTTACGGTGGATGCCACGTGTCGGTCACCCTTGACGAAAGCACTTCTGTGATGTGCGATTTATCGTCATGGAAGTGGACACTTCCGTGATGATATTTTCGGTAGTGTCATGGAACACTTCTACGACACCACAGGTATGACTATCTTGATTCTGTCATAAATTTGTCATGGATGTACATGCATGACAAAAAACACGACCTACTGTGACAAACACGTATCATCACGGAAGTGTATTTTTTTTGTAGTGCTTCCACCGCAACTACAACCAGACTCCGGCCTGAAAGGGATTTCAGGCATAGGTAGGAGGGAGCATGGTGGCGTAGGAACGAGCGAGGTTTCATACGTTCAAGCTTCATACGGAAACGCATAGCGGGGGAGAGACAACTTATCTGAAGTTGCAGCCCCCGGCAACCTTGGCTTGTCGGGATTGGGCTGTCGATCCATCTTCTTTTCTTCGAATGGTTCTGCCGAAATGCCTGCGCAGCCTGCAAACCAAAAAGAGGACTAAAAGAGACAGAAGGACACGCACTCGACCTCTATGCTAGGGGTTAGTTGCGGCCAAGCACTATCAACCCTAACAGAGAGAGAGACTCAACCTAGCATGCATGCTAATTCTAGGGCGCCATCGCTTCATTTATTTATCTGTTGCTCAGGCTCTGCGCCTGGCTTTGTACAAAGGGTTACATGCCTTGCCGGCAAGGTTTGTACAAAATGTGGTCTGCCGGGGGCCCCGGCAACCGCGCCTTATAGGTAAAACTTGCGAAGATGTTCGATGTTCCAGGAGTTTCTCACTAGGATTCCATCTTCGGTCTCTAGGCGTACTACGCCGGGCCTGGTGACTCATTGTACCCGATAAGGGCCTTCCAACTTCCGCGTCAACTTGTTAGAATTCTTGGCGGACTGAACTCGCCGAAGAACAAGGTCGCCTTCCTCAAGGCTTCGGGCATGAACCTTGCGGCTATGGTAGCGGCGCAAGGCCTGCTGGTAGCGAGTGGCTCACACAGTAGCCCGAAGACGATCTTCCTCAAGGAGCATCGCATCTTCTTGGTGCAACTGCTCTAGCTCAAGCTCATCAGAAGCGAGCAATCGAGGTGACCTGTATATGAGTTCCGTGGGGAGAACTGCTTCTGCCCCGTAGACTAGGGCAAAGGCCGTCTGGCCAGTAGCTCAATTTGGCATTGTTTTGATCGACCAAAGAACTGTTGGCAACTCATCAATCCAGTGCCTTCCGCACTTGTGCAGCTTGTTGAAAGCTCTGGTTTTGAGTCCTCGCAACACTTCTGTATTCGCCCTCTCAGCCTGGCCGTTACTTTCTGGGATGAGCAACAGAAGCAAAACAGACCATGCTGCCGAGGTCTTGGATGTACTGCATGAAGGTGCGGCTCGTGAACTGCGTGCCGTTGTTGGTGATGACTCTATTTGGCACACCAAAACGGCAGACCAGTCCCTTGAAGAACTTCACGGCTGACTGTGTTGTCACCTTTCTCACTGGCTCCACCTCCGGCCACTTTGTGAACTTGTCGATAACAACGTACAAGTAGTCAAAGCCCCGACGGCATGGGGAAAGGGACCCAATTTGTCGAGCCCCCAGACCGAAAATGGCCAGGAAAGAGGGATTGTCTGATGGGCTTGGGCTGGTTGATGCAGCTTCTTTGAATGAAACTAGCACGCTTCACACTTGGTTACTAGTGCAGTCACATCTTGGAGGGCGGTGGGCCAGAAGAAGCCTTGCCGGCAAGGGCTCTTGACCCTACGTGCGAGCCACACATGCCCCCATGTATCTCTGCCAATAGCTTCAGTCCGTCCTCCCGAGGAATGCACATCAATTTCACGTTGTTTGGTCTCCTTCTGTATAGGGCATCATCGACAAAATGGTACATGCTGGACCGACGGGCTACTTTCTCTGCTTCTTCCTATTCCTTAGGGAGTTCGCCTATTTGGAGGAAACGGACGGTGGGCTGTGCACATGCCGGAGCCTGGGGCTCGACGGCAAGGACTGAAGGCTCATCTTCGGCCATAAGAGCATCTGCCTCCATAGTCAGGGCTCGAGGCCCTGACGGGGGTTGCTGTTCTTCGGCAAGCTTGGGGCACCTGGCAACGTCCTTGCTGGTGGCTCCTCGGAGCTCAGTGGGAAAGTACTTGCCGGGGCCTGCCTTTCTTCGTTTGTTCTGTCCTGCAGACGGATCAACGGATGGTTGAGTTAATTGAAGCACAAAGGTACCTGGTTCCACAGGCAATTTGAGGGCAGCGCGTTTTGACAGGTAGTCGGTAATGCTGTTCTCTGCTCGGGGAAAATGCTCTGCTTGCAGCCTGTCAAAACGCTCTTCCAACTTCCTCACTCTGATGATGAGCTTCCTGATTCTGAGGTCTGCCGCGATCCTGAGACCGGCAAGCAGTCCCTCATACTCCGCTGTGTTGTTCGTTGATTTTTCCCGTGGAAAGTACATCTGGACTTCGTACTTGAGGTTCTATTCAGTGGGTGCGATGAGTAGTACGCCGGCACCAGCACCTTGCAATGAGAAAGCTCCATCAAAGTACATAATCCAATCATGACACGTTTCCTTACCAAGAAGGGTGGTCTCTTGAACTTCTTCGTCGGGCGTTGCAGTCCGTTCTGCTATGAACTCTGCCAAGGCTCGGCTCTTGATCGTTGAATTACTTTCAAACTTGAGGCCAAAGCTCAACAGCTCCAAGGCCCACTCCACAATCCTCCCAGTTGCATCTGGGTTGTGCAAGATTCATTGCAACGGGAGGCGGGTGACAACGCTGATCTCATGTGCTTGGAAATAGTGGTGCAGCTTTCTCGAGGACATGAGGAGTCCGAAAAATAGCTTCAGCATAACATAATATCTTGACCTAGCCCCCTGCAAGAGGGAACTGACAAAATAAACAGGGTGCTGCACCATGTTCTTCTTCTGTTCAACTTAGCCCATCTGCGTAGACTCCGTCTTGCCGGGACCGGGACTTGCCGGGGGTTCTGCCTTGCCGGCGTCAAGCCCCGCCGGGGAGGGCCACGGCCCATCATCTGACGGCTCCGCTGCGACTGCTACTTCTCCCTCGAGTTCCCTCTGCACCACTAGTGCAGCATTGACCACTTGATTCGTTGCCGCTAAGTATAGCAGCAACGGCTCTTGTGGTTTAGGTGTGACTAGTATCGGCGTGGAGGAAAGATACCTCTTCAAATCTTGCAGCGGTGCCTCTGCCTTCGGAGTTCATTTTACTGGACCCGCCTTTTTCAAAACTTTGAAAAAGGGGAGGGCGCTCAGCGATTTGGAGATGAACCTACCCAGGGCAGCAACACAGCTTGCGAGCCTACGGGCGTCCCTGACTCGTTTCGGCACCTCAATCTACTCAATGGCTTTGACCTTGTCGGGATTTGCTTCGATTCCGCGTTGAGACACAAAGAACCCAAGAAGTTTGCCAGACGGAACACGAACACACACTTCTCTGGGTTGAGCTTGAGGTTGATCTTGCGCAGATTTGCCAATGTTTCTTCTAGATCTTGTACGAGTGTGGCCCTGTCCTTTGTCTTGACCACTATATCATCCATATAGGCTTCCATATTTCTATGCAGTTGGGGCTCAAAACCAATTTGGACTGCCCGGGCTCGAACCAGCGCTCTTCAACCGGAAAGGCATTTGTACAAAACAGTACGTACCACATGGGGTGATAAACGCGGTCTTCTCTTCATCTTCCTTCATCATGAAGATCTGGTGGTATCCTAAATAGGCATCGAGGAATGACAGCAGGTCACACCCGGCAGTGGAGTCTACAATCTGGTCGATGCGTGGCAGAGGGAAAGGATCCTTTGAACAGGCTTTATTGATATATGTGTAGTCAATACATAGCCTCCACTTCCCATTCGCCTTATGCACCACCACCGGATTTCCAACCACGTGGGGTGGAGTATTCCTCTAACCAGGCCTGCTGCCTCCAACTTCCTGATTTCTTCAATGATGAACTCTGGTCGCTCCAAATCTTGCTTCCTGACCTTCTGCTTGACGGGCCGTGCATGAGGACAGACAGCAGGATGGTGCTCAATCACCTCCCTGGGAACGCCGGGGATGTCAGATGTTTGCCATGCAAATACATCGACATTCGCCCGCAGGAAGGCGAAGAGCGCGCTTTCCTATTTGCTGTTGAGGGTGGAGCTTGTGGTAAAAGCCCCGCCCATGCCGTCCTCCTTGACGGACACCTACTTGGTTTCTGGTGGTGCATCCTTGGACTTCTTGCTCTTGCCGGCAGAGCTCTCTGGCACGTCCTCAATGGGAGCACAGCACTCCGAAGAGGTCCGCTTGCCGGAGTGGGTGCAAGAGGTCTTGCTGGGAAAGGTCTCGCCACAAAGGGTCTTGCCGACCTTCTCCCCCCGGAGTTCCAGCGGCAGGAGCAAGTGCCTTGGCGGCAGTTGCTGCAACTGCCTCTCGGTAGAGTTGGTCGGCACAGATGAGCGCGTCTTTCTTGTCGGAGGGGACGGTGATGATGGTCAGCGGCCCCCGCATCTTCAATGTGTTGTAGGCGTAGTGTGACGCCACCATAAACTTGGCCAGCGCTGGGCGGCCAAGGATCCCATTGTATGGCAAGGGGATCTCGGCGACATGAAAGATGATCTTCTCCGTCATATAGTTCAGCTCGCCCCCAAATGTAACGGGCAGCGTGATTTTAACTTTAGGCTGGCTCCTTCCCAAGTTGACCCCTTGAAACGTGCCCGTCTCTTCAAAATCTCCATCAGGAATCTGCAGCCTCTTGATCACAGCGGGCGAGATCAAATTCAGACCGGCCCCACCATCGACCAGCACTTTCGTCACCTTGAGGTTGCATATTGTTGGCGAAACCAACAATGGCAAACACCCGACCGCAGTTGTGCGATCAGGGTGGTCCTGGGTGTCGAAAATGATGGGTGCGCGAGACCACTTCAGCGGCTTCTGGGCATCGAACGATGGCTCCGCCGCAGTGACCTCACGCGCCCACTGCTTCAGTTGGCGGTGAGAGGTGTGCAGCGAGGTGCCACCGTCGACGCACATGGCCTCTGTAGCTTTCTGGAACTCGTGCTTGCCGGACTCGTCGTCCTTGTCATGATCATCATGTTCCTCCTTCTTGTCGCGGCCCCGAGCGGGCCTCTCTTGTTGGTTATCTTTGCCGCAGCGACCTCCTTGGCCGCCACGCTTCTTGCCGGACCCCTCAGCACCATCCTGACCTTTCTCCTTGTCTCGCCTCTCATATTCATCTTTTTACTTTTCTGCAAGCAGCTCAACTTGTCGGCAGTTCTGGAGGTCATGGCCCTTGGTGCGATGGATCTTGCAGTATTGCTTGTTGAAGCCTCCTGGCTTGTCGGCGGCCGCTAAGGCCCAGCAGGCGGCGCACCCGGCAACCTCCTTGCCGGGGTCGTCGGCCTTGGCCTTCTTGGCGGTGCCGGGGTCGCTGGATCCCTCAACGGCAAGCACAGTCTTGCCCTTACGCTTCCTGCTGCAGCGCTGGCCCTTCTTGGCCGGGGCGGCGGTGTCTTCATCAGTGGAGTCGGTTTCCGCACCGGCATATTCACCAGGGTACTTCCTTCCTTCTTCAGCCCGAGCACATCTATCAGCCAGAACATAAAGTTCGGCCACATCCTTAACCTTGTTCATTGCCATCTCTTTGCGCATCTTGCGGTTGCGTACATTCTGATGGAACGCACTAATGACAGCGGCGGGGTGAACATCTGGGATGTTGTACTGCACTCGGCTGAACCTCTGGATGTACTTGCGCAGGGTCTTGCCGTCCTTCTAGGGGATGACATGCAAGTCGCTCGCCTGGCCAGAAGCTTGGTGGCCTCCGGTAAAGGCGCCAACAAACTCGTGGCACAGATCCGACCAAGAAGAGATGGAATCGACTGGCAGGGCTTAAGCGCCAACGGGGAGTAATTGGCGAGCACCTTGTCGTCGCGGGCCCTGGCAGCTTGCATCGCGATGGTGTAGATGCTGACGAACTCCGACGGATGAGTCTTGCCGTTGTACTTTGTTGGCGTTCTGGGAACGGGGGTCCCCAGACATGCCTGCCTGCGGCCCACGGCATGGCTGAGCTGCGGGCCTGTACAGCCCATTTTCATCAACAAGGCATTCAAGACCCTCGTGAGGGGCTAAGCCTCGCGAGGTGGACGACGCAAGACCTCCTCAGGAGTGGCCACACCAGGCTGCCTCGCGAGGAGCGGAGAAATAAAGGCAGGACAAACCTCGCGAGGCTCTCGTGACGTGAGCCGTGAGGATCAAGATCAGGCGGGCGCCAGGCAGGCGGCCGCGCGCGAAGCGTCCTTGTTTCCTCTTTGGTGCTAAGGCGGCAAGCGTAGGCACGGAGTACCGAGGCATCCGGCAAAGGTTCCCTTATCGGTGCAACGAGACCAAGACCAACGGGACGACAAGATGGAGGTCACCGTGGAGCCCAAGACGGCGTCATCACCAGAGCCTTTTGCAGGCGAAGACCACTTTTGTCAGGATAAGCTGTACAAGCTGTCCCCTTTGAAATTGCCCGCCATTGTTGGCTCCCTTCCTGCTCAATATTTGGGAAGAGGACCAGGGCCTATATAAGTAGAGCTAGCCACCGTAGTAGAGGCATGTGGAAGAGAGCTGATCCAGAGCCAACCCACACCCGCACAAGAACACCTCAACCTCAGGAAGCCGTTCTTCCCCTTGTATTGTCCATCATCAGCCCCAGAGGTAATCCATCCACCACCACACTGGATTAGGGTATTACACCACAACGGTGGCCCGAACCAGTATAAACCTTGTGTCTCTTTGTGTTGCGAGTTTGTCGAGTTCGTCCACGAGACCTTAGCGAGCTAGGGTGTAGATTGGTAGGAGGGAAATAACTTCGCGCGCACCCCAGAGTTCGAACCTTAAGGGTTTTGCCAGAACTCGTGATCCGACATTTGGCGCGCCAGGTAGGGGTGCGCCGTAGCTTCCCGTGCGTCGTTCTGCGCTCCGCCCGCATGGAAGGCGCCTCGTCATCACCTCCAACGGCCAGCATCGACCACGGGGCCTCAGGGTTCCGAGCCCTGGCCCCCGCCCTGCAGCGGGTGCTGTGGCCAACCAATTTCAAGCCAGAGATGCCACCGTGCTACGGTGGCGCGGCGGACCCGTCGCCGTTCCTACTGCGTACGAGGAAGCCGTCCTTGAGGCCGGGGGCGACGACAAGGTCATGGCCAACTGGTTCCCCATGGCCCTCGCCGGCGAGCCACGCGCCTGGCTGCTCAACCTCCCTGGATCCACGGTGGCATCCTGGGGGGAACTCCGCGACCTCTTCACTGCTCGCTATGCGGTACCAACGCACCACGCAGTCGCAGCCCTGCTGGGTGGCTCTCAAGCACCGCCGTCAGATTGCCACGTCAAGCCGTTCCTCCGTTAGATTGGGGCTGCTTCCAAGCGCCTGGGGGCTGCGCCGGGTTGGGCTGCGCCAGAAACAGACCTCACCTTCGGCTCAGAAGACCACCCCGATTCTACCGCCGGCTCGGGCAAGCTCCCAATGCTCTGCACGCCCACCATCTGCAACGTGGCTGTTACCAAGACCCTCATCGACGGTGGTGCAGGCCTCAACTTGCTCTCCGTAGAGGCCTTCAGCCTTCTCCACGTGCCACTCGAGCGGCTTAGTCGCAGCAAGCCCTTCTCAGGAGTTGGTGGTGGCACCGCCTGCTCCGTGGGGCAGATCCACCTCCCCGTCACCTTCGGCACGAGCGACAATTACCGCACCGAGCTGGTCGACTTTGACATCGCCCGCATCGGCCTCCCGTACGACGCCATCCTCGGGTACCCAGCTCTGGCCCAGTTCATGGCGGCAACCCATCCGGCTTACAACCTCATGAAGATGCCTGGGAGAAAAGGTGTCCTCACTATCAAGGGGAACACAAAGGAGGCCGTGACGGCACTCAAGCTTGCCCTCAAGACCGCTGCAGCAGCGCAACCTGCCGAAGCAGGCACCTCCGAGCCCAAGGGAGCTGCACCGACCAAGAAGAAGCAGCTGTTCACACAAGACAAGGCAGAAACCAAGCTAGTACTAGTCCACGAGGACAGGTCCTCAGGATCCACCTTTACCATAGGCGCCGGCCTCGACGCAAGCCAAGAAAAAGCATTGGTGGAGTTCTTGCATGCAAACAAGGACATATTTGCATGGGAGCCCGATCAGCTGGTGGGAGCCCCGAGAGAGGTGATTCAACATCATTTAAGGGTGTGCCCCAATGTGCGCCCCGTAAAGCAGCGGGCAAGACGACAGTCCACAGGAAGAAGGCCTTCATCGTCCAGGAGACCCGCAAGTTGGAGGCGTCGGGTGCGATTTGCGAGGTTTGATACTCCGAATGGCTGGCAAACCCCGTCGTGGTGCCGAAGAAAGGCGGGAAGGAGCGAATGTGCGTCGACTTCACCAACCTCAACAAGGCCTGTCCCCAAGATTTGTTCCCACTCCCGCGCATCGACCAGATCGTCGACTCTGTTGCCGAGTGCGACCTGCTGTGCTTCCTAGACGCGTTCTCAGGGTATCACAAGATCAAGATGGCAGTAGAAGATGTAGAGAAGATAGCCTTCCTGACCCTGTGTGGGGTGTACTGCTACACCTGCATGCCCTTCGAACTGCACAACGCGGGCGCAGCCTTTCAGCGGCTGATGCACATCGCCTTGGGGCGGCAGCTTGGGAGAAACATGGAGGCCTACGTCGACGACATTGTGGTAAAATTTCGGGAGGCAAGGACCTTGATTCAAGACCTGGAGGAGACCTTCGCGAGCCCGCGCCAGGTGAACTTGCGGCTTAACCCGGAGAAGTGCGAGTTCGGTGTCCCTTCCGGCAAGCAGCTGGGCTTCCTCGTATCCCACAGAGGGATCGAGGCGAATCCAGAGAAGATCAAGGCCATTGAGGACATGAGCCCACCACAAACCCTCAAGGAAATGCAGAAGCTGGCTGGACGGGTAACCGCATTGGGACACTTCATCTCCAAGCTGGGGGAGCGCGCCCTACCCTTCTTCAAGCTGATGACGAAGAAGGGCCCGTTCGAGTAGACCCAGGAGGCTGACCGAGCTTTTCAAGACCTCAAGAGATACTTGACCAGCCCTCCGGTGATGGTGGCGCCATGACCCCTCGAGCCCCTAGTGCTCTCCCTCGCTGTTACCCCGTACTCCACCAGCGCGACGCTGGTGGCGGTTCGGGAGGAACACCAAGCCAAGGGTACGCAGCGACCCGGAGCGACGCAAGACCAAGAAGGCGCCGCAAGAGCTTCGGCGGCATCAACAGAAGACCGTGCTCGGCAGGACGACGTCACCAAGATCTCCGCAAGCGACCAGGTGTCAGGAGCCCCACCGCCTCAGGAGGCGCTCCAACTTCCGCAAGGTGCAAGCCTTAGCAGCACACCAGCCCTCGTCGAGCACCCGGTGTATTTTGTCAGTACAGTGTTGCGGGACGCGAGGGCGCGGTATCCCATGCCTCAGAAGCTCCTGCTCGCGCTCTTGGTGGCCTCACGCAAGCTGCGCCACTACTTACAGGGCCATCCCATCAAGGTCATCTCAGCCTACCCATTGGAGAGGGTGCTCAGGAGCCCCAATTCGGCTGGAAGGGTCGCTGAGTGGAACATCGAGCTGCAAGCATTCCAGTTGGAATTCAGCACCACCAGGGTCATCAAGGGAGCCGCGCTCGCTGATTTCGTGGCAGAATGGACAGACGTCCCAACGCTTGAAGTAGGCGAAGACCGGTCCACCTCGCCAGGAAGCGAGGCGCCAGATGGTTGGGTCATGTATTTCGACGGCGCCTTCACGCATCAGGGCGCGGGGGCTGGAGCAGTACTCATCTCGCCCACTAAGGACAAGGTCTACTACGCCGTGCAACTCTGCTTCCCGCAAGGCGAGAAAGTCTCCAACAACATCGCAGAGTATGAAGGCCTCATAGCCGGCCTGAAGGCTGCCGCGGCCCTTGGAGTAAAGCGCCTCACTATTAGAGGCGATTTTCAGCTCCTCGTCAACTTCTCCAACAAGGTGTACGAGCCGAGGGACGAACACATGGAGGCGTATCTTGCAGAGGTGCGCAAGATGGAAAAAGAGTTCCTGGGCCTGGAGCTGCAGCACGTGCCCCGAGTAACCAACAAGGAAGCTGACGACATTGCCAAGAGGGCGTCCAAGCGGTGGCCCCAGGAGCCCGGCGTCTTGGAAGAGCGACTCTTCAAGCCATCAGCAACGCCATCACTTTCAAGCACAGCTCAGCCTCGGGAGGAGTTACCACAGCCACCTGCCATAGGGGCCCCAGCTTGTGGACCGACCTCAGGAGCTCGCCTGCTCTTGGTGCTCGAACCTCAGGAGGGATGCTGGACCAAGGAATTCAGGGAATATCTGATACAAGGGGCATTAACAGAGAAGGAGGAAGACGCAGAGCACGTGGCTCGGCAGGCCACGGCGTACTACATCTGGGATGGTGAGTTGTACAGGAAGCGGCCAAATGACGTTTCTCTGCGCTCCATTTCCAGGGACCAGGAGAAGGAGTTGCTAAAGGATATACATGGCGGGGACTACGGGCACCACTCCTCGTCGCGGACCCTCGTCGACAAGGCATTTCGCAGTGGGTTCTACTGGCCCACCGCGCTCAACAATGCAGCCGAGCTGGTGAAGTCTTGCGAAGCCTGCCAGTTCCACGCCAAGCAGATCCACCAGCTAGCTCAAGGCCTCCAGACCATTTCGCTCACGTGGCCGTTCGCGGTCTGGGGGCTGGACATCTTGGGCCCGTTCCCTCGAGCGCCTGGGGGCTATCGCTACCTCTACGTCGCCATCGACAAGTTCACCATGTGGGCAGAGGTGGAGGCCGTCCGCACCATCCCGGCTGGCTCTGCTGTCAAGTTCATCTGGGACCTCGTGAGCCGCTTCGGGGTCCCCAACCGCATCATCATAGATAATGGCTCCCAGTTCACTAGAAACCTCTTCAAAACTGTCGGCGTTCTGGGAACGGGGGTCCCCAGACTTGCCTGCCTGTGGCCCACGGCGTGGCTGAGCTGCAGGCATGTATGGCCCATCTTCATCAACAAGGCATTCAAGACCCTCGCGAGGGGCCAAGCCTCGCTAGGCGGACGACACAAGACCTCCTCGGGAGCGGCCACACCAGGTTACCTCGCGAGCAGCGGAGAAATCAAGGCGGGGCAAACCTCGCGAGGCTCTCGTGACGTGAGCCGTCATGATCAAGATCAGGCGGGCGCCAGGCGGGCACCCGCGCGCGCTGTGTCCCTGTTTCCTCTTCGGTGCTAAGGCGGCCAGCGCAGGCGCCGAGTACCGAGGCATCAGGCAAAGGTTTCCTTATCGGTGCAACGAGACCAAGACCAACGGGACACCAGGACGGAGGTCACCATGGAGCCCAAGACGACGTCATCACCAGAACCTTTTGCAGGCGAAGACCGCTTTTGCCAGGATAGCTTGTACTAGCTGTCCCCTTTCAAATTGCCCGCCGTTGTTGGCTCCCTTCCCACTCAATATTTGGGAAGAGGACCAGGGCCTCTATAAATTGAACTAGCCACCACCGTAGGAGGCAACTCATCTGGGATCGGATCCATTCCATCCTCACACTCACGAGCACACCCGCACAAGAGCACCTCAACCTCAGGAGGCTGTTCTTCCCCTTGTACTGTTCATTGTCAGCCCCAGAGGCAATCCACCCACCACCACACTGGATTACGGTATTACACCACAATGGTGGCCCGAACCAGTATAAACCTTGTGTCCCTTTGTGTTGCGAGTTCGATAAGTTCGTCCGCGAGATCCTAGCGAGCTAGAGCGTAGATCGGTAGGGAGGAAATCTCCGCGTGCACCCCACAGTTTGAACCTTAAGGGTTTTGCCGCAACCCGTGATCCGACTTTGTGCGCGCCAGGTAGGGGTGCGCCGTAGCTTCCCTTCCGTCGATCCGTCGCTCCGTCGCTCCGTCGTCTCCATGGCGGACGCTCGCCGTGCTTGTGCTGAGTGCCAGGCTGCCCTCACCGCCTGCGTCACTCAGACGGCTCCCGTCGGCGGGCCACCTCGTCGTTCTCCGTCTCCTGCCGCTAACGCTGCCACCGGCTCGGCAGGGAACGAGCAGCATGCATCCTCGCTGCACCCATCGGTTAGGTAGGACGGCCGCACCGCCACTCCATCACTGACCCCGACCGGTTCTTCGTCCCACGCACGTCGCGCTCCCATGGACTCGCAGGCCGCGCTCCTCATGGCAAACAAGCTCCTGCGTTACCACCCAGTCGACGATCTCTACGAGGACTGGCTCGACCGCGCCGCAGGGGGCTCCCCGGCGCCGTCCCACTCTCTGCCTCGCCCTCCGCCAGCCACGGGCGACATGGCTCAAGGAGCACCTCCACCACCTCTACCCCAAGACGGTACCTTGGCAACAAGGCGCGCGGCCCCATGGTGTGACCCACCATGCCCGGTGCCCGCGCGCGAAGAGAGAAGCTGCCAAGAAATCCCTCGGCCGCGAGGAGCTGCACCTGTGCTCCCCGCGCCATCTCGCCAAGATCGCGCGCTGCCTGCGGTGGCGGCACGCGGGCCTCACCAAGACCAAGCTCCACCTCCGAGGCAAGCCCCGGCAACCACGGCCGGCTGCCGCGCCTTCACCCCCGAGCTGCGTAGTGTCGCCTGGCCGGGCAAGTTCAAGCCAGATCTGCCTCCTCGCTACGACGGCACCGCCGACCCCGCGGAGTCCTTGCAGCTCTACGAGCTGAGCGTCGAGGTGGCCAACGGCGACGAGAAAGTCATGGCGAACTGGTTCCCCATGGCTATCAAAGATGGTGCCCGCTCCTGGCTCCTGAACCTGCCTCATGGCTCGATCTCCTCCTGGGACGAGATGCGCGACCGCTTCGTCGCCAACTTCCAGGGCACCCGTGACTACCCGCCGGCCGCAGGTGACCTGCGGCGCATCAAGCAACAACCAGGAGAGACCCTCCAGAAGTACATCCAGCGCTTCAACAACACTCGCCTCAAGATCCCCAAGGTCACGAACAAGGCCATCATCTCCGCGTTCTCTGACGGCGTCCGCGACATCAAGATGAAGGAAGTGCTCGTTATCCACGAGGAGCTGTTCAACCTGGCGACCAAGTGCGCAAGACCTGAGGAGGGGCGACTCTCCCTTCTCGAGCTGCCAGCCGCAGGCGCAGAGGAGAAGAAGGCCAAGGCCAAGGACGTGAAGCGCAAGGAGGCAGCCGTGCTCGCAGCGGAGCTGGACACCAAGCGGGGCAGTGATCAGCCCGAGTCATCCAAGAACAGCCGGCCCTTCTGCGCCTTCCACAACCTGAACTGCCATAACACCAGCGACTGCCAAGAACTCAGAGCCATCTGCGAAGGACGCTTCGGTCGACGCCCCGAGCGCAGTGACCGGGGCTACGGCCAAGGAGGAGGACGTGGAGGCGGACGCTGGGACGATCGTGGCCCGCGCCAGGAGTCGTGGGGACCACTGGCAGGATCATCCTCGCGAGGGCGCCTGGAGGGACCAGCCTCGCGAGGATCGTCCTCAGGGCAACGCTGGTCTTCCACCGCTGCCACCACCACCAAGAAGGAATGACGACCACCATCAAGACGAGGGGGCTGGGGGCTTCCAGGAGCCGCGTGTAATTGCCTGCATCTTGGGCGGAGCCCAGGCCCCAGCCTCGCAGCGTATCTTCAAACAGTTCACTCGTGAGGTGAACGCAGTCCTCCCCAAGCTCGAGGCCACGCGCCCGCTCAGGTGGTCCCAGTGCGCCATCACCTTCAACTCGGCAGATCAGCTCAAGTGCGCAGCCACCGCTGGCGCCCTCCCGATGGTTTGCTCACCAGTCATCAGCAACGTGCAAGTCACCAAGACCCTCATCGATGGCGGAGCAGGGCTCAACGTCCTGTCCGTCGACACGTTCGACAACCTCCAAGTTCCATATGAGCAGCTTCAGCCCACCAAGCCCTTCTCGGGAGTGACCGACGGCTCCACCACACCGATAGGGCAGGTCCGCCTCCCTGTCACCTTCGGAGAGTGCAAGAACTACCGCACCGAGCTCATCGACTTTGACGTCGCACACATCCGTCTGCCATACAACGCGATCCTCGGGTATCCAGCCCTGGCCAAATTCATGGCGGTGACACACCATGGCTACAACGTCCTCAAGATGCCGGGAAGCGGCGGAATCATCACGGTCCCGTGTGAAGAAAGAGATGCGGTGTGCTCCCTCGAGCGCGCCTTCCAAGCTGCAGCAATCGACGACCCGGACAGCAAGGGCGAGGGCCCTCCGGAGGCCCTCCCCAAGAAGAAGAAGCAGCTGCGCCGTGCAGGATCTCAGGAGGATGGTGTCGCAGCTAGAACCTCGTCAGGATCAGCGCCCGCTTCAGGGGCGCCTCCCTCCATCGCATAGGAAGGCGCACCCGGTGCCCTCCTCGGGCAGGGCTCGGGGGCTTTCTCCTTGAGGGCCTTAGACCTTGCCCACATCACGAGGGAGGCGCTTGGGCACCACTTGGAGGCGTGCTTCACGGCACGTTTCCCTCAAGAGGACACAGGGCAAGGAGCGCCCACTACTTAGGAGTTCATCACCAAGACCACTCAGGAACTACAAGACGCAAGGGCCATCCGCGGCGACCGCCGCTCACAAGGTGCAGCTCCCCATCCAGGCGAGGATGTCGGGCTGCATGTCTGAGTCGACGTCCCAGGGCTCAACTGGGCCGCATCTCAGGAGCTCTTCTGGCCTTCGCGCGTGGGCCGTTGTGAGGGTCCACTGCACAGCTACGTTCGCATGCCTTTTGGCTTGTCGAGCAAGTCATTCGTCTACCAGCGCAACTTGCGGCGCATCCTGGCGGCTTAGGAGGCTAGGCACCGCGCCGTCCTGGCAGAGATGGAGACGGTCCTCAAGGAACCACCTGAGCCCCCAGAGCCTCCCGAGGTTCAGGACCCTGGTGGCTCGTGAGGTATGACCCCTTCACCGCGTGCCTTCAGCTGCCCCGAAATTTCTTCATCAGCATAACCAGGTGACATTTTCGAAGTTCATTCAGCTGGGAGCGCCCCACAGGCTGCATCATTCCCAGGCCGCGTGGGTCCGTCCCTGTGGCATGTATCTCTTTTGCCTATGTCTTTAGCTTACCTTGCTGGGAGCGCCCCTCGGGCTGCATCATCCCCAAGCCGCTCGGGCCAGACTCAGTGGCATGTATCTTTATGCATTTACCCAAGCTGATTTACCTTCCATGCTTAACCTGCCTGTGACTACCACCTGCTTGATCGTCGCCTCCCACGGGGCCTCCTCACAATGGCACGGCGCTGGTGCATGGGTCCGTCCCTGCCGGTCGAGCTCTGGCTCGCGGCACGCCCCGCGCACGCCACCTCATCAGACCGTCGGTGCCTTCACCTCTCCGCGGAACAATCAGCGGTAGGCTGGCAACCATAACGGCAAACCGTGTTTCTCCTCATGTTGGTTCGCAGGGATCCCACGAGGAGGGTAGCAGGCGGCACCGCGAGCTTCCTTTTCTCCCGTGCAATCCGCTTGCACGTTAAAAGGGGGGCTCCTGAGCATCGCGACTCAGGAGCTCTTACTGGCTCTCCAGCCCTCACCCCCTGGCCTTGACCACGGCATCGTGACCTGGCATACCAGCGGCAGCTGAGCTCGCTCGAGGGCCGGGACCTGAGGACGTAGAGCACTAAGGAGAGCTTGGGGAGAGGGAGGACTCGTATGGGCCCAGCCTAGCTACACTACGGATGCTGGAGCGCAGGCCTAGCGCGTCACAAGGAATCAACTCGGAATCGGCAAGATAAGTCTCGTGTTCAGATTGGCTAATCATTGGAGACTAAGGGTCACGCCTGTCGTGGCCCTGTTGCGGCCACGTCGCCTCCCTTTCTTGCCTTACCATGGCCCTTGAGCGCTAAAGGGGACCTCCTGAGCATCGCGCATCAGGGGATCTTACTGGACCTCGGGTCGCTCACCTCCTGGCCTTGACCACAGCACGTGACCTGGCATACCAGCGATGGCTGAAGCCTGCCTGGGGACCGGGACCTGTCAGCATAGAGCAACAAGCCAGTGCGAGGTCGGAAAGGGAAGACCGAGCCTTAACAGGAGATGCGTTTGCAAATTTTCATAACAAGGATAGTATCAACAAAAGACATTACAGACCCTTTACATACCCCCACGGGGTACTTCCCGATTCTTCGCAGCGGACAAAACATGTGGACCTAAGAAAATCCTATCTACACCTTCCCGTGGCTGGCGCCATCATCAACAGTGGGCCACGGGAGGCCGGTGCCAACCCCATCCAGATCAGCGGCGGCGGCTGGACATCGCAGCCCTGCTCCGAGCGTGGCGAGAGCTCGGGGGGACGTAGCTGTCGTCGCTCGTCTCCGGAGTCTCGTAGAGCTCAGGAGAACTGCTGGACTCCCAAGGGCTGCTGCTGGAGTAGCCACGAGTGGAGCGCATGTCAACCTGGCGCTCCCGTCCAGGGCAGCACTCCAGGCGGCGGCCCTCCATGTCAAAGACCTTGAAGAAGAGCATGGAGGCGCCGTCGTACTCAAAGTGGATCGCGAGGGCGCCTCCCGTACGGCAAACCCGCACGACTTCGCCCCAGCCACGGGTCATGAAGATCTTGCCGGAGGAGACCGCTTCTACCTCAGCTTCGTCGCCGGAGCGTCGCAGTCAGCATGCTGCAGCCAGAGTTCGAGGGGACCCCTCGGCGGCATCACGTCAGAGAAGAACCGCACAAGGCGAATCCAAGAGCTTGGAGGCATCGGCGCCCATAGCACAAGCTCGCGCGAGGAATCCGAGGCGTGGATTCCAGGAGCAATGACACGCGTCGCCATCGCGCGGTGACCACATGCACAACATGGGTGGCGCCGCTCGTCGCTCCGCCCTCCTAAGCCTTCAGCTCGGGCGTACAAGGGTAGCGGATACCCTGGAGGAGGCCGCTCGCACCAAGGCCTTGTCACCACCTGCATCGCCACTTCGTCGCGGCGATGAACCAGCCTTTTCTTCGGCGGGAGCGACCCAGGGCCATCGCGGGGGGCTTTTCCCTTCTCTTCGGCGGAAAACCTTCGGATGGGCGCCATTGTTGCTAGTGGAGAAGCGAGGAAGAAGAAGCAAACGAACCGGGAAGAGATGGGTGACGGGGGCTCCGCTCCCCTCCCCATTTATAACGGAAGAAGGCCAACCGACGCCTCCCACGATCACAGGTAATGATGGTTTTCCTTGCATGTCGCAGGGACTTGTCAAATCGAGCAGTTGTCGAGGCAGCGTGGGGAAGCGCAGACGCCCACGTCCAATCAACCGCCATGCGTCGACCAAGGCCGCAAGCTTTTGGGGCCCGCGGAACTCCGTGCTTGACCTTTGGCTTCGCCTCGAAGCCAAGCCCGAGCGCACCTTGGGCCCGGGGGCTACTGTCGGCGTTCTGGGAACGGGGGTCCCCAGACTTGCCTGCCTGCGGCCCACGGCGTGGCTGAGCTGCAGGCCTGTACGGCCCATCTTCATCAACAAGGCATTCAAGACCCTCGCGAGGGGCCAAGCCTCGTGATGCGGACGACGCAAGACCTCCTCAGGAGCGGCCACACCAGGCTGCCTAGCGAGGAGCGGAGAAATCAAGGCGGGGCAAACCTCGCGAGGCTCTCGTGACGTGAGCCGTGACGATCAACATCAAGCGGGCGGCAGGCGGGCGCCCGCGCACGCAGCGTCCTTGTTTCCTCTTCGATGCTAAGGCGGCCAGCGCAGGCGTGGAGTACCGAGGCATCAGGCAAAGGTTTCCTTATCGGTGCAACGAGACCAAGACCAACGGGACGCCAGGATGGAGGTCACCATGGAGCCCAAGACGGCGTCATCACCAGAACCTTTTGCAGGCGAAGACTGCTTTTGTCAGGATAGCTTGTGCTAGTTGTCCCCGTTCAAATTGCCCGCCGTTGTTGGCTCCCTTCCCGCTCAATATTTGGGAAGAGGACTAGGGCCTCTATAAATAGAACTAGCCACCACCGTAGGAGGAAAAGTCATCTGGGATCGGATCCACTCCATCCTCACACTCACCAGCACACCCGCACAAGAACACCTCAACCTCAGGAGGCTGTTCTTCCCCTTGTACTGTTCATCATCAACCCTAGAGGCAATCCACCCACCACCACACTGGATTAGGGTATTACACCACAACGAGTGGCCCAAACCATTATAAACCTCGTGTCCCTTTGTGTTGCGAGTTCGCTGAGTTCGTCCGTGAGATCCTAGCGAGCTAGAGCGTAGATCGGTAGAGAGGTAATCTCCGCGCGCAACCCAGAGTTCGAACCTTAAGGGTTTTGCCGGAACCCGTGATCCGACAAAAACCTATTGTGCTAACCTTGGAACGCAGATTTGCTACGCTTCGGTGGCACACCCCAGGAGCAATGGTCAGGCCGAACGCGCCAACGCAGAGGTCTTGAAGGGCCTCAAGACCAGGACCTTCAAGAAGAAGCTCGAGGCTTGTGCCAGGGGCTGGTACGACGAGCTCCAATCCGTGTTGTGGTCCATCCGCACCACCGCCACCAAGCCAACGGGCGAGACCCCATTCTTCCTCGTCTATGGAGCCGAAGCGGTCCTCCCTCACGAGGTCAAACATCGCTCCGCACGGGTCCTGGCGTTCGATGAGACGCAACAGGACGCCACGCGGGGGATGGACCTCGCGCTGGGGGAGGAACGTCGTCGCGAAGCTGCATTGAGGGCGGCAAGGTACCAGCAGGCGCTCCGACGATATCACTGCTGCAGCATCCGCTCCAGGACGCTCGAGACGGGCGACCTCGTCCTGAGGCGGGTCCTCTCCAGGGAAGGGCTGCACAAGCTCTCACATATGTGGGAGGGCCCGTTCAGAGTCGTCCAGGTCTCCAGGCCTGGCGCCGCGCGCCTGGAGACGCAGGACGGAGTACCCATCCAGAACGCCTGGAACATTCAGCACCTCCGGAAGTTCTACCCCTAAAGCAAGGCCCAGTGCCCGTGAAGCAAGGCCCAGTGCCCGTGAAGAAAGGCCCAGTGCCTGTGAAGAAGGCCTGGTATCTGTGAAGAATCGCCGCCCGTGACACTCTCACGTAATAATGAGTGGGGCTGTACACGCCCCGGAGTCTCAGGGGTGCCGGCCTCAGGCCCTGGGGCTCCCTCCCACGCCTAGTGGCACCACTTAGCTCCGCGCTGGTGAGAAGACTTGAAGACTAGACTAGGTGCCGAACGCGGCTTTTTATTTGCTTTCCGTAGTTGGCTTGCTTTCTCTTAGTTGAAGTTTGCTCCTTGTGTTCCTTGCTGATTTGGTTCCATAACCATTCGCCGTCGTTTCTGGTTCCACTTAACTTGCGTTCTCTCTCTCGCATACCTCGCGAGGGGGCTAGGCAGGTACCCTCGTGAGCGCTTTTCCTTCTCTCTGCCGTCCGCCTGCTTTTTCGCGAGCCACCCTCGCTCGAGCCCACAAGCTGGCGCACTCCTCCTAATCTGTGCCCCTCGGGTACCGCGATATGAAGCGCTGGGTCAAAGCTTGGGTAAACGGCAAGCCTCTTAAGCTTCCAAGCGAGCTTCCTAACGATTTTTTGCAGTTTCTGAGCGATTGCTAAGTCAAGACAGGCACGAGGAAACATGCGCCTCGTGAAGAGGGGGCTACCCCGAACACGCCAAGCTAAGTTATCCCCGCTCAAAATAACAACACAGCATGGAAACAGCAAAAGTAGCATAATGATTGAGGAAGCATAGTTCGATGCACGCCCCTTCGGGCCCTTACTCGTTTCATCTTGGTTCGGGAAGGAAAAGAGGAACAAAACAAAAGCGGCGCTTGCCCTTCCAGCCGGCCTCTGGCGGCGTCCCGGGCTTAGTCGGACTCTTCCTCGCGCTTCACGGAAGCGCGGCGACGAGACGCTCCACTACCACCTTCAAAGCGGGCGCGGCGACACGGCGACTGGTCGTAGCCGCCACTACTGGAACTGTCGCCAAGAGAAGAGCCACCATGGCCCGACGAGGTGCGGCTGGCGGGTTCGCCCTCATCGTCCCGACCATCGCCAAGGTCGACCACCTCTTCGCCGTCGCTCGCCTCCGGGCAGCATCAGGCTCGGTGACCGTCTTCCCCTAACACCCTCATGTAGATGGTCGCGTCGCCATCGAACTTGAAGTGGAGGGTGCAACGCCAGACCAGGCCGCGCACGCGGGCAAACGTCTGCCAACCGCGGGCCAGAGCTATGTTGCCCGCGACAGAGACCTCGACCGCGACCCAAGAAGCCCGGCTGCAGCAGCCGTCCGCCTGCAACCAGAGCCCGCTTGGGCCGGAGGCTGGCAGCTCGTCAGCGAAGAAGCACGGGAGCTAGAGCCAGTTGCCGGCCGGGTCCTCCGACCAGACAACGAACTCCGGCCACACCTCTGCGGAATGGAAGCGCGGCCTGGGAGGTCGCGCGACCATAGCACGTCCCCCTTCGTCAACAGGGCTCCCGTGACTGAAACGGCCCCTGCCACACGCAGCGGCGCCACCGCGAGATCGCGGGGCCGTGACAGGAGTGACGGCGTGCTTGCGGGGACGGCCACGTCCGCGCTTGGGCGCCGGGGAGCCAGGCCCCTCCCGAGGGGCCTTGCCCTTCTCTACGGTGGAGAACCTCTTCGACGGTGCCATTGCTGTTAGGAGAGGAGCGGGGAAAAAGAAGCAAACGAGCTGGGAAGAGATGGGTGACGGGGGCTCCGCTCCCCTCCCCATTTATAACGGAAGAAGGCCAACCGACGCCTCCCACGATCACAGGTAATGATGGATTTCCTTGCATGTCGCAGGGACTTGTCAAATTGAGCTGTTGCCGAGGGCAGCGTGGGGAAGCGCAGACGCCCACGTCCAATCAACCACCACGCGTCGACCAAGGCCGCGGGCTTCTGGGGCCCGCGGCGCTCCGTGCTTGACCTTTGGCTTTGCCTCAAAGACAAGTCCGAGCGCACCTTGGGCCCGGGGGCTACTGTCGGCGTTCTGGGAATGGGGGTCCCCGGACATGCCTGCCTGCGGCCCATGGCGTGGCTGAGCCGCGGGCCTGGACGGCCCATCTTCATCAACAAGGCATTCAAGACCCTCGTGAGGGGCTAAGCCTCGCGAGGCGGACGACGCAAGACCTCCTCAGGAGTGGCCACACCAGGCTTCCTCGTGAGGAGAGGAGAAATCAAGGCAGGACAAACCTCGCGAGGCTCTCGTGACGTGAGCCGTGACGATCAAGATCAGGCGGGAGCCAGGCGGGCGTCCGCGCGCGAAGCGTCCTTGTTTCCTCTTCGGTGCTAAGACGGCAAGCGCAGGCGCGGAGTACCGAGGCATCAGGCAAAGGTTCCCTTATCGGTGCAACGAGACCAAGACCAATGGGATGCCAAGACGGAGGCCACCGTGGAGCCCAAGACGGCGTCATCACCAGAGCCTTTTGCAGGCGAAGACCACTTTTGTCAGGATAAGCTATACGAGGTGTCCCCTTTCAAATTTCCCGCCGTTGTTGGGTCCCTTCCCTCTCAATATTTGGGAAGAGGACCAGGGCCTATATAAGTAGAGCTAGCCACCGTAGTAGAGGCATCTGGAAGAGAGCTGATCCAGAGCCAACCCACACCCGCACAAGAACACCTCAACCTCAGGAGGCCGTTCTTCCCCTTGTACTGTTCATCATCAGCCCCAGAGGCAGTCCATCCACCACCACACTGGATTAGGGTATTACACCACAACGGTGGCCCGAACCAGTATAAACCTTGTGTCTCTTTGTGTTGCGAGTTCGTCGAATTCGTCTGCAAGATCTTAGCGAGCTAGGGCGTAGATCGGTAGGAGGGAAATAACTTCGCGTGCACCCCAGAGTTCGAAATTTAATGGTTTTGCCGGAACCCGTGATCCAACATACTTCTCCCCAACGTCAGGCTTGAACATGCGGTGGGAGGGCCACGGGAACTGCCGTAGTTCACGAGAAAAGGCTGGACAACCCACCTTGTAAGGCAGGTCACCGGAACCCCCAAGCGCTGGGCGATCCATAGTGGGCCATGCACGCCTATCTGACTGACAGCGTGACTCCCGCCGCTGCTCGATAGTGGTCGGAGCGTCTTCCAGAGTTCGCTCTCGAAGGACTTGACGTTGGTCGCGGCGGGCTCGTGGGTCGGACGACGCCGTGGAGACGTTGTCACAGGCGTTGGCCCGACGAGCCGGCCGTTGCCGTTGCTGTTGTGGGGGAGGGGAGTGCACTATGGTCGCAGCACCTCCGGTCTTCCCACCTCCGGCTCCACAGAGCGGCGACACGAGGGTCCCGCTAGTTGCGGTTCGTCTTTGTTGGCGAAGCTGCTGAGGCTTCAAATGGTGGCTCTCCACTCGTCGAGCTTCTCCGCAGTAGGAGGAAAGTCCAGGAGCAGTTGCACGCGCGCCAAGGCTACTGCTGGTGTGGGCGGCGGTGACAGCTGCGTAGACCGTGATGCGCTCCGACTTCTAACCATGTTAGAAGGGGCTCTATCACGGTCTCGCGGTCGCGCGTCGCTTCCGTCAGCGTCCAGGTGCGCACGCCGGCCGATGCGTCCTGAGAGTGACGCACAGGGCTCATCCTGCGGCGGCGCCATCGTCACGGTGGCGCTCGGCGCGGCGCGGGGGCCGGCGGTGGCGTCATAGAGGCTGTCGCGCCGCCCGTGGGCAGCACCGCCCTGCCCCCGGACCCAGCGGCGTGTGGCCCATCGTCTTGGGCCCGTACGACATTGCTCGCCTGGCTCCGCGTGCCAGTGTGTTGTGGATGCTCACAGGCGGCGCCTCCGGCGCCATTCGTGGCCACCACATCGCCCGCCCACGCTGGTGCGGACGGGCCTGCTCCAGACGACCCGATTGCTGTCATCCCCTTCTTCTTGGGGGCCATCGTGATGATGAAGTCGAGGCGTCGGCTTCAAAACTGGATTCTCACAGCTCGCGCCCCCTACCTGGCGTGCCGAAGATGTCGGGGAAACGACACCTATGGGATCATGAAGAATCCCTTCTACGGTTGACTGGGCACGGGGCTGTCGGAAGAGCAGGATTAGAAGATCAACGCGGGGGAGTTTATCCATGTTCGGGCCGCAAGCGATGCGTAATACCCTACTCCTGCTGTTGTATGTTTATCTAGTGTTCTTGGACTTGCCACAGAGCGTGCAGGGTCCAAAAAGTTCGAATCCTCTCTCAGTACGCCGCGGGCCTCCTTTTATAGCCAAAGGGGCTGCCACAGTGGCACACATGAGGTGGAATGTTGTACAGTAGTCGAGTTTATCCCTGGCACCATAGGACAAAACGCATTTAATGCGCTGCCGACGTGCCCTTCTTGCTTTATCGGGGACGGCAAGGAAGCACGTCCCACCTGTCGCCGCCTCGCCTTGCTTCGACACGCATCCAAGCTGACGAGGCGTGTAGTGCCATGCTGGCTGGTTGGCTGCTGAGTTGGTGCAGTGGCAGAGTCTTCACGAAAATCTGCATGCCACCACGCAGGTGTTTGCTGAGTTGGCCTGGAAGCTGCGCGCCGCCACGCAGGTGCCTGCCTAGTTGGTGGCCTGGCAGCTGTGTGGCAACGGCGGTGGAGCCCTGGCAGGTGCGGGCCTGGCTTCGGCCCTACGGATGTCTTTGGCAAGTCTTGCCGGGGCCCCGGCAAGGGTCTTGCCGCGGCATCGTGGGCGTCCCCGGCAAGGGTCTTGCCGGGGATCTTCGTCTTCTGGTTCTCATCTAGTCTTGTAGGCTTCTGATCTTCACAAAGATCTGCATGCCATCATGGAGGCGCCTCCCGAGCCTTGGTTCGAATGTGTCGGAACTCTCAGGCTCAAGGATGGCGGCCTCGCAAGTGTTGGGCAAGTTGCCCCGGCAAGGTTCTTGCTGGGGCTGTGGAGGCCGCCCCGGCAAGGGTCTTGCTCGGGGAGTTCACCTTGCCCTTCTGCTCTTCATGCTTCTGGTCTTGAGCGCTGCTCTGGTAGTCTTGCGTCCTTGCCTCCTCTGTCCCGCCAGGCGTGGTCGTAGGTGCGGCTGCAACTGCTCGCGCACAAGTAAAGGGGTACCAAAAGGACCCCTACTTTTCTACATCGACACCGATTTGCGGTTTTGAGTCCAGAATAAGACCCACATCTTTTTATTTCATGCACGGCCCTGAAAGGGGGAAGGGGTGGCCGTCTAGGCCCCTGAAATGGAGGGGGCCCACCAAGTGTGTGCATGCTCTATTTTATCAGCAGAAGGCTGGGCTAATTATTATTATTATTGATATTTCCATACAATTAACCAAGGTGCTGAGCAATATCGCCGGACACCAAAGACTGGGAAAAAGTAGGAACATCACCTGGCCATACGGCTTAAGGTTCGTGAACCATCTTCAACCCAAACAGCGTAAGAGCATCTTCCACCTTATTACAAGTCCTTGGGCAACAAGAAATATGAAAAGAACTAAAGTTCAGGTAGGCAAAAGCTTTTATCTCTCGAATTAACACACCATTTGGACAGCTCCCCCCTCCCCCTGCACCACCCCGCGCGGGCGACTCGAGGGGCGACAACCCTAGTCGCGCCAAGACTCCTCCATCCCCTACCTAACCTCGTCGCCGCCTGAGGCAGCCTCTGGCCAAGCCCGGGGTGCCGTCAAGGAAGGTGGCGGCAGGGCCTGCTGCTGCAATGCTGGTGCAGGCGGCATCAGATTTGGGGCGGCAGCCCCCTCTACTGAGGCACCACCGGCTTAGTGGCGGGCGGTGGCGCAGGTGTTTGGTCCTGGTGTTCCTGGTCGCGCGGGTGGCGGGATCTCGGAGGACGAGGGCGCGGTGTGGTGGTATTCACGATGGTCGACGACGCAAGATCTGGCGTCCCCTCCCCTCCCCTATACGGCATCCGGCCTGCTCGTGATTCCATGGGTCGCCGGCACTGGTGGTGCTAGTGGTGGGGAATCCAGTCCGGGCGAAATCCATGATTGGCTGCGTCGACGGCGACGCCCGAGGGTGCCATATCCGTGCTTGGAGGCGTCTGACAGGTCTGATCCCCCTACTAGCCCTTCCCCTAGTTCTCCTTCTTGAAGGTGTCATTTCAGGATCTTGTTGGTCGATGGGTGCTGTTGGGGTGCGGGTGGTGGCGGCGGTGGTACCCGTCTCGTAGTGGAAGTTTTTCCTCCTCTGTTTGCTGGACATCGTCAGCGGTGGTGTTCTGCTCGAGGAGAAGCTCCGTTGGGTCGTCCGGGCTGCGCTGAGTCCTCTATGTAGCCATTCTCCGGTGGCATCCACCATTGTTCTTGGGGGGACATTTTCATCTCGCGATGGTGTGGCGCCTTTCAATCCAGGCGAAGATGTTGTGTCCTTCTTCGGAGATGGATTTGGTTAGTTGTGCCGTGCCCGGGTATGTAGTAGCTTGGTGATGGCATTCCCCGAAATGGAGGGGGCCACCAGGTGTGTGCATGCTTTGTTTTATCAGCAGAAGGCTGGGCTAGTTAATTATTTTTTTGAAATTCTCATACCACTAACCAAGGCTCCCAGATATATCGCCAGTAACCAAAGACTGGAAAAAAGTAGGAAGATCACCCGGCCATACGGCTTGAGGTTCATGAACCATCTTCGAGCCAAACAGCACAAGAGCATTTGCCACCTTATTACAAGCTCGTGGACAATGAGAAATATGAAAAGAACTAAAGTTCAGGAAAGCAAAAGCTTTTATCTCTCGAAATAACACACAATTTGGGGCAAGATCAGAATCCGAGTTGATGGCAGCAACCAATTGTGCAGCGTCAGTTTCCACAATGACAAGGCTAATACCCCATTCCCGGGCTCTCTCCGTCGCATGGATGCATGCCTCCGCTTCAGTTTGTAGTGCATCTTGTGCATGGTCAATACGGCCAGCTACAAGACCCCACAACATCTCCCTCCGCATCAGGAATGACGAAGCCCCATCCACCATCAGAAGATTCAGGGTTAAAAGTTAAAACACACACCAGAGTTAATTTTGATTATGCCCGCTGCTGGTTTTTCCCAGACATGAACACCATTTTTAGGTGTCATTTCCTTTGCAGCAAAAAACTCCTTGTATTCCCATGCTGTCCGGCCGTTTGATTTGCAAGTAATCTGTTCAATCTTTATTGCTCGTTCCTCCATGCGAAGTATGTTTCTTGCCGTCCACCAGGTCCACAGAGTAGCGATGTCCAAACTTCTTCTCTGCACATCCCCTTTCGGAATCTCCTCCGTGACCATTTTTAGATCATGCAAAAGTGCACACGTCTCCCTACAGTGCTGGAGGCCAACCTCTCTCCATATGCATGGCTCTCATTGGGTTGCAGGCACTGACAGACGAGCACGAGTGGATGGTTGTGCAGCTTGCTTGCCTAGGTGACGGACGGGAACAAGGCACCGGTGTACCTTGCTTCTATTTCACGGTGCTCTCACTTGCGCCTCTACCGGCAGCGATCCTATTTTTGAGCCGTGGCTGCTCCATGGTGTGGCAGGCGCTGCCGCTCTTGATGAGGAAGGCGGGGGCTCCTAGTGGCAGCTGGTGCAGGCGGTGGTCGTGAGCGTTGTTCCCGCCGCAGCTCGCGACGGAGGGCGTGGTGAGGGGCGGCTGGGTCTCTCTGCGGAGAATGAGGGAGCTGCAAGGTGTGGCACGGTCCGGCGGCGGCCGTTGTTGGCTTTTGGTCGCCGGATCAAAACACCAGAGTAGCAGCAGCACACGTACGGCAAGAGCTAGCAAACAAGCAAGCAGGCAGACTGCTTGATTGGTGAACAGTGCCTACGCACTATGTCCAGATCGCGGTTCATGAAGAGACGGATACTCACCCGCCAAGGATGCGACCAGCCCTCCGAACATAGCATTGGACGGCGGTCCCAAACAATCAAAAGATATTTTGGAACCCGGACTGTCAAGTCCGGAAAGTCGTCAGACTCCGGATAATCGGTCAGGTCGGGGTTCGGATTTAATTCCACCCACCCACCCGGACATAGATGCTCTCATGAGCATCAAACAGCAGTCTCAGGAAAAGGTCCACCACTTTTGGGCCAGATTCCTCCTTGTCAAGGACAAGGTAAAAGATTGCCGTGACGAGGACGCAATATCAGCGTTCTGCAAAAATTGCACGGACGAAGGAATCCTCAACGCCATCAATCGCCGCTGCATACTGAAATTCTCTGACTTAGCAACAATCATACAAAAGTACTGCGCGATGGAGGGCGCCTGGGAAACTTGGGCAGCTCGCAGGGAACCGTCAGTCCCAACCAAACTCCACCTACAGGCGAAAAGGGCGCACCCTCGTGACACGCCCAGTCCAACACTCAAAAAACACAAAACCGTTATACGGCACGGCACCGTTCTGGAGGGGTGGCTTGATGGCCCATGCAAAATACATACAACAACAGATACCGTGGCAACCCACAGCCTTAGAGCATGTTGGATACTACGACAGGTAGCCAAGAGCGGCGAGGACATCCTTATCAAGGACGCCCCAGAACAGCACCCCCCAGAATACGACGACCCAAGAGTATTGACGGTCTTTGAGACATTCGCTTCAAACAACAAGCGCAAAAGGGCACTTCGTGAGCTCGACGAAGTCTGCCAAATTGCTGTAATAAACCCATGGAACGACACGGCTATAACATTCAACGCCGGTGACGAACCAAAGTACAGAACAGTACGAGCGCCAGCCGCGTTAGTCCTCAGCCCCACCTTGGATGGGTTTCGACTCACCAAGGTCCTCATGGACGGCGGTAGTGGACTAAATCTCATTTATGAGGATACACTCCATAAAATGGAAATAGACAGGAGCCGCATCAAGCAAAGTAACACACCCTTCCGGGGAATTATTCCTAGTCGGGAGGCGCGGTGCGCGGGCAAAATCACACTTGACGTGGTATTCGGCACGCCGGAGAACTATCGGTCCGAAGAAATAACCTTCCAAGTGGCCCCTTTCAGCAGCGGATATCATGCCCTGTTGGGGCGGGATGCTTTTACATGCTTCCAAGCTATACCTCACTACGGGTATATGAAGCTCAAAATGCCCGGACCAAACGGTATAATCACTCTCGTAAGTGATCCGGACATAGCACTCCGCGCTGAAAACAAAACTGCATCCTTGGCCCTAGAAGCTCTATCCGAAGCCCTCGCGGCCGAAGAGTTAACCGCACTACGCTCCACAGTGGACAAGGACGATGTGATCCTCGACAAACGCCCCAAATCCACCTCATTTAAACCAGCAGAAGAAATAGTCAAATTTTAGGTCCACCCAACGGACCCAAAGAAGACAGCATCTATCGGAGCTCAACTGAACCCAACAGTTGACACCGCACTACGAGAATTCCTGCGCGAAAACTCGGACATATTTGCCTGGCATCCTTCAGATATGCCAGGGATCCCACGCAAGTTGGCCGAACATAGCCTCAACATATTAAAGGGATTTAAACTAGTCAAGCAAACACTGGGGCGCTTTTCCGAACCCAAGCGACAAGCCATGGGGGTGAAGCTGGCCAAGCTCATCGAGGCCGAATTCATTAGAGAAATCAAGCATCCGGACTGGCTGGCAAACCTGGTGATGGTACAAAGAAGGATAAATCCTGGCGCCTATGTGTCGATTTCAAGGATCTCAACAAGGCTTGCCCTAAGGATCCTTTTCCCCTTCCCCGCATTGATCAAATCATTGACGCCACCGCAGGACACGACTCACTGTGTTTCCTTGATGCATATTCCGGATACCATCAAATCAAAAAAAAGGAATCCGATCAAGCTGCAACAGCATTTATTACCCCATACGGGCCATTCTGCTTCAACACTATGCCCTTCGGGCTCAAGAACGCCGGCGCGACATACCAACGCATGATTCAAACATGCCTGGAGAAACAGATCGGCAAAACAGTAGAAGCTTACGTCAATGAAGTCGTCATCAAAACTAGGCATGTCGAAACACTAATAGACGATTTACGTCTTATGTTTGACAACCTCCGGGCATATGACATTAAGCTCAACCGGAGAAGTGTGTCTTCGGCTTCCCCGCTGGAAAACTGATGGGCTTCATCGTTTCGAATAGAGGAATCGAAGCAAATCCGGCTAAAATCCGAGCTCTGTCACAGTTGGCTACACCAACAGACCTCAAACAGGTCGAAAAACTGGCAGGATGCGTGGCAGCACTAAGCCGCTTTATCTCCAGACTAGGATAAAAGGCACTACCACTCTATCGCCTCTTACGGCGCACGGATAACTTCGAATGGACAGACGCGGCGACTGCCGGACTGGAGGAAATAAAGACCCTCCTAGCAAGCAATCCAATCCTGGCCGCACCAAACGCAGGTGAACCCATGTTGCTATACATATCGGCAACACATCAGGTGGCGAGCGTCGTGCTTGTCGTCAAACGAGAACAGGACGGACACAAATTCCCACTTCAAAAACCAGTATACTACGTATCTACTGTCCTCACACCATGCAAATCTCGGTACCCCCACTACCAAAAGATAGCATACGCGGTCTTCATGGCATCCCACAAGCTACGACACTACTTCCAGGAGTGTTCAATCACGGTGGCTTCTGAGGTCCCACTCAATGACATAATAAACAACCACGATGCCACGGGACGTATCGCCAAATGGGCCATAGAGTTACTTCCATTCGACATAACATACAAGCCTCGTAGAGCCATCAAATCTCAAGTGCTGGCCGACTTTGTCGCCGAATGGACAGAGGCCGAACTCCCTAAAGAGTACGGTGCATACTCAAACTGGGTCATGTATTTTGATGGCTCCAAAATGCTGGCAGGACTAGGAGCGGGAGTCGTATTAACATCCCCCACTAGAGACGTCGTCCAGTATGTACACCAGATATTATACACAGACTCCAACAACGTAGCCGAATACGAGGCCCTACTGCATGGTCTTCGGATGGCCACATCCATGGGCATACAACGCCTGGAGGTGCGCGGGGACTCGAACCTCGCGATATCTCAGATAAACGGCGACTTCGACGCCAAAGATCCAAAGATGGCAGCTTATCGCAATGTCGTGTTAAAAATGTCGGCTTGGTTCGAAGGACTTGAATTTCATCACGTCACCCGAGAAAGCAATCAAGCAGCGGACGTCCAAGCTCGCATCGGCACTAAGCGCGACCCCGTCCCACCTAACATCTTCCTGGAAAGGCTCTTCAAGCCATCCTTGGTGTGGCAAGGGGAGGGCGGCGACCACAGTTCAGATCCGAACACAACCTCAAATCCCGAACATACAGATAGTGCCGGGCACTACTAGGAAAAGGCCTACTAGTGGCGCACCAGTTTTGCCTACTAATGGCGCACTACTGGTGCGCCACTAGTACCACGCCACTAGTATTAAATACTAATGGCGCACCACTGGTGCACCATTAGTATCTGGTATACTAATGGCGCACCGCAAGTGTGCCATTAGTATAGCCCACGGTGCGCCATTAGTATCTTGTATACTAATGGCACACCACATAGAAGTGCGCCATTAGTAACAATTTTTTTTCAATTTTTTTCGTTTTTTTTCTTAATCTCGGGTCACTATGGCTTAATCTTGGGCCAATATGCTTAATCTCAAGTCAAATCGCACTCTGTGGTCAAACTTCCCAGAAGGTCACCCATCCTCACACTACTCCAGCCCGAGCATGCTTAACTTCGCAGTTCTATCCAACCCCAGCACCAGCTCACTTCACAGGCACTTGTTGATATATCTACCATATCAATCCTATTAAACCTTGTTGATGTCTAGGACTTTGTTCATGTTCATGAGTATGATGAAATTTTGAAAAATATTTCAAACTTCCCGGTCATATTACGTATCATTTTTTGAAAAAAAATTCCAAAAAAAATTCAACACCAATTTTTTTTCTGTTACTAGTGGCGCACCTAGTAAATGGTGCGCCACTAGTAAGTTTGAAATTTTTTGAATTTTTTTGCCTCTAGATCTTGAAAGCCCCGTAACTTTTTTCTGTTAGGATTTTGAGGATTTTGAAAATGTTTAATGGGGTTCCCCCTGTTAAATTCGGATGTAACTTTTCGAGTAGATGATTTTTCATATAAAAAACTTTTTAATCCGAGTTCGTATGCAAAAGTTATGCCCATTTTACAAATTCCAGAGAGATTTTGCAAATAAAGTCGAAATTAATATTTGTAAATTTTCCCAACAACTAGACCACATATCACATGGGAAACTTATTTTCTTTTATTTTTTTGACATTTCCATTATTTTCTTTTATTTTTTTAACTGAAAAGCCGGTCCAAGGGGGGGCATTCGGTGGAATTTTTGGGCCAAGTTAGTAATGGCGCACCGTGGGAGTGGTGCGCCATTACTAGTTCAACTAGTAATGGCGCACCATACACACGGTGCGACATTACTAGTTTTGAAAAAAAATAAAAAAAATTGAAAAAAATTACTAGTGGCGCACCGTGGATGTGGTGCGCCATTACTAGTTTAACTAGTAATGGCGCACTATCCACTGGTGCGCCATTACTAGTTTTGAAAAAAAAATTGAAAAAAAATTTGAAAAAAATTACTAGTGGCGCACCGTGGATGTGGTGCGCCATTACAAGGTTAACTAGTAATGACGCACTATCCACTGGTGCGCCATTACTAGTTTTGAAAAAAAATGAAAAAAAAATTTGTTACTAATGCCGCACCGTGGATGTGGTGCGCCATTAGTATTTGGACACTAATGGCGCACCGACACATGGTGCGCCATTAGTATATAGTAGTGGCGCACCACATGTCTGGTGCGCCATTAGTGGCCATATCATCTATAGCCCTTTTCTTAGTAGTGGGGGGCTCAGCCACCGAAATAACACCATCGGCCCATCTCATTATGGCAGTCATTGCCCCATGGACTTCCTGGCCTACATTAATAGGAAGGAGCTTCTCGACAACCAGCATGAGGCTCGCCGCATTATCAGGCGTTCGAAGGCCTACAAGGTCCACGACGGAGAGCTCTACAAGAAAAGCACTACCGGAGTACTTCAAAGATGTATCTCCGAAGAAGAAGGGCGGCAGCTGTTAGCGGAAATTCACGCTGGCCTCGGCGGACACCAAGCCACAGCTCGGGCCCTCGTTAGCAAAGCCTTCCGCACTGGGTTTTATTGGCCAACAGCCCGAACAGACGCGGAGGACCTTGTCCAACGCTGCGTCGGATGCCAGCTCTTCGCCAACCAAAGCCACATGCCCCCAACTGCCTTGCAAACTATCCCCATTACTTGGCCTTTTGCAGTCTGGGGCTTGGATATGGTCGGACCCCTTAAAGGGGGAAGCCATAAGAAAAAATATCAGCTGGTTATGGTGAACAAATTCACCAAGTGGATAGAGGCTAAACCGGTCAAAACGGCTGAGTCCGGCCCGGTGATTGACTTCATATCCGGTGTTGTGCACCGTTATGGTGTCCCACACAGCATCATCACCGACAACGGCTCCAATTTCACAGCCGACGAGGTAAAAACTTGGTGTGCTAATATGGGTATTAAACTCGACTACGCCTCCGTCTACCACCCACAAACCAACGGTCAAGTCGAACGAGCCAATGGTCTTATTATGAGCGGCATCAAGCCCAGACTAGTGCATTCTTTGAAAGAATCAGACATGCACTGGGTTGAGGAGCTCAACTCCGTACTCTGGGGGCTGCGGACCACGCCCAACCGTACTACTGGATACACACCTTTCTTCATGGTGTATGGCGCAGAGGCTGTATTGCCCTGCGATATTATTCACGACTCACCTCGAGTGCGTATGTACGAAGAGAGAGAGAAGTCGAGCTCGATCGACAGGACAGCCTAGATGCCCTGGAGGAGGAACGCGATGTGGCAAAGGCCCTTTCGGCATTCTACCAACAGCAGGCTCGAAGATACCAAAGCAGAGAAGTACGGGCCAAGACTTACAATGTTGGCGAACTCGTTCTATGCCTGCCGGAGAAGAAAAAGGACAAACTCAAGCCCAAATGGGAGGTTCCCTTCATAATTGACGAAGTTCTCACCGGAGGAGCGTACCATCTTCGTGATGCATCAGACAATCGCCTCGAGCCGAACCCCTGGAACACGGCCAGACTCCAAAGATTCTATGCCTAGCGCTGAACTCCTTGTTCATCTCCTTCTCCCTTGTAGTTTCCATTATTTTTCTCTCTTTTCCGATTACTTTTTTATTCTTCACTTTAAAGTTTTGGTACGGCTAGACCGCACACCGCTAATACATACATATTTCAAATATGTATGTCCATTATACCTAGGGGCTTCTTGGACAGAAGCTTTTTATCATTATTCTTCGAGCATCAAGCTCTTGACATATGAGTTCTTCCATATGTACCTTTTCTTCGCCACTATATGCATCGATATGACTTAAGTTTTGGCCAAGTTGGGTTGCCTAGCTCCTATGCTTATGACCTACGTTCCCATTAGTTGGGCTAGGGCATAAAGGGAGCACCTCTGCGATTGTTACTGCAGGGTCATCCGGATGTGTACCTCAGACTGGGTGAAGCCGAAAGCTAGCGTTCTTAAGGAAATATTCGGTCGGTGAATTAAAGACATTTTTGCAGTTACTCCATTGGTAACCCCCAAAAGTTACATAAACGGTGATTTTTTCCATCACAACTCGGACATGTACATTAGTACATGCACACCCAGGGAAAGGAACCCTTAACGGAACTATTCTCTCTGGAAGATGTTTCTTACGACTTAAATGTAATATAACATAACTAGCAGAATAAAACTTGTCTGTTCAAGGAACTATGACCCCTACGCCTAGTTTTCAAGGCATACCTCGGCCTATTCGGCCGCGAGGGTATCCAGAAACACTCCGCACCCTTGAGTCCGGAGGTTAAAGCGAAAAGGTCTGCCATGACAAATGCTATACAATTCAGCTAGAATTACACAGGGCAAGGAAAGTACATAGTCACTTCGACTCAAACACTTCCCCCTCTACACCGTCCAACAGGCGGTCTAACTTACAATCCTGTTGGGAATATTTGGCGGCCACCTCTACTTGGTCATATACTAAACTAACGGGAATTTCTTCCCCATTTGACCCTAGCGGTCCAACCCGGGCCATGTGATTTGGGTCCAGCTTGGTATATCGCGTTTTCACCATGGCCCAGGCTTCTCGCGCACCCTCTCGGCAGGCCGATATCTTCCATAGTCGGATACGCCGCCGCGCTCCCTTGAACAGCTCTACAAGCTCCTCCATACTTCCTGGAGGGGAGTCGGACGGCCATAGGGACTTGGCCACGCTCCGCATGGCTAGCCGAGCATGCTCGTGCACTTGTGACAGCCTCTGCAGTAGATCACTTGATGATCCGGACACCTCCTCTTCAGGACAGCCCTTCAGTACACCTGCAAACATGACAATATCAGTCCCATTTATCTCTGAGCTACTTCACAAATAGTTCGGACACATACTGAAGATACTGCCCTGCAGCTTTTTGTTCTCCTTCACGGAATCGGCTAGCTGGGCTCGAACATCTTTCAACTCTTCACGCAATGCAGTGTTGGAATCCTGTAGCTTGTTTTTTACCGTCTCTGACGCGGGTCAGTACACGCTCGCCTGCGGCATGTTGCCTTTTCGCCTCTTTTTCTCCCTCTTGGGCGACCTTCAACTTCTCTTCAAGTTGATCAGAAGACCCTATTACGCGATCAGCAGCAGCGTTAGCACAGTTGGTACATAATCATTGTTCCTCGGTGGAGGGGAACATTACCAGAAGATGACTTCTTGACGTTTTCCAGTTCGGCGGTGGCAGCTTTTAGCTGCGCCGGACACTGCTCCAGCTCTTGGGCTAGCAGGCCATTCTTCTCTGTGAGGACCTGGTTGTTCAACGATCCTTAAATCAGTTGTGCCAACTGCTTTCGGTCTCGGGGGCTACAGGCATACGGCTATCCTTTCTCGACAAAGAAAGCTTACCTGCACATCTGTCAGATATTGCCTTGTGGCTTTTCTAAGCCTGTCTCGAGTAGCTCGGATGTATGCGTCGCCCGATCTAAAGGCATTGAATGCCTCGTCCGAGAACTTCGGGTCTCGTAAAACAGCCCTGCAGCACCGATGATTCATGGCGCTCTCTACCTCCAGTTGGCGACAAACATATTTTCCGAACCCTCGGCCGAAGGGTAGTCCGGCGTTGTTCCTACATCGGCCCCCGTCTCCCCGACTAGACCTAAATCCCGGTTGTCGGGAGCACGACCGACCGGACCCCTGGACACATTGCGGCGAACCTTTTTCCTGTAATCAAATAGACGCACAGGTCACAGTTCGATACGGCCACTGAAAAACATATTTATCCGTACCTCCTCGATGAAGGCCCGGCGGTGCCTTCACCAATCCTCCTCTTCGAAGGCCTGCCCGGCGCAGGAACCGACCTCCTTGGAATCGTCGAACGCCTCCCCTGTAGAACGCACGACAATGCGGTGGGTGAGGCAGAGTAAGAGCACCCTTTCAGAGAAGGTGTTTCTTGATTACTTACCTGTGAAGCAGGAAGAACGCCAGGGTAGTCGGCGGTGATGGCCACTTCTGTGCCATCATAGCTTGTCTGGTAAAACACCCCCACCGCGAGCACCACAAATATATCCGGATCCTCTTCAAACCCGGGATCAAGCTCCCGGTTGTGGTTCTCTGGCTGTGGGGCAGGACTATGAAGTCCCTCGGTGACCTTTCGCCAGTGCTGTCATAAGCAAACGAACATGGAATTTATCAAAGGTAATGTGGAGACGGAAGGAGTAAAAACAGAGGGGTTGGGGCTAAGGTCCGGTACCAACTGGGAGGGTTATACATAGAGTACCCGTCTCTGAGTTTGATGTGAAGAAATTCCTCTTCCTCCTCTTTGAACAGTTCAGCTAATATCTTAGCCAAAGCGGCAGGGGTATCCCGACCTTTCCGGCTGCAGCGAGAGGCGTCATCCTCCCCATTGTAGTGCCACATTGGAAGCCCTCTGTATTGCAGCGGCTGAACCCCTCGCGCTATGGAGATCGCCATAACCTCGATTACTATGAGTCCGGACTGAGCGAGCTCTTTTATCTTGCTCATCAGCTGACGAACCTCCGCACCATCTTCCTCTTCAAGGCTCCGGGGATGCCAACTGTGGCGTTTCTTCAGCGGGATGCTCACAAATTCAGGAAGACCCTTTCGAACTGGGTCGGGAAGCGCGACGTCCTCAATATAGAACCATTTGGAGGGCCATTCATCAGGTGCCTTCCTTGGTGTGCTGGATGGATATCCGGTATCGGTGACGCGCCATACTTCGGCTCCGCCCACTTCAAATATTCACCCTTCATGATTGGGCGGGACGAGACAGAACAACTTCCTCCACAACTCGAAATGAGCCTCGACGCCCAGGATCAGTTCGCATAAAGCGACGTAACCCGCAATGTGCAGAATGGAGGCCAGAGTGAAGATGTGCGGTTGGAGGCCGTAGTACTCCAGAAGCCCTCGGAGGAACGAATGGATTGGAAATCCAACGCCTCTTAGTACGTAGGGGACAAAACACACTCGCTCCCCCCCAGACGGATTGGGGAAGTCCTCTGCTTGAGTCCCACCATTGAAGGAAGCTAGCCCCGCTCGGATAGGGACTAGATCTGCAGGGGGAAGAAATCCCTGCGTTTGCAACTTCATCAATTGGCTATGAGACACAGAACACCTCTCCCACTCGCCTTTCTCTGGGCTGGAACGAGCGGTTGAGCTGGAAATGCTAGCCATGCTGGAATGGTTTCTCCTAAGTAGTCTTTGGGGATTTCTTCTGCGTGGCGCCGAATGGATCTAGGATCTAATCTCTTTAAATAGGCGCCCTTCCTTGCATGGACGGGGTGTTATTTGCAAAAATACCCTAACCTTCCACATTCGCTCGGCACGTGGGAAACGAAGATTATTTAACGCGCAGAAGCCAAGGAGGCGACATTGCATCAATCGCCGAATACATTACTTAGAGATCATTGAAGGAGGAACCCGCCTTGCACTGCTGAAGACAATATGTGTGCCAAACACCTCGCTATTGAAGACTGGTTCGGGGGCTACTGAGGGAGTCCTGGACTAAGGGGTCCTCGGGCGTCCCGCCTTTATCCTTTGGGCCAGACTGATGGGCTATGAAGACATGAAGACCGAAGACCATACTCGTATCCAGATTGGACTCTCCTTGGCGTGGAAGGCAAACTTGGCGACCAGCTATGAAGATTCCTTCTTATGTAACCGACTCTATGTAAACCCTAGATCCCCCCGGTGTCTATATAAACCAGAGGGGATTGTCCGGAAAGGACAGATACACATTACCATAGCCATATAGGCTAGTCTTCTAGGGTTTATCCATTACGATCTCATGGTAGATCAACTCTTGTAATACTCATATTCATCAAGATCAATCAAGCAGGAAGTAGGGTATTACCTCCATAAAGAGGGCCCGAACCTGCGTAAACATCGTGTCCCCCGTCTCCTGTTACCATCGATCCTAGACGCACAGTTCGGGACCCCCTACCCGAGATCCGCCGGTTTTGACACCGACAGTCCTCCCCTGCATCATAATCAGTTGGAAATTCAACTGTGAATATGTTACCGTTTGGAGCATCGTCGGCTGCTGTGCTCCAATTCCACGCTTGGTTTTCTTCAAACACGACGTCGCATGCAATCCGTAGACGCTTGGTTCGTGGATCGTAGAAGCGGTATGCCTTGGTGCCGGAACTCCTCTCGTATCCGATGAACACCATCTTGGTGCTACGATCAGCAAGCTTTGAGAGATGCGGCTCTAACGTCTTCACATGCGCCACGCACCCAAATGTCCGTAGATGAGACACATTCGGCTTATGTCCGTACATTTCTTCATACGGAGTCTTGCCGATCACCGCCTTCGTTGGAGCCCGGTTGAGAAGATAGACTGCTGTCGAGACAGCTTCTCCCCAAAAAGTCCCCGGCAAGTTCTTGCTCTTGAGTAAACTTCTCGCCATGTCGACGATGGTTCTATTGCGCCTTTCAACAACCCTATTCTGCTGCGGCATATAAGGTGCCCTGTGGAACCTCTTTATGCCAATCTTCTCGCAGTAGTCATTGAACTCGTTCAACGTAAACTCTCCGACGCGATCTGTCCGTAGAGCGCGAACCTTCAGCTTGTGTTCCATCTCCGTTGTAGCCTTCAGCTTCTTAAACGCTTCAAACACCTCATCTTTAGATCGTAGGAGAACGACCCACATATATCTCTAGTAGTCATCTACCACTAGGAAGAAATACTTCTTTCCTCCGTGAGTTGCTGGGGTGATAGGGCCACATAGATCACCATGGAGCAGCTCGAGTGCATCACTTGCACGATAGGTAGACTGAGCAGGGAACGGCCTGCGGTACTGTTTTCCAACCAAGCACCCATCACATACTCGATCAACATGGTTGATAAACGGCATCCCAGATACCATCTCCATCCCCGACATGTTCTTCAAGGCGTAGAAGTTGACGTGTCCAAATCTAGCATGCCATAACCACGAATCATCATCACTCTTGGCGAGCCAACACTCCGGTTGAGATAGATCAAGGTTGAGGATATAGATCCTGTTCCGCGTGCGATTCACACGCGCTAGCACGTTTTGGAGGTTGTCGAAGATCGTCATCACTCCATTCTCAATATCCACCTTGCATCCAATCTCGTCAAGTTTCCCGACAGAGATGATGTTGTTGCGGAGCCGTGGGATGTAGTACACTCCGGTGAGTATGCGATGTTCTCCTGTGAGGCCATCAAAGAGGACAGAACCTTGCCCGCAAATGTCCACATTTGAACCATCACCGAACTTTGCCGAGCCTCGAACATCATATTTTAGCCCGTCATGTGGTTACTGGCACCCGTGTCTAGATGCCATGACATGTTCTGGTTTCCGGATAACTTCGGTATTACTTTCTTCTCATGAAGTAGCACCTTCCGGCTTGGTTTCACAACCACCGTTTGGATGAGATCACAAACTTCAGCCATCAGAAGACCTGGACGTTCGCCTTCTTGCTTCACCAAATTTACCTTGATCTCACGCTTGTTAGGCTCCACGAGATCACAAACTTCGGGCATCAGAAGACCTGGACGTTCGTCTTCCTGCTTTGCCAAATTTGCCTTGATCTCCCTCTTGTTAGCCTCCGGACAATCCTTCGCAAAGTGACCCATCTCGTTGCAGTTATAGCACTTGACCTCGGACATATCCAAGTTCCGTGGCTTCCGCTCTTTAGATCGGTCCGCCTTACCACGACCTTGTGGCTTGCCTTTTCCTTTGCCTTCTTCGGTTTGTCCGCCGCGCTTCGTGTTGCTTGAGCCTTCGCTGACGTTGCGCCTTCCTTTGCTGCTTGGGGACTCCCAATCTGCGCGCGAGTACATGTGTTGGTCACCACCTCCTCCGTTGCCTTTCCGGCAACCACGAGCATTCTCTTCCCATGTCCGCAAGCGTCCGATCGCCTCTGTTATGGTCATGTCGTCGATGTCATAAAGCAGCTCAAGCGTGCCGATGACGTATGTGTATTTATCAGTCACCGAACTGAAAAACTTCTCTACAATCTCGGTTTCCTCGAGCTTTGCACCAAGCGCGCGGATCTCTCCCACCAATGTAGTCAAACGCATGGCATAGTCGTTCACCGATTCAGTTTCCTCCATCTGCAACTTGTGAAATCGGCGCTTCAGCACTTGTGCCCGAGCCTTCGTGACGCGATCTTCTCCAATCCTCATCTCTTTGAGTGTGTTCCACGCCTCTCTTGCTGTTTCGTACTCCGCCAATGTCATCAGCACGGAATCCGGCATAGACTGAGCTATGGCGGCCATGGCACCTTCGTCGCACTCCTCGTCGACGTCGTCGTCCGTGATGGCCTCCCACACTCGAAGGGTTCGGAGAATGATCTTCATCTTCACCGCCCACACACCGTAGTTGGCGTCGGTGAGCATCGGGTACTGGATGGGGATGTTGAGATGCGCCAATACGTTGGCGCCGCCCGTTCCACCACCAGTGGTTGCTGACTTGCCGCCCTTGTTCACCTTGTCGACGTTCTTGTTCGCCTTGGAACCGCCGTTGCCGGACTTGACCGACTCCTTGTCAGTGTCCGTCATCGTAGATCGTAGATCGTCGAGGCTCTAGATACCAATTGTTGGCTTTTGATCGCCGAATCAAAACACCAGAGTAGCAGCAGCACAGGTACGGCAAGAGCTAGCAAACAAGCAAGCAGGCAGACTGCTTGATTGATGAACCGTGCCTATGCACGTACGTAACGTAGCCGGGCTAGCTTGCTAGATCGGTCAGATTGATCGTCTCTTCGGCGTCGGCGGAACTCTCGTGGCTGAACGTAGCGACAGGAAACAGATCAATAAACTATTTGGTGATGGCCACAGGTGCCTGTCGCACTTGTTGAATACTTTGTATTGATCTTTTCATTGTGATACAAAAGCTATCCTCCCGGTGCTTTATATACGGGGCCACAGCTAGGCGTAGGTCGGATGTTTTTCTCGATTTACAAACCGCGTTCGCGTCCGTCCGATCGAACAACCCTGGTCCGTCCGATCTCTGAGCTGAACCACACGCACGCTCCCACCTCCGCTCCGCGAGCGGTTGCAATGAACTTTGACGGCCGATCCCCACCCGCAGATCGCGGGCGTTTCCCCCCACCGGGGATAGGTCACGATCCGGCCGCCGCCTCCCCTTCCCTCCACCTCTTCCCCAACGCCACCCCCACCCCCTGCCCGCGATGGCGCACCACATCGCCAGAGACATGGCCTACTCCGCCATGGGTGGGGACATGGCCTACTCCGCCATAGGTGGTAGCTCCGGCGGGGTTCGGCTGTTCCCCGGCGGACGACTTCAGCTCCGGCGAGCGCCTTCGATCTCAGGCGACAAAGTTCTGCTACGCGCATGTACCGAGATCCTCCAATTGTTTTCTCTGATGCTCCTCCGGCTGGATCCGCTGCAAATTGGGTGAGCTTCCCCTGCTGCGAAATCCTCTGAAATCCTCCACTTGTTTATGTGTTGCATTGACATTTGCCAGTTATGCTCATTGGATGTTGCTATGCTAATTGGTTTTAATTCACAAAAAGTAGAAAAAAACAAAAATGTTTGAAACTACAGATTATGTTGCTTTGGTTCAGTTCAGTAACAAGAAAAAAAGGTTGTGTAAAATTGGAAAAGGTTACTTTCAGTGACCCTGAATGTTGCTTTGATTCAGAGAATGCAACAGCACTGCATGTTTGCTTGCTTTAAATTCAGAGGATGTAAGACTACTGAATGTTTGCTTTGCTTTAGATTTCAGATATTGCAAAAAAATGTTGAAAATTCAGCTTCAGAAAAATATTTTTGCTGCTGAAAATAGCAAAAAACAGTAGTAGATTAGAGACCTTATGCATGTTATAGTGGTGTTAGTCTATGGATTTCAGCAAGCACAAAAACTCGATGATGAAAAGAAATGTTATTTGAAGTTGATAAAAAAGTTATGCAGCACCAAAACATGTCGTAAAATGTACTACTACAGTACTACCTATAGATCTTATAAACATGCTGCAATGAAAAATATACTACTGATATACATGTTGATGTTTCATCTATAAAAAATGTTTCTCTTGCAAAGAAATGTTGACCTCAAATACTATTCAACTGCTACTGATGGTGTTGTTCTACTGTTGTTGCAATGATGTAGCATACCGAAGATGGGGCGGCAAATGAGGAGAGTTTTGTTCAGCAACCTTTCACAAGTCATGGTGGTGGGGATTCAGATGGTGTCCTAAACACTCACGGTGGAATGCATGATGCAGATGAGGATGATGATATTTCATCTCAGCCACTTCTGCCCTATGTTGGCATGGAATTTGACTCAATTGAAGATGCCCAAAAGTTCTATAATGACTACGCATTTGGAATGGGTTTTGGTTCACGCATAGCTTCCTCAAAAAACAGCCAGAAGAAAGGTCCACAAAACTTATCAAGAGGGTCTTCCAATGTATGCATGCTGGCAAACCGGAGACTACATGTGAGACAAGCAGCCACTCGGAAGGAATTGCAGCAGGGGGAAGCTCATCAAGCAAGCAGGCCGGGGTTGAAATGGATGTGACAGTCAAGCGTCAGAGGAATCGGATTATGCGTTATGATTGCAAAGCTCATATGATTGTTGGCCTCAGGGGCAATAAGTGGGTTGTTACCTAGTATGTTGCACAACATACACACCCTTTGATGCAGCATGAGGAGATTGTGAGGTTCTACCGCTCACACCGCAAAATTCCAGAAGAAGATTACCAACTACTGATGACAATGCATCATGTAAACTTGTCAACTACAAATTGCATGGGAATGCTTGGAATGGTCCATGGCGGAGACCGGAGGAAACTGCCATATGTGAAGAGGGATGTTTCAAATGCGCGTTCCAAGCTGCGACAAAATCAGTCATTTCAGGACATGGATATGATGGTTGCTTACTTTAAGAGGCGTCAAGCTGAGAATGCTCAATTCTACTACGCAACAGAAGTTGACAAAGAAACAAACGAAGTGACAGCTCTGTTTTGGGTGGATGGAAGGACAAGAGCATTGTACCCAAAGTACAAAGATTGTGTGTTCTTTGACACAACATTTTGCACAAATCGGTACAATCTGCCTTTCGCTCCTATTGTTGGTGTGAACAACCACTTGCAAACCGTGCTGCTAGGTTGTGCCTTGGTGCCAAATGAACAAATAGAAACTTTCAAGTGGGTGTTTCAACATTGGATGATTGCAATGAATAATGAGCACCCGTTGCACCTAATGACTGACCAGGACAAGGCAATGTAAACAACAATAAAAGATGTCTTCCCAAACACAGTGCATAGGTGCTACAAATGGCACGTCTAGCGAAAAGCAAGGGAAAAGTTGGGTAGGATCCTGAGCATGGATGAAAATTTTGAGCAGGTTTTCTATGGGGTTATCAATGATTCGGAGACGGTGGATGAGTTCGAGGAGAATTGGCAGCATATGCTGCATTGCTTTGACTTGGTTGACAACAGACATCTAAGCAACATGTGGCGTAAGCGAGAGACATGGGCTCCAGCATACTTCCGAAAGAACTTCTTCCCATTTACAAGCACTACAGGGCGGTCTGAGGGTCTCAACTCCTCCTTCAAGACATTTGTCAACCCTCAAGACTCTGTCTGGAGATTTGTACAACAATATGAGGTGCTTCAAGAAACAATGTTGGACCGTGAAGACAATCAAGCTTTCATAGGCCACGCAACAACTGCACCACTTTACTCAAGGTATGTGTGTGCTTTGTAGAGAGAAAAAGTTAGAACAGGGAACTTTGAGAACCCCCGAATATTTCCAGTGAATGTTGTGTTGGCAGAGGAGAAGTTTGAATGCAGCTGCAACTGTTTTGAGATGAATGGGATTATTTGTGCACACATCATAAGGGTAATGGTGCATCTCAATGTCCAAAAAATTCCATAAAGATACATGCTAGAGAGGTGGTCAGAAGCTGCGACAACGGCAATGAGCGGTGGTGGATGTCTCCTAGATTTTGGGCACCCTGCAACCAACACTCTCAAGTACAACGCCTTGTGCAGAAAGTATACATGGTTGGTTTCACAAGCTTGCAGCAACGATCTTGCCTACAAAATAATGAATGATGCAGCTCACCAACTTGAGCCCCTCATAGCTGCAGCAAAGCAAGGGGCGCTCCCAGAACAACAGGAAGCAAATCAGCGGCAAGTAATGGAACAGCAACAACAAACCCCCGAGCCAACCACTGTGCCGCAACCTGATGGCGATGCCATGCTTCAGAACCCCGCACGTGTTCCAAAAAAAGGGCGTCCGACTGAAAAATCAAAGAGGAGAAAGACTCTGCTTGAGCAACGAGAAGATGCACATAAGAATAAAGCTAAGAAAGATGAAAAGAAGCAAACCAAGCCCAGAGGAAAACCTGGACCAAAGAAGAAAGCGCCTCCTTGCTCGTACTGCAACGAAGAAGGTCACGGTGTCCAAACATGCCAGTACTTGAAGGCTGCAATGGGGGTCAAAAAATGTCCCTACTGTGAAGAGCAAGGTCATGCTGTGCAAGAATGTCCCTACCTAAAAGCTGCAATGAAGACAGATGCTAGCATGGCTAGAGCAACAGAGCTTAGGCTGTGATCAACTTCGACCAGAAAAAGAAAAAGAAAACTCTCTTGCTACTACACATTTGTAATATTGGTTACATAGATTAGTTTCTTAACAAAGAGAATGGTGCAATTTACATTAGAGGACAAAAAGTAGTTATTTCATCATGCATTGAGTTGTGCCTGATATAATGTTCTTCTTTTTCTGAAATTACAATTCCCCTTGTTGCTTATGATATTGTTGCTGGCTCATTGTACTTCCACCATTGTAGCTTTTATTTTGAAAGGTTTCGTTGGGACAACAATGCATGATGTTGTTGCTGGCTACTTAAACATACAAGTACATTGAAGCATCCTGTTTTAAAAACTTTTCCATAAAAAACACACTGGAGAAACTGCAGCAAAAACTTTTGACATACCCGTTGCCACATAGAAAGGATATTGCATTACATTTCCTTTTGTTTTAGTGAGATTGAAAAGTTATGAAGATGAAGAGAAACAACAGCCTGACAATCGCCCCAACCCCACCCTATTGTTGCGATTATTCAACTTCACACACGATTACATGTGTGAGTACAGTGTATTGACTTTCATTGATGATGTCGAACTTCACTGTAATTACTAAATCCATATAAAAAAGGTGTATATATATATGATTAATAGAGATACTAGCAGATACACTGTAACTACTTGTGCGAAAAAAAAGATATCAAGACAGGTACGGTCAAAGTATATCAACAATCTTCTTGAAAAGGCAAGTAAAAAACAAATAATCCTTGCATAAGCTGACAAACAATCTTGAATAGGCTTCACAAAAAACAAATCCTTGCATACAGTCACACACTGAAACATTCCTGTGCTTCACTCAGAGTTGCATTGTGAAAAAAGTTCAGTTGAGCTGGCTAGAAGAACAAGCTCTCAACTACACTCGAGCTGGCTACAAGAACATGCTCCCAACTACACTCTAGCTAGCTACAAAAACTCGCGTCAGCAGTACTAGGCCACCGCTGCCATGACTCCTCCTGTTGCAGAAGCTCGAAAACACCCATCTAACGCTGAAGAAGCAGCTTTAGCTGATGCGCGGGGTCCAACTTGTTGCTTCGGTGTCTCAACAGATCTGCTGCAATGTGTTTCCGAAGGTTTGGGATGTAATCCTAGGAAGCAATAAGACAGGAAACAAGTAAAAATTTAGTCATGAAACAGATCCCAATCAAGTTGAGAAGAATTACACAAAAAAATATGGTTTGCTATCTAAAGAAAATACCTCGCCAAATGACAGCATAACAAGGCCACAGTTATAGCTGAAAAAATAGAAGGTATATAGTTATAAAATGCAAAAGCAGCTTTAGGTGAAAAAAGAGAAAAATGTCTCTAAATGCAAAATAAACACATATTCTGCTGGGACAAAAATGCTTACTAAGTTTTTTGTTGAGGGTAATCAAGTGGGGTGAATAGCGAGTAAGACTCGAGATTGTGCTTAAAAAGTGGCTCCCTCATTGCAACACTCTTGATGTTTGCGACCTGATCAAACCCGATAAAACATGGACAAACAAAATGCATAAGTGTGCGGTGTGGAAAAGCAAAAAGAAGGAAAAGATTTGTTGCACCAAACTCCAACAGGAGCATTACCACATTCTTAGTGATCCTGTCCATCTCAAAAAGGTCTTCCGAGTTCCTAATGGAGTCAAAGATATTGAACTCCTTTTGGGTGATGTTAACAACAACTACTGCCCAGTGCTTTTTGTGTACAACCATGAAGAATAGCTGCAATGCATCAAAACAAAGTAGAACCAGAAAATCCATTTAGAAAAAAATGTAAAAAAATAGAAAAAGAATGCAAGATGGAACAAGATAAGAACTTACCAGGTCAGATTTTGAAATGTGATTTTGTAAGCAAGCATTCTTAAATTCTTTTTCGCACACCTTCGGATCAAACACATCTGGCTCAGCACTGAGTTTCAACTGATGGAGAAAATCACAAAACAAAACAAAAATATTAGAGGGCAGACCACAACTATATGATAAATCAAAAAAGTTTTGAAACAACAGATAGAAAAAAAGAGATTTGAACACTAACACTCATCAACACTGAGAAAACAAAATTTTTTGGCTTCTTCTTCTTCACTGACTGATCATAGTTGAATGTCTTCAGGTATAAGGTCATGACCTCATTGTCAATCTCCGCTCTTGGCTTTAGAGATGCATGAAAATTCTCGAGAGATGTATGGAAGCCATCTCTTTCAATGAAGTTGGGACTGCAAAAGAAAATTTGTGTTGATTTTAGATAAAAACAACAAGAGATATGCTCACATATCAAACTGTTTCATCTATGGAAACACAAAAAAAAGATTTCAGGCAAAAATGAGTAATAGAAAAGCATCATCATATGACTCACAAAAGCTCGTTTTTCTTTGGTTTTCTTGTCTTGTATCTGGTCATTACATAGTGATGGTGTAAGGCATCACCGTGTGCATCAACCTTAATCTTCTTCATCGTTGGCACATTGTCTGGGGAGACAGCCACCCTTTTCTTCTTTGACTGTTTACCAAGACTGTTGGACTCACCCCTGACCGCAACATTCGCCTCGGTTGTCTCGTGCAAATCCACTACTACTGCACAACATTGCAACAACACAAAAAACAGAAAGAAAAATGAGAATGCAAAAAGGAAATGCACTGAGAAAACTCTTAGATAAAAAGGAGCTTGTGTTCTGAAGCAAGAAAAAACCTTGAGGTCCATCGGAGGAAGCGTTTTTGAATGAGATGGGGGACACATCAAACACAGGCCCCGGAATGTCGTTTGCCCTAGGGAGCTTTGCAGTTGTGTCAAATGTTGCGGTTGGGAGGTTGCTAGGCCTTTCAACTTGAGGAGTGTTGTCAAAGTTTGGCACTGATGGGATTGAATTCTGCACATCAGAGCTAGAAGCATTTGGTGTCTGCACATGCTTGACTAGTATGTCTACTTTTTGATTCATCCACTCATAGTCTTCGGTCCCCTCCGAGAAAAGAGCACAAGATGGGCCATCTTCCCACTCCAAGGCAGTTAGCATCATTGCCTGCACCGTGCCCTGGGAAAGAACTGGTGTTTCAACCTTATCAGAAGCTCCTGAAGGATCGATGTTGCAAGCATCTTTGGGGGTCACCTTTCCGCCCTGATGTATAACTTCCTCCTGCTCCACACAATCCTTCCCATGAGAATGATTGCTACTCTCACCTTGTTGCAATGCAGCAGCCCTGGAACGCTTAGCAACGCTTGTGCTTTGACCCGCCTCCTGTTCCGCTTCCACCCCAACCTTCTCACCTAATGCACCGGTCTCCACTACTTTGGGAGCAGCGACTACAACACCAGGTTGTGCCTTGTTCTGATCATCAGCACCTGCTTCTGCCCGGGAATCAGGATCCGATAATGGACACTTGGAAGAGTGGATAGAAATGCCTGCTGCAGTGGTTGTTGGGGTGCCAATAGTCACCGCTCCTGTGCGCTCGACACTGCTTGTTGCAATGACTCTTGGGGCGACAAAACCTTCACTCCTGTGCTCATGGTTTGACACTGCATTGGAGTGCGCTTCCATCAACATGAGAGCCAACCGCTTGCAGAAAGTTGACTGCAGGACCTGCCCAAAAGAGGTAACAACATTCTTCAACTGTGCCGTATAGAGATTTTTGTGCTTCTCATATATAGGCTTCAAGTGCAAAGGTATCTGGCACAGAAAATAAGAAACAAACAAATGGGGGTAAGCATAAATAAAAATGAAAAAGAAGATCAAAAGAACACAAATAAGCAAAATCATGCACTAACAAAAGGTAGTGCATTTCTACCTGTAAATCTTGGCAGGAAGGGAGCGGCTGCAGCCACTCATCCAGAGAGACGCGAAACTTAGCACCTAAATCACCCTCAACACTGACTTGAGTGTTGGCTTTATCAGCTCTATTAGTGATATTTGCCGGATGATGTTGATTCTGACCCTCACGTCGCTTGTCCGCCTTTAGTACTGCATATGGCGTTTGAGACAAAGGACGATGCTGCATACAACAATCACCAAAAGAAGAAAGTAAGATGTTTATCACCGAAAGAAATCTTTAAAAAAAGGAAGATTGGGTCTGCTCTTACATTGCGCTTTCCAAAATCAACCTTCTCGAGGGTGAGCTTGTTCCTGTCAAATTCTTTAACAAGCTCAAAATCTGCATTGCACACAAAGCAAGCCCTGGGCAGCGAGTAGTTGAACGTCTCCTCACTAATCAATGACCGAGGCACATCCAGGAAATCCATGTAAATTAACTACATATATTTTTGAAAAAGAAAACAAATCAGAAGGTTGTATCGTACATATGATTGTTGCGAGCAGAATAAAATAAAATAAAGTAAAGCAAAAATATGAACTAATGAAAACATAGACAAAATGATTTGCGTTTGGCATACCACGAACATAGGTAGACAGCCGCCTATCCAGAAGCCACTTGCCCCAGCCTCCCTCTTTAGTTGGTAATTCCTCGCCTCCCTCAACGCAGTTGCCAACACATGCTCGTCCCACGCAAACTCATTCAGTTCATCCAAGTCCTTGAAGCTAGCAAGGTAGTCCAACGAGACCATGTTGCCGGTGCCAGGAACTAGCACGAGAGCAAGGCATAAAAGAACCCAAGTCCTCTCTAAAGTAACAACATCATTATCCGATGCTTTCTTTATTACAGAAATGGATTTCTTAATTGGAGCCCTTCTGCCTTCTCGATATATGCCACGCAGCTCGCAACGTTCGTTCCTCTTCAGCAGCTCCACTACCCTTGGTCCAGATGGGACATTAAAAATTTTGTGCACCATGTCTCTAGTGAACAATATAGTCTTCTTTTTATGGCTGACCAAAAGGCACATGTCAAATTCGAGGACGAAGAACATTGCTATGCAATTCGAAATAAAGAACATTGCAACAGAGACACACACAAAATGAAATGGGCCAGATGGTGATTTGAAGGTACCTGAACAAAGAATGCTTAGTGTCAATTCTCTTAACTACCCAGTCAATCAGCTCAGGAGGTACAGAAAATGGTCTGATCTTCAACAACGAACCAAAACTCGACTTCTCTAGCACTGCCCTCTTGTTAGCATTCAGCTCCTTCTCTGCAACCTCCCGCAAACGGCTAGTTGAAAAGCGCGTTGAAAACGACCCATCGGAAGATTCATCATCATCCATTTTTGTATCACTGCAAAAAAAGAACAAAAAGGAAATGTTCAGAACACCCATTAACAACATTAAAAGCTATAGAGAAGGAATGCATGAAAAATCTGAAACTCGTGAAAAAAATCTGAAATATACTTGGTCATTGCATGAAAATGCTGGTTGGTCATTCATTTTAGGAGGCCACATAAAAAATGCAATGTAGCATCTTCACTAACTTCTAAAAGGGAAAACCTATATAGCTATCACTAACAGATATCAAATAAAAACGAACACAAACAACTACTTCTGCAATTTCCATGCAATATGGGTAAAAATCCTGGGGTAACATGTACTGCAATGCAACACAACTTCCTCCTGAACAAACACAACAACAGACAAAACTACACTAAAATCTACAACTCGCAAGTACTACAAATGCAAAAAACCGTCTAATCATATCTCTGCATCATCAGACCTGCTACACACATAAAAACAGCAGCAACCGTCTGCATAAATCCACATGCAGTCGACGACATTGCAGCATTAGTCGTGAGCACCACCGAAACCTGTCAAAAAAGCAGCAGCAGCACACACACACATGCCATCACTGATGACCTTCAGCAAGGTGCAGTGCAAAAGACGTGGAAGATTGCAACAAGCTTGAAACAGAGGCAGTTGCGAGCGCGAGATCCCGGAGAGAGTGTATGGGCTCTGGCAAAACTCCTGCTCCAGATCCAGAACAAAGACCACCCCGCCTCTCCCAAAAATAGATGTTTACCGACGAGCCCTCCCCTAAAACTCCGGCGAGCCGGCGATCCGCCTCCCCTAAAATAGATCGTCTAGCCTTTCTACTACGAATTTCTACTGCGGCCATTTCTGTATTATTTTGGAGAAGGATCGGAGGTACCTGTCCTGCAGATTGTCGCCGTCCATGTCTTCAGCCGCCTCCTCGCGGACCTCCTCGCGCGCCTCCCCTCGTCGACCTCGCGTCAGCTTCGCCGCCCCGGGAGCTGGACGCCGCGACGACCGTCCCATCGGAGATTTGGAGCGAGCTTGGGCGAGAGGAACGAACCGAAAAGGGGAAAAATGTTGCGGTGTGGTGAAAGGGGGTGCGGGTGAGACAACCCGCCGACCCGATAGACGCGTCCTCAGCTCGCGTCGTGCGCTACACCAGGTCCGTCGGATCTCTCGCGATCGGACGGTGCGCGAGGAGATTTACGCGAGCGAGAAATCAGTCGGTTGGACAGAAGCGTTTCCCAAAAGTCTCTGATGAAAAAAAACTATGGATCAAAGGTACTTCAGGACGCTAGTTTGGCAAAGAGTGTATGTATTCCCGTCCTTGACAACCATGCATTTTTTTTCCATAGCCTCTTAGATATTTCCGAAAACATCATACGTCAATATCACGCTTAGCAATCTCAACCACGGTATTGTCTGAATCTCAATGCAAAAGTTCAGAACATGCACCCTACCTACTTCTGCTTCTCTGCTTCTCAGGTTCATAACCATTTAAAGCAAACAACTGAGCACTGTTGCCATAATTAGAAATTAAATCCGGTTAAATTACGACATACCAGACAAAACCTGAGTTTATAGATACACTACAATCATCGTGATCTATATGCTGGGAGTAACTAAACAAATACTCCCTCCGTTTCAAATTACTTGACTCATATTTATCTAGACACGAATGTATCTAGACACTAAACGAGTATAGATACATCCGTATTTAGACAAATTCAAGTCAACTAATTTGGAACGGAGGGAGTATTAATAAGAGGAGTCGGCCTGATCAATAATAAAAAACAACTATCAGCACCGTACGTCTTCACATGTACATAAATTTTTACCTAACTAATATTGCACCTCAAAAGCTTATATTCGTCTTATATAAGATCGCGGACGGTTTGACCATTCTTTCTTTTCTCCCTTTTCCGTGAGCCTTTCCACCTCTTTCCTATCAGGCCAAAGGCCCGTTTGGCCAACACAGAAGCCCACGAAAAAACTTTACCTAGGATGCGGCGACGGACGTAGCGGATCGATCGCTGCTGCCTCCTGCACGCGCATGCAGGGGCTCCCAAACCCCAGCGGTCTCCGGCCGCCTCTACAGCTCCGGCGGACTGCAGCCGTGGCACCACCACCACTTCAGCGTGCTCCGTTGGCCTGAACTCCTCCCTGCTCCTTCCCATGGACGCAGCCACGGCCACTTCAGCGTGCTCCGTTGGCCCACAACTTCAGCGTGCTCCGTTGGCACGAACTCAAGCTCCTTCCCATGGAGGCGGCCAGTCCCTTCTTTTTCTCCTATTCCTTCCTCCCATGAGGCCATGACGCTCTCTCAAACCCTTTCTCTCCATAGAGCTAACCATGGAGAAGCAGACACACTCCTTATTGATTTTCTGGACGGCTTATTAGTATCAACTCATAGATGTATTTAAATTGGTGAGATTTTGCTTAAAAAAGCAAGGTGGGACTGTCTAATATCGACCAAACTTTCTGTGACGCCCGGATAATCATGCTACAGTAATCCCATGTTAACGATGCCACGTCACCTACGTTACTGTTGCTAATCTTTCGTTAGTTCAAAACCGATTAAAAATTCAATTCAAAATATGGCAAACAAACAAATGTCTTCAAACATTGAAACAAAAGTGTTCGGTGGGGGCCAAATATTACACTGTTAATTATTGTGGAGAAAACATTTTTTTAGAAGATGTCTAAATATTTTAAGGTGAATTAAAACAGAAAAGAGAAATAAATAAAAGAAAATGCAAAACAGAAAACAAAATAAAATAAAAGAGAGAACTCCCCCGCCGGGCTAGTCGGCCCAGCTGCTAGCCAGGCCGGCCCCAAACCGGCCAGTGCACCCCCACTCTCCATAACCCCCCCCCCCACGACACCCAAACCCTAGCCCAACCGCTCCACTCCCCCCCCACTCGCTCTCTCCCCCTCCTGATCCGATCTGGATCGGGATCGATCCCGACGCCCATCGCCGCCCACCGCAACTCGGAACGCCGCTCGACGCCGGGGCCACCTCGCCGAGCCTTCTCCGCCGGACTGCCTCCCCTACGCGCATCGTCCCCGTCTCCCCACCTCGACCCCCGCTGCCCCCAGCCCTACAAATCACCGTCAGCACCGCATCCGCCCTGCCTCCCTCCCCTCAACTACGGTCGCCCGCGACCGTGCTGGCCTCGCCGTGCCGCGCTGCCTTGCCGCGGCTCCGCCGCTGCCTAGCTACGCCGCGGCCTTTGATGCCCTCTCCTGCACGCACGCTCGCCTCCCCCCTCGCGCCCGTGCTCGTGCTCACGCACCTGTGCGCGCGCACCCGCCGCCGCCGCGGCCACCCCCTGCTGCTGGTCCGCCGCAGCCGCCCCGCCTCTGGCCGCGCACTCCTGCCGCCCTTGCCCCGTGCGCCGCCTGCGCACCGCGTCCCCTTCCCCGTCAGCGCCCGCGCCGCACGCTGCACGCGCTTCGGCCGCGCCGCACGCGCCCGGCCGCGTTCCCATCCCTCCGCGCGTGTGCCCCGCCTCGTCGTTGTCGCGCCGCTCACCGTCGTCCCCGCTCGCGCCCCGCATCGCCTATTCCACGCTGGCCGCCTCATGGCCTCGCCACCCCTCACTGCAGCACGCACGCGAACCCCACCGATGCGCCTTGCCTCGCCCACCTGCGCCGCGGCCTTCCCACCGCTCGTCGCTGCTCCTGCCGCTGCACATGCCGCCCCCGCCGCTGCTTAGCGCCGCCCCGCCTCCACTGCTGCCTGTCGCTGCCTCCCTGCCGCTAGCCCCGCACCGCTCGCCGTTCGGGCGAAACCCGCACGCCCGTGACCCAGCGCCCAGCGCCCGTAACCCGCTATGGCCCCTGTGCCACTGACACTAGGGGCCCATCCCCTGGAAAGGTTAGAAAAAAAAGGATTTATAAAAAAAGATTTAATAAAAATGAAAATAAATTTAATTAATTAACTAAATTAATTAAGTTAATTAATCCTATTGAATTAATCTAATTATTAACCTGTTAGTTTAAATAAACAATAATTAGTTTAACCTGAACCATAATTAACCTAACAGTGTATGACAGGTGGGTCCCACTGGGCCCACACTTCAGTTTGACCAGTCAACACCTCTGTTGACTGCTGACATCATGCTGACGTCAGCAAACACTGTTCTGGATAATGTTGAATTAAAATAATTAAATTTATCCTAAAAATGATTTAAATCTTTTAAAATTAATATAAAATAAACCGTAGCTCAGATGAAAATACTTTGTACATGAAAGTTGCTCAGAACGACGAGACGAATCCGGATACGCACCCTATTCGTCCGCCACACATCCCTAGCATAGCGAACATGCAACTTTCCCCCTCCGGTTCATCTGTCCGAAAACGCGAAACACCGGGGATACTTTCCCGGATGTTTCCCCCCTTCACCGGTATCACCTCTTACCGCGTTAGGGCACACCTGACACCGCTGTTTGCTTTGTCATGCATCGTTATGCATCTGTTTGCATTGTATTCATTGTTTCTTCCCCCTCTTCTCTCCGGTAGACTACGAGACCGACGCCGCTGCTGGTGCCCCGACCGACTACGGTGTTGACGACCCCTTCTTGCCAGAGCTTCCAGGCAAGCCCCCCCTTGATCACCAGATATTGCATATTCTTCTCTATATTGCTTGCTTTAGAAGAGTGTAGCATGTTACTGCTTTCGGTTAATCCTATTCTGCTGCATACCCTGTCATTGTTGCTACAATTGTTACCCTTACCTGCTATCCTACTGCTTAGTATAAGATGCTAGTGTTCCTTCAGTGGCCCTACACTCTTGTCCGTCCGCCATGCTATACTACCGGGCCGTGATCACTTCGGGAGGTGATCACGGGCATATGCTATATACTTTATACTGTCACATTACTTATGATACTGTTCGGAGATGGGGACTGAAGGGGCAGGTGGCTCCATCCCGGTAGAGGTGGGCCTGGGTTCCCGACGGCCCCCGACTGTTACTTTGTGGCGGAGCAACAGGGCAGGTTGAGACCACCTAGGAGAGAGGTGGGCCTGGCCCTAGTCAGCATTCGCGGATACTTAACACGCTTAACGAGATCTTGCTATTTGATCTGAGTCTGGCCAGTTGGTCTATACGCACTAACCAACTACGCGGGAACAGTTATGGGCACTCGACGTCGTGGTATCAGCCTGTAACGCCCCAAAAAAATTGACCATATTTTATTAATTAAAATTTTGCCAGGAAATTAAATTTTTATTTCCTTCTGGATTTCTCTTTTGATTTCAGAACCCCTCTTCTCTTTAATATTGTGGGTTTTTACCTCGAGTGGAAACTTTCCAAAAGTATTATTGGACTTGTATGCCCTCCTTATAAAAACAATTCTTTATCAGTGGATTTATTTGCATAATTGTCTTTCATGAGCTTTATTCTTTTAAAATGATCTTTCAAAGGTTTGGAGCCTCTTTTGCACTGCAACCATTTGATAAATGCATTTAAAATTTTCACCAAAATTTGGGGATGTCATGTGAGGTTTCCACATCACTTTTATGCAAAAATATCTTTTGGTTATTGGAGATTTTGAGCTCTACATCAATTTTTCAAATCTGGTCCAGTAGGTAATTTTGCACTACAACCTATTTAAATATTCTTCTAAAAATTCTTCCAAGTGTTTGGAGATGTCAGTAGATGCTCATATTTCAACTTCATGCAAAAACCCAGTGATGTTCTATGAAAAATTTGAGTGAATCAACCTCATTTTCATTCTGGTCCAGTTTGGTGATTTGTACTGCAACCCTATTTTATTTTGCTCTAGTGCCCATGAGCTTTTTCCTACTTATAGTCCTCCCTACCAAACCCTTAAGTCCAGGAGATTGGACCCATTGGAGTATTTTTAGTGCATGCAATGATAGCCTTTAGTTTCTGCCCAAAACTGGTTTTCTCAGAAACTTGCTCTAACAAATGTCTGTTTTTGCCAAACTAACCTTACCACCTTCTTTAGCTCCTAAAGAGACTAGGATCTGGAGATTTTGGCCACCCTAAGAGTTGCCTAGATGCCCATGGCATTCTGTCGAACACCCTGTGTGTAGGAACAGTTTTGGCATGTTTTCTAGTTTGCATTGTGGACTTGAGCCCCTGACCCATCCAGCATGTCCACTAACCTCCTAGCTATCCCTAACCCTGGCCTGTTAACTACCAGCATCACCCAAACTCTCTAGCACGCGCTGGCATTTCATCGAGCACTTGGCGTGCGTGCTCTGGGCGCGGCCATAGCGCGCGTTTTGCACGTGCGTGCGCACGGGTCGCCGCGTCGCACCCCTGGCCCTTGCTCGCCTGCAGAGCCACGCCCTGCCCTCGCCCACTCACCAGAACCCTCCAAGCCTCCCTGGCGCCATACAGCGCCGCCGTCAGGGCTCCCTTGGCGGCACGCCGGCGTCGGCAGCGGGCTCTGCCGTGGACGGCGCCACCCAAGCCACCCGCGCGCGCCAGCTGCCCCCTGGGAACAGCCCGAGCATATCCGCAAGCCGTCGGCACGCGCTTGTCGCCGCCACGTAGTCCTGCAGCTATAGAACAGTGGTCGCCGGCGATCCTATCCACGACCGCCGCGGGAGCCAGCCTCGTTGCGCTATAAAAGGAGGCCCCGAGCCCCTCCGAGCACTCAGGCAACCTCAGGCCTTCCCCCTAGTTCTCCCCTAGCCGCGGATTGACCGGAAGAAGCTTTCTTCCCCGCCTCCGGCCAGTTCGGTCGCCGCCACAATCCAGTGCAATGCGTCGCAACCAGACCCTCCCCCGTCCATCCAACACCACCACCCGTCCCCCCATGGTCTTGCGGAGCTGCCCAGCGCCTCAGACTCGACGAAGGACCGCCGTAGCTCGAAAACCCCAAACCACCCGAAGCCTCCTCCGCCGCGGAGCTCGCCGCCGGCGACTCTTTCCACCACCGTCGACCCAACGACCACCGGGAGGACCGCCTCGGTCTGGCGGGTCCATCCCTGCCCTCAGGTGCCCTCGAAGAGCCGCCGTTCGTCGACGGTGATCGCCGGAGTCCCGCCTCCGTTCGGGCAGAGGGAGAGGGGGGAGAAAAGGAATAGTCAAACCTGACCAGTGGGCCCCCTGGACCCACTGTCAGTGACCCGCGCGCCCGTCCACTCTGGTTAAGTGAAAGCGTATTTTCCCCCGAAACGTTTTCTTTTCTGGTTTTATTTAAAAACAGAACTTTGACTGGCTATATCTTTTAAAATAAAACTACAAATGAGTTTATTCTTTTTCCTACCTCTTTCAAATTTCATCTAGTTTATTTTGAGATTTATTTCAAAAAAAATTGGGACAACTTTTTGTACTGTTTTTGAAATATGTGTTATTTGAATATTTCTCAAAATAGGATTTTGGAGGAAAAGGCAACCTTCAAAAAGTGCACCCCCACATGCATACACTTGAAGGCAAGCATTCTGAACCCTGGCTTAATATTTTTGGATGTTGTTGATATGGTTACAACATCACCTTGACTTGGGGCATGCGCTATTTTATGTGATGATAAGATCATACGCATGAGTGCGCAAATGGAAATTTCTTTGCTGTTATAAATGGATATGCTGATTGTATTCATCCTCGTAAGCTTCTCATGCATACCGGAAGGAAGCCGGGAAAGTCGCGGTCTTGGGTAGACACGAGCTTGCCCCTAGTTCCTCGTCGGGACGAGTATGTGCGGTATGGCATGGTGAGGCTTGACGAGTGGTGAGTTTATCGGTTAATGGAAATATTTTTGGTTATGCTAATCATACAGGGAATACTCAAACCTCCTGAGTCGGCCGTAGATCGAGTCTTGTTCCAGTAACCCCCATACTTGCTTCGTACTACCACTTGTCCCTGCCATAGGTAGGGTACGGTTCAGTAAGTTGTCAACCCCTTTCTAGCACACACCGTACAGAGAGGCCGTGATGAGGGTCCCATGGCCATGGATTAAAGCCAGTCATCCGGTCCGGGGGCATGGGTGTTTCGGTTGTAGCCGAAGGGGTAGCTCCCCTAGTTTGCACGCGGTATAAATTTTGTGATCCCATGCTACGTCGAGGTTGTAGCCTCCCCACTTAGAGTTTCGCTTGACAGGTGTCGTGGGTGATTCCAGACACCGGTAAGTTAAGCTGGTGTGTGCAGGTCAGGCGTGTTTTCAATTAAAAGACCATAGACGGAATTAGTCCCGATGGACTAAAGAAATCCGTTACCCGTGGGTAAAGAGTACACCCTCTGCAGAGATTATACATCTATTCGAATAGCCGTGTCCATGGTTAAGGACTACAGTCTGGGATGGGTCAAGTGTCGGTCTTAGTGTCAGTCTTCGGAGGAAAAACTGTTAAACTAGAACATGGATCATGACTTGTGACTTGTGACGATTATGATTACTATTATTATGGACTAACCATTTACATTATTTGAATTATTGAGTATCCCTCGGACGGTTCTACCTCCTGGATACCCACTGCAACTATTCTATTATAAGCCCTTTATGTGGTGTCGCATAGACGCCCGACTGTGGCATGCCTGCTATTTCTTTATATTATAAGCCCTTTATGAGGTGTCGCTCAGACGCCCGACAGCGGCATGCTTCTTATATAATTATCCTTTATAAGCCCTTTATGCGGTGTCGCTCAGACGCCCGACTGCGGCATGCTTGTTATTTAATTATCCTTTATAAGCCCTTTATGCGGTGTCGCTCAGACGCCCGACTGCGGCATGCTTATTATTTAATTATCCTTTATAAGCCCTTTATGCGGTGTCGCTCAGACGCCCGACTGCGGCATGCTTGTTATGTAATTATTCTTTATAAGCCCTTTATGTGGTGTCGCTCAGACGCCCGACTGCGGCATTGTTAATTTATTTGCACCCTTTTCGAGGAATCATTCCAGACACTCGATCACTACATTCTATTTCTATATTGCATATTCATATCTTACCCGCATGCGTACATCATGGATTTCGTATATTTCGTGACAGACGTTATGATCATAGAATATTTCAGAGCATGTTTTGATATATTATACCCGTGTTCTTGATGTTTGCGAGTACATTCAAACGTACTCACTGGCTTGTCCCTGGCTATTGTCTTGGCCAGATTCCTTGCTTGGAGAGAGCATTGCGAAGACAGCCCCGGAACCTACGCAATGATGATAGCAGCCTCACGAAGATAGGGGTTATCCTGGTCAGCTGTTCTTGTGGGAAATGGAGTCCCATAGACGCAGATGAACCACAAACCGCTTCCGCCATCAACCACTAGAAACCAAGTGTTGTACTCATAGGCCACAATGGTCTTCTACTTCATATTTTGTACTTTGCTTGGAATTTCTGTATCAAGTTGGTGCCTCATCAGCTAACAATTATCCTGGGGCTGGTGAGCACAAGGGCCATTTTCTGAAAAACTAATATCCCGAAAACCCGGTCCTGACAGACTTGGTATCCGAGCCAGGCTGACCATTGGCTAACCCTATCTTAGCCAGGTCAATAAACCTAGGTTAACCAACCCACCAGACCTTAACCCAACCCCGGCCAAGCTTCTCGGATAAGATAGCCACACAGTGACCCCGATGCTTTTGGCAGTCGGTGCCCAACCTATAAGCCTAGCCTGTCGATCACACGCCAGTGACCGACACCTAACATGTCTCATTCGCAAGCGTGCGAAGGAAGACTCCGCCCCTTTTTCTATAAGAAGGGCACGCTAGCCTCAACCCAGCACAGCACAGCCTCTTTCCCAAACCAAGTCACGATGCCTGGCCCCATTGTTCACAATGAGACCACAGCAACCAACCTTGGAGGTTTTGTGACCGTGCTCGCAAACCTCACCCGCCGTGCCTATGCATTAGAAGAGCCCCCAAAATATGTTGTGTACGAAGAACTCTTGAGCGGTGAGAGCCGTCAGTTCTGGGCCACTATACACATTTATGGTAGGGGTCTATCACCAGAACGCCCCTACAGGTTCACTGGAAGGACCACTTCCTTTGAGCCACAAGCCATCCAACTGGCAGCTCGAGAAGCTATAGTTCCGCTCCGGCACTTGTCGCCCAGAGTTAACTGTCGCTCGTTCTACTACTACCCCAGTCGTAACGGGTGTGGTAGGCTGCCCCAGGTTGCCAACGGAGATCACGAGACGGATCCTACACTATTGCATCTGGTGCACTATGTAAGTGCAGTAGAGGAACTGTTCGATCAAATCACCCTTGATCTGATCGCAGCTCGTGGAGAACTGTTTCGCCGAGCCCCGGCGAGAGGAGAAGTGGAGCCCGACGCCGACAACCCAGTCGTGCTGTTCGGACACCCAATCGTGCCCTTGAGGTCTGCCCCAGCCATCGACCAAAATACGTTGGTGTCCCCAGAAGCGCTTCGTCGCCTTTTGGGAACATGCTCCAACGGGGTTGTAGCCAACAACCCCCGCGATGGCCATCATCGCTACCCCGACCCTGCAGCCCCTCAACCTCATCTGGTTAATCCCGACGGTGAAACCCGTGGAGAAGCTTCGACGTCCGCAAGGCCAGCCGTCTTAGATATTAAAGAAGTAGACTAAACCACTCGAGTAGTACCGAGCCTTAGTTTTTCTACGCCTTGTAATTGTGTGAGCTTGTATCGCCATTATTAAATGATGTCTGTTTGTGCGCCCCTATTTCTGAATAGTAGCCATGCATAAGTACGTCAGTGTACATTTGCATTTTTTCTAAATTCCGGGCGCAGCTACCAAAAACCAGCCCGACGACACCCACAGTATACGTCACATTTGTGAGATATGAGTATCTGTGACTTTGACCCCGGCCCATAGAACAGAACCGAAAACCAGTTAGCCTTCGCCTCGGTAATTAACCCAGCCCTAGTGCTATATAAAAGGCCACCTCGTGACCTTGCCAAGTACCCCTCACCTTGTGCACAACGCGAATCGCCATTTCTTTGCCATGCCGACCCCCAGTATTTATCTGAGAACTCCAGACGCAACCCCGGGTAGTTTTGTTAAATTATTGTGGGACTTTACCTGCAGTACCATGAGTGCCATCCATCCACCCCAGTACGAGTTGCTCAAATCGAGGATCACCCCTTCCACCTCGAAATATTGGGCAGTAGTGCACATCCCTCCCGTAAACCCAAACCAAGACCCAACGGAAGTCTCCTTCGTGGGGAAATCCATGCCGACTCCGCATATGGCCATAGAAGCTGCTGCGTACGAAGCGCTCGCTCGTCTTCGATTCGCGGTACCCTATGCCAGCGAACGAGGATATTATTATTTTCCGAGTCATGCAGCACCCGGAGAAGTTGCATCTTTTCCCGGTGGGCGAATTGAGAGAGATCCAGTACTGGCCAACCTTGCCTAGTATATTATCGCTCAGGAGCGTTTGACTCAGCGGGTAATGGGTTATCTCCAGAGCCTCGCTGATTTAAATCCTCAAATCGCCATTGGCAGACCACTGAGGCCTGACCAGGAGAGGCGCGTTCATCGACTGGTCAACCCGCTTCCCCCAATAGAACAAGAGTGCGCAACAGTACCAGAGACGTTTTCTCAGGACCCTGTCCTTTTTCCATTTTCATTGTAAACATCATAGCTATGTTTATTTGTGTGTTGTAGCTTATGTTTGTACCCTAAGTTTGTGCTATGAGCAAACTCTTGGTTTCAACTAATGGGAGTATTATTTTTAAAGCAACCCTTAGCAAATCTCGAGGGCGAGATTTTTCTTAAGGGGGGTAGTGTTGTAACGCCCCAAAAAAATTGACCATATTTTATTAAATAAAATTTTGCCAGGAAATTAAATTTTTATTTCCTTCTGGATTTCTCTTTTGATTTCAGAACCCCTCTTCTCTTTAATATTGTGGGTTGTTACCTCAAGTGGAAACTTTCCAAAAGTATTATTGGACTTGTATGCCCTTTTTATAAAAACAATTCTTTAGCAGTGGATTTTTTTGCATAATTGCCTTTCATGAGCTTTATTCTTTTAAAATGATCTTTCAAAGGTTTGGAGCCTCTTTTGCACTGCAACCATTTGATAAATGCATTTAAAAATTTCACCAAAATTTGGGGATGTCATGTGAGGTTTCCACATCACTTTTATGCAAAAATATCTTTTGGTTATTGGAGATTTTGAGCTCTACATCAAGTTTTCAAATCTGGTCCAGTAGGTATTTTTGCACTACAACCTATTTAAATATTCTTCTAAAAATTCTTCCAAGTGTTTGGAGATGTCAGTAGATGCTCATATTTCAACTTCATGCAAAAACCCAGTGATGTTCTATGAAAAATTTGAGTGAATCAACCTAATTTTCATTCTGGTCCAGTTTGGTGATTTGTACTGCAACCCTATTTTATTTTGCTCTAGTGTCCATGAGCTTTTTCCTACTTATAGTCCTCCCTACCAAACCCTTAAGTCAAGGAGATTGGACCCATTGGAGTATTTTTAGTGCATGCAATGATAGCCTTTAGTTTCTGCCCAAAACTGGTTTTCTCAGAAACTTGCTCTAACAAATGTCTGTTTTTGCCAAACTAACCTTACCACCGACTTTAGCTCCTAAAGAGACTAAGATCTGGAGATATTGGCCACCCCAAGAGTTGCCTAGATGCCCATGGCATTCTGTCGAACACCCTGTGTGCAGGAACAGTTTTGGCATGTTTTCTAGTTTGCATTGTGGACTTGAGCCCCTGACCCATCCAGCATGTCCACTAACCTCCTAGCTATACCTAACCCTGGCCTATTAACTACCACCATCACCCAAGCTCTCTAGCATGCACTGGCATTTCATCGAGCACTTGGCGTGCGTGCTCTGGGCGCGGCCAGAGCGCGCGTTTTGCACGTGCGTGCGCACGGGTCGCCGCGTCGCACCCCTGGCCCTTGCTCGCCTGCAGAGCCACGCCCTGCCCTCGCCCACTCACCAGAACCCTCCAAGCCTCCCTGGCGCCCTACAGCGCCGCCGTCAGGGCTCCCTTGGCGGCACACCGGCGTCGGCAGTGGGCTCTGCCATGGACGGCGCCGCCCAAGCCACCCGCGCGCGCCAGCTGCCCCCTGGGAACAGCCCGAGCCTATCCGCAAGCCGTCGGAACGCGCTTGTCGCCGCCACGTAGTCCTGCAGCTACAGAACAGCGGTCGCCGGCGATCCTATCCACGACCGCCGTGGGAGCCAGCCTCGTTGCGCTATAAAGGAGGCCCCGAGCCCCTCCGAGCACTCAGGCAACCTCAGGCCTTCCCCCTTGTTCTCCCCTAGCCGCGGATTGACCGGAAGAAGCTTTCTTCCCCGCCTCCGGCTAGTTCGGTCGCCGCCACAATCCAGTGCAATGCGTCGCAACCAGACCCTCCCACGTCCATCCAACACCACCACCCGTCCCCCCATGGTCTTGCGGAGCTGCCCAGCGCCTCAGACTCGACCAAGGACCACCGTAGCTCGAAAACCCCAAACCACCCGAAGCCCCTCCGCCGCGGAGCTCGCCGTCGGCGACTCCTTCCACCACCGTCGACCCAACGACCACCGGGAGAACCGCCCTGGTCTGGCGGGTCCATCCCTGCCCTCAGGTGCCCTCGAAGAGCCGCCGTTCGTCGACGGCGATCGCCGGAGTCCCGCCTCCGTTCGGGCAGAGGGAGAGGGGGGAGAAAAGGACTAGTCAAACCTGACCAGTGGGCCCCCTGGAACCACTGTCAGTGACCCGCGCGCCCGTCCACTCTGGTTAAGTGAAAGCGCAAAGTCCCGAGTACGTCTCCTCTACTTCGAAAGCGTATTTTCCCCCGAAACGTTTTCTTTTCTGGTTTTATTTAAAAACAGAGCTTTGACTGGCTATATCTTTTAAAATAAAACTACAAATGAGTTGATTCTTTTTCCTACCTCTTTCAAATTTCATCTAGTTTATTTTGAGATTTATTTCAAAAAAATTTGGGACAACTTTTTGTACTGCTTTGAAATATGTGTTATTTGAATATTTCTCAAAATAGGATTTTGGAGGAAAAGGCAACCTTCAAAAAGTGCACCCCCACATGCATACACTTGAAGGCAAGCATTCTGAGCCCTGGCTTAATATTTTTGGATGTTGTTGATACAGTTACAACATCACCTTGACTTGGAGCATACGCTATTTTATGTGACGATAAGATCATACGCATGAGTGCGCAAATGGAAATTTCTTTGCTGTTATAAATGGATATGCTGATGGTATTCATCCTCGTAAGCTTCTTACGCATACCGGAAGGAAGCCGGGAAAGTCGCGATCTTGGGTAGACACGAGCTTGTCCCTAGTTCCTCGTCGGGACGAGTATGTCCGGTATGGCATGGTGAGGCTTGACGAGTGGTGAGTTTATCGGTTAAAGGAAATATTTTTGGTTATGCTAATCATACAGGGAATACTCGAACCTCCTGAGTCGGCCGTAGATCGAGTCTTGTTCCAGTAACCCCCATACTTGCTTCGTACTACCACTTGTCCCTGCCATAGGTAGGGTATGGTTCAGTAAGTTGTCAACCCCTTTCTAGCACACACCGTACAGAGAGGCCGTGATGAGGGTCCCATGGCCATGGATTAAAGCCAGTCATCCGGTCCGGGGGCATGGGTGTTTTGGTTGTAGCCGAAGGGGTAGGTCCCCTAGTTTGCGCGCGGTAGAAATTTTGCGATCCCATGCTACGTCGAGGTTGTAGCCTCCCCACTTAGAGTTTCGCTTGACAGGTGTCGTGGGTGATTCCAGACACCGGTAAGTTAAGCTGGTGTGTGCAGGTCATGCGTGTTTTCAATTAAAAGACCGTATACGGAATTAGTCCCGATGGACTAAAGAAATCCGTTACCCGTGGGTAAAGAGTACACCCTCTGCAGAGATTATACATCTATTCGAATAGCCGTGTCCATGGTTAAGGACTACAGTCTGGGATGGGTCAAGTGTCGGTCTTAGTGTCGGTCTTTGGAGGAAAAACTGTTAAACCAGAACTTGGATCATGACTTGTGACTTGTGACGATTATGATTACTATTATTATGGACTAACCATTTACATTATTTGAATTATTGAGTATCCCTGGGACGGTTCTACCTCCTGGATACCCACTGCAACTATTCTATTATAAGCCCTTTATGTGGTGTCGCATAGACGCCCGACTGTGGCATGCCTGCTATTTCTTTATATTATAAGCCCTTTATGAGGTGTCGCTCAGACGCCCGACTGCGTCATGCTTGTTATTTAATTATCCTTTATAAGCCCTTTATGCGGTGTCGCTCAGACGCCCGACTGCGGCATGCTTGCTATTTAATTATCCTTTATAAGTCCTTTATGCGGTGTCGCTCAGACGCCCGACTGCGGCATGCTTATTATTTAATTATCCTTTATAAGCCCTTTATGCGGTGTCGCAGACGCCCGACTGCGGCATGCTTGTTATTTAATTATTCTTTATAAGCCCTTTATGTGGTGTCGCTCAGACGCCCGACTGCGGCATTGTTAATTTATTTGCACCCTTTTCGAGGAATCATTTCAGACACTCGATCACTACATTCTATTTCTATATTGCATATTCATATCTTACCCGCATGCGTACATCATGGATTTCGTATATTTCATGACAGACGTTATGATCATAGAATATTTCGGAGCATGTTTTGATATATTATACCCGTGTTCTTGATGTTTGCGAGTACATTCAAACGTACTCACTGGCTTGTCCCTGGCTATTGTCTTGGCCAGATTCCTTGCTTGGAGAGAGCATTGCGAAGACAGCCCCAGAACCTACGCAATGATGATAGGAGCCTCGCGAAGATAAGGGTTATCCTGGTCAGCTGTTCTTGTGGGAAATGGAGTCCCATAGACGCAGATGAACCACAAACTGCTTATGCCATCAACCACTAGAAACCAAGTGTTGTACTCATAGGCCACAATGGTCTTGTACTTCATATTTTGTACTTTGCTTGGAATTTCTGTATCAAGTTGCTGCCTCATCAGCTAACAGTAATCCTGGGGCTGGTGAGCACAAGGGCCATTTTCTGGAAAACTAATATCCCGAAAACCCGGTCCTGACACAGCCGAAGCCTTCGTGACGTCAGCGACTGAGCGGCGTGCGCCGGATTGGACTGGAACGCCTGCTAGGCTAGGTCTGTGACCCCTGCGCCATAGGATTTAGACCGTCGTGCCCACCTCTCTGTTGTGCCTAGGTGGGGCTCCGACGTGTTGATCTTCCGCGGCCGGGCATGACCCAGAAAAGTGTGTCCGGCCAAATGGGAACGAGCGTGTTGGGTTATGTGGTGCACCCCTGCAGGGAAGTTCATCTATTCGAATAGCCGTGTCCCTCGGTAAAAGGACGACCCGGAGTTGTACCTTGACCTTATGACAACTAGAACTGGATACTTAATAAAACACACCCTTCCAGGTGCCAGATATAACCGGTGATCGCTCTCTAAGAGGGCGACGAGGAGAGGATCGCCGGGTAGGATTATGCTATACGATGCTACTTGGTGAACTTACCATCTACTCTCTCCTACATGCTGCAAGATGGAGGTGGCCAGAAGCGTAGTCTTCGACAGGATTAGCTATCCCCCTCTTATTCTGGCATTCTGCAGTTCAGTCCACCGATATGGCCCTTTACACATATACCCATGCATATGTAGTGTAGCTCCTTGCTTGCGAGTACTTTGGATGAGTACTCACGGTTGCTTTTCTCCCTCTTTTCCCCTTTCTATAACTGGTTGTCGCAACCAGATGCTGGAGTCCAGGAGCTAGAGATCCCGAGGATGATTCTACGTGGAGTTTGGCTTCGAGGAGTAGTTAGGAGGTCCCAGGCAGGAGGCCTTGCCTTTTCGATCATTGCTACTTTTGTGCTAGCCTTCTTAAGGCAATCTTGTTTAACTTATGTCTGTACTCAGATATTATTGCTTCCGCTGACTCTTGTGTTTTCGAGCTTATGTATTCGAGCCTTTGAGGCCCCTGGCTTGTAATATAAAGGTTGTTTTATTTTAATTTGTGCCTAGAGTTGTGTTGTGATATCTTCCCGTGAGTCCTCGATCTTGATCGTACACATTTGCGTGTATGATTAGTGTACTATCAAATCGGGGGCGTCACAAGTTGGTATCAGAGCCAACTGCCTGTAGGAATCCCCCTTCCAAACTCCTTGGCCGAAGTCGAGTCTAGATATTGCAAAAACTTTTACTAACATGGCTGTGTGTCTTACGGGCCCACGTCGCCATTGGGTGGTACTAGGATCTTTTACTCCTCGACCTTTACTCTGGGACTCTGATCTCTCTCCTATTCGGGTTAAATGAATTTTTCTAAATCTAACATTAGGATCTCGTTATCACTTTCACCCGGAGAGCCCCTTATTACTGATGATCGTCTGCTGCACTTGAAGACCCTGAAGACACTCTCCACTGTTAACCCGAGAACTTGTGTTCATCGCTTTTGCAATTCCCTTCCATCGATAAACTCCTATGGATAACCACGTATACTCGCCATTCATACAATGTTTCCCAGTTGATCTTGTTATAACAAGATACCCCAAAATTCTCTCTGTTGTTCCGAGAATCCTTTGAGCTTACTGCCTTGCTGTTCTTTGTCACCTGAAAACCCCTACGGATAATTCTCGCACTTACCGAGTATCCGCTCATTCCCAGTTGATTGAAGTATTTCACAAAAGTGTTCAAAATACCATTCGATCTTCCGAAAATCCTTAGGAGCCTTTTTGCTCTTGAAATTCTTGCTTACTTGCATTATGATTAATCTTAAGTCTCGTAATCTTATTGGCATCTCTTGTCATTATCATTTTGAGTCCGTTGATTCAATTTGTTGCGAATGCTCGCAATCCTCAATCAGATCCGAGAATTCATCCTTCCGGCTCAGACGTCATTTGAAACGTGAGCTGGTTCTCGCCAATCAAATTGTCATCGATTGTGCCCCTATGTCTATTGAACTTATCCATCCTTGATCAGAGCGTCTGTTTCTGATCCTTCGCTTTGTAAATCATAATTCCTTTGCAATTGAGCTCTAAGTTACTTAGTTGTTTCTATAATCCAAGGTCTTTGCATTGATTCTTCCTCTGGTTGTGTGCCGATAATCACATCAGATCCTTTATGGACCATCAGAACCTTGTTGGATTTTATCCGACAACGTCCTTCATATTCAATCACTTTGGAAGTTCCTTTCCTGATACATAATGCCTTTGGTAAATCCTATTCCTTGATTTGTCCAACCATGCTATGCTTTCGAGCTGGTGATATTTACTATTGAAGCTTGTGGTATATGTTTCCATGATGCCCCGATGGGTTGAACCTATGCCTTCCTTAATATGTGTGAACTCAAAAGTTTTCACGGGTCATACTCTTTTGGTATTTTGCCAGATAAAAATTCAGCACCATAACTTCTTCAAAAATGAGAAGTGAATGAGAGGTTATGCATTGGAGAAGTGGGAGTCGACCTTGAACCATGTGTTCATGCCCATGGAAACGATGTAGATCTTATCATTAAAGCTTCTTGGTATAAGTTCTTATATCTGGGATCCGGCCTTTTCCAATCGTGGTTCCGACCATGTTCTCCTTTAAATACCTTTTCTCGTGCAAGTTTAAGTACTTGTCTTCTGCAGATCATTTCATGTGTCCACCATCTACTCTGCTCTACCGTCGAGTATTACACTCTGGTATCTCGAGAATATCATGGAACTGCATAACTTCTTATGGGTTCTTCATCAACTATTCCGATTCCAATTTTCCTGGGTTCTGGGTTATCGTCAACCAAGAACACCTATAAGTGAATCGATTCCACACTCTGAATCCATAACTCTAAGTAATTTTTGTTTCTTATGAGTTAATAATCATTTAAGTCATCCCCAGCCTGATCGGCTATATCATTATTGTGCTAAACTTTAACTATGCTACCTGGTCCTTCTTCCCGGCACAACTTTTGACGATGAGCCAAGCTTACGTTGATCTTCCTCGTCTTATCATTTCGCCTTGAACATCAAGCTTGATTCCTAGTGTGTGTTGTATCCATGGTTCCAATGACCCTTCGCTTCACCATTGCTTTTTCTTGATGTCGTCGCTGTTCGATTGCTTCTTCACGAAATCTCTCGACAATTGTGTCGTGATCATCATCAACATTTTGAGCTCTTCCAGGGTATCAATTGAATTCATGAAGAGAAATGCCATCCTTGCCCTCGATGATTTGTGTTATCATCGACCACCTTATTGCCTTCCAGTCAACACAAACTTGTTCGTGTTTCGTGCTATACCTTTAGATCCATGCTATCCAGCAATTGTTCTTCTTTACCTTGGAGTATTACCACCTTTTATGTCAATAATGTCATGAGAATTTCACCACCTCTTAAGAATTCTTGGTATAGTGATACTTCTCACCATCACCATTCTTTCTTGGTCCCCGTGTTGATTCCAACAAGTGAACATTGTTGTTTGGATTCTTTCCTTCTAGCAACCCTATTGCTTTGAAGTTAATGGTCGACATTTCAATCTTAGATCATTGGTTATCGAATCACCATTATAACATCGGTCATGCTACCTAAGCCCATATTTCGGGTGCACCTTTCAACCAATGTTTAAACTGGGTATGTTTTCCTCGACATATCTCCTTATATCATTTGATCTGAAAAATGTTATCTCTTTGTTCGCATGATTGTGGAAATCCATCTTTTGGAAATCTTGATGAATTGTCGTTTAGTTCATCAGCCATCCTCTCATCCTATCCCTCGTTTAATGATGAACTCTTGTTTCAGAACTCGCTTCCACAGATCATTTCCGAGAATCTCACAATTTCATCTCGTCAAATTGTGTTGCACCTTTTCTTCTCAGGCATCCTGAGTCTGAGGTATCTTGACACCAATCGGATCTGAATCTCGGTCAGATATGATGGTTGGGACATATTTCCAAGAGTTATAACATTGGTCTCTACATAACCCAGTAAGGTGGTGTCTTTGCTTAGCACCCCTGGCCAGAGGACCTATTGTTATAGTTATCTTTTTTGCAAGGCTAGCCATTCTTCCATGAGGAAATTGTAAGACTTATTCTACAAGTTGTCCCTGATGGATCCTTCGTGTATCCAAAGTCCGACCTTGCTTGAAGACACCGTCAATGCTATCTCGAAGCATGACTGTCGTACTCCGATTTTCGACAAGAACATTTGAAGCACCATTCTAAATTTCCTTTATCAATTTTTCAAACACCGTTGTTTGGGTAATGTCATGAACTTCCTCTCCCCTAACCTAAATGGTTTTCTACGTTATATCCTGTCATGGATATCTTGCTCTGCTTGTCCTTGCGAAGGATATACCCCTCAATAATGTGTTTAAACACATTTTCCATTCCATTGTTCTATTTAATCTAATGATCACCTTTTCCTTTCCATTGTTTTGTTTAACCTTTCTTGTGATCTATATGATATAAGTAGTAATATTTCCCTGCTTATGTAAACACCTTGGTTGTACAACTCCATCAGTAAGACCCTCTTACTATTGTTGATGACATTTCGGTAGCCACCGATGGACGAGAACTTTGCCTAATGGTCCACCTCGTTCAACGAGCAGGAAATGGTTTTCTTCGTCCCTCGCCCTTGGTACCGATGTTGACGCCGACATAACTGATAGGCTATCCTCTGACATGCCTTACTTACATGATCGTGCAAGAAGTCACCGCCCTTTCCACCTTATCCCACATGGTGGGCCCATAACCCACAGTTCCACAAGATCGAAACTTGACTCTCCTGTACACCTCCTTTGTTCCCGAAGTTATTCCTCGCGCATGGCCTCATGTGTAATTCGCGAGCCACCTTCTGAGAGATCATCAATTCTGGTATCAGACGCCATAGTTTTTCTCGTTGCTCTGGACCCCCTTTCACACTTTGTTTCAGGCATCGAAATATTGCCTATCCGCTCAAAACTTCTCATGGTACCTTCTTACTTTGCTCTCGATATTTTCTTAAGTTTCAATTCGAGAGTTACTTTCCGCCACCTTCCCCGTTGTTTTCGACCAGATAGTCAACCTTGCAGAATTCCGTTCTCTCGGAGTACCCCCTTTTATTCTTTCGTAAGTACGATGGAGTTCCCGAAGAAAGGATGCTGACTTCATCATGATAACTTGAAGCAGAGGAATGAAGACAACTATGTAATGGATCGACCTCTTCGAGAAGAGCAACCAACACCGAGAAGACCCGTTAGCATTTCGTAACCAATCCCTCCCCCTTATTCCCCTCCTAAATCTCGGGACGAGATTTGTTGTAGTGGAGGAGAATTGTGACGCCCGGATAATCATGCTACAGTAATCCCATGTTAACGATGCCACGTCACCTACGTTACTGTTGCTAATCTTTCGTTAGTTCAAAACCGATTAAAAATTCAATTCAAAATATGGAGAACAAACAAATGTCTTCAAACATTGAAACAAAAATGTTCGGTGGGTGCCAAATATTGCACTGGTAATTATTGTGGAGAAAACTTTTTTTGGAACATGTCTAAATATTTTAAGGTGAATTAAAAAAGAAAAGAGAAATAAATAAAAGAAAATGCAAAACAGAAAATAAAATAAAATAAAAGAGAGAACTCCCCCCACTGGGCCAGTCGGCCCAGCTGCTAGCCAGGCCGGCCCCAAACCGGCCAGTGCACCCCCACTCTCCATAACCCTCCCCACGACAACCAAACCCTAGCCCAACCGCTCCACTCCCCCCCACTCGCTCTCTCCCCCTCCCGATCCGATCTGGATTGGGATCGATCCCGACGCCCATCGCCGCCCATCGCCGCTCGGAACGCCGCTCGACGCCGGGGCCACCTCGCCGAGCCTTTTCCGCCGGACTGCCTCCCCTACGCGCATCGTCCTCGTCTCCCCACCTCGACCCCCGCTGCCCCCGACCCTACAAATCACCGTGAGCACCGCATCCGCCCTGCCTCCCTCCCCTCAACTGCGGTCGCCCGCGACCGCGCTGGCCTCGCCGTGCCGCGCTGCCTTGCCGCGGCCTTCGCTGCCCTCTCCTGCGCGCACGCTCGCCTATCTCCTCGCGCCCGTGCTCGTGCTCACGCACCTGTGCGCGCGCACCCGCAGACGCCGCGGCCACCCTCCTGCTGCTGGTCCGCCGCAGCCGCCCCGCCTCTGGCCGCGCACTCCTGCCGCCCTTTCCCCGTGTGCCGCCCGCGCACCGCGTCCCCTTCCAAACCAGCGCCCGCGCCGCACGCTGCTCGCGCTTCGGCCACGCCGCACGCGCCCGACCGCATTCCCATCCCTCCGCGCGTGTGCCCCGCCTCGTCGTTGTCGCCCCGCTCACCGTCGTCCCCGCTCGCGCCCCGCATCGCCTACTCCACGCCGGCCGCCCCGTGGCCTCGCCACCCCTCGCTGTAGCTCGCACGCGAACCCCGCCGATGCGCCTTACCTCGCCCACCTGCGCCGCGGCCTTCCCACCGCTCGTCGCTACTCCAGCCGCTGCACATGCCGCCACCGCCACTGCTTAGCGCGGCCCCGCCTCCACTGCTGCCCGTCGCCGCCTCCCTGCTGCTAGCCCCGCACCGCTCGCCGCTCGGGCGAAACCCACACGCCCGTGACCCAGCGCCCTGCGCCCGTAGCCCGCTATGGCCCCTGTGCCACTAACACTAGGGGCTCACCCCCTGGAACGGTTAGAAAAAAAGGATTTATAAAAAAATTAAGAAAAATAAAAATAAATTTAATTAATTAACTAAATTAATTCAGTTAATTAATCCTACTGAATTAATCTAATTATTAACCTGTTAGTTTAAACAAACAGTAATTAGTTTAACCTAAACCCTAATTAACCTAACAGTGTATGACACGTGGGTCCCACGAGGCCCACACGTCAGTTTGACCAGTCAACAGCTCTTTTGACTGCTGACATCATGATGACGTCAGCAAACACTGTTCTGGATAATGTTGAATTAAAATAATTAAATTAATCCTAAAAATGATTTAAATCTTTTAAAATTAATACAAAATAAACCGTAGCTCACATGAAAATACTTTGTACATGAAAGTTGCTCAGAACGACGAGACGAATCCGGATACGCAGCCCATTCGTCTGCCACACATCCCTAGCATAGCGAACATGCAACTTTCCCCCTCCGGTTCATCTGTCCGAAAACGCGAAACACCGGGGATACTTTCCCGGATGTTTCCCCCTTCGCCGGTATCACCTCTTACCGCGTTAGGGCACACCTGACACCGCTGTTTGCTTTGTCATGCATCGTTATGCATCTGTTTGCATTGTATTCATTGTTTCTTCCCCCTCTTCTCTCCGGTAGACTACGAGACCGACGCCGCTGCTGGTGCCCCGACCGACTACGGTGTTGACGACCCCTTCTTGCCAGAGCTTCCAGGCAAGCCCCCCCTGATCACCAGATATCGCCTATTCTTCTCTATACTGCTTGCATTAGAAGAGTGTAGCATGTTACTGCTTTCGGTTAATCCTATTCTGCTGCATACCCTATCATTGTTGCTACAGTTGTTACCCTTACCTGCTATCCTACTGCTTAGTATAGGATGCTAGTGTTCCATCAGTGGCCCTACACTCTTGTCCGTCTGCCATGCTATACTACTGGGCCGTGATCACTTCGGGAGGTGATCACGGGCATATGCTATATACTTTATACTGTCACATTATTTATGATACTGTTCGGAGATGGGGGCTGAAGGGGCAGGTGGCTCCATCCCGGTAGAGGTGGGCCTGGGTTCCCGACGGCCCCCGACTGTTACTTTGTGGCGGAGCGACAGGGCAGGTTGAGACCACCTAGGAGAGAGGTGGGCCTGGCCCTGGTCGGCATTCATGGATACTTAACACGCTTAACGAGATTTTGGTATTTGATCTGAGTCTGGCCATTTGGTCTATACGCACTAACCAACTACGTGGGAACAGTTATGGGCACTCGACGTCGTGGTATCAGCCGAAGCCTTCGTGACGTCAGCGACTGAGCGGCGTGCGCCGGATTGGACTGGAACACCTGCTAGGCTAGGTCTGCTTCCGGCCGCCCTCGCAATGTGCAGGTGTGCAATGGGCGATGGGCCCAGACCCCTGCGCCATAGGATTTAGACCGGCGTGCTAACCTATCTGTTGTGCCTAGGTAGGGCTGGGACGTGTTGATTTTCCGCGGCCGGGCATGACCCAGAAAAGTGTGTCCGGCCAAATGGGATCAAGCGTGTTGGGTTATGTGGTGCACCCCTACAGGGAAGTTTATCTATTCGAATAGCCGTGTCCCTCGGTAAGAGGACGACCCGGAGTTGTACCTTGACCTTATGACAACTAGAACTAGATACTTAATAAAACACGCCCTTCCAAGTGCCAGATATAACCCGGTGATCGCTCTCTAACAGGGCGACGAGGAGGGGATCGCTGGGTAGGATTAGGCTATACGATGCTACTTGGTGAACTTACCATCTACTCTCTCCTACATGCTGCAAGATGGAGGTTGCCAGAAGTGTAGTCTTCGACAGGATTAGCTATCCCCCTCTTATTCTGGCATTCTACAGTTCAGTCCACCGATATGGCACTTTACACATATACCCAAGCATATCTAGTGTAGCTCCTTGCTTGCGAGTACTTTGGATGAGTACTCACGGTTGCTTTTCTCCCTCTTTTCCCCTTTCTATACCTGGTTGTCGCAACCAGATGCTGGAGTCCAGGAGCTAGAGATCCCGAGGATGATTCTACGTGGAGTTCGGCTTCAAGGAGTAGTTAGGAGGTCCGAGGCAGGAGGCCTTGCCTTTTCGATCGTTGCTACTTTTGTGCTATCCTTCTTAAGGCAATCTTGTTTAACTTATGTCTGTACTCAGATATTATTGCTTCCGCTGACTCTTGTGTTTTCGAGCTTATGTATTCGAGCCTTCGAGGCCCCTGGCTTGTAATATAAAGCTTGTTTTATTTTAATTTGTGTCTAGAGTTGTGTTGTGATATCTTCCCGTGAGTCCTCGATCTTGATCGTACACATTTGCGTGTATGATTAGTGTACGGTCAAATCGGGTGTGTCACATTTTCTTTTGTCTATGATCATAAGCTTGGCCAATTGGACACCTACTTGTGCATTGAACAGGAGGTCAGGAGATCGATTCCCAATAGCAGCATCATTTTTTTGCCACCTCCGCCGGACTGCATGGTTTTGTCTGGGCTGAGTTTGGTGGGCTGAGGCCCAAACAGCCGACGGGTCTGTCAAAAATCTGTTACACTCGGGATCGATCAGGGAGAAGTCCAACTCACGTAAAACTACAGCAACATACGAAACTTTTGACGGACGGACGGACAAAGCTACGAACGAAAATTTGGTGGGAAGAAGCAATCACCCTTTTATTATTAGGTAAAGATATGTGTGGCATGCGCCCAAACTAGCTAAGCAAACATAAGCTGCTCTCTCCCATGGAGGTGCAGGAGCGTGACATCTCCAAGTCTGATGCAGCTTAAGGCGTGGAAGGTGCTGTGCTGGAACATCCGTGGGATCAACTCCGATCAGAAGCTTTTGGCTCTGCGTAATGCAATCGATAGTAGTGGATGCTCTGTTATTTGCCTGCAAGAAACTAAGCGTGCCACTTTTGATAAGTCTTTTCTAAGAACTTTCTGTCTTAAAAGGTTCGATAACTTTGAGGTGGTACCCTCTCAAGGTGCCTCTGGTGGTTTGATTATCATCTGGGATAGTTCGGTCTTTGTTGGCAATGTTATTTTCTCTGAATCTTTTGCCTTGGGTATTCAGTTCACTTCCTTGCAAACTACTAAATCTTGTAAAATGTTTAATGTGTACGGCCCATGTGATGGCCCTGCTAGAACCACTTTCACCTCCTGGGTGATTGACCTAGACATACCAGATGACGAGGACTGGTTATTATGTCGAGACTTTAACTACATCAGGGCCCCTGATAACTGAAATAAACCAGGAGGGAATGTGAATGATATTCTCACCTTCAATGATTTCATCTAATCACAGGCCTTAGTTGAACTGCCAATCAAGGGGAGGAGGTTTACATGGAGCAATATGCAAACAGACCCACTTTTGGAGCAACTCGATTGGTTCTTCACATCGGCCAATTGGACCTCTAGTTATCCAAACACGACAGTGGCCCCCTCCCAAAACCGGTCTCTGATCATGTACCGTGTGTGATCTCCATTGAAACAACAGTCCCTAAAACCAAAATCTTCCGCTTTGAGAACTTCTAGATCTCACACCCTGGGTTCTTTGAAGCTGTTCAATCCACTTGGAACAAAACTTGTTTTGCACACAATTCGACCGCTATGCTCCACAAAAAATTTAAACATTTGAGGTATGCTCTGAAGAAGTGGAGCACAAATATCTCCAGAATGAATTTGTGCATTGACAACTCCAATTGGGCTCTGCTTGAATTGGATGGAATTGAAGATTTGAGGCCTCTAACAACACTGGAGAAAAACTTCCGTGCAATTCTTAGAAGCATTTGGTGATTCTCCTTGGTTATAAACGGGAATATTGGAAGAAGAGGTACACTGTGCGCTGGTTTCAGTGTGGTGGGGACAACACTAAATTATTCCACTCGGCGACAAGTGAACGTTCTAGACGAAATTCCATTGCCTCATTAAAACTCCCTGATGAGTCTGTCATCTCGGATCATGCAGGGAAAGTGCAGGAGCTCTATCAGACGTATAAAAACAGGCTGGGCAAGTCTGAACCGCATGAGATGAAGTTTGATCCCGCACGGATTATCACAAGGATTGAAGGGCTTGAGGATTTGACAAAACCCTTCACAAATGATGAAATCGACAAGGTGGTTCAAGAAATGCCATCTGACCGTGCACCTGGCCCGGATGGCTTTAATGGGTGTTTTTTAAAATCTTGCTGGCACATTACAAAGCAAGATTTCTACAAACTCTGTGCTGACTTTTATGATGGAAGGTTAGACCTGCAGAGTCTCAATTCAGGGTTTATCACCTTGATCCCAAAAACCTATTCTCCTGAGACTGCAAATGATTATAGGCCCATCACCCTTCTCAACTATTGTCTAAAGTTGACAACCAAGCTGCTTGCTAATCGTTTGCAGACAATAATCCTCAGAATCATCCACAGGAACCAGTATGGCTTTATTAAAGGGAGAACACTCCAAGACTGCTTGGCCTGGGCGTTTGAATACATCCACCAATGTCAAGCCTCTGGACGAGCCTGCTGTTTGCTCGAACTGGACTTTGCCAAGGCGTTTGATACGATACATCATGAACCTATGATTGAGATCATGAGACACATGGGCTTTGACGAGAAATGGATTAGGTGGATTAAATGTATCTTCTCCTCGGGTACCTCGTCTGTCCTGCTCAATGGAACACCTGCAAAGCAGTTCTCCTGCCTGTGTGGAGTGAGAAAGGGCGACCCTCTGTCGCCCCTTATCTTTGTCCTCGCCGCAGATTTGTTGCAAGCGGCGATCAATGGGGCGTGCAGAGCCGGATAGTTGCTTCTACCGATCCCCTCACATGATGATAACTATCTGGTAATTCAGTACATAGATGACACGATTGTGGTGTTCCCTGCCTACCCTAGTCAAGCTCAAGTTCTTAAGGGGATTCTGATGGACTATGCCACGTCAGTAGGTCTGAAGATTAACTTCCATAAATCCACTCTAGTGCCGATCAAATTGGACCCAGCGACGACGTCGGAGATGGCGGCGATTTTTGGCTGTGTTGTTGGACAGATGCCTTTCACATACTTAGGGTTGCCCATGGGAACAACTCGCTCCACGGTGACAGATCTAATGCCCATGGTCACATCAGTGCAAAGGAAAATCCCAGCAGCGGTCTCCTTGCTTGACTACGGCTCCAAGTTGACACAGCTAAACTGAGTTGTGACCTCGCTAGCGATCTACGCGATGTGCTCGATCAAGCTTAACCCCAAGATCATTGAACATCTGGACAAGCTTCGTAGATCTTGCCTGTGGCTAAAGAAAACTGATGATGGTACTAAGGGTAACTCATTGGCGGCGCGGGACCTGGTCTGTAGACCGAAAAACAAAGGAGGTTTGGGGATAATAAACCTCAAAATTCAGAACTAGGGGCTCCTATTGAAACAACTCCACAAATTTTACAATACACATGATGTCCCCTGGGTTCAGCTAGTTTGGCGATCATACTACAATGGTCAACCCCCGCATGCGACTGACCTCTGTGGTTCGTTTTGGTGGAGAGATCTCATGCAATTGTCTGATGTTTACAAGGGGGTTACGAAAGCATCTGTGGTGGCAGGAGACACGATACTCTTCTGGAAAGATGAGTGGAAGGATACACTGTTTCAAGAAACATTCCCATGGGATTTTTCTTTTGCCAAGGAACCAGATGTATCGGTTCAACCTTTGCTGTTCTCTGAGAGACTGAGTGAGGTGTTCCATCTACCCCTCTCGGTAGAAGCTCGCCTAGAAGTGATAGATTTGTAGCAGGTCATGTCTGATGTGGCTCTGGCTGAGGGAGTCGATACATGGAAATGCATCTGGGGTGGGGATGGATTCCAAGCAACCAAATTTTATGAACATTGCTTCAGAAACATGCAGGTGGATGAGGCCTTCTATTGGATCTGGAAAACCATGTGCACAATGAAGTGGAAGATATTTGCTTGGCTCCTACTGGCCGATCGATTAAACACCAGAGACATGTTGAGAAGGAGGCACTACAAAATCCAAAAATGATGATTACACCTATCTGCTATGTCAGAACCCCCTGGAAGAAGACGTTGCACATCTCTTCTTCAACTGCCCTTTCAGTCAGAGATGCTGGGATAGCATAGGGATCCAATGGCTAGTTGGTGATTGCAGGCTTGCGCTGTTGCACGCTAGCAAAAACTCTTGGAATAGGCCCATCTTCGTGGAGGTATTCACGGTGGCCGCCTAGGGGATTTGGAAGGAAAGGAATGACAAACATTTTAGGGGGATCCAGCCAACCTTGAGATCTTGGAAGGCCAGGTTCAAGAATGACTTTGCTATGCTAGTCCATAGGGCCAAACAGGAGTTTGCCCCATACATCTTGTCTCTAGTTGCTGCGTTGTAAGAGTTGTGCCCTTTTGTAACCTCTTCTCCCCCCATTCTCTCATATATGTAGGCCTTGTATGTAGGCTGACTGGACTGTACTGGACTGTACTAACTCACTAACCATTTTATATAAAGTCAGTGGGATCCTCTCCCACTGTCATCAGTTCTAAAAAAACGGTCGAGGAATGCACCACCTCGGATGCAGTCCGACATAAAACTTGGATATAAATGGTTGGCCCCTTAGAGGGCATTTCCAGCATTAAGCTCGGTTAAACTCCTTTGACACTTTTGAGCCAAGGTGATCTATGGCACCTAGGATATAGTCAGGCGTTGGAGCTCGGATATAGTCCAGCGTTGGAGCTCGGATATAGTCCGGCATTGGTGCTCAGCTGCAAAAGATACCTCGAATGCAGTCCAGCATTGGAGCTCGGATGCAGGAGGACACCGCCACACGGGAACAACTTCAAACCCGAGGTGTGGCGTAAAAAAACAAGGCATTGATAAAGGCCGAGAACTTAAAGGGGCTCCTCGGATACCCGACGTGTAAACTCTTCGGATTCACTTCGGCGATCCTCAAGATCAAAGATGAGAAGATTTATTGAACCAGTTTTCAAGACCGGCGTCCGAAGATGAAGAACGGTTCGGAAGAACCGAGGAGCGTGCCCAACTTGAAGACCAGTTCAGGGGGCTACTAATGGTGTCATGGACTATGGGGTACTCACCACGTCGCCTCCCGATCAGTGGGATTGGACTGAGGACCCCCATGGTCGTTCACTCATGGGCCAGTTCGGACAGCCGACGCATACACTAGGAAGATTCCACAAGACTTGGTGATCAAGACAAGGACTCCTCTCCATCAACGTATTCGACTAGGACTCTTGTTATCCTAGGCCTCCGGTACATTATATAAGCCGGTGGCCAGGCTAGTCGATATATCATCATGACATTACTCATCATACCTCTAGGGTTTAGACCACAACATATGATCTTGAGGTAGATCAACTTTGTAATCATATACATCGAATACAATAAAAAGCAACATGTAGGGTATTATCTCTTCGAGAGAGCCTGAAGCTGGGTAAAAACACCGTGTCCCTCGTCTCCTGTTACCCATCGATCCTAAGACACATAGCTTGGGACCCCCTACCCGAGATCTGCCGATTTTGACACCGACAACAGCATCCTCTTCTTCTTCCTCCTCCTCATCAGACTGAATCATCATGGAGGGTTCCAATAACTCTGGCCATGGTCTTCTTGACCCTTTCCTTTCTCTTCTTGCCCTCACCAGCAGCCTCTCCAACAGTTGATTTGGAAGTTTCAAGAGTGGAGGCTCTGGCCTTAGACATGGGCACTCTTTTTGCAGGAGCCTTCTTGTTCAATCCAGGCTTTGTAGATGTAGATGTGCCAAATTCCTTCTTGACAACCTTCTTCTTGGAGCTGGCCTTCTCCTCAGCAGCAACATAATCTTCATCTTCTGAATCAGAATTTCTCTTCCTCCTGTGCCTAGTAGCAGCCTTAGGCAGGTTGCTAGGAGTACTTCTGCTGCCTTCATCATAACTGCCAGAGGGACTAGTGCCCTCACTTAGATTCACCTGCTCCTCAGACTTGTTCTGGCTATCACTCTGTTCTGACATGTCTGACACTGCAAACTAACAGCTGACCTGTGAATAGTTATAGATGAGATAGAGCGGATGAGCATCACAAAGTGCAAAGTTTTTGCAAAACAAATGAGTCAAAAACTTAGTTTTAGTTTTCCACAGAAAGCATTTCGGAGCTACCGATTTGTTAAACTCGGTGACACCAAAGCTACTTTGGAGTCTAAACTAGTGAAATCGGTCAGACCGACACACAGTTCGGTGACTCCGAGATTGCTAGGGTTTCATTGAGAGTTGAACTCGGGCACACCGATTTTCAAGTTTCGGTCAGACCGAAAATTACAAGTGCAATGGCCTAAGCCAAATCGGTGAGACTGATTTCCACAACTCGGTCGGTCCGAGATGAGTTCGGTGGAAAACCTAACCCTAAATTTTTGAATCAAAACTAATCTAAAGGAATTTTTATTGGATAGATTGCTCTCATACGTGGTTCGAAACATGGCATTGACTTTGTGCTAAGAATTGGATGTAAGGATTGCACAGAGGATCGAACGCATACCCTAACTTCGCGATGAGCTCGCTACAGCGGCAACGACAATGAAGAATTCCGTTGACGATGACGGAGACCAGCGGTGCGAGGTCGCTGGCGACGAGAGGACAATCCGAAGACCTGAGTCGGCAGAGCAGGACACGCACGGGCGAAAGGTTTTGGAGAAATTTCCAAATTTTGACCCATTGGTATATATCCTGACCCTGTCGGTGTGACTGAGTGGAACAACTCGGTGGCACCGAGATGCAGAATCGCAAGCGGTTACTACAACTCGGTGTGACCAAATGGTTCTAATTGGCTGCACCGAGATTGAAAACCTTGATCAACTCAGTGAAATCGGTGTGGCCGAAAAGGATGAATCGGTCAGACCGAAATGCACATAGAGGTTTTGGAAGTTTAAGTCTATGACGAATCAGTGACCCCGGGTGCTCCTCACCCAGAGGGTTTGAATCTGACTTGATCAAACTTTGTGATGTAGCATGAATAGAGTTTGAGACAAGAAAAGCATAGATAGCTAGAGGAAGTTTTTAGGCATTCTTGTCCATCCATTTGGCAAAAGAAGAAGAGCCAAATAATCAAAGCAACAAATGGATGTCCTCGAATGAGAAAAATATGCAATCAACATGCTCAGACAATAAAATGGCAAATGAAATATTAGAAAAAGAATGCACAAACACTCTAGCATCTATCAAGCAATTGGCGATGACTAGGTCATCTATATATGAGTATATTGACTTAGGAGTCAAATGAGAACATTTGATTATAGGTCATACTCATCGTTTAAGCACAAGTGGGGTTACCACTTTTACATAAAGCATTATTATGCTCACACCATTAGAGTTGCTTTAGCTCAATTCTTAGAGTAAAGCTCCCCCTAGATGTGATATCCCCCCTAAGAGGGATGAACTAACCTTGGGTTTTGTCCATGATGACTTCATGTAGATGTTGAAGATGTGGATGCTCATAGTTGACGTAGATCATTTTGGAGCAATCCATTGGAGTGAGTTGCACTTTCAATACCTACACGGGTCAGTCCCACAAGGAACAAACAAGGATATCCATAGACATAGAGTGAAGTTCTCACAAGATGATGTCCATGAAAGCATTAGGTTACCTTGTCCCTTGCTTATCATCAAGAGGGTTTGTGACTCCTTGAACTAGTGCAAGATGTGAAAGTTGTTTGCACTTGTTCTTGCCAAACTGATATGAGTGAAGTATGTTGGCAGAGTCACCCTCAAGAACTCTCTAGTTCTTCTTCTTCGGGATCCACATCAACTTGATGGGAATCCTTGGAGCTGTAGTCATACTTGATGATGTAGAACTTGATGTAGTCTTGGGAACCCACTTGACCAAGGCCTTGGGAGCTTCTTCAAATGAATCAATATCCTCTTGAAGCTTGTCCTTGCCTTTTTGCTTGTGGTCTTGTGGTGGAATATCATCTTGAGCTTGTGTTCCCTTGAAGGAAGTAGGATCATACTTCTCTTGTTGAGGAACAAACTTTGTCTTGGGGTATTGATCTTGTTCCCACTCAACTCCATTGGGATTGAACTTTCGTTCAAAACCAACACCTTGATTCTTCCGGTGCCTTCCTTGCTTGCATACAATTTCCTCAAATTGCTTACTTCCGGCAAGGCTCTTGTAGACAACTTTCTATATAATTCCCTTCAATAAGCTATTTTCTTGCTCAAGTGTAACTTCGCTAAGAGAATCATTAGTGGAATCAAGAGAACTACTAGAAGGAACAACATTGGATTTAACATGATTATTGTTACTACTAGAGGAAGAATCTTTCTTTCTCTTGTTACTAGATTTTACTTGTGGCATGTAAGTAGACAAGAGTAAACGCTTGGCAATGCAAGAAGAACTTTTCTTACGAAGATCATCATTGATTGCTTTTAAGAACCCATGCTCTTGCTCATGGTTGAGCTTTTCAAAGCGTAGCTTCTCATGAGTCTTTAAAAGCTCTCAATGATCTTCTAAGGTAGTTTCATGAGCTAACTTAAGAGTGTTTAGTTCTTTAGTTAGACGCTAAATCTCCTTCTTATCATCGTCATTCGTTTTATCTTGATTAGCATGATTAATAGCAAGTTGATCATAGTTTTCATCACTAGAGTTGTCAACAAGTAAATCATCATCACCTAGCAAATCATCTTCAACACTATTGAAATCAACATACTCGGGGTGTGATACCTTTGGGACATTAGCCATGAAGCATCTTCCAATTCCTTCATTTGGTGAGTCAAATATGTCATAGGAGTTGGTTGACACAAGTGCTAGACCCGCAACACCTTCATCTTGAGTATATTCGGAGTCGGAGTGATGGTCAGAGTCGGAGCCGGATGCCCATTCACCAACGTGAGCTTGATGTCTTTGTTTTGTGTAGCTCCTTGATGACTTGTCCTTCCTTTCCGAATCCTAGCTTCTGCGAGAGGTTCTTCGTTCATTACGATCATCTCTACTCCTTCTCTCTCTTGGAGGTGATTCTTCTCTTCTACTTCTCCTTTTAGGTGAGTCTTCTCTTCTTTTGTAGGGAGCCGTACACTCATTGGAGTAGTGTCCGGGTCTTCCACAATTGTAGCAATTACGGTCACGACTAGAAGATCTCTTGTCATTGTAGGACCTTGACTTGGAACTTCTTTACTTGCTTCTACTCTTGTAGAATTTGTTGAAATTCTTTACCATTAGGCGCAATTCCTCATTGAAGGCTTGTTTCTCACTTGATGATGTAGGAGCATCACATGAGGCTTTGTAAGAACCACTTGACTTGTTGTGAAGCTCTTCTTTTTCCTTGAGTGACATCTCATGAGCAACAATTCTACCAATGACTTCCGTTGGCTTGAGATCTTTGTAGTTGGGCATCACTTGGATCAATGTGCACACGGTATCATATTTTCCATCCAAGGCTCTTAGGATCTTCTTGATGATGAATCTGTCGATCATCTCTTCACTTCCTGAGCCGGTAATCTCGTTTGTGATGAGGGAAAGCCTAGAGTACATTTCAGCGACACCTTCACCTTCCTTCATTTTGAACTTGTCAAGCTGACTTTGAAGCACATCGAATTTGGATTCCTTGACGGAGTCAGTACCTTCGTGCATATCAATCAAAGTATCCCAAATTTCCTTTGCATTCTCAAGATGGCAGATTTTGTTGAATTCTTCGGGGCATAATCCGTTGAAGAGGATATCACAAGCTTGAGCATTGTATTGCAGCATCTTCAACTCTTCCGCGGTAGCTTCACGGTTCGGTTCTCTCCCATCAAAGAATTCACATTGCAAGCAAATACACACAATAGCCCAAACGGCGGGGTTATGTCCAAGAATATGCATTTTCATCTTATGCTTCCAACTAGCAAAATTAGTACCATCAAAGTAAGGACCTCTATGGTGGTAAATTCCCTCGCTGGACGCCATACTCTCCTAGGTTGTGAAACCAAGGCTATGATCACCAAAGCTATGGAAATCAAGGCAAATGGAGACCAAAGCTATGATACCACTTATAGGATTGAAATATATCTAGAGGGGGGTGATTAGACTACTTGACCAAATAAAAATCTAGCCTTTTCCTAATTTTAAGTCTTGGCAGATTTTAGCAACTTATCAAAAGTCAATCAATCAACCTACACATTCAAATCTAAGAGTATAGCAGCGGAATGTAAATCATTGCATATGAAGGTAAATGGGAGGAGTTTGGAGGGAGCAAACGCAATGTAGACACTGAGATTTTTGGCGTGGTTCCGATTGGTGGTGCTATCGTACATCCACGTTGATGGAGACTTCAACCCAGGAACGGTAGCGGATGCGCGAGTACACGGAGGGCTCCACCCACGAAGGGTTCAGGAAGAAGAAACCTTGTCTATCCCACCATGGCCATCGCCCACGAAGGACTTGCCTCACTTGGGTAGATCTTCACGAAGTAGGCGATCTCCTTGCCCTTACAAACTCCTTGGTTCAACTCCACAATCTTGACGGAGGCTCCCAAGTGACACGTAACCAATCTAGGAGACACCACTCTCCAAAAGGTAATAGATGGTGTGTTGATGATGAACTCCTTGCTCTTGTGCTTCAAATGATAGTCTCCCCAACACTCAACTCTCTCTCTCACAGATTTGGATTTGGTGGAAAGATGATTTGAGTGGAAAGCAACTGGGGAAAGGCTAGAGATCAAGATTCTTGTGGTTGGAATGGAATATCTTGGTCTCAACACATGAGTAGGTGGTTGTCTCTCAGAAAATGAATGGTAGAAGTGTAGGCACGTTCTGATGGCTTTCTCCACGAATGGAGGAAGGGTGGAGGGGTATATATAGCCTCCAGACAAAATCTAACCATTACACACAATTTACCAAACTCGGTGAGACCGAATACTCAAACTCGGTCAGACCGATTTAGTTCAAAATGTGAACGTTAGGATTTTCTGTCGGACCAACATGTCAACTCAGTGGGACCAATTTCGTTAGAGTTAGGGCATAACGTAATCTCGTTGAGACCGATCACATAAACTTGGTGAGACCGATTTCTGTAATAGGCAAACAGAGAGTTGGCCAGGCAAACTCGGTGGGACCGATTGCTCATTTCGGTGAGACCGAAACGTTACGAAAAGGAAACAGAGAGTTTGCATTGTGAACTCGGTGGGACCGATCGCTTATATCGGTTTGACCGAAATGTTACGGAGGGAGACAGAGAGTTTGCAATCCCATCTCGGTGAGACCGAGATCCCTCTCGGTCAGACCGAACTGATTGGGGTTTCTAGCTATGGCTCTGTCAACTGAACTCGGTGGCGCTGGATAGATCAAATTGGTGGGGCTGAGTTTGACTTTTGGTTTGGGACATATGTGGATATGAGAAAGTGGTTGAGGGCTTTTGGAGTATATCACTAAGCATTTTGAGCAAGCAAGCCATAAAGCAACACCTCATCCCCTTTTAATAGTATTCGCTTTTCTTATGGACTCAATGTGATCTTGGATCACTAAAATGAAAATGTAGAGTCTTGAGCTTGAGCTAATATGTGTCCTTAGCATTTTGAGGGGTCCACATCTCTAGTCCATGCCATGCCAATCATTGAACTTTCTAAAATGATCATCTTCAAAGAGTGGTAATTCAATGAGCTATATGTTGTTAAGAATTACCAAAACCACCCAGGGACTAGTTGCACTTTCACTCTTTATCATTGCAAGCAAAGAAGTCTCTAGCAGTTTCTTCATCCATAACATAACCCTCGGGAACAACTGGCAATTCATATCTAGGGGGAGAATCATAATCATCAGTTTCAATAATTTCATTCTCTCTAACCCTAGAAAGTTGTTCATCAAGAAATTCACCTAATGGCACAGTATTATCAAGCATAAAAGTAGTATCATCATAAGCATCATGCATAGTAGAACTGGCATCATCAATAACATGCGACATATCGGAATCAATAGCAGGTGTAGGTGTTGCAAGTTTACTCAAAACAAAAGGAGAATCAAGTGCAGAGCTAGATGGCAGTTCCTTACCTGCCCTCGTAGTTGAGGGAAAAATCTTAGTTCTTTGATCTTTCAAATTCCTCATAGTGATCAACAGATATAAATCCCAAGTGACAAAATGAATAGAGCTATGCTCCCCGGCAACGGCGCCAGAAAAAGGTCTTGATAACCCATAAGTATAGGGGATCGCAACCATTTTCGAGGGTAAGTACTCAACCCAAATTTATTGATTCGACACAAGGGGAGCCAAAGAATATTCTCGAGTATTAGCAGCCGAGTAGTCAATTCAACCACACCTGAAAGACTTAATATCTGCAACAAAGTATTTAGTACCAAAGTAGTATGGAAGTAGCGGTAACGGTGGCAAAAGTAATAGTAGCAGTTTTGTAACAATCATAACAGTGGCAACGGAAAAGTAACTTAGCAAAGATCAATATGAAACGAGCCCGCGGGCAATGGATCCATGATGGATAATTATGTCGGATGTCATTCATCATGCAACGACTATAACATAGGGTGACACAAAACTAGCTCCAGTTCATCAATATAATGTAGGCATGTATTCCGAATATAGTCATATGTGCTTATGGAAAAGAACTTACATGACATCTTTTGTCCTACCCTCCCGTGCCAGCAGGGTCCTATTGGAAACTAAGGGATATTAAGGCCTCCTTTTAATAGAGTACCGGACCAAAGCATTAGCACTTAGTGAATACATGAACTCCTCAAACTACGGTCATCACCCGGAGTGGTCCCGACTATTGTCACTCTGGGGTTGCCAGATCATAACACATAGTAGGTGACTATAACTTGCAATATTGGATCAAGAACACAAATATATTCATGAAAACATAATAGGTTCTGATCTGAAATCATGGCACTCGGGCCCTGTTGGGGAACGTAGCATGTAATTTCAAAAAAATTCCTACGATCACGCAAGATCTATCTAGGAGCTGCATAGAAACGAGAGGGGGAGAGTGTGTCTACGTACCCTCGTAGAACGAAAGAGGAAGCGTTTGACAACACGGTTGATGTAGTAAAACTTTTTCTCGTTCCGACCGATCAAGCACCGAACGTACGACACCTCCGAGTTCTGCACACGTTCGGCTCGATGATGTCCCTCGAACTCTTGATCCAGCAAAGTGTCGAGGGAGAGATTCGTCAGCATGACAGCGTGGTGACAGTGATGGTGAAGTGATCCGCGCAGGGCTTCGCCTAAGCACTACGACAATATGACCGAAGGCGTAAACTATGGAGGGGGGGCGCCGCACACGGCTAACAATTGTTGTTGTGTGTTCTACGGTGCCCCCTCATATATATAGGTTGGAGGGGAGGAGAGGCATCCAAGGGGGCGCCCCAAGTAGGAGGAATCCTACCTGGGGTCCTCCTAATTCGGCCTCCCCCCTTTCCTATTCCTATTCCGAGTAGGAAGGGAAGAGGGGGAAGGGGGAATCCTATTCCCTTTTTCCTTTCCTCCTTTCCGTTTTCTACTCTAATTTGGCCAGCCCATATGGAGGGGGGGGGGGGGCGCACCAGCCCCTTAGGGGCTGTTCTGTCCCTCTATTGGCCCATTAGGCCCATATAGTTTGCCGGGGGTTCCCCGGAACCCCTTCCGGTGTCCCGATACGTACCTGGTACCCCTGGAACACTTCTGGTGTCCGAATACTATCATCCTATATATGAATCTTTACCTCTCGACCATTTTGAGACTCCTAGTCATGTTCGTGATCTCATTCGGGACTCCGCACAACATTCGGTCACCAAATCACATAACTCATATAATACAAAATCGTCATCGAACATTAAGTGTGCGGACCCTACGGGTTCGAGAACTATGTAGACATGACCGAGACACCTCTCCGGTCAATAACCAACAGCGGAACCTGGATGCTCATATTGGTTCCCACATATTCTACGAAGATCTTTATCATTCGTAGTGTAATGACAACATACGTTATTCCCTTTGTCGTCGGTATGTTACTTGCCCGAGATTTGATCGTTGGTATCTTCATACCTAGTTCAATCTCATTACCGGCAAGTCTCTTTACTCGTTCTGTAATGCATCACCCTGCAACTAACTCATTAGTCACATTGCTTGCAAGGCTTATCATGATGTGCATTACCGAGAGGGCCCAGAGATACCTCTCCGATACTTAGAGTGACAAATCCTAATCTCGATCTTTGCCAACCAAACAAACACCTTTGGAGATACCTGTAGAGCATCTTTATAATCACCCAGTTATGTTGTGATGTTTGATAGCACACAAGGTATTCCTCTGGTATCCGGGAGTTGCATAATCTCATAATCAAAGGAATATGTATAAGTCATGAAGAAAGCAATAGCAATAAAACTGAACGATCAATATGCTAAGCTAACGGATGGGTCTTGTCCATCACATCATTCCCCTAATGATGTGATCCCGTTCATCAAATGACAACACATGTCTATGGTTAGGAAACTTATCCATCTTTGATTAATGACCTAGTCTAGTAGAGGCTCTTACTACGGACACAGTGTTTTGTCTATGTATCCACACATGCATTAAGTTTCCGGTTAATAAAATTCTAGCATGAATAATAAACATTTATCATGAGATAAGGAAATATAAAATAACAACTTTATTATTGCCTATAGGGCATATTTCCTTCAGTCTCCCACTTTCACTAGAGTCAATAATCCAGTTCACATCGCCATGTGATTAACACCAATAGTTCACATCACCATGTGATCAACACCCATAGTTCACGTCGCCATGTGACCAACACCCAAAGGGTTTACTAGAGTCAGTAATCTAGTTCACATCGCGATGTGATTAACTACTAAGGTGTGATCATGTTTTGCTTGTGAGAGAGGTTAAGTCAACGGGTTTGTCACATTCAGATCCGTATGTATTTTGCAAATTTCTATGTCTACAATGCTCTGCACGGAGCTACTCTAGCTAAATGCTCCCACTTTCAATATTTATCCAGATCGAGACTCGGAGTCATCCAGATGAGTGTTAAAGCTTGCATCGACGTAACTCTTTACGACGAACTCTTTATCACCTCCATAACCGCTGTCTAGTGATCTACTCCTAGATCACTATTGTACTCCCTTGCCAAACTCATGGCAAGGTATACAATAGGTGTGGCACACAACATGGCATACCCTATAGAACCTATGGCTGAGGCATAGGGAATGACTTTCATTCTCTCTCTATCTTCTGCCGTGGTCGGGCTTTGAGTCTTACTCAACTTCACACCTTGCAACACAGGAAAGAACCCTTTCTTTGACTGATCCATTTTGAACTTCTTCAAAATCTTGTCAAGGTATGTGCTTTGTGAAAGTCCTATTAAGCGTCTTGATCTATCCCTATAGATCTCGATGCCCAATATATAAGTAGCTTCACCGAGGTCTTTTATTGAAAAATTGATATTCAAGTATCCTTTTATGCTATCCGGAAATTCTATATCATTTCCAATCAACAATATGTCATCCACATATAATAACAGAAATGCTATAGAGCTCCCACTCACTTTCTTGTAAATACAGGCTTTACCATAAGTCTGTATAAAACCATATGCTTTTATCACCTTATCAAAGCGTATATTCCAACTCCGAGATGCTTGCACAAGTCCATAGATGGATCGTTGGAGTTTGCACTCTTTGTTAGCACCTTTAGGATCGAGAAAACCTTCTGGTTGCATCATATACAACTCTTCTTTAAGAAATCCATTAAAGAATACAGTTTTGACATCCATTTTCCAAATTTCATAAAATGTGGCAATTGCTAACATGATTTGGACGGACTTAAGCATCGCTATGAGTGAGAAAATCTCATCGTAGTTAACACCTTGAACTTGTCGAAAACCTTTTGAGACAAGTCGAGCTTTGTAGATAGTAACACTACCATCACCGTCCGTCTTCCTCTTGAAGATCCATTTATTCTCAATGGCTTGCCGATCATCGGGCAAGTCCACCAAAGTCCACACTTTCTTCTCATACATGGATCCTATCTCAGTTTTCATGGCCTCAAGCCATTTATCAGAATCTGGGCTCATCATCGCTTCCTCATAGTTCGTAGGTTAGTCATAGTCTAGTAACATGACTTCCAGAACAGGATTACCGTACCCCTCTCGTGTGGAACGTGCTCTGGTTGACCTACGAGGTTTGGTAGTAACTTGATCTAAAGTTTCATGATCATTGTCATTAGCTTCCTCTCTAGTTGGTGTAGACATCACGTGGACGGTTTTCTGTGATGAGCTACTATCCAATTCGAGAGAAGGTACAATTACCTCATCAAGTTCTACTTTCCTCACTCACTTCTTTCGAGAGAAACTCCTTCTCTAGAAAGGATCCATTCTTAGCCACAAATATCTTGCCTTCAGATCTGTGATAGAAGGTGTACACAACAGCTTCTTCTGGGTATCCTATGAAGATGCACTTCTCCGATTTGGGTTCGAGCTTATCAGGCTGATGTTTTTTCACATAAGCATCGCAACCCCAAACTTTAAGAAACGACAGCTTAGGTTTCTTGCCAAACCACAGTTCATACGGTGTCGTGTCAACGGATTTAGATGGTGCCCTGTTTAACGTGAATGCAGTTGTCACTAATGCATAACCCCAAAACGACAGTGGTAAATCGGTAAGAGATATCATAGATCGCACCATATCTAATAAAGTATGGTTACGACGTTCGGGCACACCATTACGTTGTGGTGTTCCAGGTGGCGTGTGTTGTGAAACTATTCCACATTGTTTTAAATGAAAGCCAAAATCGTAACTCAAATATTCGCCTCCACGATCAGATCGTAGAAACTTTATTTTCTTGCTACGATGATTCTCCACTTCCCTCTGAAATGGTTTGAACTTTTCAAATGTTTCAAACTTGTGTCTCATCAAGTAGATATACCCATATCTGCTCAAATCGTCTGTGAAGGTCAGAAAATAACGATACCTGCCGTGAGCCTCAACACTCATCAGACCGTATACATCGGTATGTATTATTTCCAATAAGTCATTAGCTCGCTCCATTCTACCAGAGAACGGAGTTTTAGTCATCTTTCCCATGAGGCATGGTTTGCAAGTATCAAATGATTCGTAATCAAGTGATTCCAAAAGCCCATCTGCATGGAGTTTCTTCATGCGTTTTACACCAATATGACCTAAACGGTAGTGCCACCAATATGTTGAACTATAATTATCAAATTTGCATCTTTTGGCATCAATATTATGAATATGTGCATCACTACGATCGAGATTCAATAAAAAAATCACATTGGGTTTATGACCATAGAAGGTTTTATTCATATAAACAGAACAACAATTATACTTTGATTTAAATGAATAATCGTATTGCAATAAACATGATCTAATCATATTAATGCTCAACGCAAACACCAAATAACATTTATTTAGGTTCAATACTAATCCTGAAGGTAGAGGGAGTATGCGATGGTGATCGTATCAACCTTGGAATTACTTCCAACACACATCGTCACCTCGTCCTTAACTAGTCTCTGTTTATTTTGCAACTCCTGTTTCGAGTTACTACTCTTAGCAACTGAATGAGTATCAAATACCGAGGGGTTGCTATAAACACTAGTAAAATATACATCAATAACATGTATATCAAATATACCTTTTGTTCACTTTGCCATCCTTCTTATCCGCCAAGTATTTGGGGCAGTTCGGCTTCCAGCGACCATTTCCTTTGCAGTAGAAGCACTCAGTTTCAAGCTTGGGTCTAGCTTTGGGCTTCTTCATGGGAGTGGCAACTTTCTTGCTATTCTTCTTGAAGTTCCCTTTCTTTCCCTTTTTCTTGAAACTAGTGATCTTATTAACCATCAACCCTTGATGCTATTTCTTGATTTCTACCTTCGCCGATTTGAGCATCGCGAAGAGCTTGGGAATCGTTTTCATTATCCCTTGCATATTATAGTTCATCACGAAGTTCTAGTAACTTGGTGATAGTGACTAGAGAACTCTGTCAATCACTATCTTATCTAGGAGTTTAACTCCCACTTGATTCAAGCGATTGTAGTACCCAGACATACTGAGCACATGCTTACTAGCTAAGCTATTCTCCTCCATTTTGTAGGCAAAGTACTTGTCAGAGGTCTCATACCTCTTAACACGGGCATGAGTCTGAAATATCATTTTCAGCTCTTGGAACATCTCATATGCTCCATGGCATTCAAAACATTTTTGAAGTCCCGGTTCTAAGCGGTAAATCATGGTGCACTAAACTATCAAGTAGTCATCATACCGAGCTTGTTAAACGTTCATAACGTCTGCATCTGCTCCTGCAATAGGTCTGTCACCTACCGGTGCATCAAGGAAATAATTCTTCTGTGCAGCAATGAGGATAATCCTCAGATCACGGACCCAGTCTGCATCATTGCTACTATCATCTTTCAACTTAGTTTTCTCTAGGGACAAAATAAAACAGGGGAGCTATACACGAGCTATTGATCTACAACATAGATATGCAAAAATTATCTAGACTAAGTTCATGATAAATTAAGTTCAATTAATCATATTACTTAAGAACTCCCACTTAGATAGACATCCCTCGAGTCATCTAAATGATCACGTGATCCATATCAACTAAACCATGTCCGATCATCACGTGAGATGGAGTAGTTTTCAATAGTGAACATCTCTATGTTGATCATATCTACTATATGATTCACATTCGACCTTGCGGTCTCCAGTGTTCCGAGGCCATGTCTGTGCATGCTAGGCTCGTCATGTTTAACCCGAGTATTCCGCATGTGCAAAATTGTCTTGCACCCGTTGTATGTGAACATAGAGCCTATCACACCTGATCATCACGTGGTGTCTCAACATGAAGAACTATCGCAACGGTGCATACTCAGGGAGACCACTTATACCTTGAAATTTTAGTAAGGGATCATCTTACAATTCTACCACCGTACTAAGCAAAATAAGATGCATACAAGATAAACATCACATGCAATCAAAATATGTGACATGATATGGCCATCATCATCTTGGGCCTTTGATCTCCATCTCCAAAGCACCGTCATGGTCACCATCGTCACCGGCTCGACACCTTGATCTCCATCATAGCGTCGTGGTCGTCTCGCCAATTATTGCTTCTACAACTATCGCTAACGCACAGTGATAAAGTAAAGCAAGTACATGGCGTTAGCATTTCATACAATAAAGAGACAACCATAAGTGTCGTGGAATTGTCACGGTAGATGTCCTAGAGGAAGAACTTAAACGTGGAGCCATTGCGACGTGGTTGCTTAAAGGGGTTAATTGGGACAAAGGACACGAGGAGTTTATACTGGTTCGGCCCCTTGCGGTGAAGGTAAAAGCCTAATCCAGTTTGAGGTGGTATTGCTAGGGTTTCGATGATCAGGGAGCGAATACGCTTGGCTTGACTCTCAATCTGTTGTTTCTTGCCCTAAGCTGCTATCGGGTCGTCCCCTTATATACATGGGTTGACGCCCTGTGGCCTACAGAGTCCCGTCCGGCTCATACAAATGTGTCTGGCTCGGTGACTTATCTTACATGCCTTACAATACAAATCTACATATACATGGCGGTTTACACATATGGGCCTTAAGCCGCCTTCGGGTTTGGGCCCTTTAACAAGCCTGCCTTATGAACTGCCATCTTCAATATGCTCTTGGGCATCATTTAGATGAACCACCATAGGGATGACCCAGCCCCTCCTGGGCGGGTCATATCTGATAGTCATATCCCCAACATTAGGCCCCAGGTTGATTTGAACTTGTTCATGTCAATCTTCCACACCTAGGAAAAATCCTTCTTCGTCTGCCTGTATTATTTGTAACCCGCCATAACGCCATCTCCTGAAATTGCGGTGTTCCACCGTGACGTCACCTTTCATTAATGTTATATACAACCCAGATCTTAATAAATCTTTTCCGTTTACTGAACCTCCAAAAATCGAGGCGTCCACGCCATCACATATCCATTTTCTTGGCACGTTGATTCCCGCGCATGCCACTTATCCTTCCAGCCTTATAAATAGGGCCACCAGGCCTCTTTTCACTCTCCCCCTTTTCCTTCTCGCCTTCTTCTTCCTCCTCGCAATGCCGCAGCGCGCCCGAGCTCCGCTGCCGTTGATCTTCATCCCCTGCTTCGACTCCGGCCGCTGCATCACCCTGAACGAACCAGAACGTCGCACCGCTCCTCCGCTATCAACCAGCGTCGGTAAGTCTTCCCCTCTTATCTTCATAGATCTGTGTTAGGGTTTCTCTTTTCGTCGGAGTTCATCACCGTTCTTCCCCTTCTTTCTTAGATTGCATAGTATTGATCCAAAAACGATACCAATCCTGTGCGGTAGCAGTCTTAATACTTGATTTTTAATATCAGTATATATCCTCATAGCAACAGATCTCTTCTAGACATTTCCACTTTTCTTCCGCCGCCACCTTAGGTTTAGATTTTATTTTATTTATTCTGAACTGCCGCAGATCCAATCTTGTAGCTTTATTCTGCAAAACCTGTTTGTCCCAACACTTAGAAATTTTTTGCTCTTTGATAGATTTTGAATGCTATTGCTGTCACGGCGGCTTACATCACTAACTGTAATTAGACACCATTGCTGCCATGGCGGCTTATATCACCAACCACAATTAGTCATATATCATTAGGCCCCGTTTAAGCCGCCAATCTGAATATGTACTGTAGCTGTTAACTTGTAGCTTCACAAGTTAACTTGAACCGGGAAAATTTTACTTTCCTTTAGGTTTTCTCTCTTCACAATGCCGCCAAAGACAGTCTATACATACAATTGAGTTCCTTCTGTCGTCACTGAGGGCTAACTCAAAGACTTTGTCAAAATCGGGTACTTGCCCGCAAAGAGTGTTATGCACTATGGTGCCCCTGAACCGGGCGAATAAATACCTCAGCCAAAGGATGGCGAAGTCATTGTATTCACTGATCACATGAACAGGGGCTTCTCACCACCCGGCTCTAAGTTCTTCCGAGATATTCTGCACTTCTTCCAACTCCATCCTCAAGACATCGGACCCAATTCCTTGTCAAATATCTGCAACTTTCAAGTCTTCTGCGAAGTATATCTTCAAGAGGAACCCAACATGGAACTCTTCAGAGAATATTTTTATTTGAACCGCCAGAATGAGGTGATGAACGGACCCAGCTTGGAGCTTGGTGGAATCTTAATTCAACGGAGAAGAGATGCTATCTTCCCTTATGCTTGGTTGCCGAATCACCCAAAAATCTGGAACCAGACATGGTTTTATTGCAAGGATACCTCTCCGGCTGACGAGAACCCTCTGCCGGGTTACCGCGCTCAGCGTCTTGACCGAAAGCATCCTCTTCCTGAAAAACTTACTACCGATGAGCGTGCAAAGCTTTCCCCCACCATAGAAAAGGTCAAGGCTCTACTTGGAAACGGGTTAACTGGAATTGACTTGGTCCGGTGCTGGGTTGCTTGGCGGATCATACCCTTGAGCCATCGTCCCGGCTTAATGTGCACTTATACAGGTGATGTAAAAGATCCACTGCGCCACAGCCCCATTCGTTTAACCAATGATGCAATCAACAAAATGACAAAAACCCTTCTGGATGAAGATCCGGAAACTGTAGCAAAGTGGGTCTGAACCCTTTCTGCAAGCTTAATCCGCCACCAGATGTAAGTCTTTAAATCACTTTATTCTTTCTCCCTTATCCGAATATCCCACTAGCTTTAACTTTGATGATTTTCACAGGCAGAATTTGACTTTTGGAAAAAAATCATATGACCATGAGGCTGCCAAGAAGGCCAGGGCCGCCCAGAAAGCCACCAAGAAAGCCGCAAGGAAACCCGGCAAGAAAATAAAGAAGAAGCCAAGTGCATCTGACATGCATGTTTGAGCTGAATGAAAACTCTGAGTCAGAGGTATTTCTTGACTCCCTTGGCTCATTTTTCAATTACCTTATTGACATTGATTACTCTCGGGATGACACAGGGACCAGCCAAGTAGTTGAAGAAGAGGTAACTATTATTTCCTCCGGCTCAGAACCTTTGCCAAGACCGAAAATTCGACTAGTAATCCGAAAAGTAAGATTTTCACACCCCTTAGATTATTTGGATCCTCACTTTCTTTTGAAGCAACAGCAGCACGAGAACCAGCATCAGACTCGGACTACCGGAGGTGAAGAATTATCCTCTGGCTTACCGAATACTCCAGTTCCACGAAAATGCCAAAACGAGGTGCTTCCGAACTTAAATTCTTTGCATCCGCTGGCGGGTCTCTTTCACCAGCCACTCAATTCTTCTGATTCAAAGTACTAGGAGGCTTCTCGCTCTTCCTCTGAAGACTCATCGCAGACCCAACTTCCGGCTTTCAAGATTGCCCCGGGGTAACAACAATTACCTTTATTCTCTTTCTCCTTATGTTCTCATATTTATACTGACTTGTCATAAACCATGTAGCGGACAAGCAAAGCCTAGTAAGAAGGCAAAGGTGACCAAGCCAACTAAGGCAACTAAAGCTGTTGAATCGGAGCAGCAAGTTTCTCCAACTGATGCTTCTCAAAAACAGCTGGAAGAGCCTGCCCATGAGGCCCCTCCAGAAAACCCTGAAATCTCCATTGATCAGACCAATATTAATTCTTTGAACACTGAACCATCAAGCTCACTTAAGCCGTTAGAGACTCATATTGATGACGTTCTGATTACTGGCATCGGCTTTACAAAGCCGGGTAATCCAACTGTTTTGGCCAAGCACTCCGCCAAGCAAGAGGTTATTGAAAGGAATAAAGTGAGGTTTGACGTCTCCCACTATGCATAATTAAGCAGCAGTGAAATCCTGTCTGGCTACCTCAATCAAGTGCACTCCAGCCGTGATCTTGAAATTGATATGGTGAAACAGATGCACCAGAATACGAGGTATGAAATCCGGCTTAATTGAATTATACATATCATGTCAGCCCCCAAGTCTACTATGTATGATAATATTGAATATGTTGTAGACTTAGAATAATCATGATCCTCTGCAGTAGAACTCTTCCAAGGCTAGTTATCATGGTTTAGAATTAAACAACTTATCATTGCATCCGTAGTCCCCCATAGCCGGTTTAATCAGCATGAATGAGCCGGTCCTGTTTACCATTGTTTTAAGAAAGGAGAGCTTATCTGTGCACCCCCCATGAGCCGGCTGTGATCGTTTACAGCACAACCGGGTCATCATAATGTAGTAAGAAGAGAACGCGAGCAACATGCATTAGCCCCCAAGTGCCAAGTGGTCTTGCTTGCAAAGTGCTTGGGACTTATGCACATGAGCCATTTATTTGAAGAAATTCTTTGACAGACATTAGCCCCCAAGTGCCAAGCGTTGTTGCTTGCAAAAGACTTGCGACTTATATTCCTGTAACCCGAATATGTTGACAACTTCTGTACTTCATACAGTCTGCTACTGCTGAACTTGAATCTCAGTTAAATGATGCAAAGACCCGGCTGGCGACTCAAGAATCTGTCGGAAAGCTGAGTCAAAATTCCAGTTTAGCATAACTGAGTCAGAAAAGCTGAAGACCAGTTTTGAGGCGGAGAAAAACACTTGGGCTGAAGAAAAGACTGCTTTAACGCAGTGAGCTGAAAAAGCTGAGGCGGCTCTTCAAGAGGTGACCACTGAGCTCACGGGTTTAAAACACTGTGTATCTCAGATGGTTTCCGCTATATTTGGTGAGCCGCCTGACTAATCATCAAAAGTGAATCCTTTCCTTGATATTATAAACCGCCGCTAACCAATCTGTGATTTACTCAGGTCCCACGAGCAGTAATCTTATCCAGGATATGCTTGTGAAACTAAAAGCTGTATACACACTTGTTGAGCAGCTATACACTAGCGTGCACTTGCTACAATTTCTCCAACCAACCAAGCACCTACTCTTTTGATAGATGTTTTGAAGAAACTTTCTGTGTTGCCTGCCAGGTTTGATGAGATGAAACGATCATCTGCAAGAGCCGGTGCCGTGACGGCTTTGAGCTGGGCCAAGGCCTGGGTACCAGAGCTAGACCCGTCTGAGGTGGCTACTGGATATCCAAGTTTGAAGGAAGACGGCACTGCATTTGAGCAAAAGGACTTTGCTGCCTGTGTCAAAGAGATACGCCCTATGGGCAGTGTGATTACCAATGAAACTGATCTGTCAAAATATCATCCAGCTTATAACATGGAGAATCAGAAGATGCCGACTGAGGGAGTCCTGGATTAGGGGGTCCTCGGACTGCCAGACTATATACTTTGGCCGAACTGTTGGACTATGAAGATACAAGATTGAAGACTTCGTCCCGTGTCCGGCTGGGACTCTCCTTTGCGTGGAAGGCAAGCTTGGCAATTCGGATATGTAGATCTCCTCCCTTGTAACCGACGCTGTGTAACCCTAGCCCCCTCCGGTGTCTATATAAACCGGAGGGTTTAGTCCGTAGGACAACAACAATCATAACCATAGGCTAGCTTCTAGGGTTTAGCCTCTACGATCTCGTGGTAGATCAACTCTTGTAATACTCATATCATCAAGATCAATCAAGCTGGAAGTAGGGTATTACCTCCATCGAGATGGCCCGAACCTGGGTAAACATCGTGTCCCCCGCCTCCTGTTACCATCCGCCTTAGATGCACAGTTTGGGACCCCCTACCCGAGATCCGCCGGTTTTGACACCGACATTCGTGCTTTCATTGAGAGTTCCATTGTGCCGTCACCATAAGGCTTGATGGCTCCTTCGATCATTCGCAACGATGCGATCTAGGGTGAGATTTTTCTCCCCGGACAGATCTTCCTATTCGGCGGCTTCGTACTACGGGCCAACTCCCTTGGCCATCTGGAGCAGATTGAAAGCTACGCCCCTGGCCATCAGGACAGGTTTGGAAGCTTGAACTATACCGCCGACATCCGCGGAGACTTGATCTTCGACATATTCGAGCCCATGTCAGGTGCGCCGCACAGTCACGACGAGCACGGCTTAGCTCTGCCGTCGGACAGTGTTCGGGCAATCACACCTGCGGTTACTCCGGCTCTCAATCCAGAGCAGATCGTGCCGTCCGAGGAAGGGTGGATAGACCCCGCCACGGAGGCCGCACACTCAGCGGCGATAGAGCCGAATGCTGACTTCACCCCCTATAAGAGTTGTGCTGCCGGACACTTGGATTCGTCCCCGGCAACGTGGTCTGAACCGCCTGCGTCCGTGCCTGTCGAATCTGATTGGGCACTGATCATGGAGTTTTCCTCCGCGGATATCTTTCAGCACTCGCCACTGGGCGATGTGCTAAATTCATTAAGGTCTCTCTCCTTGTCTCGAGACCCTTGGCCGAACTATGTCCGGTTTGAGTGGGAAGCGGACGACGAAGAAATTCGTTCCCCACCCACCACCCACTTAATAGCCACTGTCGACGACTTAACCGACATGCTTGATTTCGGCTCCGAAGACATCGACGGTATGGACGACGATGCAGGAGACGAACAGGAACCACTGCCCACAGGGCGCTGGACTGCCACCTCATCATATGATATATACATGGTGGACACCCCCAAAGAAGGCGATGGCGATAAGGCAACATAAGACAACCCCTCCAAGAAGCAATCCAAGCGCCAGCGTCAGCGGCGCAGCTCTAAGTCTCGCCATAGCAAAAGCAGCGATACCGGCACAAGAGATAATAACACTCCGGATAGTGCCGAAGACGATGAGAATCCCTTCCAGCCAGGCCTCGAGCGGGTGGATGGGCAAGTTAGCCCTCAAGAACAGGCAGCAGACGGAGAATCAGAGGATGACAATTACATGCCTCTCTCCGAAGACGAGGTGAGCCTCGGCGACGAAGAATTTATCGTGCCTGAGGATCCCGTCGAGCAGGAGCGCTTCAAGCACCGGCTTATAGCCACAACAAATAGCTTGAAGAAAAAGCAACAACAGCTTTGAGCTGACCAAGACCTGCTAGCGGATAGATGGACCGAGGTCCTGGTGGCCGAGGAATACGAACTCAAACGACCAACCAAGAGTTACCCAAAGCGCAGGTTGCTACCCCAACTCGAGGAGGAAGCATCAAAACCTACATTACCAGCTTATGATGCGGCTGATCGGCCACCTCGTGGCCGAGACAGAGTGGCATATCAGCCCAAAGTTCAGCCCGCACCCCGCCGCCATTCAAACAAAAACACCAAGGCCCGGGGCAACACGCGGGACCTGCGAGACATATTGGAAAACAAAGCAGGACATACAAGATCGATCTACGGATCACGGGGGTGCGCCCCAATGCGTGACGATGATCGTCACGCCAGATACACTAAAAGCAAATCCTGCCGGGCCGAATACAGCAGACAAGACTCGTATGAACTGCGTCGTGACATAGCCCAGCACAGAGGCGCCGCACACCCCCTATGCTTCACGGACGAAGTGATGGATCACGAATTCCCAGAAGGATTTAAACCCGTGAACATTGAGTCATATGATAGTACTACAAACCCCGCGGTATGGATCGAGGATTTCCTCCTCCACATCCACATGGCCCGCGGTGATGATTTACATGCCATCAAGTACCTCCCAATAAAACTCAAAGGACCAGCTCGGCATTGGCTGAATAGCCTGCCAGCAAACTCCATTGGCAGTTAGGAGAATTTGGAAGATGCATTCCTTGACAACTTCCAGGGCACTTATGTGCGACCACCGGACGCTGATGACTTGAGCCACATAACCCAACAGCCAGGGGAATCGGCCAGGAAATTCTGGACTCGGTTCCTAACTAAAAAGAACCAAATTGTCGACTGTCCGGATGCCGAGGCCTTAGCGGCATTTAAGCATAACATCCGTGACGAGTGGCTCGCCCGACACCTCGGCCAAGAGAAGCCGAAGTCCATGGCAGCCGTCACTACACTCAGGATCCGCTTTTGCGCGGGCGAACACAGCTGGCTGGCTAGCAGCAATAACACATCGAGAAATCCCGGCAATTCAGATGCCAAACACAACAACGGCAGACCACGTCGCAACAGACACAAGCGCCGCAACAACGGCCACAACGCCGAATACATGACAGTCAATGCCGGATTCAGTGGCTCTAAATCCGGTCAGCGGAAAAAGGCGTTCAAAAGAAGCAACCCGGGCCCATCCAGTTTGGACCGCATACTCGATCGCTCGTGTCAAATTCACGGCACCCCCGATAAGCCAGCCAATCACACCAATAGAGAATGCTGGGTGTTCAAGCAGGCCGGCAAGTTGAACACCGAAAACAAGGAAAAGGGGTTGCATAGCGACGACGAGGAGGAGCCCCGGCCGCCGAACATAGGAGGACAGAAGAAATTTCCTCCCCAAGTGAAAACGGTGAACATGATATACGCAACCCATATTCCCAAGAGGGAACGGAAGCGCGCAATAAGGGACGTCTATGCGATGGAGCTAGTCGCCCCAAAGTTCAACCCATGGTCTTCTTGTCCGATCACTTTCGATCGCAGGGACCACCCCACTAGTATCCATCGTGGCGGTTCGGCCGCATTGGTTCTTGATCCCATCATTGATGGATTTCACCTCACTCGAGTCCTTATGGACGGTGGCAGCAGCCTGAATCTGCTTTATCAGGATACAGTGCGCAAAATGGGTATAGACCCATCAAGGATCAAACCCACCAAAACCACCTTTGAAGGTGTCATCCCAGGTGTAGAGGCCTGTTGCACGGGCTCAATCACGCTGGAAGTGGTCTTCGGATCTCCGAATAACTTCCGAAGCGAGGAGTTAATCTTCGATATCGTCCCCTTTCGCAGCGGCCATCACGCACTCCTCGGATGAACCACATTTGCCAGATTCAATGCGGTACCGCATTATGCATACCTCAAACTCAAAATGCCAGGACCACGCGGGGTTATAACAGTTAATGGAAAACACAGAACGCTCGCTCCGCACGGAGGAGCACACAGCGGCCCTCGCAGTAGAAGCGCAAAGCAGCCTTATTAGGCAAACCGCCAATTCACTGAAAAATACCCCGGACACCTTCAAGCGAGTCCGGGGTACCTCGCAGGAGGATCGCCAGGCACGTTTTGAGCTCGCCTAGCCATTCGGCCTCCGTCATAGTCCCAGTCAAGCGGCGAAATTTGTGCCGCGCGTACATAACTACGCACTCAAGATACCATGGGCATAGGCAGAGGCATGGCTATGGGACGGCCCACAATGTGGCTCAACCGCCCCCGGGCACGTATACCTTTATCATTTTTCTCTTTCAGGACCTTACTCTCGGGAAGACCTCTCCGGCAGTCTTATTGTTGACTCATTGCGGGAAGGAAATACCAAGGAAGCAAGACGCTCTGACGTACAAGGGAATCCCCAGGTGGTCTCTGATAACGATCGAATACCTGTTTTACATACCCATACGCAGCTTGCCCTTGGATACGACATGTCAAATAGTCCTATTTTTTGCTTATTGCACTACTTGTATCCGTACGCTTTGACGTATTATTTAAATAACAATGCATAGCATTAGCCTATTATTGCATTTCGTTTTTTCCCTTGTCTGCTTATTTACGACAAATTGCACCAGTACATTCTGGTACGACCAGTGCGCCAGGGGCTTCAGTGTACCCCATAACATGGCGTGAAAAGTCCGAACACTTTCGACAGTGCGGCACCCCGAACTAATAGCATTATATGCGTCAGCTCCGAATCATGTCTTGGGTCAATAGTTGGGCTTGCCCGGCTCCCATGTTTTGGTACCTTACGTTCCGCTATATGGACTAAGGTAGCACTGGGAGAACTACTGCGATTGTGTCCCGGTTCTTCCGGACGAGCACCTCAGTAGAGAAAGCCGAAAACTGACTATCATGATGCGGCGAGAGCGGGTTGCTGTTCGAGAGGTCCCAAGTCCTTAAAGACTTCTTCCGCTTCGGGCGAGGAGTCAGGCTTGTCTGACTTAGGCGTATATAGCGCCCCAAATTCGGCCTTCCGAATAGTAGGGGCTTCACCAAAATTTAAAATTGTAGACTTCTATGGCTAAGTGAGAGTGATAAAGCTTTATAGTCCGATTGCCTGGTTCGTTGTGCTGAGCACCTCCTTCGAATGACCCAAAATTGGGATAAAGAGTGATCAGGTTTATCCCGAACACCTCAGTACTAGTTACATGGGGGCAGAAGCCGACGACTGGCCAACTCTCAGATTTTATAAATGGCCGCATAGAAGGTAATATTTTAAATTAACAAAGCGTTACATAGCGCACATGAACTCGTTTCATATTACAGGATCACATGAGTACATTCATTCAAATATTACATCCTTAGCACATTCCTCCGCCACAAGGCGAGCACCCTTTAGGACACTGTCATAATACTTTTCGGGGTGGCGATACTCCTCGCCCTCCGGTGGCCCCTCCTTCACCAGCTTTTCGGCGTCCAGCTTCGCCCAGTGCACTTTCGCCCGGGCAAAAGCCCTGGGCGCACCCTCGATGCAGACAGACAGCTTTATGACTTCAAGCCTTGGGCAGGCGTTCACAAGTCGCCTTACCAGGCCGAAATAGCTGCCAGGCAGGGGCTCGCCAGGCCACATCCAGACTATAAGGCCCCTCATGGCCAGTTCGGTCGCCTTGTGAAGCTTGACCAGTTGTTTCAACTGGTCGCTCAAGGCCATCGGATGTTCGGTCCCAGTATACTGAGACCAGAACAACTTCTCTTACGAGCTCCCCTCCTCGGCCCGGTAGAACTCCACCGCATCCGACACACTGTGGGGTAGATCTGCGAGCGCTCCTGGAGAGCTCCGAATTCGGGTAGGTAAAAGGAAAGTTTCCTTCACATGCTTGCTTTGCATAATGAATGCCTTACCCGCCACTATCTTCTTAACCGCCTCAATTTCCTGGAGGGCCTTTTGAGCTTCGGCCTTGGCATGTTGTGCGTTTTCGAGGTCCTTCGCAAGCTCGGACCCTTGCGTGTTTGAGTCACGCTCCAAGGACTCGTGTTTCTTGACGAGAGCCTAGAGCTCTTGCTGCACCTCGCCGACTCGGGCCTCTTTCTTCTCTCGCTTGATGCGCTCCTTGGCCGCTTTGTCTTCGGCCTCGGACAGCGTGTTCTTCAGGGCCGCCACTTCATGACGATCCTATTATTCAAAAACCACAATTTTCTTTATCAATATACAGACGGGGTATCACTTACCTTTGTTCTCTTTGAGCTGCCTCTTGGTAAGGCCGAGCTCTTCCTTGGACCGCTCAAGGTCCCGCTTCAGTGCGGCGACCTCCGCAGTACGAGCGGCAGCGGCCAGCAGTGAAGCCTGCTTATTCACATAGACACATTCTGATTAGACTCCTGCGATTATTATTTGATCCTCTATTCGGCCTTTCTTCGCGAGCGCCAAACAGAGCATCAGGGGCTACTATCTATGCTGTAACATTTTCTTATAATTCTATTACTTACATCAAAGCCTGTTAGGAGGCTGGCACAGGCTTCAGTCAGTCCGCTCTTGGCGGACTGAACCTTCTTGACCACCACACTCATAACAGTGCGGTGCTCTTCGTCAATGGAAGCGCCGCGAAGCGCTTCCAGCAAGTTGTCCGATGCCTCTGGATGGATAGAGGCCATCGACACAGATGGCTTGCCCCCCTTAGCGAGGGGTTCCCTGACGAAATCCGGAACCACTGGAGGTTCCGGCGCAGTATTCTGCTGGGGGCTAGACTTGCTGCCCCTGACGTTAGGGCCCAGAGGAGTCTTGCCCCTCGTGTGCCCAGCGCCTGGAATGCCGCCTTGAGGCGCCTCCGGAACTGTCTCCCCCCGGTTCAGTGCCCTTTGAGACAACACCTCGGCATCGTCCATAGGGCGGGGGCAGGAGGCGGTCGGGAGTGAATCGCTGTTCATATCCGACGGGCCAAAAGAATCATCCGAAGAAGATACGTCGATATGGGCTCGGGATGGACTGCATAATCATGTTCGGCGTGATAAGAAGCAATAAAATAAAACATACCGAGAACTATTATGGTATTCGAATACTTACGACTTCGCCAGGGGCTTGTCCCTGGGCAACCACTCCTCGTCGCTAAAAGTGGCCGTCGTGGAACAGTCCGGAAGTAGAGTCCGTCCCTTCTTGGACCCTTGGGCCTCCCTAGACGGGGCGGCCTTCCTTTTCTTGTCTCCCCCGGCTGGGGGGGGGGACTTTCCTCTTCCTCCTCCTCGTTTTCATGGGAGGAGTGCACCTCGGTGTTTTCGGACGATGAGTCTGATATAACCTTGCGCCGGAGACCTTTCCTGGTCCCCGTGGCCTTCTTCTTGGCCTTCTTCTCCGGCACCTCATAAGGCGCCGGAACCAGCATCTCCGTTAGGAGAGCATCTCCTGGATCTTTGGCCAGGGGGGCTGGACAATCGATCTGCTCCGCACTTGCTACCCAGTCCTGTCAAAAGGCATGGAGGCTCAGATCCCTCGCACGGTTATACTGGGGAAAGGAACATCTTATGACATATAAAAGACTTACCGGATTGGCAGGGCGCCTTGCGCTGAGTCCGCGATCCTCGGTAAGGGGAGGAGGTACCTCGGCACCCTTGAACAGCACCTTCCAGACGTCCTTGTGCGTCGTGTCGAAGAGCTCTCGCAGCGTCTGGTGCTTAGCCGGGTCGAACTCCCACAAATTGAATGCCCATCTTTGACACGGGAGGATCCGGCGGAAGAGCATGACTTGGACCACGTTGGCAAGCTTGATCTTCTTGCTTATCATGTTTTTGACGCAGGTCTGGAGTCCAGTCAGCTCTACCGATGAACCCCAGGATAGGCCCTTCTCTTTCCAGGAAGTGAGCCGCATGGGGATACCGGATCGGAATTCGGGGGCCGCCACCCAGTTGGTGTTGCGCGGCTCGGTGATGTAGAACCGCCCCGATTGCCACCCTTTCACAGTCTCCACATAGGAGCCTTCGAGCCAGGCGACGTTGGGCATTTTTCCCACCATGGCGCCTCTGCACTCCGCTTGCTGGCCGGCCACCACCTTCGGTTTAACATTGAAGGTCTTCAGCCATAGGCCGAAGTGGGGCTTAATGCGGAGGAAGGCCTCGCACATGACGATAAACGCCGAGATGTTGAGGATGAAATTGGGGGCCAGATCGTGAAAGTCCAGCCCGTAGTAGAACATGAGCCCACGGATGAACGGGTGGAGGGGAAATCCCAGCCCGCGGACGAAGTGGGTAAGAAATACCACCCTCTCATGGTGTTCTGGAGTAGGGACGATCTGCCCCGCATCTGGTAGCCGGTGCGTGATATCTGCGGCCAGGTATCCCGCTCCCCGGAGCTTTGTAATGTCCTCCTCCGTAACGGAAGAGACCATCTACTTGCCTCCCGCTCCGGACATGCTTGGAGTGGTTTTGAGGAGAAAATTTGAACTTGGGCGCTGGAGCTTGAGTGCGCAAGAATGGATGAGCAAGGAAGAAGAAGGCGTGGGTGAAAAAGATGAATCCTTGTCCCTTTATAAGGGCGGAAGAAACTATGCGCCTCCCCACCTGCCTGGTAAACTCGCTTATTCCCCAAGCGCCGTAATTGATGGCGCGGTGGGGTTACCCACACCCGTATTGATGAGAATCCCGTGATAGGGGGACACGATCTCTGCTTCGACAAGACGTGCCAAGAAAACCGCCTCGTAATATGTGTAGTAGCTGGTTGGGAAAAACGGTTCGAATAATGACCGGGCCGTGGCATCACACTATGAATCTTGTCAGCAGATTAGATTTGTGGAATATTATACTCTCTACGGCGGTATGTGGAATTTATTTTGCAGAGCCGGACACGATCCTTGTGTTCAAAATCTTCTATGGAGTATTCGGAGGAGGAAGCCGCCTTGCAATGCCGAAGACAATCTGCGCGCCGGACTCATCATCATTGAAGCCTGGTTCAGGGGCTACTGAGGGAGTCCTGGATTAGGGGGTCCTCGGACTGCCGGACTATATACTTTGGCCGGGCTGTTGGACTATGAAGATACAAGATTGAAGACTTCGTCCCGTGTCCGGATGGGACTCTCCTTTGCGTGGAAGGCAAGCTTGGCAATTCAGATATGTAGATCTCCTCCCTTGTAACCGACTCTGTGTAACCCTAGCCCCCTCCGGTGTCTATATAAACTAGAGGGTTTAGTCCATAGGACAACAACAATCATAACCATAGGCTAGCTTCTAGGGTTTAGCCTCTACGATCTCGTGGTAGATCAGCTCTTGTAATACTCATATCATCAAGATCAATCAAGCAGGAAGTAGGGTATTACCTCCATCGAGAGGGCCCGAACCTGGGTAAACATCGTGTCCCCCGCCTCCTGTTACCATCCGCCTTAGACGCACAGTTCGGGACCCCCTACCCGAGATCCGCCGGTTTTGACACCGACACCGATGCCGGCTTATAAAGTGATGGACTTAATCCCCCCCAATCCGTAAGCACACTTTTGCCCCTGAAATTAAGCCGTCTCATCTTATAGATGACGAGGCTGAATTTCAAGCTTTATCTAGCATCGATTGGTCAATGCCAAATTTTCAGACGGCGGAAGAGGACAAAGAACCGGGAAGGGATGACCCAGAGACCTCAAATCAAGGCCAAGAAGAATGAACTGCCGGGCGGTTTCTATATTTGATCCTTGCAAAACACTTAATCTTATTTGTCTGATGGTGTCATGTAATAGGGTAGTAAAAACTTAAATCTGTCGTGCCATCGTGCATGTTTCTGTTTTGCACAATACTGTTGATCCGTCGATTAAGAATCCATCATATATGCGTATGATGCCATTGATTTATCAAGAGCAGACTGATCATTACCCTGCACACAAAAAAGATCACAAGTGCCCTGGCAGTTTACCGCCAGGCGGGTCATGACACCAAATTGAAACCACTGGGGACAGATAGTCCATGACCAGGGCTAGTATAACCATAATGTTGATACAATTGTTTAAATAATCATACCTGTGGTATGTGTTTAAACTTGCCGGCTTATCAACTCCATGCAATTAGAGCTATAACCTTAAGCCTAATATTATTCTCTGATGACTTTGAAAGTCTGCCATCCCGCCGGGTTGTAGAAATCCAAAGGTGCTTCAAATATGAACCATCCTGACGGATTATGAAGACCCAAAGATGCTTAAAATATGAGCTATCCTGACGGGTTATGAAGAGCAAAAGATTTTTCAAATATGAGTCATCCTCGTGGGTTAAAAATAGGTCAGCCTGGGCCGGTTTGTAAAACCATATTGCAAGAAAAGAGATTGTATAAAGAAAAAATAAGGAACCAAAAAATTCGAGGCCGTTGTAGGCCGCCAAGCGAGAGGTTCTTCTTCGATGAAACTAGCCTGATGGCCACTGGATTGTTCGTGCTTCCGTGAGCCGGCACTCACAGTACCCAATCGACATTTGAAACCGGATAAAGTCAGGTCTTATTTAAAGATAGATTTATCAGGAGTACGCGGGGTCATAGTAGCATCATGCATCACAGGCCGATTTATCCAAGTTCAAAGAAGGCGGCTTAGAAGCCTGGATCTATCCTGACTATCTGTAAGCCGTGCTCTCACATTGACAACTGGCGTTTGAACCTTAACAAGCTTAGAATCTTTGGTCGAATACGCCATAAAAGATTTATTGTTAAGAGTTCGACGGGTCAATCAGGATGACCCGATGGAGTTGAAGCAGCTGGTATACAGGTAGGATGACCCAAGAAGGTTATGGTCTCTTTGGTCGAATACGCCTATGTTTGAACAAACCTGATCAAAAGGGTAGTAACGCTATGTTCTCTTTGGTCGAATATGCCTATGTTTGAACAGGAAGCCCCCAAGTGACATGCTTGCAAATTGTGCTCATCGGGGACCTATATTTGAGCTGTGTTGTGCATCCAACTCTGTTTGGTCCCTATGGTTTGGGCATCAAGCCTCTTTTAAATGAACATGTAAGGCGATGATAAAGACTCAGCTTCGAAGAAGTGAAACGACAGAGGCCCTGAATTAGCAGGGATGCCGGCTTTATTATACTGTTTATAATATATACACCATCAAACTATGTACATCATGAGAGCCGGTGGCTCAAGTATAGTAGGGCCGAAGATGAGCTATATTCCACGGCCGACAGGTCTCCTCCTCTGATGTGTGTGAGTCCTTGTGGTCTCGAACGTCGATAAGATAGTATGACCCATTATGCAAATTCTTGCTGACCACAAAAGGCCCTTCCCAAGGTGGGGTAACTTGTGCATATCCGTCTGATCCTGGATAAGCCGGAGCACCAAATCGCCTTCTTGAAAGGTTCTGGTCTTAACCCAGCGATTGTGATAACAACGTAGGTATTGCTGATAAATCGCTGATCGAGCCACCGCGAGGTCACGCTCCTCATCTAACAGATCAAGTGCATCATGACGCGCCTTTTCATTATCAGCTTCAACATAAGCCGCCACCCGAGGGGAATCGTGACGGATGTCACTAGGGAGAACCGCCTCTGCTCCATAGACCATAAATAAAGGTGTGTAACCCGTAGATCTGTTGGGGGTCGTGTTGATGCTCCATAACACTGAAGGTAACTCCTCCACCCAACAACCCGGGGTTCGTTGCAAAGGAACCATAAGCCGGGGCTTGATACCTTGTAAAATCTCTTGATTAGCTCGTTCCGCCTGACCGTTGGATTGAGGGTGAGCCACAGAGGAAACATCAAGTCGAATTCGCTCTCATTGACAAAATTCTTTCATAGCACCTTTAGACAGATTAGTGCCATTATCCATTATAATGCTGTGGGGAAAGCCAAAACGTAAGATCACCTTCTTCATAAATTGAACCGCCGTTGCAACATCACACTTGCTAACCGGCTCTCCTTCCACCCATTTAGTAAACTTGTCAACCGCCACCAAAAGGTGGGTCTTCTTATCTTTGGACCTCTTGAAAGACCAAACCATATCAAGCCCCCAAGTCGCAAACGACCAGGTGGTTGGAATCATCCTCAACTCTTGAGCCGGCACATGAGCGCGGCGTGAAAACTTTTGACAACTGTCACATTTGCTGACCAAATCCTCCGCGTCTGCATGAGCTGTCAACCAATAAGACCCATGACGAAAAGCTTTGGCTACGAGAGACTTAGAGCCAGCATGATGGCCACAATCTCCTTCATGAATCTCACGAAGAATCTCCCGTCCCTCTTCTAGAGAAACACAACATTGAAACGCCCCTGTAACACTGCAATGGTGCATGTCTCCATTGACAATCGTCATCGAATTAGACCGCCGGGTTATCTGTCTGGCCAAAATCTCATCCTCAGGTAACTCGCCCCGGGTCATATAAGCCAAATACGGCACTGTCCAATCAGGAATAACATGAAGAGCTGCCACCAACTATGCCTCCGGGTCAGGAACAGCAAGATCCTCCTCCGTAGGTAATTTTACGAAAGGGTTGAGCAGAACATCCAGGAACGTGTTAGGTGGCACCGGCTTACGCTGAGATCCTAACCGGCTTAAAGTGTCTGCCGCCTCATTCTTCTTGCGATCAATATGGTCAACTTGGTAACCCTTAAAGTGACCCGCAATAGCATCAACCTCTCGACGATAAGCCACCATGAGCGGATCCTTGGAATCCCAAGTGCCAGAAACTTGCTGAGCTACCAAATCTGAATCGCCAAAGCATCTCACCCGGCTTAAGTTCATCTCCTTAGCCATCCGAAGACCATGAAGCAAAGCTTCATACTCAGCTGCATTGTTAGTACAGGGGAACATTAACTGGAGAACATAAGAAAATTTATCACCTCGTGGGGAAGTCAAGACAACTCCAGCCCCCGAGCCTTCCAATTGTCTGGATCCATCAAAGTGAATAGTCCAGTACGTGTTATCCGGCTTTTCCTCAGGCGCCTCCAACTCCGTTCAGTCATTGATGAAATCCACGTGTGCTTGAGACTTGATGGCCGTATGAGGTACATACTTCAAACCATGAGGCCCAAGCTCAATGGCCCACTTCGCAACCCAGCCTGTGGCCTCTCTGTTTTGGATGATATCCCCCAAAGGAGCAGAACTCACCACAGTAATGGGATGACCGAAAAAATATTGCTTGAGCTTCCGACTTGCCATGAAGACCCCATACACAAGTTTCTGCCAATGCGGATACCTCTACTTGGACTCAATAAGCACCTCGCTGATATAGTAAACTGGCTGTTGAACCGGATGCTCCTTGCCTGCTTCTTTCCGTTCCACCACAATAGCCACACTGACAGCCCGGCTATTGGCAGACACATATAATAACAGAGGCTCCTTATCAATAGGAGCAGCAAGAACCGGCGGCTCAGCCAGTTGCTTCTTAAGCGCCTCAAACGCGTCATTAGCAGCGTCACGCCAGACGAAGTCATCTGTCTTCTTCATCATCTGATACAGGGGGATGGCCTTTTCTCCTAGGCGGCTTATGAACCGGCTTAAAGCTGCTATCCGACCCGCCAAGCGTTGGACGTCATTGACACGGTTCGGCTTAGCCAGTGAGGTAATAGCCTTGATCTTCTCCGGGTTAGCTTCAATGCCTCGGTTTGACACCAAAAAACCCAAAAGCTTGCCCGCCGGCACACCAAAGACGCACTTGGCCGGGTTAAGCATCATCTTGTAAACCCGGAGGTTATCAAACGTCTCCTTCAAATCGTCAATTAGGGTCTCCTTCTGTCTGGATTTCACCACAATGTCATCTACGTAAGCATGAACATTACGCCCGATCTAATTGTGAAGCCAATTCTGCACACACCACTGGTAAGTCGCCTGGGAACTTTTGAGCCCGAAAGGCATAGACACATAGCAGAAGGCTCCAAACGGAGTAATGAACGCCGTCTTCTCCTGGTCCTTAACTGCCATCTTGATCTGATGATAACTAGAATAAGCATCCAAAAAACTCAAACGCTCACAACCCGCTTTAGCATCAATGATTTGATTAATACGAGGGAGAGCAAAAGGATCAGCCGGACAAGCTTTGTTTAAGTCCGTGTAGTCCACACACATCCGCCAAGTGCCATTCTTCTTAAGCACCAACACCGGATTAGCCAGCCACTCAGGATGAAAAACTTCAACGATGACCCCGGATGCCAAGAGCCGGGCCACTTCTTCACCAATGGCCTTCCGCCTCTATTCGTTAAAGCGACGAAAGAATTGCTTGACCGGCTTAAACTTCGGGTCAATATTAAGAGTGTGCTCAGCGAGTTCCGTCGGTACACCCGGCATGTCTGAAGGCTTCCATGCAAAGATGTCCCATTCCTCACGGATGAACTCGATGAGTGGGCTTTCCTATTTCGGATCCAGATTAGCACTGATGCTGAACAGTTTGGAAGAGTCGCCAGGAATAAAATCAACCATTTTAGTGTCATTTGCCGACTTAAACTTTAGCAAAGGATCATGCTCTGTGGTTGGCTTCTTCAAGGACGTCATATCCGCCGGGTCAACATTGTCCTTGTAGAATTTCAATTCCTCTGCCGCACAAACAGACTCAGCGTAAGCAGCATCACCTTCTTCACATTCCAAAGCAATCTTGCGGCTCCCATGCACCATGATAGTGCCTTTGTAACCCAGCATCTTAAGCTGCAAATAGACATAACAAGGCCTCGCCATAAACTTAGCATAAGCCGGCCGCCCGAATAGAGCGTGGTACGGGCTTTGGATCTTAACCACTTCAAATGTTAAGGTCTCTGCTCTGGAATCATTGTCATCTCCAAAAGCCACTTCCAATGCAATCCTTCCAACTGGGTATGCCGACTTACTAGGTACCACTCCATGGAAAACAGTATTGGATGGCTTAAGATTTTTATCAGTTAACCCCACGCGACGAAAAGTATCGTAATAAAGGATATTGATGCTGCTAGCTCCATCCATGAGCACCTTGGTAAACTTGTACCCTCCAACCCGAGGCGCCACCACCAGAGCTAGGTGACCCGGATTATCAACCCGGGGCGGCTGATCCTCGCGACTCCACACAATGGGCTGCTGAGACCATCACAAATAACCTGGCACCGCCGTCTCAACAGCGTTCACTGCCCTTTTATGAAGCTTCTGATCCTGTTTACATAGACTTGTGGTGAAAACGTGATACTGGCCACTATTCAATTGCTTCGGGTTACTCGGATACCCAAACTGTTGCTGTTGTTGATTTCCCTGATTATTCTGCTGGTTGTAACCACCCTGATTGCCTTGGCCTTGAAATCCGGAACTTGAACCGACGCCTGCATGACCCGGACCACGAGAGTTGGACCCTGAACCGCCGTTCGGGCCATGGTTGTGCTGGATAGATTCCCTGAAACTTCTCATAATACTGCAATCTTTCCACAGATGGGTAGCTGGCCTCTCATCATTTCCGTGTTTTGGACATGGCTGATTCAGTATCGTTTCAAGGTCAAATTTTGTCCCTTGAGCCGGCTTCCCCTTATGACGCTGGTTATAATTCCGTGCACCGGTGTTAGCCACAAAATCATTTGCCTTGTGCTTACCGTTGCCCCCCTGATTGGCTGGGTTGTACTGTTGTCCCTTCATACCGCTACTCTTCTTTCCCTTTCCCGATCTTTCATCCTCTGAGTCGGGGTCCTTGGTACTATCAGAGTCAGCATACTTGGCGAGAGCCCCCATGAGCTCCCCCATGTCGCTGCAATGACGTTTAAGCCGCCCGAGCTTCTGCTTGAGTGGAAGGAAACGACAATTCTTCTCCAACATTAAAACTGCTGAGCTGACATTGATTTTATCTGAAGAATGTATGATAGTCGAGACCCGGCGCATCCAGCTGGTCGTTGACTCGCCCTCAGCCTGAAGACAAGAGACCAGATCCACGATCGACATTGGCTGCTTGCACGTATCTTTGAAATTCTGGATAAACCGGGCATTCAGCTCTACCCATGACCCGATGAAGTTGGCTGGCAGCCCTTTCAACCAGGTGCGAGACATTCCTTCCAGCATCATGGTGAAATACTTAGCGTATGCAGCCCTGCTAACATCCAGCATCCCCATGGCCATCTCATAACTCTCCACCCAAGCCTCAGGGGGCTGATCTGCTGTGTAATTTGGCACCTTACGAGGGCCCTTGAAGTCCTTGGGCAAACGCTCGTTACGTATAGCCGCCATTAGACATGGCACACCCCAAGCTCGAGAGGACACACCTGCCTCTATTGAAGTCGTTGGTTAAGCCGACGCGTGCTGATGAGCCGCCAGCTCGGCCTCCCGACGTGCTCTGCCCTGGTCCACGAAATTCTGTGCATTGGTACCATCGCGCGCTGGGTCATGCCCACGAGGCTGGTTATGGTGCTGCTCAGTACATGAAACCGCTGGCATGTCAATATGCCGACTATAGCTCCGGCTTGGACAAGGGGTCGAATGAATCCGGTCATGACTATAAGAATACGCCTGTTGTTGTACCAACACTATTTGAAGAAGTTCCCTGGCCCTTCGGGTTTCGATCGCCGTCGGAGTCTCACCCTCGACTGGCAGAGCCGCCAATCGCGTAGCTGCAACAATCATATTATCTAAAGGGTTGGAATAATGACCCAGCCTAGTGTTATTCATATGGGGAGAACCTATCACGCGCGGATGAACTGACGCTCCACCCCCTGGTGCTTCAGTCACCTGGTTTATACCCGGCGGGTTACTGGCCCCGGCCCCGGGTGTGTTGAAGAGGTTCCTTGACTCATAAACCAAGGGCAGACGACTCCGGTGCTTTTTCCTCAAGACTTCGTTTGCTGCGTTCTGATCCACCGTGAGCCGGTATGAATCCGCTGCGCTTGGGCGTTTAAAACGGCCCATTCTGCATTCATCCTAGCGTTCTTCGCCGCTAGATCTTCCTTGGCTTGTGCTATCTCATCACGCAACTTAGCCACATCCACCTTATGTTGTTCTTGGTTGTCTGGGGTTACCACCACTGCCATCAGAGCTGCTAGATCATCCAACAAATCTGTTAAAACTTGAGCCGACTGGCGAACTGACCCGCTAGCCCCCGCGGCCGTTGCCGCCGCTGCGATGGAAGTCATAGCCCCGGCGGTTGTCGAACCGAGAACCGGCTGGGTGCCAGCCATGAAGATCGCCACTCTGTCCGGTGGCTCACGGGGGTCCGGAATACTATCGCCATCGGAACAGCCCCCAAGCCGCCCGTTGTGTAGTTGATACATGGAGTTGGTCTCGCCCGTGGACGACTCACCATCAGAGTAGATGGCCGTCTCACCGCCAGACACAGAGCCTTCCAATTCAGCCCCGTGGATAAATCCAACAAAGGCACGCTTTATGGCGGGCCGAACCCGGGCGGGTCGTGCATGCTGAGCTGTCTCGATGATGTCGGTGCAGATGTCCGGATCAGGGCCCGGTTTGCCGATCTTGCCGATGAAAACATGGATTCCGCGAAAGGGGACCCGGTACCCGTACTCAATTGAGCCGGCCTCGGGGCCCCAGCCTGCATCGTTGATGTAGAGCTTGCCGCGATGACTCTTGGTCATCTGGCCCATAGCGTATCCCTTGAGCCCTTCAAGAACTCCAAACCACCGTGCGCTAGCCCCACGGTGGGCGCCAACTATCGTGTAGTTGTCACGGCAGATGTCCTAGAGGAAGGACTTCAACGTGGAGCCATTGCGACATGGTAGCTTAAAGGGGTTAATCGGGACAAAGGACACGAGGAGTTTATACTGGTTCGGCCCCTTGCGGTGAAGGTAAAAGCCTAATCCAGTTGGAGTTGGTATTGCTAGGGTTTCGATGATCAGGGAGCGCATACGCTTGGCCTGACTCTCGATCTGTTGTTTCTTGCCCTAAGCCACTGCCGGGTCGTCCCCTTATATACGTGGGTTGACGCCCTGCAGCCTATAGAGTCCCAGCCGGCTCATACAAACGTGTCTAGCTTGGTGACTTATCTTACATGCCTTACAATACAAGTCTACATATACATGGCGGTTTACACTTATGGCCCTTAAGCCGCCTTCGGGTTTGGGCCGTTTAACAAGCCTGCGTTATGAACCACCATCTTCAATATGCTCTTGGGCTTCATTTAGATGAACCACCATAGGGATGACCCGGCCCCTCCTGGGCGGATCATATCTGATAGTCATATCCCCAACAATAAGGCTCCTGCCGGTTGCCAGTAACTTTTACAAAACATGATCATCTCATACAATAACTTATATCACATCATGTCTTGACCATATCACATCACAACATGCCCTGCAAAAACAAGTTAGACGTCCTCTACTTTGTTGTTGCAAGTTTTACGTGGCTGTTATGGGCTTCTAGTAAGAACCGTTCTTACCTATGCATCAAAACCACAACGATGTTTCGTCGAGTTTGCTGTTATAACCTTCAACAAGGACCCGCCGTAGTCAAATTTGATTCAACTAAAGTTGGAGAAACAGACACCCGCCAGCCACCTTTATGCAAAACAAGTTGCATGTCTATCGGTGGAACCAGTCTCATGACCGTGGTCATGTAAGGTTGGTCTAGGCCGCTTCATCCAACAACACCGCCGAATCAAAATAAGACGTTGGTGGTAAGCAGTATGACTATCATCGCCCACAACTCTTTGTGTTCTACTCGTGCATATCATCTACGCATTGACTTGGCTCGGATGCCACTATTGGGGAACGTAGCACGTAATTTCAAAAAAATTCCTACGATCACGCAAGATCTATCTAGGAGATGCATAGAAACGGGAGGGGGAGAGTGTGTCTACGTACCCTCGTAGACCGAAAGCGGAAGCGTTTGACAACGCGGTTGATGTAGTCGAACTTCTTCCCGTTCCGATCGATCAAGCACCGAACGTACGACCCCTCCGAGTTCTGCACACGTTCAGCTCGATGACTTCCCTCGAACTCTTGATCCAGCCAAGTGTTGAGGGAGAGTTTCGTCTGCACGACGGCGTGGTGATGGTTATGGTGAAATGATCCGCGTAGGGCTTCCCCTAAGCACTACGACAATATGAGCGGAGGCGTAAACTTTGGAGGTGGGCGCCGCACACGGCTAACAATTGTTGTTGTGTGTTCTAGCGGTGCCCCCCCTCATATATATAGGTTGGAGGGGAGGAGAGGCAGCCAAGGGGGCGCCCCAAGTTGGAGGAATCCTACTTGGGGTCCTCCCAATTCGGCCTCCCCCCTTTCCTATTCCTATTCGGAGTAGGAACGGAAGAGGGGGAAGGGGGAATCCTATTCCCTTTTTCCTTTCCTCCTTCCCCTTTTCTACTCCAGTTTGGCCAGGCCATATGTGGGGGGGGGGGCGCACCAGCCCCTTAGGGGCTGGTCTGTCCCTCTCTTGGCCAATTAGGCCCATATAGTTTGCCGGGTACTTTTTATTCTGCACGAAAATAACACCATGGCAATTCTGCTGAAAATAGCGTCAGTCCGGGTTAGTTCCATTCAAATCATGCAAGTTAGAGTCCAAAACAAGGGCAAAAGAGTTTGAAAAATAGATATGACGGAGACGTATCAACATGTTATTGATGTGTACCTTACTAATGCTCGTAGTAGCACCTTGGTATTTGATACTGGTTCGGTTGCCATCCCAAAGGTCTTACCTGGCACTTTATTGAAACAAAAGCAATAAAACATGATTACTACAGTAGCCTAATCATGTGAACACACAAAAACAGTAGGTAAAAGCATTGGGTTGTCTCCTAACAAGCGCTTTTCTTTAATGTCTTTTTAGCCAGGCATCATGATTTCAATGATGCTCGCATAAAAGATAAGAATTGAAAAACAAAGAGAGCATCATGAAGCATATGACTAGAACATTTAAGTCTAATCCACTTCCTATGCATAGGGATTTTGTGAGCAAACAACTTATGGGAACAAGAATCAACTAGCATAGGAAGGCAAAACAAGCTCTTCAAAACTTTCAACATAAAGAGAGGAAACTTGATATTATTGCAATTCCTACAAGCATATGTTCCTACCTCATATTAATTTTCAGTGGCATCATGAACGAATTCAACAATATAACCATCACATAAAGCATTCTTTTCATGATACATAAGCATATAAATTTTGTTACTCTCCACATAAGCAAATTTATTCTCATCAATAGTAGTGGGAGCAAACTCAACAAAATAACTATCATGAGAGTGAAAATTAAAATCATGATGACAAGTTTCATGGTTATCATTATTCTTTATAGCATACATGTCATCACCATAATCATCATAGATAGCAACTTTCTTATCATAGTCAATTGAAGCCTCATCCAAATCCACTTTTATCATTATAATCATCATAAATAGGAGGCATGCAATCATTATAACAAATTTGCACACCAAATCTTGGGGGCTTAAAAATATCATCTTCATCAAACATTGCATGCCCAAGCTTATGGCTTTGCATATCATTAGCATCGTGGATATTCCAAGAATTCATACTAACAACATTGCAATCATGCTCATCATTTATACCAAACATTCTATTGAATTCTTCTTCTATCAATTGAGCACAAATTTCCGTTCCATCATTTTCATGAAAGACATTATAAAGATGAATAATATGATGCAACCTCAATTCCATTTTTTGTAGTTTTTCTTTTACGAACCAAACTAGTGATAAAACAAGAAACTAAAAGATTCAATTGCAATATCTAAAGATATACCTTCAAGCACTCACCTCCCTGGCAACGGCGTCAGAAAAGAGCTTGATGTCTACTACGCAACTTTATTCTTGTAGACTCGTGTTGGGCCTCCAGGCGCAGAGTTTTGTAGGACAGTAGCAATTTTCCCTCAAGTGGATGACCTAAGGTTTATCAATCCATGGGAGGTTTAGGATGAATATGGTCTCGCTCAAATAACCCTGCAACCAAATACAAGAAATCTCTTGTGTCCCCAACATACCCAATACAATGGAAAATTGTATAGGTGCACTAGTTCGGCGAAGAGATGGTGACAAAACTGAAATATTGATGGTACAAATATATTTTTATAATCTGAATAAATAAAAACAGCAAGGTAGCAAATAGTAAACGGGCACAAAAACGGTATTGCAATGCTTGAAAATGTGGCCTAGGGTCCGTACTTTCGCCAGTGCAATCTCTCAACAGTTATAATATAATTGGATCATATAACCATCCCTCAACGTGCAACCAAGAACCACTCCAAAGTTCCTATCTAGCGGAGAACATACGAAGAAATCATTTGTAGGGTACGAAACCACCTCAAAGCTATTCTTTCCGATCAATCTATCCTAGAGTTCGTACTAAAATAACACGAAGCTATTCTTTTCGATCGATCTAACCAAGAGTTCGTACTAAAATAACACCAAAGCAAATTCAGATTCATAATATTCAATCCAACACAAAGAACTTCAAAGAGTTCCCCAAGATTTCTACCGGAGAAACAAAGACAAGAACATGCATTGATTCGTCTCCAACGTATCTATAATTTTTGATTGTTCCATGCTATTATATTACCTGTTTTGGATGTTTAATGGGCTTTACCATACCCTTTTATATCATATTTGGGACTAACCTATTAACCGGAGGCCCAGCCCAAATTGCTGTTTTTTTTTCTATTTCAGTGTTTCGCAGAAAAGGAATATCAAACGGAGTCCAAACGGATTGAAACCTTCGGGAACGTGATTTTTGGACCAAACGTGATCCAAAGGACTTGGAGTGGACGTCAAGCAATCAACGAGGAGGCCACTAGGTAGGGAGGTGCGCCTGCCCCCCTGGGCGCGCCCCCACCCTCATGGGCCCCTCATAGCTCCACCGACCTACCTCTTCCTCCTATATATACCTACGTAGCCCGGAAACATCCATGAGCACCACGAAATGCTATTTCCACCGCCGCAACCTTCTGTACCCGTGAGATCCCATCTTGGGGCCCTTTCCGGCACTCCGCCGGAGGGGGCATTCATCATGGAGGGCTTCTACATCAACACCGTAGGCTCTCCGATGATGTGTGAGTAGTTTACCTCAGACCTTCGGGTCCATAGTTATTAGCTAGATGGCTTCTTCTCTCTCTTTGGATCTCAATACAAAGTTCTCCTTGATTCTCTTGGAGATCTATTCGATGTAATCTTCTTTTGCGGTGTGTTTGTCGAGATCCGATGAATTGTGGGTTTATGATCAAGATTATCTATGAACTATTTGAATCTTCTCTGAATTCTTTTATGTATGATTGGTTATCTTTGCAAGTCTCTTCGAATTATCAGTTTGGTTTGGCCTACTAGATTGATCTTTCTTGCTATGGGAGAAGTGCTTAGCTTTGGGTTCAATCTTGCGGTGCTCGATCCCGGTGATAGTAGGGGAAACGACACGTATTGTATTGTTGCCACCGAGGATAAAAAGATGGGGTTTATACCATATTACTTGAGTTTATCCCTCTACATCATGTCATCTTGCTTAATGCGTTACTCCGTTCTTATGAACTCAATACTCTAGATGCATGCTGGATAGTGGTCAATGTGTGGAGTAATAGTAGTGGATGCAGGCAGGAGTCGGTCTACTTGTCACGGATGTGATGCCTATATACATGATCATGCCTAGATATTCTCATAACTATGCTCAATTCTATCAATTGCTCGACAGTAATTTGTTCACCCACCGTAATACTTATGCTCTTGAGAGAAGCCACTAGTGAAACCTATGGGCCCCGGGTCTATTTTCCATCATATTAATCTCCCGTTAACTAGCTATTTCTGTCGCCGTTTATTTTGCTTTCTTTACTTTTTAGTCTTTATCTTAAAAATACCAAAAATATTATCTTATCATCTCTATCCGATCTCACTTTTGCAGGTGGCCATGAAGGGATTGATAACCCATTTATCGCGTTGGTTGCAAGGTTATTATTTGTTTGTGTTGGTACGAGGGACTTGTGTGTGGCCTCCTACTGGATTGATACCTTGGTTCTCAAAAACTGAGGGAAATACTTATGCTACTTTGATGCATCACCCTTTCCTCTTCAAGGGAAAACCAACGCTGTGCTCAAGAGGTAGCAAGAAGGATTTCTGGCGCCGTTGCCTGGGAGTCTACGCACAAGATAAGACATACCAAGTACCCATCACAAACTCTTATCCCTCGCATTATATTATTTGCCATTTTCCTTTCGTTTTCCGCTCCCCCACTTCACCCTTGCCATTTTATTCACCCTCTCCTCTGTTCGCCTCTTTTTCGCTTGTTTCGTCGCTATGGCTAGTCCTCTATCCATTCCTTTGTCTCCTGAGAATGACGTTCTTAATTTTAAACAGAGGGAGGGAGAAAATCTAAAAGATGCTTGGTATAGAATTTGCAATGCTCAAAATAGATCTACTAGGAAGCAATCTACTTCCGTTCTTCTTCGCAACTTTTATGTAGGCGTTACCCCTTGGTATAGATATATTCTTGACACGATTACCGGAGGGAATTTCTTGGGTAGCCATACTTTTGATTCTTATAATGCTATGATAGATTTATTTGGCTCACCACCTCTTTTGGTTAATGGAACTATCTTAACTTTGGAACATGTCATGCAAAGGCTTGAAATTATTGAAAATAAAGTTGCCACTATGGAATTGATTAAGAATTTGGATAAAAAGATCCACAATCAAATTACTCAATATGGATCTAAGGTAGGAGTTACTTTGAATTTTTTTAAAGAAAAGGAACCCATGGTTAATAAAACAATAGATCAAGATTCTTCTAGAATCGATAAACTTGAGGGGATTATCACCAATCTTGGGTCCGCTTTTTCTTCCATAAGAAATACTCCAAAAACTGCCAAATTTATCTATGTTCCTAAAAATAAGGGTGAGTCTTCTAGTAAGAATACCGCGGACCTCAAATCAATAAGTGTTCTCCCTAATTTCTTTTCTATCATTAAGGAACCTTTTGCCACAAATGAATTTCTTGATTTCTTGCCTAGGAGTTTGATCACTAATAAAGAAAAGGAAATTCCTAAGGGACATAAATGCTCTATTGAAGAATTTCCTACCAAAGATGGCAATACCTAGATCTATCCTTGTTTTTATGCCTAGCTAGGGGCGTTAAACGATAGCGCTTGTCGGGAGGCAACCCAATTTTATTTTAGTTTTTTGCTTTTTGGTTCTGTTTAGTAATAAGTTTTTCATCTATCCTCTGGTTAGATGTGGTTTTGTCTTTTAATTAGTGTTTGTGCCAAGTAAAACCGTTAGGATAACCTACGGTGATAGTTATTTGATCTTGCTGTAAAAGACAGAAACTTTGTGCGCACAAGATTAGTTTTCATAAATCACAGGAACGTGCTTTTCAGTTGATTCCTTTTGCAGTAGATCAATAAAAAAATTACCTAGGACTTCCTAATTTGGTAGAATGTTTTAGGTTCCAGAAGTTTGCGTTTGATACAGATTACTACAGACTGTTCTGTTTTTAACAGATTCTGTTTTTCGTGTGTTGTTTGCTTATTTTGATGAATCTATGGCTAGTAAAAGATCTTATAAACCATAGAGAAGTTGGAATAAAGTAGGTTTAACACCAATATAAATAAAGAATGATTTCATTACAGTACCTTAAAGTGGTGGTTTGTTTTATTTCGCTAACGGAGCTTATGAGATTTTCTGTGGAGTTTTGTGTTGTGAAGTTTTCAAGTTTTGGGTAAAAATTTGATGGATTATGGAACAAAGGGTGGCAAGAGCCTACGCTTGGGGATGACCATGGAACCCCAAGGTAAAATTCAAGGACAACCAAAAGCCTAAGCTTGGGGATGCCCCGGAAGGCATCCGCTCTTTCGTCTTCGCTTATCGGTAACTTTACTTGGAGCTATATTTTTATTCACCAGATGATATGTGTTTTGCTTGGAGCGTCTTGTATGATTTGAGTCTTTGATTTTTAGTTTGACACAATCATCCTTGCTGTACACACCTTTTGAGAGAGACACACGTGATTCGGAATTTATTAGAATACTCTATGTGCTTCACTTATATCTTTTGAGCTATATAGTTTTTTCTCTAGCGCTTCACTTATATCTTTTAGAGCACGGTGGTGGTTTTATTTTATAGAAATTACTGATCTCTCATGCTTCACTTATATTATTTTGAGTGTCTTTTAGAACAGCATGGTAATTTGCTTTGATTAAAATTTTAGTCCTAAAGTGATGAGCATCCAAGATAGGTATAATAAAAACTATCATATAAAGTGCATTGAATACCATGAGAAGTTTGATACTTGATGATTTTTTTGAGATATGAGGGTGGTAATATTAGAGTCATGCTAGTTGAGTAATTATTAATTTGACAAATAATTGTGTTGAAGTTTGTTATTCCCGTAGCATGCACGTATGGTGAACCGTTATGTGATGAAGTTGGAGCATGATATAGTTATTGATTGTCTTCCTTATGTGTGGAGGTCGGGATCGCGCGATGGTTATCTCCTACCAACCCTTCCCCTCGGAGCATGCATGTAGTACTTTGTTTCGATGACTTGTAGATTTTTGCAATAAGTATGTGAGTTCTTTATGACTAATGTTGAGTCCATGGATTATACGCACTCTCTCCCTTCCACCATTGCTAGCTCTTAAATACCGTGCACCTTTCGCCGGTATCACACACCCACCATTTACCTTCCTCAAAACAGCCACCATACCTACCTATTATGGCATTTCCATAGCCATTCCGAGATATATTGCCATGCAACTTTCCACCATTCCGTTTATTATGACACGCTCCATCATTGTCATATTGCTTTGCATGATCATGTAGTTGACATTGTATTTGTGGCAAAGTCACCATTCATAATTTTTCATACATGTCACTCATGGTTCATTGCATATCCCGGTACACCGCCGGAGGCATTCACATAGAGTCATATTTTGTTCTAATTCTTGAGTTGTAAGTAATAAAAGTGTGATGATCATCATTATTAGAGCATTGTCCCATGTGAGGAAAGGATGATGGAGACTATGATTCCCCCACAACTCGGGATGAGATTCCGGACTAAATAAAAAAATAAAAAAAGAGGCCAAAGAAAAAAAAGAGAAAAAGGCCCAAGAAAAAAAGAAAAAAAATGAGAGAAAAAGAGAGAAGGGACAATGTTACTGTCCTTTTTCCACACTTGTGCTTCAAAGTAGTACCATGATCTTCATGATAGAGAGTCTCCTATGTTGTCACTTTCATATACTAGTGGGAATTTTTCTTTATAGAACTTGGCTTGTATATTCCAATGATGGGCTTCCTCAAAATGCCCTAGGTCTTCGTGAGCAAGCAAGTTGGATGCACACCCTCTTAGTTTCTTTTGTTGAGATTTCACACATTTATAGCTCCAGTGCATCCATTGCATGGCAATCCCTACTCACTCACATTGATATCTATTAGCGGGCATCTCCATAGCCCGTTGATACGCCTAGTTGATGTGAGACTATCTTCTCCTTTTTTGTCTTCTCCACAACCACCATATTCTATTCCACATATAGTGTTATGTCCCTGGCTCACGCTCATGTATTGCGTGAAAGTTGAAAAAGTTTGAGAATACTAAAGTATGAAACAATTGCTTGGCTGAAACCGGGGTTGTGAATGATTTAAATGTTTTGTGTGGTGAAGATAGAGCATAGCCAGACTATATGATTTTGTAGGGATAACTTTCTTTAGCCATGTTATTTCGAGAAGACATGACTGCTTAGTTAGTATGCTTGAAGTATTATTATTTTTATGTCAATATTAGAGTTTTATCTTGAATCTTTTGGATCTGAACATTCATGCCACAATAAAGAAAGATACATTGAGAAATATGCTAGGTAGCATTCCACATCAAAAATTCTGTTTTTATCATTTACCTACTCGAGGACGAGCATGAATTAAGCTTGGGATGCTTGATACGTCTCCAACCTATCTATCATTTTTGATTGTTCCATGCTATTATATTATCTGTTTTGGATGTTTAATGGGCTTTACCATACACTTTTATATTATTTTTGGGACTAACCTATTAGCCGGAGGCCCAGCCCAAATTGCTGTTTTTGTGCCTATTTCAGTGTTTCGCAGAAAAGGAATATCAAACGGAGTCCAAAAGGAATGAAGCCTTCGGGAATGTGATTTTTCGAACAAATGTGATCCAGAGGACTTGGAGTGGACGTCAAGCAATCAACGAGGAGGCCACGAGGCAGGGAGGCGCACCTGCCCCCCATGGACGCGCCCCCACCCTCATGGGCACCTCGTAGCTCCACCGACCTACTTCTTCCTCCTATATATACCTACCTACCCCGAAAACATCCAGGAGCACCACGAAACCCTATTTCCACCACTGCAACCTTCTGTACCCGTGAGATCCCATCTTGGGGCTTTTTCCGGCGCTCCGCCGGAGGGGGCATAGATAACAGATGGCTTCTACATCAACGCCGTAGCCTCTCCGATGATGTGTGAGTAGTTTACCTCAGACCTTCGGGTCCATAGTTATTAGCTAGATGGCTTCTTCTCTCTCTCTTTGGATCTCAATACAAAGTTTTCCTTGATTCTCTTGGAGATCTATTCGATGTAATCTTCTTTTGCGGTGTGTTTGTCGAGATCCGATGAATTGTGGGTTTACGATCAAGATTATCTATGAACAATATTTGAATCTTCTCTGAATTCTTTTATGTATGATTGGTTATCTCTGCAAGTCTCTTCGAATTATCAGTTTGGTTTGGCCTACTAGATTGATCTTTCTTGCAATGGGAGAAGTGCTTAGCTTTGGGTTCAATCTTGCGGTGCTCGATCCTAGTGACAGTAGGGGAAACGACACGTATTGTATTGTTGCCATCGAGGATAAAAAGATGGGGTTTAGATCATATTGCTTCAGTTTATCCCTCTACATCATGTCATCTTGCTTAATGCGTTACTCCGTTCTTATGAACTTAATGCTCTAGATGCATGCTGGATAGCGGTCGATGTGTGGAGTAATAGTAGTAGATGCAGGCTGCAGTCGGTCTACTTGTCACGGACGTGATGCCTATATATATGATCATGCCTAGATATTCTCATAACTATGCTCAATTCTATCAATTGCTCGACAGTAATTTGTTCACCCACCGTAGTACTTATGCTCTTGAGAGAAGCCACTAGTGAAACCTATGGCCCCCGGCTCTATTTTCCATCATATTAATCTCCCGTCAACTAGCTATTTCTGTCGCCGTTTACTTTGCTTTCTTTACTTTTTAGTCTTTATCATAAAAATACCAAAAATATTATCTTATCATCTCTATCAGATCTCACTTTTGCAAGTGGTCGTGAAGAGATTGACAACTCCTTTATCGCGTTGGTTGCAAGGTTCTTATTTGTTTGTGTAGGTACGAGGGACTTGCGTGTGGCCTCCTACTGGATTGATACCTTGGTTCTCAAAAACTGAGGGAAATACTTACGCTACATTGCTGCATCACCCTTTCCACTTCAAGGGAAAACCAACGCTGTGCTCAAGAGGTAGAATGCATCAACCCCTATGCATAGATTACCCCAATGTCACCTCGGGAATCCATGAGTTGAGTGCCAAAACATATATCAAGTGAATCAATATGATACCCCATTGTCACCACGAGTATTCAATTGCAAGACATATATCAAGTGTTCTCAAATCCATAAAAGTATTCAATCCGATAACAACGAAATCTCAAAGGGAAAAACTCAATTCATCACAAGATAGAGAGGGGAAAACACCATATGATCCGACTATATTAACAAAGCCCGCGATACATCAAGATCGTGACATCTCAAGAACACGAGAGAGAGAAAGATATTACACACATAGCTACTGTTACAAACCCTCAGGCCCGAGGGTGGACTACTCCCTCCTCATCGTGGTGGCCGCCGGGATGATGAAGATGGCCACCGGAGATGACCCCCCCTTCGGCAGGCTGCCAGAAAGGGTCTAGATTGGTTTTCGGTGGCTACAGAGCCTTGCGCCGGTGGAACTTCTGACCTAGGTTAACCTCGAGGGTTTTTGCAATATTTGGGAATTTGTAGGATAAAGAGGGGGTGCGGGAGGCCACCGAGGTGGGCACAACCCACCTGGGCGCGCCTGGGCCCCCAGGCGCGCCCTGGTGGGTTTTCCCTGCCTCGGGGCACCCTCTAGGTGCTGCTCTGGCCCATCGGGAGTCTTCTGGTCCATAAAAATCCACAAAAAGTTTCACGCTGTTTGGACTCCGTTTGATATTGATTTCCTGCGACGTAAAAAACAAGCAAAAAACAGCAACTCGCACTGGGCACCGGGTCAATAGGTTAGTCCCAAAAAATGATATAAAGTTGCTCTAAAATGATTGTAAAACATCCAAGAATGATAATAAAACAGCATGAATACTTCATAAATTATAGATACGTTGGAGACGTATCAGCATCCCCAAGCTTAATTCCTACTCGTCCTCGAGTAGGTAAATGATGAAAGAAATATTTTATGAAGTGTGAGTGCTAGCAAAGTGCACAAATTTGATCAATGATAATTTCAATCACTTTTCCTAGCATCATAAGATCAATTCTTTCTTATGAAACTTCTCATGTTATAGTAGCAACCAATACACATGTTAAGGTTCAATCGATGAATTCTCTTGAAACTCAACAACCTATGTTCTCAGCCACCAAGCAATTGTAATTCAACATATTCAACACAGTTTAATAAGAGCTCCACATACTCAACCATCATATAGTCTTCTATGATTGCTAACACTCATCGCATACACATGAGCAAAACGTTTCAACCGGACACATAGAAAGATAGGGGCTTATTATTTCGCCTCCCGACGTATTCACCTCAAGGGTGATGTCAACAATAATAACTCATGCTACCCATATCCAACTGGATATATGTGCCTAGATCCTTCCTCACCACATGATGCTTGCCAAAAGAGAAAAATAAAAAGGAATAGAGAAAAGAACTTTGACTCTTTGCATAAAAGTAAATACGTAAAAGTAAAAGATAGGCCCTTCGCAGAGGGAAGCAGAGCTTGACATGCGCTTATTTGTTTGTATGCTCAACCCCTTAGTGCAAAATAACGTCATGTTGTATTGCCCCTTGTGATGGCGACCTTTATTATGCAGTCTGTCGCTTTTATTCTTCACCATCACAAGTTCGTACAATGCTCAATTTTCTCTTACACTAAATGATCTCACACTTTTAGAAGCATTTTTTATTGCCCTATTACACCGATGACAACTTACTTGAAGGATCTTGCTCAATCCTTAGGTGGGTATGGTGGACTCTTGAAGATAAGATATGGGTTTAAGGGTTTTTGGATGCACAAGTAGTATCTCTACTTGGTGCGGAATTTTTGGCTAGCAAGGATGGGGGGCAAGCACCACATGTTGAAGGATCTATGACAATATAACTTCTGTGTGAATATGAACAAACATAAACCATTACGTTGTCTTCCTTGTCCAACATCAACAATTTTGGCATATAATATTTTGATGGGGGCTCACAATCACAAAAGATTTCCATGATAGTGTATTTGCGTGTGAAAGTTCACTTCCTTATACTAATTGTTCGTGAATTGCTTGTATGACAATATTGTGATTGTCAAGCCTCAAAAGATTTCACTTTCTAAACCCAATGTGAAGCTGCCACTAGGCATGATATAATTTCAACTTCATGATATTCAGCTCATTCAACAATTTACTCATAGGATATAAGTGAAGCACAAGAGTAAATGACAAGCTACTCCAAAAAAATATAAGTGAAGATCAAGCGAGTAGTTAAGTAAGGGGTAGCTATTTGAGGACTCTCTCTTATTTAAAAACTTTCAGATCTGAGTATTTTATTAAAACAGTAAGAAAAAAGAAAAAAAAATGACATTTCAAGGATAGCACACATCATGTGAAGAAGCAAAAACTTAGGCTCAACCAATACTAACCGATAATTGTTGAAGAAGAAATGTGGGATGCCTACCGGGGCATCCCCAAGCTTAGATGCTTGTGGATCACATCACCATGACCGTCACCACCTTGTCGTGCTGACGAAACTCTCCCTCGACACTTTGCTGGATCAATAGTTCGAGGGACGTCATCATGCTGAACGTGTGCAGAACTCGGAGGTGCCGTACGTTCGGTGCTTGATCGGTTGAATCGAGAAGACGTTCGACTACATCAACCGCGTTAAGTTAACGCTTCCGCTTTCGGTCTACGAGGGTACATGGACACACTCTCCCCCTCTCATTACTATGCATCTCCTAGATAGATCTTGCATGATCATAGGATTTTTTTTGAAATTGCATGCTACGTTCCCCAACAGTGGCATCCGAGCCAGGTCTATGCGTAGATGATATGCACGAGTAGAACACAAAGAGTTGTGGGCGATCATAGTCATACTGCTTACAACCAATCTCTTATTTTGATTCGGCGGTATTGTTGGATGAAGCGGCCCGGACCAACCTTACGTGACCACGTTCATGAGACCGATTCCACCGACAGACATGCAACTTCTTTTTGCATAAAGGTGGCTGGTGGGTGACTGTTTCTCCAACTTTAGTTGAATCGAATTTGACTATGGCCGGTCCTTGTTGAAGGTTATAACAGCAAACTTGACGAAACATCGTTGTGGTTTTTGATGCGTAGGTAAGAACGGTTCTTACTAGAACCCATAGCAGCCATGTAAAACTTGCAACAACAAAGTGGAGGACGTCTAACTTGTTTTTGCAGGGCATGTTGTGATGTGATATGGTCTAGACATGATGTGATATACGTTATTGTATGAGATGATCATGTTTTGTAAAAAAGTTATCGGCAACACGAAGGAGCCTTATGGTTGTCGCTTTATTGTATGAAATGCAATCACCATGTAATTGCTTTACTTTATCACTATGCGTTAGCGATAGTTGTAGAAGCAATAGTTGGCGAGACGACAATGACGCTACGATGGAGATAAAGGTGTCAAGCCGGTGACGATGGAGATCATGACGGTGCTTTGGAGAAGGAGATCAAAGGCACAAGATGATGATGGCCATATTATGTCACATATTTTGATTGCATGTGATGTTTATCTTTTATGCATCTTATTTTTCTTAGTACGGCGGTAGCATTATAAGATGATCCCTCACTAAAATTTCAAGGTATAAGTGTTCTCCCTGAGTATGCACCGTTGCGACAGTTTGTCGTGCCTAGACACCACGTATGATCGGGTGTGATAAGCTCTACGTTCACATACAATGGGTGCAAGACAGTTTTTCATGTGCGGAATACTCGGGTTAAACTTGACGAGCTTAGCATGTACAGACCTGGCCTCGGAACACTGAGATCGAAAGGTCGAACTTGAATCATATAGTAGATATGATCAACATAGAGATGTTCACCATTGAAAACTACTCCATCTCACGTGATGATCGGACATGCATGGTTTAGTTGATATGGATCACGTGATCATTTAGATGACTCGAGGGATGTCTATCTAAGTGGGAGTTCTTATGTAATATGATTAATTGAACTTAAATTTATCATGAACTTAGTCCTGATAGTTTTTGCATATCTATGTTGTAGATCAATGGCCCGTGCTACCATTCCCTTGAATTTAGTGTGTTCCTAGAGAAAGCTGAGTTGAAAGATGATGGTAGCAACTACACGGACTGGGTCCGTAACTTGAGGATTATCCTCATTGCTGCACAGAATAATTACGTCCTTGATGCACCGCTAGGAGCAAGGCCTGCTGTAGGAGCAACATGTGACGTTGTGAACAACTGGCAAGCTAAATCTGATGACTACTCGATATTTCAGTGTGCCATGCGTTGCAGCTTAGAATTGGGACTTCAAAGACATTTTGAAAGTCATGGAGCGTATGAGATGTTCCAGGAGTTGAAGTTAATATTTCAAGCAAATGCCCGAGTTGAGAGATATGAAGTCTCCAACAAGTTCTATAGCTGCAAGATGGAGGAGAACAGTTCTGTCAGTGAACACATACTCAGAATGTCTGGGTACCATAACCACTTGACTCAATTGGGAGTTAACTAATCTTCCGGATGATAGTGTCATTGACAGAGTTCTTCAATCACTGCCACCAAGCTATAAAGGCTTCGTGATGAACTATAATATGCAAGGGATGAACAAGACGATTCCCGAGCTCTTCACAATGCTCAAGGCTACGGAGGTAGAAATCAAGAAGGAGCATCAAGTGTTGATGGTTAACAAGACCACTAGTTTCAAGAAAAAAGGGCAAAGGAAAGAAGGGGAACTTCAAGAAGAATAGCAAGCCAGTTGCTGATCCCGGGAAGAAGCCCAAGTCTGGACCTAAGCCTGAAACTAAGTGCTTCTACTGCAAAGGGACTGGTCACTAGAAGCGAAACTGCCCCAAGTATTTGGCGGGTAAGAAGGATGGCAAAGTGAAAGATATATTTGATATACATGTTATTGATGTGTACCTTACTAATGGTCGTAGTAGCGCCTGGGTATTTGATACTAGTTCTGTTGCTCATATTTGCAACTCGAAACAGGGGCTACGAATTAAACGAAGATTGTCTAAGGATGAGGTGACGATGCATGTAGGAAATGGTTCCAAGGTCGATGTGATCGCCATCAGCACGCTACCCCTACATCTAACTTCCGGATTAGTTTTAGACTTGAATAATTGTTATTTGGTGCCAGCGTTGAGCATGAACATCATATCTGGATCTTGTTTGATGCGAGACGGTTATTCATTTAAATCTTAGAATAATGGTTGTTCTATTTATATGCGTAATATCTTTTATGGTCATGCACCCTTGATGAGTGGTCTATTTTTGTTGAATCTTGATCGTGGTGATACACATATTCATAATATTGATGCCAAAAGATGCAAAGTTAATAATGATAGTGCAACATATTTGTGGCACTACCGTTTAGATCATATTGGTGTAAAGCGCATGAAGAAACTCAATGCGGATGGGCTTTTGGAATCACTTGATGCTTGCGAACCATGCCTCATGGGCAAGATGACTAACACTCCATTCTCCGGAACAATGGAGCGAGGCACTGAATTATTGGAAATAATACATACTGATGTATGCTGTCCGATGAGTGTTGAGGCTCGCGACGGGTATCGTTATTTTCTGACCTTCACAGATGATTTGAGCAGATATGGGTATATCTACTTAATGAAACACAAGTCTGAAACATTTGAAAAGTTCAAAGAATTTCAGAGTGAAGTGGAAAGTCATCGTAACAAGAAAATAAAGTTTCTACGATCTAATCACGAATGCGAATATTTCAGTTACGAGTTTGGTCTTCATTAAAAACAATGTGGAATAGTTTCGCAACTCATGCCACCTGGAACACCACAGCGTAATGGTGTGTCCGAACATCGTAACCGTACTTTATTAGATATGGTGCAATCTATGATGTCTCTTATCGATTTACCACTATCGTTTTGGGGATATGCATTAGAGACAGCTGCATTCACGTTAAATAGGGCACCATCTAAATCCGTTGAGATGACACCATATGAACTGTGGTTTGCCAAGAAACCTAAGTTGTCGTTTCTTAAAGTTTGGGGTTGCGATGCTTATGTGAAAAAACTTCAGCGTGATAAGCTCGAACCCAAATCGGAGAAGTGCGTCTTCATAGGATAGCCAAAAGAAACTGTTGGGTACACCTTGTATCACAGATCCGAAGGCAAGATATTTGTTGCTAAGAATTGATCCTTTCTAGAGAAGGAGTTTCTCTCGAAAGAAGTGAGTGGGAGGAAAGTAGAACTTGATGACATAATTGTACCTTCTCTTGAGTTGGAAAGTAGTTCATCACAGAAAACAGTTCCCGTGATGCCTACACCAATTTGTGAGGAAGCTAATGATGATGATCATGAACCTTCAGATCAAGTTACTACCGAACCTTGTAGGTCAACCAGAGTACGCTCCGCACCAGAGTGGTACGGTAATCCTATTCTGGAAGTCATGTTACTAGACCATGAAGAACCTACGAACTATGAGGAAGCGATGATGAGCCCAGATTCCGTGAAATGGCTTGAGGCCATGAAATCTGAGATGGGATCCATGTATGAGAACAAAGTATGGACTTTGGTTGACTTGCCTGATGATCAGCAAGCCATAGAGAATAATGGATCTTCAAGAAGAAGACTGGCGCTGATGGTAATGTTACTGTCTACAAAGCTCGACTTGTTGCAGAAAGTTTTTGACAAGTTCAAGGAGTTGACTATGATGAGACCTTCTCACCCGTGGCGATGCTTAAGTCTGTCTGAATCATGTTAGCAATTGCCGCATTTTATGATTATGAAATTTGGCAAATGGACGTCAAAACTACATTCCTTAATGTATTTCTTAAAGAAGAGTTGTATATGATGCAACCACAAGGTTTTGTCGATCCTAAAGGTGCTAAAAAAGTGTGCAAGCTCCAGCGATCCATTTATGGACTGGTGCAAGCATCTCGGAGTTGGAATATACGCTTTGATAGTGTGATCAAAGCATATGGTTTTATATAGACTTTCGGAGAAGCCTGTATTTAAAAGAAAGTGAGTGGGAGCTCTGTAGCATTTCTAATATTATATGTGTATGACATATTGTTGATTGGAAATGATATATAATTTCTGGATAGCATAAAAGGATACTTGAATAAGAATTTTTTAATGAAAGACCTCGGTGAAGCTGCTTATATATTGGGCATCAGGATCTATAGAGATAGATCAAGATGCTTAATTGGACTTTCACAAAGCACATACCTTGATAAAGTTTTGAAGAAGTTCAAAATGGATCAGTCAAAGAAACGGTTCTTGCCTGTGTTACAAGGTGTGAAGTTGACTCGGACTCAATGCCCGACCACTGCAGAAGATAGAGAGAAAATGAAAGTTATTCCCTATGCCTCAGCCATAGGTACTATCTTGTATGCAATGCTGTGTACCAGACCTGATGTGTGCCCTGCTATAAGTTTAGCATGGAGGTACCAAAGTAATCCAGGAGTGGATCACTGGACAGCGATCAAGAACACCCTGAAGTTTCTGAAAAGGACTAAGGATATGTTTCTCGTCTATAGGGGTGACAAAGGGCTCATCGTAAATGGTTACGTCGATGCTAGCTTTGACACTGATTCGGATGACTCTAAATCACAAACCAGATACATATTTATATTGAATGGTGGAGCTGTCAGTTGGTGCATGCTACCTCTTGAGAACTGTGTTGGTTTTCCCTTGAAGAGGAAAGGGTGATGCAGCAAAGTAGCATAAGTATTTCCCTCAGTTTTGAGAACCAAGGTATCAATCCAGTAGGAGTCCATGCGCGAGTCCCACGCACCTACACAAACAAACAAGAACCTTGCAACCAACGCGATAAAGGGGTTGTCAATCCCTTCACGGTCACTTACGAGAGTGAGATCTGATAGAGATGATAGGATAATATTTTTGGTATTTTTATGATAAAGACTAAAAAGTAAAATAAACGGAAATAGAAATAGCAAAGTGTTGGAAGATTAATATGATGGAGAATAGACCCGGGGGCCATAGGTTTCACTAGTGGCTTCGCTCAAGATAGCATAAGTATTGCGATGGGTAAACAAATTACTGTCGAGAAATTGATAGAATTGAGCATAGTTATGAGAATATATAGGTATGATCATGTATATAGGCATCACGTCCGCGACAAGTAGACCGAAACGATTCTGCATCTACTACTATTACTCCACACATCGACCGCTATCCAGCATGCATCTAGAGTATTAAGTTCATGAGAACAGAGTAACGCATAAGGCAAGATGACATGATGTAGAGGGATAAACTCATGCAATATGATGTAAAACCCATCTTTTTATCCTCGATGGCAACAATACAATACAATACAATACAATACGTGCCTTGCTGCCCCTGCTGTCACTGCGAAAGGACACCGCAAGATTGAACCCAAAGCTAAGCACTTCTCCTATTGCAAGAAAGATCAATCTAGTAGGCCAAACCAAACTGATAATTCGAAGAGACTTGCAAAGATAACCAATCATACATAAAAGAATTCAGAGGAGATTCAAATATTGTTCATAGATAATCTTGATCATAAACCCACAATTCATCGGATCTCGACAAACACACCGCAAAAGAAGATTACATCGAATAGATCTCCAAGAGAATCGAGGAGAACTTTGTATTGAGATCCAAATAGAGAGAAGATGCCATCTAGCTAATAACTATGGACCCGAAGGTCTGAGGTAAACTACTCACACATCATCAAAGAGGCTATGGTGTTGATGTAGAAGCCCTCCGTGATCAATGCCCCCTCCGCCGGAGCGCCGGAAAAGGCCCCAAGATGGGATCTCATGCGTACAGAAGGTTGCGGCGGTGGAAATAGGGTTTCGTGGTGCTCCGGGATGGTACGCGATAAAGGGGTTATCAATCCCTTCATGGCCACTTGCATAAGTGAGATCTGATAGAGATGATAAGGTAATATTTTTGTTATTTTTATGATAAAGACTAAAAATTAAAGAAAGCAAAATAAACGGCGACAGAAATAGCTAGTTAACGGGAGATTAATATGATGGAAAATAGACATGGGGGCCATAGGTTTCACTAGTGGCTTGTCTCAAGAGCATAAGTATTACGATGGGTGAACAAATTACTGTCGAGCAATTGATAGAATTGATCATAGTTATGAGAATATCTAGGCATGATCATGTATATAGGCATCACGTCCGTGACAAGTAGACCGACTCCTGCCTGCATCCACTACTATTACACCACACATCGACCGCTATCCAGCATGCATCTAGAGTATTAAGTTAATATGAGCGGAGTAATGCATTAAGCAAGATGAGATGATGTAGAGGGATTGTCGGGTGGTAGGTGCGACATATGCCAACGGGTGGCTTATCATTGTGGGAGCTAGTAAGACATCGCTGGTGCCTGGAAACGGGATAAGGCGAAGACATGCACGCTGGCGGATCTTACCCAGGTTCGGGGCTCTCCATGGAGATAACACCCCTAGTCCTGTTGTGCGGGGTCTCCGCATGATCACTAGATCAACACAAGTAGCTACAAGTGCTCCTTGAGTTGTTTGGCTAGAGGAAGAAGAAGGGCAAGGCTAGCTCTCCTTTTCTCTTTATGTGGTGTGTGAAACCCTATCAGATCCACCGTTTGCATGGGTGTCCCGGGGGGCTTATATAGGCCTACCTCCCAGGGGTACAATGGTAATCCGGCTGGGCACGGGTCCCAGCCATCAGTGTCTGTGCTCGCCGGCTTCTCCGCCGGCCATTGGGGCCCGCCGACTGGTGGGTCCCGCCGGCTGCCGGCCTCTCGGCCGACAGGCCGGCCCCACCGCTTGGGGGCCTTGTCGGCGGCTGGTTACTGTTGCCTCGCCTCTGATGACGAGGGCTTTGTCGAGGTAAGCGTGGCTACACTGCCACCGCCTTGCGGGCTCTCAATGTTGCCTCACCTCGTCTTGTCTCCTTAATACGGCACATGTTTCGAGGGAGGGAAGTAGCCGGCTATTGGGAGCCGGCTACGCCCCTGGCCGACTAGGGGAGGCCGGGCCGCGTTCGAGCATCTCTCTGGCTAAAGGGGCCCACTGCCCGCGGGCCGTACTGGCGCCTGTCGTGGGTGACATCGAGGTCAACATGGCTACAGTGCCGCGCTGGACGGGTGATGGCTAACCCGTACGGTGCCCTGTTACCATGCCTGTTCCGGGATTTGGGGGTAGTGGGCTGTACTGCGGCCACGCCCCGTCTTATCACTGTTATGTGGATGCAGTCTTGGTGGGTGCAGTCTTGGCTGGCTTCTGGGAGTCGGCTTTCTTCATGGCCGGCCTCTGGGAGTCGGTCCTCTTGGGCCGGCTCCCTGGAGTCGGCCATCTCGTAGCTTTCTTTGGGAAAGTTTTTGAGGCCGGGTCGCCTTCGGGTAGTCGGCCCTGGGGATAGCCGGCCGGGGGAAGGCGGCCCTATGCTCTGTATGCTTGAAGGCTCGAATTGCCTGATAATTTTTCGAAGAGCCAGGGGGAGTCGGTTAGGCTACCCGTGGCCATTTACTCCGACAGTAGTCCCCGAAGCTGGTTGGGCTTCGAGGCTGAGAGGAGCTCGAGAAGCTCGGTCAGCTTCTTATCTTGACGAGCCAGCAGCTGGGAGCCGGCGTCGGTTGGGCGCGCCGTCTTGGCGAAATTTCTAAAGTCGGAAGGCGGGAGTCTGTTGGTGCGTGCGCCGGGCTGCGGGCCGGACGCGTGCCGCCCCCGAACTACGTGGCATCCTCCGGCTGAAAAACGCCTGCCAACCCATGCGCGCGACAGGACGTCGCCGCAGGCCATGGGCCCACCACTCCTACGCCTAGGCCGAGGCGCGGATTCTTTGTGGCCCAAAGCTGTCCACACGTCTTCCGGCGGCGGTTTCCGCACGCCGTTAGGGCGCAATAATCGCGGGATGTCGGGGAGTGGGCGCAGTTAATCCCACGTTCCTCCCCACGCCTCGCCTCCTCGGCTTTGCCGCACGAGGCTATAAGTAGGGGGAGTAGGGGAAGCGGCAGACGCTCGCACGCTCCTCTCCTCTCCGCCATCTTCTTCCTCCTGCTTTCCCTCGCAGCAGCGCCTCGCCACCGCGCCGTCCCACCAATCTTCACTCCGCCCCGCAGCTTTGCCGCCGCAGGGCCGTGCTTTCTCCGCCGCCGCACTCTTCCTCGTTAGCTTCTCGCCACCATGCAGTAGGGCGGGGACTGGGACGGCTCCAACGTCCATATGGACCACGTCGACTTCCTCCGCAAGATGGGGCGGTTGCCCGGCAAGGACCAGGTGCGGGTCCGTCTCGCGCCGGAGAAGGAGATCACACCGGCGCCGGAGGAAGGCGAGCGGGTAATCTTCTGCTGGCACTTCCTGCGCGGCCTCGGCCTGCCGGCGAGCGCTTTCTTCCGCTCCTTTCTCGACTTCTATCAACTCTAGCCACACCACCTCACTCCGAACATGGTGGTGCTGATGTCCGCCTTCGTCACCCTGTGCGAAGGCTTTCTTGGCGTTCTCCCCACCCTCGAGCTCTGGGGGGAGTTCTTCCGAACCAAGCTCGGCACCCGCATGCAGGGCGTGCCGGCTCAGAGCGGCGCCTTCATCGCGATGCGGAGGAACGTCGCCCCGCAAGGCGATTACGTCAACTTGCCGGCTTATGTAGCCGGCCCGCCGGCTGGTAGGCGGCCCCAGTGGTCCTATCGGGCCGTTGCCCGACTCCGGATAATGATCCAGTCGGAGGGCCTGACTGGGTCCAACTTACTGGCCGCCTTCATCGCGCGCCGGGTGCTTCCGCTTCAAAGCCGCCCTCATCTGATCTGTCAGATGAGCGGCCAACTCGATCCGCTGCACATAGAAATACGACTGCAAGCTCGACGAGGTGGCTCATATGGTGAATTATCTTGCGAACTGCAAGCTCTCCGCAGAGTGGCGGTTTGGCAAGGAGCCATACTCCCGTGCACATCCTCCGCCTACGGTATGCTCTCTTTATCCTTTCTTCTCTTAGTTTTGTCCCCGAGTTTTTCTTGGCCGACTCTGACCAGTCGGCACGTCTTGGCAGAGCCCTCTCCTTCGACCTGCGGCCGGGTTGGGGGCGGATCGCCAATTTCTTCCCGACCGGGCGGAGCATGACTTGGAGGACCACGACTTGGGGGCGGCCGCCATGGGCGACAACACCGAAGCGGGAGGCAGCGAAGCCGGCGGCAAAGCAGGCGGCTCCGGGCTTGGAGCCAGCTTCGACGACTGGCCGGATGACGACGAGGCGGAAATCGTCCCACGCCACCAGCCGGCATCCGGCCATGGTGCGGGTTCCTCCGCCGCGCCGCCTGCTCGGGGCGGCGGGCAGAAGCGCCCCGCTGTGTAACACCCCAAAATTTTGACCTTGTTTTATTAATTAAAATTTTGCGAGGAAAATAAATTTTTATCTTCTGGATTTATCTCTTGATTTCAGAACCTCTTTTTTTTCTTTAATATTGTGGAGTTTTTACCTCAAGTGGAAACTTTCCAAAAGTATTATTGGACTTGTATGCTCTCTCAATAAAACAATTCTTTATCAGTGGATTTAATTGCATAATTGTTTTTCCTAAGCTTTATTCTTTTAAAATGATTGTTCATAAATTTGGAGCCTCTGTTGCACTGCAACCATTTGATAAATGCATTTAAAATTTTCACCAAAATTTGGGGCTGTCATGTGATGTTTCCACATCACTTTTTTGCAAGAATATCTTTTGGTCATTGGAGATTTTGAGCTCTACATCAACTTTTCAAATCTGGTCCAGTAGGTATTTTTGCACTACAACCTATTTAAATATTCCTCTAAAAATTCTTCCAAGTGTTTGGAGATGTCAGTAGATGCACATAATTCAACTCTATGCAAAAACCCATTGGTGTTCTTTGAAAAAGTTAAGAAAATCAACCTCATCTTCAATCTGCTCCAGTTTGGTAATTTGTACTGCAACCCTAATTTATTTTGCTCTAGTGCCCATGAGCTTTTTCCTGCTTGTAGTCCTCCCTACAAAACCCTTAAGCCTAGGAGAGTGGACCCATTGGAGGATTTTTAGTGCATGCAATGAAGCTTTCTTCTTGCTGCCCAAAACTAATCGTTTGCAAAACTTGCACTAGCAAGTTTCTGGTTTTGCCCAAATGATCTTGCCATCATCACCTACATCTAGGGAGACCCTGATCTGGATTTTTTAGCCACTCCGAGAGTTGCCTAGATGCACTTAGCATTCTGACGAACACCTTGGGTGCATGGGCAGATTTGGCATGATTATTAGTTTGCCTTGTGAAATTGATCCCCTGACCTAACCACCATGTCCATTAACCCCCTTGCTAGCCCTAACCTAGTCCTGTTAATTGCCAGCCTCGCTCTAGCACTCTATGCTGCCCTGGCATTATGTCGAGCACGTCCCGTGCGTGCTCTAGGCACGCCCAGAGCGCATGTTTTGCACGTGCGGGCGCTCGAGCCGCCGCGTCGCACGGCCGCCTTCCCGCGCCCGCTCTGGCCTCCCCCCACTCGCCGCCAGCACGCCCGCCCTTCCCCTCGCCGCAGAGCCGCCCCTGGAGCCCCACAGTGCCGCTGTCAGGTCGGCCACGGTGGCTAGCGGCCGGCCACAGCAAGCTCTGCCATGGACGGCGCCGCCCAAGTCACCCCCGCGCGCCAGCTGCCCCCTGGAACAGCCCGAGCTCATCCACAAGTGCGTCGGCACGCGCTCGTCGCCGCCACGTCTCCCTGCAGCTACAGAATGGCGGTCGCCGGCGTTCTTATCCTCGGCCGCCGCGGGAACCGACCTTCCCCGGCTATAAATGGCCCCAAACCTCGCTCGAGCATCCTCAAGCAAACCGTAGTAGTGCGCCACCTTGCTCAAGTCGTCTGAAACCATTGCCTTCCTCACCTCCGGCAGGATCGGCCGCCGCCATGCTCCGGTTCAATTCGTCGCGGTCTTAGCCTTCCCCGGCCATCTAGTACCACCATCCAACTCCCCTCGACCTCACGGAGTCGCCCAGCCTCTAAGCTTCGATAGGGAGCCACCACAGCCCAAATCCCCAATCTTGCCCGAAGCCTCCGCCACCGCGAAGCTCGCCGCCGACGATCCCCTCTCGACTACCGGAAGGATCGTCCTGGGGCGGCGGATCCTTCCCCACCCTCGGATGGCTCCTAGGAGCCGTCGTTCACCGGCGTCGAACGCCGGAGTCTCCGCCTCGGCTCGGACAGAGGAGGAAGAAGGCGGGGGACTAGTCAAACCTGACCAGTGGGCCCGCTGGACCCACTGTCAGTGACCCAGCCCCGCCACCACATGGTTAAGTGGACGCGTAAACCCCTGAAGTACGTCTCCTCTGCTTCGAAAACGTATTTTCCCCCGAAACGTTTTCTTTTTCTGGTTTTTATTTAAAAACAAAACTTTGACTGGCTATATCTTTTAAAATAAAACTCCAAATGAGTTGATTCTTTTTCCTGCCTCTCTCAAATTTCATCTAGTTTATTTTAAGATTTATTTCAAAAATATTTAGGACAACTTTTTGTACTGTTTTTGAAATATATGTTATTTGAATATTTTTCAAAATAGGAAATGGAGAGAGAAGAAAACTTTCAAAAAGTTTTGGAATGCACACTTCCTCTCCACAACCTGAAGGCAAGCATTCTGAACTCTGGCATAATATTTTTGTGGGTTGTTTGATATGGTCACAACACCACCTTGACACGGAACATTCGTTATTGTATGTGACGATACGATTATGCGCGTGAGTGCATAATGAGATTCTTTGCTGTTAGAAATGGATATGCTGGTGATAGTAACCATCCTCGTGAGCTTTTCGTGCATACCGGAAGGAAGCCGGGGAAGTCGCTGTCTTGGGTAGACACGAGCTTGTCCCTAGTTCCTCGACGAGACCAGTGTGTCCGGTATGGCATGATGAGGTATGATGAGTGGTGATCCTGTCTGTTAGTTGATATATATTTGTTACGCTAATCATACACGGAATACTTGAACCTCCTGAGTCGGCCGTAGATCGAGTCTTGTTCCAGTAACCCCCATACTTGTTTCGTACTACCACTTGCCCCTGCCGCAGGTAGGGTACGGTTCAGTAGGTTGTCAACCCCTTCCTAGCACACACCGTACAGGGAGGCCATGGTGGAAGATACCGGATGCATCCGGTAGGCATGCCACCTGGTCCGGGGGCATGGGTGTTTCCGGTTGGGACCGAGAGGGGGGCACCCCTTAGAGCGCGCGATATAAATTTGATCCCATGCTAAGTCGAGGTTGTAGCCTCCCCACTTAGAGTTTTGCTTCACAGGTGTCGTGGGTGATTCCAGACACCGGTAAGTTAAGCTGGTGTGTGCAGGTCAGGTGTGTTTTCAATTAAAAGACCGTAGGCGGAATTAGTCCCGATGGACTAAATAAATCCGTTACTCGTGGGTAAAGAGTACACCCTCTGCAGAGGTTAAATCTATTCGGATAGTCATGTCCATGGGTAAGGACTACAGTCTGGGATGGGTCTAGTGACGGTCTTCGGAGGAGAAACGGTTGAACCAGAACATTGAATTTAACCTATGTCATATGAGGATCATGATTATTAATATTGTGGACTAACCATTTACATTATTTGAATTATTGAGTATCCCTGGGACGGTTCTACCTCCTGGATACTCACTGCGACTATTCTCTTATAAGCCCTTTATGTGGTGTCGCATAGACGCCCGACTGTGGCATGCTTGCTATTTCTTTTATATTATAAGCCCTTTATGTGGTGTCGCGCAGACGCCCGACTGTGGCATGCTTGTTATTTCTATTATTTATATGCCCTTTATGTGGTGTCGCATAGACGCCCGACTGTGGCATGCTTGTTATTTCTTTTATTTATAAGCCCTTTATGTGGTGTCGCTCAAACGCCCGACTGAGGCATGATTTATTTTATTTTCCTTTCGAGGCGTCGCTTCAGACACTCGATCAGTGCATTCTATTTCTACTCCCGTAATGCGTTTTACATGAATAACCTGCATGCGTGCATCATGAATTTTTGTTTATTTCGTGACTGACGTTATGATCGTAGAATCTTTTGGAGCATGATTATCCACTATTATATTATACCCGTGTCCATAATGTTTGCGAGTACATTCAAAGTACTCACTGGCTTGTCCCTGGCTATTGTCTTGGCCAAATTTCTCGCATGGAGATAAGCATTGCGATGACAGCCCCGGAACCTACGCAATGATGATAGCACCCTCACGAAGATAGGAGTTATCCTGGTCAGCTGTTCCTGTGGGAAATGGAGTCCCATAGAAGCAGAAGAACCACAAACCGCTTCCGCCATCAACCACTGGAAATCAAGTGTTGTACTCATAGGCCACAATGGTCTTGTACTACATATTTTGTACTTTGCTTGGAATTTCTATATCCAGTTGGTGCCTCATCAGCTAACAGTAATCCTGGGGCTGGTAAGCACAAGGGCCATTTTCTGGAAAATTAATATCCCGAAAAACCGGTCCTGACAAACTTGGTATCAGAGCCAGGCTGACCATTGGCTAATCCTATCCTAGCCAGGCCAATAAACCTAGGTTAACCTACCCACCAGACCTTAACCCAACCCCGGCCAAGCTTCTCGTGTAAGATAGCCACACAGTGACCCCGACGCTTTTGGCAGTCGGTGCCCAACCTATCAGCCTAGCCTGTCGATCACGCGCCAGTGACCGAGACCTAATATGTCCCATTCGCAAGCGTGCGAAGGAAGACTCCGTCCCATTTTCTATAAAAAGGGCACGCTAGCCTCAACCCAGCACAACACAGCCTCTACCCCAAACCAAGCCACGATGCCTGGCCCCATTTTTCACAATGAGACCACAGCAACCAACCTTGGAGGTTTTGTGACTGTGCTCGCAAACCTCACCCGCCGTGCATATGCATTAGAAGAGCCCCCAGAATATGTTGTGTACCAAGGACTCATGAGCGGTGAGAGCCGTCAGTTCTGGGCCACTGTACACATCTATGGTAGGGGTCTATCACCAGAACGCCCCGACAGGTTCACTGGAAGGACAACTTCCTTTGATCCACAAGCCATCCAACTGGCAGCTCGAGAAGCTATTTCAACTCCGTCACTTGTCGCCCAGAGTTAACTGTCGCTCGTTCTACTACTACCCTAGCCGTGACGGGTATGGTAGGCCGCCCCAGGTTGCCAACAGAGATCACGAGACGGATCCTGCACTATTGCATCTGGTGCGCTATGTAAGTGCACTAGAGGAACTGTTCGATCAAATCACCCTTGATCTGATCGCAGGTCGTGGAGAACTGGTTCGCCGAGCCCCGGAGAGAGGAGAAGAGGAGCCCGACGCCGACAACCCAGTCGTGCTGTTCAGACACCCGATCGAGTCCTTGAGGTCTGCCCCAGCCATTGACCAAAATACTTTGGTGTCCCCAGAAGTGCTTCATCACCTTTTGGGAACACACTCCAACGGGATTGTGGCCAACAACCCCCGCGATGGTCATCATCGCTACCCCGACCCTGCAGCCCCTCAACCTCATCCGGCTAATCCCGACGGTGAAACCCGTGGAGAAGCCTCGACGCCCACTAGACAAGCCCGCTTAGATATTAACGAAGTAGACTAAGTCGCTCGAGTAGTACCGAGCCTCAGTATTCCTACGCCTTGTAATTGTGTGAGCTTGTATCACCATTATTAAATGATGTCTGCTTGTGCGCCCCTATTTTTGAATAGTAGCCATGCATAAGTACGTCAGTGTACAGTTCCATTTTTAAATTCCGGGCGCAGCTACCAAAAAAAACCACCCCGACGACACCCACAGTAATGCGTCACTTTGTGGGATATGTGTATCTGTGGCATTGACCCCGACCCCATAGAGCAGAACCGACAACTAGTTACCCTTCACCATGGTAAATAACCCAGCCCCAATGCTATATAAAAGGCCACCTCGTGACCTTGCCAAGTACCCCTCACCTTGTGCACAACCTGCACAACCATCTCCTTGCCATGCCGACCCCTAGTATTTATCTGAGAACTCCAGACACAACCCCGGGTAGTTTTGTTAAATTATTGTGGGACTTTACCTGCAGTACCATGAGTGCCATCCATCCACCCAAATACGAGTTGCTCAAATCGAGGATCACCCCATCCACCTCGAAATATTGGGCAGTGGTGCACATCCCTCCGGCAAACCCAAACCAAGACCCAACGGAAGTCTCCTTCGTGTGGAAATCCATGCCGACTCCGCATATGGCCATTGAAGCTGCTGCGTACGAAGCGCTTGCTCGTCTTCGATTCGCGGTACCCTATACCAGCGAACGAGGGTATTATTATTTTCCGAGTCGTGCAACACACGAAGAAGTGGCATATTTTCCCGGTAGGCGAATCGAATGAGACCCAGTACTGGCCAACCTTGTCCAGTATGTCATCGCTCAAGAGCGTTTGACTCAGCGGGTAATGGGTTATCTCCAGAGCCTCGCTGATTTAAATCCTTAGATCGCCATCGGCAGACCACTGAGGCCCGACCAGGAGAGACGCGTTCATCGGCTAGTCAACCCGCTTCCCCCGATAGAAGAGGAGTGTGGCCCAGTACCAGAGACGTTTTCTCAGGACCCCGTCCTTCTGCCGTTTTTATTGTAGACGTCACCGCTATGGTTATTATCCCAGTATTTATTTATGTGTTGTAACTTGTACGTGGTATCCAAAATTTGTGCGACGGATCAAAAAATTTGGTTTCAATTATGTGAGCAGTTTTACTGCTGTTAATTTTGATTTAACTAATTTTTCACTCACGATAAATTTTGTAGTGAGATTTCTTTCCCTGAGTTGCTGCAGCATATGCCTCTTCACGACGTAGATTTTTATTTCCGCAGCGGCAGACTCACAACCACAACCACTCGACCTTGTGCACTAATTACAAATCCTCGTACACATTTTGAACCTAACTGATCACACCCGAGGACACCACAGTCTCAGTAAGAGAGATTTGTGAGTAATCATTCGGGCGCGAGTTGCCCCAGCGCACCAACGGCAGTTAGCACTCCATGCCGCACCTAATCCTCGTGATCGCCGCCACCGCGAAGAGCTAACACTCGAGCGGCAGCATCACGACGATCATCCAGGATCATCGCGCACAGGAGCACGGAGAACCCCAGCAACGTCACCGAACCTCCACACACCAGGACCACGTACTAGTCCGACATCACCTCCGCCATTGGAGCCTCGTCTCGAGCTCCTGCAAACAGCAATGGAGGAGAAGGAAGGAGAAGTAGAAGCGAGGCCAGGTGTGAGGAAAGAGAAAGGAGCACCGCGGTCATTTTATAGCTCGAGATCGGTGTACGGTAGGCGAGGTCCACCAGCGCCGCTCGTCGCTCGATCGCCGGTGTTCGGAGGCGAATCCGCGAGCAGTGTCGATAGTGCACTGGCCCACGAGGTGAGTGCACGCTGCACCGGCAGCTAGCACGCCGCGCACTACCGCAGTACGGCCTAGATGCCCTACGCGCTAAGCGTCGCCGGTGGGGGAAGCGCGGAAAAGCCCGCGAGAGAGAGCAAGAAGAGAGAGCCAGAGGTAGAAGAAGAGGCTGACAGTGGGCCCCGGGTCCACCTGTCAGCCAGATAGAACACTGTGCTCTCGGGTACGACCAGCGTATTTTAGTAATTTAGAATTTATTCTAAATTTACTGTATCCACGTAGAAATATCTCGTTTTTCCCCCAACCATGGATTTTTCCGCGCAACGCCAGTATACCACACTGTAGTTTTACACCACTTATTGGCCTCTCACTGTAGCCACACTTTATTGCATAAGTAGGATTATTTTTTTCTTTTTGTAGAGCGATGTTTATTCAAAAACAGCTTTTAACAAATCTCGAGGACAAGATTTTTCTTAAGGGGGGTAGTGTTGTAACACCCCAAAATTTTGACCTTGTTTTATTAATTAAAATTTTGCCAGGAAAATAAATTTTGATCTTTTGGATTTATCTCTTGATTTCAGAACCTCTTTTTTTCTTTAATATTGTGGAGTTTTTATCAAAAGTGGAAACTTTCCAAAAGTATTATTGGACTTGTATGCTCTCTCAATAAAACAATTCTTTATCAGTGGATTTAATTGCATAATTGTTTTTCCTGAGCTTTATTCTTTTAAAATGATTGTTCATAAATTTGGAGCCTCTGTTGCACTGCAACCATTTGATAAATGCATTTAAATTTTTCACCAAAATTTGGGGATGTCATGTGATGTTTCCACATCACTTTTTTGCGAGAATATCTTTTGGTCATTGGAGATTTTGAGCTCTACATCAACTTTTCAAATCTGGTCCAGTAGGTATTTTTGCACTACAACCTATTTAAATATTCCTCTAAAAATTCTTCCAAGTGTTTGGAGATGTCAGTAGATGCACATAATTCAACTTTATGCAAAAACCCATTGGTGTTCTTTGAAAAAGTTGAGAAAATCAACCTCATCTTCATTCTGCTCCAGTTTGGTAATTTGTACTGCAACCCTAATTTATTTTGCTCTAGTGCCCATGAGCTTTTTCCTGCTTGTAGTCCTCCCTACAAAACCCTTAAGCCCAGGAGAGTGGACCCATTGGAGGATTTTTAGTGCATGCAATGAAGCTTTGTTCTTGCTGCCCAAAACTGAAGGTTTGCAAAACTTGCACTAGCAAGTTTCTGGTTTTGCCCAAATGATCTTGCCATCATCACCTACATCTAGGGAGACCCTGATCTGGAGTTTCTAGCCACTCTAAGAGTTGCCTAGATGCACCTAGCATTCTGACGAACACCTTGGGTGCATGGGCAGATTCGGCATGATTATTAGTTTGCCTTGTGAACTTGATCCCCTGACCTAACCACCATGTCCATTAACCCCCTTGCTAGCCCTAACCTAGTCCTGTTAATTGCCAGCCTCGTTCTAGCATTCTAGGCTGCCCTGGCATTATGTCGAGCACGTCCCGTGCGTGCTTTGGGCGCGCCCAGAGCGCACGTTTCGCACGTGCAGGCGCCCGAGCCGCCGCGTCGCACGGCCGCCTCCCCGCGCCCGCTCTGGCCTCCCCCCACTCGCAGCCAGCACGCCCGCCCTTTCCCTCACCGCAGAGCCGCCCCTGGAGCCCCACAGTGCCGCCGTCAGGTCGGCCACAGCGGCTAGCGGCCGGCCACAGCAGGCTCTGCCATGGACGGCGCCGCCCAAGTCACCCGCGCGCGCCAGCTGCCCCCTGGAACAGCCCGAGCTCATCCACAAGCGCGTTGGCACGCGCTCTTCGCCTCCACGTCGCCCTGCAGCTACAGAACGGCGGTCGCCGGTGTTCTTATCCTCGGCCGCCGCGCGAACCGACCTTCCCCGGCTATAAATGGCCCCAAACCTCGCTCGAGCATCCTCAAGCAAACCGTAGTAGTGCGCCACCTCGCTCAAGTCGTCTGAAACCATCGCCTTCCTCACCTGCGGCAGGATCGGCCGCCGCCACGCTCCGGTTCAATTCGTCGCAGTCTTAGCCTTCCCCGGCCATATAATACCACCATCCCAGTCCCCTCGACCTCACGGAGTCGCCCAGCCTCTAAGCTTCGATCGGGAGCCACCACAGCCCAAATCCCCAATCATGCCCGAAGCCTCCGCTGCCGCGAAGCTCGCCGCCGACGATCCCCTCCGTCCCCAGGGCCCTTTCGACTACCGGAAGGATCGTCCTGGAGCGGCGGATCCTTCCCCACCCTCGGATGGCTCCTAGGAGCCGTCGTTCACCGGCGTCGAACGCCGGAGTCCCCGCATCGGCTCGGACAGAGGAGGAAGAAGGCGGGGGACTAGTCAAACCTGACCAGTGGGCCCGCTGGACCCACCGTCAGTGACCCAGCCCCGCCACCACGTGGTTAAGTGGACGCGTAAACCCCTGAAGTACGTCTCCTCTGCTTCGAAAACGTATTTTCCCCCGAAACGTTTTCTTTTTCTGGTTTTTATTTAAAAACAGAATTTGACTGGCTATATCTTTTAAAACAAGACTCCAAATGAGTTGATTCTTTTTCCTACCTCTCTCAAATTTCATCTAGTTTAATTTAAGATTTATTTCAAAAATATTTAGGACAACTTTTTGTACTGTTTTTGAAATATATGTTATTTGAATATTTTTCAAAATAGGAAATGGAGAGAGAAGAAAACTTTCAAAAAGTGTTGGAATGCACACTTCCTCTCCACAACCTGAAGGCAAGCATTCTGAACCCTGGCATAATATTTTTGTGGGTTTTTTGATATGGTCACAACACCACCTTGATGTCACGACCGGTTTTTCAATAAAATAATTATTGAGAGACCAATCCCTTTTACGGACCAGCGAGGAAGAATTCCTTCTCACTGGTAGACAATATCTTGGTCACCGAAGAAAAATACCAGGAGTACTAAATATAATACAAGGTTGAGCAGAGACTGCCCAACAATTTATTACATGCATGCCGCTAAAACAAAACGGCGGATAGGGTGGCAAACTACTAACTCACGATAATAACGGTGGTGGAAATATCATCGCGAAGCGAGTGATATGATTCCAGAAGACTACAACTCATCGAGCGTCGGAGTGAGGCTCGAGAAGACTTATTGCGGGTGGCGGAAGCGTATACAATACAAGTGACCAATATCCGGGATCGCGCAGGACTGACTGGGACTCCTCTAGGCATCGGACGCGCTATCAAACTCTTCATCCAAGAGATCGCCTTCGTCAACATCTGGCTAAATCAACAAGCCAGGTGAGTACTATGAAAGTACTCGCAAGACAGTTCGGACATAAGATATAACATATGTAAACATGAAGCATATGCACAAGTTAACCCGTGCGTTCAGACATAGAGATAATAAATACTGGGTGCCAAGCGAGTGTCTGAAAGACTCCTCGAGTGGAAAATGCGGAATAATAATACTGGTGCCAAACGAGTGTCTGAAAGACTCCTCGAGCGGAAAATGCGGAAAAATAATACTGGTGCCAAACGAGTGTCTGAAAGACTCCTCGAGCGGAAAATGCGGAATGATAATGCCACAGTCGAGCGTCGGGCGACACCACATAAAGGGCTTATAACAGAAAATAAAGACCGTGCATGCCACAGTCGGACGTCTGAGCGACATCACATAAAGGGCTTATATTTAAAGTGAGAAACGAGTACACGCCATAGTCGGACGTCTGCGCGACGTCACATAAAGGGCTTATATCACAGCTCAATAATACAATCGTGCGGGAACACAGATTATCACAAGCATGCGACAAATATAAGGTTACTCCATCCACAGAAATAACAATAAAACTGGATTTACCATTTGAGCTTGTTCACCGGGGACAAGATTTTCACAGGGATAGATATGGATATAATGTTTACACTACTTGATCGTGGATACGATGATTTGGAAAGAATTGACTCTGCAGAGTTTGTACTTAACCACAGCCAACGGATTTCAGTAGTCACGGGGACTAGTTCCGTCTACGGTGTTTTGGAAGAAACACGTCTAACCAGTACACACCCAATTCAACCATCCGAAGCCAGGGATCACCCTCGGCAACATTCAAGAAAAACCTTGAGATGGCAAATCCACCTTGCTGCCCTTCATGTCACAACATGATTAGGCCACCTCTCATCAGAGGTCATCGCAACTTTGGAACAACCGGGTCATTGCCTTACAAGCAACGAGGTATTTACCCACACTCATATGCCACGCACAAACTCACACGTGAACATGTAAAACACCTGTCATATCAAATGTTCAAAACATGCTTGCCTGGTTCGGAGAAGTCGGAGTCTAGCTCGGCGAAGTTCGCGGCTCCGTCACCTCTCCCGGAACCTACGGCAATCACGAAACGGGTACTAACGTGAAAACCAACACATGCACAGAAACTTTTCCAAATATTTTTCAAATAAATCCCATAAAAAAACTAGGCAAAATTTGAAGATTGTCAGAAAAAGAATCACTCAAAAATACCTTTTTATTAAAAAGTTATAAAGGTTTCTGTCCAGGGACTTATCTGTAATGAAGCAGAAAAGTTCCAGGGTTTTAACTGAGAAAACAGAAAACACTTCGGTTGGGAATGCGCAAGCGCAAAGGAGAAAACGTACTCTGCCCGAAGGCGCCAACAGAAAACGGTTCGCGAATAAAAGAACAGAGGCTGACACGCGGGGTCCACATGTCAGGTTTGAAAAGCTCGCCGGCGCCCGAAGACTGCGGTGGACGCCGGCGTCGAACCACGACGAGTTAGGATAAACGGAGGGTACCAAGAGCTTCAGCGTCTTCTTCCGCGTCGGTGGGTGGTGGACTCGTCCAACGGGGAGCACCACGTGGACGGCGACACTATCTCCGGCGGACGGCGGCTCGGTGAGGATGGGGGAACTCCAGTGGAGGGCTGCAAGCTACAAATTGAGGCGCGGGTCAGAACGAGGGATGCAAGGTGAAGCTACTGGCAAGAGAATGGAGGCGGAGGAGCGCACACGGGGGCGAATCGGCCTGGATCCCGTGGCGGGTCGCGGCGGCCGGAGTCGAGGAAGGAGATCTCCTCGGGGCTCTACCAGCGGCTAGGCTTGCTCTAGGGGGAGTGCAGGGATGGTGGGTGCTCGAGTTGAAGCTCGGGGCCTCTATTTATAGGCAGATCGACGGGGTGGCCAAGAACGGAGAATCTCCGGCGAGCGATTACGGCGGAGCAGTGGATTGGCAGGTGGTTTGAGCGGCCGGGCAGCATCAGTGGAGGTTACTAGAGTCGTTTCATAGCTAAGCGGGGTCGGTCTTGGTGTAATGGCGTCGGTCCACGGTGAGGTGACCGCACGGGCTCAACGGCGGCAGAGAGCGCGCTCCGCGCCCTGCGGTTCACGACGAGAGCGGCAGCGCGTTCGGGGGAGTGGAAGGCCACGCGGCGAGCTCCGGTGGTTTGGGCGGCGCTGGGTGGCGTCGTCGGCGCCGTGTCTCCTGCTGGCGTCCGCAAAGCCGCCGCCGGCGTCGGTCACGGGGCGGCGCACCTTCTGCTGCTCGTCGCCGACGCCCGCAAGGCGCCAGGCGTTCGTGCGGTGCAGGAACAAGAGGGCGGGGACGAGGAGCAAGGCGACACGGTGGCACTGGCGAGATCGACGTCCTTCTCTGAAGAAAACGACAGCAGCCACTGACTGAATCTCTGAACTTTCTGAACTTGACAAAGACAGTGCTCTGCAGGTGTTCGACAAAAGGTTTTGGCTATGAGATAAATTTTTCTGGAGCTGTAACTTGGTGAGATGACCACTCAAAGCACCTAGAGGCTGCCTGATTTTACTTGGAATTTTTGGAGAAGGTTTTGAATGAATTTCACCAAATTTGACAAATCTGGTCCATAGTTGCAGCAAGTGTAGTTTGAAAATTTTGAACTGAAGACCAGTGGATCTTCATGGTTCTAGGTTGAGGGTTCAAAGGACCAGCGAGGAGAGTTGGTTTGGGGGCAAAAATCAAAACAGAAAATGGAGTTCCTTTGTAAATCTCCAAGTGGTAGAATAGAAGACAGAAATTTGTTAGAATATAATTTGAATGGAAATAATCACATGGGGAGGTTCAACTTGCTGGATTTGATGCAAATGATGATCCAAAGGTGAGGGAGTGGTTGGGAGAGAGGATTTGCACTAATGCCATGGCAAGAAGGAATTGTTGAAAGTGGCAAAGGACTTTCCAAAAGCCATAGTGCAAATTCAAAAAGATTTTCAAAAGTTATTTTCCCAAATGAAAAACATTTTGTCTTGAGTCCAAATGAAAAGCAAGAACTTCCAAGACCAAAGGCAGATCTTGGGTGAATCCAAACAAGACTTTTGCCATAAGGAAAAATATTTGAGAGTGAGAGTTCTCTTGAAGAAAAATTTTTAAATCACTCCCCTCAAGTCAAATAAAAATCTTTTGAAAAATCCAAATAAAAACTTGGGTGTCACAACACCTACCCCCTTAGGAAAAATCTCGTCCTCGAGATTTCTGCTGATCCTCAGATAGATATGGATACTCTGCTCGAAGGAAATCTTCCCTTTCCCATGTAGCTTCATCCTCAGTGTGGTTGCTCCACTGAACCCTGAAAAATCTTGTCGTTTCCTGACGGGTCCTCCGTTCAGACTCTTCTAAAATCTTTACTGGCCTTTCTCTGTAGGTGAGATCTGGTTGCATATCAATGTCCTCATGAGGTACCTGTTTTTCTGGGTTGCTTACACATTTTCTTAACTGTGAGACGTGGAACACGTCATGGACGTCTGACAGCTCCTTGGGTAGGTCTAGTTGGTAGGCCACCGTGCCTCTTCGTGCCTTTACACGAAATGGTCCAATAAATCTTGGGGCTAGCTTCCCCTTAATTTTGAACCGTTGCAGACCCCTCATAGGAGATACTCGGAGGTATACGGAATCACCAGGTTCAAAGCTGACCTCACGGTGCTTCTGATCATAGTAGCTCTTTTGTCGGCTCTGTGCTGTCTTGAGTCTGTCCCTGATTTGTTTAACTTTCTCCTCGGCCTCTTTAAGCATGTCTGGGCCGAAGATACGGCTGTGACCTGTTTCTGACCAATTCAGAGGGGTACGACACCTTCGTCCGTACAACGCTTCAAAGGGTGCCATTTGCAAGCTGGCTTGGTAACTGTTGTTGTCAGCAAATTCGGCATACGGCAAACTCTCTTCCCAACTGGATCCATAGGTGAGCACACAGGCTCTTAGCATATCCTCTAGGATTTGGTTTACACGTTCTGTTTGTCGATCGGTCTGAGGGTGGTATGCTGTACTGAAAGCTAGTTGCGTGCCCAGAGCTTGTTGTAGGTGATCCCAAAATTTGGAGACGAATTGGGTGCCTCGGTCTGATATTATAGTCTTTGGGACTCCGTGCAAGCAAACTATACGGGAGAGATAAAGTTTTGCCAGTCTTTGTGTGGAGTTGGTAGTCTTCACGGGAATGAAATGAGCAACCTTGGTTAGTCGATCTGTGATGACCCATATGGCGTCATTTCCGCGTTGTGATCGGGGTAATCCGACAATGAAGTCCATTCCGATTTCATCCCATTTCCACTGCGGTATCCTGTTAGGCTGGAGTAGCCCTGCTGGCTTTTGGTGCTCGGCCTTGATGCGCTGACATGAATCGCAACAAGCAATGAATGTGGCTATATCTCTTTTCATATCGTGCCACCAAAATCTTTCCTGGATGTCCTTGTACATTTTGGTTCCTCCAGGATGGATCGAGTATGGGGCGGTGTGGCTTTCCGTCAAGATCTGTTGCTTGAGTTCCTCAATGTTAGGTACGCAAAGTCTGTCTCGGTACCATAATGTTCCTTCACTGTCTGTGACGAACTCTGAAGTCTTACTAAGATTCATTTTCTTCTTTATGCCTTCGATGCTGGGATGTCCCTGTTGAGCCTTCTTAATTTGTTCCACCAGGGTGGGTTGTATCTCCAGGTTCGATACGGTGCCCTCAGAGACTAACATCATGTTGAGCCTAGTGAACTCTCGCTGAAACTCAGGCCTCAAATTTTGCTGACCGTCGCTGTCCGGGCTGGGGTTTCGACTAAGGGCATCGGCCACTACATTTGCTTTCCCTGGGTGGTAGTGAATACCGACGTCATAGTCTTTGACCAGTTCCAACCAGCGTCGTTGGCGTAAATTCAGCTCTGGCTGTGTGAAAATATATTTGAGGATCTTATGGTCTGTATATATTTCACAGCGATTCCCCAACAGAAAGTGCCTCCACTCCTTGAGTGCATGTATGACTGCTGCTAGCTCCAAGTCATGTGTTGGGTAATTTTCCTCATGTTTTCGCAGCTGCCTGGAGGCATATGCGACAACTTTGCCATCCTGCATTAGCACACATCCGAGACCTTTTCGGGACGCGTCACAATACACTTCAAAGCTCTTGTGTATGTCTGGTACGGTTAAGACCGGTGCGGTTGTCAGCTTCTTCTTGAGTTCTTGGAAGCTCTGCTCGCATGCTTCCGTCCATACAAATTTCTTGTCCTTCTTGAGTAACTGTGTTATAGGTTTTGCCACAGTGGAGAAGCCTTCAATAAATCTTCTGTAATATCCGGCCATTCCCAGGAAGCTCCGCACATCTGTGACGTTGGCGGGTGGCTTCCAGTCTAGTATGGCCTTGACTTTTTCTGGGTCTACGGCCACGCCTTGTTGGTTCAGTATATGGCCCAAGAAACCAACTTGTCTTAGCCAAAATTCGCACTTGCTAAATTTGGCGTACAACTGATGTTTCCTCAATTCTCCCAAAACAATTCTGAGGTGCTCAGCATGCTCTTCTGGTGTCCTTGAGTAAACCAGAATATCGTCAATGAATACCACCACAAATTTGTCCATGAATTTCATGAACACTTTGTTCATGAGGTGGACGAAATATGCGGGGGCGTTCGTTAGTCCAAAAGGCATCACTGTAAACTCGTATAACCCATATCTGGAAGTGAAAGCTGTCTTGGGGATTTCTTCTGTCCGTACCTTCAGTTGGTGATATCCCGATCTCAAATCAATTTTTGAGAATACCTTGGCTTGTGCGAGCTAGTCAAACAAATCATTTATCCGTGGCATCGGATATTTGTTTTTGATGGTGACCATATTGAGGGCTCGATAGTCTATGCACAGCCTCAGTGTCCCATCTTTCTTCTTGGCGAACAACACTGGCGAACCCCATGGTGAGGAGCTGGCTCGTATAAATCCTCTGTCCAACAACTCCTTTATTTGCTTCTTCAACTCCACCAATTCTGAGGGTGCCATTCTGTAAGGCTTCTTATAGATGGGAGCGGTGCCAGGTGCTAGTTCAATGCTGAATTCTATCTCTCGGTCTGGTGGCATGCCTGGTAGTTCTTCAGGGAACACATCAGGAAACTCGCATACCACTGGAACTTTTCTCAGTTCTGCAATGTCCATTTTGTTCAGTTTTGGTTGCTGTGATCATGGCCTTTCTTGGGCGGAAACTCTTATTGTCTTGCCGTGATGGTGAGTGAGAATCACTGTCCGGTTGAAGCAGTCAATGAATCCTTTGTTGGTGGTCAACCAGTCCATCCCTAAAATGACATCCAGTCCTTTACTTTCCAACACGATGAGATTCGCGTGGAATTGTAGTCCTTCGAACTCAATGACCACTCCTTGGCAGTAACCCTGAGCGATTTGCTTATTTCCGGGGGACTTGATGATCATAGATTTTTCCAAGGGAAGTATCGGAAAACCATGTTGCGAAACAAAACTCTTCGAAACGAACGAATGGGAAGCTCCAGAATCAAACAAAACCGTGGCAGGTACTGTGTTGACAGGGAACGTACTGAGCACGATGTCTGGGGCATTCTGCGCTTCTTCCTTGGTCACATGGTTCAGGTGACCCTTCCTGTGGTTGTTGTTGGGGTTGAAATTGTTGCGCTTGGGGGCTGGATTGTTTCCACCATTGTTCGGCTTGGGTGCCGAGTCTCTTGGCTTCGGGCACTGTTTAGCATAATGCCCTTGTTGACCACAAGCATAGCAGGTGACCCTTGGACGGTATGTGTACTCCATATCCCTGGCATGAAATTGTTCGACAGGCCTTGGCTCAGTAGTCGTGGATCTCCTTGCGTCTGTCCTCGAGACCTCAGTCTTGCCTCGGTTGCTACGAGCAAGAGTCGTCTTGTCCCTCTTTCGCTTGCGGATATCTTCCAAACTACGGCGCTCATTCTCCAGGGTGATGGCCTTGTCCACCAGCGTCTTAAAATCCGGAAAGGTGTGTATGATCAGTTGGCATCTTAACACTGGTGCCAGGCCGTCCAGGAATTTTTCCATCTTCTTGCTTTCTGTCATGTGCTCGTCGTAGGCATAACGAGACAGTTGGGTAAACTGGCCGTTGAATTCTGTGACGGACATGCCTCTTTGCTTCAGGTCATCAAACTCTCTCTTCTTGATCTTTAGGATGCTCCTGGGGATGTGTGCCCCACGGAAGCCTTCCTTGAATTCTTCCCAGGTGATGTTGTGTTCCCTGGGATGCATGTGTAGGAAGTTTTCCCACCATGCTGCGGCTGCTCCAGTAAGGTAGTGTGGTGCATAAAGCACCTTCTCATGATCTGAGCACTGAGCAATAATCAGTTTCCTTTCAATGTCACGAAGCCAATCATCGGCTTCCAGCGGCCTATCGGTGTGAGCAAAAGTTGAGGGGCGAGTCTTCTGTAACTCAGATAACTTGGAATGTGGTTGATAGTGTTCACGGTGGTTTCCCATGTTGATGACATGGTTCATCATCTCTTGGTGCTGTTGCTGGCTTTGTTCGAAGAGACGGCATACTTGAGATAGTGTTGCTTCGCTGTCTTGTTGGCTGGACTGACCCTGAGTGAAATTGTTGCTGGTCTGTGTCCCGTAAACCTCTTCTGGCTGATTGGGCATAGAGCGAGTCCATGGGCGAGACATTTTTCCAGTCTGGGGTATTATTTGCAAAACCCATGAGAAAACTGTGTAGCACAAGAAAAATCTTGCAAAGGCAACAATTAAAGAGGCTTCAAGGTTTTCAAAGAAACACAAATGATTTTTCATGGAGAAGAAGTGCTTAACATAAAACTTACATGCGAAAGGCAAACACAGGACACAGCACTCAGGATGCGCGTACACATCCTGACATGTTATTAAAAACTAGCGTACTACTCCGGAAGGCAGCAAACACAACAATACAAACTAGCGTACAGATAAAACAGCACATCATACAGGCAGACATAACACGCGGCTACTCGGTGCTCTCAGTCGGAGATGGTGAAGATCTCCTTCCCCTTGCCGATGGCAAGGCTCAGCGGTCCAGGAGAGTCAACCTCCTCCTCTCTAGCTGGCTCCTGGCGCGTGACGCTGCGCTGCGGTGATGGTGCGGGGGCGACTGGTGGTAGAGCGCGTGCGGCCGGCGGTGCGACTCTGACTGGAGTAGGAGCGATGACACGGTCGAACTCCTTAGTGGTAGGCAGACGGCGAGCAGTGGCCAAAACGGCCGGTGCATACGAGGCTGAAGACGAGACGAATGTCAGAGGCGGCGCCGTGTGGAGAAGCTCCTTCCTCCTGGCAGGACCGCCCCGGACTAAGTCCATGCGGGCAGCCACAAGATCATCTACGAGGTTGTCGAAAGACTCCTCCAGAGCCTTGAGATACTCCACAACCATCTCGATGGCTTCATCTCGTTCTCCCCGATGGCAGGCGAACGCATAGTGGCTGGTGTAAGGCACATGGCATGGGAGGTAGCGGTAGCGACGAGTCTTCATCGTAGGAAGGATGTCCCGAAGGCGAGCTATCGCCTCACGGGCAGCCATCTGCATGGCATGCCTCTCCGTAGGCATGGCCCTTCCCACAAAAAGGAAGTGGCGTGCAGCAGAACGTCCTCCCTTGAATTGCACCACAGCCTGGTGCATAGACACGTCGTCACTGAGCTTGTGCTGATAGAGTGTGAACTCCGGGTGAGCTGCTGGCCCGATTGCGAGCTTGGTGATGGAGACGAGGAGCTTGACAAACCCCTCGGGCACGTTGGTGAACACTCGACTCTCACAGCTACTGCCAGCCATCTACAAAAGTAGGCAAAAATTCTGAGTAGTCAAGTCATAAATTTATGATGACCAACAGAAAATAGCTACAATTGCAAAAAAGCTGAAAAAGCACAAAAACGCTAATAACCGATTAGCGCTCGCACCTAGTGGCTTCCTACAGTCAGTCTGGCTCTGATACCAAGCTTGTCACGACCGGTTTTTCAATAAAATAATTATTGAGGGACCAATCCCTTTTACGGACCAGCGAGGAAGAATTCCTTCTCACTGATAGACAATATCTTGGTCACAGAAGAAAAATACCAGGAGTACTAAATATAATACAAGGTTGAGCTGAGACTGCCCAACAATTTATTACATGCACGCCGCTAAAACAAAACGGCGGATAGGGTGGCAAACTACTAACTCACGATAATAACGGTGGTGGAAATATCATCGCGAAGCGAGTGATATGATTCCAGAAGACTACAACTCATCGAGCGTCGGAGTGAGGCTCGAGAAGACTTATTGCGGGTGGCGGAAGCGTATACAATACAAGTGACCAATATCCGGGATCGCGCAGGACTGACTGGGACTCCTCTAGGCATCGGACGCGCTATCAAACTCTTCATCCAAGAGATCGCCTTCGTCAACATCTGGCCAAATCAACAAGCTAGGTGAGTACTATGAAAGTACTCGCAAGACAGTTCGGACATAAGATATAACATATGTAAACATGAAGCATCTGCACAAGTTAACCCGTGCGTTCAGACATAGAGATAATAAATACTGGGTGCCAAGCGAGTGTCTGAAAGGCTCCTCGAGTGGAAAATGCGAATAATAATACTGGTGCCAAACGAGTGTCTGAAAGACTCCTCGAGCGGAAAATGCGGAAAAATAATACTGGTGCCAAACGAGTGTCTGAAAGACTCCTCGAGCGGAAAATGCGGAATGCTAATGCCACAGTCGGGCGTCGGGGCGACACCACATAAAGGGCTTATAACAGAAAATAAAGACCGTGCATGCCACAGTCGGACGTCTGAGCGACATCACATAAAGGGCTTATATTTAAAGTGAGAAACGAGTACACGCCACAGTCGGACGTCTGCGCGACGTCACATAAAGGGCTTATATCACAGCTTAATAATATAATCATTCGGGAACACAGATTATCACAAGCATGCGACAAATATAAGGTTAGTCCATCCACAGAAATAACAATAAAACTGGATTTACCATTTGAGCTTGTTCACCGGGGACAAGATTTTCACACGGATAGATATGGATATAATGTTTACACTACTTGATCATGGATACGATGATTTGGAAGAATTCACTCTGCAGAGTTTGTACTTAACCACAACCAATGGATTTCAGTAGTCACGGGGACTAGTTCCGTCTACGGTGTTTTGGAAGAAACACGTCTAACCAGTACACACCCAATTCAACCATCCGAAGCCAGGGATCACCCTCGGCAACATTCAAGAAAAACCTTGAGACGGGGAGGCTACAACCTCGCGTAGCGTGGGATCAAATTTCTATACGCGCGCTTTAAGGGGGTGCCCCCCCTCTCGGTCCCAACCGGAAACACCCATGCCCCCTGACTGGATGACTGGCTTTAATCCTGGGCCAAGGTACCATCATCCCGGCCTCTCTGTTTGGTGTGTACACGGAAAGAGGTTACCAACTTACTAAACCGCATCCTGGCAATGAGACATGTGGTAGCACGGAAGGGGGAAAGAACGATAACGTGGCTCCAACCACGTCAACGTCGGAGGAAGTCGGATGACGCAAGGCTGGTCTGCTACAACAGTACCACCTTGCTGCCCTTCATGTCACCACATGATTAGGCCATCTCTCATCAGAGATCATCGCAACTTTGGAACATGCGGGAAAAGAACGATAACGTGGCTCCAACCACGTTAACGTCGAAGAAAGTCGGATGACGCAAGGCTGGTATGCTACAATAGTACCACCTTGCTTCCCTTCATGTCACCACATGATTAGGCCACCTCTCATCAGAGGTCATCGCAACTTTGGAACAACCGGGTCATTGCCTTACAAGCAACGAGGTATTTACCGACACTCATATGCCACGCACAAACTCTCACGTGAACATGTAAAACACCTGTCATATCAAATGTTCAAAACATGCTTGCCTGGTTCGGAGAAGTCGGAGTCTAGCTCGGCGAAGTTCGTGGCTCCGTCACCTCTCCCGGAACCTACGGCAATCACGAAACGGGTACTAACGTGAAAACCAACACATGCACAGAAACTTTTCCAAATATTTTTAAATAAATCCCATAAAAAAACTAGACAAAATTTGAAGATTGTTAGAAAAAGAATCACTCAAAAATACATTTTTATTAAAAAGTTATAAAGCTTTCTGTCCAGGGACTTATCTGTAATGAAACAGAAAAGTTCCTGGGTTTTAACTGAGAAAACAGAAAACGCTTCTGTTGGGAATGCGCAAGCGCAAAGGAGAAAACGTATTCTGCCCGAAGGCGCCAACAGAAAACGGTTCGCGAATAAAAGAACAGAGGCTGACACGCGGGGTCCACATGTCAGGTTTGAAAAGCTCGCCGGCGCCCGAAGACTGCGGTGGACGCCGGCGTCGAACCACGGCGAGTTAGGAGAAACAGAGGGTACCAAGAGCTTCAACGTCTTCTTCCGCGTCGGTGGGTGGTGGACTCGTCCAACGGGGAGCACCACGTCGACGGCGACACTATCTCCGGCGGACGGCGGCTCGGGTGAGGATGGGGGAACTCCGGTGGAGGGCTGCAAGCTACAAATTGAGGCGCGGGTCAGAACGAGGGATGCAAGGTGAAGCTACTGGCAAGATAATGGAGGCGGAGGAGCGCACACGGGGGCGAATCGGCCTGGATCCCGTGGTGGGTCGCGGCGGCCGGAGTCGAGGAAGGAGATCTCCTCGGGGCTCTACCAGCGGCTAGGCTTGCTCTAGGGGGAGTGCAGGGATGGTGGGTGCTCGAGTTGAAGCTCGGGGCCTCTATTTATAGGCAGATCGACGGGGTGGCCGAGAACGGAGAATCTCCGGCGAGCGATTACGGCGGAGCAGTGGATTGGCAGGTGGTTTGAGCGGCCGGGCAGCATCAGTGGAGGTTACTGGAGTCGTTTCATAGCTAAATGGGGTCGGTCTTGGCGTAATGGCGTCGGTCCACGGTGAGGTGACCGCACGGCCTCAACGGCGGCAGAGAGCGCGCTCCGCGCCCTGCGGTTCACGACGAGAGCGGCAGCGTATTCGGGGGAGTGGAAGGCCACTCGGCGGGCTCCGGTGGTTTGGGCGGCGCTGGGTGGCGTCGTCGGCGCCGTGTCTCCCGCTGGCGTCCGCAAAGCCGCCGCCGCGTCGGTCACGGGGCGGCGCACCTTCTGCTGCTCGTCGCCGACGCCCGCAAGGCGCCAGGCGTTCGTGCGGTGCAGGAACAAGAGGGCGGGGATGAGGAGTAAGGCGACGCGGTGGCATTGGCGAGATCGACGTCCTCCTCTGAAGAAAACGACAGCAGCCACTGACTGAATCTCTGAACTTTCTGAACTTGACAAAGACAGTGCTCTGCAGGTGTTCGACAGAAGGTTTTGGCTATGAGATAAATTTTTCTGGAGCTGTAACTTGGTGAGATGACCACTCAAAGCACCCAGAGGCTGCCTGATTTTACTTGGAATTTTTGGAGAAGGTTTTGAAAGAATTTCACCAAATTTGACAAATCTGGTCCAAACTTGCAGCAAGTGTAGTTTGAAAATTTTGAACTGAAGACCAGTGGATCTTCATGGTTCTAGGTTGAGGGTTCAAAGGACCAGGGAGGAGAGTTGGTTTGGGGGCAAAAATCAAAACAGAAAATGGAGTTCCTTTGTAAATCTCCAAGTGGTAGAATAGAAGACAGAAATTTGTTTGAATATAATTTGAATGGAAATAATCACATGGGGAGGTTCAACTTGCTGGATTTGATGCAAATCATGATCCAAAGGTGAGGGAGTGGTTAGGAGAGAGGATTTGCACTAATGCCATGGCAAGAAGGAATTGTTGAAAGTGGCAAAGGACTTTCCAAAAGCCATAGTGCAAATTCAAAAAGATTTTCAAAAGTTATTTTCCCAAATGAAAAACATTTTGTCTTGAGTCCAAATGAAAAGCATGAACTTCCAAGACCAAAGGCAGATCTTGGGTGAATCCAAACAAGACTTTTGCCATAAGGAAAAATATTTGAGAGTGAGAGTTCTCTTGAAGAAATTTTTTTAAATCACTCCCCTCAAGTCAAATAAAAATCTTTTGAAAAATCCAAATAAAAACTTGGGTGTCACACTTCACACGGAACATTCGTTATTGTATGTGATGATACGATTATGCGCGTGAGTGCATAATGAGATTCTTTGCTGTTACAAATGGATATGCTGGTGATAGTAACCATCCTCGTGAGCTTTTCATGCATACCGGAAGGAAGCCGGGAAAGTCACTGTCTTGGGTAGACACGAGCTTGTCCCTAGTTCCTCGTCAATACGAGTGTTTCCGGTATGGCATGATGAGGTATGATGAGTGGTGATCCTGTCTGTTAGTTGATATATATTTGTTACGCTAATCATACAGGGAATACTTGAACCTCCTGAGTCGGCCGTAGATCGAGTCTTGTTCCAGTAACCCCCATACTTGTTTCGTACTACCACTTGTCCCTGCCGCGGGTAGGATATGGTTGAGAAGGTTGTCAACCCCTTCCTAGCACACAACGTACAGACAGGCCATGGTGGAAGATACCGGATGCATCCGGTAGGCATGCCACCTGGTCCGGGGGCATGGGTGTTTTCAGTTGGGACCGAGAGGGGGGCACCCCTTAGAGCGCGCGATATAAATTTGATCCCATGCTAAGTCGAGGTTGTAGCCTCCCCACTTAGAGTTTTGCTTGACAGGTGTTGTGGGTGATTCCAGACACCGGTAAGTTAAGCTGGTATGTGCAGGTCAGGTGTGTTTTCAATTAAAAGACCGTAGGCGGAATTAGTCCTGATGTACTAAATAAATCAGTTACTCGTGGGTAAAGAGTACACCCTCTGTAGAGGTTAAATCTATTCGGATAGTCATGTCCATGGGTAAGGACTACAGTCTGGGATGGGTCTAGTGACGGTCTTCAGAGGAGAAACGGTTGAACCAGAACATTGATTTTAACCTATGTCATATGAGGATCATGATTATTATTATTGTGGACTAACCATTTACATTATTTGAATTATTGAGTATCCCTGGGACGGTTCTACCTCCTGGATACTCACTGCGACTATTCTCTTATAAGCCCTTTATGTGGTGTCGCATAGACGCCCGACTGTGGCATGCTTGCTATTTCTTTTATATTATAAGCCCTTTATGTGGTGTCGCGCAGACGCCCGACTGTGGCATGCTTGTTATTTCTATTATTTATAAGCCCTTTATGTGGTGTCGCATAGACGCCCGACTGTGGCATGCTTGTTATTTCTTTTATTTATAAGCCCTTTATGTGGTGTCGCTCAGACGCCCGACTGAGGCATGATTTATTTTATTTACCTTTCGAGGCGTCGCTTCAGACACTCGATCGGTGCATTCTATTTCTACTCCCGTAATGCATTTTACATGAATAACCTGCATGCGTGCATCATGAATTTTTGTTTATTTCGTGACTGACGTTATGATCGTAGAATCTTTCGGAGCATGATTATCCACTATTATATTATACCCGTGTTCATAATGTTTGCGAGTACATTCAAAGTACTCACTGGCTTGTCCCTGGCTATTGTCTTGGCCAGATTTCTTGCATGGAGATAAGCATTGCGATGACAGCCCCGGAACCTACGCAATGATGATAGCAGCCTCGCGAAGATAGGAGTTATCCTGGTCAGCTGTTCCTGTGGGAAATGGAGTCCCATAGACGCAGAAGAACCACAAACCGCTTCCGCCATCAACCACTAGAAACCAAGTGTTGTACTCATAGGCCACAATGGTCTTGTACTACATATTTTGTACTTTGCTTGGAATTTCTGTATCAAGTTGGTGCCTCATCAGCTAACAGATCCTGGGGCTGGTGAGCACAAGGGCCATTTTCTGGTAAATTAATATCCCGAAAAACCGGTCCTGACAGGCTGCGTCCGGCTTGTTCGGCAGTCGGCCGGAGAAGCCCAAGGGCGGGGCAGTGGCGACCAGGCGGGATGAGGTGGCCGCGAAGGTGGCCCGCTTCCGCAAGGTGGTGAAGCAGCCGCAGACGGTGTCAGCGTAAGTGTATATTCTTTCGCATACTCTTTCTTCTTTTCTTGTTGATTTCTGAATCCTTGCCCTTTCTAAAAAATCAGGGCTCCACTTTTTATTGAGCGGGTTGCCGCCGCCTCCGTGGTTGGATCGCCTGGAGGAACCGGGAGCACCCGCCGTGTGGACCCCCGCACGAAGCTTCATGCAGCGACGCAGCGAAATGCGTGGGAGGCGCGGGAGGAGTGGGAGGCGGAGGAGCTGAGGGCGGCTGCCGCCAAGGCGGCACAGGAGGAGGAGCAGTCGGCGAAGGCGCGTGCCGACGCGGTGGCCAAGGCCCAAGCGGAGGCTGCGGCCGCGGCAACAGCGGAGGGGGCCTTGCTTGTCACTCCTCTGCATGTCGCGGCGCCCGAGGTCCCGGAGCCCCCACCGGAGGAAGCCGGCGGCGACCTGCCGGGGTTGGAGAGGGAGGACGACGTCGTCGTCCCGGAGAGGGAGGCGGCACCGGCCTCGCCGACTGGGGCGGCCCAAGGCAGCCGGCCTAACGTGCCGCCTGCGCAATCGGCTGGGGGCGAGCCGGCTGCAAGGACGAACCTGGTGGTCCAGTCGCCGTCGCTCCAGCGCAGGGAAGGCCACTTCGGACCCGCAGAAGGCCGCGGGCTCCAGCTCGTCGGCCCGGGACGTGGAGGCGGCTAGCGCCTGCTCGGGGTGGACGCCGAGTGGAGGGACGACCGTGCTGAATGTGGCAGCGCAAGAAGTCCGGAACCGGCTTCAGTCCCAGGCCGCAGTGCTGAGGCAATACAATGCCGAGTTCCTCGCGACGCGGGCGGCCATTCAGGTAAGTCTTCCCGTTTTTTTCTTTTTTGATCTTGGTTTCTTTCGTGGGGGCGCGTCAGCGCACCCACTGGGTGTAGTCCCCGAGTTCCGAGTCGGCTGCTGAGCAGGCGGCACAGGAGGAGGAGCAGTCGGCGAAGGCGCGTGCCGACGCGGTGGCCAAGGCCCAAGCGGAGGCTGCGGCCGCGGCAACAGCGGAGGGGGCCTTGCTTGTCACTCCTCTGCATGTCGCGGCGCCCGAGGTCCCGGAGCCCCCACCGGAGGAAGCCGGCGGCGACCTGCCGGGGTTGGAGAGGGAGGACGACGTCGTCGTCCCGGAGAGGGAGGCGGCACCGGCCTCGCCGACTGGGGCGGCCCAAGGCAGCCGGCCTAACGTGCCGCCTGCGCAATCGGCTGGGGGCGAGCCGGCTGCAAGGACGAACCTGGTGGTCCAGTCGCCGTCGCTCCAGCGCAGGGAAGGCCACTTCGGACCCGCAGAAGGCCGCGGGCTCCAGCTCGTCGGCCCGGGACGTGGAGGCGGCTAGCGCCTGCTCGGGGTGGACGCCGAGTGGAGGGACGACCGTGCTGAATGTGGCAGCGCAAGAAGTCCGGAACCGGCTTCAGTCCCAGGCCGCAGTGCTGAGGCAATACAATGCCGAGTTCCTCGCGACGCGGGCGGCCATTCAGGTAAGTCTTCCCGTTTTTTTCTTTTTTGATCTTGGTTTCTTTCGTGGGGGCGCGTCAGCGCACCCACTGGGTGTAGTCCCCGAGTTCCGAGTCGGCTGCTGAGCAGGCGGCTTGGAACTTCTTAGTGGGCTTTGTTTGCTATCTTGTTCTCATTCGCTTCTCTGCCTGACTTGCAGGACTACCACAACCTCCGCGCGGCTGCCTTCAACTCCCAGGCTCGGGAGCTTACCCAGAAGAATGCTGATCTAGCTGAGAGCCGGGGTAAGTGCTTCATCTTTTATCTCATGTGGGGGCGCGTCAGCGCACCCACTGGTGTAGTCCCTGAGATTCGGGCCGACTGCTGAGCAGTCTGGTCGGATCTTTCTTGAAGACTTCTTCCTTATTGCTTCTTTCTTCTCTGCCATGCCTACAACATCCAACGCCAAACTGAGGGAGTAGCTGGGTGGGACTCAGGCCGCCCTTCGCGCTAAGGAAGCCGAGTTTGACGCCTTGGCCCAGGAGCGTGACCGCCTGGCTAAGAGGCTAGCCGACCAGGAGGAGAGCCACAAGGCGGCCTTGAAGGCAGTGCAGGACAGCGAGGCTGCCCTTCAAGCCAAATATGAGACGGAGGTGGCGAGCTGGGCCGAGGCGAGGCAGTCGTTGATCAACGGCTACAGCCAGATCGAAGTCTTGGTTAACGGTAAGCTGCCCTCTTCTTTGTCCCTTGCTTGCCGCTTGCCGTTTGGTTCATTTTCTAACTTGGTATTTTTCTCTTCTTTCTCTTTCTTTCTTGCGCAGATTACTTCCCTGGCTACTCTACTGCCGCCAACCACGTCGTCAAGGCCCACCGCAAGGCACAAAGGCAGGCTGGCGCCGAGATCACGCCGAACGCTCGTCGGCCGCTGGAGGAACAGCTCTTGGCGATTCAAGCCCGCCTCCAGCCGGCTCACCGCATGCTCCGCCGGCTTCAGCGTGTTGGGGCGCAGGTGCTGGCCGCTCTCTGGCCTGGTGAGGTGATTCCCCGCGCCCCCAGTCGGACTGCCGACTGGCTGGAGGTGGCGGCCGGCCGCTCCGAGGCCTGGAAGGCTTCTGCGGCTCGGTCCGGCGCCAGGCGGGCGCTGGAGTTCATCAAGGCCTGGTATCTCGAGCTGAGTTTGGACTAGCTGGCCACCTGGCGGCAGGAGGCCGACACGGAGCTGGAGCCGGTGCGGCCGGCTATCATCTAGCGAGCCTCGGCGATCGCCGACTACACCGACACCAGCGCCTTTGCTCCTGAGGTGGACGACAACGGCGTTGCCCAGCCGGAGGAGTGGTTCGGGTTGAACCCGGCAGATGGCGAGGACTCGGCGAAGGAGATCGACTCCAGTGACGAGGGCGAGGAGGAGGAGAGGAGGGTGAAGACGCCGCGCCGGATGGTGGAGCGGCCGGTCAGCCTCAGCTTAACCGTGCCTCCAGCAACAAGGCACATGCGAGCGCACTGCCTGCAGCCGGCGATGATCAAGCCGAGACTCGCCAGCCGGTGCCACCGTCTCCACCGACCAGCCTGGCTCCCCTGCTGCGCCCTTAGTCTAATTTGCTGCCACTACTTTCCTGTTTTATTACTCTTGGAACAGTATTTTGTTAAGTTTGCACAGTTCCACCCACTTGGGGTGTATTCGAACTATATTGACTGCCGGCCTGTTGAAGGCCTTATGTGTAAATATAATTATGCATGTGTTTGGCTTTCCCTTGTTCTTTGCTTGTTGTCCCTCGGCTGTTTCCTTTGTTGCCCTCCCTTGGTTGCCGCCTTCCCAGCCGGACAGCTGCTCTGCAGTCTGTGGCTGGAGAAGTGCTTGGCCAGTTGGGAGGGCAAGTACTCTAGCTTTGTTGGATTGTAGCGAAGTGACTGGGAGGCCGGCCAGCCGGTTGTTTTGACACCCGGTAGGCGTGTCTCGGGGGGCCCGTTGTCTCATACTTAATACAAAAAGGTAGCATGATACATACTGCTTTTAACTGTAAAATCTTCTCAGGAGGTTGGCGTTCCATGGTCGTTCCGACTCCTTGCCGGAATCATCCCTCTTGCATGCTCTTGGCTTCTGTGCGTCGATCAGGTAGTAGGAGTCGTTGCCTAGTGCCTTGCTGACGACAAAAGGGCCATCCCAAGGGGCCGAGAGCTTGTGCTGGCCGGCTGTTCGCTGGATCAGCTGGACCACAAGATCGCCCTCTTGGAAGGATCTTGGCTTGACCTTCCGGTTGTGGTAACGGTGCAAACCCTGCTGGTAGATGGCGGACCGGCTGAGTGCTAACAGCCGACCTTCTACCAACAGTTCGACGCCGCCTTCTCGTGCTTCCTTGGCCTCCGCCTCCATGTACATGGTGACCCGAGGCGAGTCGAACTCGATGTCAGTTGGGATGACAGCCTTGGCACCATATACAAGGAAGAACGGAGTGAAGCCGGTTGACTTGTTTGGGGTAGTACGCAGACTCCAGAGGACAGTTGGCATCTTATCGAGCCAGCAGCCGGCCGAACGCTCCAGTGGTACGACCAGTCGGGGCTTGATGCCGGAGAGGATGAGGCCGTTCGCTCGCTCGACCTGGCCATTTGACTGCGGGTGGGCAACGGATGCTAAGTCCAGTAGGATGCCCTGTGTCGCGCAGAAACGTGCCAGTGCTCCCTTGGCAAAATTTGTGCCGTGGTCGGTGATGATGCTGTGTGGCACACCATACCGAGTAGTGATGTCTGCGATGAATGTCACGGCGGTCGGCCCGTTCAACTTCTTGATCGGCTTCGCTTCAATCCACTTGGTAAATTTGTCCACGGCGACAAGCAGATGTGTCATGCCGCCGCGGGCTGTCTTGAATGGGCCCACCATGTCCAGCCCCCAAACGGCAAAGGGCCAGGTGAGGGGGATGGTCTTGAGTGCAGAAGCCGGCAGGTGTTGCTTGGAACTGAAGACTTGGCATCCTTTGCAGCATTTGACTAATTCCTTGGCATCTTCCAAAGCAGTCGGCCAGAAGAAACCATGGCGGAAAGCTTTGGCGACAAGTGATCTTGAGGTTGCATGGTGGCCGCATTCGCCTTGGTGGATATCCTTGAGGATTGCTATGCCCTTCTCTGGCTGGACGTAGCTCTGGAAGACTCCAGTGACGCTACTCTTGACAAGTTCTCTGTTTATTATTGCGTATGCTCCATCTCGGCGTTGCACTAGTCTTGCAGAGCTGTCATCAGTCGGCAGCTATCTATTGACTAGGAAGTTGAGGATGGGCTAGGCCCATGATGGAGCTGTGACTTCTTCTATTGTCAGTACGGCCACTGTGACCCGGGTGGGTGGGTTGGGTGGTGGAGAGTTGGAGTCGGCCACCGCTTCTTGTGCCGCTGCAGTCCCCGGGCCGACTGCTGCAGTCCCCGGGCCGGGTTCTGAAGTCCCCGAGCCGGGTGCGACTACGGCAGTCCCCGGGCCGCTTGTCGAAGTCCCCGAGCCGCCTCCTGGGTTCCTCCAGTCGGATCCGGCTGCATCAGGGGCGGGCGGTACGAAGATAGAGTCCGATTCTGGAGACGGCTTGATAGACGGTTTGAGGAAGCGCTGGAGAGAGACACCGGTTGGTATAGCCTGTCGGGTGGAGCCGATCCGTGCCAGGGGATCTGCTTGGTCATTGTCGGCCTGTGGCACGTGAAGGAACTGACACCCTTCAAAGTATCCACTGATCTACTGGACGAGGAATCGATACCTCGCCATGTTTGCATCATTGGCGTCCCAATCGCCAGATGACTGCTGGACCACCAAGTCCGAGTCACCATAACACAGGATCCGGCATATGCCGAGCTCTTTGGCTAGCCGAAGCCCGTGTATGAGCGCCTCGTACTCAGCCACATTGTTGGAGGCAGCAAAATGGATTTGCACCGTGTATCTGAGCTTGTCGCCTTTGGGAGAGGTGAGGACGATGCCGGCACCCAAGCCGGTGCGCATCTTCGACCCATCGAAGTGCATCCGCCAATGAGTGGAGTCAGGATCCGGCGTAGGTACTGGGTCTCGGCCCAGTCGACAAGGAAGCCGGCCAATGCTTGGGACTTGATGGTGGTGCGGGGCTGGTAGAAGATTGTGTAACGGGCAAGCGCGATGGCCCACTTAGCCACCCGGCCGGATGCATCCCGGCTGCCTATGATCTCGGCAAGCGGGGCGGTGCATACGACTGCGATGGGATGCTCTTGAAAGTAGGGCTTCAGCTTCTTGGCGGCGAAGTACACTCCATAGCACATCTTCTAGTGCGGGTAGTTTTGCTTTGAGGTGGACAGTACTTCGCTTAAATAATATACCGGCCTCTGGACTAACTGGGCTCGACCTTCTTCTGGGCGCTGGACCACGATGACTGTACTGACCACTCGGCTAGTCGCGGCAATGTAGAGGAGCATGGGCTCCTTCTCAGTCGGCGCCGCCAGGATAGGTGGAGTGGTCAGCATCTTCTTCAACTCATGGAAGGCTTGGTCTGCTTGGTCGTTCCACTCGAAGTGAGTGGATTTCTTCATGAGCCGGTACAGGGGGAGAGCCTTCTCCCCTAGTCGGCTGATAAAGCGGTTTAGGGAGGCCAGGCACCCGGTGAACTTCTGAACGGCTCGCAACTTGGTGGGAATCTCCATTCTCTCAATGGCCTTGATCTTCACAGGGTTGCACTCAATGCCGCGTTCGGAGACCAAAAAGCCTAGAAGCTGGCGGCTGGTACTCCGAACACACATTTCTCGGGGTTGAGCTTGATCTGGAATCGGCACAAGTTGGCAAATATTTCTTTGAGGTCTTCCAGCAGGGTGCCGCGCTTCTCTGTCTTCACCAGAATATCGTCTACGTAGACGTGGGCATTTATGCCGAGTTGCTTGAGGAGGCATTTCTGCATGCAACGCTGAAAGTGGCACCGGCATTCCTTAAGCCGAATGTCATAGTCAGGTAACAGAAAGCTCCGAATGGTGTGATGAAGGCGGTCTTCAGGCGGTCCGCTGGGTCCAACTTGATCTGGTGGTATCCCGAGTAGGCATCCAAGAAACTCAACAACTCGCATCCGGCTGTGGAGTCTATCCCTTGATCAATCCATGGTAGGGCAAACGGATCTTTGGGGCAGGCTTTGTTGAGGCTAGTGTAGTCTATACACATACGCCATTTGTTGTTCTTCTTCAACACCAAGACCAGGTTGGCAAGCCACTCTGGGAAAAACACTTCCATATTGAAGCCGGCGGCCAGGAGCCAGGCTATCTCTTCTCCTACGATTCTTCTCTTCTCCTCCGACAGTCGACGGAGAGGCTGCTTGACTGGTTTAGCGTCCTCTCAGACGTGTAACTTGTGCTCGGCGAAATCCTTCGGAACACCCGGCATGTCCTTTGGGGACCATGCAAAGATGTCTCGATTCTCATGGAGGAAGTTGATGAGCTCGCCTTCCTATTTACTGTCCAGGTTTACGCCAATGACAGCGAACCTCTGCGGGTTCTCCGGGTCCAGAGGTATCTTCTTCGTCTCCTTGGCCGGCTGGAAGGAGCCCTGAGCATCATATTCCTTGGGGTTGGGGGACAGGGCCGGCTGCTTGCCGGCCATGGCCACAACTTATTCCAGCATCTTCTTCTCTTCTGCAACCACGAGGGACTCGGCCAGCCGGCTGCTGGCTGCAGCGCACTCGATAGACTTCTTGTGGTCGTCGGCTATAGTGATGATCCCCTTCGAGCTCGGCATCTTCATCTTGAGGTAGGCGTAGTGGGGCACAGCCATGAACTTGGCCAGGGCAGGTTGGCCAAGCAAGGCGTGGTAAGGGCACTCTAGGTCCACTACCTCAAACCAGATTGCTTCCCGGCGAAAGTGATCCTTGTCTCTGAAGAGAACATCCATCTTGATCTTGCCGATTGGGGAATAGGACAGGCCGGGTACGATGCCATGGAACACGGTCCGGCTTGGCATGAGCTGGTTCGCCTTGAGGTTGAACTTCTCCCTGGTGTCGCGGTACAGTATGTTGATACTGCTTCCGCCATCAATCAGCACGCGGGAGAATCGGGCAGCTCACCTCTCCGTCGCGAGGGTGACGTTCAACACCAGCGCGTAGGAGCCAGGAGACGGCATCACCTCTGGGTGATCGTCCCGGCTCCAGCTGATAGGCCTGTCAGACCAATGCATGAACTCGGGGTTGCTGGAGGCGACCGCGTTGACCTCTTGGTGCTGTCGGCGCCGGCTGCGCTTGTCTTCAACCTGGCTCGTGAAGACGACGTAGGCGGCATGCTCATCTGGGAACTCATCCTGAATGGCTCTGACTGCTGGGGGGCTGGAGGCGGCGGGCCGGGAGGCGGAGGCAGCACCAGCCCCTCGCCCTTGGAGATCCGTGTGAGCCAGTGGCACTTCCGGGTCGTGTGGCTGGACGGCTTCGCGCTGCTGTGAAACTTGCAGGGGGCATCGAGAGTCTGCTCGTAGGAGAAGGCCGGCTGCGAAGCCCAAGCCGGCCTGCCGCCCTTCTTCATGGGAGCTGGCCGCTCTTCGGGATACTCGTCTTCGACAGTGGCCACCTGCCGACTGGTGGAAGGCGGCATAGGGGCCTTGCGCTTGTGGTCGTTCTGGTAGGGGCGTCGGTTGGAGTCACCAGCCGGCGTCTTGGGAGCCGGAGCGAGCACCTTCCCAGAGGCGTCCACTTGGAGCTCGGTCTTCATCGAGGAGTTTTGCGTGGTGTACTTGTCTGCTATGACCAGCAGCTCGTTGAGGGTAGCCGGCTCGTCGCAGAGGAGTCGGTGCTTAAGGAGGGTGCCCTCTTGGCACCCGGCGGTGAAGTATTCTATGGCTTGAACCTCGTGCACCCCCTCGCAGGAGTTGCGGAGCTCGGCCCACCGCGTGAGGTAGTCGCGAGTCGATTCGGTGGGCCCTTGGACGCACAAGGAAAGCTGGCGGGGCTTGGGAGGCCGCTTGTACGTGCTGGTGAAGTTGCGGACGAAGACCTTCGTGAAGTCCAGCCTGCTGTTGATGCTGTAGGGCTTGAGGCTGTTTAGCCAGGTGCGCGTCGTGCCTTGCAGCATGAGAGGGACGTACTTCACGGCTACGCGCATGTTGTCGTTCGCTATGCTGACAGCGGTAGAGTAGTCGATCAGCCAATCTTCCGACTTCACAGAGCCGTTGTACTTGGGCGTGTCTCTGGGGAGCGAGAATCCTTTGGGGAAGGGCTCATCGCGGATGCGGGGGCCAAAGCAAGGCGGGCCGACATCGTCTTCTTCTTATAGCGCCAGGGATCGTGCTGGGCGGTCGATCCGGTGGCGCGCGTCCTTATCGCCGACTCCTTTGCGGTGGCCTAGTCGGCCACCGAGAGTCGGATACGTGACAGGCGGCAGGGTGGGATATATCTCCCCACGAGGCGGGGGAGGAGGCGGATTGCCTTGGCGCTCCACTGCTCGAGGACGGCCTTCTGCGTCGCGCTCGATGGTGATTCGAGGCCGGCTGTGGCTTGCAGCCGGCTCCTTGTCTTTCCTTGCGGGCGCCGCTCGCAGTCGGTGACCGGGATGTCGCGGCGTGTTCTCGGCGTGGGTGAGGACTCTCAGCGTGGGCGCCGGCTTCATGCCGCTCTGCGGCCGCGTCGATCAGCTGCTGGATGCGCCTTGTCATGTAGGGGAGCTCGTCAGCCCCGAGCCCGTTCAGCTCTTCTGCGGCCGCCTGAGCGGCTCGCGGATTCTCGAGCCGTGTGGCGTAGACTGGGCGGTCTGCCCCCAGCATGCTGGCGATGGCCGCGCCGCGCTTCTTGACGAGGCCGGCTCGGCTCTGCCCGCCATGAGGCGGCGTACCAAATGCGGCGCGGTCGACTTCGCGCTGGTGATCCTCAGTGAGGCGTCTCATGGAGGCTATCTTCTGGCCCTCCGCGATGAGGGCGAGGCGGCGTGCCTCCACAGTCTCGGCGTCGGCGTCGGCCAGGATGGGGACGGACAAGTCATGCATCGCCGCTTGTAGGGCGTCATGGGCGTTCTCGCCCGAGTCGGCGTCGTGGCTGATGACCAGCACCTCAGTGATAGCGCTGCTGCCACTATCGGCTCGAGGGAGAGGGTTGTCAAAGATTACCACGTCGGAGGGGTAGGCGTCGAGCGATGCCGTGCCGGAGTCAACAAGCATTGGGTCGGTGGATCCGACCGACTCCAAGTCCACAGCAAGCTCGCTGGAGACGTGAAGCTGGTCGAGGAGGCTGACGAGGCGGCTCTCGGGGTAGTCTGTGCCCACGTCGGATGCGGGCTCGTCAGAGATGCGAGTCTCGCCAAGAAGGTCGGCGAGGTAGCTCGCCGCGCAGGCGTCGTCGATGCCTTGCAGCGCATCAAGGCAAGCGCCATCGGGCGTAGCAGGCTGGCTACGCTCGCGGGGGAGGAAAAGGGTTCCCGTCCAGAACAGGTCTCCGGACGACGGTGCACCTAGCCGCACGGTGGGCGCCAAATGTCGGGTGGTAGCTGCGACATATGCCAACGCGTGGCTTATCATTGTGGGAGCCAGTAAGTCATCGCCGGTGCCTGGAAACGGGATAAGGCGAAGACATGCACGCCGGCGGATCTTACCCAGGTTCGGGGCTCTCCGTGGAGATAGCACCCCTAGTCCTACTCTGCGGGCTCTCCGCATGATCACTAGATCAATACAAGTAGCTACAAGTGCTCCTTCAGCTGTTTGGCTAGAGGAAGAAGAGGGGCAAGGCTAGCTCTCCTTTTCTCTCTATGTGGTGTGTGAAACTCTATCAGATCCACCCTTTCAATGGGTGTCCCGGGGGGCTTACATAGGCCTACCTCGCAGGGGTACAATGGTAATCCGGCCGGGCACGGGTCCTAGCCTTTAGTGTCCGTGCTCGCCGGCTTCTCCGCCGGCCATTGGGGCCCACCGACTGGTGGGTCCCGCCGGCTGCCGGCCTCTCGGCCGACAGGCCGGCCCCACCGCATAGGGGACTTGTCGGCGGCTGGTTACTATTCCCTCGCCTCTGATGATGAGGGCTTTGTCGAGGTAAGCGTGGCTACAGTGCCGCCGCCTTGCGGGCTCTCACTGTTGCCTAACCTCGTCTTGTCTCCTTAATGAGGCACACGTTTCGAGGGAGGGAAGTAGCCGGCTATTGGGAGCCGGCTACGCCCCTGGCCGACTAGGGGAGGCCGGGCCGCCTTCGAGCGTCTCTTTGGCTTAAGGGGCCCTCCGCCCGCGGGCCGTACTGGCGCCTGTCGTGGGTGACATCGAGGCCAACATGACTATAGTGTCGCGCCGGACGGGTGATGACTAACTCGTACGGTGCCCTGTTACCATGCCTGTTCCGGGATTCGGGGGTAGTGGGCTGTACTGTGGCCACACCCCGTCTTATCACCGTTATGTGGATGCAGTCTTGGTGGGTGTAGTCTTGGCCGGCTTTTGGGAGTCGGCTTTCTTCATGGCCGGCCTCTAGGAGTCGGTCCTCTTGGGGCCGGCTCCCTGGAGTCGGCCATCTCGTAGCTTTCTTTGGGAAGGTTTCTGAGGCCAGGTCGCCTTCGGGTAGTCGGCTCTGGGGATAGCCGGCCGGGGGAAGGCGGCCCTATGCTCTGTATGCTTGAAGGCTCGAATGGCCTGATAATTTTTCGAAGAGCCAGGGGGAGTCGGTTAGGCTACCGGTGGGCATGTACTCCGACAGGGATAAACTCAAGCAATATGGTATAAACCCCATCTTTTTATCCTCGATGGCAACAATACAATACGTGTCGTTTCCCCTACTGTCATTGGGATCGAGCATCGTAAGATTGAACCCAAAGCTAAGCACTTCTCCCATAGCAAGAAAGATCAATCTAGTAGGCCAAACCAAACTGATAATTCGAAGAGACTTGCAAAGATAACCAATCATACATAAAAGAATTCAGAGGAGATTCAAATATTGTTCGTAGATAATCTTGATCATAAACCCACAATTCATCGGATCTCGACAAACACACCGCAAAAGAAGATTACATCGAATAGATCTCCATGAGAGAGGGGGAGAACTTTGTATTGAGATCCCAAAAGAGAGAAGAATCCATCTATCTAATAACTATGGACCCGAATGTCTGAGGTAAACTACTCACACATCATCAGAGAGGCTATGGTGTTGATGTAGAAGCCTTCCGTGATCAATGCCCCCTCCGGCGGAGCGCCAGAAAAGGCCCCAAGATGGGATCTCACGGGTACAGAAGGTTGCGGCGGTGGAAATAGGGTTTTTGCTCTCCTGGTGATGTTTTCCGGGTACGTGGGTATATATACGAGGAAGAGGAACGTCGGTGGAGCAACGAGGGGCCCACGCGGGTGGAGGGCGCGCCCCCCTACCTCGTGCCTTCCTCGTTCATTGCTTTGCGTAGACTCCAAGTCCTCTGGATCTCGTTCGTTCCAAAAATCACGTTCCCGAAGGTTTCATTCCGTTTGGACTCTGTTTGATATTCTTTTTTTGCGAAACACTGAAACGGGCAAAAAACAGCAATTTGGGCTGGGCCTCCAGTTAATAGGTTAGTCCAATAAACATCCAAAACAGAATATAATATAGCATGGAACAATCAAAAAATAGATACGTTGGAGACGTATCAGTGCAGTTCCAAGCAAAGCATCGTGGAGGGATCTACGTGTGAAGCGGAGTACATAGCTGCTTCGGAAGCAGCAAATGACGGAGTCTGGATGAAGGAGTTCATATCCGATCTAGGTGTAATACCTAGTGCATCGGGTCCAATGAAAATCTTTTGTGACAATATTGGAGCAATTGCCATAGCGAAGGAATTCAGATTTCACAAGAGAACCAAACACATCAAGAGACGCTTCGACTCAATCCGCGATCAAGTCAAGGAGGGGGACATAGACATTTGCAAAATACATATGGATCTGAATGTTGCAGACCCATTGACTAAGCCTCTTCCACGAGCAAAACATGATCAGCACCAAGACTCCATGGGTGTTAGAATCATTACAATGTAATCTAGATTATTGACTCTAGTGCAAGTGGAAGACTGAAGGAAATATGCCCTAGAGGAAATAATAAATTTGTTATTTATATTTCCTTATATCATGATAAATGTTTATTATTCATGCTAGAATTGTAGGAAACTTGATACATGTGTGAATACCTAGACAAAACAAAGTGTCCCTAGTATGCCTCTACTTGACTAGCTCTTTAATCAAAGATGGTTATGTTTCCTGACCATAGACATGTGTTGACATTTGATGAATGGGATCACATCATTAGGAGAATGATGTGATGGACAAGACCCACCCGTTAGCTTAGCATAATGATCATTAAGTTTTATTGCAATTGCTTCCTTCATGACTTATACATATTCATTTGACTATGAGATTATGCAACTCCCAAATACCGAAGGAACACCTTGTGTGCTATCGAACGTCACAAGATAACTGGGTGATTATAAAGATGCTCTACAGGTGTCTCCAAAGGTGTTTGTTGGGTTGGCATAGATCGAGACTAGGATTTGTCACTCCGAGTATCGGAGAGGTATCTCTTGGCCCTCTCGGTAATGCACATCACGATAAGCCTTGCAAGAAACGTAACTAATGAGTTACGTGCGGGATGATGCATGACGGAACGAGTAAAAGCGACTTGTCGATAACGAGATTGAACTAGGTATGAAGATACTGATGATCGAATCTCGGGCAAGTAACATACCGATGACAAAGGGAATGACGTATGTTGTCATTGCGGTTTGACCGATAAAGAGCTTCGTATAATATGTAGGAACCAATATGAGCATCCAGGTTCCACTGTTGGTTATTGATCGGAGATGTGTCTCGGTCATGTCTACGTAGTTCTCGAACCGTAGGGTCCGCACGCTTAATGATCGATGAACAATTTGTATTATGAGTTATGTGTTTTGGTGACTGTCGGGGATATACGCCGTGATGTAAACCGGCCGGAGGTATAACCCGTGTCGGGTGGTAGGTGCAACATATGCCAACGGGTGGCTTATCATTGTGGGAGCCAGTAGGACATCGCCGGTGCCTGGAAACGGGATAAGGCAAAGACATGCACGCCGGCGAATCTTACCCAGGTTCGGGGCTCTCCGTGAAGATAACACCCCTAGTCCTGCTCTGCGGGGTCTCCGCATGATCATTAGATCAACACAAGTGGCTACAAGTGGCTCCTTGAGCTGTTCGGCTAGAGGAAGAAGAAGGGCAAGGCTAGCTCTCCTCTTCTCTCTATGTGGTGTCTAAATCTCTAAGAAATCAACCCTTTGCATGGGTGCCCTGGGGGTTTATATAGGCCTACCCCCCAGGGGTACAATGGTAATCTGGCTGGATGCGGGTCCAGGCCATCAGTGTCTGTACCCGCCGGCTTATCCGCCGGCTGCCAGCCTCTTGGCCAATAGGCCGGCCCCACCGCCTGGGGGTCTTGCCGGCGGCTGGTTACTGTAGCCTCGCCCCTGATGACGAGGGCTTTGCCGAGGTAAGCATGGCTACACTGCCGCCGTCTGGCGGACTCTCACTATACTCTTACCTCGTCTTGTCTCCTTAATGATGCACATACTTCGAGGGAGTGAGGTAGCCAGCTATTGGGACCCGGCTACACCCCAGGGCGACTGTGGGGGCTTGGCCGCCTTTGAGCGTCTCTTTGGCTGAAGGGGCCTACCGCCCACGGGCCGTACTGACAGCCTGTCGTGGGTGGCGTCATGGTCAACATGGCAACAGTGCCACGCCGGACGGGGGATGGCCGACCCGTACGGCGCACTGTGGCCATGCGTGCTCCGGGATTCGGGGGTGGCAGGCTTTACTGTAGCCACGCCCCGTCTCGTCACCGTTATGTGGGTGCAGTCCTTGAGGGTGCAATCTTGGCCGCTTGCCGGGAGCCGGCCCTCTTGTGGCCGGCATCGTGGAGTCGGTCTTCTTGTGGCCGGCTTCTTGGAGTCGGCCTTCTTGTGGCTTTCTTCGGGAGGGTTTCAGTGTCGGGCCGCCTTCCAGTAGTCGGCCTGTGAGATAGCCGGCCAGGGGAACGCGGCCCTGTGCTTTGGGTGCTTGAAGGCTCGGTCGGCCCGATAATTTTTAAAGAGCCAGGGGGAGTCGGTTAGGCTACCCGTGGTCATTTACTCCGATAGTAGTCCCCAAAGCTGGTTGGGCTTCACGGCTGAAAGGAGGACGAGAAGCTTAATTAGCTTCCTATCTTGAGGAGCGAGCAGCTAGGAGCCGGCTTTGATCAGGTGCGCCATCTTGGTGAGGCTTTGAAATCCGAAGGCGGGAACCAGCTGGCACGCACGCCAGGTTGCGGGCAGGCCGCTTGCCGCCCGCATGCCATGTGGCGCCCTCCGGCTGGGAGAGCCTGCCAGCCCACGCGCGTGACGGGACGCTGCCGCAGGCCGGGGCCCGCCACTTCCACGCCTCGGCCTAGGTGTGGATCTCCTGTGGCCCAAAACGGGCCATTCGCTTTCCAACGGCAGTTTCCGCACGCCGTTAGGGCGCAATAATCGCAGGACGTGGGGGAGTGGGGGCAGTTAATCCCACGCCCCCCGACGCCTCGCCTCCTCGGCTTCGCCGCACGAGGCTATAAATAGGGGGAGGAGGAGGAGCGGCAGACGCTCGCACGCTCACCCTCGCTCCGCCATCTCCTTCTTATTCTTCCTCTCCATCGCTGTAGCCCCTCGCTGCCGCGCCGTCCCTCCAGTCATCGCACTAACCCGCAGCTTCACCATCGCCGCGCGTTTTTCATTGGCTTCTTGCCCTCATGTCGCACGGCGGAGACTGGGACGACTCCAACGTCCACGAGGACCACATAGACTTCCTCCGCAAGACACGGCGGTTGCCCGGCAAGGATCATGTGCGGGTCCATCTTGCGCCGGAGAGGGAGATCTCGCCGACGCCGGAGGAGGGCGAGCGGGTAATCTTTCACTCGCACTGCATGCGCAGCCTTGGCCTGCCTGCGAGCGGCTTCTTCTGTTCCTTCCTCGAGTTCTACCAGCTCCAGCCGCACCACCTCACTACAAATAGGGTGGTGCTGCTGTCCGCCTTCGTCACTTTGTGCGAAGGCTTCCTCGGCGTCTTTCCCACCCTCGAGCTCTGGGGGAATTCTTCCAGTCCAAGCTCGGTACCGCCATGAGGGGCGTGCCAGCTCAGAGCGGCGCCTTCATCGCGATGCAGAGGCCGGTAGCCGACAACCCTTTTCCTCCCATCATGCTGATCCAGTCGGTGAAGCTCTGGCAGAAATCCTACTTCTATGTGAAGAACGTCGCTCCGCAAGGTGACTTCGTCAACTTGCCGGCGTATGTAGCCGACCGGCTGGCTGGGAGGCGGCCCCAATGGTCCTATCGGGCCAAAACACTCTCGCCTGCTGGAGCCGCCGCCATTGCGCGACTCCGGGTATTGGTCCAGTCGGAGGGCCTGACCGGGCCCGACCTGCTGGCCGCCTTCGTGGCGTGCCGGGTGCTCCTGCTCCAAGGCCGCCCTCATATGATTTTTCAAATGAGCGGCCAACTCGATCCGAGTCGGCTGTGTACCAAGGAGATGCCTCATGCAGAGGTAGCTCACATGGTGAACTACCTTGCGAACTACAAGCTCGTCGACGAGTGGTAGTTTGGCAAGGAGCCGTACTCCCGTGCCAATCTCCCGCCTATGGTAAGCTTTCTTTTTCTTCTCTTCTTTACTTTTGTCACCAAGTTTCTCTTGGCCGACTCTGACCAATCGCTTTGTCTTGACAGAGCCCCCTCCTTCGACCGGCAGCCGGGGCAGCGGGGGTGGAGCGCCAATATCTCCCCGACCGGACGACGCACGACTTGGACGACCCCAACTTGGGGGCGGCCCCGGATGACGACATCGTGGGGGGAGGCGGCGAGGCAAGCGGCTCTGGGCTTGGAGCCAGCTTCGACGACTGGCCGGATGATGACGAGGCGAAGGTCGTCCCGCGCTGCCAGCCGGCGTCCGATCATCATGGCTCGGGTTCATCTGCCGCGCCGGCTGTCCGAGGCGGCGCGCAGAAGCGCCGGGCCGCGCCGAGCCTGTTCGGCAGTCGGCCGAAGAAGCCCAAGAGCGCGGCGGCGGCGACCAAGCGGGACGAGGCGTCCACGAAGGCTGCCCGCTACCGCAAGGTGGTGAAGCAGCCACAAATGGTTTCGGCGTAAGTGTCAATTCTCTCACTTATTCCTTCTTCCTTTTTGTTGATATTCTTCTGAGTCCTTGTCTTGACTTAAAAAAAACAGGGCTCCGCTTTCTCTTGAGCGAACCGCTGCCGCCTCCGTGGTTGGAGCGGCGGGAGGATCTGGAAGCGCCCGCCACGTGGACCCCCGTGCCGAGCTTCAAGCAGCGACGGAGTGGAATGCGCGGGAGGCGCGGGAGGAGCGGGAGGCGGAGGAGCTGAGGGCGGCCGCTCCCACGGCGGCGCAGGAGACGACGGAGAGGTCGGCGGAGGCACAAGCCGACGCTGCGGCCAAGGCTCAGGCGGAGGCTGCAGCCGCCGAGAGGGCGGCGGAGGCCCTGCGTAACCGGCCTCCGCAGCATGCCGCCCCCCTTCGCGCTGTGGCGCCCGAGATCTCGGTGCCCCCGCCGGAGGAAGCCGGTGGCGACCAGCTGGCGGTGGAGAGGGAGGAGGGCGACGTCGTCGTCCCGGAAAGGGAGGCGGCACCTCCATCGCCGACTGGGGCGCACCAAGGCAGCCGCCCTAGCGCGCCGCCCGTGCAACCGGCTGGAGACTACAAGGGCAGACCTTGTGGTCCGGTCGCCATAGCGCCAGCGCGCAGGGAAGGCGACTTTGGCGCCGGACCCGCAGAAAGCCGCGAGCTGTAGCTCGTCGGCCCAGGATCTGGAGACGGCCAGCGCCAGCTCGCCGGCGTGGACGCTGGGTGGTGGGACGGCCGTGTTGAATGTGGCGACACAAGAAGTCCCGAACCGGCTTTAATCCCAAGCCACCGTGCTGAAGCAGTGTACTCAAGAGTTCCTCGCGACGCGGACGGCCATTCTGGTGAGTCTTCCCGCTTTTTTGTTTCTTGTTCTCGATTTCCTCCATGGGGGCGCGTCAGCGCACCCACTGGGTGTAGTCCCCGTGTTCCGATTCGGCTGCTGAGCAGGCGGCTTCGAACTTCTTAATAGACTTCGATTGCTATCTTGTTCTTATTTGCTCCTGTGTCTTATTTGCAGGACTATCACAACCTCTGCGCGACTACCTTCAACTCCCAGGCCCGGGAGCTGAACCACAAGACCATTGATCTGACCGAGAGCACGAGTAAGTGCTTCATCTTTTATCTCACTTGGGGGCGCGGCAGCGCACCCACTGGGTGTAGTCCCCGAGATTCGGGGCGACTGCTGAGCAGTCGGGCCCGATCTTTCATGGCGACTTCTTTCTTATTGCCTTTTTTTCTTTATCATATCTGCAGAGGCCAATGCCGACCTGAGGGAGCAGTTGGGTGGGGCCCAGACCGCCCTGCGCGCTAAGGAAGCCGAGTGCAACGCATTGGCTCAGGAGCGTGACCGCTTGGTCAAGAAGCTGGCCGACCAGGAGGGGAGCCATAAGGTGGCCCTGAAGGCGGCGCAGGACAGCGAGGCCACGCTCCAAGCCGAATACGAGACCGAGGCGGCGAGCTGGGCCGAGGCAAGGCAAGCGCTGAGCGACGGCTACGGCCAGATCGAAGCTTTGGTTAACGGTAGGCCGCCTTCTTCTTCGTCCCTTTGCTTGCCGCCTGCCATTTGGTCCATTTTCTGACTTTGTGTTTCCTTCCTTTCTTACTTGCGCAGAGTACTTCCCTGGTTACTCCGTTGCCGCCAACCAAGTCATTGAGGGCCGCCGCGACGAACAAAGGCAGGCTGGAGCTGAGATCGCGCCGGATGCTCGCCGGTCGCTTGAGGAGTAGCTTCTGGCGATCCAAGCCCGCCTCCAACCGGCTCAAGGCATGCTCCGCCGTCTTTAGCGCCTTGGGGTGAAAGTGCTGGCTGCCCTCTGGCCCGACGAGGTGGTTCCCCATACCGCCAGTCGGACTGCCGACTGGCTGGAGGTAGCGGTTGGCCGCTTCGAGGCCTGGAAGGCTTCTGCAACTCGGTCAGGCGCCAGGCGGGCGCTGGAGTTCATCCGAGCTTGGTATCCTGGGCTGGATTTGGCCCAGCTGACCACCTGGCGGCAGGAGGCCAACGAGGAGCTGGAGGCGGTGCGGCCGGCTATCATCCAGCGCGCCTCGGTGATGGCCGACTACACCGACACCAGTGCCTTTGCCCCTAAGGTGAATGATGACGGCGTTGCTCAGCCAGAGGAGTGGTTTGGGCTGAACCCAACGGATGGTGAAGACTCGGCGGAGGAGTTCGACTCCACTGACGAGGGCGAAGAGGAGGAGGGAGAGGATGGTGAAGACGCCGTGCCAGACGGTGGAGCAACCGGCCAGCCTCAGCTTGATCGTGCCTCCAGCAACGAGGCGCGTGCGAGCACGCCGCCTGCAGCCGGTGATGATTAAGCCGAGACTCGCCAGCCGCCCACTCCTCCAGCCAGCACTGCCGTCTCCACTGACCTTCCTGGCTCGCCTGTTGCACCTTTGGCCTGATCCGCCACCTTTGCTTTCCTGTTTATTACTCTTTGAACAATATTTGTTAGGTTTGCGCAGTTCCACCCACTGGGGGTGTATTCAAACTATGTTGAACGCCGGCCTTTTGAAGGCCTTTTATGTAAATATAATCATCCATGTGCTTGGCTTCCGATTGTATTTTCTTTTCATCCTTTTGGATGTTTCCTTTGTCGCCCTCGCTTGGTCGCCGCCTTCCCAGCAGGACAGCTGCTCTGCAGTCTGTGGCTGGGGAAGGGCTTGGCCGTTTGGGAGGGCAAGTACTCTAGCTTTTCTAGATTGTAGCAAGGTGAATTGGAAGCCAGCCAGCCGGCTGTTCCGACATGCTGTTTTGAGAAGTTTGATACTTGATGATTGTTTTGAGATATGAGGGTGGTAATATTAGAGTCATGCTAGTTGAGTAATTATGAATTTGACAAATACTTGTGATGAAGTTTGTTATTCCCGTAGCATGCACGTATGGTGAACCTTATGTGATGAAGGTGGAGCATGGTATAGTTATTGATTGTCTTCCTTATGTGTGGAGGTCGGGATCGCGCGATGGTTAACTCCTACCAACCCTTCCCCTAGGAGCATGCATGTAGTACTTTGTTTCGATGACTTGTAGATTTTTGCAATAAGTATGTGAGTTCTTTATGACTAATGTTGAGTCCGTGGATTATACGCACTCTCTCCCTTCCACCATTGCTAGCCTCTTAAATACCGTGCACCTTTCGCCGGTATCACACACCCACCATTTACCTTCCTCAAAACAGCCACCATACCTACCTATCATGGCATTTCCATAGCCATTCCGAGATATATTTCCATGCAACTTTCCACCATTCCGTTTATTATGACACGCTCCATCATTGTCATATTGCTTTGCATGATCATATAGTTGACATTGTATTTGTGGCAAAGTCACCATTCATAATTTTTCATAGATGTCACTCATGGTTCATTGCATATCCCGGTACACCGCCGGAGGCATTCACATACAGTCATATTTTGTTCTAAGTATTGAGTTGTAATTCTTGAGTTGTATGTAATAAAAGTGTGATGATCATCATTATTAGAGCATTTTCCCATGTGAGGAAAGGATGATGGAGACTATGATTCCCCCACAAGTCGGGATGAGATTCCGGACTAAATAAAAAAAATAAAAAAAGAGGCCAAAGAAAAAGAAGAGGAAAAGGCCCAAGAAAAAAAAGAAAAAAATGAGAGAAAAAGAGAGAAGGGACAATGTTACTATCCTTTTCCACACTTGTGCTTCAAAGTAGTGCCATGATCTTCATGATAGAGAGTCTCCTATGTTGTCACTTTCATATACTAGTGGGAATTTTTCATTATAGAACTTGGCTTGTATATTCCAATGATGGGCTTCCTCAAAATGCCCTAGGTCTTCGTGAGCAAGCAAGTTGGATGCACACCCTCTTAGTTTCTTTTGTTGAGATTTCATACATTTATAGCTCTAGTGCATCCGTTGCATGGCAATCCCTACTCACTCACACTCATATCTATTAGCGGGCATCTCCATAGCCCGTTGATACGCCTAGTTGATGTGAGACTATCGTCTCCTTTTTTGTCTTCTCCACAACCACCATATTCTATTCCACATATAGTGCTATGTCCCTGGCTCACGCTCATGTATTGCGTGAAAGTTGAAAAAGTTTGAGAATACTAAAGTATGAAACAATTGCTTGGCTGAAACCGGGGTTGTGAATGATTTAAATGTTTTGTGTGGTGAAGATAGAGCATAGCCAGACTATATGATTTTGTAGGGATAACTTTCTTTAGCCATGTTATTTCGAGAAGACATGATTGCTTAGTTAGTATGCTTGAAGTATTATTATTTTTATGTCAATATTAAACTTTTATCTTGAATCTTTCGGATCTGAACATTCATGCCACAATAAAGAAAGATACATTGAGAAATATGCTAGGTAGCATTCCACATCAAAAATTCTGTTTTTATCATTTACCTACTCGAGGACGAGCAGGAATTAAGCTTGGGATGCTTGATACGTCTACAACGTATCTATCATTTTTGATTGTTCAATGCTATTATATTATCTATTTTGGATGTTTAATGGGATTTACCATACACTTTTATATTATTTTTGGGACTAACCTATTAGCCGGAGGCCCAACCCAAATTGTTGTTTTTGTGCCTATTTCAGTGTTTTGTAGAAAAGGAATATCAAACGGAGTCCAAAAGGAATGAAGCCTTCGGGAACGTGATTTTTGGAACAAACGTGATCCAGAGGACTTGGAGTGGATGTCAAGCAATCAACAAGGAGGCCACGAGGCAGGGAGGCGCACCTGCCCCCCATGGGCACGCCCCCACCCTCATGGGCCCCTCGTAGCTCCACCGACCCACTTCTTCCTCCTATATAAACCTACGTACCCTGAAAACATCCAGGAGCACAACGAAACCCTATTTGCACCACCGCAACCTTTTGTACCCGTGAGATCCCATCTTGGGGCCTTTTCCGGCGCTCCGCCGGAGGGGGCATTGATCACGGATGGCTTCTACATCAACACCGTAGCCTCTCCGATGTTGTGTGAGTAGTTTAGCTCAGACCTTCGGGTCCATAGTTATTAGCTAGATGGCTTCTTCTCTCTCTATTTGGATCTCAATACAAAGTTTTCCTTGATTCTCTTGGAGATCTATTCGATGTAATCTTCTTTTGTGGTGTGTTTGTCGAGATCCGACGAATTGTGGGTTTACGATCAAGATTATCTATGAACAATATTTGAATCTTCTCTGAATTCTTTTATGTATGATTGGTTATCTTTGCAAGTCTCTTCGAATTATCAGTTTGGTTTGGCCTACTAGATTGATCTTTCTTGCAATGGGAGAAGTGCTTAGCTTTGGGTTCAATCTTGCGGTGCTCGATCCCAGTGACAGTAGGGGAAACGACACGTATTGTATTGTTGCCATCGAGGATAAAAAGATGGGGTTTAGATCATATTGCTTCAGTTTATCCCTCTACATCATGTCATCTTGCTTAATGCGTTACTCCGTTCTTATGAACTTAATACTATAGATGCATGCTGGATAGCGGTCGATGTGTGGAGTAATAGTAGTAGATGCAGGCAGCAGTCGGTCTACTTGTCACGGACGTGATGCCTATATATATGATCATGCCTAGATATTCTCATAACTATGCTCAATTCTATCAATTGCTCGACAGTAATTTGTTCACCCACCGTAGTACTTATGCTCTTGAGAGAAGCCACTAGTGAAACCTATGGCCCCCGGGTCTATTTTCCCTCATATTAATCTCCAGTCAACTAGCTATTTCTGTCGCCGTTTACTTTGCTTTCTTTACTTTTTAGTCTTTATCATAAAAATACCAAAAATATTATCTTATCATCTCTATCAGATATCACTTTTGCAAGTGGCCATGAAGGGATTGACAACTCCTTTATCGCGTTGGTTGCAAGGTTCTTATTTGTTTGTGTAGGTACGAGGGACTTGCGTGTGGCCTCCTACTGGATTGATACCTTGGTTCTAAAAAACTGAGGGAAATACTTACGCTACTTTGCTGCATCACCCTTTCCTCTTCAAGGGAAAACCAACGCTGTGCTCAAGAGGTAGCATACATCAACCCCTATGCATAGATTACCCCAATGTCACCTCGGGAATCCACGAGTTGAGTGCCAAAACATATATCAAGTGAATCAATATGATACCCCATTGTCACCACGAGTATTCAATTGCAAGACATATATCAAGTGTTCTCAAATCCATAAAAGTATTCAATCCGATAACAACAAAATCTCAAAGGGAAAAACTCAATTCATCACAAGATAGAGAGGGGAAAACACCATATGATCCGACTATATTAACGAAGCCCGCGATACATCAAGATCATGACATCTCAAGAACACGCGAGAGAGAGAGAGATATTAAATACATAGCTAGTGGTACAAACCCTCAGGCCTGAGGGTGGACTACTCCCTCCTCATCGTGGTGGCCGCCGGGATGATGAAGATGCCCACCGGAGATGACCCCCCCTTTGGCAGGCTGCCAGAAAGGGTCTAGATTGGTTTTCGGTGGCTACAGAGCCTTGCACCGGTGGAACTTCTGATCTAGGTTAACCTCGAGGGTTTTTGCAATATTTAGGAATCTGTAGGATAAAGAGGGGGTGCGGGAGGCTACCGAGGTGGGCACAACCCACCTGGGCGCGCCTGGGCCCCCAGGCGCGCCCTGGTGGGTTTTCCCCCCCTCGGGGCACCCCCAGGTGCTGCTCTGGCCCATCGGGAGTCTTCTGGTCCATAAAAATCCACAAAAAGTTGCACGCTGTTTGGACTCCGTTTGATAATGATTTCCTGCGACGTAAAAAACAAGCAAAAAACAGCAACTGGCACTGGGCACCGGGTCAATAGGTTAGTCCCAAAAAATGATATAAAGTTGCTCTAAAATGATTGTAAAACATCCAAGAATGATAATAAAACAGCATGAATACTTCATAAATTATAGATACGTTGGAGACGTATCAGCATCCCCAAGCTTAATTCCTACTCGTCCTCGAGTAGGTAAATGATGAAAGAAATATTTTATGAAGTGTGAATGGTAGCAAAGTGCACAAATTTGATCAATGATAATTTCAATCACTTTTCCTAGCATCATAACATCAATTCTTTCTTATGAAACTTCTCATGTTATAGTAGCAACCAATTCACATGTTAAGGTTCAATCGATGAATTCTCTTGAAACTCAACAACCTATGTTCTCAGCCACTAAGCAATTGTAATTCAACTTATTCAACAGAGTTTAAGTAAGAGCTCCACATACTCAACCATCATATAGTCTTCTATGATTGCTAACACTCACCGCATACACATGAGCAAAACGTTTCAACCAGACACATAGAAAGATAGGGGCTTATAATTTCGCCTCCCGACGTATTCACCTCAAGGGTGATGTCAACAATAATAACTCATGCTACCCATATCCAATTGGATATATGTGCCTAGATCTTTCCTCACCACATGATGCTTGCCAAAAGAGAAAAATAAAAAGGAATAGAGAAAAGAACTTTGACTCTTTGCATAAAAGTAAATACATAAAATTAAAAGATAGGCCCTTCGCAGAGGGAAGCAGAGCTTGCCATGCGCTTATTTGTTTGTATGCTCAACCCCTTAGTGCAAAATAACGTCACGTTGTATTGCCCCTTGTGATGGCGACCTTTATTATGCAGTCTCTCGCTTTTATTCTTCACCATCACAAGTTCGTACAATGCTCAATTTTCTCTTACACTAAATGATCTCACACTTTTAGAAGCATTTTTTATTGCCTTATTACACCGATGACAACTTACTTGAAGGATCTTACTCAATCCTTAGGTGGGTATGGTGGACTCTTGAAGATAACGTATGGGTTTAAGGGTTTTTGGATGCACAAGTAGTATCTCTACTTGGTGCGGAATTTTTGGCTAGCAAGGATGGGGGGCAAGCACCACATGTTGAAGGATCTATGACAATATAACTTCTGTGTGAATATGAACAAACATGAACCATTACGTTGCCTTCCTTGTCCAACATCAACAATTTTGGCATATAATATTTTGATGGTGGCTCACAATCCCAAAAGATTTCCATGATAGTGTATTTGCATGTGAAAGTTCTCTTCCTTATACTAATTATTCGTGAATTGCTTGTATGAACAATATTGTGATTGTCAAGCCTCAAAAGATTTCACTTTCGAAACCCAATGTGAAGCTGCCACTAGGCATGATATAATTTCAACTTCATGATATTCAGTTCATTCAACAATTTACTCATAGGATATAAGTGAAGCACAAGAGTAAGTGACAAGCTACTCCAAAAAGATATAAGTGAAGATCAAGCGAGTAGTTAAGTAAGGGGTAGCTATTTGAGGACTCTCTCTTATTTAAAAACTTTCAGATCTGAGTATTTTATTAAAACAGTAAGAAAAAAGAAAAAAAATGACATTTCAAGGATAGCACACATCATGTGAAGAAGCAAAAACTTAGGCTCAACCAATACTAACCGATAATTGTTGAAGAAGAAAGGTGGGATGCCTACCGGGGCATCCCCAAGCTTACACTGGTAGAAAAAAGGCCTTTAGTCCCGGTTCGCAAAGGCCTTTAGTCCCGGCTGTGCAACCGGGACTAAATATGCGCGACTAAAGACCCCCTCCCTTTAGTCGCGCCTCTTACGAACCGCGACTAAAGGCTTTAGTCCCGGTTCTTGTGGCTGACCGGGACTAAAGGCCCGTCCTTTAGTCCCGGTTCTCGTGGCTGACCGGGACTAAAGGCCTCCTCCGCAGGTTTAAACCTGGTTTTTTTGCGAATTTTTTTTATTTTTTTTATTTTCAAATTTCTGAATTATTTTAACCTCTAATCTCTAATCACCACCCCTCATCACTGCCACCCCTCATCACTGCTCAATTTATCCTCTAATATCTAATCACCCCTCATCATTCCAAATCATCTAACTTCCCGGACGGTCACCCATCCTCTCACTAGTCCAGCCTGAGCACGCTTAACTTCCGGGTTCTATTCTCCCTCGTTTCCAAGTCTGCACTTGTTGTTTTCCTGACAATAGTAGGATGTCAATTCTATTAACCCTCAGGAATTTAGCTTGAGCATGAAGTGACACATTTCACTGTTTGAGTTTGAAACTATTGTTTTAAAAAACAATAATTATTTAGTAACACTAATATTTCTGGAATAATTAGTTTGACCATTGTTTGACCACAGTTTGACCAGATTTGACCAAAATTTAAAAAAATGAAATAATTATTTAGTAATACTAATATTCTAGAATAATTAGTTTGACCATTGTTTGACCACAGTTTGACCACAATTTGAAATTTTTTGAATTTTTTTGCCTCTCCAGATCTTAAAAGCCCCATATCTTTTTTTCTGTTAGGTTTTTGAGGATTCTAAAAATGTTTAATGGGGTTCCCCGTGTTAAATTCGGATGTAACTTTTCGAGTAGATGATTTTTCATATAAAAAACTTTTTCATCCGAGTTCGTATGCAAAAGTTATGCCCATTTTAAGAATTTCCAGAGAGATTTTACAAATAAAGTCGAAATTCATATTTGTTAATTTTCCCAACAACTAGACCACATATCGCATGGGAAACTTATTTTATTTTATTTTTTTGACATTTCCATCATTTTCTTTTGTTTTTTCTAAAACTGAAAAGGCGATCCATGGGGGGGGGGGGGTAGAGTTTGAAAATGAGGCCTCAAATCCCTTTAGTCGCGGTTGGCCAGACCAACCGGGACTAAAGGTTAGACCTTTAGTCCCGGTTGGTCTGGCCAACCGGGACTAAAGGTTCAGGCCATTAGTCGCGGTTGGCCAGACCAACCGGGACTAAAGGTCTAACCTTTAGTCCCGGTTGGCCTGGCCAACCGCGACTAAAGGCCTTCGGGCCAGCCTGAGGACCTTTAGTCCCGGTTGGCCAGGCCAACCGGGACTAAAGCCCCTCCCGTCCGCCAGCACGCGCTGGGCCCAGATAGTTGGTCGCGGGTCTCCTGCCGAACCGCGACAAAAGACCCCTTTGGTCGCGGTTCAATTATTTTGGGGACTAATGGGGGCGTATGGAAGCCTCTTTTTCTACTAGTGTTAGATGCTTGTGGATCACATCACCATCACCGTCACCACCTTGTCGTGCTGACCAAACTCTCCCTCGACACTTTGCTGGATCAATAGTTTGAGGGACGTCATCATGCTGAACGTGTGCAAAACTCGGAGGTGCCGTACGTTCGGTGCTTGATCGGTTGAATCGAGAAGACGTTCGACTACATCAACCGCGTTAAGTTAACGCTTCCGCTTTCGGTCTACGAGGGTACGTGGACACACTCTCCCCCTCTCATTGCTATGCATCTCCTAGATAGATCTTGCATGATCATAGGATTTTTTTTGAAATTGCATGCTATGTTCCCCAACAGTGGCATCCGCGCCAGGTCCATGCGTGGATGATATGCACGAGTAGAACACAAAGAGTTGTGGGCGATCATAGTCATACTGCTTACCACCAATGTCTTATTTTGATTCGGCGGTATTGTTGGATGAAGCGGCCCGGACCAACCTTACGTGACCACGTTCATGAGACTGATTCCACCGACAGACATGCAACTTCTTTTTGCATAAAAGTGGCTGGTGGGTGACTGTTTCTCCAACTTTAGTTAAATCGAATTTGACTATGGCCGGTCCTTGTTGAAGGTTATAACAGCAAACTTGACGAAACATCGTTGTGGTTTTTGATGCGTAGGTAAGAACGGTTCTTACTAGAACCCATAGCAGCCATGTAAAACTTGCAACAACAAACTGGAGGATGTCTAACTTGTTTTTGCAGGGCATGTTGTGATGTGATATGGTCAAGACATGATGTGATATACGTTATTGTATGAGATGATCATGTTTTGTAAAAAAGTTATCGGCAACAGGAAGGAGCCTTCTGGTTGTCGCTTTATTGTATGAAATGCAATCACCATGTAATTGCTTTACTTTATCACTATGCGTTAGCGATAGTTGTAGATCATGACGGTGCTTTGGAGATGGAGATCAAAGGCACAAGATGATGATGGCCATATCATGTCACATATTTTGATTGCATGTGATGTTTATCTTTTATGCATCTTATTTTTCTTAGTACGGCGGTAGCATTATAAGATGATCCCTCACTAAAATTTCAAGGTATAAGTGTTCTCCTTGAGAATGCACCGTTGCGACAGTTTGTCGTGCCTTGACACCACGTAAGATCGGGTGTGATAAGCTCTACGTTCACATACAATGGGTGCAAGACGGTTTTTCACGTGCGGAATACTTGGGTTAAACTTGACGAGCCTAGCATGTACAGACCTGGCCTCGGAACACTGAGATCGAAAGGTCGAACTTGAATCATATAGTAGATATGATCAACATAGAGATGTTCACCATTGAAAACTACTCCATCTCACGTGATAATCAGACATGCATGGTTTAGTTGATATGGATCACGTGATCATTTAGATGACTCGAGGGATGTCTATCTAAGTGGGAGTTCTTAAGTAATATGATTAATTGAACTTAAATTTATCATGAACTTAGTCCTGATAGTTTTTGCATATCTATGTTGTAGATCAATGGCCCGTGCTACCATTCCCTTGAATTTAATGTGTTCCTAGAGAAAGCTAAGTTGAAAGATGATGGTAGCAACTACAAGGACTGGGTCCGTAACTTGAGGATTATCCTCATTGCTGCACAGAATAATTACGTCCTTGATGCACCGCTAGGTGCAAGGCCTGCTGTAGGAGCAACATGTGCGATTGTGAACGACTGGCAAGCTAAATCTGATGACTACTCGATATTTCAGTGTGCCATGCGTTACAGCTTAGAATCAGGACTTCAAAGAAATTTTGAAAGTCATGGAGCGTATGAGATGTTCCAGGAGTTGAAGTTAATATTTCAAGCAAATGCTCGAGTTGAGAGATATGAAGTCTTCAACAAGTTCTATAGCTGCAAGATGGAGGAGAACAGTTCTGTCAGTGAACACATACTCAGAATGTCTGGGTACCATAACCACTTGACTCAATTGGGAGTTAATTAATCTTCCGGATGATAGTGTCATTGACAGAGTTCTTCAATCATTGCCACCAAGCTATAAAGGCTTCGTGATGAACTATAATATGCAAGGGATGAACAAGACGATTCCCGAGCTCTTCACAATGCTCAAGGCTACGGAGGTAGAAATCAAGAAGGAGCATCAAGTGTTGATGGTTAACAAGACCACTAGTTTCAATAAAAAAGGGCAAAGGAAAGAAGGGGAACTTCAAGAAGAATAGCAAGCAAGTTGCTGATCCCGGGAAGAAGCCCAAGTCTGGACCTAAGCCTGAAACTGAGTGCTTCTACTGCAAAGGGACTGGTCACTAGAAGTGAAACTGCCCCGAGTATTTGGCGGGTAAGAAGGATGGCAAACTGAAAGATATATTTGATATACATATTATTGATGTGTACCTTACTAATGGTCGTAGTAGCGCCTGGGTATTTGATACTAGTTCTGTTGCTCATATTTGCAACTCGAAACAGGGGCTACGGATTAAACGAAGATTGTCTAAGGATGAGGTGATGATCCACGTAGGAAATGGTTCCAAGGTCGATGTGATCGCCATCAGCACGCTACCCCTACATCTAACTTCGGGTTAGTTTTAGACTTGAATAATTGTTATTTGGTGCCAGCGTTGAGCATGAACATTATATCTGGATCTTGTTTGATGCGAGACGGTTATTCATTTAAATCTTAGAATAATGGTTGTTCTATTTATATGCGTAATATCTTTTATGGTCATGCACCCTTGATGAGTGGTCTATTTTTGTTGAATCTTGACCGTGGTGATACACATATTCATAATATTGATGCCAAAAGATGCAAAGTTAATAATGATAGTGCAACATATTTGTGGCACTACCGTTTAGGTCATATTGGTGTAAAGCGCATGAAGAAACTCAATGCGGATGGGCTTTTGGAATCACTTGATGCTTGCGAACCATGCCTCATGGGCAAGATGACTAAGACTCCATTCTCCGGAACAATGGAGCGAGCCACTGACTTATTGGAATAATACATACTGATGTATGCAGTCTGATGAGTGTTGAGGCTCGCGGAGGGTATCGTTATTTTCTGACCTTCACAGATGATTTGAGCAGATATGGGTATATCTACTTAATGAAAGACAAGTCTGAAACATTTGAAAAGTTCAAAGGATTTCAGAGTGAAGTGGAAAATCATCGTAACAAGAAAATAAAGTTTCTACGATCTGATCGCGGATGCGAATATTTGAGTTACGAGTTTGGTCTTCATTAAAAACAATGTGGAATAGTTTCGCAACTCATGCCACCTGGAACACCACAGCGTAATGGTGTGTCCGAACATCGTAACCGTACTTTATTAGATATGGTGCGATCTATGATGTCTCTTATCGATTTACCACTATCGTTTTGGGGATATGCATTAGAGACAGCTGCATTCACGTTAAATAGGGCACCATCTAAATCCGTTGAGACGACACCATATGAACTGTGGTTTGGCAAGAAACCTAAGCTGTCGTTTCTTAAAGTTTGGGGTTGCGATGCTTATGTGAAAAAGCTTCAGCCTGATAAGCTCGAACCCAAATCGGAGAAATGCGTCTTCATAGGATAGCCAAAAGAAACTGTTGGGTACACCTTCTATCACAGATCCGAAGGCAAGATATTTGTTGCTAAGAATTGATCCTTTCTAGAGAAGGAGTTTCTCTAAAAAGAAGTGAGTGGGAGGAAAGTAGTACTTGATGACATAATTGTACCTTCTCTTGAGTTGGAAAGTAGTTCATCACGGAAAACTGTTCCCGTGATGCCTACACCAATTTGTGAGGAAGCTAATGATGATGATCATGAACCTTTAGATCAAGTTACTACCGAACCATGTAGGTCAACTAGAGTACGCTCCGCACCAGAGTGGTACGGTAATCCTATTCTGGAAGTCATGTTACTAGACCATGAAGAACCTACGAACTATGAGGAAGCGATGATGAGCCCAGATTATGTGAAATGGCTTGAGGCCATGAAATCTGAGATGGGATCCATGTATGAGAACAAAGTATGGACTTTGGTTGACTTGCCTGATGATCAGCAAGCCATAGAGAATAAATGGATCTTCAAGGAGAAGACTGACGCCGATGGTAATGTTACTGTCTACAAAGCTTGACTTGTTGCAGAAGGTTTTCGACAAGTTCAAGGAGTTGACTATGATGAGACCTTCTCACCCGTGGCGATGCTGAAGTCTGTCCGAATCATATTAGCAATTGCCGCATTTTATGATTATGATATTTGGCAAATGGATGTCAAAACTACAGTCCTTAATCTATTTATTAAAGAAGAGTTGTATATGATGCAACCACAAGGTTTTGTCGATCCTAAAGGTGCTAACAAAGTGTGCAAGCTCCAGCGATCCATTTATGGACTGGTGCAAGCATCTCGGAGTTGGAATATACGCTTTGATAGTGTGATCAAAGCATATGGAAATGATATAGAATTTCTGGATAGCATAAAAGGATACTTGAATAAGAATTTTTCAATGAAAGACATCGGTGAAGCTGCTTATATATTGGGAATCAGGATCTATAGAGATAGATCAAGATGCTTAATTGGACTTTCACAAAGCACATTCCTTGATAAAGTTTTGAAGAAGTTCAAAATGAATCAGTCAAAGAAAGGGTTCTTGCCTTTGTTACAAGGTGTGACGTTGACTCGGACTCAATGCCCGACCACTGCAGAAGATAGAGCGAAAATGAAAGTCATTCCCTATGCCTCAGCAATAGGTTCTATCTTGTATGCAATGCTGTGTACTAGACCTGATGTGTGCCTTGCTATAAGTTTAGCATGGAGGTACCAAAGTAATCCAGGAGTGGATCACTGGACAGCGGTCAAGAACACCCTGAAGTTTCTGAAAAGGACTAAGGATATGTTTCTCGTCTATAGGGGTGACAAAGGGCTCATCGTAAATGGTTACGTCGATGCTAGCTTTGACACTGATTTGGATGACTCTAAATCACAAACCAGATACATATTTATATTGAATGGTGGAGCTGCCAGTTGGTGCATGCTACCTCTTGAGAACTGCGTTGGTTTTCCCTTGAAGAGGAAAGGGTGATGCAGCAAAGTAGCATAAGTATTTCCCTCAGTTTTGAGAACCAAGGTATCAATCTAGTAGGAGTCCACGCGCGAGTCCCACGCACCTACACAAACAAACAAGAACCTCGCAACCAATGCGATAAAGGGGTTGCCAATCCCTTCACGGTCACTTACGAGAGTGAGATCTGATAGAGATGATAGGATAATATTTTTGGTATTTTTATGATAGAGATGCAAAGTAAAATAAACGGAAATAGAAATAGCAAAGTGTTGGAAGATTAATATGATGGAGAATAGACCCGGGGGCCATAGGTTTCACTAGTGGCTTCTCTCGAGATAGCATAAGTATTGCGATGGGTAAACAAATTACTATCGAGAAATTGATAGAATTGAGCATAGTTATGAGAATATCTAGGTATGATCATGTATATAGGCATCACGTCCACGACAAGTAGACCGAAACGATTCTGCATCTACTATATTACTCCACACATCGACCGCTATCCAGCATGCATCTAGAGTATTAAGTTCATAAGAACAGAGTAACGCATTAGGGAAGATGACATGATGTAGAGGGATAAACTCATGCAATATGATATAAAACCCATCTTTTTATCCTCGATGGCAACAATAGAATACGTGCCTTGCTGCCCCTGCTGTCACTAGGAAAGGACACCGCAAGATTGAACCCAAAGCTAAGCACTTCTCCTATTGCAAGAAAGATCAATCTAGTAGGCCAAACCATACTGATAATTCGAAGAGACTTGAAAAGATAACCAATCATACATAAAAGAATTCAGAGGAGATTCAAATATTGTTCATAGATAATCTTGCTCATAAACCCACAATTCATCGGATCTCGACAAACACACCGCAAAAGAAGATTACATCGAATAGATCTCCAAGAGAATCGAGGAGAACTTTGTATTGAGATCCAAATAGAGAGAAGAAGCCATCTAGCTAATAACTATGGACCCGAAGGTCTGAGGTAAACTACTCACACATCATCAGAGAGGCTATGGTGTTGATGTAGAAGCCCTCCATGATCAATTCCCCATCCGCCGGAGCGCCGGAAAAGGCCCCAAGATGGGATCTCACAGGTAGAGAAGGTTGCGGCGGTGGAAATAGGGTTTCTTGGTGCTCCGGGATGGTACGCGATAAAGGGGTTATCAATCCCTTCATGGCCACTTGCATAAGTGAGATCTGATAGAGATGATAAGGTAATATTTTTGATATTTTTATGATAAAGACTAAAAAGTAAAGAAAGCAAAATAAACGCCGACAGAAATAGCTAGTTAACGGGAGATTAATATGATGGAAAATAGACCCGGGGGCCATAGGTTTCACTGGTGGCTTCTCTCAAGAGCATAAGTATTACGGTGGGTGAACAAATTACTGTCGAGCAATTGATATAATTGATCATAGTTATGAGAATATCTAGGCATGATCATGTATATAGGCATCACGTCCGTGACAAGTAAACCGACTCCTGCCTGCATCCACGACTATTACACCACACATCGACCGCTATCCAGCATGCATCTGGAGTATTAAGTTCATATGAATGGAGTAACGCATTAAGAAAGATGACATGATGTAGAGGGATTGTCGGGTGGTAGGTGCGACATATGCCAACGGGTGGCTTATCATTGTGGGAGCCAGTAAGACATCGCCGGTGCCTGGAAATGGGATCAGGCGAAGACATGCACGCCGGCGGATCTTACCCAGGTTCGGGGCTCTCCGTGGAGATAACACCCCTAGTCCCGCTGTGCGGGGTCTCCGCATGATCACTAGATCAATACAAGTAGCTACAATTGCTCCTTGAGTTGTTTGGCTAGAGGAAGAAGAAGGGCAAGGCTAGCTCTCATTTTCTCTCTATGTGGTGTGTGAAACTCTATCAGATCCACCCTTTGCATGGGTGTCCCGGGGGGCTTATATAGGCCTACCTCCCAGGGGTACAATGGTAATCTGGCTGGGCACGGGTCCCAGCCGTCAGTGTCTGTGCTCGCCGGCTTCTCCGCCGGCCATTGGGGCCCGCCGACTGGTGGGTCCCGCCGGCTGCCGGGCTCTCGGCCGACCGGCCGGCCCCACCGCTTGGGGGCCTTGTCGGCGGCAGGTTACACTTGCCTCGCCTCTGATGATGAAGGCTTTGACGAGGTAAGCGTGGCTACAGTGCCACCGCCTTGCGGGCTCTCACTGTTGCCTCACCTCGTCTTGTCTCCTTAATGAGGCACATGTTTCGAGGGAGGGAAGTAGCCGGCTATTGGGAGCCGGCTACGCCCCTGGCCGACTAGGGGAGGCCGGGCCACGTTCGAGCGTCTCTCTGGCTAAAGGGGCCCGCTCCCCGCGGGCCGTACTGGCGCCTGTCGTGGGTGACATCGAGGTCAACATGGCTACAGTGCCGCGCCTGACGGGTGATGGCTAACCCGTACGGTGCCCTGTTACCATGCCTGTTCCGGGATTCGGGGGTAGTGGGCTGTACTGCGGCCACGCCCCGTCTTATCACCGTTATGTGGATGCCGTCTTGGTGGGTGCAGTCTTGGCCGGCTTCTGGGAGTCGGCTTTCTTCATGGCCGCCCTCTGGGAGTCGGTCCTCTTGGGGCCGGCTCCCTGGAGTCGGCCATCTCGTAGCTTTCTTTGGGAAGGTTTCTGAGGCCGGGTCGCCTTCGGGTAGTTGGCCCTGGGGATAGCTGGCCGGGGGAAGGCGGCCCTATGCTCTGTATGCTTGAAGACTCGAATTGCCTGATAATTTTTTGAAGAGCCAGGGGGAGTCCGTTAGGCTACCCGTGGCCATTTACTCCGACAGTAGTCCCCGAAGCTGGTTGGGCTGCGAGGCTGAGAGAATGTCGAGAAGCTCGGTCAGCTTCTTATCTTGACGAGCCAGCAGCTGGGAGCCGGCTTCGGTTGGGTGCGCCATCTTGGCGAAATTTCTAAAGTCGGAAGGCGGGAGTCTGTTGGTGCGTGCGCCGGGCTGCGGGCCGGCCGCGTGCCGCCTGGGAACCACGTGGCATCCTCCGGCTGAAAAAAGCCTGCCAACCCACGCACGCGACAGGACGTCGCCGCAGGCCGGGGGCCCACCACTCCTACGCCTAGGCCCAGGCGCGGATTCTTTGTGGCCCAAAGCTGTCCGAACGTCTTCCGGCCGCGGTTTCCGCACGCCGTTAGGGCGCAATAATCGTGGGACGTGGGGGAGTGGGCGGAGTTAATCCCACGTTCCTCCCCACGCCTCGCCTCCTCGGCTTTGCCACGCGAGGCTATAAGTAGGGGGAGGAGGGGAAGCGGCAGACGCTCGCACGCTCCTCTCCTCTCCGCCATCTTCTTCCTCCTGCTTTCCCTCGCAGCAGCGCCTCGCCGCCGCGCCATCCCACCAATCTTCACTCCACCCCGCAGCTTTGCCGCCGCAGGGCCGTGCTTTCTCCGCCGCCGCACTCTTCCTCGTTAGCTTCTCGCCACCATGCAGTACGGCGGGTACTGGGACGGCTCCAACGTCCATATGGACCACAGTGACTTCCTCCGCAAGACGCGGTGGTTGCCCGGCAAGGACCAGGTGCGGGTCCGTCTCGCGCCGGAGAAGGAGATCACGCCGGCGCCGGAGGAAGGCGAGCGGGTCATCTTCTGCTCGCACTTCCTGCGCGGCCTCGGCCTGCCAGCGAGCGCTTTCTTCCGCTCCTTTCTCGACTTCTATCAACTCTAGCCACACCACCTCACTCCAAACACGGTGGTGCTGCTGTCCGCCTTCGTCACCCTGTGCGAAGGCTTTCTTGGCGTTCTCCCCACCCTCAAGCTCTGGGGAGAGTTCTTCCAAACCATGCTCGGCACCCGCATGCAGGGCGTGCCGGCTCAGAGAGGCACCTTCATCGCGATACGGAGGCCGGCGGCCGGCAACCCCTTCCCTGTCAGCACGCTGATCCAGTCGGTGAAGCGCTGGCAGAAGTCATATTTCTACGTGAGGAACGTCGCCCCGCAAGGCGATTACATCAACTTGCCGGCTTACGTAGCCGGCCCACCGGCTGGTAGGCGGCCCAGTGGTCCTATCAGACCGTGATGCTGTCGCAGGCTGGAGCCGCGGCTGTCGCCCGACTCCGGGTAATGATCCAGTCGGAGGGCCTGACTGGGTCCGACTTACTGGCCGCCTTCGTCGCGCGCCGGGTGCTTCCGCTTCAAAGCCGCCCTCATCTGATCTGTTAGATGAGCGGCCAACTCGATCCGCTGCACATAGAAATACGACTGCAAGCTCGACGCGGTCGCTCATATGGTGAATTATCTTGCAAACTGCAAGCTCTCTGCAGAGTGGCGGTTTGGCAAGGAGCCATACTCCCGTGCACAACCTCCGCCTACGGTATGCTCTCTTTATCCTTTCTTCTCTTAGTTTTGTTGCCGAGTTTTTCTTGGCCGACTCTGACCAGTCGGCACGTCTTGGCAGAGCCCTCTCCTTCGACCTGCGGCCGGGTTGGGGGCGGATCGCCAATTTCTTCCCGACCGGGCGGAGCATGACTTGGAGGACCACGACTTGGGGGCGGCCGCCATGGACGACAACACCGAAGCGGGAGGCGGCGAAGCCGGCGGCAAAGCAGGCGGCTCCGGGCTTGGAGCCAGCTTCGACGACTGGCCAGATGACGACGAGGCGGAAATCGTCCCATGCCACTAGCCGGCATCCGGCCATGGCGCGGGTTCCTCCGCTGCGCCGCCTGCTCGGGGCGGCGGGCAGAAGCGCCAGGCCGCGTCGGGCTTCTTCGGCAGTCGGCCGAAGAAGCCCAAGGGCAGGGCGGCGGCGACCAGGCGTGATGAGGCGGCCGCGAAGGTGGCCCGCTTCTGCAAGGTGGTGAAGCAGTCGCAGACGGTGTCAGCGTAAGTGTATATTCTTTTGCATAATCTTTCTCTTTTCTTGTTGATTTCTGAATCCTTGCCCTTTCTCAAAAATCAGGGTTCCGCTTTCTCTTGAGCGGGTTGCCGCCGCCTCCGTGGTTGGATCGCCGGGAGGAACCCTGAGCACCCGCCGTGTGCACCCCCGCGCCAAGCTTCAGGCGGCGACGCAGCGAAATGCGCAGGAGGCGCGGGAGGAGCGGGAGGCGGAGGAGCTGAGGGCGGCTGCCGCCGACGCGGCACAGGAGGAGGAGGAGTCGGCGAAGGCGCATGCCGACGCGGCGGCCAAGTCCCAAGCGGAGGCTGCGGCCGCGGCAACAGCGGAGGGGGCCTTGCTTGTCACCCCTCTGCATGTCGCGGCGCCCGAGGTCCCGGAGCCCCCGCCGGAGGAAGCCGGCGGCGACCTGCCAGGGTTGGAGAGGGAGGACGACGTCGTCGTCCCGGAGAGTGAGGCGGCACCGGCCTCGCCGACTGGGGCGGCCCAAGGCAGCAGGCCTAACGTGCCGCCTGCGCAATCGGCTGGGGGCGAACCGGCTGCAATGATGAACTTGGTGGTCCAGTCGCCGTCGCGCCAGCGTGCGGGGAAGGCCACTTCGGACCCGCAGAAGGCCGCGGGCTCCAGCTCGTCGGCCCGGGACGTGGAGGCGGCCAGCGCCAGCTCGGGGTGGACGCCGGATGGAGGGACGACCGTGGTGAATGTGGCGGCGCAAGAAGTCCGGAACCGGCTTCAGTCCCAGGCCGCAGTGCTGAGGCAATACAATGACGAGTTCCTCGCGACGCGGGCGGCCATTCGGGTAAGTCTTACCGTTTTTGCTTTTTTGACCTTGGTTTCTTCCGTGGGGGCGCGTCAGCGCACCCACTGGGTGTAGTCCCGGAGTTCCGAGTCGGCTGCTGAGCAGGCGGCTTGGAACTTCTTAGCGGGCTTTGTTTGCTATCTTGTTCTCATTCGCTTCTCTGCCTGACTTGCAGGACTACCACAACCTCCGCGTGGCTGCCTTCAACTCCCAGGCTCGGGAGCTGACCCAGAAGAATGCTGATCTATCTCAGAGCCAGGGTAAGTAATTCATCTTTTATCTCATGTGGGGGCGCGTCAGCGCACCCACTTGGTGTAGTCCCTGAGATTCGGGCCGACTGGTGAGCACTTACCCTGGCTCTGAGATAGGATCTTTCTTGACGACTTCTTCCTTATTGCTTCTTTCTTCTCTACCATGCCTGCAGCGTCCAACGCCAAACTGGGGGAGCAGCTGGGTGGGACTCAGGCCGCCCTTCGCGCTAAGGAAGCCGAGTTTGACGCCTTGGCCCAGGAGCGTGACCGCCTGGCCGAGAGGCTAGCCGACCAGGAGGAGAGCCACAAGGCGGCCTTGAAGGCGGTGCAGGACCGCGTGGCCGCCCTTCAACCCGAATATGAGACGGAGGTGGCGAGCTAGGCCGAGGCGAGGCAGTCGTTGATCAACGGCTACGGCCAGATCGAAGACTTGGTTGACGGTAATCCGCCCTCTTCTTCGTCCCTTGCTTGCCGCTTGCCGTTTGGTTCATTTTCTGACTTGGTATTTTTCTCTTCTTTCTCTTTCTTTCTTCCGCACAGTACACTACTGGAATCAGCTAATTTGCCATCTGCCAGCTCTTTGCCGTCTGCTAGCCGACGGGAAAGAAGCTCTTTGCCATCAGCTACCCAAAAGCATACGGCAAAGAAATGGCAGACGGCAAAGAAGCTCTTTGCCATCTGCGGGCTCTTTGCCGTCTGCCAGCAGACGACAAAGAATCTTTGCCGTCCGCTGGCAAACGGCAAAGAGAGAGGTGGCCCCCACCCCCCGCCCATTTGGAAAAAACTTAACGCCCCACCTCTTTGCCGTCTGCCAGCAGACGACAAAGAGGCAAAAGGGCGGACGACAAAGAGTGGCGGACGGCAAAGAGGAGACTACCTAACGGCCCGTACCCCCCCCCGCCCGTTACTCTCTGTTCTCTCCCTCTCTCTCCTCGCCGACGCGCCCCGCCACCACACATCCCACCGCACCGCCGCCGCCGCCGCCCCCAGCACTTGCCGCCGCCCGGTCGCCCCACCACCCCGCCGCCCCACCGGCCCCCCGCCCCGTCGCCACTGCCGCCCGGCGCCGTCGCCCCACCACCGGTCGCCCCCGCCGCCCCGGCGCCCCGGCCCCCCGCCGCCCCACCGCCCGGTCGCCCCCCCGCCCCGGCCCCACGCCGCCTCGGCGCCCCGGCCCCCCCGCGCCCCACCGCCCCGGGCCCGGCGCCGCCGCCCCGCACCCCTCCTCCACCGGCCACCTCCTCCACCGCCCTGCCCCCCTCCTCCACCGGCCACCTCCTCCACCGGCCCTGCCCCAGGTGAGCTACCTCCTCTTTTTTTTCCTTTTTTCTGTTTTTTTAGTTTTAGGTTTATGTTTAGTTTAGATTTAGTTTTAGTTTTAGTTTTAGGTTTAGTTTTAGTTTAGTTTTAGGTTTAGATTTAGATTTTTCCTTTTTTCTGTTTTATTAGTTTTAGGTTTATGTTTAGTTTAGATTTAGTTTTAGTTTTAGTTTCAGATTTAGGTTTAGTTTTAGGTTTAGTTTTGTTTGAGGAAAGAAGAAGAAGAGAAAAAGAGGAGAGGAGGAGAAGAAGAAGAGGAAAAAGGAAAGGAAGAAGAAGAAGAGGAGGAGGAGAAGAAAAAAGAAGAAGAGGAAGAAGAAGAAGAAGAAAGAGGAGAGGAGGACAAGAAGAAGAGGGAAAAGGAAAGGAGGAAGAAGAAGAAGAAGAAGAAGAAGAAGAAGAAGAAGAAGAAGAAGAAGAAGAAGAAGAAGAAGGAAAAAAAGGAAGAAAAGTAAGAAAAGGAAGAAGAGGAAGAAGAAGAAAAGGAAAAAAGAGGAAAAAACCCCGACCCGACACGGCACCCGACCCCGACCCGGCACCCTCACACGACACCCCGACCCCTGGACCCCGACCCCGACACCCCGACCCTGGCCCCGACCCCGACACCCCGACCCCGAGCCTGACCCGACACCCCGACCCCGACACCGACACGGCACCCCGACCCCGACCCCGACCCGGCACCCCGACCCGACACCCCGACCCCGACACCCCGACCCAGACACCGACACGACACCCCGACACCGACACCCTGACACCACACCCACCCTTACCCCGACACCGACACGGCACCCCGACCCCGACCCGACACCCTGACCCCGAGACCCCGACCCCGAGCCTGACCCGACACCCCGACCCTGACACCGACACGGCACCCCGACCCTGACCCGGCACCCCGACCCGACACCCCGACCCCGAGACCCCGACCCGGACCCCGACCCCGACACCCCGACCCCGAGCCTGACCCGACATCCCGACCCCGACACCGACACGGCACCCCGACCCCGACCCGGCACCCCGACCCGACACCCCGACCCCGACCCCGACACGGCACCCCGACACCGACACGACACCCCGACCCCCGACACCTCCCAAAAAGGTGTTCTTTGGCCTTCTAGAAGCCGACGGGGTCATATATTTGTGAATTATTAGTTAGGTCATATATTTTTCGATTTTGTTATGAAAAACATCATATATAATTGTGTTGATCGGGTAGTTTTAAATGTGCAGTTGTTTCATCGTTGCGAGGTTTGGTGTTCGACGACCTCGCCGTGCGTTTGACGTGCTCTGCCCCTTCGTTCGTGGGTGAGCACAAATGACATGTCCTCCTCCCCCATTAATTATTTGATCTATTCCGATGAAACTTGATAGCTAGCTATAGTATGCGTAACCAATATGTGTCTCCCGTTTGAAAGCGTCATAGTTATAAATATGCATGCATTTGCATATTTATAACCTTGATTCTTTTGAATTGTCCAACGCTATCCATGGACAGCCCGAGTATGTTTAGATTGGGTTCGTTTTCCCATATGCTTTGCTCCGGATCCGACGCATATATTTCGTCAGTGCCTCCCCTGTTGTTCTCCGGGTACACATCCTCTCTGTTTATTGCAGAGACGTGTATCAGGAGAACAGCGGGGAGGTGCTGCCGAAATTTTGCGTAGGATCCGGAGCATAGCATGGGAAAATGAACCCAATCTAAACATACTCGGGTGGGATTAGGACCTATCATTACCTATTAGAGTGTAGGTTGCATGGACGTAATAAAATTCACAAAGTAGATCAACTGATGAATATATACATGGTGAATTATATATATATATATTTGTTCTGTGTCTAGTAGCTCTGAAAGTCAAGATGAGTGATCGTGCGTGGATGTACACCGGTCACACTGGTCAGAAAAAATGGAGCACTGAATGGTTCACAAAAACCAAGGGGTTTGTGCGAGCCGCATTTGCAAATGGCCAGAGGAAAACCTGGTGCCCCTGTTTATGGTTCGGCAATTGGGAAAAGAGGACAGAGGCTGAAATGGGAAAACACCTGCAGAAGAGTGGTTTTACGCCCGATTATACGGTGTGGACATTTCATGGTGAGTCTGCCCAACGTGACCGAGCTGAGGTGGATCGTCGTCGCACCGACGAGCATGGTAGGCGGCTACCCCGGTTTGTAGGCGGCTACCCCGGTTTCATTCGCTAATTTGTGCGTAATGCAACAATCCTTTCATATTAAACTTGTAGGCTAATTCAGAGTCTATGGACGCCGAATTGAGACAAGTCGCTAAAGGTTTTGACTATAAGGTCCGTTCATTTGACAAATACGACATCAACGGGTATCGCTTTCGTACCTATGGCAAAGAGCTATCTATGGCCGACCGAAAGTCTACAAATTGTTGTGTATCTGCTATCGGCGAAGGAGGTACCGAGTATTATGGGAGAGTTGAAGCAATTTATGAACTTCTATTCTATGGTGAAAACCCACCGAATGTCGTAGTCTTCAAATGTTATTGGTATCAGCCGAAGGAGACTAGAAGGACTCATGAACATATAGGGCTAGTTGAAATCAACCAAAGCACCCATTTAGATGTTCCTGATGTCTATATTACGGCTCAACAGGCGACCCAAGTATTCTATCTACCGTGGGCCTGCCAAACTAATCCAAATCTGAAAGGTTGGGATGTCGTTTATGAAGTGCCGCCACGTGCTAGACTATCTCCCCCAAAGGAAGAGGATTATGAACCTCACATTAACCCAGACACATATGAAGGAGAATTCTTCCAAGAGACACGTCTTTCCAAAAAGCGTTTCAAGAACAGCTATACTTCACCCCAAAACATTGAAGTAGACAGCGAAAGTGAATCCGACATCACCCCAGAGGAGGAACAAGAAGAGCCGGAACAAGAAGAGGTTACTGTTGCGGATGACCTGTCATTGCTTGACCGATTACGTCAAGGTGGCCTTCCACATGTTGATGCCACTGAACCCTATGAGCCCGTCATTGATTATAGTTATGATGATGATTATACATTTATTGATGATACTGATCGAGATTATTAGTAGTGTCAGGTATTAAATTTTTTTATGTTGTACTTGATGATGATACACTTAAGTGATACACATATTATTATTCATGTCGGTATTTTTTTATGTTGTACTAACTTCGTTTACTGTTTGTCATGGCAGGTGTTGAAAGATGGTGGGCGCTGGTCGGGAGCGCGCCAAAGCCCCTTCTTCGTCTGCGCGTGGTCTGAGGTCTTCCATTCCAGACGCACCTCTCCGCCGAGCGTTGCTGGACAGTATGGCCACACCGCCGGGCCCTTCTTCATCGACCGCGGTGCCCAGCAGGGGACGAGGTAGGAAGAGAGGAGGTGGGGCACATGGTCGCGGAGAGGAGGTAGGGTGACTGCTACGGCGCCTTCCTCGCCGCCACCCCCAGCTGTTTCACCCGAGCACGTGACTGCTAGGGTGGACTCGTCCGAGGAGGAGGCTACAAGGACTCCGGTCCACGAGCCTCCGGTCCACGGGTCTTGGGCCCACGAGCCTCAGGTCGACTGGCCTTTGGCCCACGAGAGTTCGGCCCACGAGACCCCGGAGGAGCACACGTCCGGATGGGGTACCTGGCCGGATCAGCCCGAGGAGCCGAGTGGCCATGCTGATGATGGCGGGGAGCCGACTGATCTTGAGGAGGAGGGGGGCACCGTCTACCAGCATGGTGCTACAAGGCTCCCGTCCGTGCCGGCGACCCGCGAGCAGAGGTGGTTGATTTTCCCTTATGGGGAGAGCTACATAAGTGCATTTAATATTTTTGTACCTTGTGCATTCATGTTTCTTCAAATAACTAATGCGTTGGCCTTGTCATGCTGCAGGGGTTGGGACCACCATCATAGTGTCCGCCGGCCCAACTCCGTCCTTGGAGTTCTTTGCCGGCAAAACTTCTCGGGGTTTGTCACGTTGCCTGGTGAGGGTCGGCTTCCAGAGCTTGGATTGAGCTGGGAGCACTACGTGGCTGCCCCGGCCCCGCCGGATGAGATTATCGACGGTGTCGTGGGCGACACGAGGGCAGACATGGTGATCATAAGGCCTTCTACTTAAGTTCCTTCATTTAGTAATTCTTAGCCGTAGCACTCAACTTTCTATTTGCTAACTTAGGCGCCTCCGAGATGGTGTGCGGATCGGATGGATTGTTGGGAGGTGTTGGTCGATGAGTGGTGCTCAAAAGAATGGCTAGCCCTCCACAACGAGGCCAAGGACAAACGTGCCCAAATGGAAGGTGTGCCACACCATCAAGGCAGCTCCAACTTATATCAGTTCGGGCGCAACTGGGTATGTGGTTTGCTTCATGATTCATGCAATTCATTCATCATGCTAGCATGATCCCTTTAATTACTAATTTTCATTGTTTCTCTCTTTCAGGCACGCTACAATAAGGCGGATAAGGTGCCAGAGGTGTACGACCTGTATGCCATGGCCCACACTGCCTCTTTCAAGAAATTCAAGGCTTTCTCTCAGTCTGACCTCGATGATCCAAACAACTTCACCAACATCTCCTCCCACAACAAGCTCGTGAGATATAGAGATGAGGGGAAGGCGAGGAAAGGGGAGGACTTTAACCCGAGCCAGGGTCCCATTGATACAGAGCTGGTGATGATATCTGGTGGTGGGAGGTCCCATGGCTCCATAGCCATTGGATATGGACTTATCCGTTGTCCTAGCACTCACCCGGAGATCAAGGCGCGCCAGTCGAGCTCCGCTCCTGAGATAAGGCCTCGTGAACGGCCAGTGCAACTCGCCATCAAGGTTAGTGATACGTACTTAGTTATTTTTATCCATTACATTGTGTGCGCTTCCATCAATGATTACAAATGGTCATGTGAGTGGTGTTGCCGGCTGCTATACAGAGTGAGAGGGATAGAACGGAGAAACTTCTGGCGGAGGCGGCGGAGAGGCAGCGGGAGTTGGAGGAGAGGACGACAAAGATGATGGAGGAGGAGAGGGCACAGAATGACATGCAGGCAAGGGCCATGTACGAGCTCCTTGTGGTAAGTTTCTTCTGCAGATTAGCCAAAACATTCATGTAGTGTTTGTCTCATTACTAACTAGTATGACTGAGTCATCAAAACCAAATGTGTAGTCTGTGTGCGAGAAGACAGGTCAGACCGCTCCGCCGATGCCAGTGATTGCTCCTGGGACCACGGTGAGTTTTATTTGAATGGACATTACTTGCTAGTCTTAACATTTGAGTGTCATCATGCTAACAAGACATTGGAAATGATCTTTGGTGCAGCGTAACTCCAGACAAGCATCGCACAATCCTTCTCCAGCTACCGACACGAGCCACCCCGCTCCTACACCTCCTGGATCTTGGTAAGTTTATCTAGTGTTTTGCTTAACACATGCATAAAGACCTAGACTTAGCTTTATTTCCTCCAATGCTTACCATAATGACCTAGACTTAGCTTCTTCTCCTCCAAAATGACTTAATAAGCTTACTGACCTCCAAAACCATCCATTTTACCTAAGTTAGCTCTAAAACGATCTGTACTTAGCTTCCTTATGTAAAAAATTGCATAATTAGCTTAGTTAGCTCATAGACGATCCATTTTACCTAAGTTAGCTCTAAAATGACCCATTTTACCTAGGTTAGCTTATAAATGATCCAGTTCATCCAGGTTAGCTCAAAAATGACCCATTTTACCTAGATTAGCTCCTAAATGATCCATTTTACCTACGTTAGCTTTAAAATGACCCATTTCACCTAGGTTAACTCCAAAATGACCCATCTTACCTAGGTTATCTCATAAACGATCCATTTCAACTAATTTAGCTCATAAACGATCCATTTCACCAAGTTAGCTAAAAAACGATCCATTTCACCTAAATTAGCTCTTAAATGATCCATTTCACGTAAGTTAGCTCAAAAAGATCCATTTCAACTAAATTAGCTCATAAATGATCCATTTCACCTAAGTTATCTCAAAAACGATCCATTTCAACTAAGTTAGCTCATAAATGATCCATTTCACCTAAGTTAGCTAAAAAACGATCCATTTCACCTTAGTTACCTCAAAAACGATCCATTTGACCTTAGTTAGCTCATAAACGACCCATTTCAACTAAGTTAGCTCATAAATGATCCATTTCACCTTAGCTAGCTCATAAACGACCCATTTCAACTTAGTTAGCTCATATATGGTCCATTTCACGTAAGTTAGCTCATAAATGACATACTCTTCTTGTTCTAGTCTTCTTCTTGTTCTACTCTTCTTGTTCTAGTCTTCTTCTTGTTCTACTCTTCTTGTTCTAGTCACCTATTTCTAACTTTCTTATTTTGCCATTTTGCAGATTTCATTCACTTCATGGAAGCTACTCTTCTTGTTCTAGTCTTCCTGTTTATGTATGGATGAAACTTTGTTTATGTATGAAGGCTCTTTGTGATATGAATGGAACTTTGTTTATGTATGAAGGAACTTTGTTTATGTATGAAGGAACTTTGTTTATGGATGCAACTTTGTTTATGTATGAAGGAACTTTGTTTATGGATGGAATTTTGTGATATGAATGCCTGTGAAATATATCTATACATGTCATATATATTTGCTGTGAAAATTGTTGGATTTAATAAAAACAGAAAAAAGAGCCAATATGCAGGCTCTTTGCTGTCTGCCACCGACGGCAACGGGCTCTTTGCCGTCTGCCGCGGACGGCAAAGAAGGCACGTGGCATCCAGCTGTGCTTCCTGGGAGCTGACCCATTTGGTCAGTTTGCCTACAGTGGCAGACGGCAAAGGCTTGAGGCTCTTTGCCGTCAGCGGCGGACGGGAAAGGCCTGCCATGTAGTGACGTGTAGATGACATCATACGGCGGACGGCAAAGACACTAGAAAGTTTGCCGTCCGCGGCGGACGGCAAAGGCACTAGAAAGTTTGCCGTCCGCGGCGGACGGCAAAGGCCTGCCGTTAGCCACTTAACGGATTGAGAGCACAATTATTGCCGTCCGCTCTCTTTGCCGTCCGCGGCAGACGGCAAAGGGCCATTGCCGTCAGCCGCCAGGAAGCAGACGGCAAAGTAGCTGTTTACCGTAGCCTACTTTGCCGGAGCCTTTTGCCGTCCGCGGCTGACGGCAAAGGCCTTTGCCGTCCGTCGTTCATGCCTTTGCCGTCCGCCGTGGCAGACGGCAAAATAGCTGATTCATGTAGTGGTACTTCCCTGGCTACTCTACTGCCGCCAACCACGTCGTCGAGGCCCACGGCGAGGCACAAAGGCAGGCTGGCGCCGAGATCGCGCCGAACGCTCGCCGGTCGCTGGAGGAACAGCTCTTGGCGATTCAAGCCCGCCTCCAACCGGCTTACCGCATGCTCCGCCGGCTTCAGCGTGTTGGGGCGCAGGTGCTGGCCGCTCTCTGGCCTGGTGAGGTGATTCCCCGCACCCCCAGTCAGACTGCCGACTGGCTAGAGGTGGCGGCCGGCCGCTTCGAGGCCTGGAAGACTTCTGCGGCTCGGTCCGGCGCCAGGCGGGCGCTGGAGTTCGTCAAGGCCTGGTATCCCGAGCTGAGTTTGGACCAGCTGGCCACCTGGCGGCAGGAGGCCGACACGGAGCTGGAGCCGGTGCGGCCGGCCATCATCCAGCGAGCCTCGGCGATCGCCGACTACACCGACACCAGTGCCTTTGCTCCTGAGGTGGACGACAACGGCGTTGCCCAGCCGGAGGAGTGGTTCGGGCTGACCCGGCAGATGGCGAGGACTTGGCGGAGGAGATCGACTCCAGCCATGAGGGCGAGGAGGAGGAGGAGGAGGGTGAAGACGCCGCGCCGGATAGTGGATCGGCCGGTCAGCCTCAGCTTGACCGTGCCTCCAGCAACAAGGCACGTGCGAGCGCACCGCCTGCAGCCGGCGATGATCAAGCCGAGACTCGCCAGCCGGCCACTCCTCCAGCCGGTGCCACCGTCTGCACCGACTAGCCTGGCTCCCCTGCTGCGCCCTTAGTCTAATTTGCTGCCTCTACTTTCCTGTTTATTACTCTTGGAACAGTATTTTGTTAAGTTTGCACAGTTCCACCCACCTGGGGTGTATTCGAACTATATTGACTGCCGGCCTATTGAAGGCCTTATGTGTAAATATAATTATGCATGCGTTTGGCTTTCCCTTGTTCTTTGCTTGTTGTCCCTCGGCTGTTTCCTTTGCCGCCTTCCCTTGGTTGCCGCCTTCCCAGCCGGTTGGTGCTCTGCAGTCTGTGGCTGGAGAAGTGCTTGGCCAGTTGGGAGGGCAAGTACTCTAGCTTTGTTGGATTGTAGCGAAGTGACTGGGAGGCCGGCCAGCCGGCTGTTTTGACACCCGGTAGGCGTGGTTGGAGGCCGGCTTGTGTTATATAAGTTCGTTAGTCCTTAGCCGTTTTTCGTGTGGGAATTTCTGCCTTTGGCTCTTGCCAGTCGGACTGTTGGTTCTTCGAGCTGCGACTTACAACAAGAGAGCGCTCGGGTGCTGGCACACTACTTGTCTGACTTCAGGTAGAACTTTTAATATAACTTAAGGCGGCCAGTCCCCGGGCCGACTAGTCGAACCCGGTGCCAGATAGAAAATCAAATGTACTAATACATTCATGAGTATGACACTCGTCATTCATAGATAAAGGAGGGCAGTCCCCGAGTGCGCCTCAGGGGGCCCGTTGTCTCGTACTTAATACAAAAAGGTAGCATGATACATTCTGCTTTTAACTGTAAAATCTTCTCAGGAGGTTGGCGTTCCATGGTCGTTCCGACTCCTTGCCGGAATCATCCCTCTTGCATGCTCTTGGCTTCTGTGCGTCGATCAGGTAGTAGGAGTCGTTGCCTAGTGCCTTGCTGACGACGAAAGGGCCTTCCCCAGGGGCCGAGAGCTTGTGCTGGCCGGCTGTTCGATGGATCAGCCGGAGCACAAGATCGCCCTCTTGGAAGGATCTTGGCTTGACCTTCCGGTTGTGGTAACGGTGCAAACCCTGCTGGTAGATGGCGGACCGGCTGAGTCCTAACAGTCGGCCTTCTTCCAACAGGTCGACGCCGTCTTCTCGTGCTTGCTTGGCATCCGCCTCCATGTACATGGTGACCCGAGGCGAGTCGAACTCGATGTCAGTTCGGATGACAGCCTCGGCACCATATACAAGGAAGAACAGAGTGAAGCTGGTTGACTTGTTTGGGGTAGTACGCAGACTCCAGAGGACAGCCGGCATCTCATCCAGCCAGCAGCCGGCCGAACGCTCCAGTGGTACGACCAGTCGGGGCTTGATGCCGGAGAGGATGAGGCCGTTTGCTCGCTCGACCTGGCCGTTTAACTGCGGGTGGGCAACGGATGCTAAGTCCAGTCGGATGCCCTGTGTCGCGCAGAAACATGCCAGTGCTCCCTTGGCAAAATTTGTGCCCTTGTCGGTGATGATGCTGTGTGGCACACCATACCGAGTAGTGATGTCTGCGATGAATGTCACGACAGTCGGCTCGTTCAGCTTCTTGATCGGCTTCGCTTCAATCCACTTGGTAAATTTGTCCACGGCGACAAGCAGATATGTCATGCCGCCGCGGGCTATCTTGAATGGGCCCACCATGTCCAGCCCCCAAACGGCAAAGGGCCAGGTGAGGGGGATGGTCTTGAGTGTAGAAGCCGGCAGGTGTTGCTTGGAACTGAAGACTTGGCATCCTTTGCAGCATTTGACTAATTCTTTGGCATCTTCCAAAGCAGTCGGCCAGAAGTAACCATGGCGGAAAGCTTTGGCGACAAGTGATCTTGAGGCTGCATGGTGGCCGCATTCGCCTTGGTGGATATCCTTGAGGATTGCTATGCCCTTCTCTGGCTCGACGCAGCGCTGGAAGACTCCAGTGACGCTACGCTTGACAAGTTCTCTGTTTATTATTGTGTATGCTCCGGCTCGGTGTTGCACTAGTCTTGCCGAGATCTCATCAGTAGGCAGCTCTCTGTTGACTAGGAAGTTGAGGATGGGCTGGGCCCATGATGGAGCTGTGACTTCTTCTACTGTCAGTACGGCCACTGTGACCCGGGTGGGTGGGTTGGGTGCTTGAGAGTTGGAGTCGGGCACCGCTTCTTGTGCCACTGCAGTCCCGGGGCCGACTGCTGCAGTCCCCGGGGCAGGTTCTGAAGTCCCCGAGCCGGGTGCGACTACGGTAGTCCCCGGCCGCTTGTCGAAGTCCCCGAGCCGCCTACTGGGTTCCTCCAGTCGGATCCGGCTGCATCAAGGGCGGGCGGTACGAAGATAGAGTCTGATTCTGTAGACGGCTTGATAGACGGTTTGAGGAGGCGCTGGAGAGAGACACCGGTTGGTATAGCCTGTCGGGTGGATCCGATCCGTGCCAGGGGATCTGCTTGGTCGTTGTCGGCCCGTGGCACGTGAAGGAACTCACACCCTTCAAAGTATCCACTGATCTGCTGGATGAGGAATCGATAGCTCGCCATGTTTGCATCCTTGGCGTCCCAGTCACCAGATGATTGCTGGACCACCAAGTCCGAGTCGCCATAACACAGGATCCGGCGTATGCCGAGCTCTTTGGCTAGCCGAAGCCCGTGTATGAGCGCCTCGTACTCAGCCACATTGTTGGAGGCAGCAAAATGGATTTGCAGCGTGTATCTGAGCTTGTCGCCTTTGGGAGAGGTGAGGACGATGCCGGCTCCCAAGCCTGTGCGCATCTTGGACCCATCGAAGTGCATCCGCCAATGAGTGGAGTCAGGATCCGGCGGTAGGTACTGGGTCTCGGCCCAGTCGACAAGGAAGCCGGCCAATGCTTGGGACTTGATGGCAGTGCGGGGCTGGTAGAAGATTGTGTAACGGGCCAGCGCGATGGCCCACTTAGCCACCCGGCCGGATGCATCCCGGCTGCCTATGATCTCGGCAAGCGGGGCGGTGCATACGACTATGATGGGATGCTCTTGAAAGTAGGGCTTCAGCTTCATGGCGGCAAAGTACACTCCGTAGCACATCTTCTGGTAGTGCGGGTAGTTTTGCTTTGAGGTGGACAGTACTTCGCTTAAATAATATACCGGCCTCTGGACTAACTGGGCTCGACCATCTTCTAGGCGCTGGACCACGATGACTGTACTGACCACTCGGCTAGTGGCGGCAATGTAGAGGAGCATGGGCTCCTTCTCAGTCCGCACCGCCAGGACAGGTGGAGTGGTCAGCATCTTCTTCAACTCATGGAAGGCTTGGTCTGCTTGGTCGTTCCACTCGAAGTGAGTGGATTTCTTCATGAGCCGGTACAGGGGGAGAGCCTTCTCCCCTAGCCGGCTGATAAAGCGGTTTAGGGAGGCCAGGCACCCGGTGAACTTCTGAACGGCTCGCAACTTGGTGGGAATCTCCATTCTCTCAATGGCCTTGATCTTCACAGGGTTGCACTCAATGCCGCGTTCGGAGACCAAAAAGCCTAGAAGCTGGCGGCTGGTACTCCGAACACACATTTCTCGGGGTTGAGCTTGATCTGGAATCAGCGCAAGTTGGCAAATATTTCTTTGAGGTCTTCCAGCAGGGTGTCGCGCTTCTCCGTCTTAACCACAATATCGTCTACGTAGACGTGGGCATTTCTGCCGAGTTGCTTGAGGAGGCATTTCTGCATGCAACGCTGAAAGTGGCACCGGCATTCCTTAAGCCAAATGTCATAGTCAGGTAACAGAAAGCTCCGAATGGTGTGATGAAGGCGGTCTTCAAGCGGTCCGCTGAGTCCAACTTGATCTGGTGGTATCCCGAGTAGCCACCCAAGAAACTCAACAGCTCACATCCGGCTGTGGAGTCTATCACTTGGTCAATCCGTGGTAGGGCAAACGGATCTTTGGGGCAGGCTTTGTTGAGGCTAGTGTAGTCTATACACATACGCCATTTATTGTTCTTCTTCAACACCAAGACCGGGTTGGCAAGCCGCTCTGGGAAAAACACTTCCATATTGAAGCCGGCGCCCAAGAGCCAGGCTATCTCTTCTCCTACGATTCTTCTCTTCTCCTCCGACAGTCGGTGGAGAGGCCGCTTGACTGGTTTCGCGTCCGCTCGGACGTGTAACTTGTGCTCGGCGAAATCCTTCGGAACACCCGGCATGTCCTTTGGGGACCATGGAAAGATGTCTCGATTCTCACAGAGGAAGTCGATGAGCTCGCCTTCCTATTTACTGTACAGGTTTGCGCCAATGACAGCGAACCTCTCCGGGTTCTCAGGTATCTTCTTCGCCTCCTTGGCCGGCTGGAAGGAGCCCTGAGCATCATATTCCTTGGGGTTGGGGGACAAGGCCAGCTGCTTGCCGGCCATGGACACAACTTGTTCCAGCATCTTCTTCTCTTCTGCAACCACGAGGGACACGGCCAGCCAGTTGCTGGCTGCAGCGCACTCGATGGACTTCAGTAGTCGCCGGCTATAGTGATGACCCCCTTCGAGCTCGGCATCTTCATCTTGAGGTAGGCGTAGTGGGGCACAACCATGAACTTGGCCAGGGCAGGTCGGCCAAGCAAGGCGTGGTAAGGGCTCTCTAGGTCCACTACCTCAAACCAGATTGCTTCTCGGTGAAAGTGATCCTTGTCTCTGAAGAGAACATCCATCTTGATCTTACCGATTGGGGAACAGGACAGGCCGGGTACGATGCCATGGAACACGGTCCGGCTTGGCATGAGCTGCTTCGCCTTGAGGTTGAACTTCTCCATGGTGTCACGGTACAGTATGTTGATACTGCTTCCGCCATCAATCAGCACGCGGGAGAATCGGGCAGCTCGCCTCTCCGTCGCGAGGCTGACGTTCAACACCAGCGTGTAGGAGCCAGGAGACGGCATCACCTCTGGGTGATCGTCCTGGCTCCAGCTGATAGGCCTTTTAGACCAATGCATGAACTCAGGGTTGCTGGAGGCGACCGCGTTGACCTCTTGGTGCTGTCGGCGCCGGCTGCGCTTGTCTTCAACCTGGCTTGTGAAGACGACGTAGGCTCCTGAATGGCTCCGACTGCTGGTCGAGTAGCCGGCTGCTGGGGGGTGGAAGCGGTGGGCCGGGAGGCGGAGGCGGCACCAGCCCCTCACCCTTGGAGATCCGTGTGAGCTAGTGGCACTTCTGGGTCGTGTGGTTGGACGGCTTCGCGCCGCTGTGAAACTTGCAGGGGGCATCGAGAGTCTGCTTGTAGGAGAAGGCCGGCTGCCAAGCCGGCCTAACGCCCTTCTTCTCGGGAGCTGGCCGCTCTTCAGGCTACTCGTCTTCGATAGTGGCCACCTGCTGACTGGTGGAAGGCGGCATAGGGGCCTTGCGCTTGTGGTCGTTCCGGTAGGGGCGTCGGTTGGAGTCACCAGCCGGCGTCTTGGGAGCCGGAGCGAGCACCTTCCCAGAGGCATCCACACGGAGCTCGGTCTTCATCGAGGAGTCACCCGTGGCGTACTTGTCTGCTATGACCAGCAGCTCGTCGAGGGTAGCCGGCTCGTCGCAGAGGAGTCGGTGCTTAAGAAGGGTGCCCTCTCGGCACCCGGCGGTGAAGTATTCTATGGCTTGAACCTCGTGCACCCCCTCGCAGGAGTTGCGGAGCTCGGCCCACCACGTGAGGTAGTCGCGAGTCGATTCGCTGGGCCCTTGGACGCACAAGGAAAGCTGGCGGGGCTTGGGAGGCCGCTTGTACGTGCTGGTGAAGTTGCGGACGAAGACTTCCGTGAAGTCCAGCCTGCTGTTGATGCTGTAGGGCTTGAGGCTGTTTAGCCAGGTGCGTGTCGTGCCTTGCAGCATGAGAGGGACGTACTTCACGGCTACGCGCCTGTTGCCGTTCGCTATGCTGACAGCGGTAGAGTAGTCGATCAGCCAATCTTTCGGCTTCACAGAGCCGTTGTACTTGGGCATGTCTCTGGGGAGCGAGAACCCTTTGGGGAAGGGCTCGTCGCGGATGCGGGGGCCAAAGCAAGGCGGGCCGACATCGTCTTCTTCTTCTAGCGCCAGCGATCGTGCTAGGCGATCGATCCGGTGGCGGGCATCGTTTTCGCCGACTCCTTCGCGGTGGCCTAGTTGGCCACCGAGAGTCGGATGCGTGACAGGCGGCGGGGTGGGATATCTCTCCCCACGAGGCGGGGGAGGAGGCGGATTGCCTTGGCGCTCCACCGCTCGAGGGCGGCCTTCTGCGTCGCGCTCGATGGTGATTCGAGTCCGGCTGCGGCTAGCAGGCGGCTCCTTGTCTTTCCTTGCGCGGGCGCCGCTCGCAATCGGCGACCGGGATGTCGCGGCGTGTTCTCGGCGTGGGGGAGGACTCTCAGCGCGGGCGCCGGCTTCATGCCGCTCTGCGGCCGCGTCGATCAGCTGCTGGATGCGCCTTGTCATGTAGGGGAGCTCATCAGCCCCCAGCCCGTTCAGCTCTTCTACGGCCACCTGAGTGGCTCGCAGATTCTCGAGCGGTGTGGCGTAGACTGGGCGGTCTGCCCCCAGCATGCTGGCGATGGCCGCGCCGCGCTTCTTGACGAGGCCGGCTCGGCTCGGCCCGCCATGAGGCGGCGTACCAAAGGCGGCGCGGTTGACTTCGCGCTGGTGAGCCTCAATGAGGCGTCTCATGGAGGCTATCTTTTGGCCCTCCGCGACGAGGGCGAGGCGGCGTGCCTCCACAGTCTCGGCGTCGGCGTCGGCCGGGATGGGGACGGACAAGTCATGCATCGCCGCTTATAGGGTGTCGTGGGCGTTCTCGCCCGTGTCGGCGCCGTGGCTGATGACCAACACCTTAGTGATAGCGTTGCTGCCACTATCGGCTCGAGGGAGAGGGTCGTCGAAGATTACCACGTCGGAGGGGTAGGCGTCGAGCGATGCCGTGTCGGAGTTGACAAGTATCGGGTCAGTGGAGCCGACCGACTCCAAGTCCACAGCAAGCTCGCTAGAGACGTGAAGCTGGTCGAGGAGGCTGACAAGGCGGCTCTCGGGGTAGTCTGTGCCCGCGTCGGACGCGGGCTCGTCAGAGATGCGAGTCTCGCCAAGAAGGTCGGCGAGGCAGCTCGCCGTGCAGGCGTCATCGACGCCTTGCAGCGCGTCAAGGCAAGCGCCATCGGGCGTAGCAGGCTGGCTACGCTCGCGGGGGAGGAAAAGGGTTCCCGTCCAGAATAGGTCTCCGGACAACGGTGCACCTAGCCCCACGGTGGGCGCCAAATGTCGGGTGGTAGGTGCGACATATGCCAACGGGTGGCTTATCATTGTGGGAGCCAGTAAGACATCGCCGGTGCCTGGAAACGGGACAAGGTGAAGACATGCACGCCGGTGGATCTTACCCAGGTTCGGGGCTCTCCGTGGAGATAACACCCCTAGTCCTGCTCTGCGGGGTCTCCGCATGATCACTCTATGTGGTGTGTGAAACTACAAGTGCTCCTTGAGCTGTTTGGCTAGAGGAAGAAGAAGGGCAAGGCTAGCTCTCCTTTTCTCTCTATGTGGTGTGTGAAACTCTATCAGATCCACCCTTTGCATGGGTGTCCCGGGGGGCTTATATAGGCCTACCTCGCAGGGGTACAATGGTAATCTGACTGGGCGCGGGTCCCAGCCATTAGTGTCTGTGCTAGCCGGCTTCTCCGCCGGCCCTTGGGGCCCACCGACATGTGGGTCCCGCCGGCTGCCGGCCTCTCGGCCGACAGGCCAGCCCCACCGCTTGGGGGCCTTGTCCGCGGCTGGTTACTGTTGCCTTGCCTCTGATGACGAGGGCTTTCTCGAGGTAAGCGTGGCTACAGTGCCGCCGCCTTGCGGGCTCTCACTGTTGCCTCACCTCGTCTTGTGTCCTTAATGAGGCACATGTTTCGAGGGAGGGAAGTAGCTGGCTATTGGGAGCCGGCTATGCCCCTGGCCGACTAGGGGAGGCCGGGCCGCCTTCGAGCGTCTCTTTGGCTAAAGGGGCCCACCGCCCGCGGGCCATACTGGCGCCTGTCGTGGGTGACATCGAGGTCAACATGACTACAGTGTCGCGCCGGACGGGTGATGGCTAGCCCATACGGTGCCCTGTTACCATGCCTGTTCCGGGATTCGGGGGTAGTGGGCTGTACTGCGGCCACGCCCCGTCTTATCACTGTTATGTGGATGCAGTCATGGTGGGTGCAGTCTTGGCCGGCTTCTGGGAGTCAGCTTTCTTCATGGCCGGCCTCTGGGAGTCGGTCCTCTTGGGGCCGGCTCCCTGGAGTCGGCCATCTCGTAGCTTTCTTTGGGAAGGTTTCCGAGGCCGGGTCGCCTTCGGGTAGTCGGCCCCGGGGATAGCCGGCCGGGGGAAGGCGACCCTATGCTCTGTATGCTTGAAGGCTCGAATGGCCTGATAATTTTTCGAAGAGCCAGGGGGAATCGGTTAGGCTACCCGTGGCCATTTACTCCGACAGGGATAAACTCAAGCAATATGTTATAAACCCCATCTTTTTATCCTCGATGGCAACAATACAATACGTGTCGTTTCCCCTACTGTCACTGGGATCGAGCACCGCAAGATTGAACCCAAAGCTAAGTACTTCTCCCATAGCAAGAAAGATCAATCTAGTAGGCCAAACCAAACTGATAATTCAAAGAGACTTGCAAAGATAACCAATCATACATAAATGAATTCAGAGGAGATTCAAATATTGTTCATAGATAATCTTGATCATAAACCAACAATTCATCGGTTCTAGACAAACACACCGCAAAAGAAGATTACATCGAATAGATCTCCATGAGAGAGGGGGAGAACTTTGTATTGAGATCCCAAAAGAGAGAAGAAGCCATCTATCTAATAACTATGGACCCGAATGTCTGAGGTAAACTACTCACACATCATCAGAGAGGCTATGGTGTTGATGTAGAAGCATTCCATGATCAATGCCCCCTCCGGCGGAGCGCCGAAAAAGGCCCCAAGATGGGATCTCACGGGTACAGAAGGTTGCGGTGGTGGAAATAGGGTTTTTGCTCTCCTATTTATGTTTTCCGGGTACGTGGGTATATATAGGAGGAAGAAGAACGTCGGTGGAGCAACGAGGGGCCCACGAGGGTGGAGGGCGCGCCCCCTACCTCGTGCCTTCCTCGTTCATTGCTTTGCGTAGACTCCAAGTCCTCTGGATCTCGTTCGTTCCAAAAATCACGTTCCCGAAGGTTTCATTCCGTTTGGACTCTGTTTGATATTCTTTTTCTGCGAAACACTGAAACGGGCAAAAAACATCAATTTGGGCTGAGCCTCCGGTTAATAGGTTAGTCCCAAAAATAATATAAAAGTGTATAATAAAGCCCAATAAACATCCAAAACAAAATATAATATAGCATGGAACAATCAAAACTTATTGATACTTTGGAGACGTATCAGTGCAGTTCCAAGCAAAGCGTCGTGGAGGGATCTACGTGTGAAGCAGAGTACATAGCTGCTTCGGAAGCAGCAAATGAAGGAGTCTGAATGAAGGAGTTCATATCCGATCTAGGTGTAATACCTAGTGCATCGGGTCCAATGAAAATCTTTTGTGACAATACTGGAGCAATTGCCTTAGCGAAGGAATACAGATTTCACAAGAGAACCAAACACATCAAGAGACGCTTCGACTCCATCCGCGATCAAGTCAAGGAGGGGGACATAGAGATTTGCAAAATACATATGGATCTGAATGTTGCAGACCCATCGACTAAGCCTCTTCCACGAGCAAAACATGATCAGCACCAAGACTCCATGGGGTTAGAATCATTACAATGTAATCTAGATTATTGACTCTAGTGCAAGTGGAAGACTAAAGGAAATATGCCCTAGAGGAAATAATAATTTTTTATTTATATTTCCTTATATCATGATAAATGTTTATTATTCATGATAGAATTGTAAGAAACTTGATACATGTGTGAATACATAGACAAAACAAAGTGTCCCTAGTATGCCTCTACTTGACTAGCTCGTTAATCAAAGATGGTTATGTTTCCTGACCATAGACATGTGTTGACATTTGATGAATGGGATGATGTGATGGACAAGACCCACCCGTTAGCTTAGCATAATGATCGTTAAGTTTTATTGCAATTGCTTCCTTCATGACTTATACATATTCAGTTGACTATGAGATTATGCAACTCCCGAATATCGGAGGAACACCTTGTGTGCTATCAAACGTCACAACATAACTGGGTGATTATAAAGATGCTCTACAGGTGTCTCCAAAGGTGTTTGTTGGGTTGGCATAGATCGAGATTAGGATTTGTCACTCCGAGTATCGGAGAGGTATCTCTTGGCCCTCTCGGTAATGCACATCACGATAAGCCGTGCATGAAATGTAACTAATGAGTTAGGTGCGGGATGATGCATTACGGAACGAGTAAAAGAGACTCGTCGATAACGAGATTGAACTAGGTATGAAGATACCGATGATCGAATCTCGGGCAAGTAACATACCGATGACAAAGGGAATGACGTATGTTGTCATTGCGGTTTGACCGATAAAGAGCTTCGTATAATACGCAGGAACCAATATGAGCATCCAGGTTCCGTTGTTGGTTATTGATCGGAGATGTGTCTCGGTCATGTCTACGTAGTTCTCGAACCCGTAGGGTCCGCACGCTTAATGATCGATGAACGATTTGTATTATGAGTTATGTGTTTTGGTGACTGTCGGGGATATACCCCTCGATGTAAACCGGCCGGACGTATAACCCGTGTCGGGTGGTAGGTGCGACATATGCCAACGGGTGGCTTATCATTGTGGGAGCCAGTAAGACATCGCTGGTGCCTGGAAACGGGATAAGGCAAAGACATGCACGCCGGCCAATCTTACCCAGGTTCGGGGCTATCCGTGGGGATAACACCCCTAGTCCTGCTCTGCGGGCTCTCTGCATGATCACTAGATCAACACAAGTGGCTCCTTGAGCTGTTCGGCTAGAGGAAGAAGAAGGGCAAGGCTAGCTCTCCTCTTCTCTCTATGTGGTCTCTAAAACTCTAAGAGATCAACCCTTTGCATGGGTACCCTGGGGGGGTTTATATAGGCCTACCCCCCAGGGGTACAATGGTAATCTGGCTGGATGCGGGTCCAGGCCATCAGTGTCTGTACCCGCCGGCTTCTCCGCCGGCCGCTGGGGCCCGCCGACTGGTGGGTCCAGCCGGCTGCCAGCCTCTTGGCCGAGAGGCCGGCCCCACCGCCTAGGGGTCTTGCCGGCGGTTGGTTACTGTAGCCTCGCCCGTGATGACGAGGGCTTTGCCGAGGTAAGCATGGCTACAGTGCCGCCGTCTGGCGGACTCTCACTATAGTCTTACCTCGTCTTGTATCCTTAATGATGCACATACTTCGAGGGAGTGAGGTAGCCCGCTATTGGGAGCCGGCTACACTCCAGGCCGACTGGGGGGCTTGGCCGCCTTTGAGCATCTCTCTGGCTGAAGGGGCCCGCCGCCCGCGGGCCGTACTGACAGCCTGTCGTGGGTGGCGTCATGGTCAACATGGCAACAGTGCCGCGCCGGACGGGGGATGGCCGACCCGTACAGCGCACTGTGGCCATGCGTGCTCTGGGATTCGGGGGTGGCAGGCTTTTGCTGTAGCCACGCCCCGTCTCGTCACCGTTATGTGGGTGCAGTCCTTGAGGGTGCAATCTTGGCCGCTTGCCGGGAGCCAGCCCTCTTGTGGCCTACATCGTGGAGTCGGTCTTCTTGTGGCCGGCTTCTTGGAGTCGGCCTTCTTGTGGCTTTCTTCGGGAGGGTTTCAGGGTCGGGCCGCCTTCTAGTAGTCGGCCTGTGAGATAGCCGGCCCGGGGAACGCGGCCCTGTGCTTTGGGTGCTTGAAGGCTCGATCGGCCCGATAATTTTTAAAGAGCCAGGGGGAGTCGGTTAGGCTACCCGTGGTCATTTACTCCGACAGTAGTCCCCAAAGCTGGTTGGCCTTCACGGCTGAAAGGAGGATGAGAAGCTTAATTAGCTTCCTATCTTGAGGAGCCAGCAGCTCGGAGCCGGCTTTGATCAGGTGCGCCGTCTTGGTGAGGCTTTGAAATCCGAAGGCGGGAACCAGCTGGCACGCACCCCAGGTTGCGGGCCGGCCGCTTGCCGCCCGCATGCCACGTGGCGCCCTCCGGCTGGTAGAGCCTACCAGCCCACGCGCGCGACGGGACACCGCCGCAGGCCGGGGCCCGCCAATTCCATGCCTCGGCCTAGGTGTGGATCTCCTGTGGCCCAAAACGGGCCATTCGCTTTCCAACGGCAGTTTCCGCATGCCGTTAGGGCGCAATAATCACGGGACGTGGGGGAGTGGGGGCAGTTAATCCCACGCCCCCCTACGCCTCGCCTCGTCGGCTTCGCCGCACGAGGCTATAAATAGGGGGAGGAGGAGTGGCAGACGCTCGCACGCTCGCCCTCTCTCCGCCATCTCCTTCTTCTTCTTCTTCCTCTCCATCCCTGTAGCCCCTCGCTGCCGCGCCGTCCCTCCAGTCATCGCACTACCCCGCAGCTTCGCCACCGCGAGGCCGTGCTTTCGCCGTCGCCGCGCCTTTTTCATCGGCTTCTTGCCCTCATGTCGCGCGGCGGAGACTGGGACGACTCCAACGTCCATGAGGACCACATCGACTTCCTCCGCAAGACGCGGCGGTTGCCCGGCAAGGATCATGTGCGGGTCCGTCTTGCGCCGGAGAGGGAGAACTCGCCGACGCCGGAGGAGGGCGAGCGGGTAATTTTTCGCTCGCACTGCATGCGCGGCCTTGGCCTGCCTGCAAGCGGCTTCTTCCGTTCCTTCCTCGAGTTCTACCAGCTCCAACCGCACCACCTCACTCCAAACACGGTGGTGGTGCTGTCCGCCTTCGTCACTTTGTGCGAGGGCTTCCTCGGCGTCCTTCCCACCCTCGAGCTCTGGGGGAATTCTTCCAGTCCAAGCTCGGTACCGCCATGAGGGGCGTGCCGGCTCAGAGCGGCGCCTTCATCGCGATGCCGAGGCCGGTAGCCGACAACCCTTTTCCTCCCATCATGCTAATCCAGCCGGTGAAGCTCTGGCAGAAATCCTACTTCTATGTGAAGAACGTCGCTCCGCAAGGCGACTTCGTCAACTTGCCGGCTTATGTAGCCGACCCGCCGGCTGGGAGGCGGTCCCAATGGTCCTATCGGGCCAGAACACTCTCGCCTGCTGGAGCCGCCGCCGTCGCGCGACTCTGGGTATTGGTCCAGTCGGAGGGCCTGACCGGGCCCGACATGCTGGCCGCCTTCGTGGCGCGCCGGGTGCTCCTGCTCCAAGGCCGCCCTCATATGATTTGTCAAATGAGCGGCCAACTCGATCCGAGTCGGCTGTGTACCAAGGAGATGCCTCATGCAGAGGTAGCTCACATGGTGAACTACCTTGCGAACTGCAAGCTCGCCGACGAGTGGTAGTTTGGCAAGGAGCCGTACTCCCGTGCCAATCCCCCGCCTATGGTAAGCTTTCTTTTTCTTCTCTTCTTTACTTTTGTCACCAAGTTTCTCTTGCCCGACTCTGACCAGCCGGTTTGTCTTGACAGAGCCCCCTCCTTCGACCGGCAGCCGGGGCAGCGGGGGTGGAGCGCCAATATCTCCCCGACCAGACGATACACGATTTGGACGACCCCAACTTGGGGGCGGCCGCTCCGGACGACGACATCGTGGGGGGAGGCGGCGAGGCAGGCGGCTCCGGGCTTGGAGCCATCTTCGACGACTGGCCGGATGATGATGAGGCGGAGGTCGTCCCGCGCTGCCAGCCGGCGTTCGATCATCATGGCTCGGGTTCATCTACTGCGCCGGCTGTCCGAGGCGGCGCGCAGAAGTGTCGGGCCGCGCCGAGCCTGTTCGGCAGTCGGCCGAAGAAGCCCAAGAGCGCGGCGGCGGTGACCAAGCGGGACGAGGCGGCCGCGAAGGCTGCCCGCTACCGCAAGGTGGTGAAGCAGCCACAAATGGTTTCGGCGTAAGTGTCAATTCTCTCATGTATTCCTTCTTCTTTTTTGTTGATATTCTTCTGAGTCCCTTGTCTTGACATAAAAAACAGGGCTCCGCTTTCTCTTGAGCGAACCGCTGCCGCCTCCGTGGTTGGAGCGGCCGGAGGATCTGGAAGCGCCCGCCGCGTGGACCCCCGTGCCGAGCTTCAAGCGGCGATGGAGTGGAATGCGCGGGAGGCGCGGGAGGAGCAGGAGGCGGAGGAGCTGAGGGCGGCCGCTGCCACGGCGGCGCAGGAGACGACGGAGAGGTCGGCGGAGGCACAAGCCGACGCTGCGGCCAAGGCTCAGGCGGAGGTTGCAGCCGCAGAGAGGGCGGCGGAGACCCTGCGTAACCGGCCTCCGCAGCTTGTCGTCCCCCTTCGCGCTGTGGTGCCCGAGATCTTGGTGCCCCCGCTGGAGGAAGCCGGTGGCGACTAGCTGGCGGTGGAGAGGGAGGAGGGCGACGTCATCGTCCCGGAGAGGGAGGCGGCACCGCCATCGCCGACTGGAGCGGACCAAGGCAGCCGGCCTAGCGCGCCGCCCGTGCAACCGGCTGGAGGCGAGCCGGCTGCGAGGGCAGACCTTGTGGTCCGGTCACCATCGCGCCAGCGCGCAGGGAAGGTGACTTTGGCGCCGGACCCGCAGAAGGCCATGAGCTCTAGCTCGTCGGCCCAGGATCTGGAGACAGCCAGCGCCAGCTCGCCAGGGTGGATGCCGGGTGGTGGGACGGTCATGTTGAACGTGGCGGCGCAAGAAGTCCGGTACCGGCTTCAATCCCAAGCCACGATGCTGAAGCAGTGTACTCAAGAGTTCCTCGCGACGCGGACGGCCATTCGGGTGAGTCTTCCTGCTTTTTTGTTTCTTGTTCTTGATTTCTCCGTGGGCGCGCGTGAGCGCTCCCACTGGGTGTAGTCCCCGTGTTCCGAGTTGGCTGGTGAGCAGGCGGCTTGGAACTTCTTAGTAGACTTTGATTGCTATCTTGTTCTTATTTGCTCCTCTGTCCTATTTGCAGGACTATCACAACCTTCGCGCGGCTACCTTCAACTCCCAGGCCCGGGAGCTGAACCAGAAGACCATTGATCTGACCGAGAGCAGGAGTAAGTGCTTCATCATTTATCTCACATGGGGGCGCGTCAGCGCACCCACTGGGTGTAGTCCAGGAGATTCGGGCCGACTGCTGAGCAGTTGGGCCGGATCTTTCCTGGCGACTTCTTTCTTATTGCCTTTTTTCTTTACCATATCTGCAGAGGCCAATGCCGACCTGAGGGAGCAGTTGGGTGGGGCCCAGACCGCCCTGCGCGCCAAGGAAGCCGAGTGCAACACATTAGCTCAGGAGCGTGACCGCTTGGTCAAGAAGCTGGTCGACCAGGACGAGAGCCATAAGGCGGCCCTGAAGGCGGCGCAGGACAGCGAGGCCGCGCTCCAAGCCGAATACGAGACCGAGGCGGCGAGCTGGGCTGAGGCAAAGCAAGCTATGGCCAGATCGAAGATTTGGTTGACGATAGGCCGCCTTCTTCTTCGTCCCTTTGCTTGCCGCCTGCCATTTGGTCCATTTTCTGACTTTGTGTTTTCTTCCTTTCTTACTTGCGCAGAGTACTTCCCTGGTTACTCCGTTGCCGCCAACCAAGTCATAGAGGCCCGCCGCGACGCGCAAAGGCAGGCTGGAGCTGAGATCGCGCCGGATGCTCGCCAGTCGCTTGAGGAGCAGCTTCTGGCGATCCAAGCCCGCCTCCAGCCGGCTCACCGCATGCTCTGCCGTCTTCAGCGCGTTGGGGCGCAAGTGCTGGCTGCACTCTGGCCCGGCGAGGTGGTTCCCTGTACCCCCAATCGGACTGCCGACTGGCTGGAGGTAGCGGTTGGCCGCTTCGAGGCCTGAAGGCTTCTGCAGCTCGGTCAGGTGCCAGGCGGGCGCTGGAGTTCTTCCGAACTTGGTATCCTGGGCTGGATTTGGCCCAGCTGACCACCTGGCGGCAGGAGGCCAACGAGGAGCTGGAGGCGGTGCGACCGGCTATCATCCAGCATGCCTCGGCGATCGCCGACTACACCGACACCAGTGCCTTTGCCCCTGAGGTGAATGATGACGGCGTTGCTCAACCGGAGGAGTGGTTTGGGCTGAACCCAGCGGATGGTGAAGACTCGGCGTAGGAGATCGACTCCACTGACGAGGGCGAAGAGGAGGAGGGAGAGGATGGTGAAGACTCCATGCCAGACGGTGGAGCAACCGGCAAGACTCAGCTTGATTGTGCCTCTAGCAACGAGGCGCGTGCGAGCGCGCCGCCTGCAGCCGGTGTTGATCAAGCCGAGACTCGCCAGCCGGCCACTCCTCCAGCCAGCACTGCCGTCTCCACTGACCTTCCTGGCTCGCCTGTTGCACCTTTGGCCTGATCCGCCACATTTGCTTTCCTGTTTATTACTCTTTGAACAATATTTGTTAGGTTTGCGCAGTTCCACCCACTGGGGGTGTATTCAAACTATGTTGAACACCGGCCTTTCGAAGGCCTTTGATGTAAATATAATCATGCATGTGCTTGGCTTCCGATTGTATTTGCTTTTCATCCTTTTCGCTGTTTCCTTTGTCGCCCTCCCTTGGTCGCCGCCTTCCCAGCAGGGCAGCTGCTCTGCAGTCTGTGGCTGCGGAAGGGCTTGGCCGTTTGGGAGGGCAAGTACTCTAGCTTTTTTAGATTGTAGCAAGGTGAATTGGAAGCCCGCCAGCCGGCTGTTCTGACAGCCGGTTGGCGGGGTGGGAGGCCGGCTTGTGTTATATAAGTTCGTTAGTCCTTAGCCGTTTTTCGTGTGGGCATCCTTTCCTGCCTTTGACTCTTGCCAGTCGGACAGTCGATTCTTCGAGCTGCGACTTTCAACAAGAGAGGGCTTGGGTGCCGGCACACTACTTGTCTGACTGCAGGTAGAACTTTAATATAACTCAAGGCGGCAAGTCCCCGGTGCTGGACAGGAAAACAAATGTAGTAATACATTCATAGGTATGACACTCATCATACATAGATAAAAGAGGGTAGTCCCCGAGTGCTCCTCGGGGGGCCCGTTGTCTTGTACTTAATACAAAAGGTAGCATGGTATATACTGCATTTAGCTGTAAAATCTTCGGAGGAGATTGGCATTCCATGGTCGTTCCGACTCCTTGCCGGAATCATCTCTCTTGCGTGCCTTCGGCTTCTGTGCATCGATCAGGTAGTAGGAGTCGTTGCCTAGGGCCTTGCTGATGACGAAGGGGCCTTCCCAAGGGGCCGAGAGCTTGTGTTGGCCGGCTGTTCGCTGGATCAACCGGAGCACAAGATCACCTTCTTGGAAGGATCTTGGCTTGACCTTCTGGTTATGGTAACGGCGCAAACCCTGCTGGTAGATGGCGGACCGGCTGAGTGCTAACAGCCGGCCCTCTTCCAGCAGGTCAACGCCGTCTTCTCGCGCTTCCTTGGCCTCCTCCTCCGTGTACATGGTGACCCGAGGTGAGTCGAACTCAATGTCAGTTGGGATGACAACCTCGGCACCATATACAAGGAAGAAAGGGGTGAAGCCGGTTGACTTGTTCGGGGTAGTACGCAGACTCCAGAGGACGGCGGGCAGCTCGTCGAGCCAGCAGCCGGCCAAACGCTCCAGTGGTACGACCAGTCGGGGCTTGATGCCGGAGAGGATGAGGCCGTTTGCTCGCTCGACTTCGCCGTTTTACTGTGGGTGGGCTACGGACGCTAAGTCCAGTCGGATGCTCTGTGTCGCATAGAAACGTGCCAGTGCTCCTTTGGCAAAATTCGTGCCATTGTTGGTGATGATGATGTGTGGCACGCCATACCGGGTGGTGATATCTGCGATGAATGTCATGGCACTCGGCCCGTTCAGCTTCTTGATTGGCTTCGCTTCAATCCACTTGGTGAATTTGTCCACGGCGACAAGCAGATGTGTCATGCCGCCGCACGCCGTCTTGAATGGGCCCACTGTGTCCAGTCCCCAGACGGTAAAGGGCCAGGTGAGGGGGATGGTCTTGAGTGCAGAAGCCGGCAGGTGTTGCTTGGAGCTGAAGACTTGGCACCCTTTGCAGTATTTGACTAATTCCTTAGCGTCTTCGAAAGAAGTCGGCCAGGAGAACCCATGGCGGAAAGCTTTGGCGACAAGTGATCTTGAGGCCGCGCGGTGGCCGCGTTCGCCTTGGTGGATGTCCTTGAGGATTGCTATGCCCTTCTCTGGCTCGATGCAGCGCTGGAAGACTCCAGTGATGTTGCGCCTAACGAGTTCTCTGTTTACTATTGTGTATGCTCCGGCTCGGCGTTGAACTTGTCTTGCCGAGATCTCGTCAGTCGACAACTCTCTGTTTACCAGGAAGTTGAGGATGGGTTGGGCCCATGATGGAGCTGTGACTTATTCTATTGCCAATACGGCTACTGCGACCAGGGTGGGTGGGTTCACTACTGGAATCAGCTAATTTGCCATCTGCCAGCTCTTAGCCGTCTACTAGCTGACGGCAAAGAAGCTCTTTGCCATCAGCTACCCAAAAGCAGACGGCAATGAAACGGCAGACGGCAAAGAAGCTCTTTGCCATCTGCGGGCTCTTTGCCGTCTGCCAGCAGACGGCAAAGAATCTTTGCCGTCCGCTGGCAGACGGCAAAGAGAGAGGTGGCCCCCACCCCCCGCCCGTTTGGAAAAAACTTAACGGCGGACGGCAAGGAGAGGCGGACGGCAAAGATTGCACTACCTAACGGCCCGTACCCCCCCGCTCGTTACTCTGTTCTCTCGTCGTTCTCTCCTCCCACCCCGCCGCCGCCGCCGCCCCCACCACTCGCCGCCGCCCCACCGCCCGTCGCCCCTGCCGCCCCACCGCCCGTCGCCCGCCGTCGCCCCACCACCCGTCGCCCCCGTCGCCCCGTCGCCCCCGCCGCCCCGTCGCCCCCACCGCCCGTCGCCACGCCGCCCCGCGCCCTAGGTGAGCCCCCCTCCTTTTTTTGTTTTTTTTCCTTTTTAGTTTTAGTTTTAGTTTAGATTTAGTTTTAGTTGTGGTTTTAGGTTTAGTTTTAGTTTAGTTTTAGTTTTAGGTTTAGTTTAGTTTGAGGAAAGAAGAAGAAGAAGAGAAAAAGAGGAGAGGAGGAGAAGAAGAAGAGGAAAAAGGAAAGGAAGAAGAAGAAGAGGAGGAGGAGAAGAAAAAAGAAGAAGAGGAAGAAGAAGAAGAAAAAAGAGGAGAGGAGGAGAAGAAGAAGAGGAAAAAGGAAAGGAAGAAGAAGAAGAGGAGGAGGAGAAGAAAAAAGAAGAAGAGGAAGAAGAAGAAACAAAAAGAGGAGAGGCAGAGAAGAAGAAGAGGAAAAAGGAAAGGAAGAAGAAGAAGAGGAGGAGGAGAAGAAAAAAGAAGAAGAGGAAGAAGAAGAAGAAGAAAAAAGAGGAGAGGAGGAGAAGAAGAAGAGGAAAAAGGAAAGGAAGAAGAAGAGGAGGAGGAGAAGAAAAAAGAAGAAGAGGAAGAAGAAGAAGAAAAAAGAGGAGAGGAGGAGAAGAAGAAGAGGAAAAAGGAAAGGAGGAAGAAGAAGAAGAAGAAGAAGAAGAAGAAGAAGAAGGAAAAAAAGGAAGAAAAGGAAGAATAGGAAGAAGAAGAAAAGGAAAAAAGAGGAAAAAACCCCGACCCGACACGGCACCCCGACCCCGACCCGGCACCCCGACACGACACCCCGACCCCTAGACCCCGACCCCGACATCCCAACCCCAACCCCGACCCCGTCACCCCGACCCCGAGCCGGACCCGACACCCCGACCCCGACACCGACACGGCACCCCGACCCCGACCCGGCACCCCGACCCCGACACCCCGACCCCGAGCCTGACCCGACACCCCGACCCCGACACCGACACGGCACCCCGACCCCGACCCGGCACCCCGACCCGACACCCCGACCCCGAGACCCCGACCCCGACACCGACACGACACTCCGACACTGACACCCTGACAACACACCCACCCTTACCCCGACACCGACACGACACCCCGACCCCGACCCGGCACCCTGACCCGACACCCCGACCCCGAGACGGCACCTCGACCCGACACCCCGACCCGTCACACCGACCCGGCACCCCGACCCGACACCCCGACCCCAAGACCCCGACCCCGAACCTGACCCGACACCCCGACCCCGACACCGATACGGCACTCCGACCCCGACCCGGCACCCCGAGATTATTAGTAGTGTCAGGTATTAAATATTTTAATGTTGTACTTGATGATGATACACTTAAGTGATACACATATTATTATTCATGTCGGTCTTTTTTTATGTTGTATTAATTTTGTTTACTGTTTGTCATGGCAGGTGTTGAAAGATGGTGGGCGCTGGTCGGGAGCGCGCCAAGGCCCCTTCTTCGTCGGCGCGTGGTCTGAGGACTTCCATTCCAGACGCACCTCTCCGCCGAGCGTTGCTGGACAGTATGGCCACACCGTCGGGCCCTTCTTCGTCGACCGCGGTGCCCAGCAGGGGACGAGGTAGGAAGAGAGGAGGTGGGGCACGTGGTCGCGGGAGAGGAGGTAGGGTGACTCCTACGGCGCCTTCCTCGCCGCCACCCCCAGCTGTTTCACCCGAGCACGTGACTGCTAGGGTGGACTCGTCCGAGGAGGAGGCTACACGGACTCCGGTCCACGAGCCTCCGGTCCACGGGTCTTGGGCCCACGAGCCTCGGGTCGACTGGCCTTCGGCCCACGAGAGTTCGGCCCACGAGACCCCGGAGGAGCACACGTCCAGATGGGGTACCTGGCCGGATCAGCCCGAGGAGCCGAGTGGCCATGCTGATGATGGCGGGGAGCCGACTGATCTTGAGGAGGAGGGGGGCACCGTCTACCAGCGTGGTGCTACACGGCTCCCGTCCGTGCCGGCGACCCGCGAGCAGAGGTGGTTGATTTTCCCTGATGGGGAGAGGTACGTAAGTGCATTTAATATTTTTGTACCTTCTGCATTCACGTTTCTTCAAATAACTAATGCGTTGGCCTTGTCATGCTGCAGGGGTTGGGACCACCATCATAGTGTCCGTCGGCCCAACTCTGTCCTTGGAGTTCTTTGCCGGCAAAACTTCCCAGGGTTTGTCACGTTGCCTGGTGAGGGTAGGCTTCCAGAGCTTGGATTGAGCTGGGAGCACTACGTGGCTGCCCCAGCCCCGCCGGATGAGATTATCGACGGTGTCGTGTCCGACATGAGGGCAGACATGGTGATCAGAAAGTTCTGGGTAATTTCTCCTTTACACATTTAAAAATCTTCAAGTAGCTAGTTATTAATTGTACTAATCAATATTGTCTCATTTGATTGCGGTCATTCTACAGGTGTGAGGAGGGATACGAGGAGGACGCGGCACATGTTATCGAGAACGTCTGCAAACGCCTACTCCAGAACTTACGGCACGAGGCTCGGGTGCAGGCTGTTCGAGACTACTACGCCTTGCGTGGTATCAAGAAGACCAAGCCGGCGTGCCGCGATAAGTTCCTGAGTAAGGAGCAGTACATGAAGGTAATTCTTAAGGCCTTCTACTTAAGTTCCTTCATTTAGTAATTCTTAGCCGTAGCGCTCAAGTTTCTATTTGCTAACTTAGGCGCCTCCGAGATGGTGTGCGGATTGGATGGATTGTTGGGAGGTGTTGGTCGATGAGTGGTGCTCAAAAGAATGGCTAGCCCTCCACAACGAGGCCAAGGACAAACGTGCCCAAATGGAAGGTGTGCCACACCATCAAGGCAGCTCCAACTTATATCAGTTCAGGCGCAACTGGGTATGTGGTTTGCTTCATGATTCATGCAATTCATTCATCATGCTAGCTTTAGCCCTTTAATTACTAATTTTCATTGTTTCTCTCTTTCAGGCACGCCACAATAAGGCGGATAAGGTGCCAGAGGTGTACGACCTGTATGCCATGGCCCACACTGCCTCTTTCAAGAAAGTCAAGGCTTTCTCTCAGTCTGACCTCGATGATGCAAACAACTTCACCAACATCTCCTCCCACAACAAGCTCGTGAGATATAGAGATGAGGGGAAGGTGAGGAAAGGGGAGGACTTTAACCCGAGCCAGGGTCCCATGATCCAGAGCTGGTGATGATATCTTGTGGCGGGAGGTCCCGTGGCTCCATAGCCATTGGAGATGGACTTATCCGTTGTCCTAGCACTCTCCCGGAGATCAAGGCGCGGCACTCGAGCTCCGCTCCTGAGATAAGGCCTCGTGAACGGCCAGTGCAACTCGCCATCAAGGTTAGTGATACGTACTCAATTATCTTTCTCCATTACATTGTGTGCGCTTCCATCAATGATTACAAATGGTCATGTGAGTGGTGTTGCAGGCTGCTATACAGACTGAGAGAGATAGAACGGAGAAATTCTGGCGGAGGCGGCGGAGAGGCAGCGGGAGATGGAGGAGAGGACGAGAAAGATGATGGAGGAGGAGAGGGCACGGAATGACATGCAGGCAAGGGCCATGTACGAGCTCCTTGTGGTAAGTTTCTTCTGCAGATTACTTGCTAGTCTTAACATTTGAGTCTCATTACTAACTAGTATGACTCTGTTGTGAAAACCAAATGTGCAGTCTGTGTGCGAGAAGTCCGGTCAGCCCGCTCCGCCGATGCCAGTGATTGCTCCTGGGAGCACGGTGAGTTTAATTTGAATGGAAATTACTTGCTAGTCTTAACATTTGAGTGTCATAATGCTAACGAGACATTGGAAATGATCTTTGGTGCGGCTTAACTCCAGAAACTCATCGCACGATCCTTCTCCAGGTAGCGGCACTAGCCACCCCGCTCCTACACCTCCCTGATCACGGTAAGTTTCTCTAGTGTTTTGCTTAACAAATGCATAAAGACCTAGACTTAGCTTTATTTCCTCCAATATGCTTACCATAATGACCTAGAGTTAGCTTCTTTTCCTCCAAAATGACCCATTTTACCTAGATTAGCTCCTAACTGATCCATTTTACCTACGTTAGCTTTAAAATGGCCCATTTCACCTAGGTTAACTCCAAAATGACCCATCTTACCTAGGTTATCTCATAAACGATCCATTTCAACTAATTTATCTCATAAACGATCCATTTCACCAAGTTAGCTAAAAAACGATCCATTTCACCTAAATTAGCTCTTAAATGATCCATTTCACCTAAGTTAGCTCAAAAAGATCAATTTCAACTAAATTAGCTCATAAATGATCCATTTCAACAAAGTTAGCTCAAAAAGATCCATTTCAACTAAATTAGCTCATAAATGATCCATTTCAACAAAGTTAGCTCAAAAACGATCCATTTCAACTAAGTTAGCTCATAAATGATCCATTTGGCCTAAGTGAGCTAAAAAACGATCCATTTCACCGTAGTTACCTCAAAAAGGATCCATTTGACCTTAGTTAGCTCATAAACGACCCATTTCAACTTAGTTAGCTCATATATGATCCATTTCACGTAAGTTAGCCCATAAATGACATACTCTTCTTGTCCTAGTCTTCTTCTTGTTCTAGTCACCTATTTCTAACTTTCTTATTTTTCATTTTGCAGATTTCATTCACTTGACGAAAGCTTGCATAGATGGAGTGCTCCTTATCCCTTTCTCTGTTTCTTTTGTATCGTTGAACTATGCATGTATCGTTGGATGAAACTATTGTAATATATATGGTTGGATGCCTCTATGTTGAACTTGCTATGTATGATGGAACTATGCATGGAACTATGTATGATGAAGTTATGTGTTGGATATCTTATATATTTGCTCTGTAATGGCCTTGTGAAATATATCTATATATGTCATATATATTTGTGATGAAAATTGTTGGATTTAATAAAAAACAGAAACAAGAGCCAATATGCAGGCTCTTTGCCGTCTGCCACCGACGGCAAAGGGCTCTTTGCCGTCTGCCGCGGACGGCAAAGAGGCCACGTGGCATCCAGCTGTGCTTCCTGGGAGCTGACCCATTTGGTCAATTTTCCTACAGTGGCAGACGGCAAAGAGTAAAAGAGTTTGCCGTCAGCGGCGGACGGCAAAGGCCTGCCATGTGGTGACGTGTAGATGACATCATACGGCGGACGGCAAAGACACTAGAAAGTTTGCCGTCCGCTGGCGGACGGCAAAGGCCTGCCGTTAGCCACTTAACGGACTGAGAGCACAATTTTTGCCGTCCGCTCTCTTTGCCGTCCGCGGCTGACGGCAAAGGGCCTTTGCCGTCAGCCGCCAGGAAGCAGATGGCAAAGTAGCTGTTTACCGTAGCCTACTTTGCCGGAGCCTTTTGCCGTCCGCGGCTGACGGCAAAGGCTTTGCCGTCCGCCGTTCATGCCTTTGCCGTCCACCGTGGCAGACGGCAAAATAGCTGATTCCTGTAGTGGTTGGGTGGTGAAGAGTTGGAGTCGGCCACCGCCTGTTGTGTCGTTGCAGTCCCTGGGCCGATTGCTACAGTCCCGGGGCCGGGTTCTGAAGTCCCCGAGCCGGGTGCGACTACGGCAGTCCCTGAGCCGCCTGTCGAAGTCCCCGAGCCGCCTGCTGGGTTCCCCAAGTCGGATCCGACTGCATTAGGGTCAGGCGGTATGAAGATGGAGTCTGATTCTAGAGACGGCTTGACAGATGGTTTGAGGAGGCGTTGGAGACAGATGCCGGTTGGGATAGCTTGTCGGGTGGAACCGATTCGTGCCAGGGCATCTGCTTGCTCGTTGTCGGCCCATGGCACATGGAGGAACTCGCATCCTTCAAAGTATCCACTGATTTGCTAAACGAGGAATCGGTAGCTCGCAATGTTTGCGTCCTTGGCATCCCAGTCGCCAGATGATTGTTGGACTACCAAATCCGAGTCGCCATAGCACAGGATCCGGCGGATGCCGAGCTGTTTGGCTAGCCGGAGCCCGTGTATGAGCGCCTCGTACTCGGCCACGTTGTTGGAGCCGGCAAAATGAATTTGCAATGTGTATCTGAGTTTGTCGCCGTTGGGAGAGGTAAGGACGATGCCGGCTCCCAAGCCGGTGCGCTTCTTGGATCCATCGAAGTGGATCCGCCAATGAGTGGAGTCGGGAACCGGCGGTAGGTACTGGGTCTCAGCCCAGTTGACAAGGAAGTCGGCCAATCCTTGGGACTTGGTCAGTGCGAGGTTGGTAGAAGATCGTGTAAGGAGCCAGCGCAATGGCCCACTTGGCCACCCGGCCGGATGCATCCCAGCTGCCTATGATCTCGGCAAGCGGGGCAGTACATACGACCGTGATGGGGTGCTCTTGAAAGTAGGGCTTCAGCTTTTTGGCGGCGAAGTATGCTCCATAGCACATCTTCTGGTAGTGCGGGTAGTTTTGCTTCGAGGTGGACAGTACTTCGCTCAAATAATACACCGGCCCCTGGACTAACTAAGCCCGGCCTTCTTCTGGGCGTTGGACCACAATAACTGTGCTGACCACTCGGCTAGTCGCGGCAATGTAAAGGAGCATGGGCTCTTTCTCAGTCGGCGCCACCAAGACAGGTGGCATGGTCAGCATCTTCTTCAACTCGTGAAAAGCTTGATCTGCTTGATCGTTCCACTCGAAGTGGGTGGACTTTTTCATGAGTCAGTACAGGGGGAGAGCCTTCTCTCCTAGCCGGCTGATGAAGCAGTTCAGGGAGTCCAGGCACCCGGTAAACTTTTGGACGTCTCGCAGCTTGGTAGGAATCTCCATTCTCTCTATGGCCTTGATCTTCACTGGGTTGCACTCGATGCCACGTTCGGAGACCAAGAAGCTTAGAAGCTGGCCGGCTGGTACTCCGAACACGCATTTCTCAGGGTTGAGCTTGATCTGAAACCGGTGCAAGTTGTCGAATGTTTCTCTGAGGTCTTCCAGCAGGGTGCCGTGCTTCTCCGTCTTCACCACAATATCGTCTACATAGACATGGGCATTTCTGCCGAGTTGTTTGAGGAGGCACTTCTGCATGCAACGCTAAAAAGTGGCACCGGCATTTCTCAAGCCGAATGTCATAGTCAGGTAGCAGAAAGTTCCGAATGGTGTGATGAAGGCGGTCTTCAGGCGGTCGGCTAGATCCAACTTGATCTGCTGGTAGCCTGAGTAAGCATCCAAGAAACTCAACAGCTCGCATCCGGCTGTGGAGTCTATCACTTGATCGATTCGAGGTAAGGCAAACGGATCTTTGGGGCAGGCTTTGTTGAGGCTGGTATAATCTATACACATGCGCCATTTATTGTTTTTCTTCAATACAAGGACCGGGTTGGCAAGCCATTCTGGAAAAAAACACCTCCATAATGAAGCCGGCCGCCAGAAGCCGGGCTATCTCTTCTCCTACAATCCTTCTCTTCTCCTCCGACAGTCGGCGGAGAGGTTGTTTAACTGGTTTTGCGTCTACTCGGACGTGTAGCTTGTGCTCGGCGAAATCCTTCGGAACACCCGGCATGTCCTTTGGGGACCATGCAAAGATGTCCTGATTCTCACGGAGGAAATCGACGAGCTCGCCTTCCTATTTGCTGTCCAGGTTTGCTCCAATGACGGCAAACCTCTCCGGGTTCTCTGGGTCTAGAGGTATCTTCTTTGTTTCCTTGGCTGGCTGGAAGGAGCCTTGAGCATCATATTCCTTGGGGTCAGGGGACAGGGCCGGCTGCTTGCCGGCCATGGCCACGACTCGGTCCAGCATCTTTCTTTCTTCGGCAATCACGAGGGACTCGGCCAGCCGGCTGCTGGCTGCAGCACCCTCAGAGGATTTCTTGTAGTCTCCGGCTATGGTGATGATCCCCTTTGAACTAGGCATCTTCATCTTGAGGTAGGCGTAGTGAGGCACACCCATGAACTTGGCCAGGGCAGGTCAGCCAAGCAACGCATGGTAAGGGCTCTCTAGATCCACCACTTCAAACCAGACTGCTTCTCGGCAGAAGTGATCCTTGTCTCTGAAGAGAACATCTATCTTGATCTTGCCGATTGGTGAGCAGGACAGGCCGGGTACGATGCCATGGAACACAGTCCGGCTTGGCATGAGTTGCTTCGTCTTGATGTTCAGGTTCTCCATGGTGTCACGGTACAGTATGTTGATGCTGCTCCCACCGTCAATCAGTACTCGGGAGAAACGGGCAGCTCGCCTTTCTGTTGCGAGGGTGGCGTCCAACACCAATGCATAAGAGCCGGGAGACGGCATAACCTGTTGGTGATCGGCCTGGCTGCAGCTGATAGGCTTCTCAGACCAATGCATAAACTCTGGGTTGTTAGAGGCGACCGCGTTGACTTCTTGCTGTTGTCGGCGCCGACTGCGTCTATCTTCAGTTTGGCTTGTAAAGACGACGTAGGCGGCATGCTCGTCCGGGAACTCGTCTTGAATGGCTCCGACTGCTGGTCGAGCAGCCGGCTGCTGAGGGGCTGGAGGTGGCTGGCCAGCAGGTGTAGGCGGCACCAGCCCTTCGCCTTTGGAGATTCGCGTGAGCCAATGACAATTCCGAGTCGTATGGTTGGACGGCTTCGCGCCGCTGTGGAACTTGCAGGGGGCATCAAGGGTTTGCTCGTAGGAGAAAGCCGGCTGCCACGCCGGCCTGCCGCCCTTCTGCTTCTTGGGCATGGGCTGCCCTTCGGGTTGTTCATCTTCGACTGTGGCTACTTGCCGGCTGGTGGAAGGCGGCATAGGGGCCTTGCGCTTGTGGTCGTTTGGGTGTGGGCGTCGATTGGAGTCACCGGCCAGCGTCTTGGGAGCCGGAACGAGCACCTTTCCAGAGGCATCCACTCGAAGCTCAGTCTTCATTGAAGAGTCGGCCGTGGCGTACTTGTCTGCTAGATCAGCAGCTCGTCGAGGGTAGTCAGCTCGTCGCAGAGGAGTCAGTGCTTGAGGAGGGTGCCCTCTCGGCACCCGGCGGTGAAGTACTCTATGGCTTGAACCTCGTACACCCCTTCGCAGGAGTTTCGGAGCTCGGCCCAACGCGTGAGGTAGTCGCGAGTTGATTCGCTGGGCCCTTGGACGCATAAGGAAAGCTGGCGGGACTTGGGAGGCCGCTTGTATGTGCTGGTGAAATTGCGGATGAAGACTTCCGTGAAGTCTAGCCAGCTGTTGACGCTGTAGGGCTTGAGGCTATTCAACCAGGTGTGTGCCGTGCCTTGAAGCATGAGCGGGACGTACTTCACGGCAACGCGCCTATTGCCGTTTGCTATGCTGACTGCGGTGGAGTAATCGATCAACCAGTCTTCCGGCTTCACGGAGTCGTTGTATTTTGGCGTGTCTCTTGGGAGTGAGAACCCTTTGGGGAAGGGCTCGTCGCAGATGCGGTGGCCAAAGCAAGGCGGGCCGACATCATCTTCTTCTTCTAGCGGCAGGGATCGCGCTAGGCAGTCAATCCGGTGGCGGGCGTCATTCTCGCCGACTCCTTCGCGGTGGCCTAGTCGGTCGCCGAGAGTCGGATGTGTAATAGGCGGCGGGGTGGGATATCTCTCCCCACGAGGCGGGGGAGGAGGCGGATTGCCTCGTCGTTCCACAGCTCGGGGGCGGCCTTCTGTGTCGTGCTCGATGGTGAGACGAGTCCGACTGCGGCTAGCAGCCGGCTCCTTGTCTTTTCTCGCGCGGGCGCCACTTGCAGTCGGCATCCAGGATGTAGCGCCATGCTCTCGGTGTGGGGGAGGACTTTCAGCGCGGGCGCCGTCTTCATGCCGCTCTACGGCCGCGTTGATGAGCTGGTGGATGCGTCTAGTCATGTAGGGGAGCTCGTCGACCCCCAGCCCGTTTAGCTCGTCTACGGCCGCCTGGGCGGCACGCAGGTTCTCGAGTGGCGTGGCGTAGACTGGGCACTCTGCTCCCAGCATCCTGGCGGTGGCCGCGCAGCGCTTCTTGATGATGCCGGCTTGGCTCGGCCCGCCAGGAGGCGGCGTACCAAAGGCGGCGCTGTCGACTTCGTGCTGGTGAGCCTCAGTGAGGCGTCTCATGGATGCTATCTTCTGGCCCTCCGCGATGAGGGCGAGGCGGCGTGCCTCCAGTGTCTCGGCGTCGGCGTCGGCCGGGATGGGGGCAGACATGTCGTGTAGCGCCGCTTGTAGGGCGTCGTGGGCGTTCTTGCCTGAGGCGGCGCCATGGCTGATGACCAGCACCTCAGTGACAGTGTTGCCGCCACTGTCGGCTCGAGGAAGAGGGTCGTCGATGATCACAGCGTTGGTGGGGAAGGGGTCAAGCGATGCCGTGTCGGAGTCGACAAGCATTGGGTCGGTGGAGCCGACCGACTCCAAATCCACAGCAGGCTCGCTAGAGACGTGAAGCTGGTCGAGGAGGCTGATGAGGCGGTTCTCTGGGCAGTGTGTGCCCGCGTCGAACGCAGGCTCGTCGGAGATGCGAGCCTCGCCAGGAAGATCGGCGAGGCAGCTCGCCGCGCAGGCGTCGTCGACGCATTGCAGCACATTGGAGCAAGCGCCATCGGGCGTGCCGGGCTAGCTACGCTCGTTGGGAAGGAAATGGGTTCCCGTCCAGAACAGGTCTCTGGACGACGGTGCACCTGGCCCCATGGTGGGCGCCAAATGTCGGGTGGTAGGTGCGACATATGCCAACGGGTGGCTTATCATTGTGGGAGCCGGTAAGACATCGCCGGTGCCTGGAAACGGGATAAGGCGAAGACATGCACGCCGGCAAATCTTACCCAGGTTCGGGGCTCTCCGTGGAGATAACACCACTAGTCCTGCTCTGCGGGGTCTCCGCATGATCACTAGATCAACACAAGTGGCTACAAGTGGCTCCTTGAGCTGTTCGGCTAGAGGAAGAAGAAGGGCAAGGCTAGATCTCCTCTTCTCTCTATGTGGTGTCTAAAACTCTAAGAGATCAACCCTTTGCATGGGTGCCCTGGGGGGTTTATATAGGCCTACCCCCCAGGGGTACAATGGTAATCCGCCTGGATGCGGGTCCAGGCTGTCAGTGTTTGTACCCACCGGCTTCTCCGCCGGCCGCTGGGGCCCGCCGACTGGTGGGTCCCGCCCGCTGCCAGCCTCTTGGCCGACAGGCCGGCCCCACCGCCTGGGGGTCTTGCCGGCGGCTGGTTACTGTAGCCTCGCCCCTGATGACGAGGGCTTTGCCAAGGTAAGCATGGCTACAGTGCCGCCGTCTGGTGGACTCTCACTGTAGTCTTACCTCGTCTTGTCTCCTTAATGATGCACATACTTCAAGGGAGTGAGGTAGCCAGCTATTGGCAGCCGGCTACACCCCAGGCCGACTGGGGGGCTTGGCCGCCTTCGAGTGTCTCTCTGGCTGAAGGGGCCCGCCGCCCGCGGGCCGTACTGACAACCTGTCGTGGGTGGCGTCATGGTCAACATGGAAACAGTGCCGCGCCGGACGGGGGATGGCCGACCCATACGGCGCACTGTGGCCATGCGTGCTCCGGGATTCGGGGGTGGCATGCTTTACTGTAGCCACGCCCCGTCTCATCACCGTTATGTGGGTGCAGTCCTTGAGGGTGCAATCTTGGCCGCTAGCCGGGAGCCGGCCCTCTTGTGGCCGGCATCGTGGAGTCGGTCTTCTTGTGGCCGGCTTCTTGGAGTCGGCCTTCTTGTGGCTTTCAGTAGACGGCATGTGAGATAGCCGGGCCAGGGGAAGGCGGCCCTGTGCTTTGGGTGCTTGAAGGCTCGATCGGCCCGATAATTTTTAAAGAGTCAGGTGGAGTCCGTTAGGCTACCCGTGGTCATTTACTCCGACAACCCGGCCGGACTTGGCGGTTTACTTCAAACCCGGCTGCGACTTGACGATTCACTGGCGACCCATTTGGACCTGGCGGTTTACGATTCATTGGTAATCCGGCAGGCGGGTCAAAGGAGCGATAAAACCCGGTGGCCCAACGGGCGGTTGATGAAGGCCGATTCATACTATGGTGGGCCGGTTTACAAGGAAAGGCGTGAGGAATATTTGTCTTACAAGGAGTTAAGACCTGGACTTGTACCCGGTTTGTATTAGAGATAGACTAGTCCTAATCCTAATAGGACTCTACATGTAACCCACCCTTCAACATATATAAGGAGGGGCAGGGCTCCCCAAAGAGGGACAGGCAACAATCAATAATCTTTAGGGATAGACACAATTATAGGAGAGCTGGTTTACGGTGACTCCCTCATGAGCGTAATGAGATCTAGCCTCAAACAGCATGTAGGGTTATTACCGGATGATGTTTCCCGGGGCCCGAAGCTGTCTAAATCCTTGTCTTGTGTTGCGTCTCTCGATTCCGCTCAACCCCTCTCAAGCTACTACATAGATGCGCTGGCCTCACGACAAAGTCCTCACCCTAGGACATCTGCCGTGACAAATCCACGACAGTTGGCGCCCACCGTGGGGCTCGCGCACGATGGTGTTGAGTTCTTGGAGGGATTTTATCTAGGGTTTAAGAACTTTGCATCTGGATGAGGAATAGACCGGTTTCTTGGAAGGATCTACATCAACGTTAAAGTTCACTAGAGATTTTTATTGATGATGTTCGTCGGTTCGTTTGGCAAGATCATCAGAGAGGATCTCGAAAGGTGAAGATTTTTTGGTTCGAAAAGAATTCACCGGGTCAGATGGATGCAAGTCGCCAACAGGCGCAAGGCCAAGTCTCCGTCGAGCAATCAAGTCAAAAAATATAAGCAAAAGCACTGTTTCACGCCATATGAGGCCGAATCGGGTTTTTTCTTTGTCAACTCTGTTTGGATCCATCAGGGAAGGTTCCTACGGGAAGGACACGTCTCCGTCTCGATCTACGCTTTTAAGTCAGCCGCAGGTCACCAGCTCGCCACAACTACCGGATCAGGTCTCAGGAAATTTTTTTGCCTACAGCCGTACATGAATAGGTTGCTGCTACCTGCGAATATGTGGTTGTGGCAGCAACAAGAACTGCGCTGTATAGCCACGCGTGCTCAGACAACAATTGCAAGGAAGGCCATGTGGGGCGGCAGCATGCTGTCAAAAGCTGCAAGCCCGATGCTACGTGGCAAACAATCAACAATGTCCACAAATCCCTTTTTTCCTTATATGGTAGCCAGGCACTCCTCTTACTACTACCGTCGCTCCATGTACCAAACAAAGCAGTCTCAGATCAACACAACTTCTGTTAAGTACAGCAACAGAGGGGAATCAATGAAAAAAGTATCAATGATAGTCGGGTTAACCAAGCATAGTCATGTGCTACTAGCTCATGTGGAGAAGCAAATCCAAGGTCCCCCACTAATAAATACTCCTCACGAGGGTACTACACGAGGACCATTAGTACCACATACATTGGAAAAATCATGAGGACGCGCACCAAGCATCAGTGTCCGCGTTTGTTTGACAGAAATACCAGATGTTTATCAGTGTTGAGCCGCCTATGCTATGTTGAGCCGCCAGGGCCGCGTTGAACCGCCTCTGCTGTGTTAAACCGCCGGGGTTATATTGAGTCACCGGCCTGCCTGAGCCGTTGCTGTGGCATTGAACGGATCATCTGTCATCCGGACAAATCAGGTGAAATCTATCTAAATTTATTTTATTAACACTTATTGTTTTTTGTCAAAGAACAATTACTTTGCCCTGTAATATTTTTACACATGATAATTTTTTATACCATTATATCGCGGATACTTTGTCCATAATATGTTTAATGGACATCCGCCGGCCTTGCTGAGCCGCCCGTCACCACAATCTCCTATGGCTATTGAGCCGCCGCGCTGCGTTGAGCCGCCGGAGCCATGTTGAACCGCCCCTGCCGTGTTGAGCCACGGGGGCCATATTGAGTTGATGGGATGAGTAACCAATCAGCATTTGCGAGGGCAGGAGAGAGTAGCTAAATGCCTATTGCAAGTACTAGAAGTTGATTCGTGGAACGGATCATCCGTCGTCCGGACAATCAGGTGATATCTATCTGTTTAAAGTTTATTAATGTACATTGTTTTCTGTCAAAGGACAAGTTTATCTTTGCCTTGGTCTGCAATATTTTTTATGCAGGGCAATTATTTATGACAAAAAGTGATATTATACCACGGGGATGGAGGCACGCCAATATCTTTTGGCACAGGTGGTCGTCGTTACTCAACGGACTCCCGCACCGGCTTACAACGCCGTGGCGGCCTCTCGCGACCGCGCCGGCTTACAATGTTGTGGCCGTCTTTCGCGACCACGCCGGTTTACAACAAAGAGGACAACTTACCTGTCCGCACCGATTTACAACGCTGAGGTTGGTTCATCTGTCTGTGCCGCCTCTGATGTTGCGGTCGTCCTTGTCGTCCGTCTCTCGCGGCCTGGTCTACATCAGCATACCGGGCCGCACCTGTCTGCATGAGCTGTTTATTGGGTATAACCAAGTCACAGCTTGGGTAGCCCGGTTTTCTTTCAAATTGGAGGCAAATTATCATCAACCGCCGTTTGCACTGGATGGCTCAAGGGGCAGGCGCACAAGTCGCCACCACTACAGTTTTGTTAACTTCAAATAGCCAGTTGGAAGGAACCATTGGCCGAGTTGTTGACACGGCTTATACAGATCATTTATAACCCACCGCAGTCACCTCAACCTTCTGTGGATTCACATCGTGTATCAACACCAATGATATACAACTTATGCCGGTTTATATCACGGTCAAATATGGAGAATCTCAAGCCAACTCCTTGAGTCGCCTTGAGACTCGGGGGCTACGATGACATGGCTCAGCAAATCTTGCCAGTTTCAGCAAATTTCAGAACCCCATGACGATGGAGGGAAAGATAACCCAGTCCCGGAGGTTACTGTTATTTGAAGGCCGTCAGAAAATTTCCCGCTTATAAAGTATATGACAGTTACAAAATCCTGGCTCAATGAAGAAGTTCCGGATCATCAGAAAGGATTTCGGTTTAAAATCCAGCTCAAGGGAAGTCAGTCTCACTGAAGCTCTCAAATATCCGATTTACAATCTGGTTCAAGGGAAATGTGTTCTCCCACAAAGCTCTGAAGCTCTCAAATCCGGTTTGAAAATGTCCAGTTCAAAAAGGAATTAACTTCTCGCAAATTCGAGTTTAAAGGCCGTCAGAAAATTTCCGGCTGAAAATGAAGATTCCGGTTTAATGTCCGGTTCAAGGGAAAGATGTCTCCCACAAAGCTTTGAAGCTCTCAATATCCGGTTCAAAATCACGGTTCAAGAAGGATTTATCTCTTTCAAAAAGTTAAAGGGTGCCAAAGAGGACCTACTGCCATGATGCGCGGTTCAAACATGGGTATCATGCCTTATTGGCTTATCATATTATTGATCACTTGGGGGCTTGGTCGTATCCGAACCATAGCTACACCTCTTGATCGGCGCAATGCCACAGCATCACTTGGGGGCTTGGTCGTATCCGAACCATAGCTACACCTCTTGATCGGCGCAATGCCACAGCATCACTTGGGGGCTTGGTCGTATCCGAACCATAGCTACACCTCTTGATCGGCGCAATGCCACAACATCACTTGGGGGCTTGGTCGTATCCGAACCACAGTCACACCTCTTGATCGGCGTAATGCCACAGCATCACTTGGGAGCTTGGTCGAACCCGAACCATAGCTACGCCTCTTGATCGGCGTAATGCCACAACATCACTTGGGGGCTTGGTCGAACCCGAACTATAGCAACCCCTCTTGATCGGCGTAATGCCACAACATCACTTGGGGCTTGGTCGAACCCGAACCATAACAACACCTCTTGATCAAATTTGGGGCCTGGCAGCCCGTGAAAAGCCTCGACTACAACGGTTTTATTTTCCTTTTGTTAAGTTTCTTTTTCTTTGATAAGATTTGTGATGTTTTTAAACCGGTGTTCATTAACCCGGCTTGACTTTCAACTACAAGTTGTTAGTATATGATCAGTCATAATCCGGAGATTATCAACCTGGTCTGGTTTTGACTACAAGTCGCCAGTATTATATATGGTTAATCCGGTGTTTATCACAACCCGGCATGGTTTTATCATAAACCAGCACAATATGGAAGGAGTTATCAGTACTCAAGATTGGGTTTATCACCCTTACTACAAAAAGTTGGTAAACCAACGATGTGATTCAATTTCACAGAAACAGGTTGAATAAAGCATGATTATAAATCACCGGCGTTTATTAACCCGGCCTGGCTTTCGACTATATGTCGCCAGTATGATGGTAAATTATCCGGTGTTTATTAAACCGGACTGGCTTTAAGACGATAAGTCGCCAGTATATGATGAGAAATTATCCGGTGTTTATTAAACCGTCCTGGCTTTGGACTATAAGTCGGCAGTATATATTTGGATTGCGCAATTGGAATCATGCGCTTATAAATCATTGGGTTATATTATTCAAATAGCCAAACTTGACTGAATTTTTATCATGATATTGAATGAATAAGGTTTTCATACCGGATTATATTATCTTGAATAGCCAACATGGCTAGATTTTATTATGGTTATTAATAACCGGTATTTTTGAGGTTTTCAAAGTCGCTTTAGCGCAATGGCTATTATTTTATCAAAGGATATGATTTATTCTACAATGGAAGGAATAGTCCCGAGTCGCTGCAGGCTTACGACCCGGCACTTGGGGGCTACATTATTCAAATTGATATTACATGCAAGTCTCATGTCGCTGCAAGCATGCACCATGACACTTGGGGGCTAATGCAAAGTCATTTTTTATTGGCCTTATTGAAGACCCGACTCATCGCATCATAATGAGCCGGCCCTTGGGGGCTACCAATTGCTCCTGTCAACAATTCAAGGTACACAAGTCTTAAAACCATTATATTGAAAGGTCCATTACTCAGTTGGTAAAGCACAAAGCTCCTAACCTTGTGGACGTGGGTTCAAGCCCCATGGTGGGGGTTACATTATATGATGTTCTTTTCAAAGAAGTATATATAAAGTACCAGCTCAATATTATCTTACTGAGCCGGCCCTTGGGGGCTACACGTTATTGTTCAAATCTACCTGATCATATTTATAAAGTCCCTACTCATTATTGCATAATGACCCAGCACTTGGGGGCTACATATATGGAGTATTCCGGTTTTAATAGTGGCTGAGATGAACAACATGGATTTCTTCAAAGTGGCAGTAATTATATGGAAACAAGTCTTAAGCCATCACTTTGTTCTGCTCAAGACTTGGGGGCTACATGTAATATGGATATAAGGGAGAAAAATCTTCAAATTCTCAGTTCTGAGCAAACCGGATTAACCCGGTGCCTGCAACAATTATGACCCGGCGTCGGTAACAATTATGACTCGGTGCCATCCATATTTACAAACCGGTAATATTAAACCGACAAGTTTTACATCTTCAAACCGGCTGAATATCAGATGAGTATTTCAAGACCCATATTTCTTAAACCGGCGCTTTGGAAGCCGACTCAAGTGGATTATTCTTCACAATATTTATCTGTGAGAAACCAATGTCAGCAAATTGAGTATGAAGCTGGCTTGTTGACCCGGATTTTCTAGAAGGAGGAAATGACAAGGACTTAAGGATGATCAGATGTAACATCCCAAAATTCTAAATTTTGGAATGTTAAAAATAACAGATAGATTGGATTGATTGTTTGATTGATTGACTGAAAGTGAGTGGAATTCGAAAACTTTTGAAAGTTAAATGAGAGGGAATAAAAGGACTTTCCCAAACTTTCATTTTGCTTTTATGATCTCCATGAATTCAGATTCTTTTCATCACAAAACCCTCGAGGGAAGATGACATGACTTCTTCCATTTATTTAAATGAAAAGGGGTGTTGAAAAGATTTGAATTTTATTTGAAAATATTTTTCATTTCTGACACTTTATGCAGCTCAATGATTTTCACGAGAGAAGATAAAATGACTTCTTCAAAACAAATGAAATATGAGTTGGGAGTTTCAAAGGATTTATTCAAAGTCCCGTTGCAATTATTTTTCAATATTGGAGTCATTTGAGTTTTATTCAAATTATTTTTCTCCAAAAATAAAATATACAGAAAATAGGGTAACATGATCCCTACATCAGAAAATTGGAGAGAAATAAATTTGAAATCATTTTGGTATTTAAAAAAAATGATTTTTATTGGATTTTATTAAGGCAGTAGCACTTTTTGCTTTATTTAAATTTGTGAGGATTTTATTTGACTTTCCAAAAATGTCCACGTTGTAGGAAATCTTTTTCTGAAAATTTTGATATATTATATGCCTATATAATATTTTTTTAATTATTTCGTTTTATTATTTTCTTTGTCTGAAAATGTTAAAAAAAAAACCTCCCCTCCGACTGGGCCGGCCCAGCTCCCAGGCCAGGCCGCGGCCCAGCCCAGCTCGCCCGTCACCCCCGCGCGACCGACTCCAGGCGGGAGTCCGCCGCCGCCACAGCTCGCCGGAGCCGTCTCCCCGCCGGACTCCTCCTCCCCTGCCCCCTCCCGCACGCCACCGTGCCGCCCCTCTCCCCCTATAAAGCCGCCGCCCAGGACCCCTCTCTCCTCTCTCCCCCCCCCCGCACCACCGGAAGCCGCCGCCGCCGGCGAGATCCCCCGCTCTGCCCCGCACTCCACCGCCGCCTCCGACCGCCGCCGGCGCCACCAGCGCACCCGCCGCCCCGCGCCGCCTCTCCCCGTGCGCCTCGCCGTCATCCCCGTTGACCGGAGCCGCCAACGCCGCGCCCCGCCGTCGCCGGAGTTCATCGGCGCCGCCTTCGGTTTTCTCGCCAAAAACCGCCGCGAACCGGTATAACCCGATCCTTTTTTTTACTTTACGGTTTTTCTTTTTAGTCCGGTTTAGTTTTTTTGTTAGATCTATTCAATGAACGTTCTCTGTTTAGAACTAGTTAGCGAGCGTTCGCTATTTAGCTTTTTCTTTTTCTGTTAGTTTTATTCAGGGACTTTTTTGTAGATGTTTTATTTACAATTTAGCCCCTGGACTTCAAACCTCCACATCTTTTTACTCGTTTGTCCAAATCCAACGAAACCAACGCCCACGCCTTCGTTATGATCTCCTCTATCCAGTAAAACAACTTAAACATGTTTTTCAAAATTTAAAATTTGTTTTCAAACAGATTTGAATTTGAATCTTCTTTTGATCATAACTTGAGTTTCGTAACCCCGATTTAGTTGATTCTTTTTGCAAATCGAAGCTCTTGACCTAAACTTTCTGATAAGGCCAAATTCATATAATTTTGGTATTGTTAGAAATTGTTTTATGTTGCAAGAGTTATTTGCTTGGTTTTGATGTTTCCGAATCGTCTTCTTCGTTCTTCTCAATCTTTTGAGTGATTGCTTATGTGTGGTTACTATTGCTTGCTCTCGATAGAATGACCGGAGTGTGATGAGTAGATCTATCAAGAGTTTTGAGTGCGAATCATCTTCATCAACATTGCAGGCAAGTAACACTTTGATCATACCCCGTTCATACCCAGTTTTATTGCATTAGATCTATTCTTTCAAACACATTGCATGATTAGGATCTAATAAACTGTGGGTATTGGGAAGTAGCTGAGGTAGTACCTATTACCTGTTTTTCTATCAAACCCTTGGGAGTTACTTCTACGTTGCTTTTATTATTGCCATGCTATGCTCGTAGATGTGGATTGGGTTTGAGTCAAATTCATGACAGATGTGAGATTGTTAATTAATGGTTTACTTAAGGTGGCAACTTAAACTCACATCTGGGTGCATTGAGGTACCTGGGTATTCCAGGATTGCCTGTTTTTCTTTTGGACCGCCACCCAGGTTCAAAGGGATCATGAGATTTTTCATGCTAGAAACTTCCGTGTGCAGCCGCAAGCTATTATGGGCTCTAGCATAGTTGATTAAGTTGTGTGAACTCTTACAGTGGTAGACTAGCAGATGTTGGGGAAAGTAGGTGTAACGATCTACCCATACGTAAGGTGCAAACACTTCTGAAAGACTGTGTCTTGGTCATCCGTTACTCAAACACCATGTAGTGCGAGTAATCCAACGGAGGAGATCAAGTCTTGTGGGAAAAGTGCACAAACCTCTGCAGAGTGTACAAACTAATCATGGTTAGCCGTGTCCCCGGTTATGGACATCTTGAGTATCTAGTTCTTGGATTATCCCGTTGATCTCATCATGTTACTTTAATTAATATTGTTGGGTTCATGATGATACTTAATTGGGATTGAGATGCTGTTAACCATCTCAATGTTTCACAACCACCATGATAGTTAAATAAAATTTATTCCTTTCAAGTAGGGAAAAACTGGCTTTTCGCAAAAACATTATAACCATAGAGCTTTTCCACCAGCCATATATGCATGTAGTGATAGCCTTTGTTCATCATTTCTCTATGGTGTGAATTTGCCAGTACATTTAATGTACTGACCCGTTTTCGGGCTGCAACGTTTCATGTTGCAGGATATCTTACGACGAGTAAGAGATACGTTAGGGTTACGATTTCTACACTCAACTTTGCCGTTGGTGTTGATGGGAATCCACAACCTTGTTACTTCCGCTATTTGGATTGAGGTAATGGTATTTACGTTATTTTTATACATGTGATTTACCTCTGTTATAAATCCTCGAGTACTGTGTGTGTCAGCATACCGATCCAGGGATGACACTTAAACACAGAGACTTGATCCATTCGGGTCGGGTCGCTACAAGATGGTATCAGAGCACATGTTGACTGTAGGACGTGACCCTAGAAACCGGCAAGCCCATAGGAAGGATTTTCTCTAAAACTTTCCTTTTCAAAAAGATCTTTTACCTCTCTTCTCTTATGAGCTTATTCAAATATTCCCTTTTAGTGAGACCATACCCCTTTTTCATTTTGACCACTCGAAGATTCGACTGATGAGACCACTCCAAGAAGTAACCACTTGGAAAGAATTTAAGTGGACTCTACAAAGATCTCGTCTTGTGTCCCAGAAATTGAAGCCTTATGGAAAGGATATGAAGGAACCTTGTGCATACAAGCCTTGTGGAGACATAGGACACAACCATAAGGAACACAAGGATGAATGCCCAAATTGTGAAGGAAGCCACCCAGCTGAAGAATGCCCAACTCGGCAGATCACTTGTTTCTTGTGTGAAGGGACTACCCACTACCCTGCTCAGTGTCACATCTACCCCATGGTACAAAGGACTATCCAGCCGAAGAAAGAAGCAATGAAAAGAGCCCACATGGAAATTTTAGAGGAATCTGTGATGAAGGAAGAGGTGGAGGACACACCCAAAGAAGAACCAATTAAACCCTGCATCAAGTCATGCTATTCATGTGGAGAAGAAGGACACATCTCCCAAAATTGTCTGAATGGGGATTTAGTAGAATTCCCGATAGAGGAAGTAGAGTATGACTCACAAGAAATAGAAGCCCTGATTGGAACGGAAAAGTCCAGGAAGAGAAATAGATTGGATCCCAGGAACAACCCAATTTCTACAAAGAGAGACCTGAGTCATATCACATGTTACAGGTGCAAAAATTCAGGACACTACTTCAGTGATTGCCCAAAAAGGGAAGATGAGGACCCCAGGAGGTTGTATAATCACAAGGAAACCTCGAGATATGTCAGAAGTAATATGTTTCCGTTGTGATGAAGCAGGGCACCTTGCCAGGGAATGCCCCAAGGAGATGAAGACTTGTGATAAATAGTTGAGTGCAACGAGAAACGTAGTAGTAGTGTGGACATTTCTTTTATTAGTGAAGAGTCAGATTGAGGCATGTAATGGAATGAAGGAGTTTGTAATATTTGAGAATCAATAAAGTTAGCATCATTGATGCTGATTTGGATTTTATGAGTTGTTACTCTATGAAGAAAGATTTTGACCATTTTCGAGGATATGAGAAATATGGTCTATGGAAGATTGTGCATTTTAAGGGTGGTAGTACCCTGTGAGGAAACTTGACCCTTGGAAAAGGTAATGATATTCCACGAAGTGGATTTCGAACAAAATAAGTATGAGTTTTATCTCGACATGTTGGATACCCCAAGAATATGAGGGTATGGAGTATTACTGGATGTAAAGGACGTAGTCTATGGAATTGGAGACAGAGCATCTCTTTGTGTGTTCCCTCTGCAAGGAGTTCAACTATTTGGAGTTAAGGGAAAGTAAGCCCCGAGATTTGTAGGACCATACCGAGTTTTGGAGCGTATGGGAGAAGTGGCCAACAAGTTGGAGTCACCCGAAGGACTGTCAGGAGTTCATAATGTGTTTCACGTTCCCGGCTGAAGAAGTGCCATGCACAGATGGCCAATATTTCCCCTGTAAGAATGCTTGACCCTAGAAAGGATAATGATGTTCCACGAAGTGGAGTATGGACTTCATAAGTATAAGTTTTTATCTCGGTATGTGGGAAATCCCACAAGAAAGAAGAGATAAATTATTATTGGATATAAAGGAGGTATGATGTTGGAAATATGGATCAATGGAAATTCCATGATGAGTCTGAGTAATCATGTCCTAGTTTGGTGCCAATAGAAGGAAGGAAGACAGTACAATTGGATGTATTTAAGAATACCAGGAAGTTGGATGTTGGATTAAGGATCAGTTGCCCGATGATAAGTTCAAGGAATTACAAGTGATGAGACGGGCCATAACCCACAGGCCCCAGGACCTGCCAAGAAGCAAGCACACTCTTGTTGAAGGGAAGACCCTGGAAGAAGTTACGATTTTATCGACAGACGATCTTATAGGAATTACGCAAAACCTGAGAGTTGTGAAGGAACGATAGATGTTTGTTTGGCTTGCAGAATCCATGGATTTATCCGAACTTGGTTCGTCGACAAGAGAAATTCTGCAATGCTTGCGAGGTTGACCGAGTGTTAGAATGCGAGATTCGCTAAACCATATACAAGGTAATGATTTGGGTGCGGGATGGATTGATCACCATACCGACTTACTCTTATTGTTTGCTTTGCTATACGGGATGGTAAATCTGAGTGACTTACCTATAGTAGAGAGACGACGACCAAACCTTGTTTGAACCTTAGAATGGTATAAGAATGTTTCCCCTTGTACACGGCAGTTGATGCCAATCGTAGGTTATACTGTGAGGACCAACCAGACCCATTTCCTGCAGGAGAAACCATAAATCGTTGACCACCATGAGATATCGATAGTTGTTTAGTTTTGGCGCCAGGCCCGTCAGCTAAGAAGACCGAGTCATGGAAGAACCTTACCAAGATGAAAGGACAGAAGAATTGAGGAAAAAGGTTATGCCACTACCGGAAGAGCCCAGAGAAGGAATTTTCCGAGAATCTGAGAAGACTGACACTGTCAAAGATGGATGGAGTATATGAGTTTGGATGGAACCGTAACCATGCTTCTAAGGGTGGTAGCACCCCAGACCCCCTGTGATGATCAATGGATTTTGAGAAGACCCCAAACCCTAACCTTTTTCTTTCTAGCCTCTCCGAATCTCGAGGACGAGATTCATTTTAAGGGTGGTAGGTTTGTAACATCCCAAAATTCTAAATTTTGGAATGTTATAAATAACAGATAGATTGGATTGATTGTTTGATTGATTGACTGAAAGTGAGTGGAATTCGAAAACTTTTGAAAGTTAAATGAGAGGGAATAAAAGGACTTTCCCAAACTTTCATTTTGCTTTTATGATCTCCATGAATTCAGATTCTTTTCATCACAAAACCCTCGAGGGAAGATGACATGACTTCTTCCATTTATTTAAATGAAAAGGGGTGTTGAAAATATTTGAATTTTATTTGAAAATATTTTTCATTTCTGAAACTTTATGCAACTCAATGATTTTCACGAGAGAAGATAAAATGACTTCTTCAAAACATATGAAATATGAGTTGGGAGTTTCAAAGGATTTATTCAAAGTCCCGTTGCAATTATTTTTAAATATTGGAGTCATTTGAGTTTTATTCAAATTATTTTTCTCCAAAAATAAAATATACAGAAAATAGGGTAACATGATTCCCTACATCAGAAAATTGGAGAGAAATAAATTTGAAATCATTTTGGTATTTTAAAAAAATGATTTTTATTGGATTTTATTAAGGCAGTAGCACTTTTTGCTTTATTTAAATTTGTGAGGATTTTATTTGACTTTACAAAAATGTCCACGTTGTAGGAAATCTTTTTCTGAAAATTTTGATATATTATATGCCTATATAATATTTTTTTAATTATTTCGTTTTATTAATTTCTTTGTCTGAAAATGTTTAAAAAAACAAAAAAAACCTGCCCTCCGACTGGGCCGGCCCAGCTCCCAGGCCAGGCCGCGGCCCAGCCCAGCTCGCCCGTCACCCCCGCGCGACCGACTCCAGGCGGGAGTCCGCCGCCGCCACGGCTCGCCGGAGGCGTCTCCCCGCCGGACTCCTCCTCCCCTGCCCCCTCCCGCACGCCACCGTGCCGCCCCTCCCCCCCTATAAAGCCGCCGCCCAGGACCCCTCTCTCCTCTCTCCCCGCCGCGCCACCGGAAGCCGCCGCCGCCGGCGAGATCCGCCGCTCTGCCCCGCACTCCACCGCCGCCTCCGACCGCCGCCGGCGCCACCAGCGCACCCGCCGCCCCGCGCCGCCTCTCCCCGTGCGCCTCGCCGTCATCCCCATTGACCGGAGCCGCCAACGTCGCGCCCCGCCGTCGCCGGAGTTCATCGGCGCCGCCTTCGGTTTTCTCGCCAAAAACCGCCGCGAACCGGTATAACCCGATCCCTTTTTTTTACTTTATGGTTTTTCTTTTTAGTCCGGTTTAGTTTTTTTGTTAGATCTATTCAATGAACGTTCTCTGTTTAGAACTAGTTAGCGAGCGTTCGCTATTTAGCTTTTTCTTTTTCTGTTAGTTTTATTCAGGGACTTTTTTGTAGATGTTTTATTTACAATTTAGCCCCTGGACTTCAAACCTCCACATCTTTTTACTCGTTTGTCCAAATCCAACGAAACCAACGCCCACGCCTTCGTTATGATCTCCTCTATCCAGTAAAACAACTTAAACATGTTTTTGAAAATTTAAAATTTGTTTTCAAACAGATTTGAATTTGAATCTTCTTTTGATCATAACTTGAGTTTCGTAACCCCGATTTAGTTGATTCTTTTTGCAAATCGAAGCTCTTGACCTAAACTTTCTGATAAGGCCAAATTCATATAATTTTGGTACTGTTAGAAATTGTTTTATGTTGCAAGAGTTATTTGCTTGGTTTTGATGTTTCCGAATCGTCTTCTTCGTTCTTCTCAATCTTTTGAGTGATTGCTTATGTGTGGTTACTATTGCTTGCTCTCGATAGATTGACCGGAGTGTGACGAGTAGATCTATCAAGAGTTTTGAGTGCGAATCATCTTCATCAACATTGCAGGCAAGTAACACTTTGATCATACCCCGTTCATACCCAGTTTTATTGCATTAGATCTATTCTTTCAAACACATTGCATGATTAGGATCTAATACACTGTGGGTATTGGGAAGTAGTTGAGGTAGTACCTATTGTCTGTTTTCTATCAAACCCTTGGGAGTTACTTCTACGTTGCTTTTATTATTGTCATGCTATGCTCGTAGACGTGGATTGGGTTTGAGTCAAATTCATGACAGATGTGAGATTGTTAATTAATGGTTTACTTAAGGTGGCAACTTAAACTCACATCTGGGTGCATTGAGGTACCTGGGTATTCCAGGATTGCCTGTTTTTCTTTTGGACCGCCACCCAGGTTCAAAGGGATCATGAGATTTTTCATGCTAGAAACTTCCGTGTGCAGCCGCAAGCTATTATGGGCTCTAGCATAGTTGATTAAGTTGTGTGAACTCTTACAGTGGTAGACTAGCAGATGTAGGGGAAAGTAGGTGTAACGGTCTACCTATACGTAAGGTGCAAACACTTCTGAAAGACTGTGTCTTGGTCATCCGTTACTCAAACACCATGTAGTGCGAGTAATCCAACGGAGGAGATCAAGTCTTGGGGGAAAAGTGCACAAACCTCTGCAGAGTGTACAAACTAATCATGGTTAGCCGTGTCCCCGGTTATGGACATCTTGAGTATCTAGGTCTTGGATTATCCCGTTGATCTCATCATGTTACTTTAATTAATATTGTTGGGTTAATGATGATACTTAATTGGGATTGAGATGCTGTCAACCATCTCAATGTTTCACAACCACCATGATAGTTAAATAAAATTTATTCCTTTCAAGTAGGGAAAAACTGGCTTTTCGCAAAAACATTATAACCATAGAGCTTTTCCACCAGCCATATATGCATGTAGTGATAGCCTTTGTTCATCATTTCTCTATGGTGTGAATTTGCCAGTACATTCAATGTACTGACCCGTTTTCGGGCTGCAACATTTCATGTTGCAGGATATCTTACGACGAGTAAGAGATACATTAGGGTTACGATTTCTACACTCAACTTTGCCGTTGGTGTTGATGGGAATCCACAACCTTGTTACTTCCGCTATTTGGATTGAGGTAATGGTATTTACGTTATTTTTATACATGTGATTTACCTCTGTTATAAATCCTCGAGTACTGTGTGTGTCAGCATACCGATCCAGGGATGACACTTAAACACAGAGACTTGATCCATTCGGGTCGGGTCGCTACATCAGATGCCGGTTTACAAGAATTCACCCGGAGCATAATCTATCAAATTTGTTCTTATGTTTGTTTTACAGGATCAGTTTAACATGGATAAATCCAAATTAAACTGGGGGCTAATGTCGGGGATATACCCCGCGATGCAAACTGGCCGGAGGGATAACCCGGCCGGACTTGGCGGTTTACTTAAGACCCGGCTGAGACTTGACGATTCACTGGCGACCCGTTTGGACCTGGCGGTTTACGATTCATTGGTAATCCGGTAGGCGGGTCAAAGGAGCGACAAAACCCGGTGGCCCAACGGGCGGTTCATGAAGGCCGATTCATACTATGGTGGGCCGGTTTACAAGGAAAGGCGTGAGGAATATTTGTCTTACAAGGAGTTAAGACCAGGACTTGTATCCGGTTTGTATTAGAGATAGACTAGTCCTAATCCTAATAGGACTCCCCATGTAACCCGCCCCTTCAACATATATAAGGAGGGGTAGGGCTCCCCAAAGAGGGACATGCAACAATCAATAATCTCTAGGGCTAAACACAATTAGAGGAGAGCCGGTTTACGGCGACTCCCTCATGAGCGTAATGAGATCTAGCCTCAAACAACATGTAGGGTTATTACCGGATGATGTTTCCCGGGGCACAAAGCTGTCTAAATCCTTGTCTTGTGTTGCGTCTCTCGATTCCGCTCAACCCCTCTCAAGCTACTACATAGATGCGCTGGCCTCACGACTAAGTCCTCACCCTAGGACATCTGCCGTGACAAATCCATGACAGTGATCGAAGATTGTTCGGAGTCACGGATGAGATCACGGACATGACGAGGAGTCTCAAAATGGTCGAGAGGTAAATATTGATATATTGGATGATAGTATTCAGACACCAGAATGGTTCCGCCGTGTTTCGGGTTTTATCAGAGTACCGGGGGGTTACCGGAACCCCCGGGGGAAAGATATGGGCCTTATGGGCCATAGAGGGGAGGGGAGGCAGCCCACAAGGGTTGCTCCCCCCCATGGGAGTCATAATTGGAAAAGGGGAGGGGCATGGCCCCTTTCCTTCTCCTCCTCCTAATCCTTCCCCCTTTCCTCTTCTGGTAAAAGGAAAAGGGGTCGAATTGGAATAGGGGTCCAAGTGGGACTCCTCCGACTTGGCGCGCCCTAGGCTGGCCTCCTCCCCTCTCCCTCCTTTATATACGGGGGCAGGGGGAACATCTAAGCACATCAATTGTTTCTTAGCCATGTGCGGTGCCCCCCTCCACCGTTTACTCCTCTGGTCTTATTTGTCGTAGTGCTTAGGCGAAGCCCTGCGTGGATCACATCACCATCACCGTCACCACACCATTGTGCTGACGAAATTCGCCCTCGACACTTTGATGGATCAAGGGTTTGAGGGACGTCATCGAGCTGAACATGTGCAGGACTCGGAGGTGCCGTACGTTCGGTGCTTAATCGATTGAATCGAGAAGACGTTCTACTACATCAATCGCGTTAAGTTAACGCTTCCGCTTTTGGTCTACGAGGGTACGTGGATGCACTCTCCCCCTCTCGTGCCTATGCATCTCCTAGATAGATCTTGCATGATCATAGGAATTTTTTGAAATTGCATGCTACGTTCCCCAACACAATACGTAAACGGCACCTGCACACAAATAAGAAATACTCGCAACCCGACGTATTAGAGGGGTTGTCAAACCCTTACGGGTAACGGCGCCAGAAACTGGCAAACGAACGTGAATAAATTATAGTAGATTGATAGATCGAACGCCAAATAAAATAAATAAGAATAAATTGCAGCAAGGTATTTTTGTATTTTGGGGTGTAATTGATCGGAAAATAAAAGCAAAGGAATATAGATCGCAAAGGCAAATAATATGAGAAAGAGACCCGGGGGCCGTATGTTTCACTAGTGGCTTCTCTCGATGAATATAGCAAACGGTGGGTAAACAAATTACTGTTGGGCAATTGATAGAACTTCAAATAATCATGATGATATCCACGCAATCATTGGTACGCGTCGGTGCTATAGAAATGGTTTTTAACCCCTTTCCGCGACGACATTTGGAACCATCTCCTAGTGAGTGAGGGTGATAGGGGGGTCCTTCCCACACGACCCAGAAACCGTCGGGGATATGCCCTCCTGGCACACATGCTCGGCAAAATGAGGTCGTGTGCGAACGGCGAGTGCTCAAATACGCAAATACGTACAGTAGAGCTAAAAAAATACAATCATACAGGCGAAATTGTTTCCGGTCGCAAGTACATCCCACACAGTCAGTCTTCGCTAAACGTTTCTGTTCGTATGTACATGCCACACAGTCGCTCCAAGGAAAACGTTTCCGTTCATAGGTACATCACACACAATTTTCCCCCTTAAATCATTTGTGATAGCGTTGCCATTGCACACGATATTAACAATTTTATCGTTTGTGTTATTGAATGCATCACACATGGTGCGTAGAAGAAACTGTGTGGCAAAGGCTGTCCATCACACATAGTTTTTATGTGGTAAATTTTTGCGCAAGGTGGCCTAACGCAAACAGTTTTCAAGAGAAGGTCGTGTGTGATTGTTCATTAATCCAACACGGTTTATTCCTAGAAATTGTGTGCGCTGCCTGAGGTCATCGCCCACGGTATTTTCTCAAAAACCGTTTGCAATAGCAAAACCCAATTAGCAGGCTAATTGTCCTATTATTAATAATCCATTTATTAATCTAATTGACATTCATATTAAGCACATAATATATTTCATTTCCATATTAGGGAAGTAGGATTTCATAATTGAAATACATCAGAGTAGAACATGATATAGCTTCAGCACTCAGCTACCCCATTACACAACTGCACCAGCACCAAGTTTCACATACAACATGTAGAACCTTTAGAAACTAGCATCATAGACGGTATATAGACAGATGCATCTCATCTGGAAAACTGCTGAAGCGGAAGGCGAATATTGAGCCTTCATTCATGTTGAAGGTCTTTGCAACTTTAGGCCAGTGCCTGTGGATGATTGACCGTCCGTCCTTCGTCCTCAACACTTCAATATTGAACCGTGGGTGTTGTATGAAAACCTTCCTCGCCTCCTGACCATAGAGGTAGTTTGAGAGGTAATCATCAGTGAACTGCTTCGGAAAGGCCTGAAAACAAGGATGTGCATAAATATCTTCTCTATATTGGAAATGGGGAAAAGGAATAAAAAGGCAAGGTATAATAGTTAGTACCATCTTGTAGTGACCTGATGTCTTCTTCATTGTGTAGACAAAGATCTTGTCGTTTTTTGTTGCTAATTTCTTTATCCTAACAATCTTTTTGAGATTCTTGACTTGATTGATATTCATGGACAACTCATTTCCCCATATGCAAAAACGGTCGAACAGTGGGTCAAAACCTCTGACAGCAGGACCTACATGTGCAAGACCAAATTGTTAAAAACTTAAATATTAGAATGGTTCCTGCAATTGCACAATAATGTGCTATTAGACAATGGACCATGCACGTGTAGTTAACTGAACACCACAACAAATGAACCAAACGTTAACTAAGCACCACATTGCACAATATAACATACTCCTAATAGAAGATCAGATAGTTAACCAAACCAAGCATGCTTAACAACTTCTAAATATAGCAATTGTATTTGTTTCTCATGTATTTATTACAACGAAATTCAATTTATTTCTCATCTGGTATACAATAACAGAATGCACCCAAAAAAATTGAACATCGCATTGCAGAATTGAACCAAGCAGATAACTAAACACCACAACAAATGAACCAAACGTTAACTGAGCACCACATTGCACAATATAACATACTCCTAATAGAAGATCAGAGAGTTAAACAAACCGAGCATGCTTAACAACTTGGAAATATAGCAATTGTATTTGTTTCTCATGTATTTAGTACATCCAAATTCGATTTATTTCTCACATGGTATACAATAACAGAATGCACCCACAACAACTGAACATCACATTGCAGAATTGAACCAAACAGTTAACTAAACACCACAACAAATGGACCAAACGTTAACTGAGCACCACATTGCACAATAAAACATAATCCTAATAGAAGATCAGACAATTAATCAAACCAAGCACGCTTGACAACTTGGAAAATTGCACCCTGAAGAATTGAATATCACATTTGCACAATTGAACCAAACAGTTAACTGGACACCACATTGCACGACATCTAGAACATATACACTAGAGCAGAAGATTGCATGGTAAAAGTAGATAGCACAATTCACTAGAATTTGTTAAGGAAAGGCAGTAGCTAGCAAACTGAACATTGGTCCTTATAGTGAGCTAATAAGACAACGTACTCCTCATTGTCGGAGATGTCGATGACGATTGGCTCCTTGGACATGGAAGAGGGCGATGCCTCCTCTTCGTGGGTGCCCTCGTCATAGTGGTGAGTTTCCTGAGCCGCTCCGGCCACGAACTGTCGTTTAAAGCAGCCAACCGCGTCGCGACGTCGGCGCGCGAGGCGTCGACGGTGGCCTCGACAGCGAGGTGCTCTTCCGAGATCTGGGCGTCGGCACGAATGGCAGCCATCGCGACCTCATCCGCGCATGCGTCCATGATTTGCTTCTCCGCTGCCAAATGCTCCTTGAGATCCTGGCTATACTGCGTGCACCATGGCTTGGGGCGGCGCTTATTTGGTGGAGGGTTCGGTGATTTGGGTGGAAGGTGTCACGCTCGCGCCGGCGATCGGGGCATGTGGGATGTGGAAGGAGAACAAGGATGGGGGTCGGGTGTGGATTACCTGCCTGGATAGGCGAGGCCGAGCAGCGTGAAGGACGGTCGCCAGCGAGGAGGCAGCGCTGCAAGCAAGGAGTGAAGGTTTAACCTTGGAAAAGAAGGCGGAAACAGGTGAAATGTGGCTTTTGGTAAGGGGGAGGGGGCGGGGAGGTAGATATTTCCGCGGAAGCCGAAAATTTGGAATCGCTTCAGCGAAAAAACTGGCGCGCAACGTGTTATCAGACACGGTGCCTTCTTCAGAGCGGGTTGTGGAATGTAGCCGTCGCACCTTCTCGCATAATCCGACGGTGCTCCAAGATATTTTGTGCTGCATCACACACAGTTCTTGATAATAAACTGTGTGGGATCTACTTGATTTTTTGTCTTGATTCGAATTACATAATGGGGCCACAACAGCAATGGACGGTGTTTGAATTACTAGACATTTTATCAGCAGTGAACATGCAACTATATGTGTGTCCTAAAAAAATTGGAATTATCCAGGGTTCGTTTGCAAATTTTATACATTAAATTGGTTTTCTAGCCATTTCAGGCGCACAATTCAAAATTAAAGCACATGCACATGCTCCGGTGCACCAACATGTGTTGTAAAATCATATATGTGTCCATGGGTTTATGCTTATATCCCATGCAAGAAATGTGGATGAATTTCGAACACCACGGCACCATGGCTCTCCGGCCAATGTTAACGTACCTTCTTTTGTAATTCTAGTAAATCCAAAACCCGTCTGAAATTCATGAACCTTGGCATGCTATCGTGGAATGGCATCAACATGCTGGGGTAAAAATATTGTCCCATTTGGGGCGGGTTGTGGTATAATCTTCTCACAAACCAGAGCCTCTCACAAGAAAGCCTCATGGTTCCGTTAGGGAAACGTGTCACCTTTGTGGACAAAACGATATTCGTCGCCTCTTCTTCCTTTCAATTTTTTTCCTGGTGTCAACATAGAACAACAGGGGTGTTGTGTTAAATTTTGGATTTTTTGGGGATCGTTTGGACATTTTTATACGTTAATTGAGTTTTCTAGGCATTTATGTACATAATTCAAAATTGAACTACATGCACATGCTCCATCCATAAAAACAGGTTGCAAAATCAAATGTTTGTCCTTGATTGCAAGATTAGCTCACATGCAAGAAATGAGAACGAATGTCAAACACCTTGACACTGTCGCTCGGCCGCTAACTTGAGATAAATGGTTTTAAAATTATAGTAAATCAAAAACTCGTCTGAAATTCATGAAACTTGACATGATATGATGGAACAGTAGCGACATGCCGTGGTAAAAAATTTGTCCCATTTGGGGGCAGGTGTGGGTATAAGCTTCTCGCAAACCAGAGATTCTCTCACAACAAGCCTGATGGTTTTAGTAGGGTATGTGCCACCTTGGGGGACGAAATGATATCTGTTGCCTCTTCTTACTTTCAAAATGTTTCTCGTGTCAACATAGAACAACACGAGTGTTGTGTCAATTTTTGGGATTTTTCGAGGTTCGCTTGGACATTTTTACGCATTAACTGAGTTTTCTATGCATTCATGTGCATAATTCAAATTTGAACTATCACATGCTCTAATGCATATAAATTAGTTGAAAATTCAAATTTGTCCCCTTGCTTGCATGCTTAGGTCCCATGCAAGAAATGGGAATGAATGTCAAACACCCTGCCGCCGTCACTCGGCCGCAAACATTGAGATACCTGGTTTTTAAATTCTAGGAAATCCGACGCTCGTCTGAAATTCGTGAAACTTGGCATGCTATCAAGGAGCGGCATCAACATGCCGTGGTAAATATTTTGTCCCATTTGTGGCAGGTTTGGGGATATACTTCTCACAAACCAGAGCTTCTCACAACAAGCCTGATGGTTTCGGTAGGGAACGTCCCACCTTTGGGGACGAAACGATATCCATTGCCTCTTATTGCTTTCAAATTTTTTCTCGTGTCAACATAGAACAACAGGAGTGTTGTGTCAATTTTTGGCATGTTTCGGGGTTCGCTTGGACATTTTTATGCATTAATTGAGTTTTCAATGCATTTATGTGCATAATTAAAATTTGAACTACATGCACATGCTCTAATGCATATAAATTGGTTGAAAATTCATATTAGTGTCCTTGGTTGCATGCTTAGGTCCCATGCAAGAAATGAGAATGATTGTCAAATAACCTGCCACGGTCACTCGGCCGCAAACATTGAGATACCTGGTTTTTAAATTCTAGTAAATCCAAAACTCGTCTAAAATTAATGAAACTTGCAATGCTATCATGGAGCGGCATCAACATGTCGTGGTAAAATTTTTGTCCCATATGAGGCTGGTTTGGGTATAAGTTCCTCACAAACCAGACATTCTCACAATAAGCCTGATAGTTTCGGTAGGGAACGTCCCACCTTTGGGGACGAAACGATATCCGCTGCCTCTTATTGCATTCAAAAAATTTCTAGTGTCAACATAGAACAACAGGAGTGTTGTGTTACAATTTGGAATTTTTTGGGGTTCGTCTGGACATTTTTAAACATTAACTGGGGTTTCTAGGCATTTTATGTGCATAATTCAAATTTGAACTACATGCACATGCTCCAGTGCATATAAATTGGTTGGAAAATCAAATCTGTGTCCTTGGGTGCATGCTTAGGTCCCATGCAAGAAATGGGAATGAATTTCAAACACCAGGGCACCGTTGATTGCCGGCAAAACATTGAGATACTTTGTTTTTAAATTCTAGTAAGTCCAAAACTCGTCTGAAATTCATCAAACTTGGCATGCTATCATGGAATGGCACCCGACATGCTGTGGTATTTTTCGTGTCCATTTTGAGAGAAGGCGCAACTCCATACTGATGGACTTTTGGAATCACTTGATTATGAATCACTTGGTACTTGCGAACCATGCCTCATGGGCAAGATGACTAAAACGCCGTTCTCCGGAACAATGGAGTGAGCAACAGATTTGTTGGAAATCATACATACTGATGTATGTGGTCCGATGAATATTGAGGCTCGCAGCGGGTATCGTTATTTTCTCACCTTCATAGATGATTTGAGCAGATATGGGTATATCTACTTAATGAAACATAAGTCTGAAACATTTGAAAAGTTCAAAGAATTTCAGAGTGAAGTGGAAAATCATCGTAACAAGAAAATAAAGTTTCTATGATCTGATCGTGGAGGAGAATATTTGAGTTACGAGTTTGGTCTTCATTTGAAACAATGCAGAATAGTTTCGCAACTCACGCCACCCGGAACACCACAGCGTAATGGTGTGTCCGAACGTCATAATCGTACTTTACTAGATATGGTGCGATCTATGAAGTCTCTTACTGATTTACCGCTATTGTTTTGGGGTTATGCTTTAGAGATGGCTGCATTCATGTTAAATAGGGCACCATCTAAATCCATTGAGACGACGCCTTATGAACTGTGGTTTGGCAAGAAACCAAAGTTGTCGTTTCTTAAAGTTTGGGGCTGCGATGCTTATGTGAAAAAGCCTCAACCTGATAAGCTCGAACCCAAATCGAAAAATGTGTCTTCATAGGATACCCAAAGGAGACTGTTGGGTACACCTTCTATCACAGATCCAAAGGCAAGACATTTGTTGCTAAAAATGGATCCTTTCTAGAGAAGGAGTTTCTCTCGAAAGAAGTGAGTGGGAAGAAAGTAGAACTTGATGAGGTAACTATACCTGCTCCCTTATTGGAAAATAGTTCATCACAGAAACCGGTTCCTGTGACACCTACACCAATTAGTGAGGAAGCTAATGATATTGATCAAGAAACTTCAGATCAAATTACTACTGAACCTCGTAGGTCAACCAGAGTAAGATCCGCACCAGAGTCGTACGGTAATCCTATTCTGGAGGTCATGTTACTTGACCATGGCGAACCTACGAACTATGAAGAAGCGATGGTGAGCCCAGATTCCGCAAAATGGCTTGAGGCCCTGAAATCTAAGGTGGATCCATGTATGAGAACAAAGTGTGGACTTTGGTTGACATGCCCGATGATCGGCTAGCCATAGAGAATAAATGGATCTTCAAGAAGAAGACTGACGCTGATGGTAATGTTACTGTCTACAAAGCTCGACTTGTTGCGAAAGGTTTTCAACAAGTTCAAGGGGTTGACTATGATGAGACTTTCTCACCCGTAGCGATGCTTAAGTCTGTCCGAATCATGTTAGCAATTGCCGCATTTTATGATTATGAAATTTGGCAAATGGATGTCAAAACCGCATTCCTGAATGGATTTCTAGAAGAAGAGTTGTATATGATGCAACCAGAAGGTTTTGTCGATGCAAAAGGTGCTAACAAAGTGTGCAAGCTCCAGCGATCCATTTATGGACTGGTGCAAGCCTCTCGAAGTTGCAATAAATGTTTTGATAGTGTGATCAAAGCATATGGTTTTATACAGACTTTTGGAGAAGCCTGTATTTACAAGAAAGTGAGTGGGAGCTCTGTAGAATTTCTAATATTATATGTGGATGACATATTGTTGATTGGAAATGATATAGAATTTCTGGATAGCATAAAAGGATACTTGAATAAGAGTTTTTCAATGAAAGACCTCGGTGAAGCTGCTTATATATTGGGCATCAACATCTATAGAGATAGATCAAAACGCTTAATTGGACTTTCACAAAGCACATACCTTGATAAAGTTTTGAAGAAGTTCAAAATGGATCAAGCAAAGAAAGGGTTCTTGCCTGTGTTACAAGGTGTGAAGTTGAGTCAGACTCAATGCCCGACCACTGCAGAAGATAGAGAGAAAATGAAAAGTGTTCCCTATGCTTCAGTCATAGGCTCTATCATGCATGCAATTCTGTGTACCAGACTTGACGTGTGCCTTGCTATTAGTTTAGCAGGGAGGTACCAAAGTAATCCAGGAGTGGATCACTGGACAGAGGTCAAGAACATCCTGAAATACCTGAAAAGGACTAAGGATATGTTTCTTGTTTATGGAGGTGACAAAGAGCTCGTCGTAAATGGTTACGTCGATGCAAGCTTTGACACTAATCCGGATGATTCTAAATCGCAAACTGGATACGTGTTTATATTGAACGGTGGAGCTGTAAGTTGGTGCAGTTCTAAACAAAGCGTCGTGGCGGGATGTACATGTGAAGCGGAGTACATAGCTGATTCGGAAGCAGCAAATGAAGGATTCTGGATGAAGGAGTTCATATCCGATCTAGGTGTCATACCTAGTGATCGGGTCCAATGAAAATATTTTGTGACAATACTGGTGCAATTGCCTTGGCAAAGGAATCCAGATTTCACAAGAGAACCAAGCACATCAAGAGACGCTTCAATTCCATCCGTGATCAAGTCCAGGTGGGAGACATAGAGATTTGCAAGATACACACGGATCTGAATGTTGTAGACCCGTTGACTAAGCCTCTCTCACGAGCAAAACATGATCAGCACCAAGACTCCATGGGTGTTAGAGTCATTACTGTGTAATCTAGATTATTGACTCTAGTGCAAGTGGGAGACTGAAGGAAATATGCCCTAGAGGCAATAATAAAGTTATTATTTATTTCCTCATTTCATGATAAATGTTTATTATTCATGCTAGAATTGTATTAACCGGAAACATAATACATGTGTGAATACATAAACAAACAGAGTGTCACTAGTATGCCTCTACTTGACTAGCTCGTTGATCAAAGATGGTTAAGTTTCCCAGCCATAGACATGATTTGTCATTTGATGAACGGGATCACATCATTAGGAGAATGATGTGATTGACTTGACCCATTCCGTTAGCTTAGGACTTGATCATTTTAGTTTACTGCTATTGCTTTCTTCATGACTTATACATGTTCCTATGACTATGAGATTATGCAACTCCAGATTACCGGAGGGACACTTTGTGTGCTACCAAACATAACAACGTAACTAGGTGGTTATAAAGGTGCTCTACACATGTCTCCGATGGTACTTGTTGAGTTGGCATAGATAGAGATTAGGATTTGTCACTCCGATTGTCGGAGAGGTATCTCTGGGCCCTCTCGGTAATGCACATCACTATAAGCCTTGCAAGAAATGTGACTAATGAGTTAGTTGCGGGATGATGCATTACGGAACGAGTAAAGAGACTTGCTGGTAACGAGATTGAGCTAGGTATTGAGATACCGACGATCGAATCTCGGGCAAGTAACATACCGATGACAAAGGGAACAATGTATGTTGTTATGCGGTTTGACCGATAAAGATCTTCGTAGAATATGTAGGAACCAATATGAGCATCCAGGTTCCGCTATTGGTTATTGATCGGAGACGTGTCTCAGTCATGTCTACATAGTTCTCGAACCCGTAGGGTCCGCACGCTTAACGTTCGGTGACGATCGGTATTATGAGTTTATGTGTTTTGATGTACCGAAGGTAGTTCGGAGTCCCGGATATGATCACGGACATGACGAGGAGTCTCTAAATGGTCGAGACATAAAGATCGATATATTGGATGACTATGTTTGGACCTGGGAAGGGTTCCGGGCAAGTTCGGACAAATACCAGAGTACGGGGGGGTTACCGGAACCCCTCGGGGAGTGTAATGGACCTATTGGGCCTTAGTGGAGAAGAGGAGGGGCGGCCATGGTAAGCCGCGCACCTCCTCCCCCTCTACTCCGAATTGGACAAGGAGGGGGGTGCTACCTCTTGAGCACAGCGTTGGTTTTCCCTTGAAGAGGAAAGGGTGATGCAGCAAAGTAGCGTAAGTATTTCCCTCAGTTTTTGAGAACCAAGGTATCAATCCAGTAGGATACCACGCTCAAGTCCCACGCACCTACACAAACAAATAAGAACCTTGCAACCAACAATATAAAGGGGTTGTCAATCCCTTCACGGCCACTTGCAAAAGTGAGATCTGATAGAGATAATAAGATAAATATTTTTGGTATTTTTGTTTTAAAGATTGCAAAATAAACGGCAACAGAAATAGCTAGTTGACGGGAGATTAATATGATGGAAAAAAGACCCGGGGGCCATAGGTTTCAATAGTGGCTTCTCTCAAGAGCATAAGTATTACGGTGGGTGAACAAATTACTGTCGAGCCATTGATAGAATTGAGCATAGTTATGAGAATATCTAGGCATGATCATGTATATAGGCATCACGTCCGCGACAAGTAGACCGACTCATGTCTGCATCTACTACTATTACTCCACACATCGACCGCTATCCAGCATGCATCTAGAGTATTAAGTTCATAAGAACAGAGTAACGCATTAGGCAAGATGACATGATGTAGAGGGATAAACTCAAGCAATATGATATAAACCCCATCTTTTTATCCTCGATGGCAACAATACAATACGTGTCATTTCCCCTACTGTCACTGGGATCGAGCAGCGCAAGATTGAACCCAAAGCTAAGCACTTCTCCCATTGCAAGAAAGATCAATCTAGTAGGCAAAACCAAAATGATAATTCGAAGAGACTTGCAAAGACAACCAATCATACATAAAAGAATTCAGAGGAGATTCAAATATTGTTCATAGATAATCTTGATCATAAACCCACAATTCATCGGATCTCGACAAACACACCGCAAAAGAAGATTACATCGAATAGATCTCCAAGAGAATCAAGGAGAATTTGTATTGAGATCCAAAGAGAGAGAATAAGCCATCTAGCTAATAACTATGGACCCGAAGGTCTGAGGTAAACTACTCACGCATCATCGGAGAGGCCATGGTGTTGATGTAGAAGCCCTCCATGATCAATGCCCCCTCCGGCGGAGCGCCGGAAAAGGCCCCTTGATGGGATCTCACGGGTACAGAAGGTTGCGGCGGTGGAAATAGGGTTTGGTGGTGCTCCTGGATGTTTTCGGGGTACGTAGGTATATATAGGAGGAAGAAGTAGGTCGGTGGAGCTACGAGGGGCCAACGAGGGTGGGGGCGCCCCCAGGGGGCAGGCGCACCTCCCTGCCTCGTGGCCTCCTCGTTGAGTGCTTGACGTCCACTCCAAGCCCTCTGGATCACGTTTGTTCCAAAAATCACGTTCCTGAAGGTTTCATTCCGTTTGGACTCCGTTTGATATTCCTTTTCTGCGAAACACTGAAATAGACAAAAAAACAGCAATTTGGGTTGGGCCTCCGGTTAATAGGTTAGTCCCAAAAATAATATAAAAGTGTATGATAAAGCCCATTAAACATCCAAATCAGATAATGTAATAGCATGGAACAATCAAAAATTATAGATACGTTGGAGACGTATCAAGCATCCCCAAGCTTAATTCATGCTCGTCCTCGAGTAGGTAAATGATAAAAACAGAATTTTTGATGTGGAATGCTACCTAGCATATTTCTCAATGTAACTTTCTTTATTGTGGCATGAATGTTCAGATCTAAAAGATTCAAGATAAAAGTTTAATATTGACATAAAAATAATAATACTTTAAGCATACTAACTAAGCAATTATGTCTTCTCAAAATAACATGGCCAAAGTAAGTTCATCCCTACAAAATCATATAGTTTGGCTATGTCCCGTCTTCGTCACACCAAATATTCAAATCATGCACAACCTCGGTTTCAGCCAAGCAATTGTTTCATACTTCAGAATTTTCATACTTTTTCAACCTTCACGCAATACATGAGCGTGAGCCATGGACATAGCACTATGGGTGGAATAGAATATGATGATGGGGGTTGTGTGGAGAAGACAAAAAAAGAGAAAGTCTCACGTTGACGTGGCTAATCAACAGGCTATGGAGATGCCCATCAATTGTTGTCAATGCAAGGAGTAGGGATTGCCATGCAACAGATGCACTAGAGCTATAAATGTATGAAATCTCAACAAATGAAACTAAGTGGGTGTGCATCCAACTTGCTTGCTCACGAAGACCTAGGGCATTTGAGGAAGCCCATTGTTCGAATATACAAGCCAAGTTCAATAATGAAAAATTCCCACTGGTATATGAAAGTGACAAAACAAGAGACTCTCTATCATAAAGATCATGGTGCTACTTTGAAGCACAACTGTGGAAAAAGAGATAGTAGCATTGTCCCCCTTTTTTATTTCTTCTCTTTTTTTTGGGCCTTCTTTTTTTTTGGCCTTTCCCTTTTTTTAGGACAATGCTCTATGAATGATGATCATCACACTTCTATTTATTTACAACTCAATGATTACAACTCGATACTAGAACAAAATATGACTCTAAATGAATGCCTCCGGCGGTGTATCGGGATGGGCAATGAATCAAGAGTGACATGTATGAAATAATATGCATGGTGGCTTTGCCACAAATACGATGTCAACTACATGATCATGCATGGCAATATGACAATGATGAAGCATGTCATAATAAACCGAATGGTGGAAAGTTGCATGGAAATATATCTCGGAATGGCTATGGAAATGCCATGATAGGTAGGTATGGTGGCTGTTTTGAGGAAGATATAAGGAGGTTTATGTGTGATAGAGCGTATCATATCACGGTGTTTGGATGCACCGGAGAAATTTGCACCAACTCTCAAGGTGAGAAAGGGCAATGCACGGCACCGAAGAGGCTAGCAATGATGGAAGGGTAAGAGTGCGTATAATCCATGGACTCAACATTAGTCATAAAGAACTCACATACTTATTGCAAAAATCTACACGTCATCAAAACCAAGCACTACACGCATGCTCCTAGGGGGGTTTGGTAGGATTTAACCATCGCGCGCCCCCGACCTCCACACAAAGGATGACAGTCAAAGAACACTTCATGTTTCAAATTTGATACACAACGGTTACCATACGTGCATGCTACGGGAGTTGCAAACTGCAACACAAGTATTTCTCAATTTCACAATTACTCAACTAGCACAACATTAATATAACTATCTCCATATCTCAAAACAATCATCAAGTATCAAACTTCTCATAGTATTCAATGCACTTTATATGATAGTTTTTATTATACCTATCTTGGATGCCTATTACTTTAGGACTAATTTCAACCAAAGAAAAATACCATGCTGTTCTAGAAGACTCTCAAAATAATATAAGTGAAGCATGAGAGATCAATAATTTCTACAAAATAAAACCACCACCGTGCTCTAAAAGATATAAGTGAAGCACTAGAGCAAAATTATCTAGCTCAAAAGATATAAGTGAAGCACATAGACTATTCTAATAAATTTAGATTCATGTGTGTCTCTCTCAAGAGGTGTGTACAGCAAGGATGATTGTGGTAAACTAAAAAGCAAAGACTCAAATCATACAAGATGCTCCAAGCAAAACACATATCATGTGGTGAATAAAAATATAGCTCCAAGTAAAGTTACCGATAGACGAAGACGAAAGAGGGGATGCCTTCCGGGGCATCCCCAAGCTTAGGCTTTTGGTTGTCCTTGAATTTTACCTTGGGGTACCTTGGGCATCCCCAAGCTTAGTCTCTTGCCACTCTTTGTTCCATAATCCATCAAATCTTTACCCAAAACTTGAAAACATCACAACACAAAACTCAACAGAAAATCTCATAAGCTCCATTAGCGAAATAAAACAAACCACCACTTTAAGGTACTGTATTGAACTCATTCTTTATTAATATTGGTGTTGAACCTATTGTATTGCAACTTATCTATGGTTTATAAGCTCTTTTACTAGCCATAGATTCATCAAAATAAGCAAACAACACACGAAAAACAGAATCTGTCAAAAATAGAACAGTTTGTAGCAATCTGTATCAAACGCAAACTTCTGGAACCTAAAAAAACTCTACCAAATTAGGAAGTCCTAGATAATTTGTTTATTGATCTACTGCAAAAACAGTCAACTGAAAACCACGTTTCTGTGAATTATGAAAACTAATCTCGTGCACGCAAAGTTTCTGTTTTTTACAGCAAGATCAAATAACTATCACCGTAGGTTATCCTAAAGGTTTTACTTGGCACAAACACTAATTAAAACACAAAACCACATCTAACCAGAGGCTAGATGACTTATTTGTCACTAAACAAAACCAAAAAGAAAGAAATAGAAATAAGATTGGGTTGCCTCCCAACAAGCGCTATCGTTTAACGCCCCTAGCTAGGCATAAAATCAAGGATAGATCTAGGTATCATCATCTTTAGTTTTTCATTTTTTAGCGGAATCACGCTCGAATCTGGAAGGTTCCTTACGCTTCCCTTCATATTCGGAAATTTTTAGATCTAAGGCATCCAACCGCTTATTGCAAAGGGTAATCAACATATTCATGTGGTGAAGATTCCCGCTAACACTTTTTAGAGGTTCAAGAGATTTTCGTAATATTTTTGTTACTTCGCAAATATTCTCAAAAACTTGTGTTGCTTCCTGCGTGTGATGTGGCCCTTTTTGTTGAGGTAGTGTTCCCACTATTCCCTCTATAATTTCAAGTGCAATACTTGGATCAATTTCGATAAAAATTTCCTTTGGCATTACAATCCAAGAGCTGTCTATGGGACATATTTAGTCCAACATAAAAATTGCGAAGTAAGATTCTAAAATTCACCTCTAGGGTGCAATTGCGATAAGATTCCATCACTCTATACCAAGCATCTTTTAAGTTTTCTCCTTGTCTTTGTTTGAAGTGAAGAACTTCAAACTCGGGAGACAAAGGAGTAGATAGAGGAGTAGCCATAATGACGATGCAAGCGAAAAAGAGGCGAACGGAAGAGAGGGCGAATAAAACGGCAAGGGTGAAGTGGGGGAGAGGAAAACAAGAGGCAAATGGCAAAGAATTTAATGTGAGGGATAAGAGTTTGTGATGGATACTTGGTATGTCTTGACTTGTGCGTAGACTCCCCGGCAATGGCGCCAGAAATCCTTCGTGCTACCTCTTGAGCACAGCGTTGGTTTTCCCTTGAAGAGGAAAGGGTGATGCAGCAAAGTAGCGTAATTATTTCCCTCAGTTTTTGAGAACCAAGGTATCAATCCACTAGGAGACCACGCTCAAGTCCCACGCACCTACACAAAAAAATAAGAACCTTGCAACCAACGCGATAAAGGGGTTGTCAATCCCTTCACGGCCACTTGCAAAAGTGAGATCTGATAAAGATAATAAGATAAATATTTTTGGTATTTTTGTTTTATATATTGGAAAGTAAAGATTGCGAAATAAATGGCGACAGAAATAGCTAGTTGACGGGAGATTAATATGATGGAAAATAGACCCGGGGGCCATAGGTTTCACTAGTGGCTTCTCTCAAGAGCATTAGTATTACGGTGGGCGAACAAATTACTGTCGAGCAATTGATAGAATTGAGCATAGTTATGAGAATATCTAGGCATGATCATGTATATAGGCATCACATCCGCGACAAGTAGACCGACTCCTGCCTGCATCTACTACTATTACTCCACACATCAACCTCTATCCAGCATGCATCTAGAGTATTAATTTCATAAGAACAGAGTGACGCATTAGGCAAGATGACATGATGTAGAGGGATAAACTCAGGCAATATGATATAAACCCCCTCTTTTTATCCTCGATGGCAACAATACAATACGTATCATTTCCCCTACTGTCACTGGGATCGAGCACCGCAAGATTGAACCCAAAGCTAAGAACTTCTCCCATTGCAAGAAAGATAAATCTAGTAGGCCAAACCAAACTGATAATTCGAAGAGACTTGCAAAGATAACGAATCATACATAAAAGAATTCAGAGGAGATTCAAATATTGTTCATAGATAATCTTGATCATAAACCCACAATTCATCAGATCTCGACAAACCCCGCAAAAGAAGATTACATCGAATAGATCTCCAAGACAATCAAGGAGAACTTTGTATTGAGATCCAAAGGGAGAGAAGAAGCCATCTAGCTAATAACTATGGACCCGAAGGTCTGAGGTAAACCACTCACACATCATCGGAGAGGCCATGGTGTTGATGTAGAAGCCCTCCATGATCAATGCCCCCTCTGGCGGAGCGCCAGAAAAGGCCCCAAGATGTGATCTCACGGGTACAGAAGGTTGCGGCGGTGGAAATAGGGTTTCGTGGTGCTCCTGGATGTTTTCGGGGTACGTAGGTATATATAGGAGAAAGAAGTAGGTCGGTGGAGCTACGAGGGGGCCACTAGGGTGGGGGCGCGCCCAGGGGGCAGGCGTGCCTCCCTGCCTCGTGGCCTCCTCGTTGATTGCTTGATGTCCACTCTAAGTCCTCTGGATCACGTTTGTTCTGAAAATCACGTTCCCGAAGGTTTCATTCCGTTTGGACTCCGTTTGATGATCCTTTTCTGCGAAACACTGAAATAGGCAAAAAAACAGCAATTTGGGCTGGGCCTCCGGTTAATAGGTTAGTCCCAAAAATAATATAAAAGTGTATGATAAAGCCCATTAAACACCCAAATTAGATAATATAATAGCATGGAACAATCAAAAATCATAGATACGTTGGAGACTTATGAGGGGGGGCGGCGCTGCCCTTTCCTTCCCCCTCTCTCCTCCTTCCCTCTCTCCTACTCCTACTCTTGGAAGGGGGGAATCCTACTCCCGGTGGGAGTAGGACTCCCCTTGGGGCGCGGCTAGGAGGGCCGGCCCTCCCCCCCTCCTCCACTCCTTTATATACGGGGGAGGGGGCACCCCATAGACACACAAGTTGATCAGTTGATCTTTTAGCCATGTGCGGTGCCCCCCTCCACCATAATCCACCTCGGTAATATCGTAGCGGTGCTTAGGCGAAGCCCTGCGTCGGTAGCATCATCATCACCGTCATCACGCCGTCGTGCTGACGGAACTCTCCTGCGAAGCTCTACTGGATCGTGAGTTCGTGGGACGTCGCCGAGCTGAACGTGTGCAGTCCGTGGAGGTGCCATACCTTCGGTGCTAGGATCGGTCGATCGTGAAGACATACGACTACATCAACCGCATTGTCATAACACTTCCGCTTACGGTCTACGAGGGTACGTAGACAACACTCTCCCCTCTCGTTGCTATGCATCACCATGATCTTGCGTGTGCGTAGGAAATTTTTGAAATTACTACGTTCCCCAATAGTTTATGTGTGAGAGAGCATAACATATCACGGGGTTTGGATGCACCGGCGAATCTTGCACCAACTCTCAAGGTGAGAAAGGGAAATGCACAGTACCGAAGAGGCTAGCAATGATGGAAAGGTGAGAGTGCGTATAATCCATGGACTCAACATTAGTCATAATTAACTCACATACTTATTGCGAAAATCTACAAGTCATGAAAACAAAGTACTACACGCATGCCCCTTGGGGAAGGGTTGGTAGGAGTTAACCATCGCGCGATCCCGACCTCCACACAAAGGAGGACAATCAAAGAATAAATCATGCTTCAAATTTGTCACACAACGGTTACCATACGTGCATGCTACGGGACTTGCAAACCTCAACACAAGTATTTCTCAAATTCACAATTACTCAACTAGCAGAACTCTAATATCACCATCTTCATATCTCAAAACAATCATCAAGTATCAAACTTCTCATACTATTCAATGCACTCTATATGAAAGTTTTTATTGTACCCATCTTGGATGCCAATCATATTAGGACTAATTTTATAGCCAAAGCAAATTACCATGCTGTTCTAAAGGACTCTCAAAATAATATAAGTGAAGCATGAGAGATCAATAATTTCTATAAAATAAAACCACCACCGTGCTCTAAAAGATATAAGCGAAACACTAGAGCAAAATATCTAGCTCAAAAGATATAAGTGAAGCACATAGAGTATTCTAATAAATTTAGATTCATGTGTGTCTCTCAAAAAGTTGTGTACAGCAAGGATGATTGTGGTAAACTAAAAAGCAAAGACTCAAATCATACCAGACGCTCCAAGCAAAACACATATCTTGTGGTGAATAAAAATATAGCCTCAAGTAAAGTTACCGATAGACGAAGACGAAAGAGGGGATGCCTTCCGGGGCATCCCCAAGCTTAGGCTTTTGGTTGTCCTTGAATTTTACCTTGGGGTGCCTTGGGCATCCCCAAGCTTAGGCTCTTGCCACTCCTTATTCCAAATTCCATCAAATCTTTATTCAAAAACTTGAAAACTTCACGACACAAAACTCAACAGAAATCTCATGAGCTCCGTTAGTGTAAGAAAACAAACCACCACTTTAAGGTACTGCAATGAACTCATTGTTTATTTATATTGGTGTTAAACCTACTATATTCCAACTTATCTATGGTTCATACCCCCCCCCCGATACTAGCCATAGACTCATTAAAATAAGCAAACAACACACGCAAAACAGAATCTCTCAAAAACAGAACAGTCTATAGTAATCTGTATCAAATGCATACTTCTATAACTCCAAAAATCCTGACAAATTAGGAAGTCCTAAGCAATTTGTTTATTAATCTTCTGCAAAAAGAATCAACTGAAAATCACGTTCCTTTGATTTATGAAACTAATCTCCTGCTGTAACATCCCAAATTTTCAATTTGGAATGTTATACATTAGATCATCATGCATAACATATTTTATTGCATTTTGTTTTGCGATCCTAGAAATTCTACGCAACTCAAGGACCCACGGAGAGAGTTGGGGATTTCGTTTCATATTTGAGTTTTCTCAAATTTTGAAAATAGGATCATTTGTTTTAATTATTTTCTCTCTGAAAATATTTCATATCAAACATATGAGAGGGGATAAAATGACTTCTCCACAAATAATGAAATATTGGAGGAAAAATATTAAAATAAATATTTCATTTTATTTGGGTTTTATTTGATTTTATTTGAATTAGGAAAAATATGCGTTTTTCAAAATTGTATTTTAGGCCCAAATAAATGTTCATCTTGTCCGGCTTATTTTTAGAGGACGGGAAAATTTTATTTCGGGATTTTGGGATTCCGTTTAGTATTTCCTTTCTTTCTTTTTCTGCACGTCCGATTTAAAAAAACGAACCGACCTACCGGGCCGTGTCCGGCTAGGACTCTGGCCCGGCCGGCCTTTATAAGCCGCGAGGCCGCCCCGCCAGCCCAAGCCGCCCGCCCCGCAAAACCCTAGGACCGCTGCCGCCGCGTCGCCGCCCCGCCGCCCGGAGCCGCCGCCGTCGCCGCCCCGTCACCGCCCGAAGCCCCGCCGCCGACCCCGCCCGACACCGGAGCCGCCCCGCCGCCGCCGTCCGGCCACCCGAGGTTGACCGCCGCCGCCACCGGTTTTCTCCGAAAAACCATGCGTGTTTTTTAGAAAACCGCGGTTTGTTTTTTTATAGATCGGTTTAGTTTTTTTCTGGTTTATTTATTTTGCGGACGTTCATCCATACGTTTGTTTTAATGAACAGTTTTCGTCGTTTAACCGCAGACAGCGAACGTTCATTCATTAGCCTGTTCATTAGTTTTTCTTTTTCTCAGATTTTTCGCGAGTACTTTCGATCGCGATTTCTGATCTGTTTTTCGTTTTAGTATAACTTTTCGCTCATTTATCGGAATCAGGCGATTCAAGCGCCTAGAGTTTCGTCTCGAAACCCTCTTTCTGATTAACCAACTCAAACAAGTTTTTGCTACTGTAAAATTTGACTTAGGTCCAGATTAGTAAACGAATCTTGTTTCTTTCACCGTTTGAGTTTTGTTGCTTCGTTCGATTTGATTCTTTTTGCAAACCAGAGTTCTTAACTTGAACTTCTGGTTAGATCTCTTATTTTGGGTTTTATCCGTGCACCCTTGCTTGATTGCTTATGTATATATTGTTTGTTTGCGATAGAGTACCCGGAGTGCGAAGCATGCTACTACGAGTCTCTAGGTTTCACGGATCATCAGCAAGGCAAGTAACACTTTGATCATACCTCTTTACCACCCAGTTTTATTGCATTAGATCAATCCTCAAACTATTGCATGATTAGGATCTGATTAAAATGTGGGTTTTGGGAAGTAGTTGAGGTAGTACCTATTGCCCTGTTTATATCAAACCTTTGGGAGTTACTTCTACGTTGCTTATATTGCTATGCTATGCTAGTAGACGTGGATTGGGTTTGAGTGAATTTTTCCATGACAGATGTGAGATTGTTAATTAATGGTTCAACTTAAGGTGGCTACTTTAATTTACATCTGGGTGGATTGAGGCACCTGGAGAACCCAGTGTTGCCTGTATTTTTGGATATCCCAGAGTACCCGTGTGATTATCCTATGGACCGCCACCCAGAGTCAAAGGGATCATGACATTTTTCATGCTAGAAACTTCCGTGTACAGCCACAAGCTATTATGGGCTCTAGCCTAGTTGAGTAGGTTACATGACCTCTTCAAGAGGTGGGCTAGCAGATGTAGGGGAAAGTAGGTGTAACTGTCCACCCAGAGTAAAGAGTATTGTTTCTGAAAGACTGTGTCTCGGTCATCCATTTCTCAAACACCATGTAGTGCGAGAAATCAAGCGGAGGCGATCGAGTCTTGTGGGGAAAAGTGCACAAACCTCTGCAGAGTGTACAATCTAATCATGGTTAGCCGTGTCCCTGGTAATTATGGACATCTTGAGTATCTAGTTCTTGGATCATCATGTGAATCTCATCATCATGTTACTTAATTTAATTTGATTGGGTTAATCACGTTCTTAATTGGGATCTAGTTAGAGGTACCTTCTCAATGTTTAACAACCACCATGATAGTTAAATAAAATTTATTCCTTTGTGGTAGGGAAAATTGGCTTTTCGCAAAACTGTAACCATAGAGCCTTCCACCAGCCAAATATGCATGTAGTGATAGCATTTCTGTTCATTACTCTCTATGTGTTACATTGCCAGTATATTCCATGTGCTGACCCGTTTTCGGGCTGCAACGTATCATGTTGCAGACTTTTCAGACGACGAGTAAGGTGCCATAGGTCGTGGTCTTATACTCAGTGATGCCGTTGGAGTTGATGGACTCACTTTATCTTCCAAGCCTTCCGCTGTTATCGTTTTAGATGGCCTTAAGCCGTATTTATTGTATTAAGTTCTCTTTTGAGACATTCGATGTAAAAAGTGTGTGATTGTTACTCTGTTATAAATCCTTCAAGTACTGTGCGTGTCAGCATTACCAATCCAGGGATGACACTGATGCACAGAGACTAGACTGTTTAAGGTCTGGTCGCTACAAAGATGGTATCAGAGCACACGCTAACTGTAGGACACGACCACTAAGCTAAAGCCCTAGATCACTACTCTCTTCTCATTTCTGACTCCTCTCCTCTCTTCCACTCATTTAGGATGGCGGATGCAAGGAACAAGTTCGCCCAACCGGATGAGGATACACCTTTTGGACGACACTTGAAGGAAGTTACTAAGTACCTGAACATCGGAATACCAAGCTTCACCGGAACCTACAACGCCACACTACTAGAAGAGGAGCATTGGATGATTCAAGTTCAAGTACCAGGAAGGACGTTCATGCCAGTCACTGAGCCCATAGAGTTTTCCTTTGATGCACCAACCTGGAGTCTAGGAAAGAGCATGGCAGCCCACATCACCATGGGATGCATTGGAGAAGTGTACCACAATGATCTCAAGGATACTATCTATCACATTTGTGGGCGCCGAGACGAGCAATGGGAGATGATCAGCACCAGGAAGGATAGATCTATTGCAGCTTTCATTCAGGAGTTAAACCAGCACATTCGTCGCCAGGAGAACCAGATGTGCGCAGACATGATAGAACTGAAGAAGCCAAAGACAAGGATCATGGAACTTGAGGAAGAACTCAAGGCTACACGCGATGGATATGAGGAGGAAATCGCAACATTGTTGGAGAAGAATGACGACCTGATAAAGAAGCTAGGAGTTTTCATGGGAGACCCAGCACCAGGAGGAGATGATGATGATTCTACTTGCCAGGAGAACTACATCATCATCGACGACACCGACTCGGACCCCAGTGATGATGATTGGGAGGATGAAGCCGGAGCAGATATCATGGAGTCTTCGACTGAGCAATTTTTCTAGTAGACCACCAAATTAGTAGTAGTATTCCACCATGTATATAGTATAGTCCAAGCACTTTGTAACGATAGTTGGATCGATTATATGCCTTGTTTGAATTGATTGGAGTGATATGATTGTGTTTGGCACATGTGCATATGGGTAGTGTTTTCCCTCTAGACCTCATTCTATCCTATTTTCTCATCTTTTCTAAACCCATCAGATGCCTCCGAGACGCGACACCGGATTTGTTTTCCCACCGGAGATCACTCAGTTGATTCAGCAGCAGAATACCCTGATGCAAGCGCTAGTTCAGAACCAAGGCAACAACAACAACAACAACCCACCACCACCAGCACCTGTTGATCACTTAGCCCGTTTTCTTAGGCTGAATCCGCCGGTGTTCTCCAGTAGCACCGAGCCGATTGTGGCAGATGATTGGCTCCGCAAGGTTGGAAGGGAGCTGACCACTGCAGGATGCACAGATGCGGAGAGAGTGCGTTTTGCCGCACATCAGCTTGATGGACCCGCAGCATCATGGTGGGAGAATTACACAGCCACTCACCCCATTGACACTGTCACATGGGACCAGTTTCAGCAAGCTTTCCATACTGCCCACGTTTCAGCAGGAGCTATGGCCATGAAGAAGCGTGAGTTTCGCAACTTACGCCAAGGAGGACGTACCATTGGCCAATACATGGAGGATTTCGGTAAGTTAGCACGTTATGCCCCAGATGATGTTGCTACGGATGCAGCTAAGCAGGAGAAGTTTCTGGAAGGACTGAATGATGAGCTGAGCATGCAGTTGATGGTGGCAACTTTTAACAACTACCAGGAGTTGGTAGATAGAGCTCTCATGATTGAAGGGAAGCAGCAGCAGATTGAGAGTCGTAAGAGGAAGTATGGACAAGGAAAGTACAGTACAGGAGCTCACCAGAAGCCTCGTTTTACCCCGAACTCGGGAGGACACCTTCAACATAACCATGGAGGTCACAATCACAATGGAGGGAGCTCGCACAATCATAGTGGCCCCAAGAATGGCAATGGGAACGGAGGAAGCAACGGACAGAACCGTACCAACCCATCAACCCCAGCCAAGAGGGATCTAAGCCACGTTACTTGTTTCAAGTGCCAGAAGACTGGACATTATGCAACTGAATGTCCGGAAGCTAAGAATGGAAATGGCAATGGAAGCTCGGGGAAGAAGCCGAACCCTTTCAACAAAGGACAAGTGAACCATGTTAATGTGGAGGAGGTTGAAGCACAGCCTGATGCAGTAATAGGTAAGTTTTTGGTTAAGACATTTACTGCAATCGTTCTTTTTGATACTGGTGCATCGCATTCATACATATCAAGGGGATTTGTGGATAAGTTTAAGTTGCCCACCAAAGTTCTTAGAACACCTATGTTAGTAACCTCGCCAGGAGCAGAGTATATGGCAAGCCAAGGATGTTTTCAGATGCCATTGGCCATAGGTAGGCATGTTTTCCCCTCAGACCTAATAGTTTTGGAGTCGAAAGGTTTGGATGTGATTTTGGGAATGGATTGGCTATCGATGTATGGAGAAAACATCGATTGCGCCAGTAAGACGATTTTGCTTACTACCCCAGAAGGAAGAAGGATTAAGTATGTATCCCAGCATGTGCCGAAGAGAACTCAACTGAATTCCTTATCAGGAGTTGTACAGGAGGAAGTGCCAGTGGTGAAGGATTTCCCTGACGTATTTCCAGAGGAGTTGCCAGGCATGCCACCGGATAGGGACATCGAGTTTTTGATTGAGATTTTGCCAGGCACTGGGCCAATATCTAAGAGACTGTACAGGATGCCCGCTAAGGATTTGGAAGAAATTAAGAAGCAGATTAAGGAGTTACTAGATAAAGGATATATTCGCCCAAGTTCGTCACCTTGGGGATCACCCGTACTTCTAGTGGAGAAGAAAGATGGATCGTTGAGGATGGTTGTTAATTATCGTGGATTGAATGAAGTAACAATCAAGAACAAGTACCCACTGCTGATGATCAATGATCTGTTTGACCGACTACAAGGAGCTAAAGTATTTTCCAAGATTGATTTGCGATCAGGATACCACCAGTGGAAGATTCGAGAGCAGGATATACCCAAGACAGCTTTTACCACAAGGTATGGGCTATATGAGTACACCATTATGTCATTTGTCCTGACTAACGCACCCGCCTATTTCATGAACATGATGAACAAAGTGTTTATGGAGTTTTTGGATAAGTTTGTCGTAGTGTCCATTGATGATATTCTAGTCTATTCGAAGAATGAAGAAGAGCATAAGGAGCATTTGCGTTTGGTACTTGGAAAGCTCAGAGAACATCAGTTATATGCCAAGTTCAGCAAGTGCGAGTTTTGGTTAAAGGAAGTTGGATTCCTTGGACATGTTATATCCGGAGAAGGAATAGCAGTAGATCCCGCCAAGGTTAACACTGTGAAAAATTGGGAGTCACCCACGACAGTTGGAGAGATCCGGGGTTTTCTTGGACTCACAGGATATTACCGGAGATTCATCGAGAATTTCTCGAAGATTGCAAAGCCTATGACGGAGTTGTTGAAGAAGGACACCAAATTCAATTGGACTGAGGAATGTGAGGCTAGTTTCCAGGAGTTAAAGAAACATTTGGTTATAGCGCCAGTGTTGATTCTGCCAGATCAACGCAAGGATTATGAAGTATATTGCGATGCTTCTCGTCGAGGACTTGGAGCAATGCTAATGCAGGAGGGAAGAGTTGTTTCATATGCCTCACGACAGCTTAAACCCCATGAGTTGAATTATGCTACACATGATTTGGAGTTAGCAGCCGTAGTGCATGCATTGAAGACGTGGAGACATTTTCTCATCGGAAACCATTGTGAGGTGTACACGGATCACAAGAGTTTGAAGTACATTTTCACGCAGAAGGAGTTGAATCTCAGGCAAATGAGATGGTTGGAGCTCATTAAGGATTATGATATGAGATTGCATTATCACCCAGGGAAGGCTAACGTAGTAGCTGATGCGTTGAGCCGCAAGAGCCATGTCAACACACTCATGACCAGAGAGTTACCCAAGGAGTTAGCAGAGGATCTTCGCGAACTATGTTTGGAAATAGTTCCGAGAGGCTATGTAGCAGCATTGGAGATTCAGTCTACTTTGATGGATAAGATCAGAGAAGCTCAGAAGACAGACAAGGAAATTGCCAAGATAAAGGAAAGGATGAGTAAAGGAAAAGCCAACGGATTTCGTGAGGATGAGCACGATACCTTATGGTTTGAGGACCGCGTTTATGTGCCCAATGATCCGGAGATCAGGAAGTTGATCTTGCAAGAGGCCCATGATTCACCATATTCGATTCACCCAGGAAATACCAAGATGTACCAGGATTTAAAGGACTGTTTCTGGTGGACCGGAATGAAGAAGGATATTGCGGAGTATGTAGCAGTTTGTGATGTATGTCAGAGAGTAAAGGCAGAGCATCAGAAGCCAGCAGGATTGCTACAACCATTGCCGATACCCGAATGGAAGTGGGATAAGCTAGGCATGGATTTTCACACAGGATTGCCCAGGACTCGTTCAGGCTATGACTCGATATGGGTTGTAGTCGATCATTTGACGAAGGTAGCTCATTTCATCCCAGTAAAGACCACTTATACAAGTGCTAAGTTGGCAAAGATATACATGACCAGGATCGTATGTCTGCATGGAGTTCCGAGGACCATTGTATCAGATAGAGGAACCCAGTTTACTTCAAAGTTTTGGAATCAATTGCACGAAACTTTGGGTACCAGGCTAGAGTTCAGTACACCCTTTCATCCACAGACAGACGGACAGACCGAGAGATTTAATCAGATTTTGGAGGACATGCTGAGAGCTTGTGCGCTAGATTATGGATCTAGTTGGGACGACAATTTGCCGTATGCAGAGTTTTCTTACAACAACAGTTATCAATCCAGTTTGAAGATGGCCCCTTTTGAAGCTCTGTACGGAAGGAGGTGCAGGACACCGTTGTTGTGGGACGAAGTTGGAGACCGCCAGTTGTTTGGACCAGATGTGATTAAAGAGTCTGAACAGAAAGTGAAGTTGATTCGCGATAGGCTCAAGGTAGCCCAGTCCAGGCAGAAGAGTTATGCGGATTCTAAACGCAAGGAGACAGTTTACGAAGTCGGAGACAGAGTTTATCTTCGAGTATCACCACTTCGAGGAGTGAAGCGCTTTGGAGTTAAGGGAAAGTTAGCGCCACGTTTTGTAGGACCATACAAAGTTTTGGAGCGTATGGGAGAAGTTGCTTACAAGTTGGAATTGCTCGGAGGATTGTCGGGAGTTCACGATGTGTTCCATGTTTCTCAGCTGAAGAAGTGCCACGCAGAGATGGCTGAGATACCACTGAGAGATACAGTGCCATTGGAAGCGATTCGGCTGGATAGTGATTTGACCTATGAGGAGAAACCAGTCAAGATTCTCGAATAGGCCAGCCGAGTCACCCGCAGCAAGGTTATCAAGTTTTGAAAAGTTCAGTGGAGTCACCATACCGAGGATGAAGCCACCTGGGAGCGAGAGGAAGATCTACGGAACGACCACTCTCACCTATTTTCTAGCCAACCCGAATCTCGAGGGCGAGATTCATCTTAAGGGGGGTAGGTTTGTAACATCCCAAATTTTCAATTTGGAATGTTATACATTAGGTCATCATGCATAACATATTTTATTGCATTTTGTTTTGCGATCCTAGAAATTCTACGCAACTCAAGGACCCAAGGAGAGAGTTGGGGATTTCGTTATTTTCATATTTGGGTTTTCTCAAATTTTCAAAATAGGATCATTTGTTTTAATTATTTTCTCTCCGAAAATATTTCATATCAAATATATGAGAGGGGATAAAATGACTTCTCCACAAATAATGAAATATTGGAGGAAAATATTAAAAACAAATATTTGATTTTATTTGGGTTTTATTTGATTTTATTTGAATTAGGAAAAATATGCGTTTTTCAAAATTGCATTTTAGGCCCAAATAAATGTTCATCTTGTCTGTCTTATTTTTAGAGGATGGGAAAAATTTATTTCAGGATTTTTGGAGTCGGTTTAGTATTCCCTTTCTTTCTTTTTCTGCACGTCCGATTTAAAAAAAACGAACCGACCTACCGGGCCGTGTCCGGCTAGGACTCTGGCCCGGCCGGCCTTTATAAGCCGCGAGGCCGCCCCGCCAGCCCAAGCCGCCCGCCCCGCGAAACCCTAGCGCCGCCGCCGCCGAACCGCCCCCGTCGCGTCGCCGCCCCGCCGCCCGGAGCCGCCGCCGTGGCCGCCCCGCCGCCCCGATCCGCCGCCCCACCGCCGCCCGGAGCCCCGCCGACCCTGCCCGACGCCAGAGCCTCCCCGCCACCGCCGCCCCGCCACCCGAGGTTGACCGCCGCCGCCGCCGGTTTTCTCCGGAAAACCGTGCGTGTATTTTTTTAGAAAACCGCGGTTTGTTTTTTTATAGATCGGTTTAGTTTGTTTTTCGATTTATTTATTTTGCGGACGTTCGTCCGTACGTTCATTTTAACGAACGGTTTTCGTTGTTTAACCGCAGACAGCGAATGTCCGTTCGTTAGCCTGTTCGTCAGTTTTTCTATTTCTCGGATTTTTCGTGATTATTTTCGATCGCGATTTCTGATCTGTTTTTCGTTTTAGTATAACTTTTCGCTCGTTTATCGGAATCAGGCGATTCAAGCGCCTAGAGTTTCGTCTCGAAACCCTCTTTCTGATTAACCAACTCAAACAAGTTTTTGCTACTGTAAAATTTGACTTAGGTCCAGATTAGTAAACGAAGCTTGTTTCTTTCGCCATTTGAGTTTCGTTGCTTCGTTCGATTTGATTCTTTTTGCAAACCGGAGTTCTTAAGTTGAACTTTCTGGTTAGATCTCCTATTTTGAGTTCTATCCGTGCACCCTTGCTTTATTGCTTATGTATGTATTGTTTGTTTGCGATAGAGTACCCGGAGTGCGAAGCGTGCTACTACGAGTCTCTAGGTTTCACGGATCATCAGCAAGGCAAGTAACACTTTGATCATACCTCTTTACCACCCAGTTTTATTGCATTAGATCAATCCTCAAACTATTGCATGATTAGGATCTGATTAAAATGTGGGTTTTGGGAAGTAGTTGAGGTAGTACTTATTGCCCTATTTATATCAAACCTTTGGAAGTTACTTCTACGTTGCTTATATTGCTATGCTATGCTAGTAGACGTGGATTGGGTTTGAGTGAATTTTTCCATGACAGATGTGAGATTGTTAATTAATGGTTCAACTTAAGGTGGCTACTTTAATTTACATCTGGGTGGATTGAGGCACCTGGAGAACCCAGTGTTGCCTATATTTTTGGATATCCCGGAGTACCCGTGTGATTATCCTATGGACCGCCACCCAGACTCAAACAGATCATGACATTTTTCATGCTAGAAACTTCCGTGTGCAGCCACAAGCTATTATGGGCTCTAGCCTAGTTGAGTAGGTTACATGACCTCTTCAAGAGGTGGGCTAGCAGATGTAGGGGAAAGTAGGTGTAACTGTCCACCCGGAGTAAAGAGTATTGTTTCTGAAAGACTGTGTCTCAGTCATCCGTTTCTCAAACACCATGTAGTGCGAGAAATCAAGCGGAGGCGATCGAGTCTTGTGGGGAAAAGTGCACAAACCTCTGCAGAGTGTACAATCTAATCATGGTTAGCCGTGTCCCTGGTAATTATGGACATCTTGAGTATCTAGTTCTTGGATCATCATGTGAATCTCATCATCATGTTACTTAATTTAATTTGATTGGGTTAATCACATTCTTAAATTGGGATTGAGTTGGAGGTACCTTCTCAATGTTTAACAACCACCATGATAGTTAAATAAAATTTATTCCTTTGTGGTAGGGAAAATTTGGCTTTTCGCAAAACTGTAACCATAGAGCCGTCTACCAGCCAAATATGCATGATAGCATTTCTGTTCATTACTCTCTATGTGTTACATTGCCAGCATATTCCATGTGCTGACCAGTTTTTGGGCTGCAACGTATCATGTTGCAGACTTTTCAGACGACGAGTAAGGTGCAGTAGGTCGTGGTCTTATACTCAGTGATGTCGTTGGAGTTGATGGACTCACTTTATCTTCCAAGCCTTCCGATGTTATCGTTTTAGATGGCCTTAAGCCGTATTTATTGTATTAAGTTCTCTTTTGAGACATTCGATGTAAAAAGTGTGTGATTGCTACTCTGTTATAAATCCTTCAAGTACTGTGCATGTCAGCATTACCGATCCAGGGATGACACTGATGCACAGAGACTAGACTGTTTGAGGTCTGGTCGCTACACGTGCGCGCAAAAGTTTCTGTTTTTCACCAAGATCAAATTAACTATCACCGTAGGTTATCCTAAAGGTATTACTTGGCACAAACACTAATTAAAACACAAAACCACATCTAACCAGAGGCTAGCTGAATTATTTATTACCAAACAGGAACAAAAAGCAAAGAACAAAAATAAAATTGGGTTGCCTCCCAACAAGCGCTATCGTTTAACGCACCTAGCTAGGCATAAAAACAAGAATAGATCTAGGTATTATCATCTTTGGTATGCAATCCATAAGTGGCTCTCATAATAGATTCATAGGTGATTTAATTTTCTTCCTAGGAAAGTGTTCCATGCCTTTCCTTAACGGAAATTGGAATCTAATATTTCCTTCTTTCATATCAATAATTACACCAATCGTTCTAAGGAAAGGTCTACCAAGAATAATAGGACATGTAGGATTGCAATCTATATCAAGAACAATAAAATCTACGGGCACATAATTCCTATTTGCAACAATAAGAACATCATTAATCCTTCCCATAGGTTTCTTAATGGTAGAATCCGCAAGATGCAAATTTAAAGAACAATCATCAAGTTCATGGAAACCTAACACTTCACACAAAGTTTTTGGAATCGTGGAAACACTAGCACCCAAATCACACAAAGCATAGCATTCATGATCTTTAATCTTAATTTTAATAGTAGGTTCCCACTCATCATAAAGTTTTCTAGGGATAGCAACTTATAATTCAAGCTTTTCTTCATAAGATTGCATTAAAGCATCAACGATGTGTTTAGTAAAAGCTTTATTTTGACTATAAGCATGAGGAGAATTTAACACGGATTGCAACAAGGAAATACAATCTATCAAAGAGAAATTATCATAATTAAATTCCTTGAAATCCAAAATAGTGGGTTCATTGCTATGTAAAGTTTTGACCTCTTCAATCCCACTTTTACCAATTTTTGCATCAAGATCGAAAAACTCTGAATCATTGGGACGCCTTTTAACTAAAGTTGACTCATCTCCAGTCCCATCTTTATCAAGATTCATATTGGAAAACAAAGATTTAATAGGAGACACATCAATCACTTTTAGATCTTCATCATTATTATCACGAAAACTAGAAGAACACGCTTTCACAAAGCAATATTTTTTAGCACGATCTCTAAGCGAAAACGGAAATAGCTTCAATTTAACAATATCATTATCCACATCTTTCTTCTTTTGCATATCGCACAAATCAACAAAGTTGTTTAGATGGGTAGCAGCATCTTCACTAGCAAGGCCATAAAATTGATCTTTCATGACAAGATTCAATAGAGCAGCATTAATTTCACAAGATTCAGCATCGGTAATAGGAGCAATCGGAGTGCTAATAAAATCATTGTTGTTGGTATTGGAAAAGTCACACAATTTAGTATTGTCTTGAGCCATTGTGACAAACAATCAATCCAACACACAAGCAAACAAGAAGCAAGCGAAAAGAGGCAAACGGAAAAGGGCGAATAAAACGGCAAAGGTGAAGTGGGGGAGAGGAAAACGGGAGGCAAATGGCAAATAATGTAATGCGAGGGATAAGAGTTTGTGATGGGTACTTGGTATGTCTTGACTTGTGCGTAGATCTCCCCGGCAACGGCACCAGAAATCCTTCTTGCTACCTCTTGAGCATGCGTTGGTTTTCCCTTGAAGAGGAAAGGGTGATGCAGCAAAGTAGCGTAAGTATTTCCCTCAGTTTTTGAGAACCAAGGTATCAATCCAGTAGGAGACTACACGCAAATCCCTAGTACCTGCACAAACAATTAAGAACCTTGCAACCAACGCGATAAAGGGGTTGTCAATCCCTTCACGGCCACTTGCAAAAGTGAGATCTGATAGAGATAATAAGATAAATATTTTTGGTATTTTTTCTGCATAGATTGAAAAGTAAAGATTGCAAAATAAACGACGATAAAATAGCTAGTTGACGGGAGATTAATATGATGGAAAATAGACCCGGGGGGCATAGGTTTCACTAGTGGCTTCTCTCAAGATAGCATATTTTATGGTGGGTGAACAAATTACTGCCGAGCAATTGATAGAAAAGCGCATACTTATGAGAATATCTAGGCATGATCATGTATATAGGCATCACGACCATGACAAGTAGACTAAAACGATTCTGCATCTACTACAATTACTCCACACATCGACCGCTATCCAGCATGCATCTAGAGTATTAAGTTCATAAGAACAGAGTAACGCATTAAGCAAGATGACATGATGTAGAGGGATAAACTCAAGCAATATGATATAAACCCCATCTTTTTATCCTCGATGGCAACAATACAATACGTGCCTTACTGCCCCTGATGTCACTGGGAAAGGACACCGAAAGATTGAACCCAAAGCTAAGCACTTCTCCCATTGCAAGAAAGATCAATCTAGTAGGCCAAACCAAACTGATAATTCGAAGAGACTTGCAAAGATATCAAATCATGCATATAAGAATTCAGAGAAGAATCAAATATTATTCATAGATAATCTTGATCATAAACCCACAATTCATCGGATCTCGACAAACATACCGCAAAAAGTATTACATCGAATAGATCTCCAAGAAGATCAAGGAGAACTTTGTATTGAGATCCAAAGAGAGAGAATAAGCCATCTAGCTAATAACTATGGACCCGAAGGTCTGTGGTAAACTACTCACACATCATCGGAGAGGCTATGGTGTTGATGTAGAAGCCCTCTGTGATCCATTCCCCCTCCGGCGGAGCCCCGGAAAAGGCCCCAAGATGGGATCTCACGGGTACAGAAGGTTGCGGCGGTGGAAATAAGGTTTCATGGTGCTCCTGGATGCTTTCATGGTATATGAGTATATATATAGGCGAAAGAAGTTGGTCGGTGGAGCTGCGAGGGGCCCACGAGGGTGGGGGCGTGATATGTCTCCAACGTATCTATAATTTTTTATTGTTCCATGCAATTATATTATCCATCTAGGATGTTTTATATGCATTTATATGCTATATTATATGATTTTTGGGACTAACCTATTAACCTAGAGCCCAGTGCCAGTTTTTGTTTTTTCCTTGTTTTTGAGTATCGCAGAAAAGCAATACCAAACTGAGTCCAATTGACATGCCAATTTTTGATGTTTTTTATGGACCAAAAGAAGCCCCGGGAGTAAAAGAGTTGGGCCAGAAGAGTCCCGGGCTGTCCACGAGGGTGGGGGCGCGCCCACCCCCCTGGGCGTGGGCCCCTATCTCGTGGACGACTCGAAGACCCCCCTGACGTGATACCTACGCCAAAAATTCCTATAAATACAGAAACCTCTAGAAAATAACCTAGATCGGGAGTTCCGCCGCTGCAAGCCTCCAGAGCCACGAAAAACCAATCGGGACCCTGTTCCGGCACCCTGCCGGAGGGCGGGATCCCTCACCGGTGGCCATCTTCATCATCCCAGCGCTCTCCATGACGAGGACGGAGTAGTTCACCCTCGGGGCTGAGGGTATGTACCAGTAGCTATGTGTTTGATCTCTCTCTCGTGTTCTTGATTTGGCACGATCTTGATGTATCGCGAGCTTTGCTATTATAGTTGGATCTTATGATGTTTTTCCCCTCTACGCTCTTGTAATGGATTGAGTTTTCCCTTTGAAGTTTTCTTATCATATTGAGTCTTTAAGGATTTGAGAACACTTGATGTATGTCTTGCATGTGCTTATTTGTGGTGACAATGGGATATTCACGTGATCTACTTGATGTATGTTTTGGTGATCAACTTGCGGGTTCAGTGACCTTGTGAACTTATGCATAGGGGTTGGCACACGTTTTCGTCTTGACTCTCCGGTAGAGACTTTGGGGCACTCTTGGAAGTTCTTTGTGTTGGTCGAACAGATGAATCTGAGATTGTGTGATGCATATCGTATAATCATACCCGCCGATACTTGAGGTGACATTGGAGTATCTGGGTGACATTAGGGTTTTGGTTGATTTGTGTCTTAAGGTGTTATTCTAGTACGAACTCTATGATAGATCGAACGGAAAGAATAGCTTCGTGTTATTTTACTACGGACTCTTGAATAGATTGATCAGAAAGGATAACTTTGAGGTGGTTTCGTACCCTACAATAATCTCTTCATTTGTTCTCCGCTATTAGTGACTTTGGAGTGACTCTTTGTTGCATGTTGAGGGATAGTTATATGATCCAATTATGTTATTATTGTTGAGAGAACTTGCACTAGTGAAAGTATAAACCCTAGGCCTTGTTTCCTAGCATTGCAATACCGTTTACGCTCACTTTTACCACTTGTTACCTTGCTGTTTTTATATTTTCATATTACAAATACTCATATCTATCATCCATATTGCACTTGTATCACCATCTCTTCGCCGAACTAGTGCACCTATACAGTTTACCATTGTATTGGGTGTGTTGGGGACACAAGAGACTCTTTGTTATTTGGTTGTAGGGTTGTTTAAGAGAGACCATCTTCATCCTACACCTCCCACGGATTGATAAACCTTAGGTCATCCACTTGAGGGAAATTTTCTACTGTCCTACAAACCTCTGCACTTGGAGGCCCAACAACGTCTACAATAAGAAGGTTGCGTAGTAGACATCAAGCTCTTTTCTGGCGCCGTTGCCGGGGAGGTGAGTGCTTGAAGGTATATCTTTAGATCTTGCAGTCAAATCTTTTAGTTTCTTGTTTTATCACTACTTTAGTTTATAAAAGAATACTACAAAAAAATGGAATTAAGGGTGCCTTATATGCTTCATCTTTTTAATGTCTTTCGTGAAAATAAGGATTCCGATAATTGTGCTCAATTGCTAGAGGAAGAATGCATTAAAATGTTTGGCACTAAAGAACTCTATTTCAGAACTATGAGACAGAATATTCTATTTTCTTATTTACTCTTTACTTTATTTTTTCTATTTAAAGTTGATCAATTTACATAATGTATCTATAAACAAAGTAATAAATATACTTAAAACAAAGTAGGAATTCGCAAAATGGATAAAATCATTGCAGTTATTATAGGGAAGTCTAGAGATATCCTATTTGAAGGAGGACGGGATTCAAATCAGGGAAAGGATCCTTTCTTCTATTGATTTGATAGAAATTCGTTTTTCTTTTCCTTGAATGATGAGCATGATTGCAATGGTGTTAGTATGAATTCTTTGAATACCCATGATGCTAATGATATGCAAAGCCACAAGCTTGGGGATGCTATATTTGATGAAGATGATATGTTTAGTCCCCCAAGTTTTGATGAGCAAATTTATTATGATGAAAGAATGCCTCCTATTTATGATGATTATTGTGATGACATGTATGCTATAAAGAATAAAGATAGCCATGAAACTTGTCATCATGATTTTAATTTTCAATTGGATTATGCTTCACATGATAGCTATTTCGTTGAGTTTGCTCCCAGTACTATTCATGAGCATAAATTTACTTATGTGGAGAGTAGTAAAATTTCTATGCAAGTAGATCATGAAAAGAATGCTTTATGTGATGGTTATATTGTCGAATTAATTCATGATGCTACTGAAAATTATTATGAGAGAGGATCATATGCTTATAGGAATTGCAATAATATCAAGTTTACTCTCTATGTGTTGAAAATCTTGAATCTATGCTTGTTTTGCTTTCCTATGCTAGTTGATTCTTGTTCCCATAAGTTGTTTGCTCACAAAATCGCTATGCATAGGAAGTGGGTTAGGCTTAAATGTGCTAGTCATATGCTTCATGATGCTCCCGTTATGTTTCAATTCTTATCTTTTATGTGAGCATCATTGTCATCATCATGCCTAGCTAAAAAGGCATTAAAGAAAAACGCTTGTTGGGAGATAACCCAATATTTACCCTTACTGTTTTTTTGTGTCCACATGATTAAGCTACTGTAGTAATCATGCTTTTTAGCTTTTGTTTCAATAAATTGCCAAGTAAGACCTTTAGGATAGCTTACGGTGATAGTTGTGTTGATCCTGCTGAAAATCAGAAACTTTTGCGCCCAGTAAATTAGTTTTCATAATTCACAGAAGCATGCTATTGATCCGATTCTTTTTGCTCTGGATTGGTACACAAATTTCTCGCGTTTGTCTAATTTGGTAGGATTTTTGGAGTTACATAAGTATTCGAATGATACAGATTACTACAGACTGTCTTGTTTTTGACAGATTCTGTTTTCTATGTGTTGTTAGCTTATTTTGATGAATCTATGAGTAGTATCGGAGGGTATGAACCATAGAGAAGTTGGAATACAGTATATATTACACCAATATGAATTTAGAATGAGTTAACAACAGTACCTAAGTGGTGGTTTTATTTTCTTATACTAACGGAGCTCATAAGATTTTCTATTGAGTTTTGTGTTGTGAAGTTTTCAAGTTTTGGGTGAAGTTTCGATGGACTATGGAATAAGGAGTGGCAAGAGCCTAAGCTTGGGGATGAACAAGGCACCCCAAGGTGATATTCAAGGACAACCAAGCAACTAAGCTTGGGGATGCCCCGGATGGAATCCCCTCTTTCGTCTTCGTTCATCGGTAACTTTACTTGGAGCTATATTTTTATTCACCACATGATATGTCTTTTGCTTGGAGCGTCATTTTCTTTTTTTAGTATTTTCTTGCTTTTATTTAGAATAATGTTTTGCATATTTATTTTCAATAAAAATGTCAAGGATAGCCTTTACCATGCTTATTTTGCAAGTATACATGTTGCTGTTTCAAAACAAAAAGTTTATCGCTGTTGCAAAAATTCCCTAGAAAAGCCAGAATATGATAAAATGTTGAAACTTTTTGCATAATAGTCTCTGATAAATTTTCTACAGTGTGGTAGAATTTCAAAATATTTGGAGTTAGGCAAGTATTGATACTCTTGCATTCTTTACAGACTGTACTGTTTTGGCAGATTGCTGTTATGTTTGCATTGTTTGCATATGTTTGCTTGTTTAATGATTCTATTTGAGGATAGGAGTATTAAATATGCAGAAACATTTAGTATGCAATGTTGAATAATAATTTTTGTGATTGCTACATGATACGTCTCCAACGTATCTATAATTTTTTATTGTTCCATGCTATTATATTATCTGATTTTGATGTTCAATGGGCTTTATCATACACTTTTATATTATTTTTGGGACTAACCTATTAACCAGAGGCCCAGCCCAAATTGCTGTTTTTTTGCCTATTTTGGTGTTTCGTAGAAAAGGAATATCAAACGGAGTCCAAACGGAATGAAACCTTCGGGAACGTGATTTTCGGAACAAACGTGATCCAGAGGACTTGGACTGGACGTCAAGCAATCAACGAGGAGGCCACGAGGCAGGGAGGCGTGCCTGCCCCCTAGGCGCGCCCCCCACCCTCGTGGGCCTCTCGTAGCTCCAACGACCTACTTCTTCCACCTATATTTACCTACGTACCCCGAGAACATCCAGGAGCACCACGAAACCCTATTTCCACCGCCGCAACCTTCTGTACCCGTGAGATCCCATCTTGGCCTTTTCCGGCGCTCCGCTGGAGCGGGCATTGATCACGGAGGGCTTCTACATCAACACCATAGCCTCTCCGATGATGTGTGAGTAGTTTACCTCAGACCTTTGGGTCCATAGTTATTAGCTAAATGGCTTCTTCTCTCTCTTTGGATCTCAATACAAAGTTCTCCTCGATTCTCTTGGAGATCTATTCGATGTAATCTTCTTTCGCGGTGTGTTTGTCGAGATCCGATGAATTGTGGGTTTATGATCAAGATTATCTATGAACAATATTTGAATCTCCTCTGAATTCTTTTATGTATGATTGGTTATCTTTGCAAGTCTCTTCGAAATATCAGTTTGGGTTGGCCTACTAGATTGATCTTTCTTGCAATGGGAGAAGTGCTTAGCTTTGGGTTCAATCTTGCGGTGCTTGATCCCAGTGACAGTACGGGAAACGACACTATTGTATTGTTGCCATCGAGGATAAAAATATGGGTTTTATATCATATTGCTTGAGTTTATCCCTCTACATCATGTCATCTTGCCTAATGCGTTACTCTGTTCTTATGAACATAATACTCTAGATGCATGATGGATAGCGGTCGATGTGTGGAGTAATAGTAGTAGATGCAGGCAGGAGTCGGTCTACTTGTCACGGACGTGATGCCTATATACATGATCATACCTAGATATTCTCATAACTATGCTCAATTCTATCAATTGCTCGACGGTAATTTGTTCACCCACCGTAATACTTATGCTATCTCGAGAGAAGCCACTAGTGAAACCTATGGCCCCCGGGTCTATTTTCCATTATATTAATCTCCCGTCAACTAGTTATTTGTGTCGCCGTATATTTTGCTTTCTTTACTTTTAGTCTTTATCATAAAAATACCAAAAATATTGTCTTATCATCTCTATCAGATCTCACTTTTGCAAGTGGTCGTGAAGGGATTGACAACCCCTTTATCGCGTTGGTTGCAAGGTTCTTATTTGTTTGTGCAGGTACGAGGGACTTGAGCGTGGCCTCCTACTGGATTGATACCTTGGTTCTCAAAAACTGAGGGAAATACTTACGCTAGTTTGCTGCATCACCCTTTCCTCTTCAAGGAAAAACCAACGCTGTGCTCAAGAGGTAGCAAGAAGGATTTCTGGCGCCGTTGCCGGGGAGTCTACGCACAAGTCAAGACATACCAATTACCCATCACAAACTCTTATCCCTCGCATTACATTATTTGCCATTTTCCTCTCCCCCACTTCACCTTTGCCTTTGCCTTTTCTTCGCCCTCCTTCCATTCATCTTTTCGTTTGCCTTGATGTCTTACTTGTCTCGTTTGCTCGTTTGGTTGGAATAGTTGAGTATTTATTGCTAAACAGAGAACCTAAGATCTATGGATCCTCATCCGCTTGCTAATCTTTTTAAGAGATCCAATTATGATGAACCAATTTCTAGTGATTTGAGTGCACTAGATTATCTTTATGAGGTTTTGCTTGAAATTCGTGAATCTGGAAATTGTGATGAAGAAATTTATGAAGAGATTCACGGTAGCTCCTTGAATAAAAAGCATGATTGCAATGATGATATTATAAATTCTCTTGATGTCAATTGTGCTAATAATATGCAAAACCCTAAGCTTGGGATGCTAGTTTCGCTATGTCTACTACTTGTTGCAATGATCATGATTGGGGTGGTTCTTCTTATGATCTTGAAAATTTATTTAAGCCCCATGATGAATATGAGATTGATAATAGTGTTTGCAATAATATCGAAAGTGAGTTTGGAAGAGTGTCAACTTTAGATCCCACATATTTGGAGAATGTTCAATCTTATGGTATTTTTGATAAAAGTGGGTTTGGAGAGGTCATGACTTTATTTAATGATAATCCCACTATTTTGGAAGAGTGTCAACTTTGCATGCTATTGTGTTGAAAATATTTTATGTGATAGCTATTTTGTTGAATTTGCTTATGATCCCACATGTAATTATTATGAGAGAGGAAAATATGGTTGTAGAAATTTTCATGTTACTAAAATACCTCTCGTTATGTTGAGATTGCTATTGTTTCTTTCCGCTTCCTTGCATATGCTAGTTTTTGCTTGCTATGATAATTTGTTTGCCTACAACATGCCTATGCATAGGAAGTATGTTACACTTAGATGTGTTTGTAACGTGTTTCATGATGCTCTCTTTGTGCTTCAATTCTTGTCTTTCATGTGAGCATCATCAAAATTATTAATGCCTAGCTAGGGGCGTTAAACGATAGCGCTTGTTGGGAGGCAACCCAGTTTTATTTTTGTTCCTTGCTTTTACTTTCGGTTTTTGAATAAATAATTCATCTAGCCTCTGGTTAGATTTGTTTTTATGTTTTAATTAGTGTTTGTGCCAAGTAAAACCTTTAGGATAACCTACGGTGATAGTTATTTGATCTTGCTGTAAAATACAGAAACTTTGCGCGCACGAGATTAGTTTTCATAAATCACAAAAACGTGATTTTCAGTTGATTCTTCTTGCAGTAGTTTAGTAAACAAATTATCTAGGACTTCCTAATTTGGTAGTATTTTTAAGTTCCAGAAGTTTGCGTTTGATACAGATTACTACAGCCAGTTCTGTATTTCGTGTGTTGTTTGCTTATTTTGATGAATCTATGGCTAGTATCGGAGGTTATGAACCATAGAGAAGTTAGAATACAGTAGGTTTAACACCACTATAAATAAAGAATGAGGTCATTACAGTAACTTGAAGTGGTGGTTTGTTTTATTTCGCTAACGGAGCTTATGAGATTTTCTGTTGAGTTTTGTGTTGTGAAGTTTTCAAGTTTTTGGGTAAAGATTTGATGGATTATGGAATAAGGAGTGGCAAGAGCCTAAGCTTCGGGATGCCCAAGGCACCCCAAGGTAAAATTCAAGGACAACCAAAAGCCTAAGCTTGGGGATGCCCCGGAAGGCATCCCCTCTTTCGTCTTCGTCCATCGGTAACTTTACTTGATGCTATATTTTTATTCACCACATGATATTTGTTTTGCTTGGAGCGTATTGTATGATTTGAGTCTTTTATTTTTAGTTTACCACAATCATCCTTGCTATACACACCTTTTGGGAGAGACACACATGAATCGGAATTTATTAGAATACTCTATGTGCTTCACTTATATATTTTGAGTTAGATAATTTTGCTCTAGTGCTTCACTTATAACTTTTCAGAGCACGGTGGTGATTTTATTTTATAGAAATTATTGATCTCTCATGCTTCACTTAAATTATTTTGAGAGTCTTTTAGAACAGCATGGTATTTTGCTTTGGTTTAAATTAGTCCTAAAGTAATAGGCATCCAAAATAGGTATAATAAAAACTATCATATAAAGTGCATTGAATACTATGAGAAGTTTGATACTTGATGATTGTTTTGAGATATGGAGATAGTGATATTAAAGTTGTGCAAGTTGAGTAATTGTGAAATTAAGAAATACTTGTGTTGACGTTTGCAAGTCCCATAGCATGCACGTATGGTAACCGTTGTGTAACAAATTTGAAACATGAAGTGTTCTTTGAGTGTCATCCTTTCTGTGGAGGTCGGGGGCGCGCGATGGTTAACTCCTACCAACCTCCCCCCTAGGAGCATGCGTGTAGTGCTTGGTTTTGATGACTTGTAGATTTTTGCAATAAGTATGTGAGTTCTTTATGACTAATGTTGAGTCCATGGATTATACGCACTCTCACCCTTCCATCATTGCTAGCCTCTTCGGTGCCGTGCATTGCCCTTTCTCACCTTGAGAGTTGGTGCAAATTTCGCCGGTGCATCCAAACCCCGTGATATGATACGCTCTATCACACATAAACCTCCTTATATCTTCCTCAAAACAGGCACCATACCTACCTATCATGGCATTTCCATAGCCATTCCGAGATATATTGCCATGCAACTTTCCACCATTCCGTTTATTATGACACGCTTCATCATTGTCATATTGCCATGCATGATCATGTAGTTGACATCGTATTTGTGGCAAAGCCACCATGCATATTATTTCATACATGTCACTCTTGATTCATTCCCCATCCCGGTACACCGCCGGAGGCATTCATTTAGAGTCATATTTTGTTCTAGTATCGAGTTGTAATCATTGAGTTGTAAATAAATAGAAGTGTGATGATCATCATTCATAGAGCATTGTCCTAAAAAAGGGAAAGGCCAGAAAAAAGAAGGCCCAAAAAAAGAGAAGAAATAAAAAAGGGGGACAATGCTACTATCTCTTTTTCCACAGTTGTGCTTCAAAGTAGCACCATGATCTTTATGATAGAGAGTCTCTTGTTTTGTCACTTTCATATACCAGTGGGAATTTTTCATTATTGAACTTGGCTTGTATATTCCAACAATGGGCTTCCTCAAATGCCCTAGGTCTTCGTGAGCAAGCAAGTTGGATGCACACCCACTTAGTTTCATTTGTTGAGCTTTCATACATTTATAGCTCTAGTGCATCCGTTGCATGGCAATCCCAACTCCTTGCGTTGACATCAATTGATGGGAATCTCCATAGCCCGTTGATTAGCCGCGTCAACGTGAGACTTTCTCCTTTTTTGTCTTCTCCACACAACCCCCACCATCATATTCTATTCCACTCATAGTGTTATGTCCATGGCTCACGCTCATGTATTGCGTGAAGGTTGAAAAAGTTTGAAAATTCTTAAGTATGAAACAATTGCTTGGCTGAAACCGAGGTTGTGCATGATTTGAATATTTTGTGTGACGAAGATGGGACATAGCCAAACCATATGATTTTGTAGGGATGAATTTACTTTAGCAATGTTATTTTTAGAAGACATAATTGCTTAGTTACTATGCTTGAAGTACTATTATTTTTATGTCAATATTAAACTTTTATCTTGAATCTTTCAAATCTGAACATTCATGCCACAATAAAGAAAGTTACATTGAGAAATATGCTAGGTAGCATTCCACATCAAAAATTCTGTTTTTATCGTTTACCTACTCGAGGACGAGCAGGAATTAAGCTTGGGGATGCTTGATACGTCTCCAACGTATCTATAATTTTTGATTATTCCATGCTATTATATTATCTGATTTGGATGTTTAATGGGCTTTATCATACACTTCTATATTATTTTTGGGACTAACCTATTAACCGGAGGCCCAACCCAAATTGCTGTTTTTTTTCCTATTTCAGTGTTTCGCAGAAAAGGAATATCAAATGGAGTCCAGACGGAATGAAACCTTCGGGAACGTGATTTTCGGAACAAACGTGATCCAGAGGACTTGGAGTGGATGTCAAGCAATCAACGAGGAGGCCACGAGGCAGGGAGGCGCGCCCCCCACCCTCGTGGGCCCCTCGTAGCTCCACTGACCTACTTCTTCCTCCTATATATACCTATGTACCCCAAAAACATCCAGGAGCACCACGAAACCCTATTTCCACCGCCGCAACCTTTTGTACCCATGAGATCCCATCTTGGGCCCTTTTCCGGCGCTCCGTTGGAGCGGGCATTGATCACGGAGGGCTTCTACATCAACACCATGGCCTCTCCGATGATGCGTGAGTAGTTTACCTCAGACCTTCGGGTCCATAGTTATTAGCTAGATGGCTTCTTCTCTCTCTTTGGATCTCAATACAAAGTTCTCCTTGATTCTCTTGGAGATCTATTCAATGTAATCTTCTTTTGTGGTGTGTTTGTCGAGATCCGATGAATTGTGGGTCTATGATCAAGATTATCTATGAACAATATTTGAATATCCTCTGAATTCTTTTATGTATGATTGGTTATCTTTGCAAGTCTCTTCGACTTATCAGTTTGGTTTGGCCTACTAGATTGATCTTTCTTGCAATGGGAGAAGTGCTTAGCTTTGGGTTCAATCTTGCGGTGCTCGATCCCAGTGACAGTAGGAGAAACGACACGTATTGTATTGTTGCCATCGAGGATAAAAAGATGGGGTTTATATCATATTTCTTGAGTTTATCCCTCTACATCATGTCATCTTGCCTAATGCGTTACTCTGTTCTTATGAACTTAATACTCTAGATGCATGATGGATAGCGGTCGATGTGTGGAGTAATAGTAGTAGATGCAGGCAGGAGTCGGTCTACTTGTCACGGACGTGATGCCTATATACATGATCATACCTAGATATTCTCATAACTATGCTCAATTCTATCAATTGCTCGACAGTAATTTGTTCACCCACTGTAATACTTATGCTATCTTTAGAGAAGCCACTAGTGAAACCTATGGCCCCCGGGTCTATTTTCCATTATATTAATCTCCCGTCAACTAGTTATTTCTGTCGCCGTTTATTTTGCTTTCTTTACTTTTAGTCTTTATCTTAAAAATACCAAAAATATTATCTTATCATCTCTATCAGATCTCACTTTTGCAACTGGCCGTGAAGGGATTGACAACCCCTTTATCGCGTTGGTTGCAAGGTTCTTATTTGTTTGTGCAGGTACGAGGGACTTGAGCGTGGCCTCCTACTGGATTGATACATTGGTTCTCAAAAACTGAGGGAAATACTTACGCTACTTTGCTGCATCACCCTTTCCTCTTCAAGGGAAAACCAACGATGTGCTCAAGAGGTAGCACTACAGTAGAGAATGATAAGGTTTTTGCATTGGTTTATACTAACTTATCTCACGAGTTCTTGTTGAGTTTTGTGTGGGTGTAGTATTTGAGATTTAGGGAAACCGAGATATAAAAGGAATTATGGAGACATAAAATCTCAAGCTTGGGGATGCCCAAGGCATCTCAAGATAATATTTCAAGAAGTCTCGAGCATCTAAGCTTGGGGATGCCCCGGTAGGCATCCCACCTTTCTTCTTCAACAATTATCGGTTAGTATCGGTTGAACCTAAGTTTTTGCTTCTTCACATGATGTGTGCTATCCTTGAAATGTCATTTTGTTTTGTTTTACTTGCTGTTTGAATAATATCCCAAGATCTGAAACTCTTAAATGTTAGAGAGTCTTCACATAGTTGCATAATTATTTGACTACTCATTGATCTTCACTTATATCTTTCGGAGTAGTTTGTCATTTGCTCTAGTGCTTCACTTATATCCTTTTAGAGCATAGCGGTGGTTTTATTTTGAAGAAATAGATGAACTATCATGCTTCACTTATATTATTTTGAGAGTCTTAAACAGCATGGTAATTTGCTTTGGTTATGAATTTAGTCCTAATATGATGGGCATCCAAGATGGATATAATAAAAACTTTCATAAAAAGTGCATTGAATACTATGAGAAGTTTGATGCTTGATGATTGTTTTGAGATATGAGGATGGTGATATTAGAGTCATGCTAGTATAGTAGTTGTGAATTTGAGAAATACTTGTGTTGAGGTTTGCAAGTCTCGTAGCATGCACGTATGGTAACCGTTGTGTGACAAATTTGAAGCATGAGGTATTTCTTTGATTGTCTTCCTTTGTGTGGAGGTCGGGATCGCGCAATGGTTAACTCCTACCAGCCCTTCCCCTAGGAGCATGCGTGCAGTGCTTGGTTTTGATGACTTGTAGATTTTTGCAATAAGTATGTGAGTTCTTTATGACTAATGTTGAGTCCATGGATTATACGCACTCTCACCCTTCCACTACTGGAATCAGCTTCTTTGCCGTCCGCCATGGCGGAAGGCAAAGGCATGGATCACGGACGGCAAACGTCTTTGCCGTCCGCCAGCAGACGGCAAACTGTCCGTCTGAACACGTGCCAGCAAAGGCCTTCTTTGTCGTCCGCTTCCCAGAAGCGGATGGCAAAGGATTTAGGCCAGCAGACGGCAAAGACAACGGACGGCAGTGCGGTGGCCGTCCTAGGCTAGCAGACGGCAAATAGGCTACATATCCCCTGTTTTTATTTGAATCCATTTAATTTCACAGGAATTCACACACGGATATACATATATATTTTTTCACATGCACAGCAGACATATGATGTATCCAACACATATAGCTCCATCCATGACAACATACATACATAATAAGAAACAGAGTTCCATCCATACATATTACAGTAACATCACAATGTTCATCCAACACATTGTTCCATGCATCCATATAACAAGTTCCACATTTTTCATCGATACAAACGAAAAAAAGAAAAGGGAAACAAGCACTCCATCCATGCAAGCTTCCATATAGTGAATTAAATCTGCAAAATGGGAAACAAGAAAGCTAGAAGAAGAAGACTAGAATCAGAAGAACAAGAAGAAGAAGAAGAAGAAGAAGAAGAAAATGAAGAAGAAGTTCATTTTGGAGATAATTATGCCATTTTTGACCTAACTAAGCATATTATGAGATATAACTTAGAGCTTACTTCATTTTGGAGAAGAAGAAGAAGAAGAAGAAGTAAACTAGAAGAAGAATCTTCTTTTCTTCTCCTTCTTTTTCTTCTTCCTCTTCTTCTTCTTCTTTTCTTCCCATTCCTTCTTTTCTTCCTCTTCCTTGATTTTCTTCATCTTATTATGTCATTTGTGGACTAAATAGGCTAAATTATGTCATAAATGGACTAAATAGGCTAAATAAGAAGAAAAATGCCATTTTTGAGCTTACCTAGCTAATTATGCCATTTTTGACCTAACTAAGCATATTATGCCATTTTTGATATAACTTAGAGCTAACTTCATTTTGGAGAAGAAGAAGAAGAAGAAGAAGAAGAAGAAGAAGAAAACTAGAAGAAGAAGGAGGAGGAGGAGGAGGAGGAGGAGAAGAAGAAGACTAGAAGAAGAAGAAGAAGAAGAAGAAGATCTTCTTCTTCTTCTAGTCTTCTTCTTCTTCTCCTTCGTCTTCTTCTTCTTCTTTTCTTCCTATTCCTTCTTTCCTTCCTCTTCCATGATTTTCTTCATCTTATTATGTCATTTGTGGACTAAATAGGCTCAATTATGTCATAAATGGACTAAACACGCTAATTAAGAAGAAAAATACCGTTATCACGGAGGTGTAGGAATGGTCGGGGATGCGCCAGTGCCAGACGGAGGTGAAGGACCGGTCGGGGTTCCGGCATTATTGGCAGAAGGAGTGGTCGATGCTTGTCGGGAGCCATGTTGCACCAAAGATCATTTCCCATAATGTCTCGTTAGCAAGTTCGCAAACTGAAATGTGAATAGTAATAAGCAACGACCATTCAAATCAAACTCACCGTGGTCGCCGGAGCAATCTGGGGCATCGGCGGAGGGGCCTGACCGTTTTTCTCGCACAAGCTCTGCACATTTGGTTCTCACGAGTCAGTCATATTAGATAGTAATGCGAACATTACGTGCATGATTGGGCTAATATGCACGAGAAACATACCACGATGAGCTCGTATAGGGCCCGGTTAGCGTTGTCGTTCCGGTTCCTCTCCTCCTCCAACAGCTTAGCCGTCCTCTCCTCCATCTCCCTCTCCCTCTCCGCCGCCTCCCTTTGTGCCTCCCTTTTTGCCTCCTCCACAAGCTCCTTCGTCTTCAATCTCTCTTTCTCAACAATAGCCTGCAACACACCACTCCTCGTTAGCATTGTAATCATCGACGGACGCACACACAATGTAATGGAGGAAAGGTGAGAGAGTCCGTATAACTTACCGCCATGGCGATCTCCGCGGGCCGTGCACGAGGCGTTATCTCAGGATCAGAGCTACTCAGGCGCTTCTTGATCTGCGGGAGAGTCTTAGGACAACTTATCAGTCCATCACCAATGGCTTGAGATCCATGGGACCTCCCGCCACCAGATATCATCACCAGCTCTATATCAAAAGGATCCTGGCTCGGGTTAAAGTCCTCCCCTTTCCTCGCTTCCCCTCGTCTCTGTACTTCACAAGCTTGTGGTGGGAGGTCTTGTTGGTGAAGCTCTCTGGATCATCTAGGTCAGACTCCGTGAATGGCTTGGCCTTCTTGTACGGGGCCATATGGGCCATGCCATAGAGGTCGAACAGACCTGGCACAGGCTTCTTATGGTGGTGCGCCTGAGAGAGAGGAACAAATATTAGTTAAGGGCTCAAGCTAGCATGAAGAATGATATTGCTATGTAAATAGGTCATTTTGGAGCTAAGAAAGGTTATTATGTCATTTTCGAGGAAAATAAGCTAAGTTTAGGTCATTTTCGAGGTAACCAAGATCGCCATTTTTGACCAAAGTATGCTAATTATGTCATTATTGAGCTATCCAAGGTTATTATGTCATTTTAGAGCTAACTATAGCATATTAAGTCATTTTATAGAGCTATCTAAGGTTATTATGTCATTTTAGAGCTAAATATGTCATAAATGAACTATCCAAGGTAGTTATGCCATTTTTTAACTAACTAAGCATATTAATTAAGTCATTTTGGAAGGGATAAATGCTAGCATAAAGAATGAATTGCATGAATCATGTAGCAAACCACATACCCAGTTATCCCCGTACTCAAACAGGTTGGAGCTCCCTTGATGGTGTGGCACACCTTCCATTTGGTCGCGCTTATCCTTGGCCCTTTGGTGTTCGACTTTCCATTGGGCAGAGCACCACGCATCCACCAACGCCTCCCAACAGTCCATCTTATCCACACACCATCTCGGGGGCACCTAAGTGAGTCAAGAGAAATTTCAGCGCTACGCCTACGAATCAAATCAAGAAAACTAAGTTCAAGGCCTTAAGAATAGGTAATTACCTGCATGTACTTCTCCTTACTCAGAAACTTGCCGCGACACTTCTGCTTGCCCCTCCTAATACCCTTCGAGGCATAGTAGTCTCGAACGGCCTGCACCTGAGCCTCGTGCCTTAAGTTCTGAAGTAGGCGCTTGCACTTGTTTTCAACAACCATACACGCGGCCTCCTACTCTCCCTCTAAAACCCTGTAGAAGGTCTGCAATCAAACAAGGCAACACTGATTAGTACAATCACTAGGTAGTGTTCATTTTTAATTCGGTAAAGGAGAAATTACCCAAAACCGACGGAACACAATGTCGGCCACCGTCTCGCACAAGACACCGTCGACCCTCTCTTTCGGCGGGGCCAGGGCAACCGAGTACAGCTCCCAGGTCAGTGCTAGTTGTGGAACCTGACCCTCACCGGGCAACGTGACCCACCCAGGGAAGTGCTGCCGGCAAAGCACACCAAGGACCTGGTTGGGCCTACGGGAACCACGGGGGCGTACCCAGCCCCTGCAGTATGACAAGGCCAACGCATTAGAAATTAATTTGAAGGAACATGAAGGAAAAAGGTTAAAAAATAGTAAATGCACTTACTTCAACCCTTTAGGCGCAATCAACCACCTCTGGTCGGGGGTCGTCGGCACGGGTGGGAGCTTTGTACAGCCACGCTTGTAGACCTTCTTGCCCTTCTCAACCAGCTCGTCGTCGCTGTAGCTATCTTCTAAAAAGGTGTCCTCGGTACCATCCTCCGAGCCACTAGCCTCCGGAGTCTCGTGGGCCGAAGACCCCGTGACCGGAGTCTTCTGGGACGAAGACCCCGTGACCGGAGTCTTCTGGGATGAAGACCCCGTGACCGGAGTCTTCTGGGACGAAGACCCCGTGACCGGAGTCTTCTGAGACAAAGACTCTAGGACCGGACTCGTGTGGGGTGAAGGATCGGCGACCTGAGTCTGGTGGGGGGAAGGATCGGCAACCGGAGGCTCATGGACCGGAGTCCGAGACGGGTCCACGTAAGACGGAGCATTCCTGTGGTCGGGTGAATCAGCTGAGGGTGGCGGCGAGGAAGGCTCCGCAGCCTTCCTACCTATCCCGCTGCCACGTCCACCTCTACCAGCCTTCTTCGTCCTCCCCCGACCTCTCCCAGCCGTAGAAGAAGCGCCCGCCGCAGCTGTCTGCATACTGTCCTGCACCGTTCTCCTGAGGGGATGCGCTGCAATAATGGAACCACCCCTCCCAGTAGCGCTCGCAGGAGGCTCAGGGCGCTCTGGACCCTTGCCCACCATCTTGTCAACACCTGCAATGACAAAAAGTAAACGAAATTAGTACAACATAAAAAATTTGGATACCTGACATGAACATAATAATATGTATATAATTTAAGTGTATCATAATCATGACCATAAAAAAATACACCCGATCAACACAAATATATATGGGGTCGGGGTGTGGTGTCAGGGTGTCAGGGTGTCGGGGTCGGGGTGTCGTGTCGGGGTATCAGGGTCGGGGTCGGGGTGTGGTGTCAGGGTATCGGGGGTCGGGGTAAGGGTGGGTGTGGTGTCAGGGTGTCGGTGGTCGGGGTGTCAGGTGTCGGGGTGTCGGCGGTCGGGGTCGGGGTGTGGTGTCGGGGTGTCGGGTGTCGGGGTCGGGGTGTCGTGCCAGGGTGTCGTGTCGGGGTCGGGGTGTCAGGGTGTCGGTTGGTCGGGGGTCGGGGTCGGGGTGTGGTGTCAGGGTGTCGGGGGTCGGGGGTCGGGGTGTCGTGCCGAGGTGTCGGGGTGTCGATCGGGTGTCGGGGTCTCTTTTTTCCTTTTCTTCTTCTCTTCTTCTTCTCCTCCTCCTCTCCTCTTTCTTCTTCTTCTTCTTCTTCTTCTTCTTCTTCTTCTTCTCCTCCTCCTCTCCTCTTTCTTCTTCTTCTTCTTCTTCTTCTTCTTCTTTCTCCTCCTCCTCCTCCTCCTCTTCTTCTTCTTCTTCTTCTTCTTCTCCTTTTTCCTCTTCTTCTTCTTTTCTTCTTTCTTCTTCTCCCTCCTCCTGTTCCTCCCTCCTCCTTCTACTTCTTCTTCTAAACTAAAACTAAAACTAAACTAAAATAAACTAAAACTAAAACTAATCTAAAATAAACTAAACTAAAACTAAAACAAATCTAAACTAAACTAAACTAAAACTAAAAGTAAACTATAACTATAACTAAAACAGAAACTAAACTAAAAGAAACTAATTAAACCAAAAAAAAGGGGGAGGAGCTCACCTGGTGGAGGGGGAGGTCGGACGGTTGCGGCGGCCGTTGGATGAGGCGGCGACCCGGTGGAGGGGGAGGCCGGACGGCCGCGGCGACACGGGGCGGGGGCGGCCGCGGCGGCACGGGGCGGGGACGGCTACGCCGGACGGGGCCGTGGTGGATGTCGGGGAGGGGTGTGGGGCGGCGGGGCGACCGGCTACGCCGGACGGGGTCGGCGGCGGCGGCGCGGGCCGGTGTGGGTGGGGGATGGCGACAGAGGGGAGGGGCGGGGGGGCGGGGCGACGTGGAAGGGGCGGCGGGGGTGCGGTGGAGGTCGGGGGCGCAGGGGAGGGGTGCGGGGCGGCCGGCTACGGCAGACGGGGTCGGCGGCGGCGGTGCGGGTGTGGGTGGGGAGGAATGAGAGAGTGGAGAGAAGAGAGGGGGGCGGGACGGCCGTTAACGTACCCGCCTCTTTGCCGTCAGCCAACGGTCGGCAAAGAGATTGGACCGATGGGCTTGAGTTGGTTAAACAATAACTGGACCCACCCACCTCTTTGCCGTCTGCTAGCGGACGGCAAAGATTCTTTGTCGTCAGCCAGCGGACGTCAAAGAACTGGCTGATGGCAAAGACTTTGTTTGCCATCAGCCACATCTTTGACGTCCGTTTCCTTGTGGCTGACGGCAAAGACCTTCTTTGCCATCAGCAAGCGGACGGCAAAGAAGTGGATTCCAGTAGTGTTCCATCATTGCTAGCCTCTTTGGTACCGTGCATTTCCCTTTCTCACCTTGAGAGTTGGTGCAAACTTCGTCGGTGCATCCAAACCCCGTGATATGATACGCTCTATCACACATAAACCTCCTTATATCTTCCTCAAAACAGCCACTATACCTACCTATTATGGCATTTCCATAGCCATTCTCAGATATATTGCCTTGCATGATCATGTAGTTGACATCGTATTTGTCGCAAAGCCACCATGCATAATTATCATACATGTCACTCTTGATTCATTGCCCATCCCGGTACACCGCCGGAGGCATTCATATAGAGTCATATTTTGTTCTAGTATTGAGTTGTAATCTTTGAGTTGTAAATAAATAGAAGTGTGACGATCATCACTAATAGAGCATTGTCCCAAAAAAAGAAAAAAAGAAAAGAAGAAAGGCCAAAAAAAGAAAGGCCAGATAGAAAAGAGAAAGAATAAAAGGGACAATGCTACTATCCATTTTTTCACACTTGTCCTTCAAAGTAGCACCATGATCTTCATGATAGAGAGTCTCGTATATTGTCACTTTCAAATACTAGTGGGAATTTTTCATTATAGAACTTGGCTTGTATATTCCAACAATGGGCTTCCTCAAATGCCCTAGGTCTTCATAAGCAAGCAAGTTGGATGCACCCCCACTTAGTTTCTTTTGTTGAGCTTTCATACATTTATAGCTCTAGTGCATCCGTTGCAAGGCAATCCCTACTCCTTGCATTGACATCAATTGATGGGCATCTCCCTAGCCCGTTGATTAGCCGCGTCAATGTGAGACTTTCTCCTTTTTTGTCTTCTCCACACAACCCTCATCATTATATTCTATCCCACCCATAGTGCTATGTCCATGGCTCACGTTCATGTATTGCGTGAAAGTTGAAAAAATTTGAAAAAATTAAAGTATGAAACAATTGCTTGGCTGAAACCGGGGTTGTGCATGATTTGAGTATTTTGTGTGACGAAGTTGGAGCATAACCAAACTATATGATTTTGTAGGGATGAACTTTCTTTGGCCATGTTATTTTGAGAAGACATAATTGCCTTGTTAGTATGCTTGAAGTATTATTATTTTTATGTCAATATTAAGCTTGGGGATGCTTGATACGTCTCCAATGTATCTATAATTTTTGATTATTCCATGCTATTATATTATCCATCTAGAATGTTTTATATGCATTTATATGCTATTTTATATGATTTTTGGGACTAACCTATTAACCTAGAGCCCAGTGCCAGTTTCTGTTTTTCCTTGTTTTTGAGTATCACAGAAAAGGAATACCAAACGGAGTCCAATTGACGTGCCAATTTTTGATGATTTTTTATGGACCAAAAGAAGCCCCCGGAGTGAAAGAGTTGGGCCAGAAGAGTCCCGGGCTGTCCACGAGGGTGGGGGCGCGCCCACCCCCTGGTCATGGACCCCTATCTCGTGGACGACTCGGAGACCCCCTGACGTGAGACCTACGCCAAAAAGTCCTATAAATACAGAAACCTCCAGAAAATAACCTAGATCGGGAGTTCCGCCGCCGCAAGCCTCCAGAGCCACGAAAAACCAATCGGGACCCTGTTCCGGCACCCTGCCGGAGGGGGCGATCCCTTACTGGTGGCCATCTTCATCATCCCGGCGCTCTCCATGACGAGGAGGGAGTAGTTCACCCTCGGGGCTGAGGGTATGTACCAGTAGCTATGTGTTTGATCTCTCTCTCTCGTGTTCTTGATTTGGCACGATCTTGATGTATCGCGAGCTTTGCTATTATAGTTGGATCTTATGATGTTTCTCCCCATCTACTCTCTTGTAATGGATTGAGTTTTCCCTTTGAACTTATCTTATCGGATTGAGTCTTTAAGGATTTGAGAACACTTGATGTATGTCTTGCATGTGCTTATCTGTAGTGACAATGGGATATTCACGTGATCTACTTGATGTATGTTTTGGTGATCAACTTGCGGGTTCAGTGACCTTGTGAACTTATGCATAGGGGTTGGCACACGTTTTCTTCTTGACTCTCCGGTAGAAACTTTGGGGCACTCTTTGAAGTTCTTTGTGTTGGTTGAATAGATGAATCTGAGATTGTGTGATGCATATCGTATAATCATACCCGCGGATACTTGAGGTGACATTGGAGTATCTAGGTGACATTAGGGTTTTGGTTGATTTGTGTCTTAAGGTGTTATTCTAGTACGAACTCTATGATAGATCGAACGAAAAGAATAGCTTCGTGTTATTTTACTACGGACTCTTGAATAGATGGATCAGAAAGGATAACTTTGAGGTGGTTTCGTACCCTACAATAATCTCTTCGTTTGTTCTCCGCTATTAGTGACTTTGGAGTGACTCTTTGTTGCATGTTGAGAGATAGTTATATGATCCAATTATGTTATTATTGTTGAGAGAACTTGCACTAGTGAAAGTATAAACCCTAGGCCTTGTTTCCTAGCATTGCAATACCGTTTACACTCACTTTTACCACTTGTTACCTTGCTGTTTTTAAATTTTAAGATTACAAATACTCATATCTATCATCCATATTGCACTTGTATCACCATCTCTTCGCCGAACTAGTGCACCTATACAGTTTACCATTGTATTGGGTGTGTTGGGGACACAAGAGACTCTTTGTTATTTGGTTGCAGGGTTGTTTGAGAGAGACCATCTTCATCCTACAGCTCCCACGGGTTGATAAACCTTAGGTCATCCACTTGAGGGAAATTTTCTACTATCCTACAAACCTCTGCACTTGGAGGCCCAATAATGTCTACAAGAAGAAGGTTGCGTAGTAGACATCAAGGCGCGCATACCCCCCTGGGCGCGCCCTCCTGCCTCGTGGCCGCCTCGTTGCTTCCTTGACGTCCACTCCAAGCCTCCTGGATTGCGTTTGTTCCAAAAATGATCCTCGCGAAGGTTTCATTCCATTTGGATTCCATTTGATATTCCTTTTCTGTGAAACACTGAAATAGGCAAAAAAAACAGCAATTTGCACTAGGCCTTCGGTTAATAGGTTAGTCCCAAAAATAATATAAAAGTGCATATTAAATCTCATTAAACATCCAAAACAGGTAATATAATTGCATGAAACAATCAAAAATTATAGATACGTTGGAGACGTATCACAGGCTGACCAATATGGGCAAGGGTTGGAGTTTATATGATTGGAGGGAACACAACATTCAATGGGTACACAAGTGGGAAAATGAAGCGCTAGCAGATATAGTGCATCAACTTAGGTACATTTTATTTACATTATTTTATTACGATGACCATACGATGCGTGAAGATGCTTTGCTTTCATCACAACGGTTTATGTAATTATTTAATTTTGCAAACCGTACGATGGAAGTACAGATCAAGCGTATAAGCAGTGGTACTGCATTAGCACACGTACTAGCCTGGCCAGTCAACCGGCTACGATACCAACACATCTCACACAGGAGGAGAAGATCCAGAGACATATTGAGCTGCATGCAGCTTACTATCGTGACCAGATGGTAATCACTTGTAAAAAATTTAGGTCCATCATTGCATAATCATTTCAACTAAATAACATACAAATATTGTTCAGCTTGAAACTTGCAACGAAGTAGGGCAGATGGCTGCAGAAAGCATGCCGGCCCGGGGCCCAGCTCGCAAGTCATTCCAGAAACGTTTTGCCCACTACGTGGCAACAAAGTTCAGATGCGGTAGAGGCGACGACATTGTCACTAGAGCGTACAACATGCCGGTAGCGAGGTCAGCCAGACCGAGTGCGGCGCCGTCGTCCAGACCGAGCGAGGCGCGTACAAGCCATGGGCAGTGGGGGGAGGGTCCGAGTACTACAACAACATTGCCACGACATGACTCATCTCTGCCACTGCATCGCTCTTCTTCGGTGCATTTTCGTCAGGGGCAGACATCTCAAGACCATGGCACGGGCTAGGATTCGATGCCCGAGCAGACTCTTTCCCCAAACCCATATGCGTACACAGGATATGGCGCATACACCCAAGGCGAGGGATCTCAGTCGTATCTCTCCACGCGAGGGATCTCCATGCCCGACGAGACTCGTGTCCCAGATTTAAACCAGTACCACGTACAATGGCCAGACAGTACAGGCGAGGGATTTGATCAGGTAGTCATGTTTATATTTTAATGCATTTACAATGATATCATATATTATCCTCTAACAGTTTGTTTACAATGTTTCTATGTGCATGACATACCTGATGTTAATTGGGACGATGAGGACACCCAATGTGGCCTCAACACACGCATCCGGGGAGCATCACATGATCATGGCGACACCGTTACATCATTAGTTACAGAGTTCTTCAGAGGGGACGTTATTGGCCCATCTTTTATCCCCGAGGAGTCACAAGCATACGCCTACAATTACGCTTCAGGTTCGCAACAAGGATTCCAGACTCCACCACCTACGCAGGAGTCGCAGACACATGAAGCCGAAGTGGAGTATGGCCGCGGTCTTCGTGTAACTCAACCACCTAATCACTTGTCGCTTTCCGGTCCTAAGGAAAGGCCAGGTGGTCGTCGTCGACTAGGGTAATTCATCTATCCACGTGTGCGACCCATTGTATCTACATATGTTAGTATCAGACTTTCCCATTTAAACATCTATGTATGCTGAAATAAAAATGCACCACTCAGAAACAATGTTTCCCGCCTATATCTCCCGCCATACTATCCCGCTTCACTCTTTGGCTTATGTTAGGCCGAAATGATTTTTTTAATTTTGGCTTATGAATACTGTGCAACCATTGCCCATCTTAGACATTGAAAAAAAATCCGCGCAACCCTTTCCCCTAAATATTTTCCCGCCAACTCTTTCCCTCCATATGTTCCCACCACCCGTTTCCCGCCAACCCCTTCCCGCCATATCTTCCTGCCACCCGTTTCCCGCCATATGTTCCCGCCAATCCTTTCCCGCCATACCACAGTCGTTCTTTCCCGCCATTTTCTCCTCTCTACCTATAAAACCCCCTTCACACAGAGGTGGATAAGCATTCCAGTGTAGTATAGTCGAGATGTCCCATTATCCTTTCGATCGTAGTTTTCACCCTGGGATGAGCATATCTCTTTTGAGGCTAGCCACCGATTTCAGGATGGACAATAGGATAGTTCCATGGGACGAACTCACCGGTAGTGACACCATAATGAATGAGTTGGCTCACAAAGTACGTAGATCTGGGTGGCCTGAAAGGACCTATGAGGAGGCACGTAAAGAACTTCTTAGGTTGCATGCAAGGTGGAAGAAGGTAGTGGAGCCGAAGAGTGAAACTTTCAGAAGGACTGCAGCAAAGCATCCATTGTTATGGACTGACGACAATGAGGACGAAGATGATATCTTCATGCCGCCTCTTCCGGGTTCTGCATCGTCAAAGGGCAAGAGTTCTGCATCGTCCAAGGGCAAGAGTACTCCATCCTCAAAGGGCAAGAGTTCTGCATCGTCCAAGGGTAAGAGTTCTGCATCCTCGAAGGGCAAGAGTTCTACATCGACGGAGGATGACGATGATGCCTTCATGTAGTTTTTAAGTTGTATTCCAGTTCTACCGTTTAATTCAGATGTACTTGCATTGTGTTATATCTTAATTTCATTTTGTAGTTGTACTCTCTTATTGTAGGGCATTATGTTCTATCTTAATTTCATTTTGTAGTTGTTGCACGATGTTCGATAATTAGTGGAGGAAAGAAAATGCCACATTTTATTCTAAAACTATTGAAATACGATACATCGTACTATTGAAATAAAGCTACATTTAACTACTGAAATAAAGCTACATTAAACTGCAGAAATTAAGATACAAGCGATTGCGAAATTTAAAATACTACCAGCATGGATATTTTCCTTTTCCATCGCCAGCTTCTTCTGCTGCCTTGGCCTCACGAGCCCTTTCTTTCTTTCTCTGTCTCTCCACCTCACGAGCCCCCTTTCGCTGCCGTTCCTGCTCCTCCATGCGACGAGCCTCTTCCCTGTTTTTCTTTCCTAAATCCTGAAAAAAATGGTGTTGCTCCGCATAGTATTCTTTTAACTCTCTCTCTTGCTCTGCTTTCTCCTCAGCTTCCGCCTTCTCGCGTCGCTCTTCCGCATAGAAACTTTTCCACGCATGGCGACTTCTTTCAAGAATCTCAGTCACTGCCCAAGCCGGCATCTCTGTGTCAATCCAATGATAGTACATGCACAGAGGCGGAGGAGACTACAACAAGAAACAAGAATGTTATTAAAGAATCAATCAAAATACCAACAATATCTATTCGTGATGGTTAAAGCATGCCGGAGGCTTGTCGTACTCTGAAATAGCTACCGGTGGATCTTCCTCATAATTGGCGCGCATGAAAAACTTCATGCCCAACCAATCTGAAAAATCTGTCACCTCCTTCACCTTGCAAAGATCGCCACACCAACACCGCAGGACTGCCACCCCCGGAGGCAAACTTGCATTCTTCATTTTCCTCGGCCTAATGCTTTGATCCGAGCAAGGCAAACTCATACCGACTGAAAAAATGTGTTACACACTTTGCGCACTGGCGATTTCGAGAATGGCTGGACGAGGATGACGAGAGCCTCGGTGTCTCCTTTTATAGGCTTAGACGACAAATGATGGCGAGAAAATAAGCGCGAACAGACGAAATTAGACGGGAAATTTTAGGATCCCTGTAGTGTCGGCACAACAGGTTCCCGCAGCATCGGATTCCCGCAGCGAGTGACCGATTCCCGCAGTGTCGTCGCATCCGCTCAAGCAATAGCCAGAGCGATTCTCGCAGTGCCGTCGCATCTGCTGAGGCAAAAGAAGCAAAAGCAGGACTGATTCCCGGGCGAAAGAACCAAAAGCAGGGAGTGAGTTTATCCTGTAGTCCATATTCCCGCGCGTGGGAATCACCGTTGTCAGCGTCGCTGTCGCGCCTGGGAATCAGGGCCGTCAGCGTTCGTTGTCGCGCGTGTAGCAGATATGCCGCCTCACGTAGTGGCGGCGTGGCCCACCGGCTAGGCCCGCGAGCAGCAGGGCTTGTCGGCCTACGAGCGGCAGGAGTAGCGTCGGCCGCCTCGTCTTGTGGCGGCAGGGCCCACTAGGCCCGCCCCGTTCCGTCCCGGCACGAGGAACTGTAGTAAACATGTTCTGCCCCGGTGGCCGCCTCCAGGCGTGGCGGCAGGTGCCACGTGTCGCCTGCCGCGCCTGCCGCCATGGCCGAGGGGTTCCTTTTTGTCAATTATATCCACGGATAGTCCTTTTTGACAATTTTGTTGGCCAGGGGGTCCTTTTGGACAAAAAACACAAGTGTCCTACTTGGACACGACTCCATATCCTATTTAAACACAATACAACTACAAGTCCAACTGTAACCTACCTTGCACACAATATTCGACACAACTCTAACAGACATGACCCATAAATTTAGCTCACCCTATCTGCATTACTATTCTGTACTCTGCATCTATGAACAAATGCAGAGTTCATGTGGGCAGATCGCCCTCCGTTTTACTTCTTCTTTTGGTGTGAAAAGCCAATGTCCTCATTTTCTTCTGTCGATCGATCCATGCCCGGCGCCCACAGGATTACAGATTTATTGTGCCTACGGACCAACTCAAGTTTTCTGTTCATTGACTGTGGAAGATACAAGTGGAAACAACAACCACAAGATGTTGCTTTACTGTGGTTTGTAGTTCCAGATTTATTCACTGGAGTCTCTGCAACAGGTCTTATCAACATCAATCATCTCATCTCACCACTGATTATTGCACAGCTTAATTGTAGTTCTGATCCATTAATTCACCCAATTCAGTCATATTTGCATTCCTTCCTTCATTTGTAAATTGTACACATGCACTTGTAAATTGCCTAGGTTGTGTATATGTGCTCTAACTGAATTTATATCTATATATATGTGCTCTAACTGAATTTTAATCATTCCACCTTAGGTATATGTATATGTGTTCAGTTTGAACCTTACTGTATGACTTTTTGAGTAAGCAAAACAGAGCATTTCCTTTGCAGGAGAAAAAAAGATTAATTAATCTTCAGTGAGAGTATTTACTTCAAGTGCTTCATGTTAACACAAATATTCAGTTTCAACTATATTTACTTCATGTTAACACAATCAGACTTGACTTAGTGTAAATCTTGATCAGTGAATAGCAGAAGAATATACATCATGTTAACTACAGCACAATATTCAGTTTCCACTATATCACTGAGTTTTAATCTAACTGAATTTTCAGATGCACACACAGCTAACTGAATTTAGCTGTCAATAGCAGTCAAGTCATCACACACACACACACACACACACACACACACACACACACACACAACTAACTGAATTTTAACAGTATATCCTCAGGTGTGCAAAGTCACCAAGAGTTGTGAATTTAAGTTGGAGACAACATTTAAGTTACAAATCCTAGTACTCCTTGTGCAAAGTCACCTTGTTAGTTCTGAATCAGTGACAAATCCTAGTACTCCTTGTTCTCAGACTGTATATGTTGATCAGTGGTTATTTGTACAGCACAGGAAAGAGATGTTCTCAGACTGAATTTGACCGAGCACTTTTGCACCAACAGTATAGTGATGCTTGTAAGGAAAAAACTTGCTGCACAAATTTGGTTCTGAGTTTGTACCGACAGTTAACTGAATTTGACTGAATATTTACCAACAGCTGCACAAACTTGTCTGCAGTTTTGGTGCTGCACAAACTTGGGGCTGCACTTTCGAACCAAATTTGACTGCGCACTTACTGTACACTGTTAACTGAATTTGATAACATATAACGTGTGAGAACAGCTAAAATATCGTGTGAATTGAAGAGCTGTTGTCTGTTAACTGAATTTGACTGAGCACTTTCCAAACTCTGGAGCTGTTCTCTGTTAACTGAATTTGATTTGACCGAGTACTTTCCAAAAGCCGGTTCTGAGTTTCTGCACAAATCTACGCACAACAGGCTGCTACAATGAAATTGATTGAACTGAACCTATCTTGATTGAACTGCAAAAAATTTCGAACTGTCAGGATCAGTAGGAGCTCGTAGAAGCAGAGATGAGGGCGGGGATCAGAGGTGGGGGCAGCCGCCAGCTAGCAGCAGAGATGGGGGCGGGGATCGGGGGGTGTCGGCGTCGCCCACCACCAGCACCACTGGCAGCAAAGGCGTCGCCCACCACCACCACCACGAGCAGCCGGCGGCCGAAGCGGACCAGCGCGGCGGCCGAAGTGGACCTGCGCGGCGACCAGCGCTGCGGCGGTGGGCGGCGGAATCGGGGGCGAAGTGGACGAGCGCGCCGGCAGTGGGCGCCGGAATCGGTGGTGGAGGTACCGCTCGTGGGCGGGCGGTGGAGGTCCTCCTCGTTGGCGGCGCAGGGCCTGTTCGTTGGTGGCCTCCTGGGCGGGCTCTTCGGTGATGCAGGACCTGCTCAGGCGACGGGCGGCTGGCTGTGGTGACGCGCGGGCGACGGCCGGAGGAGAAAGGAGACTGGGCTTTATCAGAGCTTTGAAAGTAGTACAAGGGTTTTTTTTTTTTTTGCAAAAACACCATTGTACTGCGCGGGCGATCAGAATTTCAGGACGGAGGGAGTACGATCCAGCGATATCCATTGTGGGTGACACACAAATCTTTTTTTTCTTTTTTCTTTTTTTGACAGCAGACACACAAAATAAAAAAGGGTTTTTATCAGTTTTGCCATCGGTTGTACTACACTACTCAGTTATGCCACTGTCAATGGACGTTGACCATGTTATATAACTATAATGCCCCTGGGCTCATTTGCAAGATCTCTCTCCATGATGTGGGCCCAATTTGTCAAGGATGGGAAAATAAATTAGGAGGAAAAAGAGCGACTAGGTGGATCGAACCAGAGACGTAAGTGTGGTGAGCGGGCAAGCTAACCACCACACCCGATGAAAGCATTTGTTTGACAAGCAGATGTACTTAGCCTTATCCAATACTTAACATGCTCGTATCAGTTTTCCAAGCCGGAACCGCAATTCCTAGCCGCCGCCTGCCGATGCTCAACTGCAACCGCCGGTCGCCATGAAGGAAATATGCCCTAGAGACAATAATAAAGTATTATATATTTCCTTATATCATGATAAATATTTATTATTCATGCTAGAATTGTATTAACCGGAAACATAATACATGTGTGAATACATAGACAAACAGAGTGTCACTAGTATGCCTCTACTTGACTAGCTCGTTAATCAAAGATGGTTATGTTTCCTAGCCATAGACATGAGTTGTCATTTGATTTACGGGATCACCTCATTAGGAGAATGACGTGATTGACTTGACCCATTCCGTTAGCTTAGCACCCGATCGTTTAGTATGTTGCTATTGCTTTCTTCATGACTTATACATGTTCCTATGACTATGAGATTATGCAACTCCCGTTTACCGGAGGAACACTTTGTGTGCTACCAAATGTCACAACGTAAATGGGTGATTATAAAGGTGCTCTACAGGTGTCTCCAAAGGTACTTGTTGGGTTGGCATATTTCGAGATTAGGATTTGTCACTCCGATTGTCGGAGAGGTATCTCTGGGCCCACTCGGTAATGCACATCACTATAAGCCTTGCAAGCATTGTGACTAATGAGATAGTTGCGGGATGATGTATTACGGAACGAGTAAAGAGACTTGCCGGTAACGAGATTGAACTAGGTATCGAGATACCGACGATCGAATCTCGGGCAAGTAACATACCGATGACAAAGGGAACAACGTATGTTGTTATGCGGTTTGACCGATAAAGATCTTCGTAGAATATGTGGGAACCAATATGAGCATCCAGGTTCCGCTATTGGTTATTGACCAGAGAGGTGTCTCGGTCATGTCTACATAGTTCTCGAACCCGAAGGGTCCGCACGCTTAACGTTACGATGATAGTTATATTATGAGTTTATATGTTTTGATGTACCGAAGGTTGTTCGGAGTCCCGGATATGATCACGGACATGACGAGGAGTCTCGAAATGGTCGAGACATAAAGATTGATATATTGGACGACTATATTCGGACACCGGAAGTGTTCCGGAGAAGTTTCGGATTAAACCGGAGTGCCGGAGGGTTACCGGAACCCCCGGGGAAGTATTGGGCCTTAGTGGGCCTTGAGGGGAGAGAGAGGGCAGCAGCCAGGAGGTGGTGCGCCCCCTCCCAGGAGGAATCCTAGTTGGACTAGGAGAGGGGGGCGCAGCCCCCTTTCCCTCTCCCTCTCCCTCTCTTTCCTTCCCCCCTTCTTTTCCTAGTTGGACTAGGAAAGGGGAGTCCTACTCCTACTAGGAGGAGGACTCCCCCCCTCTCCTTGGCGCGCCTAGGGCAGCCGGCTTCCCCCTTGCTCCTTTATATACGGGGGCAGGGGGCACCTCTAGACACACTTGATATACGATATTTTAGCCGTGTGCGGTGCCCCCCTCCACCATATTACACCTCGATAATACCGTTGCGGAGCTTAGGCGAAGCCCTGCGTTGGTGGAACATCATCATCGTCACCACGCCGTCGTGCTGACGAAACTCTCCCTCAACATTCGGCTGGATCGGAGTTCGAGGGACGTCATCGAGCTGAACGTGTGTAGAACTCGGAGGTGCCGTGCGTTCGGTACTTGATCGGTCGGATCGTGAAGACGTACGACTACATCAACCGCGTTGTGATAACGCTTCCGCTGTCGGTCTACGAGGGTACGTGGACAACACTCTCCCGTCTCGTTGCTATGCATCACCATGATCTTGCGTGTGCGTAGGAAATTTTTTGAAATTACTGCGTTACCCAACACGCCAGGCTGCCCGCCCAGCTCCGGCGCGCCTCCACTCGCCGTCGCCGTCGCGCTGCCCGCCCAGCGCCGCCCTCGTCACGGCTTCGGCGCTGCCTCCCGCCCAGCACCGCCACTCGAGGCAGGCAGCTCCGGCACTTCTCCCGCCTGACTCTGCGGCTCCTCCCAAGTCCAGCTCCGCCACCTCCCGTGATTCCTTGAAGTGATTTGTTCCATGGCAATGGCGACGGACAACCGTCCTGAATCGGAGAAGTGCGTCGGCCACCGGACGCCCCAACATGTTGTAGCCTCTGAAATTCCGGCAGGGTGAGTATGTTAATTCTTAGTGTGGTGCGTGTGTGGCTCATAGTAGCTTGTAGAGATGGAATTTCTTGTGTAGAATTTGTAGTAGCTGATTGGTGCCTTGATACTCGTGTGCAATTTGGTACATGTGTTCTGATGGTCAGGATGGCTATGGAATTATGGATACTAGAAGTAAAAAAAGGCTGCACCTGTGAAGTTTGTAACCTTGCTGCGTTTGTGTTGTTTTCAGAAAAATGGGCAGGCACCATGCTGAAATTTTCAGAGAAATTTAGAAGATCATGTGCTCCTGCTATCATATTTGTTGTTGCTGTCAATTAGTGTGTGATGCATGAATTAGCTAGCTGGATAAATGGAGTAGTGAGCAACAAGAAACGATATTATATACTTTTGAATATTATATTTACCTAAAGGATATAGGATATACGTTTCCTTATATATCAAAACTTTCCCTTAGCTCAACTGGTTAGCATGCGCGCTTGTTTGGGTTGTGGTCTTGGGTTCGAAATCTCTTGGCTCCAATTTTTGTCTTTTATTTTCATGCTCGCCTTACAGGTGGGTTGTGGTCTTGGGTTCGAAATCTCTTGACTCCAATTTTTGTCTTTTATTTTCATGCTCGCCTTACAGGTGGGCCCACAGCTCAAACAAAGGGAGGATAGTTGACAAACGGGATAGGGGTATTTTCGTCATCTACCTTTGGTCAACGTCCATTGACCTGACGGTAACGGCGAAAAAATAGTTTTTTTGAGCACGCGCCTAACGGAACAGTGGTATTTCTGAGCAGTGAAAAAATTTAGTGGCAGAACTGAGTAGTGTAGTATGACCGATGGTAAAACTGATAAAAACCCATCAAAATAAACTCCAAAAAAATATATGCATTAAAGTACTTGTGTTCCATGTGTTCCAACATGCTTGATCGATGGAACCTCCCATGGTTAGCTTAAGTTGTGTGACAATGTGCTTAAATTAGGAGCGAATATCTTTCAGGAGGTGCTAACTTTTCTTGATGGCCACGTGCTGCTACCCAAGTAGATGCACAATGTCACCACTCATGCGCACACAAAAAACCAATACTAGTACTTCCTCCGTAAAAATATATGAGAGCGTTTAGAGCCTCTACAGCCGGATTTGACAAATTCGGCACCTCAAACACCCGCGGATGCGTCCGGGCACGCCCGCAGACGCATCCGGACGGGTCCTCACATTTCGTTTCAGGCATCCATATATTTTAAATCCAGACTCTCAAATCCATGCAAATACATACACGTCGATCATGCAACACAATGTCGCACATAAATAGCTGTTTTTGGTATCAAGCATACATAGTGTTTACATAAAATTTATTTGAAATGCCAAACTCAAGCATTGCCTCCTTGGTTGCCATTGTGGATCCACATGGCTCCACAAGATCATTGAGTAGTTGCATATGCACCTGCTGATCTCGAAGATTTTGATGCATCTGCAGAAAGTTCATAAGCTGAGCCGAATCTTGATCTTCCGGGATTTCAACTTGTTCTCCGGGTGCTTCGAAATCATGAATGGGAGCAAAGTAGTCATTCTGCGGTAGCTTTGCTCCGGACACCCTGTCCCGGTTGATCACTCTTCTTCCTTTGATTGAGCCCTTGAAGTTGAGAATATGCTCCACTTGCCGGTCCATTTCCTCTCGCATGCTCATGAGCATGATCATGTCCACTTCTTCGTTCGAATCCGACGAATCGAAGAACTCATCTTGAATCAGTTGGTCAAGCTCCGTCGGTCCATACTCCTCATCTGACGAAGCATCGAAATCCATCATTTACCTAACAAAAATCACAATAATTTCGGTCGGTCAATGTGTCGAACACATCAAGCGCAAGGCGGAGCCAGAGAGTTGCCGGACGTACCACGGTGGCGTCCGGGCCGGCGACGACGTCCTCCGGGGCGAGGACGGGAGCGCTCTTCCGGAGCTGGCGGCGGAGAGCCTTGGAACGGCCACGGAGCGGCCGCGGCGGCGGAGCTGCGAGCCGGACGGCATGGAGGAGGAAGAAGAGAGGAGAGAACAAATGGATCCGGCAGCTCAGGGGGTGGATTTGGTGCAATTTGGGGTGGGGTCGGGCTATCGGGTCCGACCTAGCGGGCGCGCCCAGGCGCCCCCATATCCGCCCCATATTTGGGCTACATATGGGGGTGCCGGTCAGCCCATGAGGGTTTAGGGTTTACGGCTGTTTTAGGGGCCCATCTGGGTCCAAATTTCGTGACCGGTCAGTGACCGGGCTGCCTGCCCGGGCATTTGAGACGGATTTGAAGGGTCCGGTTGTAAATTCTCTTAGATTACCACGGAGGGAGTACTACATAGCACACCATAACCCATAATCCTTTTTTTCTACTGCAACAAGTTTTGCCCGGTTTCGGTGAGGGAGATGCAATGACAGCGAAGCGTCTTTGACTCGCTTCAGTGCTTACAGTCGTCGCTAGGTGGTCTACGGATATGGATGTAATTTTTATTATTTCTGATGTTCTTTATACTTGAAAATAAATATATCAAAAGTTTCTCGTAAAATAATGGCGAAAAGCACAGGCGATGGGCTCGAGTGGTGCCCATCACGTGTGATATAACTCCAGTAGGGTTTGAAAATGTACCTACCACTAGTGATACGCCCAAACCATCGACGGGTAACGGACGGGCGGTAATTTAGTCCATCAGGGTTGCCAAAGATCACACGTGCTGGTTAATCGAGTTAATTACAAGAACCCATCATCCTAAAGACTAGTACTCCCTCCGTAAAAAAAATATAAGCATTTAGATAACTAAATTAATGATCTAAACGCTCTTATATTTCTTTACAAAGGGAGTAGATCCGTAGGAAACATGGTTCTATATATTTTTGGCTGAAAACACACGTACTGTCCATGATAAACCTTTTACATATGACACTGGTCGGCGGTTAGCATGTCTGGATGACCCAACCGACAGATGAGGCCCACTTGTCAGGAGTTGACTTTGCAAAAAAAAAAACATGTGTGCATGTTAACACTTCATAGATATAACGGGGCGACATGGGGGCGAGCCGCCCAACCCGCTCAGCTCAGACCGCTCCTGTCCACAGTCGCGCTGCCGCCGGAGGACGCTGCCGGGTGAAGCCCGCGCGGCCGACGGCGGCGGCAGGGCGCTTCCTCGTAGCTGCTTCAATCTGGGGGCGCCAGATCCTGGTGGTGCGAGTTCTTGCGCGGGAAGGCGGCGACGGATCTGCATCTGGCAACGACGCTCGGGGCTGCACATGGAGCGGACGATGGCGGCTGGCTGCCTAGCGCATGCAGCGGACGACAGCGGCCTGCGATGCGGTGGTTGGCTCCCTTGGTTGCACTTGCACGGGGTGGCTACTCTTCTATGGTGGTGCCTTCGTTGTTCGTTCAAGGAGGTCGTCGTACAACAGCGACGTCAGCACGGCGGTCGGATGTTGCCGGACTGCCAGCAGCCTTGGGGTCGTCCATGATCAACCCAGCGTCGTTGCCCTGATTCAGATCTAAACGGAGGTGATCTAGATCTGGTCGGCCAAGATGGTGGTAGCTACAGACTATGCTGCAGTGACCTCCTGCGGCTCCACGATGACGGTGGTCACCAAAAGGTTTTCGAGATGGTTCATCCTTCCAGATCAAATGGTGGACTACTGCAGTGAGATGCAAACTACGGACAAAGGCTTGATGCAGAGGGATGGTTGTGCAGCGGCAGAGGTCTCTCATCGCATGTAGCTGCTGGGATCGTGGAAAAATGGTCACGACAACACAAGTGTGACTTCGATGGCGCCACGTGCATCCGGTCTTGAGCTTCGGGGCGAACGCCTAGGTCTTGAATCCCTTGCAACGGCGATGGTTTTTGTCGTTACCTTGTTGAAGGCATTGTTCGGCATGCTCGTACTAACTCTTCCGGGTGAAAACCTAGATTCTAGCCTTGTTAGTTGGATCCAGTGATGGCGACTTTGAGTGTCGATCCCTTCCCGAAGGCATTGTTGTTGAAGAAATTCATCGTCTGTGTGGTGTCATGAAATGGTTGGTGCAGATACAGTCATTGTTATAGTTTGCCGATCGTGGATCTGATCCCTTTGACATTTTTTCTTTTTCCTCGCGTACACGTGGCTTTGGTCTTATATGACTTTACTAGCTACTGGCTTTTTAGGGTGTGTGCTGCTGTTGGTTGTGTGCATTTTTAGCTATGCAAAGGCTGGATGTGTGCTCATAGTGTTTGTATCCTTTTGATGCTTCATTTTGAGTCAATAAAATCTACTATTTATCGAAAAAACTCTTTGTAGAAATTCCAGTATAGCGGGGCAAATCCACCAAAGGTCATGGGTGTACAGATGTACACCCAATTTTTCTTGCAAGAAAACTATATATTTGGTGTGTATTAGTTATGTGTGTTAACTATGAGTAGGGCCTTTCGGTGCCCAGACTCATCTGCACCCGGTTAGAAAATAATTCGTAAAAATTCAAAACAAATTAAAAAAAATCAATTTTTTTGTGCGGTAGACAATTTGATGCGTAAGGCCTGCTCCGAATTTCAAGTTATTTGGACATCTGAGCAGCTCTCAACAAAACAAACAAATTGGGCCAAAACAGTACATGAACAGTAAACATTTTTACAGACCCTCAGTTTGTCTTTTTTGCTGAGAGCTGCTCAAATGTCCAAATGATTTGAAAATTGAAGCGGACCTCACGCATCAAATTCTCTACTGCACAAAAAATATATAGAAGTTTTTGAATTTTTCGAGTATTTGTTTTGATTTTTTTTTCATCGACGAGGGTGCAGAGATGGTTTTTCAACTAGTTTAAGCAATGTATCACAGTTCATTTACATCCCTCGTGCACCTCGTCCAACAAGACATCTCGTTTTGGCAGACTTGCGCACGACCCGACTGGCCCAGCACCACTATCTTCATCCCCTGGCTCCTAGTTACCATCTCTATTTTGAACCATCTCATCTAGTATTACATAGATGCCTTATTACTATTGTTACTTGAAACAAATGGATTTTGTTACATTTTGAGTGCAAGATTTTTTTTCTGCAAGACGCCATGCCTTGTTTGTTATCATGAAAATTGTAGGGTTGCGCAGTAAATAATCTTCAATTTTGGCCATGTCCTTAAGATATTTGAGGTATTGTCACTGTGATAGGGGGGAAAAGTTCTTGTTATGTAAACATTTTAGGTATCATATTGGGTTAAAAAAAATTGAACACCCAAGTCTGAAATCCTTGATCCGCCACTGCAATATAGACTACATACGAAGCAAAAGATTGAATCTACACTTTCAAATATGTCTATATACATTTATATGTAGTTCATATTAAAATCTCTAAAAGGACTTATATTTAGAAACGAAGGGAGTATATTTTGGATGAAAACACTGTCGACGATAAGCATTTTACAACTGATCGGCGATTAGCATGTCCTGATGACACAACCGACAGGTGACGCCCACTTGTCAGGAGCTGACTTGGCCAAAAAAAAAACGTGTGTGCATGTTTACTCTTTCTTCTTCCCTCACCTCTCTCTCGCCCTCTCTTGTGCATTATATCAAACAGGCTGTGTGCGCTCACAAGACAGTTCGAGACGGCGTCCAGCGCTGTTCCTCCTGGAGCAGCACGAGCACCTGTACCCGCGCTATCACCAGGACGCCGCCACTCCGCACAGCGTGCTCCGTCGAGACCTCGCGACAGAGGGACAGGAGCACCAGCGAACCAGCCGCCAGAGCGCTCGAGCTCGCAGTCATCCGGGTCGAGGCCTCTGAGCAACGAGCAGCAGCGGAGCTCCGACACCTGCCCGCCCACCACCTCCCTCTCTCCTACACCTGCCTGCGCGCCGCCGTAGGTGCTCGAGCACCCTGCCGAGCAATGGCGCCGCCGCCAGCGGACGCGCGTTCGCCCGGCCGTGACGCCGTCCCTCCGACGTCCTCAGCCACACAGCCGTCCGTCGGCCTCCCCTTCAGCGACCTCGCGGACGCCCGGACATGGCAGGCCGCCTCGGACCACTGTGCCCGGCCCACCTGCGCCGCCACGCCGGTCGCCGTCGCCAGACTCTCCGCCGCGCACATCGTCTCCTCCGACAGCCCCCGACGGCCAGAGCGCCCCCAAGCCACGTTGCCGCCCGTGCCCGCCGCCAACTCCAGCGCCTCGCCTCCACCGCGCACGCCTCCTCGACGATGAAGCGCCCCCTGGTGCGCGCCACGGCGGGGGTGACGATGTGGGGCACGGGGAGCGGCCTGGTCGTCCTCGTCCTCCATCCCGTCGTCGTCGTAGTCCATGAGCTCCTCGCCTCTGTTAGCCAATAAACCGTGATGCGTGTGTGTGTAGAGACCAGGGTAGGGGCGCGCGCTGTGTGTGCATGCGTGGCGCCGGACCAGGTGCAGCCGTTGGCGCGTAGGTCAGGGTGACCGAGTCGGGGCCGTTGCGGGCTCGCCGCGTCCTGGGCGCGATCGTGCGCGGGGTGGACGCGGCCAGAGCGGGCCGGACCGTGCGCTCGGGCGGGTGCAGACGTGGGGCTCGTGCCCAGCGTCTGCCCCGGGTATAAAACCCGCGAGGGGCGCGTTGTAATGGCTGTGGGGTGTGACGAGTACGAGCTCGTGGATTTGGCGTTGTTGCGCCGGGAAAAAAACCACCCTGTCCCTGCGTTCTTCTTCCTCCTTCGGTCTTCTTCTTCCTCAGTTCACCTTGCAGAGAGAGAGAGAGAGAAGTACAGAGAGCTCCGGCGAGCGAGGGAGAAGGCCACGGCAACAACAGCCTCTGCAGCCGCAACTGGGTGGTAAAGCAAGCGAGAGGGGGCAAAGCGCGTGGCGGCTTCGGTGCTGAGTCGGCATGGTTTTGACTAGTCTCTGTCTACGTGGCAATTAATTTTTACTCTCTCATTCGTCCTTCGCGTCCTATCCCTCCTACAGTAGGCATTTCGTCCGACAGTTGTGCGCCTGCGCTTCATTCCATCACCTCACCGCTGTCCATGGAATGGAAGAGCTTTAGGTCTCCGGCACGATGTCGATGCTTACCGACGAAGTAACCACAGAGCTGGAGCTGGACGTCCGCGTCCTCACGTACAGCCGGTGTGTGCCCTGTCCACGAGCTGGACACCGGAGCCGGCAGCAGCCCGACACGGAGGCATATATACCTGCGCAACGTGATCCAGCAGGCGGCACGGAACGGCGCGCGAGGGCAGCGGCCGGCTAGCTGCGCGGAGCGCCGTGATCGAGCTGCTTGCACGCTGGCGAACTCGGCTCTGCCGCGCTACGATACGATGGCCCTGGTGTCGCTCGGTCGGTCGGACCGGGCGCCGCGTTCGAGGGCGAGGCCACCGCGCGGCATGCCGGCTTGTGCTTAGGACAACGATTAGCAGATAACGACATCCACATGCCACAACCCCGTTTAGCAATAACACATGCAACATGTCGTGCGTGTGCAAGCCCTCACGCCGCCGCCGTCCCGCCTCGTGCGTGTTTAGCCGGGCGGCTGAATCCATCACCATCAGCAGCTTTTCACATGAGATCTCCAAGCATCCAAAGCACCTTTGTTGTGTACGTACGCCTTCTCCGCGGAAAGAAATGAAATCGTGCGATCGGGCCATGTCCTTGAGCACCGTCCAGTCCAGCATCGCCAAGTCCTTGAGCACTGGCGCGCGCGTTGCCGATGACCGTGCCGTGCCTTGCTCGGTCATGCCCTGCTGACCTCGCCATGCTCACCGTGCTTCGCGCGCTTCCATAACCTCCATGCTTGGGGCCGCCGTGCGGGCTACGCAGTCATGCATGCCTGCTCCACCTCCACCCCACCACGGCCGAGCCGCGCGCAACCACCACCTGTGATCCTGCTGGCCACCACGCCTTTGGCTAGTTCCCTGAGGGCCTGCTGAACACCGCCGTGGCCGAGCCTTTACACGGCGTGCTGCCATTGCCGCTCCGCTGCTCCGTGCCGCCGCATGCGCGTCGATGCCATGCTGCCGCTCTCGCACCATAACATAGCAGGGGTACGCCTCCCGGCAACTCGCTGGTGTCCAGCACGCCGATGATGACGTCGATGGCACGAGCCACCGTCAGCTCGTGCCAGCATCCGGCGCACGGTGGCCGTAACACTCGAACTGACAGGCGTGCTCCGTGTTCGACAAAATGCCACCAGAAGATGGCATGAGAAGAAGGAAAGACACGATGAGTAGGAGAGAGAGAGAGAATATTGCCACATGGGCAATGACTGGTCAAAACCATGCTGACTGAGCACAAAAACCACGTCTTTTGTGCCGAGGGACGAAAAATATCCGGTTTGAAGAGTTAATGGTGCCAAATGTCGGGATTAGGAGTTGAGGGACCAAAACCGAACCAGTGGAAAAGTTGAGGAACTAAAAATGGACTTTTCTCTATATAATACAAAGAGGTATTGTGTTAATTTGGAGTTCTCTGTTCACAGTTTTATCTGGATTACTTTCAGATATCGACAAACCTTGTGTTTTTTCTGAAACTCATGTTTGCTGCAGAGATTTCAGACGATGCGTCCAGCGTGCTTCAATGCTGGAAGCAACGGAAGTACTTTTGGAAGAACGAGTGACTTGAAGCTTGGTTGAGACAGGAAATTCAGGCCCTTACACAGGTATAGTGCCATTAAGGTCCATGGAAGCATGATACCATTATTTCCTGCTTCACTGATAAAGTTTTCAAAGTGTAAGCTGGAAACGAGCAACATACTATTCTTTCATTAAACGATATCAACACATACACTTAAAACAGGGGCTGTGGACCTGGTGACAGGACCTTTGCTATGGATCTGTCGATGAAATTCAAAAATGGAACGCTGAACAGGAAACGGTAAGCAACTTTGAGAGGTTGATTCACTCAAGCTTCGGGGTACAAGAGCTAGGGTTTGTCGCCAGCCGGAACACGGCGGCTTGGGGAACACCCCTATTACAAGATATGCATCGCACCGATCCAGAATGGGGCATAAATAGCTAAGCAAAGTAGCTAAAAAAGTGAGAAAAAGAAATAAAGTAGGCGTGGCTTTGTCGGAAAGCCAACAGCGATCTCCAGTCTCCGCGTAGCCGTCGGATGGCTGATCTGCAATTAGGGATGCTTGCCGTTGCGAAGCGGTACGGAGCGTTGATAGCCACAGGATGCAGATCGGGCGCACGCTGTTGCATCCGACAACGAAAACAGACGAGCTACAAGAAAAGTGTCGAGTTTTGCAGTTCCGTCAGGTTTAGGGCCTGACACCTGGACCATGGGCACATGCCACGGTTGCCCTTTTCTAGCTCCAGGCCGGCCAGACAGTCAGTCAGTCTACTCTGGATGAATGGGCGCCGAGAAATAGCGCTGTGTTCACTTCGTCGTATGTTCATGAAAGGTCCGTGGCTGAACAGGGTGGCCTTCTAGCTATGCAGTACACCATGCAAATGGTTGTGCAAGGTAAGGGTGTAGAAAAGCTCAATATTGTGGTGTAGCTTTCGAAGTTCAAAACAACTGTGGGGTCTTAGTTATCTTTACAGAAAGAAACTATGTGTGGTTATTGTTAGTTACCAGCTCCCAAGAAGTTGAACAATGGTGGTAATGGCCGTCCATTTGGCAAGCAGGTCTTGGGATCCCACAGTTCATCTAAGAATGGATGGGCATAAGCACCAACCTGCTGTTGGGGAACGTAGTAATTTCAAAAAATTTCTTACGCACACACAAGATCATGGTGATGCATAGCAACAAGAGGGGAGAGTGTTGTCCACGTACCCTCGTAGACCGACAGCGGAAGCGTTATCACAACGCGATTGATGTAGTCGTACGTCTTCACGATCCGACCGATCAAGTACCGAACGTACGGCACCTCCAAGTTCTACACACGTTCAGCTCGATGACGTCCCTCGAACTCCGATCCAGCCGAGTGTTGAGGGAGAGTTTCGTCAGCACGACGGCGTGGTGACGATGATGATGTTCCACCGACGCAGGGCTTTGCCTAAGCTCCGCGACGGTATTATCGAGGTGTAATCTGGTGGAGGGGGGCACCGCACACGGCTAAAATATCGTATATCAAAGTGTGTCCATGGGGTGCCCCCTGCCCCCGTATATAAAGGAGCAAGGGAGGAGGAGGCCGGCCCTAGGAGGGGGCGCATCAAGTGTGGAGTCCTACTAGGACTCCCTAGTCCTAGTAGGATTCCACCTCCCATATGGAATAGGAAAGGAGGAAGGGAAAAAGAGAAGGAAGGAAGGGGGCGCCCCCCTTCCCTAGTCCAATTCGGACCAGACCAAGGGGAGGGGTGCGGCCACCCTTGAGGCCCTTTTCCTTCTTTCCCGTATGGCCCAATAAGGCTCAATACGTATTCCCGTAACTCTCCGGTACTCCGAAAAATACCCGAATCACTCGGAACCTTTCCGAAGTCCGAATACAGTCGTCCAATATATCGATCTTTACGTCTCGGCCATTTCGAGACTCCTCGTCATGTCCCCGATCTCATCCGGGACTCCGAACTCCTTCGGTACATCAACATACATAAACTCATAATAAAACTGTCATCGTAACCTTAAGCGTGCGGACCCTTTGGGTTCGAGAACTATGTAGACATGACCGAGACACCTCTCCGGTCAATAACCAATAGCGGGACCTGGATGCCCATATTGGCTCCCACATATTCTACGAAGATCTTTATCGGTCAGACCGCATAACAACATACGTTGTTCCCTTTGTCATCGGTATGTTACTTGCCCGAGATTTGATCGTCGGTATCTCGATACCTAGTTCAATCTTGTTACCGGCAAGTCTCTTTACTCGTTCCGTAATACATCATCCCGCAACTAACTCATTAGTCACAATGCTTGCAAGGCTTATAATGATGTGCATTACCGAGTGGGCCCAGAGATACCTCTCCGACAATCGGAGTGACAAATCCTAATCTCGAAATACGCCAACCCAACAAGTACCTTTGGAGACACCTGTAGAGCACCTTTATAATCACCCAGTTACGTTGTGACGTTTGGTAGCACACAAAGTGTTCCTCCGGTAAACGGGAGTTGCATAATCTCATAGTCATAGGAACATGTATAAGTCATGAAGAAGGCAATAGCAACATACTAAACGATCGGGTGCTAAGCTAACGGAATGGGTCATGTCAATCACGTCATTCTCCTAATGAGGTGATCCCGTTAATCAAATCACAACTCATGTCTATGGCTAGGAAACATAACCATCTTTGATTAACGAGCTAGTCAAGTAGAGGCATACTAGTGACACTCTGTTTGTCTATGTATTCACACATGTATTATGTTTCCGGTTAATACAATTCTAGCATGAATAATAAACATTTATCATGATATAAGGAAATATATAATACTTTATTATTGCCTCTAGGGCATATTTCCTTCAGTCTCCCACTTGCACTAGAGTCAATAATCTAGTTCACATCGCCATGTGATTTAACATCAATAATTCACATCAATATGTGATTAACACCCATAGTTCACATCTCTATGTGACCAACACTCAAAGGGTTTACTAGAGTCAATAATCTAGTTCACATCGCTATGTGATTAACACCCAAAGAGTACTAAGGTGTGATCATGTTTTGATTGTGAGATAATTTTAGTCAACGGGTCTGTCACATTCAGATCCGTAAGTATTTTGCAAATTTCTATGTCTACAATACTCTGCACGGAGCTACTCTAGCTAATTGCTCCCACTTTCAATATGTATCTAGACCGAGACTTAGAGTCATCTAGATTTAGTGTGAAAACTTGCATCGACGTAACCCTTTACGACGAACCTTTTGTCACTTCCATAATCGAGAAACATATCCTTATTCCACTAAGGATAACTTTGACCGTTGTCCAGTGATCTACTCCTAGATCACTATTGTACTCCCTTGCCAAAATCAGTGTAGGGTATACAATAGATCTGGTACACAGCATGGCATACTTTATAGAACCTATGGCCAAGGCATAGGGAATGACTTTCATTCTCTTTCTATCTTCTGCCGTGGTCGGGCTTTGAGTCTTTACTCAATTTCACACCTTGTAACACAGGCAAGAACTCTTTCTTTGACTGTTCTATTTTGAACTACTTCAAAATCTTGTTAAGGTATGTACTCATTGAAAAAACTTATCAAGCGTCTTGATCTATCTCTATAGATCTTGATGCTCAATATGTAAGCAGCTTCACCGAGGTCTTTCTTTGAAAAACTCCTTTCAAACACTCCTTTATGCTTTGCAGAATAATTCTACATTATTTCTGATCAATAATATGTCATTCACATATACTTATCAGAAATGTTGTAGTGCTCCCACTCACTTTCTTGTAAATACAGGCTTCACCGCAAGTCTGTATAAAACTATATCCTTTGATCAACTTATCAAAGTGTATATTCCAACTCCGAGATGCTTGCACCAGTCCATAGATGGATCGCTGGAGCTTGCATATTTTGTTAGCACCTTTAGGATTGACAAAACCTTCTGGTTGCATCATATACAACTCTTCTTTAATAAATCCATTAAGGAATGCAGTTTTCTTTATCCATTTGCCATATTTCATAAAATGCGGCAATTGCTAACATGATTCAGACAGACTTAAGCATAGATGCGAGTGAGAAACTCTCATCGTAGTCAACACCTTGAATTTGTCGAAAACCTTTTTGCGACAATTCTAGCTTTGTAGATAGTAACACTACTATCAGCGTCCGTCTTCCTCTTGAAGATCCATTTAATCTCAATGGCTCGCCGATCATTGGGCAAGTCAATCAAAGTCCATACTTTGTTCTCATATATGGATCTTATCTCAGATTTCATGGCCTCAAGCCATTTCGTGGAATCTGGGCTCATCATCGCTTCCTCATAGTTCGTAGGTTCGTCATGGTCTAGTAACATAACCTCCAGAACAGGATTACCATACCACTATGGTGCGGATCTTACTCTGGTTGACCTACGAGGTTCAGTAATAACTTGATCTGAAGTTCTATGATCATCATCATTAACTTCCTCACTAATTGGTGCAGGAGTCACAGGAACAGATTTCTGTGATGAACTACTTTCCAATAAGGGAGCAGGTACAGTTACCTCATCAAGTTCTACTTTTCTCCCACTCACTTCTTTCGAGAGAAACTCCTTCTCTAAAAAGGATCCATACTAAGCAACGAATGTCTTGCCTTCGGATCTGTGATAGAAGGTGTACCCAACTGTCTCCTTTGGGTATCCTATGAAGACACATTTCTCCGATTTGGGTTTGAGCTTATCAGGATGAAACTTTTTCACATAAGCATCGCAACCCCAAACTTTAAGAAACGATAACTTTGGTTTCTTGCCAAACCACAGTTCATAAGGCGTCGTCTCAGCGGATTTTGATGGTGCCCTTTTTAACGTGAATGTAGCTGTCTCTAATGCATAACCCCAAAACGATAGTGGTAAATTGGTAAGAGACATCATAGATTGCACTATATCCAATAAAGTACGGTTATGACGTTCGGACACACCATTATGCTGTGGTGTTCCAGGTGGCGTGAGTAGTGAAACTATTTCACATTGTTTTAACTGAAGGCCAAACTCGTAACTCAAATACTCTTCTCTACGATCAGATCATAGAAACTTTATTTTCTTGTCACGATGATTTTCCACTTCACTCTGAAATTCTTTGAACTTTTCAAATGTTTCAGACTTATGTTTCATCAAGTAGATATACCCATATCTGCTCAAATCATCTGTGAAGCTCAGAAAATAATGATACCTGCTACGAGCCTCAATATTCATCGGACCACATACATCTGTATGTATGATTTCCAACAAAACTGTTGCTCTCTCCATAGTTCCGGAGAACGGCATTTCAGTCATCTTGCCCATGAGGCACGGTGCGCAAGCATCAAGTGATTCATAATCAGGTGATTCCAAAATCCCATCAGTATGGAGTTTCTTCATGCGCTTTACACCAATATGACCTAAACAGCAGTGCCACAAATAAGTTGCACTATCATTATTAACTTTGCATCTTTTGGCTTCAATATTATGAATATGTGTATCACTACGATCGAGATCCAACAAACCATTTTCGTTTGTGTGTGTGACCATAAAAGGTTTTTATTCATGTAAACAGAACAACAATTGTTCTCTAACTTAAATGAATAACCGTATTGCAATAAACATGATCAAATCATATTCATGCTCAACGCAAACACCAAATAACACTTATTTAGTTTCAACACTAATCCCGAAAGTATAGGGAGTGTGCGATGATGATCATATGAATCTTGGAACTACTTCCAACACACATCGTCACCTCGTCTTTTACTAGTCTCTGTTTATTCTGCTACTCCCGTTTTCGAGTTACTACTCTTTAGCAACTGAACCAGTATGAAATACTGAGGGGTTGCTATAAACACTAGTAAGTACACATCAATAACATGTATATCCAATATACCTTTGTTCACTTTGCCATCTTTCTTATCCACCAAATACTTGGGGTAGTTCCGCTTCCAGTGACCAGTCCCTTTGCAGTAGAAGCACTTAGTCTCAGGCTTAGGTACAGACTTGGGCTTCTTCACTTGAGTAGCAACTTGCTTGCCGTTCTTTTGAAGTTCTCCTTCTTCCCTTTGCCCTTTTCTTGAAACTAGTGGTCTTGTCAACCATCAACACTTGAAGTGGTCTCGTCAACCATCAACACTTGATGTTTTTCTTGATTTCTACCTTCGTCGATTTCAGCATCACGAAGAGCTCGGGAATTACTTTCGTCATCCCTTGCATACTATAGTTCATCACGAAGTTCTGCTAACTTGGTGATGGTGACTAGAGAATTCTGTCAATCACTATTTTATCTGGAAGATTAATTCCCACTTGATTCAAGCGATTGTAGTACCCAGACAATCTGAGCACATGCTCACTAGTTGAGCGATTCTCCTCCATCTTTTAGCTATAGAACTTGTTGGAGACTTCATATCTCTCAACCCGGGTATTTGCTTGAAATATTAACTTCAACTCCTGGAACATCTTATATGGTCCATGACGTTCAAAACGTCTTTGAAGTCCCGATTCTAAGCCGTTAAGCATGGTGCACTAAACTATCAAGTAGTCATCATATTGAGCTAGCCAAACGTTCATAACGTCTGCATCTGCTCCTGCAATAGGTCTGTCACCTAGCGGTGCATCAAGGACATAATTTTTTCTGTGCAGCAATGAGTATAATCCTCAGATCACGGATCCAATCCGCATCTTTGCTACTGACATCTTTCAACATAATTTTTCTCTAGGAACATATCAAAAATAAACACAGGGAAGCAACAACGCGAGCTATTGATCTACAACATAATTTGCAAAATACTATCAGGACTAAGTTCATGATAAATTTAAGTTCAATTAATCATATTACTTAAGAACTCCTACTTAGATAGACATCCCTCTAATCATCTAAGTGATTACGTGATCCAAAGCAACTAAACCATGTCCGATTAACACGTGAGATGGAGTAGTTTCAATGGTGAACATCACTATGTTGATCATATCTACTATATGATTCACGCTCGACCTTTCGGTCTCTGTGTTCCGAGGCCATATCTGTATATGCTAGGCTCGTCAAGTTTAACCTGAGTATTCCGCGTGTGCAACTGTTTTGCACCCGTTGTATTTGAACGTAGAGCCTATCACACCCGATTAACACGTGGTGTCTCAGCACGAAGAACTTTTGCAACGGTGCATACTCAGGGAGAACACTTTTATCTTGAAATTTTAGTGAGGGATCATCTTATAATGCTACCGTCAATCAAAGCAAGATAAGATGCATAAAGGATTAACATCACATGCAATCAATATAAGTGATATGATATGGCCATCATCATCTTGTGCTTGTGATCTCCATCCCCGAAGCACCGTGCTCGTGATCTCCATCTCCGAAGCACCGTCATGATCACCATCGTCACCGGCACGACACCTTGATCTCCATCGTAGTATCGTTGTCGTCTCGCCAACTTATTGCTTTTACGACTATCGCTACCGCTTAGTGATAAAGTAAAACTATTACATGGCGATTGCATCTCATACAATAAAGCGACAACTATATGGCTCCTGCCAGTTGCCGATAACTCGGTTACAAAACATGATCATCTCATACAACACACTATATCACATCATGTCTTGACCATATCACATCACAACATGCCCTGCAAAAACAAGTTAGACGTCCTCTACTTTGTTGTTGCATGTTTTACGTGGCTGCTACGGGCTTAGCAAGAACCGTTCTTACCTACGCATCAAAACCACAATGATAGTTTGTCAAGTTGGTGCTGTTTTAACCTTCGCAAGGACCGGGCGTAGCCACACTCGGTTCAACTAAAGTGAGAGAGACAGACACCCGCCAGTCACCTTTAAGCAACGAGTGCTCCAAACGGTGAAACCAGTCTCGCGTAAGCGTACGCGTAATGTCGGTCCGGGCCGCTTCATCTCACAATACCGCTGAACCAAAGTATGACATACTGGTAAGCAGTATGACTTATATCGCCCACAACTCACTTGTGTTCTACTCGTGCATAGCATCAACGCATAAAACCTGGCTCGGATGCCACTGTTGGGGAACGTAGTAATTTCAAAAAAAATCCTACGCACACGCAAGATCATGGTGATGCATAGCAACGAGAGGGGAGAGTGTTGTCCACGTACCCTCGTAGACCGACAGCGGAAGCGTTATCACAACGCGGTTGATGTAGTCGTACGTCTTCACGATCCGACCGATCAAGTACCGAACGTACGGCACCTCCAAGTTCTACACACGTTCAGCTCGATGACGTCCCTCGAACTCCGATCCAGCCGAGTGTTGAGGGAGAGTTTCGTCAGCACGACGGCGTGGTGACGATGATGATGTTCCACCGACGCAGGGCTTCGCCTAAGCTCCGCGACGGTATTATCGAGGTGTAATCTGGTGGAGGGGGCACCGCACACGGCTAAAATATCGTATATCAAAGTGTGTCCATGGGGTGCCCCCTGCCCCCGTATATAAAGGAGCAAGGGAGGAGGAGGCCGGCCCTAGGAGGGGGCGCATCAAGTGTGGAGTCCTACTAGGACTCCCTAGTCCTAGTAGGATTCCACCTCCCATATGGAATAGGAAAAGAGGAAGGGAAAAAGAGAAGGAAGGAAGGGGGCGCCCCCCTTCCCTAGTCCAATTCGGACCAGACCAAGGGGAGGGGTGCGGCCACCCTTGAGGCCCTTTTCCTTCTTTCCCGTATGGCCCAATAAGGCTCAATACGTATTCCCGTAACTCTCCGGTACTCCGAAAAATACCCGAATCACTCGGAACCTTTCCGAAGTCCGAATACAGTCGTCCAATATATCGATCTTTACGTCTCGACCATTTCGAGACTCCTCGTCATGTCCCCGATCTCATCCGGGACTCCGAACTCCTTCGGTACATCAACATACATAAACTCATAATAAAACTGTCATCGTAACCTTAAGCGTGCGGACCCTTTGGGTTCGAGAACTATGTAGACATGACCGAGACACCTCTCCGGTCAATAACCAATAGCGGGACCTGGATGCCCATATTGGCTCCAACATATTCTATGAAGATCTTTATCGGTCAGACCGCATAACAACATACGTTGTTCCCTTTGTCATCGGTATGTTACTTACCCGAGATTCGATCGTCGGTATCTCGATACCTAGTTTAATCTCGAGATTCGATCGTCGGTATCTCGATACCTAGTTCAATCTCGTTACCGGCAAGTCACTTTACTCGTTCCGTAATACATCATCCCGCAACTAACTCATTAGTCACAATGCTTGCAAGGCTTATAGTGATGTGCATTACCGAGTGGGCCCAGAGATACATCTCCGACAATCGGAGTGACAAATCCTAATCTCGAAATACGCCAACCCAACAAGTACCTTTGGAGACACCTGTAGAGCACCTTTATAATCACCCAGTTACGTTGTGACGTTTGGTAGCACACAAAGTGTTCCTCCGGTAAACGGGAGTTGCATAATCTCATAGTCATAGGAACATGTATAAGTCATGAAGAAGGCAATAGCAACATACTAAACGATCGGGTGCTAAGCTAACGGAATGGGTCATGTCAATCACGTCATTCTCCTAATGAGGTGATCCCGTTAATCAAATCACAACTCATGTCTATGGCTAGGAAATATAACCATCTTTAATTAACGAGCTAGTCAAGTAGAGGCATACTAGTGACACTCTGTTTGTCTATGTATTCACACATGTATTATGTTTCCGGTTAATACAATTCTAGCATGAATAATAAACATTTATCATGATATAAGAAAATATATAATACTTTATTATTGTCTCTAGGGCATATTTCCTTCACCTGCAAGGATAACCAAAAACTGTCTAGTCAGAATAGTACTCACCTTTTTCAAGGATTTTTCTCCTTCGTTCATGAATATAGTAGGGCCGTGATTCATAGATGCCATGGCAATCAAATTGTACTTTAGCTAGAGAAAAGTGTAGAACTTAGCGTTAGCGAGCAATGAATCTGTACTGATTTATGTACGAGCCTGAAAGACTGAAAACAAACTACAGACTACACGGCTGAGACCTGAGATTAAGAGCTCCACTTTGGAATGAAGGAAATCCAGCATAGCTTGATCTTGTGTCGGAGAGCTCCAGAGTTTCATCATCTCGGCAATGTTATGACATGAAGCAGCGTGCGTCACAGTGATTCCCTCAAGCAGCCAGAGCATTATGGCATGTATCAAGTGGAGCAAGGGCAGCGATTCCCTCAAGCAGCCAGAGCATTATTCAAGTACAAGATTCAGGTAAATTTCACCCCTCTTGGTTGTCGAAAAGAAGTGATGCTTTAGCTGAAACTGCATTTGGATGGTCGAAGTAATTGCATTGTTTGTAGCTCTCTGTTCTTAGGAGCATCTCTTATCCCGCAGCACCTTCTTAACAGCAAGTCAGCAACAGTCTCTCCGGTTTCCAAGCACCTAGCCTGTTGTGCCAGATATTATCAGTGAATTCATGGCCCAGCATTAGAAATATTCATTAACCGAAAACCTTTTCTTGGAACAAATGGATCCGGAGCAATCTGACGAGGATCCTGTCCATTGAACCATGGAGGGTTCAGAAGGCTTGGCCTTCTCACGGTTGCTAAGCTGAGCTTCAGTAGAGGCAACAGCCGTCACTGTCGCAACAGATTCCAGAGCACCCCAAGATTTATGGAGGTCAAAATTCCTAGCCCACCCCAAGATTCTTCGGTCTGCAGACCAACTTCCAGTTCATTACAGATATTCAGAGACCTCGGGTGACATTCCAGTTCAGGGCAATGCTGTTTTGGTTGATTCATAGGGAGCTTGCATTGCACGGTGAACAGAGACAGTTGAAGGCAGAACGGACGATGGACTCGGCCGAACACGAACCAACTAGAGACTTAGAAGAGTAATTTAGCTCCTGAGTAAGAAAGAATTCGCCAAAACATAGTTCCTTAGAGTAGTAATTAGAAGTAGAGGCAGAGGGCTTCAGTCCATGTTCGAGCCTTGAAGATAACAGTGACCATGATGGCCAAAGGTGCTCGATACAGCTTGTGGTGGATGACTTCTCTGCTCTCGATGGCGAAGTCGGCAAAAGATTGAACACCATGGTTCCTGTCCCTGTAAGTAGAAGTAGAACTACTCTCTTCCTAGTTCCTACTGACCCAGCATATGACAGAATCTTCTGAATACGGAGCTGCGAAGTGCAATTTCCCAGACTGATTGGGGCATAACTACTAGAAGGATTGGACATGACATACATATGTTAAAATTGATTCACTGCATAAAGGGGCTTAAGTACTGCAGTTTTGGGTTTCGAGTTTAGACAGTTCCAAGGGGTTTCAGAGTTTTACCTCAGATATATCTTCTTACCGTCTTACTTAACCATGGTCTGAAGTTTATATGGGCTGGGATTGTTAGTGCCTGCTAGGAAATCATTATAAGTGGGTTATTACTCAATGATGCCATACACTGTTTACGGTACAGATCATATGCGCAAAAGATGATGTTGATTTATGAGAATTGTCGACCTAGTGGATGCAGCCCATGGTTCGACCGTATGCCTGGTCCTAAAAATGCAAATGGTGAGCTATGTTCCCTTTTTTTTCTTACAATTAGCCGCATTCCACTTTTACTGTTCTGTCTGATATTTTACTTTCACTTGTGAACAGAGAACCTGAAACTCATGCTAGCTTCTTTTGTGATATTGTACTGAAGTGCTAGTCATGTGAGTGAATATATATTTTCTTGAAGCAAAAATGGGTATTATGTAGCCCATACATAAATCTATACTATATACTATCTGTGCTCCGTGGTAGGCCTTCCTGATTCTGTCATTTGACCCCAATATGATCTCTAATTCAGGTTGGTGTTGTAAGGCTTGGTTGAGCTCAAGTTTAGGTCTGTTTTGCAAGCACAATCCACTTCTCCTCCATTGTGGAAGGAGTGCATAATAAATTTTTGATTCTTTGAAGAGCCTTTTCGACCGTTTAGGTTCCAGTCACTATTATACTCCCTCCGTTCCTAAATATAAGTCTTTGTAGAGATTCCACTATAAACCACATACGGATGTATATAGATGCATTTTAAGTGTAGATTCATTCAATTTGCTCCGTATGTAGTCCACCTAGTGGAATCACTAGAAAGACTTACATTTAGGAACGGAGGGAGTATATGATAATGGCATCGACAGATGACAATTCAAAATTTGGGAGGCATCCACTTGTTTCAATCAGAACAACAAATCTCCCCTTAGTCTTGTCATTGAGCTTATTAACTGCCACCTCTTTCCTTGACAATAGTCCACGACATTCAAACAAGGTTATATGGCATAAAAAAGATCAGGTCTACCATACAATCAACAGCTAGATACATGACTGGATGAATGCCATATAACAATTTTCAGAACAATGATTGGTCAATTGTTAGCCAATAGATAACATGAACCCTTCTAGGATGATAAAAAAATATATCATACAATATGCAACAGCCAGAGATCTAAGATTGGATAAATGCCACACATTATTGATATCCCACAGACTATCCCATCAATGAACACCATAACAGAACTGCAATCTCTTTTCCATACAGCTGGGACATGATCATAATCATTTTCCAAGAGACAAAAATTGATGCAGACAAGAAAAAGTAGCTACTATACTTTTGCATCCTGTCCATCACAAGATCTAGACATACTATAGATCACCACAAAGTGTAGAATATCAGTAATTACCACGCTAAGCAGTACAACGTATAAACTGGAGACAATGTGCTATAAAAAGACAAGCACATTAAACAGGAAAGACAAAACTGCAACAATCAACAATTTCAGTAATTATCACAGACCCTATCCCATGACAATCAACAATTATAATGTACGTAAACAAAAGTGCAAGGCATACTGGGACATAATCATTTTCCAGGTATTGAACCGGATAAGACAAAGGTAGCTACCTGTGCAGCCAGTTGGATCGCAAGGCCTATTACCAATTCTACAGCATGCATGACAGACCAAAAGTGTAGGCAGCATAATGGATCAATAATTACCACACTAAGTAGGAGAGAAGATAACACAACTCCATTCATCAGAGTTTGATAACTCAGCCGAAATTAGACCCATACAAGTTGAGAGCATTAGTCGCAGGCAAAAGGCCATCAACCAAAACAACATACAAAAACTTTAGCAGGATACATCCTATGTGCAGAAGCCGATGATGCCACACTTGTGTTAATCAGGGACCCTTGTTCTGGTTGCCCCCCGCCTCCTCCTTCTTGTTGCCCCCCTCCAACTCCTCCTCCTTCTTCAGGGCCTCCTCCCTGGCGAGGAGCCTCTCCTCCCACTCCTCGAGGGCAGCCACGCGAGCCTTGTTGTCGGGCTCCATGCCCACCTGCTCGTCCTGTACAGTTGTACTACTACTCACAGCTGTACTACTACTCACAGCCACCATTGTTGGCATGGAACTTAGATAAAATGGTAGGGAGGAATCAATATGATCCTTCCTGTACAGTTCATGTGCATGAATAAAAAACATACACTGAAAAGTACATAGGTGACCCAAAACGATATAAGAGCTTGAAGAAAGCAAATCCATAGGTTTGCCAAACTGAGATACCTGATACTAATGATTAGATACCATAAAGAAAGGCAACAGATAAGTTCACCAACTTGGTAACCCATGATGAAATTGAAGGACCCAATACTGTAGATATCATAGCCACCTTAATCAAATACTAAAGGTGCCACATTTCTATTTAATAGTATGTGAGGAGCCCCAGTTGTATGAAACCAAATTGATAATGAAACACTTGCATCACCAGTGTTCACAACTATTAATTTCTCTACTACTACCATCAGAAAGAGATATGAGATGTGAAATAATCTATCATGTCGCTCAAAAAAATAATTTGGTTGCACAAATTGGCAAACATTAAAAGACCAAACTGCAAAATCAATGGGCCTGGCGCTGATAGTTCAGGCAAGCCAACAGGGATAATTTGAGACATCATGTAGTGATAAATCTCACCACAAAGCTAATAGTGCTAATGTTTGCATTATAAACTTTTAATGGCACACTGATTGCTCTGTACATGGAGTATCAGCATCGCAGAAAAGGATGATTCAGATACATCAATATTTCACATAAGAGTGAATCATCCTTTACCAAGATCAAGGGCAAAAAACAGTTATGCAAAAGGAACAGTATGAAAGGAAAAAAATGTCATCACGACATTAATGATTACCTCAACTGAGGCATCTAAAAATGTACCCATGCATACTCAAGTGTTCCAACTGATACGCCTAGAGCGAGGGAGACCTAAGGTAAAAAGAACACAAAAAAGAGCTCTTCCTGAAAATAAGCATATGTTGCATCCATGTAAACGAAGCAATAGAACACCTCACCATAGAACATGGGTTTAAAACTAGAATAGATGGACTAGTGCTGATAACCTATCAACAGGAACATGACTGCAAGCTTTGTAGTAGTACAAAGGTGAATGGTTGGACATAAATGATCACCATCAAAATCAGGATGGCACCCATCTGGCAATCTCTTATACTTCATCAAAATACAGCTTGCTATTTTGCATTCCTACCAACAATAAACAGAGGCAATAACCAGTTAGATCACAGGGCCTATTATCAATTCTACAGCATGCATGATGGACCAAAAGTGTAGGCAGCATAATGGATCAATAATTACCACACAAGTAGGAGAGAAGATAACACAACTCCATTCATCAGAGTTTGATAACTCAGCCGAACTTACACCCATACAAGTTGAGAGAGCATTAGTGGCAGCCAAAAGGCCATCAAGCGAAACAACATACGCAAAACCTTTAGCAGGATACATCCTATGTGCAGAAGCCGATGATGCCACACTTGTGTTAATCAGGGACCCTTGTTCTGGTTGCCCCCCTCCAACTCCTCCTCCTCCTTCTTCAGGGCCTCCTCCCTGGCGAGGAGCCTCTCCTCCCACTCCTGCAGGGCAGCCACGCGAGCCTTGTTGTCGGGCTCCATGCCCACCTGCTCGTCCTCTGTCAGGATCTTCATCAGCTTGTCCTCCACGCACATCTTGATCTCAGCGGTCTTCTTATCCACCAGCTTCTTGGCCTTGTCGGTCACGGCGGTCCTTCCGGCGTAGTGGATCACGCACAGTGAAGTGGACCCGATGACCAGCGGCGACGAGCACCAGCAAAGAGACCTTGAGGGACGTCTGCCCAACCTCGACCGTCTTCTCGTATTTCTTCGTCGCCACAGCCTCCGTGTAGCCGATGACCTTGGTCGCGAGATCGGTGATTTGCTTGTTGCTCGCCGCGTGGCGCTGGACGCCGGCGGCGTCGATCCTCGCGATCTCCTTGAGGATCTCATCTGATGTGGCCCTGTCGACGACGTCGGAGAGGAGGCGGCGCTGGCCGAAGGAGAAGCCGGGGCCGACCATGGAGAGCGCGCGGCGGCTGGCGGCGGCGTGGAGGGAGGTGGTGGGGTGGAGGCCGGCGACGGTTGCAGACGGGCGGAGGAGGGCGACGGCGGCGCGGCGGAGGGTGGAGGCGGCGGCCATGGCGGAACCCTAAACCTAAGTGCTAACCCTAACAGAACAGAACAGAGGAGAGCCGCGCGATCGGATCGGGCGGTGGGAGCCCCTTTATTACGCGGCCGTGGTTGGATTGGGGCCGTTGGATCACACTGTGGACGGTCCGATCACATCCGATCCTCCCAACCACCCCGCTTTGGGCCTCGCTGGGCCTCCGATCCCTCCCCGCACAGACAGAAAAGAAGCAAGCCCCCCAGTCCGGGGCTCCATTCCGCCTATTAAGCCCAAGAAAACGAAGCCCAACAACCAGGCAACACAACAAAGTGTGCTTCTAGTCCCGTATGAACAGTTTTCTAAAAACAAAAGTCCCGTATGAACAGTGAATAAAATATTTTGACCCCTCAAGAAAAAAGTAAATAAAATCATTTGTTGCTCAAAAAAAGTGACTTAAATCCAAAGATAATAGAAGAAAAAAAATCAGATTTTTCTTTCACAACAAACATTGCTCAGTCTTCCATCTACGTGTCAGTTTTCATGATGCAATGAAGTTCGTGCAAGTGTGAAAATAAACAAAATCAGTGCTCCACTCTTCCATGTATCTCCTTCCATCATGAATTTGTTTTTGGCATGCATGTCAAACACTCCTTAATCTTTATCTCGAAACTAATTCAGAATTTGTTGAATGTTTTAGTACTATTTTCTAATACTTTATTTATTATTACTCTTCATTCGGGTGCACATGTCCAATAAGCCGAGTGCTACTACTACTACATCATACATCATGAGATTTTTCACATGAAACATGCAAAAAAAAAAATTGACACAGTATAGACGCAGGCGCTCATATATACGCGCATACACTCATTTTTACAAACACACATGCACCCCTACCCCTATAAACATCTCCGAAGGGCTGAGCCGACATATCATATTGAGATTGAAGAAGTCACAAAAGACACCTCATAGTCGATGTGAACGACTCCCATTTAACGTGCATCGTCGAAAATCCTAAAATAAATTTGGAATAAATGCAAGCACCAGGACTTGAACCCTGGTGGGCTCGAGATACCACTGTCTTCCTAACAATCCAACTACAGGTTGATTCGCGAAACATGCATTTCTTGATTAGATTACAGAGCATCATCTATAAGGATCAAGAAAAAGAAGGAGAAAAACAATGTGCTACTGAACCAGGCAACTACATCGTGGGATTTGAGATGAAGAGAGGGCGTGGCAACAACATACCTCTTTCTTGGTTAGCGTCTCAAGGAATGGAGATTTCCATTCCTTGATGCTTCATTTTCCTTTTGCTCTTGAAATATAACTAGTGGATCGCCAAATAGCGTAGAGGCATGCTAAATCCATGTGTGCGATGAAAAAATATCTATGGTTTAATCCCCTTTAATAGGAAACATGGTGGATTGTTGTCTACAATGAGATGTATACACATTTTTTGTTTGATAGCACGAAATATGTGCTATCATGTTCGTACAGACCCATTTGAAATCGTGTTCGGATTGAAAACATTTGCATTTTTCGTTGACTTTGTGTTTGAGCAAAAAAACTATAGGCTCTTGTTTAAAAATATATGTACCTTTAAAATCATGAGTGCTTTCAAAATATTTTCATTAGTTAGGAGCTTTAGGTCTGAGCAAAGATGCATGATTGAAGCTTTAGCCCTTATGTATAAAAAGGAGCATCAATCAATGAATAGAAGATGTACAATAGATTGAAACGTCTCCATAATAGCAATAACTATCGTCTATGACATTTGTTTCATAACTATCAAACATGCCTAAAACATCATTTCTATTGAATCCACATAACAAGTATTTATGGTAAGGGACACCATCACATAGATTAAAGAAAAAAGAGGGACTAATCAATAGTTCAACACTAAAGCATCAACCACTTGCATGGTGGTAGGAGCAAATGGCATTGTGTCCAGTCTCTAAGTTGCGGTACATATCCTTTAGCCATGTAGTGCTCCATGGTCAGCAATGCATCGTCATATGCACATCTTCGCTATGACCATACATGCACCACAGACATGCTGGTGTTTTTGCCTGATAAAATAGATAGTGATAAAAATTTATTGCCAATTATATCAGTGACTTGTATGAAAAAATGCAATATTTCATTAAGATCACTATCCGACTAATTTTACAAAAAAAATGAATTCAGAAAACAAATGTTGTTTTGCACCAAATGGCGCAAGATACCAGGTCAGACCCTTTGTTATTTGAGAGATGATTTCCAATGTAGCAATATTCTGTATCCTGTTGCACCGAATGGCGCAAAGTCCAATTCAAACCAAGAGCTAAATGCAAATATTTGCTTAATAATGTAAGAATGTAACATATTAGATCATTAGTTACTTACAACAGTTGAGTCTGCAATTAGATGAACCAAGTAGTTATACACATGGGCAACACAATAAAATAAAATGTACTCAAGACATGATAAAACACTGTGTCTGCAGTTCTTAGGAATATTGTCCACTGCATCATATATGTTATCATGTCACATTAGTAATTTGGTTTCAATAATAGAGATAAAGAACGACAACACAGAATCATGTTTGTCTTAGCACTAGTGGAAAACAGGGAACTAGTCCCGGTTCCAGAGGGCCTTTAGTCCCGGTTCTGGAACCGGGACAAAACGGTCGATACTAAAACCCAAAACCTTTAGTCTCGGTTTGCTTACGAACCAGGACAGAAGGGGCTCCACGTGGCCGCTGCGGGGCGCCCAGGCAGGAGGATCTTTAGTCCCGGTTGGTAACACCAACCGGGACCAAAAGGAAGCCACGCGTCAGCAGCTCGCAGGCGCTAGGGTTTTTTTTTCTCTTTTAAAGGGGGGGGGGGGTTAGGGGTTTTGGAGGGTTAATTTAGGGGTTTCATGTTGTGTTAGCTAGCTAATAGAAAGAAGTGATCTCTCTTTCTCCGTGCTTGGTCGACGCTAGCTACTATACATATAGAGAGAAGTCCCCACGCTAGCTAGTAAGCAAATGAAGGAACCATTAATTACGCAAGATCGTCATGAACATATCCAGAGAGAAGTGACCTCTCTTTCTCCGAGAGATTGGTCGAACAACATGTTTTCGTATACCTATCCGACGCTACTACATATATACAATATAACATCTCTTACAATCCCTAACATCTAAAATCCATTTCAATTTCCAGATGGTATTCTCCCTTCTCATTTATGACATGGTCAAGAAAGAATCCCGCCAATTCCTCTTAAATTGCTCGTATGCGATCATGTGGTAGGAGTTCATCCCGCATTTGCCACATCTAATTTAAAGAAGGGGGGGGGGTCAATTGATGGTAATAAAATAAAATTGTGAATATTGTTTACGTACTTCATATTGATTGTCAGAGTAGCCCCACTGAGAGGTCACGCTGTAGATGAACTCGCAAACGTAGTATCCACATAAATTATTCCCGCCTTCCTGCCACAAGCACTTTACGAGAAATAGAGTTCAATCAAACTGATAATCAAGCATGATAAATGGTATTGATGAAACTATAATCAATGGGAGATGCGCGGAACTAGCTAGTACTACTTACTTTCGGGTGTGTAAATTGCAGCTCCCTCGGTATTCCCGGAACCATTCCGGTGAACTCTTTCCAAACCCTGCCAGACAAAGAAAATAATTACTTGATATCAGGAAATGAACAAAGTTGTCGGTATGGTGCGATAATGATCGATTGAACTTACTTTTGGAGCATTTCAGTCATGTCCGCATAGTCCTGGGGATCTTTTCATCTCGAGTCTAAGATAATTACTACTCCCCGGTCAAGCTTAATCTCTAGCAGAATAAAGTGGAAGCCGCGCACGCATGCATAACTCATCAATTACATTACTATAACCTCGAGTAAGCGAAACCGAATATGCACAAGACGGTAACACTCACTTGAAGTTGTAAGGAAAGAGTATTTTCCCTTTGTTTTGATTTCGAAATAATGATTGTAGCAAGTTGTCCTTAGTATCTTTGACTCTGTTTTTAACTGACCATTCATTTACGGTATGTGGGTTAATGAACCCAATATCATAGATTTGTGCTTTTTTGCATTCGACGATCTTCAATCTGCATAATATAGTGAGAATAATTATATATACATGCAATGAAAGAGCTGAGCTATAGAGACTTAATTACAGAAGTAATACTTACAAACAGTAGCAAGTCATGAGTTGTTTGTCGAGGGCGTCTTGATTGAATAACTGGAATAACTCCACAAATTTAACAAGCATCACCTCAGTTCCAACAAGGTCATTCTCCTCTTTAATTCCCAGCATCAAAGTATCCTTCTCAGACTTCCTGCAGGTATCCATGTACCATTTATGCAATTTTCGCATCATCGTTGCTAGAGGAGGATGATCAGGTTTGACGAGAGGCTTCCCGTACTCGTATCTGAAGATCTCTACTACCTCTAACATTTCAAACTATACATCATCGCCCAGGTAATCAGTAGGATTGGTACCGGGCACTAGCCCCAGATGATTAGCGATGATATTGCTAGACACCTTGAGCGGGGGGCACGATTGCTTCGCCTGTTCGCTGAGCTAGGAATTGAATTCCCACTTCTTCGTTGTGCTAATCTTGCATCACTGGAAGTACTTCCCAACCGCCGTGCATCTTGATATGTGTTTTTAATACAGCGGACGTAGCTGGAATCTGGCGGAGGCGGTGGTGGTCGCTTCAGGGCATCCAGAGCGCGCTTCGCTTTCACCGGATCTACCGTTTCCTTCGGAGGTGGAGGTTTCCGTGCAAAATGGGCCTGCACTTCGGCATGCACAATTTCATCGGTTTCCTCGTCGGTCCTCTCATATGGTAACTTTGGAACATGCCTCAGGCTTGGAACAACTTTGAATTTCTTCCTGCCTCTTGTATTGCTAGTCGCCGGAGTGGCGGCGTCTCTCTTCGGCCGTTGCTGACGCGGCAGAGTCCGCTGACACGCCGGAGGAGGTAGAGGAGGAGGCCGAGTGCCCTCATGCATCGGAGGAGGCGGAGTACCCTGATCACTCGCCGGAGGAGGAGGAGGAGGAGGCGGAGTGCCCTGACTCGCCGGAGGAGGAGGAGGAGGTGTCCAGTTTGGAAGCTTGATGTACTCCTTCCTCCATAGACAGGTACTCCTTAAAGCATAAACCAGATGATTCTCCCCTTCATCTGTAGGGTAGTCAAGCTCTAGCTCCTCAAATTCCCTCCATTATTTCATCCACCGTCACAACAGCATAGCCATGTGGAATCAGACGGCAATGAAAAGTTCCCTCAGCTTGAGGAGGTACAACAGAGCCGACAGCCGCCTTCAAAGTCAGGTTTTGGAATTTCGTTATTAGCTCGCAAGTTGAGCCTCCGTGATAGTATCCACGGGGTAGCGAGGAGCCGTGAAATCAGGCTGAACGAGCTCCGTGGAAGCCACGCTGCTTCTCCACTGAGATGGCGGGGTAGCTTCTGGGGCGGTGTCGAAGCAAGGATCTTCGTGCTGCTGAGATGGTTGGCCGGTAACTCGCTGGCTCTCAAGTTCCTCTAGCTTTGCTATTCTTGCATTGAGCTTCTGCATTTCGCTCACTTCCACTTTCCTCTTTCTCTCTTGGCTTCTGTAACCATGAGCCTGGTGTGCCTCATGTTCGCTGATGCCCCACAAGTATAGGGGATCAATCGTAGTTCTTTTGATAAGTAAGATTATCGAACCCAACGAGGAGCAGAAGGAAATGACAAGTGGTTTTCAGCAAGGTATTCTCTGCAAGCACTGAAATTATAAGTAACGAGTAGTTTGATAGCAAGATAATTTGTAACGAGCAAGTAATGATAATAGTAACAAAAGTGCAGCAAGGTAGCGCAATCCTTTTGAGGCAAAGGACAGGCCAAAATGGTCTCTTATGATAAGCAAAGCGTTCTTGAGGGTACACGGGAATTTCACCTAGTCACTTTCATCATGTTGGTTTGATTTGTGTTCGCTACTTTGACAATTTGATATGTGGGTGGACCAGTGCTTAGGTGTTGTTCTTACTTGAACAAACCTCCTACTTATGATTAACCCCCTCGCAAGCATCTACAACTATGAGAAAAGTATTAAGAATAAATTCTAACCATAGCATTAAACTTTTGGATCCAAATCAGTCCCTTACGGAATAGCGCATAAACTAGGGTTTAAGCTTCTATCACTCTCGCAACCCATCATCTAATAACTACTCCACAATGCATTCCCTTAGGCCGAAATATGGTGAAGTGACGTGTAGTCGACGTTCACATGCCACCACTAAGGGAATCACAACATACATACTATCAAAATATTGAACACATATAAAATTCACATGATTACTTGCATCAAGATTTCTCCCATGACCTAAAGAACAAAAGTAACTACTCACAAATGATAATCATGCTCAAGATCAGAGGGGTATTAAATAGCATATTGGATCTGAACATATAATCTTCCACCAAATAAACCATATAGTAATCAACTACAAGATGTAATCAACACTACTAGTGACCCACAAGTACCAATCTATAGTTCCGGTACAAAGATTGAACACAAGAGATGAATTAGGGTTTGAGAGGAGATGGTACTGTTGAAGATGTTGATGGAGATTGCCCTCCCCAAGATGGGAGAGTTGTTGGTGATGATGATGACGATGATTTCCTCCTCCGGGAGGGAAGTTCCCCCGGCAGAATCGCTCCGCCGGAGGGCAAAAGTGCTCCTGCCCAAGGTCCGCCTCGAGACGGCGGCGCTCCGTCCCGAAAGTCCTCTCCTTATTTTTTTAGGTCAAAATGACTTATATACCAGAAGATGGGAACCGGAGGTGGGCTGGGCTGAGCACAACCCACCAGGGCGTGCCTGGGCCTCCTGGCGCGCCGAGGTGGGTTATGCTCACCTGGTGGCCCCCTCTGGTACTTATTGGCTCCAATATTTCTTATATATTCCATAAAAAATCTCCGTAAAGTTTCAGTTCATTTGGAGTTGTGCAGAATAGGTAGCCTGACGTTATTCTAGTTGCCGGTATTCTCCCTCTTTGTGTGAACCTTGCATATTATGAGAGAAAAGGCATTAGAAATACTCCAAAAGGCATTATTATGCATAAAAACAATATAAATAATAGTAGGTAAACATGATGTAAAATGGACGTATCAACTCCCCCAAGCTTAGACCTCGCTTGTCCTCAAGCGAAAACCGAAATAGAAAAACATGTCCACATGCTTAGAGAGAAAGGTGTCGATAAAAACAAAATACTGACATAGAAGCATCATGTAAATTATTATAACAGCAACAAACTTTAACATATAACTTTTATCATAGACTTCTCATGAATAAGTAACAATTCATCACAACATCGAAGTATAAAGCATAAACTCTATTGGAAACCAACAAACTTTGTTCTTAGTCAACTTTGCAACTACAATTCATCATCTTTTCAGGAAGGGTCACGTATCAAAGCCTTTAGGCAAGTCCACATACTCAACCATCATATAGTCTTCTATGATTGCTAACGCTCACCGCATACACATGAGCAAAGCGTTTCAACCGGACACATAGAAAAGATAGGGGCTTATAGTTTCGCCTCCCAACGTATTCACCTCAAGGGTGATGTCAACAATAATAACTCATGCTACCCATATCCAACTGGATATATGTGCCTAGATCTTTCCTCACCACATGATGCTTGCCAAAAGAGAAAAATAAAAAGGAATAGAGAGAAAAACTTTGACTCTTGCATGAAAGTAAATACATAAAAGTAAGAGATAGGCCCTTCGCAGAGGGAAGCAGAGGTTGCCATGCGCTTTTTGTTTGTATGCTCAATCCCTTAGTGCAAAAGAACGTCACGTAATATTTCCCCTTATGATAGCAACCTTTATTATGCAATATGTCGCTTTTATTCTTTGCCATCACAAGTTCGTACAACGCTCAATTTTCTTTTACACTAAATGATTTAACACTTTTAGAAGCAATTTTTATTGCCTTATTGCACCGATGACAACTTACTTGAAGGATCTTACTCAATCCTTAGGTAGGTATGGTGGACTCTTGAAAATAAGATTTGGGTTTAAGGGTTTTTGGATGCACAAGTAGTATCTCTACTTGGTGCGGAATTTTTGGCTAGCAAAGATGGGGGGGGGGGCAAGCACCACATGTTGAAGGATCTTTGACAATATAACTTCTATGTTAATATGAACAAACATAAATCATTACGTTGTCTTCCTTGTCCAACATCAACAATTTTGGCATATAATATTTTGATGGGGGTTCACAATCACAAAGGATTTCCAAGATAGTGTATTTGCATATCAATCTTCTCTCCCCTTATTAATTCTTTCATGAATTGCATCATTGACCAATGCTATGTTTGTCAATCTCCAATAAAATTTTCTACTTATACTTTTCCTTATGTGGTGTCATTACTTACCATAAGATTAGCATATGATCTTTTTCATTTATTTCCTTTCTTTTTATTGAACAAGAAAGTAAAGAAAGCAAAACTCAAACTAAAATTCATTATATATCTCGCACACGATTACAAGGATATATCACTAAGCAAACTCTCGAAAAGAAAGGATCGAACTAAACTTCTATTCATCTAAAGCAAAAGATAACTATGGATCGAATTAAGGTAAATAAAGGCAAAAGATAGTGGAGGTGATACGATACCCAGGCACCTCCCCCAAGCTTGGCGCAAGCCAAGGGGAGTGCCCATACCCGGTACTCAATTTTCTTTTGGTGATGAAGAACGGGGTGGTGGTGATGAAGTGGTAGCGATCTTGTCCTCGGGTTTCCATGGCAGAGGCTCACCATCATAAGAGGAGGAGTGAGTCTCTCGGGTCCTGCAACTGGCAGCCAAACTCATACCTTTAAACCTTGCCTCATATTCAAAGTCTTGGTTTTGAAGGTCGTAGATCTGGCTCTAGAGGAAGTTGATTTGCTCGTTGAAGGAGAAGACGATGTCCTTCATGGACTTGCCATCCACCTTGAGATCACGGGTATCGTCCGTGATCATGAGGTGATTGGCATTAAGTCCACGTTCCACCATCCCCTTTCACCGAAAGACTTCCTGCTCCATAGCTTCAAGCATAGCCTCCACGGATCCAGTCCCCTTGGGGCCTTGCACATTGCGGATGTGGAGCACCCCTCACGCATCTGGATAGCTTGAGGGTGTTGCGTCACCTCCCGCAAATATGGGCTGATGACGTTCTCGAAGAACTTGTCCTTGGAGGAGCTTGAAGCGGCCATGGTGGATTAGATTTGTCAGAAAATAGCAAGGAAAAGAAAACAGGAGATTTCTCCGCGATACGGAGGTCAATAGGTTCGGGGGGTATATAAAGATTTTTTATCTTGGAAAACAAGCAAACGGAAGAAAAACGAAGTGTGGAAGAAAAACAGAGTCCACGATAGGGAGGTCAATAGGCGCGCCCAGGTGGGTTGTGCCCACCTCGGGTACCTTCCTGGTTGTTTCTTATTTTCCTAATTTTTGTTATATTCCAAAACGGATAGAAAATATTTTTGCGAATTTTTTGGAGTTCGTTTACTTACCATATCACGTACCTCCTTTTTTCATGATTCTGGAGTGTTCCGGAAGGTTTCTTTTATGTGTTCTTCCAGTGTCATAGTTTGGATAAAATTGCTTTCAACATTAATGGGCGTACTTGAGATATAATGTTTTATTCATTGCCGATGTCTGCTAGACTACGTCGGTATTTCCCCAAAGAGGAAGGGATGATGCAGTACAATGACGGTAGGTATTTCCCTCAGTGATGAGACGAAGGTTATCGAACCAGTAGGAGAACCAAACAACACTACGTAAACAACACCTGCACACAAATAAAAAATACTCGCAACCCGATGTGTTAAAGGGGTTGTCAATCCCGTTCGGGCAACGACGCCAGAAATTGGCTAGCGGACGGGATAAAAATTGTAGTAGATTGATAGATCAAATGCCAAATAAAAAAGTTGCAGCAAGGTATTTTTGTATTTTTGGTTTAATAGTTTTGAAAATAAAAGCAAATAAAATAGATCACAAAGGCAAATATATTAAAGAAGAGACCCAGGGGCCGTAGATTTCACTAGTGGCTTCTCTCGAGAAAAATAGCAAACGGTGGGTGAACAGATTACTGTTGGGAAATTGATAGAACTTCAAATAATCATGACGATATCCAGGCAATGATCATTATATAGGCATCTCGTCCAAGATTAGTAGACCAACTCCTGCCTGCATCTACTACTATTACTCCACACATCGACCGCTATCCAGCATGCATCTAGTGTTGGGGAACGTAGCATGCAATTTCAAAAAATTTCCTACGCTCACGCTGTCAGGACCCCGATCCTAAGTCACACCGGGATCTAGCATGTAACACATCATATCACTTTGCGGCCTCACGCACGGTATCCCCACGGGTGCCACCTTACCTGGCCCGGGACCATTTGCGCCTTTTGGCTCACGTATATGATAGTGTCGCTACCATCCATATGACAGAGAACCCGGGCCGACATGACTAGTCGTAAACCCAAGGTGGCACTAACTTACAGGGACAGGCATACATGACCCAGCAACGAACGTGTCGGTCATCAACTTATGAACCCAAGTCATAGCAAGCTACAAGGACTTAAAGGAACAACGCGTGACATTTCCCCGAAGGGACAGACACAGGAACGAAGAAGGACACATGCTGGCCAGCCTAAGTGTTCCGGAGCAGTAGCGAGCTACCATGGCTCAGTGGAAGCACTAGGAGACATTTCCCCATAAGAGAGGCTACCAAGAATAAACAACTAGATTGTCGGATTCCACACATAGCAATACATGTTACATGTACGCATAACATGCAAGTATGTGCTGTACAACATGGCATCACAACATAACTCAACAACTCATATAGATAAAGGCCCAGAAGAGCCACATAGCATTTATTACAACAGGGGTCACATGACCCAACATACAGAGCATACAAGCAACGGAAGCATAACATGCCTGAGTATAGACAACTACAAATGAAAAAGGCCAAGAAGCCTGACTATCTACAAGACCCTCCCAAGGGTACAAGATCGTAGCTGAGGTAACAAGCTAAATGTCGAAGTCACGCGGAACTACTAGTGAGACTGAAGTCTCTCTGCAAAAACATAAATTAAGCAAACGTGAGTACAAATGTACCCAGCAAGACTTACATCAGAACTAGCTACATATGCATCAGTATCAACAAAGGATGGTGGGGTTTGACTGCAGCAAGCCAGCTTTGACTCAGTGGCTATCCTGAACTATGTCTGCAAGTAACTCTTTTGAGGTGGCGCACACGAGTCCACATATTCACCAATCAATACACCTATGGATCCGCTCTCGTCTCCCTACGAGAACGCCATCCATAGCACTCACGCGTATCTTGCGCATTTTAGAGTACCCACTTTCACTTGTCTATGAACTGTATAGGCAACCCAGAGGTCCTTTACCGTGGACGCGGCTATTCGAATAGATCATTTATAACCCTGCAGGGGTGTACTTCTTCACACATGTTTCCACCACTTAGCGTCTGCACATGACATGTGCTCGGCAGACTTCAAGCGAAAGCCGACGTGGGTGTAGACCACGACCTAACTAACCACACAAGTCCCTAGTCTAGGTTTATCGCCTATTCAGGTTCCATCCGCAGGGAGTCCGGCCGAGGTTTCCATTACGGCCCCGAATGATGTCTGCAGGGTTCCCGAGGCACCAAACGGGCGTCCCGGTACACCGTGCCACGTGCCTACCGCATCACAACCCACCCCGCGGGTCAGCGCTGCACACGGCCTCCAGCATGCTACAAACACCAGAAACTACTTGCAACTCCTGGACAGAGGACGGGGGGGGGGGGGTTAATAAGTCAAGCGGGGTCATATTTCAGGGCCCAACGTGTGGTAGTAGCTGTTCATGGATCACAAACACAGAACTCAGTTCCTGAGGACGGTTTCAATTAGACAACCCACCATGTACTCCTACATGGGCTCTCACCGCTACCTTTACCAAATCGTGTTCACACACTTAGCTCACACATAGTAGGACATGTTCGTCACCATTCCAATTCAGCCCTGATGAATCGGACCTGACTTAACTCTAAGCAGTAGCAGGTATGACAAACAAGCATGAATGAGTAGGCACATCAGGGCTCAAACAACTCCTACTCATGCTAGTGGGTTTCATCTATTTACTATGGCAATGACAGGTCATGCAGAGGAACGGGGTTCAACTACCGCAACATGTAACAGTTGAATCATTGTTGTCCTAATGCAGTAAAAGAGAGCAGGAGCGAGAGAGTGGGATTGCATTGGAATGAACAAGGGGTTTTTGCTTGCCTGGCACTTCTGAAGATAGCATTGTGTCTTCATTAGTGTCATCGATCACATCGTCGGAACAACGTCTACTGAGAGGGGACAAACACCGGCAACAGAGAAAGAACACAATCAATGCAATGCAACAATATGATGCATTGTCATGACATGGCAATATGTTGTAGATTGAGCTAATGCAACTAGCAACCATATTAAATGAAGTTGGTTTGAACCAAAGGTTCAAATTCAAACTCCATGTAAGACATTTAAAATGCCATTTATTCAAATTATCATATACAGTAGCTGTAAGTTGTTCAAACATGCATGGAAATGCCATAAACAGATTCTTTGGATTTTTTTTGATAATTTTTCATATATAAATTATTTCATTCTGAGCTACGGTTTATTTTCTATGATATTTAGAAGTTTTGGGTATTTTCTGAAATAAATAAATCATTTCTGATTTATTTAAAATCCCAGAAAACATTTACTGCATCAGCATGATGTCACTGTGATGTCAGCAAGTCAACAAGGGCGATCCAGGTCAAATTGACCAGTGGGCCCCGCATGTCAGCGACTATGCTAGTTAACAAATTTAATTAGTACTAATCTAATCCTATACCTAAATAGTTAGGGCACTGGGCCCACATGTCAGTGACCCAGGGCGGTCAAACCCTGGTCAGACGGGGTCAAACCCATCGGCGACTTGACGCCGGCGAGGCCAGAAACGGCGGAGGGCTCGGGATTGCTCCTCCGGCGTCGAAAGGAGCGGCGGAGAGCATCTACGCGGAGCTGGAGAACGCGCGCATCCAACGGTGCAAGCAACACCTGCTGGGGCGGCCGGAAACGACGATGGCGTCGAGGTCAGCGGCGACCGGAGCTCGGGCGTCGACGGATTCGTCGCTACGGTGAGCAAGGTGTGCGTTGCTTGGCATCTACGGCGGCTGCACGTGCTAACAAGGCAGTTGGGCATGCTAGCATGACCAAAGGGTCACCGGAGTGACGCCGGCGACGAGCTCGGGCGGAGGTGAGCTTCAGCCTCGACGAACACGACGGCTATGGTGTGCAAAAGGACGCGACGTTAGGGGGAAAATGACCGGAGGCTCACAACGCGTCGATTGAAGTGCTCGGCGGGCTCGGGGAAGGCCCGCAGACGACGGAGCAGCGACGGCGATCGGCAGATCCCGCGGAAGAAGACGACGGCATTCAGGACGGAACAGGGCTTCCCGACTCGCGTGTCTCGGCGAGGAGGAAGAGGTGGTCGAGGCGGAGCTCCTGGGCACTTCGGGTGATCATGAGGAGCACGGTGGGTATGTCGGCGAGGGGCAGCACGCTGCGAGGAGCTTGGGCACGCTGCGGGGAGAGAGCAGAGGAGGGGAAAGTGAGCACGGAGAGGATGAGGGGGTTCGGGGGGGGGGCTAGCGTGACGCCTCCAGAGCATCTAGACCGTCAAGGGGAGAAGCAGGCAGGGTGGAGGTGTCGCTGCGCTGCGCGTGCGTGCCGCGGGCACACGCCCTCCGCCTATTGGCAGGAGAGGTTGACGATGGTGGCAGCTGCGGTGGGCTGGGCCAGCAGTAGTTGGGCCAGGTGGGCTGCCAGGTAAGTCTGTTCCTTTTTCTCTCTCTCTTAGTTGTTTCTATTTTCTAATTTCTGACATTTGTTTCTGATTTAATAAAAATACTAAATCAATTTGTTTTCTTCTAATAATTTTAGTAGGGACTAGTTGGACTATACCAAAGCCCCTCACAATTTCTTAGAATTATTGGACACATGTTAAATATATAGCAAATATGAATCCAATGCAAATAGTTATTGTATTAACTCCAAATGCCCAAAATAAATATTTATGAGCTCCTAAAAATATTGGTTTGAATTTTACCTCTGGCCAATATTTTCAGAGAGAAACATGAACATTTTCTTGGACCTATTTGAAGCAATTTTTATCTTGGTCATTTTCAGAAATGAATTCTGAGGCTTTCACATGTCCCCATTTCAAATTCATTGAAATTTAAACATGATGCACACATGACTAGCTAGTCTAGGTCATACCAGAACTAGGGATGTGACACACGCCAGATCTATCTAGCAGATGCATAGCAACGAGAGGGGGAGAGTGTGTCCACGTACCCTCATAGACCGAAAGCGGAAGCGTTAGGTTAACGCGGTTGATGTAGGCGAACGTCTTCACGATCCAACCGATCCAAGTACCGAACGTACGGCACCTCCGTGTTCAGCACACGTTCAGATCGATGGCGTCCCTCGAACTCTTGATCCAGTAGAGGGTCGAGGGAGAGTTCCGTCAGCATGACGGCGTGGTGACGGTGTTGGTGATGTGATCCGCGCAGGGCTTCACCTAAGCACTACGACGCGATGACCGGAGGAGTAAACTGTGGAAGGGGCGCCGCACACAGCTAAGAGAACAATTAAAGTGCTATGGGGTGCCCCTTCCCCCGTATATAAAGGAGGGGAGGAGGAGGCCGGCCACAAGGGGGCGCGCCAAGGAGAGGGGAGTCCTACTAGGACTCCAGTCCAAGTAGGATTCGCCCCCCCTTTTTTCCTTTCTACCGGAGGGGGAAAAAGGGAAGGAGAGGGAGTAGGAGAAGGAAAGGGGGGGAGGGGTGGCGCCCCCTTCCCTAGTCCAATTCAGCTACCTCCCTTGTGGGGGGCGCACCAGCCCCTTGTGGGCTGGTTAGCCTCCCTCCTATGGCCCATATCTTTCCCCGGGTGGTTCCGGTAACCCCTCCGGTACTCCGGTATGTACCCGATACACTCCGAAACCCTTCCGTTGTCCGAATACTACCTTCCAATATATCAATCTTTACCTATCGACAATTTCGAGACTCCTCGTCATGTCCGTGATCTCGTCCGGGACTCAAAATAAACTTCGGTCACCAAAACACACAACTCATAATACAAATCGTCATCGAACGTTAAGCGTGCGGACCCTACGGGTTTAGAACTATGTAGACATGACCGAGACACATCTCTGGTCAATAACCAATAGCGGAACCTGGATGCTCATATTGGTTCCTACATATTCTACGAAGATCTTTATCGGTCAAACCACATAACAACATACGTCATTCCCTTTATCATCTGTATGTTACTTGCCCGAGATTCGGTTGTCGGTATCCTCATACCCAGTTCAATCTCGTTACCGGCAAGTCTCTTTACTCGTTCCGTAATGCATCATCCCGCAACTAACTCATTAGTCACATTGCTTGCAAGGCTTATCATGATGTGCATTACCGAGAGGGCCCAGAGATACCTCTCCGATACTCGGAGTGAAAAATCCTAATCTCGATCTATGCCAACTCAACAAACACCTTCGGAGACACCTGTAGAGCATCTTTATAATCACCCAGTTATGTTGTAACGTTTGATAGTACACAAGGTGTTCCTCCGGTATTCGGGAGTTGCATAATCTCATAGTCAAAGGAATATGTACAAGTCATGAAGAAAGCAATAGCAATAAAACTGAACGATCAACATGCTAAGCTAACGGATGGGTCTTGTCCATGAGATCATTCTCCTAATGATGTGATCCCATTCATCAAATGACAACACATGTCTATGGTCAGGAAACTTAACCATCTTTGATTAACGAGGTAGTCAAGTAGAGGCATACTAGGGACACTTTCTTTTGTCTATGTATTCACACATGTATCAAGTTTCGGTTAATACATTTCTAGCATGAATAATAAACATTTATCATGATATAAGGAAATATAGATAACATCTTTATTATTGCCTCTAGGGCATATTTCCTTCAGTCTCCCACTTGCACTAGAGTCAACAATCTAGCTCAGATCGCCATGTGATTTAACACCATTAGTTCATATCACCATGTGACCAACACCCAAAGGGTTTACTAGAGTCAGTAATCTAGTTCACATCGCCATGTGATTAACACCCAAAGAGTACTAAGGTGTGATCATGTTTTGCTTGTGAGAGAAGTTTAGTCAACGAGTCTGTCACATTCAGAGCCGTATGTATTTTGCAAATTTTCTATGTCTACAATGCTCTACATAGAGCTACTCTAGCTAATTGGTCCCACTTTCAATATGTATCCAGATTGAGACTCAAAGTCATCCGGATCGGTGTAAAAGCTTGTATCAACGTAACTCTTTACGACGAACTCTTTATTACCTCCATAACCGAGAAATATTTCCTTAGTCCTCTTAGGTAACTAAGGATAACTTTGACCGCTATCCAGTGATCCACTTCTGGATCACTATCGTACCCCCTTGCCAAACTCATGGCAAGGTACACAATAGGTCTGGTACACAACATATCATATTTTATAGAACCTATGGCTGAGGCATAGGGAATGACTTTCATTCTCTTTCTATTTTCTGCCGTGGTCGGGTTTTGAGTCTTACTCAACTTTACACCTTGCAATACAGGCAAGAACTCCTTCTTTGACTGTTCCATTTTGAACTACTTCAAAATCTTGTGAAGGTATGTACTCATTGAAAAATATTATCAAGCGTCTTGATCTATCTCTATAGATCTTGATGCCCAATATGTAAGCAGCTTAACCAAGGTCTTTCTTTGAAAAACTCCTTTCAAACACTGTTTTATGCTTTCCAGAAAATTCTACATCATTTCCGATCAACAATATGTCATTCACATATACTTATCAGAAAGGTTGTAGTGCTCCCACTCACTTTCTTGTCAATACAGGCTTCACTGCAAGTCTGTATAATACGATATGCTTTGATCACCTCATCAAAGCGTATATTCCAACTCCGAGATGCTTGCACCAGTCCATAGATGGATCGCCGGAGCTTGCACACTTTGTCAGCACCTTTAGGATTGACAAAACCTTCTGGCTGTATCATATATAACTCTTCTTTAATAAATCCATTAAGGAATGCAGTTTTGACATCCATTTGCCAGATTTCATAAAATGTGGCAATTTTTTACATGATTCGGACAGACTTAAGCATCGCTACGAGTGAGAAAATCTCATCGTAGTCAACACCTTGAACTTGTCAAAAACCTTTTTTGACAAGTCTAGCTTTGTAGATAGTAACACTACTATCAGCGTCCGTCTTCCTCTTGAAGACCCATTTATTCTCTATAGCTTGCCGATCATCGGGTAAGTCAACCAAAGTCCATACTTTGTTCTCATACATGGATCCTATCTCAGATTTCATGGCCTCAAGCCATTTATCAGAATCTGGGCTCATGATCGCTTCCTCATAGTTCATAGGTTCGTCATGGTCTAGTAACATGACTTCCAGAACAGGATTACCATATCACTCTGGTGCGGAACATACTCTGGTTGACCTACGAGGTTCAATAGTAACTTGATTTGAAGTTTCATGATCATCATCATTAGCTTCCTCAATAATTGTTGTAGGCATCACTGACACTGTTTTCTGTGATGAACCACTTTCCAATTCGAGAGAAGGTACAATTACCTCATCAAGTTATACTTTCCTCCCACTCACTTCTTTCGAGATAAACTCCTTCTCATGAAAGGATCCATTCTTAGCAACAAAGATCTTGCCTTCGGATCTGTGATAGAAGGTGTACCCAATAATTTCTTTTGGGTATCCTATGAAGACACACTTCTCCGATTTGGGTTCGAGTTTATCATGCTGAAACTTTTTCACATAAGTATCACAACCCCAAACTTTAAGAAACGACAACTTAGGTTTCTTGCTAAACCACAGTTCATATGGTGTCGTCTTAACGGACTTAGACGGTGCCCTATTTAATGTGAATGCAGCTGTCTCTAATGCATAACCCCAAAACGATAGTGGTAAATCGGCAAGAGACGTCATAATTCGCACCATATCTGATAAAGTATGGTTACGACATTCCGACACACCATTATGCTATGGTGTTCCAGGTGGCATGAGTTTGTGAAACTATTCCACATTGTTTTAATTGAAGGCCAAACTCGTAACACAAATATTCGCCTCCGCGATCAGATCGTAGAAACTTTATTTTCTTGTTATGATGATTCTCCACTTCACTCTGAAATTCTTTGAACTTTTCAAATGTTTCAGACTTGTGTTTCATCAAGTAGATATACCCATATCTGCTCAAATCATCTGTGAAGCTCAGAAAATAACGATACCCGCCGCGAGCCTCAACACTCATTGAACCGCATACATCAGTATGTATTATTTCGAATAAGTCAGTGGCTCGCTCCATTGTTCCGGAGAACGGAGTTTTAGTCATCTTTCCCATGAGGCATGGTTCACAAGCATCAAGTGATTCATAATCAAGTGATTCCAAAAGCCCATTAGCATGGAGTTTCTTCATGCACTTTACATCAATATGACCTAAACGACAGTGCCACAAATATGTTGCACTATCATTATCAACTTTGCATCTTTTTTGCATCAATATTATGAATATGTGTAAAACCACGATCGAGATTCAACAATCACATATTGGGTGTATGACCATTGAAGGTTTTATTCATGTAAACAGAATAACAATTATTCTTTGACTTAAATGAATAACCATATTGCAAAAAACACGATCCAATCATATTCATGCTCAACGCAAACACCAAATAACATTTATTTAGGTTCAACACTAATCTTGAAGGTAGAGGGAGTATGCGATGGTGATCTTATCAACCTTGGAATCACTTCCAACACCCATCGTTACCTCGCCCTCAACTAGTCTCTGTTCATTTTGTAACTCCTGTTTCGAGTTACTAATCTTAGCAACTGAACCGGTATAAAATACCCAGGGGTTACTATGAACACTAGTAAAGTACACATTAATAACATGTATATGAAATATATCTTTGTTTACTTTGCCATCCTTCTTATCCGCCAAATACTTGGGGCAGTTTCCGTTTCCAGTGACCAGTCCCTTTGCAGTAGAAGCACTCAGTTTCAGGCTTTGGTCCAACTTTGGGCTTCTTCTCGGGAGTGACAACTTGCTTGCCATTCTTCTTGAAGTTCCCTTTCTTTCCCTTTGCCCTTTTTCTTGAAACTAGTGGTCGTTAACCATCACTTGATGTTCTTTCTTGATTTCTACCTTCATCGATTTCAGCATCGCGAAGAGCTCGGGAATTGTTTTCGTTATCCCTTGCATATTATAGTTCATCATGAAGTTCTAGTAACCTGGTGATAGTGACTAGAGAACTTTGTCAATCACTATCTTATCTAGAAGATTAACTCCCACTTGATTTAAGCGATTGTAGTACCCACACATTCTGCGCACATGCTCACTAGTTGAGCTATTCTCCTCCGCCTTGTAGGCAAAGTCCTTGTCAGAGGTCTCATACCTCTCGACGTGGGCATGAGTCTGAAATACCAATTTCAACTCTTAGAACATCTCATATGATCTGTGGCGTTCAAAACGGTTTTTGAAGTCCCGGTTCTAAGCCGTAAAGAATGGTTCACTAAACTATCAAGTAGTCATCTTACTGAGCTTGTCAAACGTCATAACGTCTGCATCTGCTCCTGCAATAGGTCTGTCACCTAGCGGTGCATCAAGGACATAATTCTTTTGTGCAGCAATGAGGATAATCCTCAGATCACGGATCTAGTCCGCATCATTGCTACTATCATATTTCAACTTAGTTTTCTCTAGGAACATATCATAAATAAATAAAACGGGGAAGCTATATGCGAGCTATTGATCTACAACATAGATATGCAAATACTATCAGGACTAAGTTCATGATAAATTTAAGTTCAATTAATCATATTACTTAAGAACTCCCACTTAGATAGACATCCCTCTAGTCATCTAAATGATCACGTGATCCATATCAACTAAACCATGTCCGATCATCACGTGAGATGGAGTAGTTTTCAATGGTGAACATCTCTATGTTGATCATATCTACTATATGATTCACGTTCGACCTTTCGGTCTCAGTGTTCCGAGGCCATATCTGCATATGCTAGGCTCGTCAAGTTTAACCCGAGTATTCTGCACGTGCAAAACTGGCTTGCACCCGTTGTATGTGAACGTAGAGCTTATCACACCCGATCATCACGTGGTGTCTCGGCACGACGAACTGTAGCAACGGTGCATACTCAGTGAGAACACTTATACCCTGAAATTTAAGTGAGGGATCATCTTATAATTCTACCGCCGTACTAAGCAAAATAAGATGCATAAAAGATAAACATCACATGCAATCAAAATATGTGACATGATATGGCCATCATCATCTTGTGCCTTTGATCTCCATCTCCAAAGCACCGTCATGATCTCCATCGTCACCGGCTTGGCACCATGATCTCCGTCATAGCGTCGTTGTCGTCTCACCAACTATTGCTTCTACGACTCTCGCTACCGCTTAGTGATAAAGTAAAGCAATTACATGGCGATTGCATTTCATACAATAAAGCGACAACCATAAGGCTACTACCAGTTGCCGATAACTTTTACAAAACATGATCATCTCATACAACAATTTATATCTCATCACGTCTTGACCATATCACATCACAACATGCCCTGCAAAAACAAGTTAGACGTCCTCTACTGTGTTGTTGCAAGTTTTACGTGGCTGCTACGGGCTTCTAGCAAGAACCGTTCTTACCTACACATCAAAACCACAATGATTTTTCGTCAAGTGTGCTGTTTTAACCTTCAACAAGGAGCGGCCGTAGTCAAACTCGATTCAACTAAAGATGGAGAAACAGACACCCGCCAGCCACCTGTGTGCGAAGCAGGTCGGTAGAACCAGTCTCATGAACGCGGTCATGTAATGTTGGTCCGGGCCGCTTCATCCAACAATATCGCCGAATCAAAGTAAGACGTTGGTGGTAAGCAGTATGACTATTATCACCCACAACTCATTGTGTTCTACTCGTGCATATCATCTACGCATAGACCTGGCTCGGATGCCACTGTTGGGGAACGTAGCATGCAATTTCAAAAAATTTCCTATGCTCACGCAAGATCTATCTCGGAGATGCATAACAACGAGAGGGGGAGAGTGTGTCCACGTACCCTCGTAGACCAAAAGCGGAAGCGTTAGGTTAACGTGGTTGATGTAGTCGAACGTCTTCACGATCCAACCGATCCAAGTACCAAACGTACGACACCTCCGTGTTTAGCACACGTTCAGCTCGATGACGTCCCTCGAACTCTTGATCCAGCAGAGGGTCGAGGGAGAGTTTCGTCAGCACGATGGCGTGGTGACGGTGTTGGTGATGTGATCCACGCAGGGCTTCGCCTAAGCACTACGACGCTATGACCGGAGGAGTAAACTGTGGAAGGGGCACCGCACACGGCTAAGAGAACAATTGAAGTGCTATGGGGTGCCCCCGTATATAAAGGAGGGGAGGAAGAGGCCGACCACAAGGGGGTGCGCCAAGGAGAGGGGAGTCCTACTAGGACTCCAGTCCTAGTAGGATTCGCCCCCTTTTTTCCTTTCTACCGGAGGGGGAAAAGGGGAAGGAGAGGGAGTAGGAGAAGGAAAGGGGGGGGAGGGGTGGCGCCCCCTTCCCTAGTCCAATTCGGCCTCCTCCCTTGTGGGGGGCGCACTAGCCCCTTGTGGGCTGGTTAGCCTCCCTCCTATGGCCCATATCTTTCCCCGGGGGGTTCCGGTAACCCCTCCGGTACTCCGGTATGTACTCGATACACTCTGGAACCTTTCTGGTGTCCGAATACTACTTTCCAATATATCAATCTGTACCTATCAACAATTTTGAGACTCCTCGTCATGTCAGTGATCTCATCCGGGACTCCGAGAAAACTTCGGTCACCAAAACACACAACTCATAATACAAATCGTCATCGAACGTTAAGCGTGCGGACCCTACGGGTTCGAGAACTATGTAGACATGACCGAGACACATCTCCGGTCAATAACCAATAGCGGAACCTGGATGCTCATATTGGTTCCTACATATTCTACGAAGATCTTTATCGGTCAAACCGTATAACAACATACGTCATTCCCTTTGTCATCGGTATGTTACTTGCCCGAGATTCGATCGTCGGTATCCTCATACCTAGTTCAATCTCGTTACCGACAAGTCTCTTTACTCGGTCCGTAATGCATCATCCCACAACTAACTTATTAGTCACATTGCTTGCAAGGCTTATCATGATGTGCATTACCGAGAGGGCCAGAGATACCTCTCCGATACTCGGAGTGACAAATCCTAATCTCGATCTATGCCAACCCAACAAACACCTACGGAGACACCTGTAGAGCATCTTTATAATCACCCAGTTACGTTGTGACATTTGATAGCACACAAGGTGTTCCTCCGGTATTCGGGAGTTGCATAATCTCATAGTCAAAGGAATATGTACAAGTCATGAAGAAAGCAATAGCAATAAAACTGAACGATCAACATGCTAAGCTAACAGATGGGTCTTGTCCATCAGATCATTCTCCTAATGATGTGATCCTGTTCATCAAATGACAACACATGTCTATGGTCAGGAAACTTAACCATCTTTGATTAATGAGCTAGTCAAGTAGAGGCATACTAGGGACACTTTGTTTTGTCTACATATTCACACATGTATCAAGTTTCCGGTTAATACAATTTTAGCATGAATAATAAACATTTATCATGATATAAGGAAATATAAATAACATCTTTATTATTGCCTATAGGGCATCTTTCCTTCATCTAGTGTATTAAGTTCATGGAGAAATGGAGTAATGCTATAAGAACGATGACATGATGTAGATAAGATCTATTTATGTAGAAATAGACCCCCATCTTGTTATCCTTAATCGCAACGATACATACGTGTTGGTTTCCCTTCTGTCACTGGGATCAAGCACCGTACTACCGAACCCATCACAAAGCACCTCCTCCCATTGCAAGATAAATAGATCAATATGGCCAAACAAAACCCAAATATCGGAGAAGAAATACGAGGCTATAAGCAATCATGCATATAAGAGATCAAAGAAGACTCAAATAACTTTCATGGATAAAAAGATAGATCTGATCATAAACTCAAAGTTCCTCGGATCCCAACAAACACACCCCAAAAAGAGTTACATCATATGGATCTCCAAGAGACCATTATATTGAGAATCAAAAGAGAGAGAGGAAGCCATCTAGCTACTAACTACGGACCCATAGGTCTACAAAGAAGTACTCACGAATCATCGGAGAGGCACCAATGGACATGATGAACCCCTCCGTGATGGTGTCTAGATTTGATCTGGTGGTTCTGGAACTTGCGGCGGCTGGAATTGATTTTCGTCGACTCCCCTAGGGTTTCTGGAATATTGGGGTGTTTATAGAGTAAAGAGGCAGTCTGGGGGGCACTCGAGGTGGGCACAACCCACCAGGGCGCGCTTGGGCCTCCAGGCGCGCCCTGGTGGGTTGTGCTCTCCTCGGAGCAGCCCCCAGGTGCTTCTTTGGCCCACTAGATGTCTTCTGGTCCAAAAAAATGCAGAAAAAGTTTCGCTACGTTTGGACTCCGTTTGGTATTCATTTCCTGCGATGTAAAAAACATGCAAAAAGTAGCAACTGACACTTGGCACTATGTCAATAGGTTAGTACCAAAAAATGATATAAAATGACTATAAAATGATTATAAAACATCCAAGAATGATAATATAACAGCATGGAACAATAAAAAATTATAGATACGTTGGAGACGTATCAGTTGCCCATTAACAACCTTCGGGTTAGTACCTTCGGCATTATTGATTTTGATAGCTCCAGATCGATAAACCTCCTCGATAACGTAGGGTCCTTCCCATTTGGAGAGGAGTTTTCCTAGAAAGAATCTGAAACGAGAGTTGTACAAAAGAACATATTCTCCAACCTTGAACTCACGCTTATGGATTCTTTTATCATGCCATCTTTTAACCTTTTCTTTAAATAACTTGGCATTTTCATAAGCTTGGGTTCTCCATTCATCTAATGAGCTAATATCAAATAACCTCTTCTCACTAGCAAGTTTGAAATCATAGTTGAGTTCTTTAATTGCCCAATAAGCTTTATGTTCTAACTCAAGAGGCAAATGACAAGATTTTCCATAAACCTTTGCTCGGGGGTTGTTTTCGTGGACGCTGGGGACAGCGTGGCGTGCGAGCCGGCCAAACGTTCGGCCGGCGCCCTGGCCCCAAACGTTTTCCTTTCCCTTTTGCTTTTGGGCTGCGATGTTCTTTTTTTATTTTTTTCCTTTCTCTCTCTATATATGCATTTCCAAGATGCATATTTCTTTAGCATAGCTCACGTGTTGTTGTTTGTCCAAGCATGAGTGATTTGTGCATCCTTGTCCATGTGTTTTTCGGTCATTTCCGGGTTTGTGTTGCTTTTTTTAGTTTCAAGCAGGATTGCTAAAACACATTTAAGATGTCCAGCCGCCCAATCTATTGTGTCTTTATTTTTCGCGCTCGAGTGATTGCCCGTGTCGTGGTTGATCCGCGCCGTGTTGTAGAGTTTGTTGGTCCGGGAGGCCTACAGCGGAGTAGGACTTTTTTTGCCTTTTTTCTTTTTTTGTTGGACCGGCATTGCCTTTATTTGTGTTGGGCTTTTTTAGAATACGACGGGTCTAGCAGAGGGTACATTACATCGATACGACAACCTTCCTCGAGTTATCACTCCCATCACCTGTTCTTCCATTTCTATTTGTTTTGAATATGAAAGAGACGACCTGACCTGGTGGATCTAAGGCTGAGAGATGGCACGACACGTCGTTTTTTTTTGTTTCCCCCTATTTGTTTCATGAACTCTTTTTTCCATGTTAACTTTTTTGTATACTGCATATGCAAGTGTTTGCCTAGTTGTTTTTTTTCACAAAAAAGATTTCCCAATTTTAGTTTTTATGTAAACCCCTTGACTCCGGAATAGAGCTATTTGTAGTTTTTGTAGTCGCCTCATTTGGAAGTCATCTCAAAAATCGTTTTTTTGTAGTTGTCCCCGTTGCAAGTCAACCATCGACTCACAATTAGAGGGGACGTATGTTTGTAGGGGGGGGGGCAGTTGCAAGTAAACCATCAACTCGCAACTAGGCGGGGGATGTATGTTTGTAGGGGCCTAGTTGCAAGTCAACCATCGACTCAAAACTAGGGCGTGACATAATTTTTTGTAGTGGCCCCAGTTGCATGTCAACCATTGACTCGCAACTAGGGGGACATATGTTTGTAGGGGCCTAGTTGTAAGTCAACCATCGACTCGCAAGTAGGACACACCATACTTTTTTGTAATGACCCCAGTTGCATGTCAACCATCGAGTCGCAACTAGGGAGGCGTATGTTTGTAGGGGCCCAGTTGCAAGTCAACCATCAAGTCGCAACTAGGGGGACGTATGTTTGTAGGGGCCCAACTGCAAGTCAACAATCGACTCACAACTAGGAAGCGTTGTACTTTTTTGTAGTGGCCCGAGTTGCATGTCAACCATGGACTTGTAACTAGGGGGGATGTATGTTTGTAGGGGCCCACTTGCAAGTAAACCATCGACTCACAACTACGCGTCGTACTTTTTTTAGTGGCCCCAGTTGCTTGTCAACCATCGACTTGCAACTAGGGGGACGTATGTTTGTAGGGGCCCAGTTGTAAGTCAACCTTCGACTCGCAACTCTTTTATCTACATGTTAAATTTAACCTTTTTATTTCTCTTCAAGACAATCATTGATACAAAATATTGGAAAATAAAAGGATTTTTTGTGCAACCATGAGATTATCATGTCTCTCTCATTGAGGTCTGAAAAAAAATAGCAAGCCATTGCTGAGAAAATATTCCTATTTTCAAATTTTAAAATGCTTGTGTTTGAAAAAATGTATGCAAATTTGCAAAGGAAAAACATGTTCATGTTCATGGTTCTTAAAAAGTTTGTACACAAATCCAAATAATGTTCGAATCTTCAAATTTTGTTCGGAGTTTTTAAAGATGTTCATGGTTCTAAAAAATGTTCATGTTAATGGTCTGAAATTTTGTTCAAGTTTCAAACAGTATTCCCATTTTAAAAAATAATAATAAAGGTATGCATTTTTGTAAAATGTCCGAGCTTTTACAAAGTATTCACAATTTAAAAAAGGTCCGAATTTAAAAAATACTCACTTTCTCAAAAAATAAAGTCGTGTTTTGAAGTTTCAAAAACCAATCTCTAATCTGTTGATGCTAATGCTTTCGTAATGTTGCATGTTCTACTTGATACATGTAATATAATCATGCCATGTAGGATTTTTGTTTTATCTTTTAATTTTTGAGAACCGCCCCTATCAAGAGGGGGTGGTCAGCTCGGTCGAGGGAGGTAGGGGCAACACCATTTGAAACCCAACTTCCACTACCACACACGTACTCAATTAGACCATATATGTAATTGTCCAGTACTACTACAATACTACGGTAAGTTGCTAACATAATCTTATTATTTTATAGCCTTACCAATTCATAAATTTGGTTGTTTTATGTGTATTTCTCTATGATTCAAGGGTTTTAAAGTTCCGGTCAATGCCCACTTCTGTTTTCATGTCCGCTCCGTATTTGCTCCATGTCTGTTTCCGATAGTATTTGTTTCCGTATTCATTTTCGGGGTATCTATATTCGTTTCCTCTTCTGTAAAAAAATACGAAAACAAATGTGGTAGCACTCAGTTCCGTCCGTTTTCATCACTAGGAGGGACAACGTGCGAGAGGGCCACCAAAAAAAAGTGGAGACGGGGACTAAGTCTCACTCATACTTCTCTCTATCTCTTTATTTGTAGTATTTATTGTATTTTCCAAGGAGTGACCTCTTCCAATGAAATGGTGCTTAGATGAGGTGCTATGGGCATTAAATGGCTTAGCAACTCAAGTCCCCAATGCATAGGTGCTTAGTTTTTTGTTGCTAAGTTTGCTTCATCTAGCTACACGCGCTTATCACCGTTTCTTCCTGGGGTCACCAAACTAGTCTCTCTTCTTAATTAACTTGCCACATCAGACTTTATGCCTATGTGGCAGGCTTAGCACCTGTACGATCAAGTACAATAGTAGGCTATAAGCCCGCTTTACATGGAATTTTTGCATATGTGGGGGAAAGAGGCAAGAAAAAAGTGGAGGAGTGGGCTCTCAAGCAAGAGCCAGCCTCTACATGGGGGAGCATCGGGAGAGGCACCTGTATGGAGGTGGTCAGGAATCGGGAGACTCACGCCGGTCGTAGCGCCGCAGTTAAAATGATAATGGCAAGTCAAATCACCGGGGCCCACCTGTCCAAAAGTAACTCGCTGTCAAATTGAAAGCACAAGTGCTCCCTGGGTGATTTTGGTAATTAATGTCAACATATCTCTTGTTGGACTAATGCTTCTACCTAGTATGTTTCAGATAAGTTCAACAATGGAGTGGCATGGACAAGAGGATGTGGAACCCCTTCGAGATGCTAAGGACTAAGGATTGGCTCAAGCTCAAAGCTCAGGACTCTACATTTTCTATTTTAGTGATCCAAGATCACATTGAGTCCATAGGAAAAGCCAATACTATTAAGAAGGGATGAGGTGTTGCTTAATGGCTTGCTTGCTCAAAGTGCTTAGTGATATGCTCCAAAGCCCTCAACCACTTTCTCATATCCATATATGTCCCAAACCTAAAAGTCAAACTCAGACTCACCGACTCTTTCTATCCGGCGCCACTGAGTTCAGTTGACATAGCCACTGCCAGAAACCCTAATCAATTCGGTCTCACTCATGGGATCTCGGTCTCACCGAGATGGGCTTGCAATCTCTCTGTTGCCCTTTGCAATATTTTCGGTCCCACCAAAATATGCAATTGGCCCCACCGAGTTTGCTTGGCCAACTTTCTGTTTCGCTTATTACCCAAATCGGTCTCACCGAGTTTGTGTAATCGGTCAAACCGAGAATTGGATTTACCCTAACCCTAGCACATCGGTCCCACCGAGTTGACCCAGTCGGTCCCACCGAGTTGACCCAGTCGGTCCCACCGAAATGCCTAACGGTCACATTTTGAACCAAATCGGTCTGACCGAGTTCCCTGAACCGGTCCCACCGAGTTTGGTGATTTGTGTGTAATGGTTAGATTTTGTGTGGAGGCTATATATACCCCTCCACCCACTCTTCATTCGTGGAGAGAGCCATCAGAACATGCCTACACTTCCAACACATATTTTCTGAGAGAGAACCACCTACACTTGTGTTGAGGTCAAAATATTCCATTCCAACCACATGAATCTTGATCTCTAGCCTTCCCCAAGTTGCTTTCCACTCAACTCTTCTTTCCACCAAATCCAAATCCTGTGAGAGAGAGTTGAGTGTTGGGGAGACTATCATTTGAAGCACAAGAGCAAGGAGTTCATCATCAACACACCATTTGTTACTTCTTGGAGAGTGGTGTCTCCTAGATTGGCTAGGTGTCACTTGGGAGCCTCCGTCAAGATTGTGGAGTTGAACCAAGGAGTTTGTAAGGGCAAGGAGATCGCCTACTTCGTGAAGATCTACCCTAGTGAGGCAAGTCCTTCGTGGGCGACGGCCATGGTGGGGTAGACAAGGTTGCTTCTTCGTGGACCCTTCGTGGGTGGAGACCTCCGTGGACTCGCGCAACCGTTACCCTTTGTGGGTTGAAGTCTCCATCAACGTGGATGTACGATAGCACCACCTATCGGAACCACGGATAAAAAATCTCCATGTCTCCAAATTGCGTTTGCACACTCCAATCCATTCCCTTTACATTCTTGCAACTTGCATGCTTTACTTTCCGCTGCTCATATACTCTTTGTATGCATGCTTGCTTGTTTGGTATGTATTGGGAATGCTTAAACTTGTGCTAAAACTCCACATCAACTTAAGAGAAATTAAAAGCTGCAACTTTTCTTGATTAGAGTCTATTCACCCCCCTCTAGACACCTCTTCTCGATCCTTTCAATTGGTATCAGAGCTTTGGTCTCCATTGCTTTGGTTTAATCACCATTGGAGGAAGATGGATGTGTCTACATTGGGGAGTCTTAGACATAGAGTGCCTGTTCTTGATGGAGAATACTTTCATGAGTGAAAAAATGAGATGCTTGAGATTTTCAATGAATATCATTTGAACAAGTACATTACTAGCCCTTGTGCACCTCATGTTGATCCTTTGCATCCTACCCTAGATGAAGATATTGACATGATCCGCAACCTTAGAACTGTTAATCTTATCACTAGAGGCTTGCCTAGAAACTTGATTGGATGTTTGCCTACTCTTGATTGTGCTTATACTATATGGAGATTTCTTGAGGAAATATTTCCAAACTATTCCTTGCAAAACTTAGATGAAATTCTCCATAAGTCTATTGCCTTGAGTAAAATGAATTCTAGTGATCCTAGTTTTGGTGATTGTCTATTTGAGCTTACTAATCTCATGCATGCCAAAGGAGATGTTGGAATTATTAGCAATATCATTTCCGAAGCTATTAGAATTCATAAAGATGACCATTGTGATGATCATTTATCTAATGAATTACCCTCTCTAGGAATTGATCAAATACAAGACGATGTTGAACATGGATACTATGATGAGGATGATGATAGTGACCATGATCTTGACGATGCGATGAGACACTTTGGTCTTATGGCTAATCTTCGTGGCTACATGGCTGGAGGAAAGGAATGGGTCCTTGATAGTGGATGTACTGATCATATGACCGGAGACAAAGATATGTTTCGTGAGCTTGCTGAAAACGATGGCCCTCGAAAGTATGTCACTTTTGGTGATAACTCAAAGGGTAAGGTGGTTGGCTCGGTAAGGTGGCCATCTCACATGATAGCTCCATACAAAATGTCATGCTCGTTGAATCTCGTGGGTACAATTTACTTTCAGTATCTAGACTTGCTGATTTCGGTTTCAGTGTCCTATTTACTGAGGTAGATTGCCAAGTGTTTCGGAGAGACAATCATAAAATGGTCTTTACCGGTATACGTAGAGGTGATCTTTACATTGTTGACTTCACTAAAAAGGCTCAACCTAGAAGTTGCTTAATTGCTAAATCTTCTAAAGGTTGGTTGTGGCATAGAAGGTTAGGTCATGTGGGCATGCGAAATCTTGATAAGCTTAATAAAGGTGATCATATCCTTGGAATAAAAGATGTCATATTTGACAAGGATAGACTTTGTAGTGCTTGTCAGGCAGGGAAACAGGTTGCAGGAAGTCATCGCGCGAAGAACATCATGACCACGAGAAGACCACTCGAGCTACTTCACATGGATCTCTTTGGTTCAAATGCCCACAAGAGTCTCGGTGGTAACTCATTTGGTCTAGTCATAGTTGATGATTTTTCAAGATTTACGTGGGTGTTCTTTCTTGATGACAAATCGCAGCTCCAAAAGATCTCCAAAAACTTCGCTAGGAAGGCCCAAAATCAATTTGACGTGAAGATCAAAAAGGTTCGGAGCGACAATGGAACGGAGTTCAAGAACGCAAATGTGCATACCTTTCTTGATGAAGAGGGGATTTCACACGAGTTCTCGGCTACGTACACACCTCAACAAAATGGAGTTGTTGAGAGAAAGAACCGGACTCTTATTGAGATGGCAAGAACGATGCTTGATGATTACAAGACTCCAAAACACTTTTGGGCGGAAGCGGTTGAGACAGCTTGTCATGCAACATATCGCTTGTATCTTCACAAGCTACTCGGCAAGACGGCATATGAGCTCCTCACCGGTAACAAACCCCAAGTTGGATACTTTCGAGTATTCGGCTCAAAGTGCTACATTCTTGATAAGCATCGTCGTTCCAAATTTGCTCCTAAATCTCATGAAGGTTTCCTACTTGGTTATGGCTCAAACTCTCACACTTACTGTGTCTACAACAATTTCACCCGAAAGGTTGAAGAGACAGTAGATGTGAAGTTTGATGAATCTAACGGCTCGCAAGTAGAGCAATTGCCAATTGATGTAGGTGACAAAGACCCTTCGTAAGCAAGCCAAGACTTGTCTATTGGTAAGATTCGTCCAACGGAGGTGAAGGAGAGCACCTCGTTCGTCCAAGTGGAAGCTTCTACCTCACGACAAGGTGAACCAAGAATTGATATGGAAGCATCCACAAGTGGGACACACCAAGACGAAGAAAACGAGGAAGTACACCAAGATGAACATCAACAACCTCCTTCTCCACCACGACAGGAAAATGACAACGTCAACAATGAAGAAGGCCAAGAAGAAGAAGATGATGAAGGAGATGTTCCACCCCGAACCAAGCTAAAGCTCCCACGAGTTCGAGCAAGAATCGCCAAAGATCATCCCGTCGAGCAAATCTACAATGATATGCAAACCGGGAGAATCACTCGCTCTAAAACTCGTTTGGCTAATTTTTGTGAACATTACTCATTCATCTCTAGCATTGAACCTATGAAGGTTGATGAAGCATTGGAAGATCCGGATTGGACAAACGCTATGCATGAAGAGCTACACAACTTTGAGAGAAATGAAGTATGGACATTGGTCGAGAAGCCCGACAACAACCACAACATCATTGGTACCAAATGGGTGTTTCGCAACAAGCAAGATGAAGATGGACAAGTGGTTCGCAACAAAGCATGTCTCGTCGCCCAAGGCTACACTCAAGTCGAATGTATGCACTATGGTGAGACATATGCCCCCGTTGCTAGACTCGAGTCCATTCGCATCTTACTTGCCTATGCTAATCACCATGATATCACCTTGTACCAAATGGACATTAAAAGTGCTTTTCTAAATGGTGAAATTGAGGAGGAAGTTTATGTTAAGCAACCTCCTGGCTTTGTCAATCCTAAGAAACCTAATCATGTTTACAAACTTCACAAAGCTCTTTATGGTCTTAAACAAGCTCCTAGAGCGTGGTATAAATGCTTGACCAAGTTCCTTATTGAAAAAGGCTTTGAAATTGGAAAAATTGATTCTACTCTTTTTACTAAAAGGGTTAATGGAGAACTATTTGTGTGCCAAATTTATGTTGATGATATTATATTTGGTTTGACTAACCCTCATTTTAGTGAGAAGTTTGGAAAGCTAATGTCGGAGAAGTTTGATGAGTCTATGATGAGTGAACTCAAATTCTTTCTTGGTTTGCAAATCAAGCAAACTAAGGAAGGTACCTTTGTCTCTCAAACAAAGTACACCAGGGACTTATTCAAGAAGTTCAATATGCAAGAATGCAAAGGTATGACTACACCCATGCCTACTAGTGGACATCTTGATTTGACCAAAGATGGTGAACCGGTTGATCAAAAAGTTTACCGCTCTATGATTGGTTCATTGTTATATCTAGGTGCCTCTCGTCCCGATATTATGCTAAGTGTGTGCATGTGTGCACGATATCAAGCGGCACCTAAAGAATGTCATCTTAAGGCTGTGAAAAGGATAGTGAGATACTTAATACATACACCAGATTTTGGCATTTGGTATCCTAAGAGGTCTTCTTTTGATCTTGTTGGCTACTCCGATTTGGACTATGCCGGAGACAAGGTTGATAGAAAGTCCACTTCGGGCACTTGTCAATTTCTTGGTAGATCTCTTGTGTCTTGGTCCTCCAAGAAACAAAACTCGGTATCCTTATCCACCGCCGAAGCGGAATACATTGTTGCTGGTTCATGTTGTGCTCAATTACTTTGGATGACCCAAACTCTAAAGGATTATGGGATATATGTGAAACATGTTCCATTGCTATGTGACAATGAAAGTGCTATTAATATTGCCCATAATCCTGTGCAACATTCTCGAACCAAGCATATTGAAGTTCGTCATCATTTCATTCGAGATCATGTTGCTAAAGGGGACATTGATCTTAAACATGTTCGCACCGATAAGCTATTGGCGGATATATTCACCAAACCGCTTGATCAGAAAGTCTTTTGCCGTTTGAGAGGTGAATTGAACATCATTGATGCTTCAAACTTAGAGTAGGAACTCCATTTGGATACATGCAAGGCATGAGCCTTTGACTAATCCTTGATATTTCTCTTATGATAATAATCATATGTCTTGGATACACTTGGACCCTTGCATGCTATCTAACCCTTGTAGGTACTTGGATGAATCTAAATTTATGATATTGCAACTCACTCACATCTTGAGCAATCTCTACATCGCCAAGTCTCTACATAATGGTGGCTGAAGACAAGGAAGCACGAAACCCTTCAAACATATCCTTTGACAAAATCCATATCAAATTCTATGATTGCCATTTTGGATACACAAGTGCTCTTCCTTGCAAGACTAACCCATGTAGGTAGATGAACTCAAATTCCAAGTGGTGCTCCCAACTCTTGATGAGCTACATCAACCTTGAGCAACCCACACGAGTTCAACTACATGATCAAGATCAACACCACCACCCAAGGTATGTTATTCCATCTTAGAGGAGCTTTACTCCTAGACATGAGTCAAAGCAACTCAACAAGATGTGAATACATCAAGATGATTAAACGAAAAATGGTAACCCCATTTTGAGCTTAAACGATGAGTATGACCTATGATCAAGTGATCTCACTTGACTCCTAAGTCAATATACTCTAACATAGGTGACTTTGTCACCGACCAATTCTAGATGAAGTTCTCTTATGTTTCTCCGTGCTCTTGCATTTGTCTCATGCATATTTGTTTCCCCTTTCAAAAAAAACTTCATCTAGATTCCTTTTTCTGTTCATTTTGTGTTCTGCATTCTCTGCATCCAATTCATTGCAAATCTTTCAGCTAATTCCTTGCATATCCTTGTGAGATCTTATTTCTCTAGTGAGCTGAGGTGACAAGTGGTTTCACTATGATGAACTCAGTCACACCGGTTTGTTCCCTTCGGTCCACCCGAATTCTTTTGGTGCCACCGAAGCACACAACTTGGTGCCACCAATTTCACTACAGGAAAACCAGCTTGCCACTTATTCCTGCATTCTTTTTGCTCCAGCTCCACTTAATGATTCTTGTCCTCTACCAGCATCATATGCGACATGCTGCTTTGCTCTGTGACTCAAGGACCAAACCCATTTGTACCAAATATCCAGAAGAGCCCTTCTTGGAAATCGATGTCAAAGGGGGAGAGAGAGATCACATCAAAGCTTAATCATTTCTATAGGGGGAGAAAGAGAGAATACTCAAGGGAAGAGAGTTTCTCAACAAGGAGAGGTAATATCACATAAAAGACCCCAGATGCTCGGTGTTCAAGAGGAGAGAAGTCACATGTCTTTAAGAGGGGAAAGACATGTTCATATTTGATTGTTTGCATTAGCTCTGTTTCTTTCCGTTGCTCTGATTTTCTGTTCCCTATCTTCTCCCAGCATCCCATGCTAGATTCAGGGGAGCAAGACATCTAAGGGAAGGAAATCCTTGAATTCATTGCATATCTTTACCTTTGGGGACATGTCTATATCCAATGGGGTACTCAGTACTCACTCTGTACATGTCATCCCAGTCTTGGTACTCTTGTGGTTTATTTTGTTTGCTCTGGCTAGTAGGTGTATCTGTGTTGTCTAACCTTGTTTACTTAGGTTCATTCCTTCCTAAGCCAACTCAAGACCACAAGGTAAGTATATGCATCACAGTCATGTGTATGAGGATTTCTTGCTGATGTACATACTGTTTGCAAGAAGCACTCATGAGCATGAAGGTACATTTCCTATATTCACATCATTTGCTCTGATGCATATAGCCAAGATACATGTAACACATTACTTACTCTGTCATGCTTGTGCATTCACATGCTCCTATATTCCATATTTACATGATTGCATACATGTAGGGGTAGCCTATGCATGTTACATATCTTTCCAAAGCTTTACTTGTTATTCTCTATATCTTTATCTAAAGCTTTGATGTATGTTGTCATCAATTACCAAAAAGGGGGAGATTGAAAGCACAAGTGCTCCCTGGATGATTTTGGTAATTAATGTCAACATATCTCTTGTTGGACTAATGCTTCTACCTAGTATGTTTCAGATAAGTTCAACAATGGAGTGGCATGGACAAGAGGATGTGGAACCCCTTCAAGATGCTAAGGACTAAGGATTGGCTCAAGCTCAAAGCTCAGGACTCTACATTTTCTATTTTAGTGATCCAAGATCACATTGAGTCCATAGGAAAAGCCAATACTACTAAGAAGGGATGAGGTGTTGCTTAATGGCTTGCTTGCTCAAAGTGCTTAGTGATATGCTCCAAAGCCCTCAACCACTTTCTCATATCCATATATGTCCCAAACCTAAAATTCAAACTCGGACTGACCGACTCTTTCTATCCGGCGCCACCGAGTTCAGTTGACATAGCCACTGCCACAAACCCTAATCAATTCGGTCTAACCGATGGGATCTCGGTCTCACCGAGATGGGCTTGCAATCTCTCTGTTGCCCATTGCAATATTTGCGGTCCCAACGAAATATGCAATCCGCCTCACCAAGTTTGCTTGGCCAACTTTCTGTTTCGCTTATTACCCAAATCGGTCTCACCGAGTTTGTGTAATCGGTCAAATCGAGAATTGGATTTACCCTAACCCTAGCACATCGGTCCCACCGAGTTGACCCAGTCTGTCCCACCGAAATGCCTAACGGTCACATTTTGAACCAAATCGGTCTGACCGAGTTCCCTGAATCGGTCCCACCGAGTTTGGTGATTTGTGTGTAACGGTTAGATTTTGTGTGGAGGCTACATATACCCCCCACCCACTCTTCATTCATGGAGAGAGCCATCAGAACATGCCTACACTTCCAACACATATTTTCTGAGAGAGAACCACCTACACTTGGGTTGAGGTCAAGATATTCCATTCCAACAACATGAATCTTCATCTGTAGCCTTCCCCAAGTTGCTTTCCACTCAAATCTTCTTTCCACCAAATCCAAATCCTGTGAGAGGGAGTTGAGTGTTGGGGAGACTATCATTTGAAGCACAAGAGCAAGGAGTTCATCATCAACACACCATTTGTTACTTCTTGGAGACTGGTGTCTCCTAGATTGGCTAGGTGTCACTTGGGAGCCTCCGTCAAGATTGTGGAGTTGAACCAAGGAGTTTGTAAGGGCAAGGAGATCGCCTACTTCGTGAAGATCTACCCTAGTGAGGCAAGTCCTTCATGGGCGACGGCCATGGTGGGATAGACAAGGTTGCTTCTTCGTGGACCCTTCGTGGGTGGAGCCCTCCGTGGACTCGCGCAACCATTACCCTTCGTGGGTTGAAGTCTCCATCAATGTGGATGTACGATAGCACCACCTATCGGAACCACGGATAAAAAATCTCCGTGTCTCCAAATTGCGTTTGCACACTCCAATCCCTTCCATTTACATTCTTGCAACTTGCATGCTTTACTTTCCGCTGCTCATATACTCTCTGTATGCATGCTTGCTTGTTTGGTATGTATTGGGAATGCTTAAACTTGTGCTAAAACTCCACATCAACTTAAGAGAAATTAAAAGATGCAACTTTTCTTGATTAGAGTCTATTCACCCCCCCTCTAGACACCTCTTCTCGATCCTTTCACAAATTACACAACCCTACGTTTGCAGCAGCCTACTCCCTCATCTTCTCGCGTCTCTGTCGAACTGACTAGGCGGAACTGCCCCGCCTACCGCGCGGGAAAAGCCCCGCCCTTGACTTTTAAATAGTATAGTGTACTAATTTTGTATCCATGGATTGCGCCATGGAGCAAAGCCTCAAGAAAATGGCGGAACACATGTACGAAGTATACAGCACGCCCGTCGCATTCGCATCGCACCCCAGACGGTCGGTCGGTCTGGCACGCCGCTCTCCGAATGGAACGCGCGTCATATTGCGTTTGCACACACATGTGGGACCGCAATTGAGAACCGACCATAGGCACACTCCCCGGCCCCGCAAGTCGGGTGAGTTACTAGAAGAGAGAGACGAACGATAGTACTACTAGAGAAGTGTTGTAGGAGTACATACGTTGGTACCTGGACGATCCCTGCAAGACACGGAGGATCAGTTCGTCCATGCATGTGACCAGACTCCAGCAGACATGCCTGGATTGGCTATCGTCTACATATCGTGCAGGCTATGTTGTACAGGGCTGTAGTTCTGGTGAGAAATCGAAAAAAGGTTTCTTGCCATCTCGCAAAATTAGGTGTCATGTGCTTCGGATCACTGCAAGGGTTAAACAGCGACAACTGAGTTGGGCTAGTCATTGGGGGAACATGCACGAAGACTACTCGGCTGCCATCTAGGTCAAGCCGGCTATGTTAATTAGGACATCTATCGACGGACCCCTTTTCTACGAGTTTATCTTTAATTTGAGCTTTGATCCTCGTCTAGTTTGTCCGTCGGGATTCATCTTGTCTCCTTTGGGCAGTGAGGTTATGATTTCTTGTCATGTGGCATTTTTTCGTGTTATATGTTATAATTCGGTGCTTCAGAACAAAATGACGACAACTGCGCCTCCGGGGCACGTGCATGAAGACTTCTCGACAGTCATTGCCGAGGTCAAGCCGGCTCCGGCCGGTAGACAAAAGAAAAACTAGTACTCCACTATACAGGTAGGAGCCTCCGCGCTTGCTTGCTAGTGTTGCTCTCTTCACACTGTCTCGTCCTCTCCAGATCTAAACACGACATCGGTGGCCACACACTCTCTCTCTACTCACCACTGGTCACAAATCCAGCTGGATCCTCTCCGCCGGGGAAGGTGAGAAGGTGCAACGTTCACGCGGTCGTCCTCGTCCACGGCTCTTACCCACTGTCGGCGCGTCCCGATCAGCGTGCCTTGCCGTTCTCTCCCAAGCATCGCTGGCGAGGGAGGGCCTCCCACCCCTTCTTCCTCGCTGCCGTAGTGTGGGCAGATCCGGCCTCCCGCCGCCCACCTAGCTACATCCCGGCGACCCTCAGGTATAACTTCCTTCGAAACTGGCCTTGCTCTACTTCCCGAGCTCCTGACATCGCTGCATTTGTATCTTTTACTATTTCTCAGGCCCCCTCGTGTAGATAGAATCGATCGGCTGTTCGAAAACCACCTAATGTTTTTACTGTTAAGAGGTAAAACTAGTTCATGCACTCGAATCTAGTAGTACTTGGTTCAAACAAGGAAGAAAGGGGGTGGGGGTGGGGGAAGATTTGTTACCTGAATCTAGGACTTGGTCGAAAGAGGAAATAATGGGGGCGAAAAGTAGCAGAGACTGGCTATCCAACTGGTCTCTAGGTCTAATAGGGAAATAAAGGGAACGCAGTACAAACTCAATATAAACCCGATCTATTGGTTGAAAAAGGAAAGAAAGTGGGGACTGGGGGACAAGTCAACAGAGTAAGTCCAGCACTAGATTTGCTAGCCTCACACAGTATAAGGTGGCTATATACCGAACAAAAATGGGACCAACCCAGATATCCTCTTCTGATGTTTGTTGCCCCGAGCCGCTCTTATGTAATGCCACTGGTAAAATGTAGCAGTCGCACTGTTAAAAGTAAGGACACGTTAAACCAATGTTGTTTTCAATGTAATGCCTCTAGTAATATGAATCAATGGCACTTTTTTTCATGTCCTGCTAAATTTCCCATTAAGATAAGTTGCTTCTTTTTGTTAGAGATGCAACTGTCCTGGTCCGCCTACTCTCCAGGAGCTTCACGACCAACCTTGATGTTGCTCAATTTTATTGCAACTAATGAAGAACAAGCTCTGTGGGTTTCGTTTTCTGATGGAAATGGAACCGGGGCTGGAGCCCTTTTCTTAAAAAGAAGAAGAAGAAGAAGCTGCTACTCATGGGACATTGCTTCATTTTAGGTGAACTGCACCAAAAGGTCCCATGAATTGAATCATCCATGTTGGTGACTGGTGTCATCCCTTCTATGATGGCATTGACTGCAGATATGGTTCCCATCACGAGGTATGTTCCTTTTTGGTCTGACCGTTTGCCAAAGATCCTGCATGTTGATCCTGCTCTTGTGCTACTGTTTTGGCACTGCCATGATAAAGCGGTAATGTTATTATTTTGCACCTTAATCTAGTGGCACTATTAATTTGAGGCAATGTTTTGGCACCGCTAGTGCCACTGTTTTTTTATATATCGAAAGAGGGGGTTCCCTCCGATTTCATTAAAGAAACCCAACCATAGAGAACCATTATCCGACAACATCTCAGTGTAAACGGGCAGTTATGCAACTACTACTAGAACGAACTGAGTACTAGCAGGAGACAAGTTCGCCACATAAGCTAGGCAAGTAGGGGGACGCAGCACCAGCTCGACCAAGTTTGGATTACAACCCAAATGCTACCACAGAAACATCAGGGGGAAGATAGGGACTGAAAGAGCCAGCTTCAGCATCCCAGTCTAAGCACCCCCGGCCTTCATCCTTGCGACGCACGGTGCACCTCGTTTGCCACCTGCTCGAACCTAGTGTCACTGATAAAATGAAGTAATAATACAGTTAAAATAGAGCGAGTGTCCTCTCTATCATTTCATTTCCAATGTAGATAAAGAAAGTGCTTCTCTTTGTTAATGTATGTTTCATCAACTAGTCCCATTGTTAATGTTTAAGCGTTTCTGCAAACTGGGGTGCTTAATTTTAGTTGATCTGCACAAAAATAGAGATTTGAATGTCTCAAGGCCCCTCCTTGTACTACCGTTGTACAGTGATGTTCATCACTGGCAGAAGGTGTATCGGGGAGACTTGGGTCGATTTCCAGTATGATGTAATATTTTCTTCTGTTTATTAGTGTATGTTTCATCAACTAGTGCCACTATAATGTAATCACGCCTTTTAATTATCTCTGCAAACAGGGTTATTCAGCTGCATTTTGGTGGAACTGCACAAATGTACGGATGGAACCGACATATATGTAGAGTGCGAGGTGCCAAGTAAAAATTACCGACACCAACCCTGCTCCATCCAAGCATTGGCATCCACCACCATCAGTGGGATGTGTGGCGCTCACTGTGGACGGATCTTTCTCGGCAGCAAATCCTCTAACCAAATACTAGTAGCTTAGACTTAAAAATAATACTAGTAGCTTATATTAGCAGTTTTCTAGGGGTGTACTCTTTTCTGAAAGAAGCACCAATCTATTTTTCATTATTTGTACACAGTGTCACAACTTTGACCCAAAGGTCCAGAGCTATTTTAGGATGATTGGCATAGTACTCGGAGACTGATTGTTAGCATGGTTTTTATTAGTTGTCACACTGATTGTAAGCATGAGCAGCTGGAAGATTAGGTTAGTGCGAAGCTTACCTTAAACCCTACCGACGCCGTTGAAATGAGGCGAGCGTCGAGGGAACCGTGGAGAACGGCGGGGAAGCGACATTGCGCCATCCGGCCTCCTCTTGCGGTGGAAGAACGAATACTCCTGTGGCTCCGGCTAGCTCTGCACCCTCACGAACGGCACACCGTACTCGATCGATTCGTTATCCTCTATGTAACGACCCGAACCTGATAAGATTCGATGTCTCTGTGCTCACTGTGCTAGTCCCTGGATCGACTCGCTAGCACACACAGTACATATGAATATCAAATAAAAAGTGCATCATTTACTACAACGTATAATCCCGAATTTATAAAGTGTTACAAACTGAATAGCACATGGCTAACTTATTCAATAGTAACAGCAGAAAGGTAGCATAATAAACGATGAGTCCATCAATGCCCACTGGAGAACATGTTGAGTGAAGACTCGTGACCCTACTGTATCTCACTGATCATATGAAAATCCTGCAACATGATAAGTTGCAGCCACAAAGGGTCAATACATTAAATGTATTGGCAAATCACACAATATGATATAGCAAACCTACATCCACAAAGCAATGTATGACAAATAAAACAAACAAGTTAGTTTGGAGAAGAATGTCTTCACCTACCTCCACTAACTGAATTACAATCGCCTCTAATTTTAATCACCCAAGATAACCCAAAGATTCTAAGTAAGCATGACAAGAACTTAAGAAGTATCTCTCAAGTGCGCTCTGTCAGTGGCGCATTCTCTAGGAACAATAGAGCGCTCTGCCAAGGACGCATTCACCTGATTTAAGTTCCGAAAACTATACCTCGCCTCAAGTGCGCTTTGTCAATGGCGCATTCTCTAGGGACAATAGAGCGCTCTGCCAGTGACGCATTCACCTGGTTAATAATCCCGAGCCTACGGCTATAAACACTCATCACTTTCATGGATCACTCGACACATGCCCGCATCTACCATAGCAAGTTGATCACACCATCACATAACGCAATCAATACCAAAACATGACAACATGGGATACACATATCGGGCCAAACATATATCATAGCATAAAAACCACACATGCATAACAGAATATAGGATGAGCAAAATCAAAAGTGCGAACTTGCCTTGAACGGTGTTGAAGTACTTTAACGATTAATTCTGATCCGCTTCGCACTCCGGACAATCTATATGTTCAATGAATGCACCGATAAATAAATCGTACTCACATACACTAAAACAAAGTCAACAAAAAATAATTCAAATAAAACTTTAATATCATAAACGTATCAGTGGGTATATATTATCTACATGCTAGTAGAATCACAATGCAAAAGGAATCAACAAATTTGGATCTACGGTTTGAAAGATACGGCCTCCGGAAGTTTAAATTCAAATTTGAGCAAATTCAAATTTAAACAGTTCAAAAATATGAAATTTTGGTATGAAATCTGCCCTAAATAAATTATGCCAAAACTGATTTCTGGAAGAACTGCTGCGGCAGCTGTGGAGGTGCCACGTGTCGCGTTGTCACTGGCTGGAAACCGTTCACTGCGGTGGCTAAAGAGCGGACGGCCGGAACTTAACAGATAACGGTTCGGCTAAAATAAAAATAAACACAGATCTAATCTTGGCCGTTTATAGAAGATCGGGCGGCTGTCGTTTGCTCACTGGAGAAGGAGGGCTCGATGGCCGCCGGAGTTGAGCAAGACTTCGCGGCGCGGCTCGGACTTGGAGCGTACGCTCGTTGGAGAGGCCTCCCGAGCTCGGGGACGAAGGGACAAAGAGCGTAGAGAGGCGGCGAACTCGAAACCGTCCTCGGAAACGGCCGGGGCTTCTGCTAACGTCGGTGAGGTCCAGCTGGAGCGGCAACGGCGGCTCCTGCTTCGGGCGGCGGTCTCAGCGCTCGTTCTAGTGCTCCCCTGCGAGAACTAGTAGGTGAGGGAGGGAGAGGAGGTCAAGGCGAAGACAACCGAGGGTAAGGGGGCGCTGGGAACCTTCTGCGTCGATGGAAACGACCGGCGAAGGAGCTTCTGCTGCGGAACTCCGGTGAGATTCGATCGGGAGTTCCAGGGAATGGGAGCGTGAGATTTTGCCAAAAAATCGGACAAGCCGGACGTGGGGAGTATATATATGGAGGTGGGAGTGCAAAGGAGCGATCGAATCGATCGATTCGATCTCGGTTTGGTTCGGTAGCTACAGAGACCAGGAAGAACACGAACGGAGATGGGAGATGACAAGCGGGCCAGGTCAGTCAGCGGCAGAGAGGTGAAGCAGAGAAAAAAACAAATAGGAAAGGCTGCGGAGTGGGCTGCAGCTGTGCGGGGAAATGGGCCAGCCTGCTGACGCTGTGCTGCTCCCTTGCGCGCACGGGAGGGAATCGAGTTGGCCTGCGGTTGTCCAAGCCCATGCGAACAGTAATATCTGGCTAAAAACTTTACTGCACAGCATAACTATTGGCTAAAACTAAAATAGAACATTACTTCCTAAAAATACCAGAACACACAGTAAAATACTACTACTAAAATAAATTACAGGGACACTAGTTCCACCTATAATGCAATTTTGGAAATTCATTTGTATGCAATAGGCCACACAAACAGCAATAAAACAATCAAATAACATATTGTGGAGATTATGAAAAATACCAGAACATATTAAATGAACAGGAAATAATATTCTGGACACTATGAACATTTTTAAAATAGGGGAGAAGTCATGTTATCTCCACTCCAATAAATTGCCTTTAGTTGCATAATGATTTGAATATTCAGAAAATTTCAAATATGCATAGAAATCATAATGACAAAGAATGATCCTAGTAACATTCCAAATCTGAAAATTTGGGATGTTACAAATCTACCCCCCTTAGAATGAATCTCGTCCTCGAGATTCAAGTTGGCTAGCAAGGTTAAAGATGGGAACTTGACGTAATCCATATTCCAAAATATCGAGGCTTACTCATTGCATATTTCCTTGACATGAATAGATATGATGCATCAATGTTGAAAGAACGGTCACAATACTTTGATCTTAATTAAGAATCTTACCAAAGACTGGTGCATTATCTGGTCTTCCTACCCTCGTCCTCTGGGTGCTCGATCTTCGACCTGTACACCCACCACCTCCGCCTGACTTTCGCCTCGGGCGAATCTGTCTGCTCCATCGCCCAGAGGAGATACTCGATGAACTCGAAGGACTGTGGCGTGACTGCCGCCGAGGAGTACATCGCCGCCCTCATCACCGTCGTCTCGCTCTTTCGCATACATTGCCACATGGCCCTCACCGTCCTTGAAATCTCCTACTCATTGTCAAACCAAGTAAGGATCTCCTTCAACCTGGCTAACTTTGCCTGGTCGCCGCCGGTGATCTGCCTGATTCGCTGCTGCATCCCCTCCATAGATGTCCTTCTGAGTGGTCCCGTGCTAGCTTTGGAAGATGGGAGGAGAGACGGTGGTCTTGCAATAGAGAAGAGGGAGAGGCGAGACGGTGGTTTTGGAATGGAGATGATGGAGAGGAGAGGGGGTGGTTTTGAAATGGAGAAGAGGGAGAGGCGAGACGGTGGTTTTGGAATGGAGATGATGGAGACGAGAGGTTCCTCTGCCTTTCGGTCGCTGACAGGTGGGCCCCGCGCTTGGTGTGACCCATGTGTCAGTGTCTCAATGGCAGGATGGGCTACGTCAGAAGAGGGAGAGGCGAGACGGTGGTTTTGGAATGGAGATGATGGAGAGGAGAGGAGGTGGTTTTGCAATGGAGAAGAGAGAGAGGAGCATGCGACAACGATTTAGGATTGGACGAGAGGGCCGGCGCGCTATGACTGGATCAAAATCAAAATCAATTTACCCTTCAATTAAGAAAGCGACCCCACATTAACTAGTCTCCCTTTTATTCTGGGTCATAATTGACCATGATTTTCGCAAATAAAATATATGTTATACGTTGCAAAAATAATATAATTTGAAAGTACATTCAGATACGAACCAAACGATACAATTTTTGGTGACATGCATTCACATTTTGGTTGTCAAATACAGTACGTGGTCAAACTTTGACCCAAAATACGCAAAAAAAGAATACTTCCAAGACCAGCGCCGCTCTTCCGCTCTTCTCCTCTTAAACCACTGCCGCTCCTCTACTGTTCCAATCTAAATCCAGCGCCGCTCCTCTCATCTTCCATTTCAAAACCATCGCCCCTCCTCTCCTGTTCCAATCCAAAACCAGCGTCGCTCCTCTCCCGTTCTAAACCAAAACCAGCGCTACTCCTCTCCTCTTCCATTAAAAACCCACCGCCAGCGAGTGAAGGTGCTGTGGAGAAGTAGATCGATGGAGGAGTACAACCGATGCGTGAGGATTGCAGACGGCGACCCTGTGAAGCTAGCTAGGATGTTGGAGATATAGTCTTGGTTTGACAACAAGGACCAACTAGCGGCGACGGCGACATCCATGGCCAAATATCTGCAACAGAGCGAAAAGGCGGTGATACTCCCGGAGGGAGTCGCGCGGGAGTACATAGAGCTGCTCCTCTGGGCCATGGAGCAAACAGATTCACCGAATCCGATCGTGAGGGAGCGGTGGTGGGAGTATCGATCCCAGATGGAGCGTCCACCAGAGATTGAAGGATCGAGCATCTACAGGGTGCTGTTTGTGAGGGTGTCGTGCCAGAGCGAGCAGATGGAGTCTTCGTCGACCGAACCCAACTGCAAGAGGAGAAAAACAGTTGGTCCGATGACGCTTCCCCGCCATCCTCTCCCTCGCCGTTCACATCATCTCACGGGGCGGCTGTCTGCCGTCGAGGAATAGGAGGGATTGCCCCCCCCCCCAGACCAATAGTCGGGCAGGTTGTGAATTGTCAGGAGGAGCTTAGGGTTGTTAGTATTTGCAGGTTGTGAATTGTGTTTTGTGTTGTGTATTTTGAGAGTACTTTCAGATATGAATGTCTTTTGAATTTCAGATTTGCAGTATTGAGCATATGAAGTATTTTATGAATTCTAGAGATCTATTTTTAGCACTTAAAAAATGTAGTTTCATAGGAGTATAAAAGTGCAGACAATGTGATTCTCAGAGAAGAAACAACAAGTTTCAGTTTCAGATAAGAAACTCCGAGTTCAGTTTCAGATAAGAAACTCCAAGTTCAGTTTGAGATAAGAAACTTCAACTTTCAGAGGCAGAGCATATATATTAACACGGCCTTTTCAAACAGTGTTAACATCATGATGGAAGTTTTATTCATGGTCGAAACTGGAACTACCAGCCAGTTAACATCATGCTGATCAACATTCATGCATAGCACATCTTCATATGATGCACAGTCAAAAAGATATGCTATTTTGAAGATGCCCACACAATGTCGAGTGTGCGAAAAACAGAGAAAACGAGGGACGAAGTTTTGGCAAGTGTTGGACGTGGTGTGTGTAGATGACAATTGGGACCCACATGTCAATAAAGGCAGACGCAAAAAATTGGAGATGTTTTCTCTGCACAGGTGGAATCGAACCCGGGCGGAACAGCTTTCGGGTATTGTCACTCGGCCACTAGGCTAGTTCAGTTGTTTTGTTACTAATAAGGCACTTCCTCAGGTGGTCGGATCTCCTCCTGCGCCTTTGTGCGCTCGCCATGACGCCGCTGTCTGCCATTGTGAACATGCTGAACAAACGAGAGGAATCTGGAGAGGACTGTACGTGGAGAGGCGGACAGTCGGGACCCACCAGGTCTATGGTCGTACGCAAGCAAGTGCCTCATCGAAAAAATACTTCCTCCTAATGCTATACTGACGTTGGGGCCCACGGGTTTGTCAACATAGTTACATTTTTTAGGTGCTTCAACGTAGTTACTATAGGAGATAAATTCACAACGAAGCCGGGGAGCTGGCAAGTATCATTTATTATCACTGGGGCAGCAAGTATCAGCTGGGTTTTGGGCTGCCCCGTCTAGGCTTTCTTTTTTAACATGCGCAGCCCACGACCTTGGATGGGAGGTCCATAGGCCTGTTTGTATTTTCTTGAGGGCCGTCATGTATCGACCGGCCTATGGACCTCCCATCCGAGGTTTTATTTTTCTTGAAACTGGCAGCCCAATTTATATTTTTTTTAAGAAAACGCAGAGGTCTGTTCTATTTTTCTATATAAGAATAGGAACGCCTCGTCCAACTTATGTTTCCCTTCTAACTATATTATATATACTTAAATTATTTTATATGTTATTATATATTATTGTTATTGTCATCATATATTTAACAGATACTTACATATGTAAGAAAACAATATCCCACATCTTATTAACTTATAAAAATAATTTCTTAACAATAAAATCCTGGAATTTTTTTGGCAACGAAAATCCTGGTGATTGTGTAATGGCGCACCACATGTACAGTGCGCCATTAGTGTCCATATTGGCTATAGCTGTTTTTGTAGTAGTGTTTTGATAACATTGTTGCGCCCACCCCAACATTATAATTAGAATAAGCCCAGCAAAATCGTGTATTCCGAGAAGTGCAAATGGCCTGTAATTTTTTAGGAAAATGATAAATGGGCCGCATGGACGCTACATTATTTCTTCACCCAGCCCAGCTAATGTACTATAATTCAAAAAAAAAGAGATCAAATGGATTGTAACTTCTACCCCAAAAAAAAGACTGTAAATTCTGAAAAAATGGGTTGAATACGTGCCATATTTTTGGTGGCTGAAATGTGGGCCAATAGGTCGAAGCCAATGCAAGTCGTTGTCAACTTAGTCAACAAATGATTCTGACATCGTTAGCCGGGACCACCTGCGCCGCCGGGACCACCTGCTTCAATCTCTCGTCTTCTTCCTCCAGCGCCGCCGGGACCACTGGCATCCATCTTCAATCTCTCGTCTTCTTCCTCCAGCGCCGCCGGGACCACTTGCTCCCGCCTCCTGCTGCTAGCAGCTCTGCTTAGCACGCTTCGCTGTGAAGCGCTACTCCACCGTTGGCCAGGCCATCCCTCCACCCCTCCACACCTCCTGTTCTTCTCCACCGACTGCCGAACCACACCGCAGCAGAACCAGCTGACTCTACTCCCGCGTCTTCCCATCTCCGGCTCGTTGTTGTTTGGGGCCTCGCCGTCGTCCACCACCTTGGATGCGCTCGGCACGGAGTGGTCAACGTGGTCAACGAACGAGATCATCGGAAGTAGACTGTGCGTGGAGAGGCTGACAGCTGGGTCCACGGCCACACACAAGGAAATGCCTCCTTATTACGCGCAAAATAATGATTCCTCCACCTAACAGCTGCGACCCACCGGAAGGGCCTCTGTATTTCGCGAAAAACGTTCCCACCGCTGACAGGTCGGACCCACCAGCTATATCTTCGCACGCAAGGAAGTGCCTCCTTATTACGCACAAAAAATGAATACCCCCTACTAGCTGGGACCCACAATAGTGGGAGGCTGACTTGTGGGCCAACTAAGTTGACGGGGACGGAGGGCTTTGTCAACTTAGTCAATATGAACGATTCTAGCTCCAGTGACCATACGATGTCCATCCAACGGCCGTAGTGCTTCTTCAACCTCTGGTCTTCTTGCTCCAGCCGCCCAAAGCAGCGCCGGTCGTGCCTCGTGCTCCTGCCTCCTGTGGCCGGCTGCGATGCCGCGGAGGCCTCACCGCCCCCTACTACTCCCACCGCTGGCGAGGCCATCCCTCTACTCACCCACACCCACTGTTATTTTGCGGCGACGGCAGCCTCACACCGCAGCGAATCAGTGAACCCTCATACTCCTCTACGCGTGGGCATCCACTGCCGCGTCTTCCCCGGCTCCACGTCGTCCCCTTCCTAGGCCTCGCCGTCGTCCACCGCCCTGGTGCTCTCGGCGTGGCATGGTCAATGTGGTCAAGGAACGGTTTCCATCGGACGTGGACTATAGTGCAGAGGCTGACAGCTGGGTCCACGGCCGCAGCAAGGAAGTGCCTCCTTATTACGCTGAAAATAATGATTCCTCCACCTGACAGCAGGGACCCACCGGACGAGCAACCGTATTTCGCGAAAAAATGTTTCCCCCTGACTGCTGGGACCTACCAGCGACATCTTCACACGGAAGGAAGTGCGTCCGGGCAAGAAAAAATGATTCGCCCCCTGACTGCTGGGACCCACCAGCTACATCTTCGCACGCAAGGAAGTGCGTGACAGTCGGGACCCACGTGGTCGAAGCATACATAGCGTTGTCATTCTGGTCGCGAACGTGTACGTACATACTGGTCGATGTAGAGGCGCACACGTGTCGTAGTAGAGGCGCGCACGTAGCATGTACACGTACGTACAGCGGACAGGGTGCAAGAAAGTAAATACGGCCACGTACGTACATACGGGCGGGGTCTCGAACGCCTACTTGCGCGTACGTATGGCCAGGGTTCGTGTACATGGCTGGGTCGGAACGGAGAAACAGTGTCGTCGTCGTGTTCATGGGGAGGCAACGAAATGCGTCGTGTTCATCGGGAGGCAACGGAACGCGTGGGAGCCAACCGGCTTGGAGGGAACAGCCGATGGAAACGAGGCCTGGCGCACCGCAGAACGGAGGAAACGGCCTTGTGTTCGACCGGCCACAATCGAAACGGGATTTTGTTCATCGGGAGTGGTCCGGCGTACCGCAAAACGGAGGAAACGGACCACCTACGGTCGAAACGGGGGTCCTGTTGATCGGGAGGGGTGTGGCGTACCGCAAAACGGAGGAAACGGACTTGTGTTGGAGCGCTACGATCGAAATGGGGGTCCTGTTCATCGGGAAGGGTGTGGCGTACCGCAAAACGGGACTCCACGGGATACTGTTCATCTCCACCGTCGACCCCCTCCAGCCTCCACGGGCTACTGCTCATCCACCGTCGACCTCCTCCAGCCTCCACCTGCGACTGTTCATCCACGGGCTCCTGTTCATCCAGCCTCCACCGCGCGCTACTCCACCGGCTACTGTTCAACCAACCCTCTCCACGGGCTCCTATTCAACCACCCCTCCACGGGCTACTGTTCATCCAGCCCTCCACCGTCTACTGTTCATCCTGCCCTCCACGGGGTGGTCCTGTTCATCCATCCCTCCACGGGGTCCTGTTCATCCAGCCCCAACCGGCTCGATCGATCGGGGTCCTGTTCATTCAGAGGCAACACCACGGGGTCCTGTTCATCCACCCCCACCGGGAACTGTTCATCCAAACCCCCCAGCAATGCTCACTGTTCATCCAGAGGTAGCATCGATCGGCTTCAGTTAGCAGCAGTAGCGAAGGAATCGCTCGATCAGGTTCAGTTAACACCCATCGATCGATCGCTCGGGTTCAGTAACGCGTAGCCTGCAGTGCAATCGCTCGGGTTCAGTTAGAGCCCAACGCCTCGCTCGGGTTCAGTTAGAGCCCAACGCCTCGCACCCACGCGCGTGCGTGTACAAGAGAAACGCGCATCGCTCGGCCCCGACCACCCACCCTAACCGGAACACCCCGATATTTTCCTCGCCCTCGCTTCTACCATGGTTTTTTCGTCATGGACGACCCAAAGAATGTCATGCAGCTGCGTCTCCGGCCCGCCCAGGACGAAAGGCCCATTTTCTGTCATGATTTTTGTCATAGACGTAGGACCCCACCACATCTATGATGATACCGTGTTTTGTCACAATTATTGTCATAGAAGTGTCATAAGTATGACAGAAAAAAATTCGTTCGGCCCAAAATGTCACGGATGTGTCTTTTTTTTGTAGTGATACATTCCGTACCGGGAACCCTGCACATACCAACAAACTCAGGAGCTTCTTCAAATCCTCTGTTGATGGAAAGTCCACCCTATACATGTTAGCCTCGAGCCTGATAAGCTCCCAATGAAAGTTCCCTGGAGCAAGTTCATTCAACCGTTGTAAAATCGTAGCCTCTCACAATACACCTTTTGTCACTTTGACAACCCCCGTGGTCGAAATCTGCGGCGTGTCCAGGACCACAACCGCACAAGGGGACTCAAAAAACATCAGCCCGGAGCAACACACTCCGTAAATCGTGACTCCAGGCATCAGCACACGCAGCAACGGACACTCTCCCGAAGCGTGCACCGACTTGAGGCAAGTGCATAGCTCAGTGTTACATTCCGCAATGAAGTGACCCTGCTCACCACATCTATGACAAAGCATTTTTTCTATCTTTCTAGCCCACTTGGCGGCTCTATCAGAATCAGATTTTTCAGTTGCTCTAGCCGAATTCGTGGCGGTTTCCGTCACCGGCTCCGTTGGTGTTGTCAGAACTGTAGCCGCCGCAATGTTCTGACCCATCATAACTGTTGGCTACACAACACCGACCGGCTCCGAGGAATCCACTGGCTCAATGGAGTCCGTAACCGTGGCCACCGGCGGGGGAGGCTGGAGCTGACGGTGTTGGGGAGGTCGGCGATTACCCCTCGTCCTCCGCGGAAGCCACGATAACCGCCACGCTGCCGGTAATCCGGGCCCGACGCGCCCTCAACAAAGTCGCCCGGAGGACCATAAACGGACGATTCGCAGACCCATCCTCGTCCACCGCCTGCCGACGATGAACCCCGGTGTTGGCCATCACCATATGCGTTATATCCGTCATCGCTCCACTGTCCACAAGGAGGCACACAAACACCATGCGCATACTCCCCTCCTTGGTTCGCAGCGACTTGAGGTCGGTGAGTGCCCGAGCCCTGGCCCTGGCCGCCTCTTAGCTGCGGCTGCGCGGCCTTAGACGGCGGCGGTGCGACGACCTTGTGAGGAGGAGGAGCTCTAGCCTGCTGCACCGGCACAGGGCGCTGCTGCGTTGGCTGCACAGCCGAAAGTGGCGGCGGCGCCGGTCGCGGCTGAGGCACCACAACCCTAGGCAGCGGCAGCGGCGGTGCCTTGGACAGCGGCGGAGCCCTGGGCTAGGGCAGCGGCTGCGAGGTAGCCGCCATCAGTTGCTGTGCCCGAGGTGGCACCGGCGCCAAAGGCTTAGGCACCGGCAGTCCGCCACCTCCACGGCCCGCCATGGCCGCGAGGGGGGGGGGGGGGATGCGCGCTGCGCAACCTGGCCGGCTAGCAGGGAACCCCCGCGTTGCACGGCAGTGAGAAACCCTAGAGGTGGAAGCCGCGATGGGAAGACGATCACAGCGATCTCCTTTTCTCATCTTTTGGAAATAACAAGTGGTGATATGTTTTCAGTCCATACTTGACCAATTCATTCCTGAACTCCCTACTGTCATGGAAGGCCATACCAACAGAGCATAAAGGAATTTCAGAAGTGCTATCATAATTTTTGTGCTCTGTCTTCTTCCTCTTAGGCATGTCATCCCCATCACTTGCTTCATCGTCATATAAATCATCTGCGCTGTCAAAATAGGGTGTCACATCACCATCACCATCATCAAGCTTGCAATCCTCTGGGACAAGAAAATCCTCTCGCACATCAACTGATTTCTCATCCTGGTCTCCAAGCATTTTGTTCCTGACCTTGTTCTTGTGTTCCCTTGCATATTTTCTGAATTCAATTGCTTCTTCATCATCAGTAGAATTATTGTCTTCTTCTAAATCAACCTCAAAACCACTATTACTACTTGTTTCTTTTTCCTTCAGCCACCTTTGATTTTCCTGCTATGGAGCTCTTCCCTTCACAACCTTCCTAGAAACTGGCAACTTCTGGGGCCGATTAAATGCACGTGCATCTTCAGCTACCTCATGCATCTCATCTACATTCCTCTGAATTTATCTTCTCTTCTGAACATTGTTCCTCTTGTTGTTCTGCTCGCTGCCCCTCTAAAGGATTGAGAATTTGCCGTGATCCCTCTGGATTCCCTTGCTCATAGCCGTGTCGAGCAGGGCTCTGGGTTCTTGAGTGTCGAGCGGGGCTAAACTTCGCATAAAACGACACAAATTGGGAGGAAATTCAAGCGTTTTCACTGATATTTGTACAAACTCAAAACATAATTTAAAAACTAAACTAAAAAAACTACTACTACTACGCCGCTGCCACCGTCTTGAGCTTTCTACTTGCCGAGGAGCCTGTAGAAGTTGGTGTATAGTCGCCGCCGTCGTCGTCTTGCACGCCGCCGCCGTCCCTGCTGCAACCCTGCCTTGGGTCGCCTTGCCGGACGGGGTTGGACGGCACTGGCGCCTCCTCGTCGCTGTCGTCGAGTTCTAGAAGGGAGAGAGAGGATTGGTGGAATAGTTGTTGTATTGCTTGAGCCTCGTGGGCATATATATAGGAGTACATGATCTACTTGGAGTAGAAGACAAGCGAGAATACTTCCTAGTTTATCCTATGTTTTCTAATACAATCACGTTACTCAACATCCCCCCGCAGTCACAACGGTAGCGACACAGACGGTGAGACTGGAGAAGAATCCGAAGGCAAGCCGACGGACACACCCCCATAGTCGTAACGGTCGATGCATCACGGAGTCGTGGCTGGAGTGGAAACCGACGAGGTTGCTCAAGCAAGGCGGTAGCCCTTTGTGTCGTTGTCGAGGTAGCCGAGAGCGTGGGTGGTGGAGCCGTGGTCAAGTTAGCCGTGCGAAGAATGCCGTGGTCGATGTCGAGTCGGGGTGGCCGGTGTCGAGGAAGTCGCCGCGGGCGCAAGAAGGCGTCAAGGAAGTAGTGGTGCGCCGGGAAGAAGATGTTGTTGACGATGCGTCGCGGCGGGTTTGCCAAGCCTGGGGACATGTCATGGACGAAGGCACGCACCGGTGTTGACAGCACTGGGCATGCATAGACGGACGAAGACGAAGTTGACAAAGCGCCGCACTAGGCTTGCCAGGCCTAGGGACATGTCATGGACAAAGGCACGCATCGGTGTTGCCAGCATCGGGCATGCGTAGATGAGGGACCTGCATGAGCTGTACGCCATGTCGGAGTAGTCTGAGGGGCCAGCAGAGAAGAACTCGACGAAGATTGCGGCGTCCATCGATGCGGGGCCGATGTCACCAACTGTGGTCGGAGCAGACGAAGTGGTCGGGGTAGATGACGGCGACGCTGGTGACGGGCTGGTGCTTAGACAAAGACGAATGGGGTGGACGGGCGGCTGTGGCGGCTACGGGGTAGCGGCGGTGGCCGAAGAATAGCGGCGGCGGTGGCTAGGTTAGCAGCGCGGCGGCGATGCTCGAAGGAGGCGAAGAACCTGACAGCATAACAAAGACCGGTGCAGACGGTGGTGTTCCCGTGCCAAGGGAGGCGGCGCGGCGCATACCACGCGAAGTCAACACGCGGGGATGATGAAGTGGACCATGGGCCGCCGCGCTACGGCCCGAAGGGGCGACGCAGCGGCGACGGGCAGGTCGGGGCGATGGCTAGAAGACCTCGGTGCAGCGCGGTCACTACTAGGGAAAACCCTAGTAGTAGCATGGGTTTTGAGGCTATCAGTAGCGCGGGCAGCCGCGCTACTAATAAGGCGCTACAACTAACTGTTAGTAGTAGCGCGGTCTGTACCGGCGCTACTACTATTGACCATATCAGCAGTGCTTTTCCAGAACACGCTAGTATTAGCTAGCTGTAGCACTTTCCTAGCCCCGCGCTACTGCTATGTGTTTCACCATTCCCCCCTTCCTACCCAGTTTCAGTTTCAATAAACTGCAATTTCCAGATACTAGGTACTACTAGATATCAATTTCATAAAGCATTATAGGTATTAGGTAGTACTACCTCCGTTCCAAATTAATCGTCGTGGTTTTAGTTCAAATTTGAACTAAAACCACGACGAGTAATTTGGAACGGAGGGTGAACTAAAACCACGGCGAGTAATTTGGAATGGAGGGAGTACTAGATAACAATTTCATATATAGTCAACATGCATCCTCAAGCAGTACAAGGTGATATCGACGACAATCATCATATGTAGTTCTAGATGATATCGACGATGATCATCATATGTAGTTCTACATGATATCGACGACGATCATAATATGTAGTTCTACATGATATCGACGACGATCATCATATGTAGTTCTAGATGATATAGCCACACACACATATGTAGTTCTAGATGATATCGACGACGATCATCATCCTGAAGCCTGGGCGGTGGGTGTTCCTGATAGTAATTAGGATGGCCTGTCCAACATGAAGATTCTTACCAACGAGGAATCTCTTCCACCCAACCGAGTTTAAGTTCGTGCGACCGTCTGTGTCCATGCGGTAAGTACAGGTGGTGACGGAGCCCCTTGCGGTAAGGCGTAGTCCAGTTGAGCCTTCTTCATCAGGCTCGATACCACAACTCACAGATAGGTTCTTTGGCAATTTCTAAATAAGAAGAACATATCAATTAATAAATAGCATTTCTCCACTATCAAAAGACACAGTACTATGCATTTGTACTAATTAAGCATGAATTCTACTAATAAGTATATATGGAATATCTACACTATTAATAGTTCCTTGGATTCTACACTAATAAGCATGTGATCAGACTCTACACTAAAGCATATCATCGACTAGATTCCACAAAGCATATCATTGGACTCTACACTAAGCATATCATCGGATAATTTGCATTTGTAAGTATAACAATAAAGCATATATATATATACATCATCAAATTACTACAGTCAGTATAACATACCATTTCATGCCGATCGACCATGGTACTTGTCAGGCGAGTCACGAATGGCACCCCGAAAAAGTCATCACGTGGCGGAATTATGTCCCATAGGTTGCACACCTCCTCCTCGCTCAACCTCATTCTTTGAGCTACGATGGCTTCATGAAGTGGGTTCTCATCATCTTCATCGAGTGGGTCCTCAGTATCTTCATCATCTTCGTCATCTTCATCATCTTCGTCATCATCATCATCTTCCACCAGGTTGATAAAAATGACAGCCAGCTTGGGTCTTTCTGCTCTGAAGGAGAAGCTTATCAACTCACCACTAGTAAGACGCATGTGGGCAAGGAAACGGGCCCATCCATCTCCTCCAATCTGTGACATATTGCGTCCTTTCTCGACCTTCATAGTGTACGGCCCCCCAAGAGCCTCAAATGTCACAGTGTCTCCTGTCAGCTATTTGAATTTCAACCTCACATTGCATGGGACGATCTGTGTGAAAAAAATAAAAATGACACAATGCATTAATGCCAACATTAAAAATAAAATAGTTGTTACATTTCATCTAATTTCTTACCGCCGCATGACGAAAACTCGGGTGGAAGTAGATGCCAAACAACTTGCCAGTTGCAAGGCTGCTGTGGCACCTTGACTTGCACAGTCGACATGGTGGTGGTGGCGCCATTTTCCTAAAGCCATATATATGAGCAAAGGATTAACGATCCACTTCACAGGAAAGAAAAACAGTAGCATGTGATATTTTTGGTTCTTCTGCGAGAAGTAATTTGATGGACAATTATAATCCTAAGATCTAGTAACATATTAGATGACAAGGTACCACCTACCAAAGAATTTCGGTGGCACCTATTGCCGAAAAAACTTTTCACAAATATCTACCAAATCAGGGTACCACCTACCAAGACATTTCATCTAATTTGGCCCCTATTGCCTAAGATAATTGATTAAAAAAACAAGTGGCAAATTTAACTAAAGTGGCACCTGCATTTTGCCAAAAAATAACTTATTACAGAAAAACAAAAGCATCTAGCTATCCATGTACAGAAAAAATAACAATAAAATGGTGGATACTAAATCAACTAAATCAACTAGCCTACTAAATCAACTAAATCGACTAGCCTACTAAATCAACTAGCGTACTAAATCAACTAAATCAAAATGTTCTAAATCAACTAAATCAACTAGCCTACTAAATCAAAATGTAGCAGGAGGAGGGGTTGTGGATGGAGGAGGGAGGAGGGAGAAGGAGGGGCGACTCGAGGAGGGAGAAGAGAGTAGGACAGAGGAGGAAGACGGAGCGAGGAGGGGCCTACCGGCGGCGAGTGGAGGGAGGACGGAGGAGGAAGGCAGAGCGAGGAGGGGCCGACCAGCGGCGACTGGAGGGAGGACGGAGGAGGAGGCCGGTACCGAGTCCAGCGAGGAGGAGGAGGTGACGGCGGCGCATAGGGGGGAGGGGCGACGGGGAAGGACCGGCGCGGGGGGTTGAGGGGGAGATCGAGTGAGTGTGAGTGTGAGTGGATCGGATAGAGGAGGGTGTGGGGTTGGAGATGGAATGGCTTAGCAGTAGCGCGCTATAGAAAAAGGCGCTACTGCTAAATGACCTAGCAGTAGCGCCTTTCACAAAGAACGCACTACTGCTAGGTGTCAGCATGTAAAAATAGACATCAAAAATACATACATCATCAATGATCTTTTTGTGTAGAATCTGAATTGTCAATATGAATCCTCACTGGTTTAAGAACCGGTGAGGATTCCTATTGCGGCCACAGATCCTACACATAGAGTTCAATGAACACTACTAGGAAAAGGCCTGCTAGTGGCGCACCTGTTTTGGCTACTAATGGCGCACTACAGGTGCGCCACTAGCATCACGCCATTAGAATTTTTTACTAATGGCGCACCACAGGTGCGCCATTAGTATCTGGTATACTAATGGCGCACTCCCTGGTTTAATGGCGCACCAGGGAGTGCGCCATTAGTATATCCCACGGTGCGCCATTACTATCCGACTTAGTAATGGCGCACCACATAGAAGTGCGCCGTTACTAACAATTTTTTTTCATTTTTTTTCAGATTTTTTTTTCAAATCTTTTTTAAAAAAATTCACATTTTTTTCTTAATCTCGGGTCACTATGGGTTAATCTCAAGCCAATATGCTTAATCTCAAGTCATTTTTTCTTAATCTCGGGTCACTATGGGTTAATCTCAAGCCAATATGCTTAATCTCAAGTCAAATCGCACTCCGTGGTCAAACTTCCTGGAAGGTCACCCATCCTCACACTACTCCTGCCCGAGCACGCTTAACTTCGCAGTTCTATCCAACCCTAGCACCAGCTCACTTCACAGGCACTTGTTGATATATCTATCATATCAATCCTATTAAACCTTGTTGATGTCTAGGACTTTGTTCATGTTCATGAGTGTGATGAAATTTTGAAAAAATATTTCAAACTTCCCGGTCATATTACGTATCATATTTTGAAAAAAAAATCCCAAAAAAAAGTTTTTTTGAAACCAATTTTTTTTCTGTTACTAGTGGCGCACCTAGCAAATGGTGCGCCACTAGTAAGTTTGATTTTTTTATTTTTCCCCCTCTAGATCTTAAAAGCCCCGTATCTTTCGTTCCGAGTTCGTATGCAAAAGTTATGCCCATTTTACAAATTCCAGAGAGATTTTGCAAATAAAGTCGAAATTCATATTTGTAAATATTTCCCAACAACTAGACCACATATCACATGGGAAACTTATTTTATTTTATTTTTTTGACATTTGCATCATTTTTTTATTTTTTTCTAAAACTGAAAAGGTGGTCCAAGGGGGGGGGGTGCATTCGGTGGAATTTTTTGGCAAAGTTAGTAATGGCGCACCGTGGGTGTGGTGCGCCATTACTAGTTAAACTAGTAATGGCGCACCACATCCACGGTGCGCCATTACTAACTTTGAAAAAAAATAAAAACAAATTTGTTAGTAGTGGCGCACCGAGGGTGTGGTGTGCCATTACTAGTTAAAACTAGTAATGGCGCACTGTCCCCTCGGTGCGCCATTACTAGTTTTGAAAAAAAATAAAAAAAAATTGTTAGTAATGGCGCACCGAGGGTGTTGTGCGCCATTACTAGTTTTGAAAAAAAATGTTAGTAGTGGCGCACCGTGGATGTGGTGCGCCATTAGTATTTGGACACTAATGGCGTACCAACACATGGTGCGCCATTAGTATATAGTAGTAGCGCACCACATGTGTGGTGCGCCATTAGTGTCCATATTATCTATGGCCCTTTTCCTAGTAGTGGAAGACCAAGTGCTTATGAAAGTTTGAGAAGTAACATATTTAAGGTGGTAGAAACTCTCTTCACGGAGCGAGGTGGGACTAAATTTTTGTAGTAAACTTAGCAGTAGTGGTTATTGTGGAAATGCGCTACTGCTATGATCCGTAGCAGTAGCGCTCTTCATATTAAAAATTGTTGGGGAACGTAGTAATTTCAAAAAATTTCCTACGCACACGCAAGATCATGGTGATGCATAGCAACGAGAGGGGAGAGTGTTGTCCACGTACCCTCGTAGACCGACAGCGGAAGCGTTAACACAACGCGGTTGATGTAGTCGTACGTCTTCATGATCCGACCGATCAAGTACCGAACGTACGGCACCTCCGAGTTCAGCACACGTTCAGCTCGATGACGTCCCTCGAACTCCGATCCAGCCGAGTGTTGAGGGAGAGTTTCGTCAGCACGACGGCGTGGTGACGATGATGATGTTCTACCGACGCAGGGCTTCGCCTAAGCACCGCTATGATATTATCGAGGTGTAATATGGTGGAGGGGGACACCGCACACGGCTAAGAGATCAATAGATCAATTATTGTGTCTCTGGGATGCCCCCTTGCCCCCGTATATAAAGGAGCAAGGGGGAGGCAGCCGGCCAAGGGGAGAGGCGCGCCATAGGGGGGAGTCCTACTCCCACCGGGAGTAGGACTCCTCCTTTCCATGTGGGAGTAGGAGAAGGGAAGGGGGAAGGAGAAAGAAGGAAGGGTGCGCCCCCCTTCCCTAGTCCAATTCGGACCAGACCATGGGGAGGGGTGCGGCCACCTTTTGAGGCCTTTCTCTCCTTTCCCGTATGGCCCATTAAGGCCCAATACGAATTCCCGTAACTCTCCGGTACTCCAAAAATACCCGAATCACTCGGAACCTTTCAGAAGTCCGAATATAGTCGTCCAATATATCGATCTTTACGTCTCGACCATTTCGAGACTCCTCGTCATATCCCCGATCTCATCCGGGACTCCGAACTCTTTCGGTACATCAAAACTCAATAAAACTGTCATCGTAACGTTAAGCGTGCGGACCCTACGGGTTCGAGAACTATGTAGACATGACCGAGACACGTCTCCGGTCAATAACCAATAGCGGGACCTGGATGCCCATATTGGCTCCCACATATTCTACGAAGATCTTTAATGGTCAGACCGCATAACAACATACGTTGTTCCCTTTGTCACCGGTATGTTACTTGCCCGAGATTTGATCGTCGGTATCTCGATACCTAGTTCAATCTCGTTACCGGCAAGTCTCTTTACTCGTTCCGTAACACATCATCCCGCAACTAACTCATTAGTCACAATGCTTGCAAGGCTTATAGTGATGTGCATTACCGAGTGGGCCCAGAGATACCTCGCCGACAATTGGAGTGACAAATCCTAATCTCAAAATACGCCAACCCAACAAGTACCTTTGGAGACACCTGTAGAGCACCTTTATAATCACCCATTTACGTTGTGACGTTTGGTAGCACACAAAGTGTTCCTCCGGTAAACGGGAGTTGCATAATCTCATAGTCATAGGAACATGTATAAGTCATGAAGAAAGCAATAGCAACATACTAAACGATCGAGTGCTAAGCTAACGGAATGGGTCAAGTCAATCACGTCATTCTCCTAATGAGGTGATCTCGTTAATCAAATGACAACTTATGTCTATGGCTAGGAAACATAACCATCTTTGATTAACGAGCTAGTCAAGTAGAGGCATACTAGTGACACTCTGTTTGTCTATATATTCACACATGTATTATGTTTCCGGTTAAGACAATTCTAGCATGAATAATAAACATTTATCATGATACAAGGAAATAAATAATACTTTATTATTGCCTCTAGGGCATATTTCCTTCAGTCTCCCACTTGCACTAGAGTCAATAATCTAGATTACACAGTAATGATTCTTACACCCATGGAGCCTTGGTGCTGATCATGTTTTGCTCGTGGAAGAGGCTTAGTCAACGGGTCTGCAACATTCAGATCCGTATGTATCTTGCAAATTTCTATGTCTCCCACCTGGACTAAATCCCGGATGGAATTGAAGCGTCTTTTGATGTGCTTGGTTCTCTTGTGAAATCTGGATTCCTTTGCCAAGGCAATTGCACCAGTATTGTCAGAAAAGATTTTCATAGGACCAGATGCACTAGGTATGGCACCTAGATCGGATATGAACTCCTTCATCCAGACTCCTTCATTTGTTGCTTCTGTAGAAGCTATGTACTCCGCTTCACATGTAGATCCCGCCACGACGCTTTGTTTAGAACTGCACCAACTGACAGCTCCACCGTTCAATGTAAATACGTATCCGGTTTGCGATTTAGAATCGTCCGGATCAGTGTCAAAGCTTGCATCAACGTAACCATTTACGATGAGCTCTTTGTCACCTCCATATACGAGAAACATATCCTTAGTCCTTTTCAGGTATTTCAGGATGTTCTTGACCGCTGTCCAGTGATCCACTCCTGGATTACTTTGGTACCTTCCTGCTAGACTTATAGCAAGGCATACATCAGGTCTGGTACACAACATTGCATACATGATGGAGCCTATGGCTGAAGCATAGGGGACATCTTTCATCTTCTCTCTATCTTCTGCAGTGGTCGGGCATTGAGTCTTACTCAACTTCACACCTTGCAACACAAGCAAGAATCCTTTCTTTGCTTGATGCATTTTGAACTTCTTCAAAACTTTGTCAAGGTATGTGCTTTGTGAAAGTCCAATTAAGCGTCTTGATCTATCTCTATAGATCTTGATGCCCAATATATACGCAGCTTCACCGAGGTCTTTCATTGAAAAACTCTTATTCAAGTATCCCTTTATGCTATCCAGAAATTCTATATCATTTCCAATCAGTAATATGTTATCCACATATAATATCAGAAATGCTACAGAGCTCCCACTCACTTTCTTGTAAATACAGGCTTCTCCAAAAGTCTGTATAAAACCAAATGCTTTGATCACACTATCAAAGCGTTTATTCCAACTCCGAGAGGCTTGCACAAGTCCATAAATGGATCGCTGGAGCTTGCACACTTTGTTAGCTCCCTTTGGATCGACAAAACCTTCTGGTTGCATCATATACAACTCTTCTTCCAGAAATCCATTCAGGAATGCAGTTTTGACATCCATTTGCCAAATTTCATAATCATAAAATGCGGCAATTGCTAACATGATTCGGACAGACTTAAGCATCGCTACGGGTGAGAAGGTCTCATCGTAGTCAATCACTTGAACTTGTCGAAAACCTTTCGCAACAAGTCGAGCTTTATAGACAGTAACATTACCATCAACGTCAGTCTTCTTCTTGAAGATCCATTTATTTTCAATGGCTTGCCGATCATTGGGCAAGTCAACCAAAGTCCATACTTTGTTCTCATACATGGATCCCATCCCAGATTTCATGGCCTCAAGCCATTTTGCGGAATCTGGGCTAACCATCGCTTCTTCATAGTTCGTAGGTTCGTCATGGTCTACTAACATAACTTCCAGAACAGGATTACCGTACCACTCTGGTGCGGATCTTACTCTGGTTGATCTACGAGGTTCAGTAATAACTTGATCTGAAGTTTCATGATCATCATCATTAACTTCCTCACTAATTGGTGTAGGTGTCTCAGAAACTGGTTTCTGTGATGAACTACTTTCCAATAAGGGAGCAGATATAGTTACCTCATCAAGTTCTACTTTCCTCCCACTCACTTCTTTCGAGAGAAACTCCTCCTCTAGAAAGGATCCATACTTAGCAACGAATGTCTTGCCTTCGGATCTGTGATAGAAGGTGTACCCAACTGTCTCCTTTGGGTATCCTATGAAGACACATTTCTCCGATTTGGGTTTGAGCTTATCAGGATGAAACTTTTTCACATAAGCATCGCAACCCCAAACTTTAAGAAACGACAACTTTGGTTTCTTGCCAAACCACAGTTCATAAGATGTCGTCTCAACGGATTTAGATGGTACCCTATTTAGCGTGAATGTAGCTGTCTCTAATGCATAACCCCAAAACTATAGTGGTAAATCGGTAAGAAACATCATAGATTGCACTATATCCAATAAAGTACGGTTATGATGTTCGGACACACCATTATGCTGTGGTGTTCCAGGCGGCATGAGTTTGTGAAACTATTCCACATTGTTTTAATTGAAGACCAAACTCGTAACTCAAATATTTGTCTCCACGATCAGATCGTAGAAACTTTATTTTCTTGTCACGATGATTTTCCACTTCACTCTGAAATTCTTTGAACTTTTCAAATGTTTTAGACTTATGTTTCATCAAGTAGATATACCCATATCTGCTCAAATCATCTGTGAAGGTCAGAAAAATAACGATACCCGCCGCGAGCCTCAACACTCATCGGATCGCATACATCAGTATGTATTATTTCCAATAAGTCAGTTGCTCACTCCATTGTTCCGGAGAACGGAGTCTTAGTCATCTTGCCCATAAGGCATGGTTCGCAAGCATCAAGTGATTCATAATCAAGTGATTCCAAAAGCCCATCAACATGGAGTTTCTTCATGCGCTTTACACCAATATGACCTAAACGGCAGTGCCACAAATAAGTTGCACTATCATTATTAACTTTGCATCTTTTGGCTTCAATATTATGGATATGTGTATCACTACGATCGAGATCCAACGAACCATTTTCATTGGGTGTGTAACCGTATAAGGTTTTATTCATGTAAACAGAACAACAATTATTCTCTAACTTAAATGGATAACCGTATTGCAATAAACATGATCAAATCATATTCATGCTTAACGCAAACACCAAATAACACTTATTTAGGTTCAACACTAATCCCGAAAGTATAGGGAGTGTGCGATGATGATCATATCAATCTTGGAACCACTTCCAGTACACATCGTCACTTCATACTTAACTAGTTTCTGTTCATTATGTAACTCCCGTTTCGAGTTACTACTCTTTAGCAACTGAACCAGTATCAAATACCGAGGGGTTGCTATGAACACTAGTAAAATACACATCAACAATCTGTATATCAAATATACCTTTGTTCACTTTGCCATCCTTCTTATCCACCAAATACTTGGGGCAGTTCTGCTTCCAGTGACCAGTCCCTTTGCAGTAGAAGCACTTAGTCTCAGGCTTAGGTCCAGACTTGGGCTTCTTCACTTGAGCAGCAACTTGCTTGCCGTTCTTCTTGAAGTTCCCCTTCTATCCCTTTGCCCTTTTCTTGAAACTAGTGGTCTTGTTAACCATCAACACTTGATGCTCTTTCTTTGATTTGTACCTTCGTCGATTTCAGCATCGCGAAGAGCTCGGGAATTACTTTCGTCATCCCTTGCATACTATAGTTCATCATGAAGTTGTACTAACTTGGCGATGGTGACTAGAGAATTCTGTCAATCACTATTTTATCTAGAAGATTAACTCCCACTTGATTCAAGCGATTGTAGTACCCAGACAATCTGAGCACATGCTCACTGCTTGAGCTATTCTCCTCCATCTTTTAGCTATAGAACTTGTTGGAGACTTCATATCTCTCAACTCGGGTATTTGCTTGAAATATTAACTTCAACTCCTGGAACATCTCATATGGTCCATGACGCTCAAAACGTCTTTGAAGTCCCGATTCTAAGCCGTTAAGCATGGTGCACTAAACTATCAAGTAGTCATCATATTGAGTTAGCCAAACGTTCATAACGTCTGCATCTGCTCCTGCAATAGGTCTGTCACCTAGCGGTGCATCAAGGACATAATTCTTCTGTGCAGCAATGAGGATAATCCTCAGATCACGGATCCAATCCGCATCTTTGCTACTAACATCTTTCAACATAATTTTCTCTAGGAACATATCAAAAAATAAACACAGGGAAGCAACAACGCGAGCTATTGATCTACAACATAATTTGCAAAAATACTATCAGGACTAAGTTCATGATAAATTCAAGTTCAATTAATCATATTACTTAAGAACTCCCACTTAGATAGACATCCCTCTGATCCTCTAAGTGATCACATGATCCATATCAACTAAACCATGTCCGATCATCACGTGAGATGGAGTAGTTTCAATGGTGAACATCACTATGTTGATCATATCTACTATATGATTCACGCTCGACCTTTCGGTCTCCGTGTTCCAAGGCCATATCTGTTATATGCTAGGCTCGTCAAGTTTAACCGGAGTATTCCGCGTGTGCAACTGTTTTGCACCCGTTGTATTTGAACGTAGAGCCTATCACACCCGATCATCACGTGGTGTCTCAGCACGAAGAACTTTCGCAATGGTGCATACTCAGGGAGAACGCTTATACTTTGATAATTTAGTGAGGGATCATCTTATAATGCTACCGTCAATCAAAGCAAGATAAGATGCATAAAAGATAAATATCACATGCAATCAATATAAGTGATATGATATGGCCATCATCATCTTGTGCTTGTGATCTCCATCTCCGAAGCACCGTCATGATCACCATTGTCACCGGCGGGACACCTTGATCTCCATGGTAGCATCGTTGTCGTCTCGCCAATCTTATGCGTCTACGACTATCGCTACCGCTTAGTGATAAAGTAAAGCATTACAGGGCGATTGCATTGCATACAATAAAGCGACAACCATATGGCTCCTGCCAGTTGCCGATAACTCGGTTACAAAACATGATCATCTCATACAATAAATTTAGCATCATGATTTGACCATACCACATCAGAACATGCCCTGCAAAAACAAGTTAGACGTCCTCTACTTTGTTGTTGCAAGTTTTACGTGGCTACTACGGGCTTAGCAAGAACCGTTCTTACCTACGCATCAAAACCACAACGATAGTTTGTCAAGTTGGTGCTGTTTTAACCTTCGCAAGGACCGGGCGTAGCCACACTCGATTCAACTAAAGTGAGAGAGACAGACACCCGCCAGTCACCTTTAAGCAACGAGTGCTCGCAACGGTGAAACCGGTCTCGCGTAAGCGTACGCGCAATGTTGGTCCAGGCCGCTTCATCTCACAATACCGCTGAACCAAAGTATGACATGCTGATAAGCAGTATGACTTATATCGCCCACAACTCACTTGTGTTCTACTCGTGCATAACATCAACGCATAAAACCTGGCTCTGATACCACTGTTGGGGAACGTAGTAATTTCAAAAAAATTTCTACGCACACGCAAGATCATGGTGATGCATAACAACGAGAGGGGAGAGTGTTGTCCACGTACCCTCGTAGACCGACAGCGGAAGCGTTAACACAACGCGGTTGATGTAGTCGTACGTCTTCACGATCCGACCGATCAAGTACCGAACGTACGGCACCTCCGAGTTCAGCACACGTTCAGCTCGATGACGTCCCTCGAACTCCGATCTAGCCGAATGTTGAGGGAGAGTTTCGTCAGCACGACGGCGTGATGACGATGATGATGTTCTACCGACGCAGGGCTTCGCCTAAGCACCGCTACGATATTATCGAGGTGTAATATGGTGGAGGGGGGCACCGCACACGGCTAAGAGATCAATAGATCAATTGTTGTGTCTCTGGGGTGCCCCCTTGCCCCCGTATATAAAGGAGCAAGGGGGAGGCAGCCGACCAAGGGGAGAGGCGCGCCATAGGGGGGAGTCCTACTCCCACCGGGAGTAGGACTCCTCCTTTCCTTGTGGGAGTAGGAGAAGGGAAGGGGGAAGGAGAAAGAAGGAAGGGTGCGCCCCCCTTCCCTAGTCCAATTCGGACCAGACCATGGGGAGGGGTGCGGCCACCTTTTGAGGCCTTTCTCTCCTTTCCCGTATGGCCCATTAAGGCCCAATACGAATTCCCGTAACTCTCCGGTACTCCGAAAAATACCCGAATCACTCGGAACCTTTCCGAAGTCCGAATATAGTCGTCCAATATATCGATCTTTACATCTCGACCATTTCGAGACTCCTCGTCATATCCCTGATCTTATCCGGGACTCCGAACTCTTTCGGTACATCAAAACTCAATAAAACTGTCATCGTAACGTTAAGCGTGCGGACCCTACGGGTTCGAGAACTATGTAGACATGACCGAGACACGTCCCCGGTCAATAACCAACAGCGGGACCTGGATGCCCATATTGGCTCCCACATATTCTACGAAGATCTTTATCGGTCAGACCGCATAACAACATACGTTGTTCCCTTTGTCACCGGTATGTTACTTGCCCGAGATTTGATCGTCGGTATCTCGATACCTAGTTCAATCTCGTTACCGGCAAGTCTCTTTACTCGTTCCGTAACACATCATCCCGCAACTAACTCATTAGTCACAATGCTTGCAAGGCTTATAGTGATGTGCATTACCGAGTGGGCCCAGAGATACATCTCCGACAATTGGAGTGACAAATCCTAATCTCGAAATACGCCAACCCAACAAGTACCTTTGGAGACACCTATAGAGCACCTTTATAATCACCCATTTACGTTGTGACGTTTGGTAGCACACAAAGTGTTCCTCTGGTAAACGGGAGTTGCATAATCTCATAGTCATAGGAACATGTATAAGTCATGAAGAAAGCAATAGCAACATACTAAACGATCGAGTGCTAAGCTAACGGAATGGGTCAAGTCAATCACGTCATTCTCCTAATGAGGTGATCTCGTTAATCAAATGACAACTTATGTCTATGGCTAGGAAACATAACCATCTTTGATTAACGAGCTAGTCAAGTAGAGGCATACTAGTGACACTCTGTTTGTCTATATATTCACACATGTATTATGTTTCCGGTTAATACAATTCTAGCATGAATAATAAACATTTATCATGATACAAGGAAATAAATAATACTTTATTATTGCCTCTAGGGCATATTTCCTTCAAAAATTGCTGCTAGAACTAGCCTCGCGGCGGCGGCGTGGCAATTATAGCAGTAGCGCGTCTTAGAGCGGGCGCGCTACTGATGCATTAATTTTAGCAGCGTGTTTTGTGCGCGCGCGCTACTGCTACTTAGCAGCAGCGCCTTATTTTAAAGCACGCTGCTGGTAAGATTCTGTGTATAGGCTTTTCCCTAGTAGTGGGTGGAGGAGCGTGGGTCGGTGCAACCGCGGGGACAGCCTCAGGACAGCGGCGTGGACCGTGTGCCACGCTTGCTACGGCCCGACGGGGCGACGCAGCGGCGACGCGAGGGTCGGTGCTGCCACGGGGACGACCTGGAGCGGACGGCCACGGGGCGGCCGTGGACCGCGACACTACGCCCCGAAGGGGCGACACAGCGGTGACGCGGGTCGGTGCAGCCGGGAGAAGAACCACGGGGCAGCGGCGCTACGGCCCGATGGGGCGACGCAGCGGCATCCTGCATTGCTCGATCGGTAGAGGGGCGCGCTGAAATAGGGACGGTCTTCATGGGGCCTACGGAGGCGCGTGCCACCGACGGGCTAGGTCGGTCGCACGGCGTAGCTGAGGCGGATCGCGGCGGCGGGCGGTGATCAATCGATCGCGCGCGAGGTCGGGGATGCCGCTCGGTGGAGGCGCGGTGGCGGCAGAGTCCGAGATGAATCCGGCGAAGATGGACGGCATGGGATGACGTGCAGACGATCGCGTCAGCACTGGCACCCGGGCCGCCAAAGCAGCATCGGCGCCCGTGCAGCGAGGCCCGAGCGACTAACGGAGCAGCAGCGCCCGAGCTCGAGGATGCCGACGGGCTTGACGCAGCCCACCCGATGCGGCAAGGACAAGGCCATCGAGGCAACCCGCAGGGCCACTGTGCAGACGCGACGGAGGTGGGTGGCGTGGATCAATTGGCCGCCGCATGGCGCGAGGCCGCCGGGTGGAGGCGATGCAGGTGTCCCGGTCGGAGAGGGGGGAGACGATCGGCGTAGATCGACGGGCGGGCCGGCACGCAGACGACGGCCGTGAGGAGCCGCCTGTCGCGCGAGGCCGCTGGGTCGGTGAAGGCGCCGACCGAGCGCGACGGTGTCGGAGTAGAGGCGCACGAGGGTCGACAGCGGCGGCGGGCGACGCAAACTGATCAAGCATAGATCGGAAAACCATGAAAAAACGCCTATCAAAGCGACCGACGAGAGAGAGAAAACCCGGATCAAAGGATCGGGAAAAATACTCTCTAGGGCAGCCGGACAACACGGCTGGCGGATGAGCCCTAGGTACGGGCGGCGCGGCCCCCGGCGGCGGTTAGGGAGGGCCGACCGCCCCGGGGGTGGCGCAGGTGCGGAAGCGGCGGTGGCTAGGGTTTAGCATCAATTAGGCTGATACCATGTTAAAAGGGAGAGAGAGGATTGGTGGAATAGTTGTTGTATTGCTTGAGCCTCGTGGGCATATATATAGGAGTGCACGATTTACTTGGAGTACAAGACAAGCCAGAATACTTCCTAGTTTATCCTATGTTTCCTAATACAATCATGTTACTCAACATCGAGGATGACGACGCCGCCCTCGTCGCGGCCACGATGTTGAGCGGCGATCTCCTCAAGGGCGCGGCGCTGGCGCTCCATCTCCTCCCGGATGTAGTCATCCCGCGCCCATTTGAGGGCGGTCTCATCGTCGACGGCCATGTCGAGGTGCTCCTGCTTGACGACGACTGGCGGCGTCGCCGGCTCCCTCTTTGGCTTGACCAGGCGAAGATGGCCACGGGAAGGGGGGAGGTTGGCGGCGCCGGCCCTCGTTTATGACAAGGGCGCCGCTATGACGGCGCTCCGGCGGCGTATCTTGGGTCTCGGCCTGCACGACTATGAGTGGCGTCCCTGCGCCGGAGGAGTGGGAGCCGGAGGACGAAGACGACGTGCCTGCCATGTGCCTCGGCTTCCACGAGGCGCCGCTCAGCGCGAGAAGGACGGCGCTGGGTACTTCATCCGCGGCGAGTTGTTGCCCTCGATGTGCACAAGGACGGCCCCAAGGGTGCGCCCGGGGACGCCCCACCATTGCCGCCGGGGCCCTCGGAGTTGTGGGACCCGCGGGATGCCGGGGCGCCTCGAGGGTGCGCCCGGGGACACCCCACCATGCCGCCTGCTCTTAAGATCATGTTGTACATTTTGTTATCTTTCAGTGGTTTGGGTTGCTTCAGTTGTGCATTTCATAATTTGGTGGTGGTGGTGAGAAAATTTTGAAGGTGGAAGGGTGGTGACCTGGATCTGAATACCAAGTGTTAGGATATCACAAGTAGGCAGTGCAATTCACTCAACACGTGGAGGTTTGGATCAAACATCAAAGTACAGGCAAGGTACAAGCCACAAGTGTGCTAAAATGAAAGAAGCAGGGAAGATGAAGGGTTGAGAATTTGTCGTGATCCCTCTGGATTCCCTTGCTCATAGCCGTGTCGAGCAGGGCCTTGAATTCCTGAGTGTCGAGCAGGGCCAAACTTCGCATAAAACGACACAAATTGAGAGGAAATTCAAGCGTTTTCATTGATATTTGTACAAACTCAAAACATAATTTAAAAACTAAACTAAAAAAACTACTACATGCCGAGGAGCCGCCGCCGTCGTTCTGCATGTCGCCGCCGTCCCTGCTGCAACCCTGTCCTAGGTCGCCTTGCCGGACGGGGTTGGACGGCCCGGGCGCCTCCTCGTCGCTGTCATCGAGGATGATGATGCCGCCCTCGTCGCGGCCGTGGTGTCGAGCGGCGACGTCCTCAAGGGTGCGGTGCTGGCGCTCCATCTCCTCCCGGACGTAGTCGTCCCGCGCCTATTTAAGGGCGGTCTCGTCGGTGGCAGCCATGTCGAGGTTCTCTTGCTTGACGATGACTGGCGGCGTCGCCGGCTCCTCTTCGGCTTGACCAGGCGAAGATGGCCGCGGGAAGGGGGGAAGTTTGGTAGCCCCGGCCCTCGTTTATGACGAGGGCGCCGCTACGCCGACGCTCCGGTGGCATATCTTGGGGCTCGGCCTGCACGGCTACGAGCGGCGTCCGTGCGCCGGAGGAGTGGGAGTCGGAGGACAAAGACGACGTGCCCACCATGTGCTTCGGTTGCCATGAGGCACCGCTCTGGCATGAAGGACGGCGCCGGGTACTTCATCCACGGCGAGTTGTTGCCCTCGATGTGCGTGAGGACGGCCTTGGGGGTGTGCCCGGGGACGCCCCACCATTGCCGCCGGCCCTCAGAGTTGTGGCATCCGCGGGATGCCAGGGCGCCATTCGTGGAGCGAAGTTGGTCTTCGTGGCGGCGCTCGAAGTACACCGTCCACACATTGTGGATGTCGGGGGCATACCTTGTCTGCGACCGCGCGTCCTCGGGCAGCAAAGACCGGATCCGCACGATCTCGTCACGCCGTTCAGCACCAGAGGGCGGCGGCGGCACCGGGACTCCACCGCCGCTGAGCCTCCATGCGCCCGGCACCTACATGTCGGGTGGCGCCGGGTAGTCCGCCTCGTAGAGGAGGCGAGCCTCCGCTTCGTGCAGGTGGTGGCAGTCGAAGCCATTGGCTGCCGCTCCATCGCCTGGGAAGTGCTTGACCATGCTTGCGGCTTGGGACGGGGTGAGAGAGAGGGGTCGGTGGCGAAGTAGAGAGGGGCGTCGGCGGTGAGAGAGAGGCTGTGAGTGTGCGGCCAGCGGCGAGGGAGGGTGGCTTTTATAGCGGCGAGTGGGCGGCAGCAGTGTGGATGCGTTGCAGGAGAGGGCGGGACGTGCGGCGGTGGCGCGCCTTCACTGCGCAGCCCATGAATCAATGGAAGGCTGACCGGCGGCAGCCTTCGAATTTATTCCCGCGGTAAACCGAGGCGATGAGGACGTCGAAGATTCCCGGCGTCGCCCAGTCGCTGACTCGGCAGGTCCACCAGGTTTTCGCGCCAAAAACATTTCCCCCGGTCCACTTGGGCGCCCCCAGCGCGCCGGGTTCGGCCTGGGTTTGCCGGCGCCAATTTCGGCCCTAATCAGCGAAAATTGGGCTTCTGGGGGCGCGACAAGGCCAATATTTTTGAGTCGGCGATAAAAAAGGGGCCTGGGGGGCTTTTGGGGGGGGGGGGGGGGGGAGTGGAGATGCTCTTAAGATCATGTTGTACATTTTGTTATCTTTCAGTGGTTTGGGTTGCTTTAGTTGTGCATTTGATAATTTGGTGGTGGTGGTGAGAAAATTTTGAAGGTGGAAGGGTGGTGACTTGGATCTGAATACCAAGTGTTAGGAGCTCACAAGTAGGCAGTGCAATTCACTCAGCACGTGGAGTTTTGGATCAAACATCAAGGTACAAGCAAGGTACAAGCCACAAGTGTGCTAAAATGAAAGCAGGGGAGAGGAAGAAGGGTTGAGAATTTGCCGTGGTCCCTCTGGATTCCCTTCCTCGTGGTTCCTGAGTGTCGAGGAGGCCCAACCCATGATAGCTAGCCCATGTTGGCGCCGCCTCCTCGTAGCGCCGCTCTTCTTCTTCCTCTTGGTTGCCTCACACAACTCTCTCTTGTTCCTTTGTTTCTTTCAAGAACACAATGACACACACCAGGGCAGAAAACACACACGCACACACACATTCACCAGGGAGAAAACTAGCTTTGCCTTTGCTCCCGGTGACAACACATATGCTACATGGTTTCCTTCAGCCCTCACGGCCTCCTTTTCATTAACTCAATGCCATACTTATATACACTGCAGGTTTGCCTCACGCACACCCTAACTAGCCGGCACTCTCGCCACTAACCCACTAATCCATCTACTACGCCACTAACGCAACAAACTCCACACACTACATCTCCGGGAATCTCTCCAAGGTCAACAAGACGCAGCTGTGTAGTTAACGACCCATGCATGCAACTAACAAACTAGCTAACTCACCGTGTCTCTGATCTCCAATTGATCCGTCCAGCAAGTCTGCTCCCACACGTGTCTCGCCGCTTCACACGACGCTGCCGTATCGCACTGCACCACAGCATCACGGCTGTTAGACTTCGTATTGTAGCCTACTGTGTAAACCATGCCTTATTGGTATTGGACTTGTATGTCATTGATATATATATATGATAGGCCACCCATTTAAGGGTTGAATCAGTTCCCCCAAAACCTACGTTTTACATGGTATCGAGTCTAACCTAGGTCCTCCATCCCACCCGCCGTCGCCGCCGCCGTCGCGCCAAAAACCCTAAAACCTAGGGCCGCCGCCGCCACCGACGCCATGACCGCTTCCGCTTCGGGCGCCGCCAGCTCCGGGTCCATCCCCGCGTCGCTTGCCGCCCTCCTCAACCTCCCACCTCACCCCCTGGCTCAGTCGGTGCCCAAGTTCTTCGGCACCACCGCTGTGGGCTCCATGTTCTCAGCTCCACTCCCGCCGCTGGCGCCTGCAACCTCCGCCGCCACGACGGTGATCCTACCCGCGGCCTCTTCCTCATCACTTGCCGTCCTCCCGGCGGCCTCGGGGAAGGTTCCGCCCACGGTGCCACCCGCGGCCACGCTCGCGACTCTGCCTGCGGCCCTGATCCCGCCCCTGCCCGCGGTGCCACCGCGGCATCGGTCGCGACCGTGGATCCTGTCGCGGCTCCGCCGCCAATCGTCCCTGCTGCTGGCGCAATCACGTCCACTGGGCCGTTCCACTTCGACAACTTGATCGCCATCCGCCTCACGCCAGACAACTACTTGTTCTGGCGCGCCAAGGTCCCACCGCTACTACGCAGACGGTCTCTCCTAGGGTTTGTTGATGGTTCGCTACCGTGTCCTCCGCATGTCATCCCTACCGTCCACGGCCCGACCATCAACCCGGAACACCGTATGTGGGTGCAGCAGGACCAGGCGATCCTCTCTGCCATCCAGGGTTCCCTCGGCGACGGGGTCGCTGGCCTTTATCTCTTCGCCGCCACCTCCATGGACGCCTGGACGACCTTGGAGCACGCCTTTGCCCACGTCTCTACCTCCCGCTCGATGGCCCTTCGCAGCGAGCTCGCCGACATCAAGAAGCTGGAGTCCTCCGCTACGACCTACTTCAACAAATTGAAGGTGCTGGCGGACACGCTCACCTCTATTGGTCGGCCGCTTAGCGACGAGGAGTTCGCCGACTTCGTCATCAAAGGCCTCGACGCCGACTACGACAATCTCGCCGAGGCCGTTCACAACGCCAAGCCAGCGATGCCTCCTCACGAGCTCTACTCACACCTCCTCTTCACCGAGCAATGCGTCGAGGCTCGTCGCTCCTCCGCCACCATCACCGCCCAACCGGCGGCCTTCTGGGCCTCTCGCGGCCAGCGCCCCCCTGCCCCGTCACCTAGCAAGGCAGCCCCTCCCCCTGCATCGACCCTGGGTGGGGGCCCTAACACTAGGGTGGTGTGCCAGCTATGTGGTTGTGAACGCCATGTCGCCTCCAAGTGTCACCGCCGCTTTCAGAGGAGCTTCCTTGGCATCGGCAACGACGGCAAGGGCAACGAGCACCAGTTTGCCATGGCAGGCTTTGGTCCTCCCGCTGCCGCCCCGGCTGCCCACATCGCTGCCGCCCCGTCTGCCCACATCGCCACCAAGGGCAAGGACCCGTGCGTCGAGCAGGGATACACACCATCCTACCCTATTGATCCAGCCTGGTACATGGACACCGGCGCCACGGATCACATGACGAACGAGCTCAACAAACTCTTCACCTACCACCCTACTACGGGCACGATCTGGTTCACACCGCCAATGGTGTACGTATGCCCATATCTCATATTGGCCAAGCATCTCTTTTATTATAACTAGTCATCCCTCTAGGCAGCTCCATCTTTGTAATGTTTTACGGGTTCCCTCGGTGACTCGTAATCTTTTATCTGTCCCTAAGCTTACCCTTGATAATCATGTCCTATGTGAACTTCACCCTTTTAATCTTTTTGTTAAGGATCGAGCAACCCAGGACGTTCTGCTTAGTGGCCGGTTGAGCCAAGGCTTGTACTGTTTGGAGGATCCATCCGCCCCATGCTTCTTCAGCGGTGTTCGTGTGTCGCCTTCCCAGTGGCACTCTCTCTTTGGTCACCCCGCCACACCCATCGTTCACCACATAATCCACCGTCATGAGCTGCCATTAGTGTCTAGCAATAAAGAGATGTCCGTGTGTGATGCCTGTCGGCAAGGCAAGAGTCATTAGCTACCTTTTGTTTCATCTACTATAGAAGTAAATAACCCTCTTGAAATTGTGTTTTCTGATGTGTGGGGTCCGGCAAAAACATCTGTTAGTGGTCACAACTATTATGTCAGTTTTGTTGATGCCTATAGTCGCTTCACTTGGCTTTATCTTCTTAAGCGCAAATCTGATGTGTTTGATATATTCATACAGTTTCAATTGCATGTTGAACGTCTACTCAAGCATAGAATTATCCATGTTCAGTCAGATTGGCGGGGGGGGGGGGGGGGGGGCGAATATCGCAACCTCAACACTTTCTTTAATAAGCTTGGGATCTCTCATCGTTTATCATGCCCGCATACACATCAGCAGAATGGCGCTGTTGAGCGCAAACATCGCCATATAGTTGAGACCGGCCTCACACTTCTTGCTCATGCTTCTGTACCTTTTCGTTTTTGGAGTGATGCTTTTGCTACCACGTGTTTTCTCATTAACAGATTACCTACGCGTGTACTTAATATGAAAACCCCTATTGAGCTTCTCTTAGGTGAAACTCCTGACTATACCTTTTTTAAGGTGTTCGGGTGTGCCTGCTGGCCTCATCTTTGTCCTTATAATGATCGCAAACTTGAGTTTCGCTCCAAAAAGTGTGTGTTCTTAGGGTATAGTTCTCTCCATAAAGGCTACAAGTGTCTCCATGTCCCAACCAATCGAGTCTACATATCTCGGGATGTTGTTTTTGATGAGACCGTCTTCCCCTTTTCTGCCATGCCTCAGTCATCCACCACAACACCATCTATGCATTCATTTCCTCTTATGCCTGGCCAATTTGAAGATGTTGCATATTTGCCCGTGTTGTTACCCAATCATGGTGCAGGGATTGGACGTGGAGCTCGCCTGGAACTCCTCCCTGACGGACCCGCTACGTCGCCTGTGGTGCATGTTGATCGGCCGGTGCATGCACCGCCTCCCGCCCTCGACCGCGCACCGGGCACCCCATCTCCAACCGCGCCTGGGCAGGAGCCCATGCTGGCTACTGCGACCGGGCCAGAGCCTGCGACATCCTCCTCTGAGCAGTCTCCGTCGCCGCCTCCTCGCCTGGACTACCCTCCTTCGTCGCCCTCGCCATCCGCGCGGGAGCCCCTGGTGCTTACTTCGCCTGGGTCTACAGCGTCTCACACGCCGCCGGGGCCTACATCGCCTGGCCTGCTGTTGTCTGGTCCGCCATCGCCCGGCCCGCCGTCACCCGGTCCTTCATCGCCGGAGTCTCCTGGACCGGCCTCACCTGCTCCGGACATCCCGCCGGCCCCGGTGTGTGCTCCTCCGCGGCGTCCGCACACTCGCAGCCGTAGTGGCATTGTTCGTCCCAAGGAGCGCACCAATGGCACGGTCACCTATCTTGCTGCTTGCCTGGCCCATGCTGTGGATGATCCAACCGCCGAACCACGCAGTTATCAAGCCGCTATGAGTATTCCACACTGGAGGGCTGCTATGGAACAAGAATATCATGCTCTTATGAAGAATAAGACCTGGACACTTGTTCCCCCTCCGTCTCGCGTCAACATCATTGATTCAAAGTGGGTGTTCAAGGTGAAGAAACATGCAGATGGTTCCATTGAGCGCTACAAAGCGCGCCTCATGGCTAAGGGCTTTAAACAGCGTCAGGGACTGGACTATGAGGATACATTCAGCCCAGTTGTCTAGCCTACCACTATTCGACTTCTTCTGTCTCTAGCAGTTTCTTGCGGATGGTCTCTCCGCCAGCTTGATGTGCAGAACGCTTTTCTTCATGGATTGCTGGAAGAAGAGGTTTACATGCGGCAGCCACCTGGATTTGTGGATCACACTCAGCCTCATCATCTCTGTCATCTGACGAAGGCCATATATGGACTGAAGCAGGCTCCCCGTGCCTGGCATGCTCGCCTGGCTTCAGCTCTATGCACTCATGGGTTCATTCCTTCGACGGCTGATACTTCACTGTTCTTGTTTCAGCGACCGAGTGTGACCATGTACCTCCTTGTGTATGTGGATGATATTGTCCTCGTGAGCTCATCTCCGACGGCTGCTGATGCTCTTGTGACTGTACTTGGTCATGATTTTGCAGTTAAGGATTTGGGACATCTTCATTTCTTCCTGGGTATTGAGGTCACTCATCAGTCTCGTGGCAGTTTGGCTCTCACCCAGAAGAAGTACTCTCTTGATCTCTTGCGCCGTGCTGGTATGCTCAAGTGCAAGCCATCGCCTACGCTCATGTCCTCCACTGACACCCTTTCTGCTGCTGATGGTGCTCTTCTCTCTCCCGAGGATGCTACTGAGTACAGGAGTATTGTTGGTGGCCTGCAGTATCTGACGATCACGCGTCCTGATCTCTCCTTTGCGGTTAACAGGGTGTGCCAGTATCTTCATCCTCCTACTGATGTACACTAGTTTGCTGTGAAGCGCATACTGCGTTATGTGCGTCTCACTGTCTCCTTTGGTCTTCACCTACGCCCCAGTTCCTCAGGAGTTCTTTCTGCATTCTCTGATGCTGATTGGGCTGGGTGTCCAGATGACAGGCGATCCACGGGGGGACATGCTGTGTTCTTTGGTCCTAATCTGATCGCCTGGAGTGCACGCAAGCAAGCCACTGTTTCCCGCAGCAGCACAGAAGCTGAGTACAAGTCGGTTGCCAATGTGACTGCCGAACTTATATGGATTGAGTCCCTACTACGAGAGCTAGGAGTTGCTCAGCCACATCCTTCGATCCTTTGGTGTGACAACATCGGTGCTACGTTTCTGTCATCAAACCCGGTGTTCCATGCACGGACTAAACACAATGAGATTGACTATCATTTTGTGTGGGAACGTGTTGCAGAGAAGCTACTACAAGTCAGGTTTATCTCTTCAAAAGATCAAATTGCAGACATCTTCACCAAGCCTCTACCTTCTCCCATGTTTGAGGTTTGTAAGCGCAATCTCAACCTAGATACTTCAGGAGTGAATTGAGATTGAGGGAGGGTGTTAGACTTCGTATTGTAGCCCTACTGTGTAAACCATGCCTTATTGGTATTGGACTTGTATGTCATCAATATATATATGTGATAGGCCACCCCTTTGAGGGTTGAGCCAGTTCCTCAAAACCTACGTTTTACAACGCCTACACACCGCATCGCACGGTCGCCGGGCATCTTACTTCCTTGGGCGCTACAGCTGAAACTTCGCCGGAGTACAACTAGCTAAGTTACATGCAGAACGAAAATAACACATGCAGTTACATGAATCTAGATTAAACCTAACAGCCCATAGCCCAGTCAGGAGGAGGGTTGTTGATAACATTAACAGCTACGATCAAGCTCTGTATGACTCGCAGCAACGACGCACAGACCGATCAGCTCCTCGTCTCTATCGAGTCCACTGCTGCCCGGCGTTCCACCCAGTCGGACCTGGCTGTGGCCAAGCGCTCACCCGTCCACTCCTACTCGCTGTGACCATGACCGGACCTGGATGGGGTTCAGCGCACACTCCTGCGGGAGCGCGGTCACCGTACTCCAGCAGGATGCCTGCCCTGCCGCATGGGACTGCAGGTGCTCTGGGCCAGCGCATGAGTTCCCGTCGCATGCGCTCATCGTCCAACTTCGGTGGCTAGCTCAGAGGTGCTCACCAAGAGCTGGATATTGGTGGTGAGCGATGAAGGCAGCGTGGAGCAACAAAGATGACGTACTAAAGGGAGGAAGGATACGCGAAGGAAGTCAAGGGAAGGCAGCAAGGGTCAGCACTGGCTCGGCCCTGCAGGGTGGAGACCGGAGGGGAGTGCCGGGCACAGGATCACCCGCGTGCGTGCATTCGCTCCTGCAACAGAGCACGAGAATCATAGAGATAGATACGTGGAGCAGGCCTGCCAGGGGGCGTTTCGTAGATTCAGGAGCACGGTGGCGCGAGGAACCGCGAGGTGGAGGTCGAGAGAGATAGGTTGTGCAGCGGCGGTCTCATGCGCACGAGGTGTTTCACGAAAAGTTTGCGGCTCGGGAGGAACTCACGCTCGACATCATGCCACCGCCGCCAACAGCAAAGAGGAGGCGCGAGTGTCTCCTTTTCTGCTTGGAATTAGCAGTACCAGATGAAGCTCAGTTGCGCAACAAGCGTGTAGCAGCTCGGTCGCCGCTGACCACGCCCCGCAAGCGCGCCCTTGGTGCTCTAGAGCTGGTCGACGTGAGGGACGTACGGCACGGGATCAGGCATGGCAGGAGCGTGCTGTTCAGGAGGAGCCCTTGTAGTCGAGCCGCGTTGACCAGATGCGGCCGGCGAGCGCCTCCGCTGCTCGACATTGCCGTGGCACAAAAGTGCTCGGGATGGATCTGGGTTCCCACGAGTACCTTCCTGCTCGTAAACCACCTGCCCCTCCTCCTCCTTCCCGTCGCCACATGGCGTGCGCCAACCGCCTGCTGTACACCTTATGGCCTCCATCGTCTGCCGGCGATTCGAGACAGGTCTTTTATGCGATCAACTCCCTGTAATCCACTCGTCAGCGTGCATCAATGAAAGCTAAGCATCATTCTGTTCAGTTTTTAGGGCACTCGCCCATAAACGCCGGATCATACTGGCTAGATATTTTATGCCTTCCAACGCAATCCATCAGACGTCCGCGGACTAGTCCGTACGTCGGAACTGCCAAACCGTAAACAAAACTACGGATGTTTGGGGGAGTCCGGACAACCACCATGTCAGATTCTGACACATGCGACCCACACAACCCCCCGTCCCAAAGCCCCTTTTCCCCAGTCCGCCCTCTTCCCCCCTAGCTCCCTATCCGCACCCACCAATACCGCCGCCACCTCTGCACAACCCCGGCCGCCGCATAGTTAATGCTGGAACACCATCACTCCGCCTAGGTGCCTTGTACTTCGCCCCTGTGCGACCGCACCGTTCCGAGGCCGTCAATGCTAGACACCACGCCCCACAAGTTTAACAAGAAATAAGCACAATGGCGGGGCACTCGACGAGGAAAGATGCATTATTATGCGACACATGGTTGGTCACAAGTGTGGTGTTCGTAGGCATGAAAAAGAACATACATGATACTTTGACAACATGAATTCTTGGTTTCATGAGTACAAGCACTACACGCCTTACAATTTGGATGTGATATATGATCGCAATGTGAGGCCGGTACTCCATCAATGGTACACCATTTCAAACGTCGTCATGAAGTTTTGAAATGCGATTGCACAAGTGGAGACAAGGTTGCCACCGAGCGCCTCAATCATGGAGATCGTAAGTTTTGCTTCTTGCCGCTCTAGGTGTTAGTCAATTCATTGATTCACTCGCAACTTTATGATCACATCATTGTATAACCCGGACACGCTGCCATGATGTACTATAGGGTGGAGGGCAAGCCCTTCACATTGATTCATTGTTGGATGGAACCGGGCAGCCCAACAGGGAGAACATGCGCTCAAGAAGAAGCTCAAACTCAAGGAGAGAAAGCATGAGATGAAGGCCACTTTCCAAGAGTACATTTGAATATGGGATCGATAAATTTTAAAAACTAGTCGAACATCCGACGTTTTGCTTAATATTTCATACAAAAGTTTTCATCCTTTTAATATAAAGGTACACATAGCCAGGATTTGATATACATACATATGGCTAAAAATATAGTTTTTGTACATGTCTAAATGATAAATATGCCGCAAACATATATGGATGTCATATAATTGTATCTACACAGAAAAAGTTGCCATGCTCTTTAAATAATAAACTGCCACATATCTAGGATTTCATATAGATATCTACACGTGCAGCTAAAAACTGATTTGCAACTACCAATGTTGTTAATAATTTTGTCAATAATAGGTTGAATATCTTCGTTCCTTAATGTTTCATAATGTAGAGGCACACCTAGATGCTCAACAGGGAAAGAGTTAATTTTGCAGCAGAAAATTTGGTCAAAATATTTTGCCACCTCGTCATTAAGATTAATAGTCAGCTAATCATTCTTGTGCCAGTTAATTTTCATCCCAGAAAAATGTTTATTTCCATTTTCGGCTGTCTAGAGACCACCTTCCAAGTTCCCGGCCCTAAGAAATCTCGAAGAGTACGGAGGGAAGACTCACCTTGGGTAGCGGCCCTCTGCAAGGTCGAATCGTCGATGTCGCAGTTCACCCGTGAATGATTCGGCGAAGCACCTCCACCTGATCACCATCACCCAGACCAACCCTAGCCGGATCCGAATCCACGACGACTATGTCGACACAAGCCACCACCTCCTCCTCGGAGTAGCGCACCGCCAGCGACTCACATAGCGTATCGAACGGCTTTGGAGATGCCAATTCCGTGAGCTCAATCGGCAGTTCGCCGCCATCCTGCTCCTCGGCTTCTCCATCGGAGTTCCCTTCCGTTATTGCCCAGAAGCGACCCCCAACGAGGTCAGGCGCTCAGCCTCGCGTCGTCGGAGTCGTCCTCCCCATCCATTCAGAGGAGGGAGTCATCAGATGGTACAGTTGTAACAAATGTGGAGTATCTAGTCCCGAGCTCATATGCTCCCTAATGAACAGTAAAATTGGGAAAAATAGTAAAAAAAATCAGAAAATTGTTTGGTGTAAACATTGACAAATGTTCTTGGTGCTTGCAAATTTTCATCTGAAATAACATTCACGGAAGTCGTGGTAAACAAACAAAGTCGACACTTCAAAAATGCTATTTTCTAAAGCATTTGGAGTATTTTTTTTGCCATGACTTCCACAAATCTTATTTCGGGATGTAAATTTGCAAGCATCAAGAACATTTGTCGTAGTTTGCAACAAAAATTTCAGAATTTTTAAATTTGTGTTTATTTTTTTTCGAAATTTACTGTTCATCCTGAGCTGAAATGATCTCTACTCCTAATGGAGCAGTTGGTAGTCTCCGTTCCGGGTTTATTTTCGTCCTCACTCCCACTCTGACTTATCCACCAGAAACCGAAAAAACCTCCTCCTGAGGCCCCAACCCGCACCCATCCACGTACCAAAAAAATAGACCTACGAAGGTTAACCAACGAAAAAAGACCTACCAAGATTAACCAGCGAAAAAAAACCTAATGGAGGAGTTGGTAGTCCGGTACGGTTTATTTTCAACACTTTCCTAATGACAAAAGATCACGGATCTAACTTTCCTAGCTTAGCCAAATCAACGAATCTCTTTCATAAATGCAATTTGCTTTAGGAAACAAATGATAGATTCTTTCCTACCTTACCCAAATCAACGGATCTCTTCCATTAATGCAATTTGCTTTAGGAAACAAATAATAGATTCTTTCCTACCATAACCAAATTAGTGAATTTCTCTCATTAATGCAATTTGCTTTAGTAAATAAATAATAGATTTTCAGGAAACAAATAATGGATTTAATACGGTTTATTTTCAACACTTTCCTAATGACAAAAGATCACGGATCTAACTTTCCTAGCTTAGCCAAATCAACGAATCTCTTTCATAAATGCAATTTGCTTTAGGAAACAAATGATAGATTCTTTCCTACCTTAGCCAAATCAACGGATCTCTTCCATTAATGCAATTTGCTTTAGGAAACAAATAATAGATTCTTTCCTACCTTAACCAAATCAACGGATCTCTTCCATTATTGCAATTTGCTTTATGAAACAAATAATAGATTCTTTCCTACCTTAACCAAATCAATGAATTTCTCTCATTAATGCAATTTGCTTTAGGAAATAAATAATAGATTTTCAGGAAACAAATAATGGATTTAATACGGTTTATTTTCAACACTTTCGTAATGACAGAAGATCACGGATCTAACTTTCCTAGCTTAGCCAAATCAACGAATCTCTTTCATAAATGCAATTTGCTTTAGGAAACAAATGATAGATTCTTCTCTACCTTGGCCAAATCAACGGATCTCTTCCATTAATGCAATTTGCTTTAGGAAACAAATAATAGATTCTTTCCTACCTTAACCAAATCAGTGAATTTCTCTCATTAATGCAATTTGCTTTAGGAAATAAATAATAGATTTTGAGGAAACAAATAATGGATTTAAAGAAATTCATAGGTAAACCATCTCTACTACTTATTAAAGAAGAAAACATGTACATCGCTAAGTGTACCCAGCCTAACGTACACATAACAACATAGCTCAATTATAACCACACGATCAGAATCACTTAATTTAATCTAATCCAGAGCCAAAAACGCGCTTAGCAATTTACCTGGGCGGACGAAAACTCTGCCGTACCAAACGTTCCGCGCGCCCCGCGTCGACCCCGGTACATCGTTTCCTAATCCAAGGAAAGGAAAACACAATCAGATATCGAAAGATCCCTGAATGCAGGTGAGCGACGCGGTCAACAAGGGGAGGCGGCGGCATCTCAAGGGAACGGTGATGGCCAAGTTGTGGGCTCCGGCGGGGCTGCTGTGGATCTGGCGGATGGCAGCAGGATCGGGTCGACGACGGACGGCTCCGGCGAGAGTCGGAGGGACGACGGCGGCGGCTGAGCTCCTCCATGGCCTGCTGCGGTTCCAGGGAGAACAGAAGGAAGGGAGGGGAGGAAGGGCACGGCCAGCAGGCTCTCACCTCTCTTACCTCCATGCCGCCGTCGACACCACCCCCGAGCCTAGACCACGACCCATGCGACGGGACCCCGCTGATGCCGGCGGCGGTGCCGGGTTCCATGATCTATTCGACTTCATGTGTCGAATCATCAAGTCCGCACCAGCACTCCGTCGGGCCCCTTAGTGGGATCGGCGTCCGTATCAGCTCCTGCCTCTGCAAGTCAAAGGGTAGGCTGCTCGATCGCATCTCCAAGAGTCCCTCGCCGCCACAAAGCCTGCAGTCGCGGACGGCCGTACCTGTCGACGGGAGCGGCTGAGCAGGGGACATCCCGCCGATCCGATGGTGGAAGGGCGAGATAATGAGGAAGTCTACCTCGGGTTGAATCTGGACACCAGCGAGCTCCTTGCAGTAAACCAGGTGCTGGACTTTTGCGTTTTGTTTATCAGGTTTGCACTGTGTGAATCACGTCGGTCCGGCTCTCACCCCTCTCTGACCTCCATGCTGCAGTTGGGCGCTCCTCCGAAACAAGATTATCGCGTCCAGGTATACAGTCCGCCACAAAACTCTCCCGTGCAGTGGGCGTACAGAAGGTACCTTCCTCTCCTGATTTTGTATATGGCAGTGTAGTACTATGTGGTTAACTGAAAACGAAGAGTATGCAAATTAGTCCCTGTCAGAACAACTATAGCCGGCATCGCCGCCGTCGCTTATGGAGCTCCACACCATTCCCCAATTGTACGAGAGCATGTTCAATCGTCGCCATTCTATACTATGTGCAAATGGTCAACTCTTTTCCAAACAAGAAGATATGAGGATTAGGCATATATGCCCCATAAGGTAGCTATATTCATGTGTTGTAGTGTGGATTATGGTCACGCTCTGTCTTGGACTGCAGATAGCTAGGTTAACAAAAATGGATACTCTGCATATTTTCTGAATTTTTAGTAAGGTCTACATGAATAAGGTTAGCAGTAGTTCTGACTTGGGGCACTGGTTAATTCTTCACATGCAGGAACGTGGGGAGATGGTGGGCTCCAAGCCCATGGTGATTTTATTGTGCTTGCAGCTTGAGATGTACTTGGTCCAAATGAAAATCATCATTTTGAAGGGTTAGTAGATGATGCTCAATGCCATAAACCTGCACCGATCGTCACTCATGTCATCTCATAGAAGTCTATTGAATTTTAATTAACTTTTGTTGTATGCTATCCATGATGTAAGTGGAGATAGGAAGTTCCAAAAAAATCCTGCACAATGGGGATGTGCACCAATGATTTGACAGGATAAGATGTTTGTGAAGTATGAAAAATTATGACCTAAGCAAAACTTTTAGTTACATATATTCATAGATACTTTGAATTTTAGAAACATGTATTGCACGTATATAGTTAGATCTTAATTTTGTTTATTATTCAAAATGCTTGTACCCACTAGATTTCATTTTTTTACCTTGAAGGAGTATTATATTACTATTATTTGGAATCCACCTTGATCCTCCACTTCTATTTTTCCTAGGCAACTTCGCATGGAATTAGGATCACTTAATAAGGTTCTGGTTTCTTTTTCAAATTCACTTGCTTTATGCATGAACCTATTATATATTTGTTGGTGTTGATTTGAAGTAAGAGCAAATGTAATATTGTTCTCATCAATTTCTTTCATAGCATGTGTAATGCGTTATAACATCAGTTTCATTGGATTGGAAAAGGTGATAAACATGCAACCATTCTTACTCGATGATATGAATACTTCAGGAGCAATGGTGGCATTTGTTTGCACATTAGTATTCCATTATGTAGTAAAGGATATGGTCTGGTAGTCATTCTTTATCTCTACTCCTAATGGAGCAGTTGGTAGTCTCCGTTCCGGGTTTATTTTCGTCCCACCATTTTCGTCCGGGTTTTTTTCGTCCTCACTCCCACCTCTGACTTATCCACCAGAAACCGAAAAAACCTCCTCCTGAGGCCCCAACCCGCACCCATCCACGTACCAAAAAAATAGACCTACGAAGGTTAACCAACGAAAAAAGACCTACCAAGATTAACCAGCGAAAAAACCTAATGGAGGAGTTGGTAGTCTGGTACGGTTTATTTTCAACACTTTCCTAATGACAAAAGATCACGGATCTAACTTTCCTAGCTTAGCCAAATCAACGAATCTCTTTCATAAATGCAATTTGCTTTAGGAAACAAATAATAGATTCTTTCCTACCTTAGCCAAATCAACGGATCTCTTCCATTAATGCAATTTGCTTTAGGAAACAAATAATAGATTCTTTCCTACCATAACCAAATTAGTGAATTTCTCTCATTAATGCAATTTGCTTTAGGAAATAAATAATAGATTTTCAGGAAACAAATAATGGATTTAATACGGTTTATTTTCAACACTTTCCTAATGACAAAAGATCACGGATCTAACTATCCTAGCTTAGCCAAATCAACGAATCTCTTTCATAAATGCAATTTGCTTTAGGAAACAAATGATAGATTCTTTCCTACCTTAGCCAAATCAACGGATCTCTTCCACAAATGCAATTTTCTTGAGGAAACAAATAATAGATTCTTTCCTACCTTACCCTAATGGAGCAGTTGGTAGTCTCCGTTCCGGGTTTATTTTCGTCCCACCATTTTCGTCCGGTTTTTTTTCGTCCTCACTCCCACCTCTGACTTATCCACCAGAAACCGAAAAAACCTCCTCCTGAGGCCCCAACCCGCACCCATCCACGTAACAAAAAAAAAAGACCTACGAAGGTTAACCAACGAAAAAAGACCTACCAAGATTAACCAGCGAAAAAAAACCTAATGGAGGAGTTGGTAGTCCGGTACGGTTTATTTTCAACACTTTCCTAATGACAAAAGATCACGGATCTAACTTTCCTAGCTTAGCCAAATCAACGAATCTCTTTCATAAATGCAATTTGCTTTAGGAAACAAATAATAGATTCTTTCCTACCTTAGTCAAATCAACGGATCTCTTCCATTAATGCAATTTGCCTTAAGAAACAAATAATAGATTCTTTCCTACCTTAACCAAATCAGTGAATTTCTCTCATTAATGCAATTTGCTTTAGGAAATAAATAATAGATTTTCAGGAAACAAATAATGGATTTAATACGGTTTATTTTCAACACTTTCCTAATGACAAAAGATCACGGATCTAACTTTCCTAGCTTAGCCAAATCAACGAATCTCTTTCATAAATGCAATTTGCTTTAGGAAACAAATGATAGATTCTTTCCTACCTTAGCCAAATCAACGGATCTCTTCCACAAATGCAATTAGCTTTAGGAAATAAATAATAGATTCTTTCCTACCTTACCCTAATGGAGCAGTTGGTAGTCTCCGTTCCGGGTTTATTTTCGTCCCACCATTTTCGTCCGGTTTTTTTTCGTCCTCACTCCCACCTCTGACTCATCCACCAGAAATCGAAAAAACCTCCTCCTGAGGCCCCAAGCCGCACCCATCCACGTACCAAAAAAATAGACCTACGAAGGTTAACCAACGAAAAAAGACCTACCAAGATTAACCAGCGAAAAAAAACCTAATGGAGGAGTTGGTAGTCCGGTACGGTTTATTTTCAACACTTTCCTAATGACAAAAGATCACGGATCTAACTTTCCTAGCTTAGCCAAATCAACGAATCTCTTTCATAAATGCAATTTGCTTTAGGAAACAAATAATAGATTCTTTCCTACCTTAGCCAAATCAACGGATCTCTTCCATTAATGCAATTTGCTTTAGGAAACAAATAATAGATTCTTTCCTACCTTAACCAAATCAGTGAATTTCTCTCATTAATGCAATTTGCTTTAGGAAATAAATAATAGATTTTCAGGAAACAAATAATGGATTTAATACCGTTTATTTTCAACACTTTCCTAATGACAAAAGATCACGGATCTAACTTTCCTAGCTTAGCCAAATCAACGAATCTCTTTCATAAATGCAATTTGCTTTAGGAAACAAATGATAGATTCTTTCCTACCTTAGCCAAATCAACGGATCTCTTCCACAAATGCAATTAGCTTTAGGAAATAAATAATAGATTCTTTCCTACCTTACCCTAATGGAGCAGTTGGTAGTCTCCATTCCGGGTTTATTTTCGTCCCACCATTTTCGTCCGGTTTTTTTTCGTCCTCACTCCCACCTCTGACTTATCCACCAGAAACCGAAAAAACCTCCTCCTGAGGCCCCAACCCGCACCCATCCACGTACCAAAAAAATAGACCTACGAAGGTTAACCAACGAAAAAAGACCTACCAAGATTAACCAGCGAAAAAAAACCTAATGGAGGAGTTGGTAGTCCGGTACGGTTTATTTTCAACACTTTCCTAATGACAAAAGATCACGGATCTAACTTTCCTAGCTTAGCCAAATCAACGAATCTCTTTCATAAATGCAATTTGCTTTAGGAAACAAATAATAGATTCTTTCCTACCTTAGCCAAATCAACGGATCTCTTCCATTAATAGAATTTGCTTTAGGAAACAAATAATAGATTCTTTCCTACCTTAACCAAATCAGTGAATTTCTCTCATTAATGCAATTTGCTTTAGGAAATAAATAATAGATTTTCAGGAAACAAATAATGGATTTAATACGGTTTATTTTCAACACTTTCCTAATGACAAAAGATCACGGATCTAACTTTCCTAGCTTAGCCAAATCAACGAATCTCTTTCATAAATGCAATTTGCTTTAGGAAACAAATGATAGATTCTTTCCTACCTTAGCCAAATCAACGGATCTCTTCCACAAATGCAATTTGCTTTAGGAAACAAATAATAGATTCTTTCCTACCTTAACCAAATCAACGGATCTCTTCCATTAATGCAATTTGCTTTAGGAAACAAATAATAGACTCTTTCCTACCTTAACCAAATCAATGAATTTCTCTCATTAATGCAATTTGCTTTAGGAAATAAATAATAGGTTTTCAGGAAACAAATAATGGATTTAATACGGTTTATTTTCAACACTTTCGTAATGACAAAAGATCACGGATCTAACTTTCCTAGCTTAGCCAAATCAACGAATCTCTTTCATAAATGCAATTTGCTTTAGGAAACAAATGATAGATTCTTTCCTACCTTTGCCAAATCAACGGATCTCTTCCATTAATGCAATTTGCTTTAGGAAACAAATAATAGATTCTTTCCTACCTTAACCAAGTCAGTGAATTTCTCTCATTAATGCAATTTGCTTTAGGAAATAAATAATAGATTTTGAGGAAACAAATAATGGATTTAAAGAAATTCATAGGTAAACCATCTCTAATACTTATTAAAGAAGAAACCATGTACATCGCTAAGTGTACCCAGCCTAACGTACACATAACAACATAGCTCAATTATAACCACACGATCAGAATCACTTAATTTAATCTAATCCAGAGCCAAAAACGCGCTTAGCAATTTACCTGGGCGGACGAAAACTCTGCCGTACCAAACGTTCCGCGTGCCCCGCGTTGACCCCGGTACATCGTTTCCTAATCCAAGGAAAGGAAAACACAATCCGATATCGAAAGATCCCTAAATGCAGGTGAGCGACGCGGTCAACACGGGGAGGCGGCGGCATCTCGAGGGAACGGTGATGGCCAAGTTGTGGGCTCCGGCGGGGCTGCTGTGGATCTGGCGGATGGCAGCAGGATCGGGTCGACGACGGACGGCTCCGGCAAGAGTCGGAGGGACGACGGCGGCGGCTGAGCTCCTCCATGGCCTGCTGCGGTTCCAGGGAGAACAGAAGGAAGGGAGGGGAGGAAGGGCACGGCCAGCAGGCTCTCACCTCTCTTACCTCCATGCCGCCGTCGACACGACCCCTGAGCCTAGACCACGACCCATGCGATGGGACCCCGCTGATGCCGGCGGCGGTGCCGGGTTCCATGATCTATTCGACTTCATGTGTCGAATCATCAAGTCCGCACCAGCACTCCGCCGGGCCCCTCAGTGGGATCGGCGTCCGTATCAGCTCCTGCCTCTGCAAGTCAAGGGGTAGGCTGCTCGATCGCATCTCCAAGACTCCCTCGCCGCCACAACGCCTGCAGTCGCGGACGGCCGTACCTGTCGACGGGAGCGGCTGAGCAGGGGACATCCCGCTGATCCGATGGCGGAAGGGCGAGATAATGGGCAAGTCTACCTCGGGTTGAATCTGGACACCAGCGAGCTCCTTGCAGTAAACCAGGTGCTGGACTTTTGCGTTTTGTTTATCAGGTTTGCACTGTGTGAATCACGCCGGTCCGGCTCTCACCCCTCTCTGACCTCCATGCCGCAGTTGGGCGCTCCTCCGAAACAAGATTATCGCGTCCAGGTATACAGTCCGCCACAAAACTCTCCCGTGCAGTGGGCGTACAGAAGGTACCTTCCTCTCCTGATTTTGTATATGGCAGTGTAGTACTATGTGGTTAACTGAAAACGAAGAGTAAGCAAATTAGTTCCTGTCAGAACAACTCTAGCCGGCATCGCCGCCGTCGCTTATGGAGCTCCACACCATTCCCCAATTGTACGAGAGCATGTTCAATCTTCGCCATTCTATACTATGTGCAAATGGTCAACTCTTCTCCAAACAAGAAGATATGAGGATTAGGCATATATGCCCCATAAGGTAGCTATATTCATGTGTTGTAGTGTGGATTATGGTCACGCTCTGTCTTGGACTGCAGATAGCTAGGTTAACAAAAATGGATACTCTGCATATTTTCTGAATTTTTAGTAAGGTCTACATGAATAAGGTTAGCAGTAGTTCTGACTTGGGGCACTGGTTAATTCTTCACATGCAGGAACGTGGGGAGATGGTGGGCTCCAAGCCCATGGTGATTTTATTGTGCTTGCAGCTTGAGATGTACTTGGTCCAAATGAAAATCATCATTTTGAAGGGTTAGTAGATGATGCTCAATGCCATAAACCTGCACCGATCGTCACTCATGTCATCTCATAGAAGTCTATTGAATTTTAATTAACTTTTGCTGTATGCTATCCATGATGTAAGTGGAGATAGGAAGTTCCAAAAAAATCCTGCACAATGGGGATGTGCACCAATGATTTGACAGGATAAGATGTTTGTGAAGTATGAAAAATTATGACCTAAGCAAAACTTTTATTTACATATATTCATACATACTTTGAATTTTAGAAACATGTATTGCACGTATATAGTTAGATCTTAATTTTGTTTATTATTCAAAATGCTTGTACCCACTAGATTTCTTTTTTTACCTTGAAGGAGTATTATATTACTATTATTTGGAATCCACCTTGATCCTCCACTTCTATTTTTCCTAGGCAACTTCGCATGGAATTAGGATCACTTAATAAGGTTCTGGTTTCTTTTTCAAATTCACTTGCTTTATGCATGAACCTATTATAGATTTGTTGGTGTTGATTTGCAGTAAGAGCAAATGTAATATTGTTCTCATCAATTTCTTTCATAGCATGTGTAATGCGTTATAACATCAGTTTCATTGGATTGGAAAAGGTGATAAACATGCAACCATTCTTACTGGATGATATGAATACTTCAGGAGCAATGGTGGCATTTGTTTGCACATCAGTATTCCATTATGTAGTAAAGGATATGGTCTGGTAGTCATTCTTTATTGTTATAGTTATTGTCAAATGGTGGAATATTGCTGCCTAGCAGCTCTGGTTCATGTGTGTGTGAAAAACAATGTAAAATCATTTTTGTTGTTGTAGAATCTCATGAGTCGTATGAAAAAGAAGGCTAGGATATTTATATTTTTTAATTGTTCAGCTGCTTGTGTTACAGATCTGGGCATACCTTTTGTTTGAGATAAATTTGGGCATAAATTGTCACAAATAAATGGGTGGCGTTGGGTCAAGGTTTAGGAACCCAGGGGCATCATGCTTCTTTTGAGCCACATGGGGAGAATTACATCCATGTATTAGAAAAACTAGGTGCCCGCTTAAACAGAAAAAATACAACTCTTGCTGACCGGGAGCTTCATGGTAGTGGCTAGAATTTAATCAGAGATCCATGTACAGGTTGATTGTTATGAAACCATGCGATGGAATCTTGATGTTGACAATGTCCAGAAATCTGATTCGTCAGAGACAAAATCCAACCTTAATTCCCCCATTCAGATCATGAAATATTGGGGTTAACAGTTTGCGATGTAAGATGGGTTGAGATCTGCTATACGTTAACTTTCTTTTGTTCAAATGTTTTCTTTTGTTTTGAAACCTTAATGTTTTCTGTTGTGGGGTGACAATGTCTGGGTTTATGCTAACAAGCAAGAAAAAAGTTACATGCAATGAGTTCCCAATCTTGAAATATTGAAATATTGAAGTATATCTTGGAACGACGAAGTTCCCAATCTTCATGGTAGATGATGGGACACTGGATGCTGAAGTTGCTTATTGTCTCGCGTAGAACAATAGCATGTCCTTATTTTTTGCTATGTTTTGCCCATGTTGATTACGATGGCATTGTTTTGAACAATCTATCTGTGTTGATAAAAAAAGGAGATGATTTGGTATGCCCTCCTTGCAGAGGATCGAGCCTGGTCGGTTCGTTCTTGGTTGGGTGTTGTTGAGACGATCCAAGCCACCAGCAATTCGAGCTTGTCTTCATGGTGTGTAATTATATTTAGGTAGACAAAATCCCCTGATGATAGCCCAAAAAGAAGATTCGGCGTGACATGGAGATAAAGTGTTGCGTGCGGCAGGAAAGAGACAAACATATTCAGAAATCCAAACCACCAGGATGACAGTTGCGAGATGGCGATTGGATGGTGCTGACACATCTTGCTAGCGAGGAGGCTGTTTGCCGAAATTGGACTTTGGATTGTTATAAAATTTCAGTTTAGACCAATTCTTGTTAAACATAACATGTTATTGTGACAACTATTATGAAAAAAATTGATTTAGATAATCAAAATGATGAAGAAATTCCTAAACTTACGTGCGCTGCACGTGCACCCTTTCCAATTTGAAGGGCTGCTTATCGGTTTTAAATCTTGAAGTTTGCACGGTCACTAATATGACCATGCTATTTTAGAGTGATAACCTTCATTTCAGGCAGTAATGAAACTTGAAATGCCAGTTGACTAACAGTAATAAACACCAAGAATACTCGTTGATGTTAATGGGAATTATGATTAGCGATGATTCATTTTATGCTCTGGTGGAACGGGTCAAGCCGGTTTGCGCGGTGAGTATTGTCCGTTACTTATTTTCATACTAACTACATATATTGTTTGTGCAGGATGGATATGAGTTGAGAAAGCAGTTTTTATTATACTTGCTAAAACATCGTGGGAATGAAGCTAAAGACAACTTTCCGTATATTGTGAAAGAATTTCTTAAGCGTATAACCTAGATATTAATAATTTTATAATAGATGTTTAGTTGGAACTCCATTAAGTTTGTTACATGGACATGCCGTTAATTTTTCTTTTTGGCAATTTACATTGCAAAAATGTACTTTAATTATTAAATAATTGTGTCTGTGTTATATTGTCCGTACGTGTGAAATTTAACATGCATTATCTTTATATAACTCTTGCAAACTATTTCAAGAGCCCGTGGCAACGCACGGGCATTGTACTAGTCTCAGGAGTAGAGGGGATTTTCGTGGTTGTAATCCTATTTTTATGGTTATATAGGATTGGATATGATATTTTCACGTATATGTCTGGAAATATAGAAGCAATGGAAAGATATGATTGTGGTCCCACCTTGGTTCTCCGAAGTCTAGCATGATAGGAGGAAACTAATTTCCGATATGGAAATTTGAAACACAAGGAAATTGTACTTGTGTGCCAAAGAACAACAATTTTTTGCTACAATCTCATTTAGCTCCGCACTATTACTATCGTCTAGTTGATTACAATACGTTGATGCACTGGTAATTAGGCCGGACACAAAACACTGCAATAAATAAATAAATAAGATTTGGCGATTTTAGCAAGTAAGAAAAGGTGTAAACAATGTAATGTAAGCATGCGAGCATTAATTGTCATTGTGTGTGATTTGCGGTCAAGCTAAATTAGGCCACCTGGGTACAGTTGGTAGGAGAAAATGGTTACTAGCAAGTAGCTAGTGCATGTTATATTGCACTCTTGAATAAATTTTTTTGCGGGGACACTCTTGAATACTTTAAGAGAGTAATGATTCAGAATATGGCAGATTTGCCGAGCTCTGAATATATATTCAGTATAATATGCATCCGTTGCAAGGGTAAGTTTTGACAGAAACAGATTCGAGGGGAGAAGTTTAGCAATTTGTTTTTTTATATCCAAGAGGAGAAGAGCACACACACTACATGATAGCGGGTGTGGGACTGGGAGTTATCGGGAGACAGAAACACAATGGCAGAATAAGATCCAATTGCATTCAAACACCGTATACGGGTTGTAAAGCTCGGCCATGAGGTGCTGGGCACGAACCGGGCTGCCCATCGCAATCTAACAGCTGGCAGGACATACAAACTTCCTCTACTCGTTCAATCCTATCCACACCGGTGACACGTGACGATGAAGCAAAGCTGGCTCAGGTCTACTTTTGAGTTTTGATTTGCTGGTGTCCGGTACCCTCGGCGGAAGAAAAACACCCACGTCCCGCTAGCGAGCTTTGGTACCAGCAAGGATCCGATTGATCAATTCCTAGAGAAATCATACGAGGCCTACAAAAATTCCAAAGCACCCTTGGTTGATTCTGAGGAGCAGCACTACTAGTTCGCCTATCCTAAAAGACTAAAATCTTTTTCCTATCCTATTTTTCCTACTCCCTCCATTCCATAACGTAATGCCTATAATTTTTGTGAAAGTCAAACTTTGCCAACTTTGATCAAGTGTATAGAAAAAATTGTCTACATCTACAATATCAAACATGTGCATTCTGAAAATATAACTCATGATGTATTCAGTGATGTGCATTTGGTATTCTAGATGTACCTATTTTTCGTTATAAATATGGTCAAAGTTTGTAATGTTTGACTTTTGCAAAAATCTATAGGCACTACATTATGGAACGGAGGGAGTACTGTTTTGAAGGAAATAACTGTTGCCTAGCTAGCTGATCCCCTATTACTTAATTCCTAATAATTGATGTTTGGTTCACACAATTCATCGAACAATTACTTCCTCCGTTTCTAAATGTAAGTCTTTTTAGAGATTTCAATAAGAGAACGGCATTTTGGAGCTCAACCTCCGTGGAGGCCGAATTTTTCTTTAAGAAGAATCACAATCCATACTTTTGGAATGTGTATGTGTGTAAAATCACAATCTGTTAAAAAAACTCTGAAAACAATTGTACAAGTATACAAGAATGTGATGTGTATGTGTGTAAAGTTTTGGAATGAAATACCTTGACATGTGATCTGTGCAAAAGAAAACAAATTCATGGACTTTGGGGATGAATAGTACCATGTGTTGAAAAGCCACAAATTTGTCTTTTTGCACAACCCATATTTCAACGTATTTCGTCCCGAAAATTTACACACATATATATTAATTATGCCTCCATGTATGTCTGTATTTTTTGTTAGAATTTTTTGAAATGTAAAATTTGATTTTTTTTGGAAATTTTGAATTTCCAAAAACCGGCCTTCATGGGGGCCGAACTCCAAAAGCAGTTTTCATTTCAATAAGAACTATATATATATATATATATATATATATATATATATATATTCGAGGGGATTGACTATTCGTCACCCTGGGTGAGGAATAGTTATTCTTCAACCCCCTCTATTTTACCATCAATGCATCGTAATTTTACGTTTCGTAAGTTTTGTCTTATTTCTGACGTAAAAAGAGACCATAAGAAAAATATATAATCGTCGTAAAAAATATTTTATGTTATGTAAAATTACAAACGTAAAAACATAGTGTAAAATACACATAAACTGTAAATTTTCTTGTCTTATGCCCTATATTTTTATTTTTTATGTCAAATTGTACATAGTGAATTAATAAGAATGTAACTATTTGAATTTCAAACGTAATTTAATTATGAAATGATTGTAAGATTACCTCGGGTGAAGAATAATTTATTCTACACCCTGGGTGATGAATAGTAACACTATATATTCAAGTGTATATTCATTATTTTGTTTCATATGTAGTCTATATTAGAATATCTAAAAAGAGTTATATTAAGGAAGGGAGGGAGTACCCTGCAAATACGATTAGAATATTCACACGACTTTGATTCACTTGTTCGTGATGGCCTTGCCCCTCGACCTTGGTCTCGTGGAAATCGAGCTCGCCGGCTCTGGTTTTTTGGCTGTGCATCGCACGAGCACGTACTCTTTTTTTTTCTTCGAACCGGGCTGAACCCTTTTCCATTGCAAATGAACGGAAATACATCAGTTTCAGAAATATTTAGGGAGGAAAAAGAGGTAAAGCGAGCTCGAGCACTGCTAGGAAACCCACAAGCACGCACATATAACACATCACACGAAAGAATTATCCAATAGAACATGCGCATCGCATCATAGAAGGATTCAACAACCTAAACTTCCCATGAGTATTGAACAAGAGCCATCGCTGTTCTTTTGGCCAGGCACAAGCAACACATTACAAAACATTAAAACTGAGAGACCTACGAGGCTCCACAGCGCTTTGGCGTTGCTAGCCGTAGGATCGCGATCACGTTACGTTTGTTTGGGCTGCTGCTCCGCAGAACCATCTACGCCATCTGTGGTTAATTGGGCCTCGATTGTTTATTGGGCCTGTAAACTGGTTTTAGCGAACGAAGCTAAAACATAGCTGCGGTGTGTAGCCTCAAAAACGTAGATGCGTGTGTCCGCATAGGAGCGCCACCCAGCTATTCTTGTATTCATAAATGAGATCAAACTTCGATCTAGCTCTTTCTTTTGTAATTTTATTTTTGAAGGTCGAGCAAGTAATTCAGAAGCTCATAGTTTAGCTAGATACACTTTAAGGTTAACACCTGGGCGTCATGTGTGGTTTGGCCAACCACATGATGTAAACAAAATCCCACTCTCTGTGGACTTCGATCAATAAAGATTAGGCCTTTCTCCTAAAAAAAAGCTATTCTTGTATTCGGTGCTAAAAAAAAGCTATTCTTGTATTTGTTTCGTCACATCTTTCATATGCACTATTTATTTAATAAACCTGAGCAGTCATCTGGCTAATTCTATTCCCGGTGACATCACTACTTTGTCATATAAAATATGCGTGTTTCGTGCAAATTTAATTCATATCTTTTATATTTTCAAAAGTTTACATGATATTTTATCATTCTATCGTAACATGGGCGGGCGCAGCAACGCGCGTCAGCATGGTCTAATCAAAATGGTGATGGAGCCAGCGCAGCGGCACCTGAGTGAGGCTGGCGCACTCGACCTCCTCGGCCGACGGAGGTGTAGGTTCGGCTGGACCTGGTGTTCATGACGCGGCCAAAGAGAAGTGCGACCGAGAGCCCAGGCAAGCCACGAATGATGTGGCGCCACCGCCTTAGGCCAACTCCAATGCAGAGACACAAACAGGCACACATTTCATCCGGTGTTTTGTTCATTTGCATCAGTCAGATGGACACGAGCGCCCGTTTGCGTCCGCCGACACATACGTATGACCAACAGGACCGATGCACTTCAACAGATTGAAATTTAATAAATATATAACAAATGCCATCAAAAGTCCTGGCCGTTGCCGCCGTCCATTAACTTTAAATTTTAAAAAAGACATATAATTTAAACTAAATGAACCTTAGATCTAGTCTTGGACACCGCTTTTGTCTGCGGTGAGGCCGTAGAAGGGTGAGGCTGCCATGGGAAGGGCCACGAGACTGCTAGTGGCGGCGCAGCCAGCGCGTGTGCTGGTGCAGCGGTGATCATGTCTCCACGCCCACTCGCACTGGCTCGTGGGGCACTAACTCCGGTGTGCAGGGCACCGTGCCCATCTAGCAGCAGGACCGCCCACCAACACCGGATTCTAGCTCACGACTGGCTCCTCCTCCTCCAGCTCGGGGAAATATTCCGCCATAGTTAGGGCAGTTAAACCAACTCTCATACGAGCTCATCGACATTACCTGCGGCAAACAAGGCCATCAGCATGTTCAAGCCCTCCCGCTCCTTAAATCAGTCGATCTTGGAGTCCTCGAGGGCCTTCTTGAAGGCCTTGTCCTCCTCGTCGATGTCCATGGCTTGCAGCAACGGTGGCGGGGACGGTGAGGGTGAAGGCACGCTCACACATGGGGTAGTGGGAGCACATGCCCGAGATGCAAAAAAGGACTTCCGCCTCATGTCTTGGTCGCCGCGGAACCATGTGTCCCACAATGGCGTCTTGACGGCATACCTCGGGTCGTGGAGGAGGTCCATGGGGAGCTGAGCTCGGCGGCGGTTGATCTCCAAGAGACGAGCGCGGTCGGGGGCCGAAACAACAGGCACGGGCACCCTCTCGGGGTTGAGGTGCCAACCGACCTGTAGGTGCACGTCGGGCCACGGCAGCGTGGTGGCCATGTCCCAGTAGCGCTGGCAGCTCTTGACGCTGACGTTCCATTGCCGCTGCGCCGCGGGAGGCGACATGGCGTAGCTTCCCGCCCGACGGTTGCGCCTCGACGACCTAGATGATGAGGCGGGCTCATGGTCGTGCTTCTGTGCCTTCCCCGGGATCCACTTCCATGGCATTTTGACCGGCGGGTGGCGGCAGTGGCTAGGTTTTGTCGGCCGTGTGGGGGGTAGAGGGAGAAGAAGAAGACCGGGAAGTGGACTCGCCGGCCCCTCCATCGAGACTTGTGGCATAAAAAATGAACGACATGGATAGGGCTGCACGGTGATGTGCGGGGCCCTTCCAAAAATGGGGCCGGTGGATGGTGGACTGGTGGTTGGCCAACCGACACGCGAGCGTGAGACGGACAACGAGAGGATGCGCAACGACGTGGGTCGGCTTCGCGGCTGATGTGTGGAGCCCTTCCAGAAATGGGGCTGGTGGGTGGTGGACTGGTGGTTGCCCAGCTGACACGCGAGCCTGAGGCGGACAAGAATAGGACGCGCGGCGCGTCCGTCTCGTGTCCGTCTGGACGTAAATCGAACCTAAATTTGCGCCAGAAATGAGCACATTTTATGTTTGCGATGTTGCATTGGGTAGTGGTTTTTGACCGCATGGACGCAAAGAAACGCGAGCGGATCAAATGAGTCGTCACGTTGGAGTTGTCCTTAACGTCTAGAGGAGCCACGAGCACGATCGCACCTCACAAGCCAGAACACACCCACGACAACTCATGCGAGTATGCGACCACACATACAGCCGCCAGCATACATATAGCCGCCCAAGCACAGCCGCTTCCGCCGAGACGCACATGCACAGCCACCGCCGTACAGGGACAAAAAGAAGTCAGATCATCGTCGCTGATGACCTGTAGAACACGATTTTGCGAAATTGCTCTCGGATGGCGAGGGTCGCCGGAGTTGCAAGGACGGTGGGGGTTCCATTCTCCTGGTCATCGGGGCGGCGCGGTCGGACCCGAAGCTAATTGTATTGGCCTGAATAATAGCTCTTAGGTGATCTGCTAGAGATGCATTAAGGAGAATGTGAAATCTTATAAAAGAATGTTTTTCACAATTGTTGAAACACGTCCTGTCAGTGCGTAGAGAAGGGACCCCGCGTTATACTCTTTCTCAGCCGGTTCAATACAACCAACAGTCATAACAAAATCGAAGCCCTGCTGCAGCTGCCCTTGCAGCGCAGTCACAATCTTGGTGTTGCTTAGCGGATGGAGTAAATTTACTCTACTAAAGCTAACTTGGGGTTTACTCCGTTATTTTTGAGGGATCGGCTCATCCCCTTATTCCTTCTATTTTTTGTTGAAACCGAGGCAAAAGATTTGCCTCATTTATTAATTAAGGAAGAAAGAGTTTAAAGTACATCACAATGGCTCCACATTATAGCCCAACATGGATAGAAGAGATATCACGGATTACTCTCACGGCATGATGTTGCTCAGGTGTCTAGCTCCCGCCATGATCCAATGTCGTGCCTCGTCTTGTATGAGCTTGAGAATGTAGAAGGGGGGTGTAGACTTCTTTCTAAAGACTCAGGCATTTCTTTCGTTCCAAATAACCCAAGACACAAGCATCATTAGGGATGACATGGCTTTCCGATTCGCAGTATTGCCGTTCGGCATATTGGTCCACCAAATCTTCGTGTTGCGCTCTACCGCCCCATTATTAATCTCGAGCGCATCTAGCCTCAACCACTGCTTGACCATTCTCCGTGCCCTCATCGTGAACCGGCATTTGTAAAACAGGTGAGCGACAGTTTCGTCGGCCCGCCTGTAGAGGGTGCAAAGGCCACAATCTTCCCAACCTCTTTATTCCAATCTGTCGGTCGTCTAAATCCCGTTTTGCACCGCCAACCAAGAGAAGAATTTGACCTTAGGGGGAGCCCAAACCTTCTAGATGGTTCTGGTTCATGGTAGTCGATGTGGACCCTAGGAATTGCGCCCTATAGGCAGAAGCGGCCGAGTATTCTCCATTCACCTCAAATTTCCACTTTATATCATCACCAACATCGTCCTGAAGAGAAATTGGCCCCAGTCTGATCCAGAGGTCAAAAACTCAATAATATGGTGGGCCATGAGGTTGGTGGACGAGTTGATCTTGCGCACCCAGGCAAGGTCCCGGAGGGCCCCCCTCACCATCCACTTCTTGCGTTTGGAGGCGGCGAACATGAGTGGGGCAATATCCTTCGGTTTTTCCCCTTGCAACCAAAGAGCATCCCAAAATGGCGTCTTGCCTCCATTACCAATGGAAATGACACTGGAGCCGTAGAAAAGGTCCATGTCCACCTCATTGCACAGGTTCCCGAGGCCCACCCACATCTTGGTGGGGTCCTTCCATTTCAACCCAGGCCATCGCAGACACAGAGCTCTCGCAAATTTGCCCAAATGGAGGATCCCAGTCCACCAAGGTTAGTAGGGCGGCATACAGTCTCCCAATCAACTTTGCACTTCGCACCAGTGTTTTCTCACTGGCCGACCACAGAAAGGCCTGCTCAATCTTGTTAACACTTTGCAGAATGGAAGGAGGGACCACGAGTGGTGTAATGTGGTAGACGACTTGAGAAGTGAGCACCGATTTCACCAGAGCCGAACGCCCGACTGTGGTAATGTTCCTTCCTTGCAAGGGGGGCAACCTTGCAGCGACCTTGTCCACAAGATGTTGGAAGTCCACCCTCTTCAGCTGCTAGAAGGAGAGTATTGAAGATGACTAAACAAAGTCTTAAACGTACCCTTGGGACCGCAGGCAACTGTGATGTGCCCAAACAAATGGCATTGTTTTAAGATGCAATGCAAAGTCCACAGCTGCTTAGCATAAATATGTCCATTAAAACTACATAGTGTTAAACCAAGACAAACACATAAAATACTTGGTACCACATAACATGGGTCACTACAACCATGATAGGTACAAGCCAACATACATACACAAACCATGATAGGATTTCTTAACCCACTAGATAAATTAGCGTTTCCTAACCAACTAGGAGAGATGATACTACAAAGACATAAAAAGCAATATGGTTGTAGGCACTAGCACAGTAGGAGCAATACTCGATCTTGTTCAGCTTCTTACGGAAATTTTGATAGTGTGGCTCAAATCCATAGACTTGTAAGGCTTGGGTCCTTTGTGGACTCCTCAAACTTTCTTTGGCCTACTGCTCACTGGTTCTATCCTCGGCAATGTCACTCTTATTGCACTCTCCTAGACTAGTCAACTCAGGGATCAGATCTTGCATGTTCTTATTCGACGGTCTTGACGCGTATTATATGAAATGGAGCACCGCTGAAGTAAATAGCAGAAGGTGGTCCGGTTCCTGATGCTTCCCATTCATACCACCTTCCTCCACTCAAACCCATCGTTGTTGGTATTTCTCTCTTTTTCACACAAGCTGGCACACGATATGTTGGAGACTTTGAGAAGAAATTGAAGCTCCGCAACTTCAAAGGTAGAATGTGTTTTATAAGGAGAACATCATGTCTAGATGAGGAAGGGTGGGTGGGCGCATTAGCTATCGATTATGGGATGCCCAGTATTAAATATGTACTATCATCTACTCGCTCTGTAAAGAAATATAAGAGCATTTAGATTACTAAAGTAGTGATCTATATGCTCTTATGTTTGATTACAGAGGGAGTACTACAAAAGAGAACCTTGGTGTACTACTATCTTTCAACTATACTAGATGACCCGTTGCGCCCATGGCGCAAAAAGCAAGAGCAAGCCGGGCATTCAAAACATGCAAATGAGAGTGATTAAAACCAATTTAATTTAATAGATGCTTAGGTACACATGTATATTGTATTACAACATGATAGCTCAAAAGAAAGTTATGAGATCATTTGATGCAACACAGAGAAGGATAACAGAGAACCTTTTCTATGTGTCTTCAGTTTGAAAAAGACTGATAACTGGGAAGAACACACAGTAAGAAAGCCTTGGAACTGGATGGCATGTGGTATCTTATTAACACATATCTTTTTCAAACTGAAAGATAGTTGTGCGATGCACCAATGCTAAAGCATGATAGCGTATGATTTAACATGTGGCAATATCTATAAAATCATGTGATAAAAACACTGGTATTAAACAACTTAGTCACTGAATGTGCAATTGGAATATGCTCTTTTAAAGTTTAGGACATGCATTTTAGCCAACCAATCTTAATGGTGACCTAATAAAGACCAAGAACCAGATGCATATACTGGTCAACAACATGCACATACTGAACTCTGAGAATAACATGACTTTCAGCTTGTTCAAATTGAACCCGTTGCGCCCATGGCACAAGAAGCTAATTAGAACCAAGAATTATGTGCACATTGAAGGGCATTGGCATCTACTCCCTCTGTCACAAAATAAGTGTCTCAACTTTAGTACAACTTTGTACTAACTTATTTTGGGACGGGGAGAGCATTATATATGTGTATAAGGGTATGATTATAGATAGTAGAACATTTGGTTATTGTAGGGTACAATAGTCAGCCGCAAAAAACAGAGGGTACAATAGTCATGTTTCCAAAAAGTTGAACCAATAAGCAATGTATTTTCCCTTGACATAAAATGGGTGTTATAATTTACAATCTCCCCAGATGTATACACATCAATCTGTGCGCTGGCCTTGTGAAGTAATTAGATTCAATGGCTATCGATTTTCCTCCTTGGCTCCACACACAGGCTTCAGCATTGCAGAATTAGTAGTGTAAAGTGGCAGCTCTTGGAAGTGCTACATTTAGTAAGTTCCTTCATCCTTCATATGACCTGAAAAAATAATTCTCTGAATTTCTAGAGGCGGTGAAAAAGTAGGAAAGTTGGAACAATGTCCTTTCTATTGGAGAAGGATTGTTGCACAAACATTAAAATACAGTACCATCAAGGAAGAAAGACATATAACCCATACCACTCGGATCAAGAAAAAACAAAATAAGCTGTCAAATGCATTTTTTTGGCCATCACAATCAGGGCAGCAGCAGTATTGCACAATCAAAAAGGAGGAGATTGCGTATAACCTAGAAATCATATTTACAACAGGCTTTAATAATACTCAACAATTTAGTTACGCAATATAGTTCCTGCTGATCCTCACATTGATAGTGGCATTGTTCTTATGGATGAAATTAGTTCAGAAAGGTCTAGAGGGCTAATTTAATTTCATCAACAATGATTTTTTACTCTTCAGATATGGAACCTCATGATTCAACCGACAACCAATTTTGCATCAGCGCCATGCTCAAGTATATTATCAATGAAATGAGAAACCTCGGAGGAACATAACACTGACCAGATCACCAAAACATATCAGATCACTCATGTTTTTTATTGAAGGGCATCAAAATATTTTGACGGACCGTAAGCAATTTTGCAGCAGTTCTAGATGAATTTATATGCCTTGAGCCTGAATCAATAAAGTACGGAACATGAAAACAAATGCAAGCTTCTCAGTTGAAGGGGTGGTTATGATGTAATTTCTGCATAGCTTAGTTCACTAAGACCAATATAAATATTTCATTCTATTAAAGGTAAATATTGTTCAACAACATTTTCATTATAGATGTGAAAATACGTCTCAAGTGAAATGATTGTGTTACCTCATACTCTCTAAAAAAACAAGTTGAGCATGTAATGTTCTTAAACTATCATTCCTTCTCAATCACCAACATCACCTCATACCCTAAATCCAGGCAGCAGTTTAGGAGTGTTCCTTTGGTTATTCCAAGTTTCCAACTAAGCAAGCAGAACAGGACAAAAAAGGAAAATTGGCTAGACAAACAGCTTGCCACCAAACTTCAAATTAAAATGGACAAATAAAAGCATTGGAGGTAATCTATCAAACCCTCTTCAAACATGATGAACTCATCTATAAAAAGAGATGTTCCGACAGAAGCATCCTCACAGAAAGACTTCACAGTATCTGCGGAAGAAAACTAATAATTAGTATGATGACTCCATGACATATAGTCTCTTTTGTTCTAGTAAATTATGAAACAAAATTTACACTCAATTTACGAAGAGTAGATAGTATATACAATGATTTACCAGCTAACACCAAATAGTACATAGACTTTCCGGGCCAAACTGGATTGACCCTAGTGCATATGCATATCAAGATGTGGCTTTTAGTGGGTATTGTAGTAACCTTTAATGGGTCCTAATAGCAATATCGTGTGCAGCAATAAGAAACCTCACCTTTAATGGGTGTGACAGTCAGCGTTAGGCCTGCGCCTCTTTTGATCAAATCAGAACATGGTCCTGTTGGCCGTGGTGTACACTTGAGAGGATGGAGGTCGAGGAGAGGTGGCTGTGGAGGGAGGAATGCATGGCACGAGGTGGCCAGGGCAATGGCACCCTAGGCTGTGGATGAGCTGCAAAAGATTATAATTGGTCAGTCATCAAATAATGGACAACCAAATGCGCCATGTGTCCCAATGGGGGTGGTTGGATGATATGTTGGGGTTGCGGTCTTGGAAGTGCTGCGACGGCCATGGTATGGTAGCCCTGTGCAATGTGGGCTGCAGGAAGCTGGGTCGTGCGGCGTTGCATCTTGAGGGAGAGCGGTGATATGTCGGAGTGATAGTCTCGGAAGGCGGTGTAGGCTGAGTGTGCATGGCGCCACAGAGTGGTGGAGGTCTGGGTGGCGGTCCCAAGAGTTTCACATTATTAATTTGATCGGTCTTGTGTCATGTGGGCCATGTGGTTATCGTCAAGGTTGGTTGCCGGCGTGTCGACTGATGCAATTTGCACAAAACCCTGTGGAGTGTAGGCGTCTTCACCAACGCGGGAGAGTCCTAGGTGTGCTTCTCCCATGGCAGTCACGGCTTCTTCTTTCCGCATTGGTGGAGGGCAGCTTGTTTGGTGGCCTACATGTGGCATTTAGCATGCCATCCGAGTGAGTGGGCTTGTCTTTGTGTGTTGCGATGTTCGAGAGTAGGTTTGGCCCTTGTTGCATCGGTTTTAGCTTGGTTTTTTCACAATTACCTAGGCATCAATCTTCATAATTCATGAAATGGGCAAAGCCTTTGCCGCGTTTTTAGAAGAAGGGTCAAATGTCAAATATTTATTTTTTCGAAAATTCTATGAAATCAACCATGTTCTAGAACTGATCTAGAAAAGTTTGAGATGAATTGGATCAATAGTTTGTGAGATTTTGGCCTTCAAGTTATCACATTCAAATTTTGTGTCAAATTTCAACATTAAAAAAATACAGAAAATCAGTTATGTTTCCAGAACGATATGAATTTTTTTAGATGATCTGGACCAATGGTTTGTGAGATTTTGGCTGTTTAAGTTGGCAAGTTCAGATTTTTCAATCATGTTTGTTTCAGGTGAATTAATCATTGGTTTTTGAGAGTTTGGCCTTTCAAATTATCCCACTCAAATTTTGTGTCAAATTTTAAAACATTAAAAAAGAAAACAGAAAATCAATTATGTTTTCTAGAACTGGTCCGGGGAAGTTTAAGATACGAGTGGTTTGTGAGATTGGCTGTTTAAGTTCCCCCATTCAAAATTTTGGGTCAACTTTCAACATTTTAAAATAATCTAGGAAAATCAAGAAGATCAGTCATATTTTGAGAACCGACCAGATGATTTGGATCCAAGGTTTGTGAGTTATTGGGATTTTCGATTCATGTCAGAGAGGAAGACAATAGGATGCACATAGCAAAACATTACTCAGTTCATATCACCCAAAATGCTTCTGAAATGCAGTGGAAACACAGAAGCATTATAATGCATCATTGGTCAATTTCGCTCAAGTAACTGTGGCAAATTTTCTTTTCATGGAATATATCAGATATAACCTCAGACTGTACTGAAAAAGAGCAGCCGGCAATAGTATGTCTTTATTAGGCCATATATCGACAACTCTAGCGGACTTGACACGGCAGGGAAATCTTTCTTCAGGACAAAAATCCTAACATGCTCAAATCCTAACTATTCTTATTGATTGATCCCTTTTCTGTTAAGCCTTGCCCGCTATTTCGCTGAATTAATCATGAAGATCCTGGCAGTTAGACCGAGCCTTCGAATGCGGAGTTGGTTTTGCCGTGCCAACATGCGTTCATCAAAGGGCGTTACATACAAGACAGTTCCATTTACGTCAGGGGGCTGGCCAAAGCTTTCAAACAATAGAAAACACCGGCATCTGATTTTTATTTTAATAGACATTCTGCAACACATATATTATGTTTATTTTATATTTAATATTATGTTCCAAAACAAGTTAACTGGTTTTCCTGTGAAAACTCGATACAGTGTTCAGAAACAGTGCTTGGGTAAAAATGCTTGTTCAGTTAGTATAATGCACTAAGGAATTTACCTCGCAATTTCATCCAGCATCCAAATTCTTGTGTATATCCTTCATACTCTGCTCAAACTCTGCAGTCATGCGCTTTATTTCCTCATGCTGTTTGGATCAAAATAAACCACTTGTCTCCCCTATAGATTCATAAAGAAGTTGCAATAGAGACTTGTAAGGCGTGGGTCCTTTGTGAATTCCTCAAAATTTCTTCGGCCTGCTGCTTGTTGGTTCTATCCTCGGCAATGTAGCTCTTGTTGCACTCTTCTAGACTAGTCAACTCAGGAATCAGGTCGTCCATGTATTATATGAAGTGGAGCACCGCTGAAGTGAATAGGAGAAGGTGGTCCAGTTCCTTATGCCTCCCATTCATATCTTCTTGCTCCACTCAAACCCATCATTCTTGGCATTTCTCTATTTTACTCACGAGTCCGACACACGATATGTAGTAGGAGACTTTAGGAAACTGAAGCTCCACAACTCTGTAGCATGGGTTTTATCGTGCTTAGATGAGAAAAGGTGGGTGCACGCATTAGCTATCCTTTATGCCCAATAATATTAAATCTGTACTATCATCTACTACAAAAGAGAAACGTATGTGGCATCCAATGGTTGCCGAGCATCGCACACTTGGTGATCCCATGCCCAGACAAGTCCCCGCGGCCTAGATTGACCGAGATCCCTTCTGGAGTACTCGACAAAGTGCTGATTAGATTACCAGAGCTTGAGACATGGCAGCATCACCGGGCTTTGTTATCGGCAATACATATTTACGGAGTACATTATCGGCAAAGATCAATTGATATGTTTTGTTATATTAGTTTCTGCATCAGCCCTACAACAGAAGACATGTAATGTATAGCAAATTGTACCAAAGACAGCACCACTTCATAGTCAATGCACACACATTTCATCAAACTAACAAAAGCATCATAACAAGTCACAAGTAGTTAGTAAAATGTCAATGTGACCAATTTATGTTACATGGACCACACAAGCATCACACTAAGCAAAACCATAATTAGGATAAACAAGTTCTTTATCCAATTTCACCCGTTCCGATTCCTCTTGTCTTCGAGCAAATACTTGGAGTAGGCATGCTCTGCCTCCTCTCTAGTATCATACCCTTTGTAACGATTGACTTGTTCATGGCATGCTTTCCATGAATCGTAGACTCCTGGATGTCTACATGAGCACACCACGTACCACTTCATCTATAAAAGGGGGAATAACAAGATTTTAAGAGATAACACGGCATTAGAAAAACAAATGCATAGGTACATAAGCAGTATAAGGATGCATGATTCATATAGCAAAAGCATCAGCAGTTGTCATCCGAGTCCACATCACCAGCTACATAACAACATCCATACATTGACGTCAAACCATCAAGCTAGACCACTCTAGGAATGGAGCTCTAGCTACTCCAAGTCGTAGTCAGTGAAGTGGGTCATCGTGGAGTCAAAGCAGGTGGGGATATCTCCCCCCTAGTGGAGGAGGCAGCGTTGTCGGCACTAGCGGTCGGCGGAGTCAATGGCATCAGGTCATCGCTCTCCACAGGCAGCGCTTCTTTCTTGGCTAGCTCCTCAAAAAACTTCTGCTGCTCGGCATGTAAATGGACCATCATCTCGCGGATGCCCTTTGCCTTTTGCTCATCCTGGACCGACTCGTAGATCGCGTTGTTCTCAGCAAGGAACTATGTGTTCGCCTGAACAAGTGCCGCCAAGTATGCCTCGGTGGCGCTCGACTGTGACATGCGCCAAGTGGTCCACCACATCCTCGCCCAGGGAGTCAACCCTAATGGGGGCAGCGGCATAGGGCCACACCATGACCCTGATTCGGTACATGTAAAAAGTGGTATCTTCTCTTACTGTGTTGTTGTCCCAGTTTAGTTGAGAAAAGAGAATTCAGAGAAAGCATTTTATTTAGGGAATGTGCTTATGAGTCTACTGAATGTTGCATATGCACCAATATATGTAATCTGAATGCAATATTTTCTTGTCACATGAATGAAAGCTTTTGTGAACTGGAAGTACTCTGTTGTTGTAACTATCATGGTTACAAATTGGCAGCATCTTATTTACATTCGTCATCATTATTTCAAATTGACAATAGAAGAATTAATAAACAAGACATGACGACAATTATCTGTACTGTTTCAACTTTACTTTGGAAGAACACATTTTTCTAAACACAACAGTGAAATCACATAAGAACAAGTTATGCCCACATCAGAAAATAGTACATGTGTCACATAACAGGGAACAAGTGCTACTAGTACCAGTTTTACATAATATAGCATGAACTAGAGCATGCATCACACTGAACCATGTACGACAAGTTCATATTTATTTCAATGTAGCTAGATAACTAGCAGTTCAATTGTAGTCATATAACCACCAGTGGAATCCTGATTGGTTTGGCATGGCTGAGATCTCGACCCAGGTGCTGGTTGATAAGAAGATGTTGTAGAGGGAGGTTGAGGTGATTGTGTCTGTGCTTTCTTTCTATTCTTTGCTCTCCCATAGAAAGGTGTAGTGGAAGGACTATTTTGTGAAGTACAGACCTTCTTCTTCCTATTTGCTGGCTTAGATGCTCTAGGAGCTTGCTTTGTTGTGTTGATGGGACATGAGCTTGCTGTGTTGAAAAACAATAAATGTGAGCACATTTGCACATGTCAGGAAGAAAATGCATGTAAAAGGAGAGAGAAAGGGGGCACCTCTGTTCTTGCTTGCTTATCCTGTCTCCTTGTAGCTGTTCTTGTGAAGTTTGCATGCTCTTTATTGCCAGCAGTATTGTTGTTTGTACACCTGAGTTCCACAACTTGAACATGTGACCTGAGTTCCTGCTCGTGACATTTTGGATGGATCCCTACGTTTCTCTCCTTCTTCCCGCCTTCTCTTTTTCTGGGGCCTGCCTTTCTGAGTTCTTTTGTTAGGTGGAAGAGGTCTAGTTTTATAAAAAATTGGCTAATCTTCTAGCCCATTCACAAGTTGAAGAACATGATCATAAGTTCTGTCGTACTCAGCTATTGAGTAGCAAGGTGAAATGTAGAGATCCAAATCTCTTGAGGAGGTGTAGATTGCACTCAGTGCATGACAACAAGGCAAGCCAGAAAGTTGCCAATATCTACAAACATGTCCAATTTTCTAGATTTACTGTGTATCTCCTGTGCTCACCTTCCTGTACTTCAAACCCATCATTTTCATTCCAGAACACTTGACACCTAGCAGATCTTTCAATGTTGACCTTCAATTTCTTAAAATATTTGGACAAATGGTTCCATGGCACTTAGCAGACTTTGCTCTGTTTTGTTGGATCCTCACAGTGACCTTATTTCTAATGATTTCCATTGCCGTTACTACAGGGTAGAACCTTGATCTCATGATGGCATCATTAAATGACTCACACATGTTGTTCTCAACTGAGTCACAGAAAGAGACAATACTAAAGTAGGCCCTACACCAATGCTCTAGCGCGGTTTTCGTTATGTCTCTTGCAACTTCTACTGTGTTTTGTGCAAGCTTAGCCCTGTTGTAATTGAATTGGCTTCTATCTGATGACTTCGCGCATGCCCAGAACATTTTCTGAAAGACCTTGTCCCTTTGTTCAGCTTGTTGTCCCTTCTTGGAATGCATGTGTTCATTATTGTACCTCCATGCTACCAACCAATTAGACCTGTTGGTAATGGACCCATAAATACTCCAAGGACAGCTAGGCCAACTGCATTTTGCACTTACTCTCCTTTTTTCGAAAAGGGGGTTATCCCCCGGCCTCTGCATCAGAACGATGCATGCGGCCATCTTATTAATAAGCAAAAGGTTCAACAAAGTCTCCAGGTCTCAAAAAGTTACAAAGGCTCACAAAGAGCAAGAAAAACATGAAACAAGATAGCCACAACCGGCGGAATAAAAGTAGATAGGATACTAAACACCTATCCTATTACATGACCGCCATCCAAACCGGTTGAAGATAGCCCGTGCTACCGTCTCCCACCGGATAGACCCCGTAACCATACGCTGCCTGGCATCCGTCAGAGTGAGTAGCGACCACATACGAATCAGTGTAGTGGCTCAAAAAATAACCTACAAGAAATGAATATGTGTTGTTCTGTTAAAAACCAAATCGTTCCTGCAGTTCCATACTGCCCATAATAAAGCACATACTCCTACACGGATATGTCTCGCCGTTTCTTACTCTACTCCATCTAGCCACGTCCCAAATAACGTGTGGATGGTAGTCGGAGGAGTAATGTTAAACGCTATGTGAACAGACCGCCATATTTTTTTTGCCATTAGGCAATTAAGAAAGAGGTGTTTGATAGATTCATCATGATCACAGAAGCTACATCTCCGAGATCCTGTCCAGTTGCATTTTGCCAAATTGTCCTTAGTTAGAATGACTTGTTTATGGACAAACCACATAAACACTTTAATTTTTAAGGGCACTTTGACTTTCCAAATATGCATCGATCGAGGGATAGAGCCAGAGTTGATAATATCCAAATACATGGATTTAGCCGAAAACACTCCATTCTTGGTTAGTTTCCAGTGCAACTGGTCTGGCTATTGAGAAAGGCGAACATCCATCAATCTTCTCACAAGATGGAGCCAAACATCCCAATGATTTCCCGCTAAAGTCCTCCTGAATTGAATATTGAGAGGGTTGGACTATAATACTGTTGCAACGTAAGCATCTCTACGCTAAACAATATTATAGAGAGAAGGATATTGGATAGCTAGAGGCGTCGCCCCTAATCATGTATCCTCCGAGAATCTCGTGGTAGTACCATTTCCAACGATAAATTTTTTCCTGTGGAAGAAGGCTGATTTCACTCTCATCAGTCCTTTCCAAAATGGTGAATCAGTCCGTCGGACTATCACCTGGGATAAGGTTTTAGAATGTAGGTACTTATTACATAGAATCTGGGCCCATGTGGCATCGGTCTCTACAGATAACTTACACAGCCACTTGCTGAGAAGACATCTGTTCTTCACCTCTAAATTTTCAATACTAAGACCCCCTTGGTCTTTTGGCCTACAGATAATATCCCATTTAGGGAGTCTGTACTTTCGTTTTAACTCGTCGCTCTGCCAGAAGAAGCGCGATCGATAGAAGTCCAGTCTTTTCCGAACTCCAACTGGTACCTCAAAAAAGGACAAGAGAAACATTGGCATACTCGTGAGCACCGAATTAAAGAGAATTAATCGGCCTCCATATGACACAAGCTTACCCTTCCAACAGCTTAGTTTCTTTTCAAATCGATCCTCTATGCACTTCCATTCTTTGTTAGATAGCTTACGATGGTGAATTGGTATGCCCAAATACGTAAAGGGCAACGAACCTAATTCACACCCGAACAATTGTTTGTAAGCTTCTTATTCGTATTTAGCTCTTCCAAAGCAGAACAATTAACTTCTATGGAAGTTAATCTTTAACCCTGACAACTGTTCGAATAAGCATAACACAAGCTTCATGTTTCTTGCTTTTGACAGATCATGCTCCATGAAGGTGATAGTATCATCAGCGTACTGTAGAATGGACACTCCTCCGTCCTAAATGTGGGATGAGCTCGCCTACCTGGCCATTGTCCTTAGCTCTTCCTATTAGGATCGTCAACATGTCTACTACTCTGTTGAACAAAATAGGTGACATTGGGTCTCCTTGCCTCAGACCCTTGTGTGTCTGGAAATAATGACCTATGTCATCATTCACTTTGATTCAGACACTCCCTTTTTGCGTGAAAGAATCTACCTGGTTTCTCCAAGACTGATCGAATCCTTTCATCCGCATGTTCATGATTTTAGATCAGTAGAGGTATCCTTATTTTATTACTTTGTAAAACCTTTTTATATTCTTGTCCATAAAAATAAAACAAATGTATTTTGTGTTACCATACCAATAGCCTTGTGGAAAAAAAACCTCAGGTTGGGGGCACCATGCAACAATTAATCCATTATTCACACATTTCACCTTGAATTCTACAGATAACTTGTGGGCCTTGTTGGAGCTGACAACCCCAAGAAAAGGTTTGCCAGAATTGCATGGTCCATTGCGATTCTCATCCAACTGGGTTACGTCATAGTTAGAGACGGTCCCATAGCATACAAGCACAATAGAGGAAATGATATGCTTCTCTACCCAATCCATATACGTGAGACCACTGAACAAGTTGAAACCATAAAACGTGTTGGATGATAGGTGATTATCGTCAATGTAGTATGATGGCAAGGTTGGGCCTGTCATCTTAGCTCTCCATAACTCCATGTACTCTTCCTCCTGCTTGATTGGCAAATTGTAAAAGATCAAATTCATCTAAAACCGACTAACAAGAAGCAAGTATAGAAACATCATACTCAGAGGAGCGTATTTGTTCGTTCCTACCCATATGAATTGATTCACATGTTCAATCCGATGTGACCTAATTAATAGTGGAGGGTAGAACGCATGTATGTGGTGGTCGTGCAGATACTTGTAGCATATGCGACCCTTATGCCGCCTCAAATAGTTTAAACTGAATTTGCGGTTTGTGCCCTCCTTACATTAGAAATGTGAAATGAAATATTATACAGAAGCAGTTGACGTGTCCTCCTTACACCCTGTCATGTGTCACACCATGTGTCTACAATGCCTGTGTGGTGCATTACTCCTCTTAAATAAAAAAATAAAATATACAAAGTTAATTGATAAAAGCAGTTTGCGGTTTTCTTGTCATGATATTTAGTACTGATAACTACAGTAAAAATTCTCATTTGTAGTTTTTTTATTTGTTACTTTTTCCAGTCCGGTGATTCCTGGTTTGCTGAAAGATTCTAGTGACCTCGAGTTGTACAACGCTAGGTATAAAGTTTGACTAAAAAACCGAAAATATCCAATGGAACTTTGGTCTAGGCGCACCCACATTGGAAAAAAATAGCAAAAAAAAAGGTCGAATAATTCTGTGTAACAAACATGCTCTAGTGTTATAGTCACATGTAAAGTTCCACGAAGAAACGACTCACCTGGCCTTCTATGCGGAAAAAAAAATCAAATTTATGTAAAATGTACTATTCAAGAGTACATGGAGTTCAACAACCGAAGCAATTGTCACCGGTGTACCTATTGTCGCAATAAAACAATGTGCGGACAAATGTAACCTCCCGCCACAAAGTATGTGGAGAGCGGATGAATGGTCGGCTTGCGTCCTTGTCAAGATAAGGACTTGGTGAGAAGGGAAGGGATGAATACGTGCATCAAAGGAGGTGATAGGTGGGGAGGATAATAAGAGGAATATTTCTAAGGGCGTGTTTGGTTACCTGCACCGTTTTTTCGAGGTTGCATGGAAAAAATGGTTAGGCTGAGTAGAGCCTGTTTGAGGAGATACATGCTAAAATTCAACGTTTGCATGTTGATTGGTTACCTGCATATAGGTTGTCTGCACTGTGAAAGCCTCCTCTACCAGGTGTTTGGTTACAGACATGCATCGTAATTAGGAGTAACCAACTACACTGCACAGAGAAGTTAAAGTGGAATGTTCATTGCCACTACAGCCAGAACCGACTCTGATCTCTGGTGGCTCCTCCACCGGCTCACTGCCATTGTCACCACCGGTGTGAGGGGCAGTCACGCACGTCCATGGCGCCCGCCTGCACGCTCACCACCATAGTCATCCTCGTCGCCCTCCTCTTATTCGTCCTCATGCTGCTCAATCGCACCATGGAGTTGTGTTTCACGACCAGCTATGCCATGGTCGACTGCACCCCACCCCCTTCCTCGGACGACGTCGTTGCGCCCACCTTCCGGGACACCCTCCTGCCGCTCCTGGCCGCGCTGCCCGGAGCCTCTGTCCGGGCGACCCCGTGTCGCTGCAGCCGCCAAGAAGCTCACCGACTGCGGCGTGAGCAGGCGCGCTGACGTCTGGAGGAGTAAAAGCTGCTTCCTGGCGACGACGACACCCCCTTTGCACACGAGGATGCCTTCCACGACGTCGTCTCCTTCAGCTAGGAGGTCTACCCCGCAGTCATCTCCATCGACAATGGCACGCCGCCCTCCAACCTCCACACATTGTCACATGTAGATCTACTCGTCTATGATTAGTGAAACAGAAAACGCACAATACGAAAGTCGTGTCAAACAACGAGGTGAAACTACTCCTCAAAGGAAACTTCAAACGATCAACCGTGCCTCATGAATTTGTCAAAATTCGTCCAAAAAAGCTTCAAATACGAACACGAAATTCAACATACAGAGTGACGAAACTACGATACGATCGCTTCAATAAAATCAGAACATCACGTGCATATTTTTCATGTATAGCTTATCGCGAATCGAAGCATGGCTGTGTAGAAGGGATGAAGGAGATTAAAGAGGTGCTTAAAAGGAAATACCTGCTAACCACGTACAGCCATAGCTAGCCAGAGCCACCCAGGTGGGCCCGAGAGCATCGCTCGGGCCTGGCTTGCTGGAAACGCTTGATTTGACCATTCCCAGCGATGCAGACAAAACGGTGCTTTAAGAACCGTGTGATGCATGCCCAACAGTGTTCGCATATAACCAAATAGCCCAACACAAAAGAAGAGCTGCATCGAGTGGGCTTGGTTGGGCTGGATGCAGGCTACCAATCGCATCATAAGTGGATGCAGAAGCGTCAAGGTTGAGGAGGCTATGCAGGGAGGAGAGAGACCGAAGAGGCTATGCGGGAAGGAGAGCGCTCTGACATGAATATTGCAGATTTTGCAATGTTCAAAAGAGTGGTAAGCGTATGCAGAGCGAAAGGCCACAACATAGAGCAATGGCCGCTTAAGTGCAGCTTAATCAGAATTAAGCGTTTTTTTTAAATTGGCCAGAATTTAATTGTTTTTGAATAATATGCACAAGAAAATAGGAAACATAGCACATATAGATAACTGAAAGTCTGAAATAGCATATAAGGATAAGGTTTAGTGATTCACACAGCAAGCATAAATGCATAATAATGTCTTAATAGCATATAAGATAAATGGCAACAACCAAATCAGCAACCCCAGCCCAAGCAGCAGCTGCTCAAACAACAGTTCATGCCTTCATGGATCAGTCCTCATCCACATAAGTGCGTCCAATCACCACTTCATCGTCATCATGCCTACCTATGGATGAGAAAGAGCAACTAAAGAAAAGATTACAGATGAGAGGAGGATCTATGGATAATGGATCAAAGGAGAGGAGAGAACGAGATCCTCACCTGAACTTGTAGGCATGGACGTCCAAGAGGAGGAGGAGCTGTCAGCGTTCAGATCCAGTAGGGGTGGACGTCCAGTAGGGGCAAAATTTCTTGTTTTGACCCTTTTGTGGTCTAAATTGGCGATATGACCCCTGTTTGAAAAGTTTTTGAAATCTGACCCTTCTGCTACCACCACAGGGCTCGGCGGTAGGGTCAGGCAACCTACCGCTAGGGCTTCTGGCGGTGGCATGGACGGCCCACTGTCGTTACCTAACGGCCAGCGCACCACCCTACCCCCACAGGCATTGGCGGTAGGTTATGATACCGTACTACCAGGGGGCTTGGCGGTAGGGCTTGTAGTTTTGGGTTTTTACAAGTTTTAGTGATTGTTTCTTTTTTAATGTTTTATCACAGGTCTAACATAGTTTCACAAATAGCAAAATATGAGCTCACATATTAATAAAGGCCACATAGCAAATATCAAACAGTTTACACATAGTTTCACAAGTAGCAAATAGCAAATAGCAAACTTGTCCACATAGTTTGACAACCCCAACTAACGCAAGTAGTTTCGCAAAAAGCTTTCACAAAACCAACAAATGGTGCAACAAGTTCTTCAGACAAGTTTAGAGAGCGGGCCGACATCTTCAGAGCCCCTTGTATGTTAGGCCTGGCCGTGGAGACAGAAACGGCAGCGGATTCACCGGTTCAGGTGAAGGCGAAACGCTGGTCGACATCCGACCGTTCAAGCAGTCCCACCTTGCCTTGTCCGCTGGAGTTTTCGCCTCCACCCTTCCCCGGTTGATGATCTCGAACGCTGATGCAGTTGGGGGCGCCATCCTGGCTCTCTCCTCCGCATTGCACTCGAAGTAGATTCTCCGGTGAAAGGATCAATATAGTTGACTAGAGGGGGGGGGGTGAATAGGCAACTAACACTTTTTAGCTTTTCCTTACCAAATTAAACTTTGCATCAAAGTAGGTTGTCTAGAAATGCAACTAGGTGAGCAACCTATATGATGCAACAACAACATGCATACAAGCAAGCAAGGAAAACAACACTAAGTAAGCTTGCACAAGTAAAGGTAAGAGATAACCAAAAGTGGAGCCGGTGGAGACGAGGATGTGTTACCGAAGTTCCTTCCCTTTGAGAGGAAGTACGTCTCCGTTGGAGCGGTGTGGAGGCACAATGCTCCCCATGAAGCCACTAGGGCCACCGTATTCTCCTCACGCCCTCACACAATGCACGATGCCGTGATTCCACTATTGGTGCCCTTGAAGGCGGCGACCGAACCTTTACAAACAAGGTTGGGGCTCTCTCCACAACCGAATTGGAGGCTCCAAACGAAACCACGGAGCTTCACCACAATGGAATGTGGCTCCGAGGTGACCTCAATCGTCTAGGGTGCTCAAACACCCAAGAGTAACAAAATCCACACAAGAAAGTATGGGGGAATCAAATATCCTTTGGTGGAAGTGTAGATCTAGGTCTTCTCCTTCAATCCCTAGCAAATCAACAAGTTTGAGTGGCTAGAGAGAGAGATCGGGCAAGAAATCTTGAATGGCATTAATGGTGGAGTGAGAGAGGCAAGAGGTAAGTGTGGTAGGTGGAAGAACCACCCTTATATAGCAAACCCTAAAATCCAGCCGTTACTGCGAAAACTGCACTGCAGGGGTACAACTGCTCCTGGTCCCGGTACAACCGGGACTAACGGGTAACCTGCAGAAACCCTATGAAGCGGTACAACCGGGCAGACAGGCGGTAGTACTAGTTGTGGAGAACAACCGAAACAACCGCCCAGCCACCGCTCAACCACCGCTTTGAAACATTAGGGAGCCACCCCTTTGAGCGGTGATCGAGCGGTACTGCACCGGTGCAACCGCCTGGCCCTGGTACCCTGGGTGGCTAAGTCCTAAGCGGTAGAACCGTTTAGGGCACCTGTGGTACCGGTGTGCGGAGCACAACCGGAACAACTGGTCCACCACCGCCCAAGTACCGCATCAAAACAGAAACCGGACCGGTTGTTGAGCGGTACCTGGCCGGTACAACCACCAATGACACACCACAGTCAAGTTTAAGCACGGTGGCGGTACCACCGCCCGGGGGCAGTAGTACAACCGCTTGATCATGACTGGGCTGTTCGACCCTAGGGTATCACCCCTGGGGTGGTGGTTGGGTTAGAGCCAAGAGCCAGCGGTACAACCGCTCGAATGAGCGGTACAACCGCTTGGAGTACATAGCAACAATTGAGAAAGAAGGGAAGCTCTCTCTCTCTCACAAAATAGGGAAGGCAAAGGTGGGTGAGGAAGAAGTGTACGTGCAATGATTCACCCAACTCCTTCCGATGTGGATTCCCTCTTAATAGTACGGGTTTCCTACGACCAAAGAGATAAACACGTAGACAGACACCATCTTCGATCTTTTCCTTCCAGAGAGAATAGCTAAACGATGCAAGCCTAATCACCGAGAACCTGAAGCACTTAGCACAAGATTAGACCAACAAAGGGTTGTCATCATCATCCAAAACACAAAGTAGGGAAATGACCTTACAATCTCCCCCTTTTTGGTGGATGATGTCAACAACACGATTTGCAAGAGAGAGGTCTAGAAAATATAGACGGGACTCCCCCTAGATGTGTGCCCTAATTTGAATTTGATATTGGAATGCAAGAGCACGCATTAGGAGCAGGACTCCCCCTAGATTTTATAGACCCACCACTCCTACTATACATGCGAAGATAAGCAATAAGTGCATAATGACAAGTAGATAATTTGAAGGATAACTGACAATAAAGATAGATAGTGAAGCGCATGTCTCACACCATGCAAGACAAGATAAGTAACAAGGTCCACAAACTTAAGTTCAACACGAAGCACGAAAGAACAAACACAAACACAAGCAAATCCCATGCAAATCCTGAGACCTAATAGAACTCTCTCCCCCTTTGGCATCAAGACACCAAAAAGGAAAAGCGCGAAGCTAGCGCCCCAGAGCTCAGTAGTCCTCCTCTGACTCCTCGGTTGCATCTGGATCCTCATCATTATCCTTGCCAGCGTCCTCCATGATATCATCATCAGCAGCAACGGAGGTAGAAGGCTGGCGAGGAGCCTCATCATCTGACCATGTGCTGTGCGCAGAGATCCACCAGTCTTCAGGGGTGATGCTCTTCTCAGATCCACTCTTGACGGGCATGTTGAGGTGCTTCATCATAGCAATCTGACCACACCGGGCAAGCTTCTCATTGACATGAGCCTCATACATCTTCTTCTGAATGTCAGTCTGAAGGCAGAAAGCCTTCTTCACTTTAGAAGTGAGCTTGGCCACCCACGAAGGCTTGGGCCCTGGTTCCATCTCAAAGTCCTCATCATCTGACGTGGCATAGACATCCTCGGGATGATCAGCAGGAAAGCGAGGCTCGGCATGCTTCTTCTTCTTGAGTTGCTTGACCTCATGCACGGTGAGGTTGTTAGGAGAAGTGAGAAGCTCTCCAGGGCGGCGAACAGCCAAAACCGAGTTCAGAAAGCACATGACAAAGGGAGCATAAATGGGGACCTTTCTGTAGATGACCATGTTGTACATCTCGTGCCACATCTAGTTGGACACATCAAAAGTAGCACCAGAACCCACCTTGGTCTTCGTAGCAACAAGCAAGTCAACAAGGTAGCCATAGACTTCATCCTGATTTCCCACCTTGGGCAAAAGCACATTGCGAAACACCCGATGCATGATATCATAGACCTTCTCAAGATCCTTGGATTCTCTAATAATTCCTCTTCCACGAATGTATAGAGGAGCAAGCTTCTCCTTAGGCATAGAATGGGGATGGTCGTGAGGACGAATGCCACCATTCCCTTCAAGGCCGATATCATCATGTCGGAGTAATTGGCCACGGATACCCCGAAGACAGCCAGACAATAAATCAAGACATCGAGGCTAGCAAAGCCCCTCAGTCCGACTGCCCGGCCGCTCCTGCCGGCTCCCCGTCCGACTGCTCTGCCCGGCCGGCTGTCGGCTGCCGACTGCGCCAACCAGCCGGTTGCCGACTGCAGCCTGACCCGACATCGACAAGACCTCGACGAGACGGCCATACCGCGAACGAGACAGCTGTACCGCGGCACCATCATGTACAGTGTCACTTGTCCCTGGGCACTATTCATGAAGTGACCCAGGAGACAAGCATGACACCCACACCATACCCCCATGCCCACTTGTCCATGCCACTACATAGCTTAGGAAGTAAGCTAGCCATGCCTATATAAAGGCACGCATCCATCCATCCAGGGGATGGACGCCCACGGCCACACACTCCACCACGGCCATGCCTGGCCACAAGAGAATGCATGCTCACTCCGGCCCTACACATATACAGAGTCAGATGCCCGTGGCACTGATCCCAGATACAGCTCCAGGAGCACTTTGTATTGCCCGATGTACACCCCAGATATATATACTCAGACATGCAGGAGTAGGGGTATTATCTCTCCGAAGAGCCCCGAACCTGGGTAATCTAGCGCGTGCTACTCGCATACCCGCTCCCGGTCCTATCAGCAGCAGTCTTACCCTCACACTAAGCCCTTGTGGCATCTGTCGACTCGCAAGCCCCCCGTGAGAATACCACGACAGTTGGCGCCCACCGTGGTGTGGTACTACTACTATGCTACCACGCTGCTGCTGGTTTCGCAGTCTGGGCGGGACCATTTTCGTCTTCACCGCCGCGGCGTCGCGCCGTCTCTCCAGTAGCAGTGGGGGTCTCGACATCGACACGCCCCCGGAGTGGCCGCGAGGGGTTGTGCGTCCTCGCCGTCGGCCTCGCCATCCTCATCACCTCCGTCGCGTCGTTGTCGCCTCTCCAGCCGCGCTCGAGGGATCGGCCTCGACACCGCTGAGCCTGCTCACGCTCGTCCCGCTCACTTGCATCTGCTTGCAAGCTAGCTAGATGCAAGTCAACCGTGGTGATACACCATCCATACACATCCCAGACATTAGTCAGATGCAAGCCAGACAAGGGTTATACACAACCCAGATGATACCTGTATAATTCCCAGATAATGCCCAGACACTTCCCATACAATGGTCCTGCTAGCTCTCCTGTGCGCCATCGCCCAGGGACTCGTACGTACACGCGGGCGCCCAATTTCCCCAGCCACCGGGAAAGTTCCCCTTCCTCGACTGCCCGCATCTGCTTGTTCATGGCGCTGTCCTCCCGCACCCTCAACTGGCGCTGCCATCGGCTCTGCTGCACGCGGTCATGGCGCCGCCGCGAACGCTCGTTGCTCCATCCGCGAGCTCCGGTGCCGTTGCCCCTGCTCGGTTACTCCGTCGGCCTGCTGGATTCAGCCGAGCGAAACCCCGACCCCAACTCCGCGGCGGCGCAACTTGCTGCACCTGCGCCACGCTGCTCGGCCTCTGGCCGGCCTTCGCACGCGCCGTCGCGCGACGGCTCCATGGGCCCAGCCGCCCACTGTTTTCGCCTGCAGTACGACGCTCTGCCTCTGCGGGTTGTCTCCAATCCCCCCACGCCGCGCATCGGCTCCGCCCGGCCGTTCCCCGCACCTCGGCTCCGCCTCCGCGAGCTGCTCCAGACCCGGCCCTGCCCCCTGCGGCCTCCTCCTCCGCCACCCGCCCGGCTGCGCCTCGCGCCTGCCGCCGTCCGACCGCTCCGCCTCGACCGCAGGCGTGCCCGCTGCCCAAGGCCGGCTCCTCCGCCCGAGCGGCAGCCGACGGGTTCCCCCGCGCCGTGCCCACCCTCTGCCCCGGGCTGCTCTGCACCGAGCCGCCTCCGGTACTCGGCCGAGTGCCCGTGCCGGCTCGCGCCCCGGTGCCGGCCCTGCCGTCTCGTCCGCGCACCCGGCCGCCTGCTCCCGCGCCTGTTGCCTACCCCGCCTCGCGGAATCCTCCGCCTGCGCGCCTCGTGGCTGGCTGCGTCGCGCCAGTCAGAGGCCGGCTGCGCTCCGCGCCGACTAGCTCCTGCGATGGCCGCCTCCCGCCTCGGCCGTGGCCTTCGCTGGCCGGCTGCCCAGAAGACAGAGAAGGGGGGCCGGCTAGAAGAGGCTGGCTGCTCGACTGAAGAAAAGAAGCAAAAGAAAAAAAGGTCCGGCTCCCCACGTGGAGCCGGAGTCGGACAGAAAGAGAAGAAAAGAAGAGCCGACTGCCCGCTAGCCGGCTGGAGAAAAGTCAGGCCGGGTGCCCAGCCGGCTGACTGAAAAAAAGGGGAGAAAGTGGGCCGGTTGGCCAGACAGCCGCATGCACTTCCTGGCCGGTTGCCGACTGCTCTGGCTGTACGTGCGCCCATGCACGGCCTGGCCGGCTGCCGACTGCACTGGCGGAGCGCCCAACTGGCTGGTTGCGCCCTGACCTGCTGTCCGCCCCGTCCGTGAGGCGGCCGGACGCACCCGACTCCGCTCGACAATGCCATACTTCGCCTGCGTGCTTCGGCACCCGGCCAACTGGGGGGCCGACCCGGCTGCCTCCCGCTCTGCCGCCTGGCCGGTTGGGCCCAACCGGCTGCGGGGTCCCTCGAGCACCCGGAGGATCGTGTCATCTACCCGAGATCATCTCCACCCCGACTGCACGAAAAGCAATGTGAGCTCCTCACCCGCTTATTTTTGCACCACACAAACACGGATAATCCCGAGCGACGCTCAGGGACCACCTCCGCTTTTATTACAGTTGCATCACTGTTCGCCCCGGCGCCAGCCAGAGTTGGCCCGGAGGCTGGCCGCTTGGCCTGAGACGTTTGTTCCCGCAGACGGCTTAGTAGCGTGCACGGTTCCAAAGGCTCACTCTTAGTCACAGACCGCAGAGCGGCTGTCCGGCTAGCAAGAGTGAACGCTGGAGGCCACCCACGCGAAAAACGTCCGGGAAGAAAAAACGGTTCGGGCGACCCGGTCGTTTCTTTTACGAGTATCTGCTCGGTTAAATCTGCTCCCAGAGTCTGAGTACTGTACACTCCACTCCGCGGCCCACTCTCAGCCACAGACCGCAGAGTGGCTGTCCGGCAAGCGAGAGCACAAGGCAAAGAGTGGAGGGAACACGAAAAAGATTGAAGGGGGCTCGGACGAAACCGAGTCGGCACCCTCTGCATAAAACTTGCAGTGCTAAAAGCAAACATTTGATATATCTGCGCGGACTAACTTTGTCTTTTGCATGATCATTTTCGTGGGGAACCCCCCTCCTCGCTCGGAGGCTCAGAGGCTACACCCAGTGGGTGAGCTGGCGCGCCCCCACTGGAAGCAAGACGCGCCGGCTGCAGCCCGCAGCCGGCTGTCAGCAACAGCATCAATCGGCGGACCCCCGCGTCCGCACCCGACACCATCAGTCGGCGGATCCCGCGACTTCGTGTCCGCGCCCGACACCCATGACGCCATCGTCTGCACCAACAACCACGAAAAGCCTCCGCCCAACTTTTCCAAGTTGCACGGAGGCTCGGAGGCTACACCCAGCGGATGCGCTGGCGCGTCCCCGCCCGAAGGAAGCTACGAAGGTTGCGACCTACAGCCGGCCGTCATCGACATTTTCTACATCAACACCCGCCAAAAAACCTCCGCCCAACTTTGCCAAGTTGCTCGGAGGCTTGGAGGCTACTGACAGAGTAATTGACCACGGGTACCCCGAAGACGGCGAGACAATAATTCAAGACATCAGGGCTAGCAAAGCCCCTCAGTCCGACTGCCTGGCCGCTCCGGCTGGCTCCCTGTCCGACTGCTCCACGCGGCCGGCTGTCGGCTGCCGACTGCGCCAACCAACCGGCTGCCGACTGCAGCTCGACCCAACACCGACAAGACCCCGACGAGACGGCCATACCGCGGACGAGACAGCTGTACCGCGGCACCATCATGTACAGTGGCACTTGTCCCTGGGCACTATTCATGAAGTGACCCAGGAGACAAGCATGACACCCACACCATGCCCCCATGCCCACTTGTCCATGCCACTACATAGCTTAGGAAGTAAGCTAGCCATGCCTATATAAAGGCACACATCCATCCATCCAGGGGATGGACGCCCACGGCCACACACTCCACCACGGCCATGCCTGGCCACAAGAGCATGCATGCTCACTCCGGCCCTACACATATACAGAGTCAGATGCCCGTGCACTGATCCCAGATACAGCTCCAGGAGCACTTTGTACTGCCCGATGTACACCCAGATATATATACTCAGACATGCAAGAGTAGGGGTATTATCTCTCCGGAGAGCCCCGAACCTGGGTAAACTAGCGCGTGCTACTCGCATACCCGCTCCCGGTCCTATCATCAGCAGTCTTACCCTCACACTAAGCCCTTGTGCCATCTGTCGACTCGCAAGCCCCCCGCGAGAATACCACGACACATCATACCCAATAGCATTGCAGAACGCCCTCCAGGGTACTTGAAAGAGCTCATCATGGCACATGAACGTGAGAGTGCGAGCGTCATCTTCTCCAAAATGAACAGTGGCACAAAACTGATGGATAAGCTGAACATCAAAATCACAGTTGACTGTCATGAGCTTGACTAGATCAAACTCCTCACAGAGAGCCAAAGCCTCACCAAAATACTCCAAGTTGCTCCTCCAATGGTCAAGATCAATGGTCCACTACTTGGCATACCTATTCTTGTTGTGCTCAAAGAGTTCATGAACAATCCGCACTTGCATCTCATTCTGGAACTGAACGGTGGTCCAACGAGGCGCAATGGGAACCTCGTATGGATTTTTTGTACGGTAGGCTTCCCAATCCTTGGCTTTCCACCGGTGCAAGGGTATAACCACACGTTGCTTGGCAGCGGCAGACTTCTCACAACGAGTGGGCTTGGTGGGAATCACAACCTCTTCTTCTCCATCAGACTCAACCGGGTGCTTGCATCTCCTAGCCCTCTTCTTGATCTTGCTACGAGGAGCAGAGCGAGAACCAGAGCCACCTGCATACACACACACACACGAGAAAAACACAAGAAACCCAGTAAATATGAGAGGATTGCACACACGTGGTTCAGACACTGCGGTTGTACCAGTTCTACGACCGGTAGTACCGCTCCAGCGGTTGTACCGCCCCGTGAGGCGGTAGAACCGCTGGGAAAGCAGCACTACCAGTTGGAGAAGGACTACCCACGAGTTTTGAATCAACCTAACAATATGCTAACTTCTAAGAAATGCAACCAAGCAGGAGGCATATATAGATCTCTTCCACCCAATAGTTTGAACAATAAACGCGCAATGTCAAGTAATTCCCTAGAAGAAGGGAAAGGAACCCTAGAACAAAGGAAACGAGGCATTAACGGCATCGATGGGAAGAGATCGGGAAGGAGGGGGCCTCCACAGAGCGGATCCACGGAGAGCCCACGGATCTGGAGCGCGACGAGCACTCCGAATCAGGGGCAATGGCGACCAGCGGCTAGGGCAGGAGATGGAGGAGGAAAGGGGATGAAGGGAAAAGAAAACCCTTCGGCCCCGACCCTATTTATATGCCCGCAGACGCGAAGCGGTTGTACCACTCCAAGGAGCAGTTGTACCGCTTCCTGGTACGTGCCAGTGGTTGCGGGCGGTACTTCCGTTGCCTGGAAGGCAGCGGTAGTACCGCCTGTAACCAACCGGTAGTACCGGCCTGAAGCACCACCTGGGGTCGAGCGGTGAAACCGCTCAAATGCCCCTTGGAGTCCTCCTGGGATGGTACAAACTGAGTGCACCAGCGGTTGAACCGCTCGTGCCACCGGTTGTACCGCCCAGTCACCATTACCCGAACCAAGATCAAAAATGTGTGCAATTGGATTGGATGTTTTAAGAGATGGAGAAAGGCTTGGGATGGCGCACGACACTAGAATATGGTGTGATGATCTCCAAGAGAACAAAAAGCAACCAACGAGAAAAACCCAACTTGGAGATCACAACACCTAGGACCTAACACAAGACTAAGCAAGAGCGAAAAAGACCCAAAGAAACCAACTCCAACTTCCCTTCAAAAGGAAGGGCGGTGGCCGAGGCCACCTATGTTTGACTGTAAAGGTATGGCACCGCGAAGATTTTAACCTTGGGCCCATGACCAAAACTCATCTTTAAAGCACAAGTACCATAAAAAATGGCTAATGTGAAAGACTTCATCAATTTATGAATAATGGGGGGGGGAATAGTTCATTGAGAGAATAATACTCCCCCTATGTCCATGCCTACACCTAGGACAAGACATCACGAAGAGTATGGTGGGGTGTGCAAAGGTTCAAGCCACATTGCTCGAATCAATGACATTTAGCTCATGCCTTAACTCGCGAAATCTTGCTTCATCCGATGGCTTCGTGAAGATATCTGCAAGGTTATCATGAGTGTTGACGTAGTTGAGCTTGATCTCCCCTCGCCTAATGTGATCCCGGATGAAGTGATACCGAATATCAATATACTTCGTCTTGAAGTGTTGCACCGGGTTGAGAGAAATCTTGATGGCACTTTCATTGTCACACCAAAGAGGCACTTTGTCACAAGTGACACCATAATCCTTTAAAGTTTGCCTCATCCATAGAAGTTGTGCACAACAACTACCGGTGGCCACATACTCCGCTTCGGTGAACAAGAGAGACACACAACTTTGCTTCTTAGAAGAACAACTCACCAAAGAGCAACCAAGGAATTGGCACCCTCCGAAAGTTGACTTCCTATCCACTTTTTCTCCCGCCCAATCCGAATCCGAAAAGCCCACAAGGTTGAAGTTAGCTCCTCTTGGGTACCATAAGCCAAAGTTTGGGGTATGATCCAGATATCGAAAGATTCGCTTGACCGCCACAAAGTGGCTTTCCTTAGGTGCGGCTTGAAACCGTGGACAAATTCCCACACTCAACATGATATCAGGTCTAGATGCACAAAGGTCAAGCAAGGAGCCAATCATGGAGCGATATACCTTTTGATCCACCGCTTTACCATTGGGATCTATGTCAAGTTGGCATTTGACGGGCATTGGAGTGGAAGCCGGCTTGACATCACTTAGCTTGAATCTCTTGAGCATGTCTTGAGTGTATTTGGCTTGGTTGATGAAGGTTCCTTCTCTTCTTTGCTTGACTTCGAACCCAAGAAAGAACTTCAACTCTCCCATCATGGACATCTCATTGCTTGACTTTGAGGTCATGAGAGCGGCAAACTCCTCATTGAAAGCTTTATTAGGGGAACCAAAGATAATATCATCAACATATAGTTGGCACACAAACAACTCCTCACTAACCTTCTTAGTAAAAAGAGTGGGGTCGATTTTCCCAATTTCAAACCCACGATCTTGCAATAACTCAGTAAGGTGGTCATACCACGCACGTGGGCTTGTTTAAGGCCATAAAGTGGCTTATCGAGTTGGTACACATGATCGGGGAAATAGGGATCCTCGAACCCCCGGGGTTGTTTGACATACACCAACTCATTAATAGGACCATTAAGAAAATCACTCTTCACATCCATTTGTTGCAACTTGAAGTTATGATGAGAAGCATAAGCAATCAACAAACGAATAGATTCAAGGCGATCAACGGGAGCAAAGGTTTCACCGTAGTCGATACCCTCGACTTGGGAGTAGCCTTGTACTACCAAATGAGCCTTGTTCCGAATGATAATTCCATGAGCATCTTGCTTGTTCTTGAATATCCACTTGGTTCCAATGACATTATTGTTCTCTGTTGGCCTTGGCACCAATCTCCACACCTTGTTGTGCTCGAAGTTGTTGAGTTCTTCATGCATGGCATTAAGCCAGTCCGGATCCTCGAGCGCTTCATAGACCTTTTGGGGTTCAACACAAGAAAAAAATGTGTGATGTTCACAATAGTTTGCTAATTGTCTACGAGTGCTTATCCCCTTTCTTAAACTTCCAGGCACATTCTTCATGAGATGATCTTTGGTAGTGAGCTTGGATGCAATCTTAGCGGCACGACGCTCCAATTCCTCCTCAGGAGTGAGTTGAGGAGCGGAAACTTCATCATCTTGAGCGTTGTCTTGAGCTTGTTCTTCATCTTGAGCTTGCTCTTGATCTTGAACTTGCTCGGTGGTGAGAACTTGACCTTGGGTATCACTTGGTGGTTCACCACCATCTTGAGGTTGATCTTGCCCTTGGTCTTGTTCATACGGTGGAGGGCCTTCACTTTGTTCTACGGAAGCGAGTGGGTCTTGGGTTGGTGATGGTTCCACTTGAGTGGAACATTGTCCTTTTCCTTCGGCCACAAGGGGTTCCTCAATGGGTAGGATATGACCAAAACCCATTATTCTTATGGCTTGGGGAGGAATTTCATCACCTACATCACAAGTACCACTTTGCTCCACTTGGGAGCCGTTATTCTCATCAAACTCCACATTACACGTCTCCTCAATAAGTCTCGTGGACTTATTGAGGACATGGTAAGCATGAGAGTTTGTAGCATAACCAACAAATATGCCCTCATGAGCTCTAGCCTCAAATTTAGACAACCAAACACCTTTCTTGAGAATGAAGCACTTACACCCGAACACCCGGAAGTACTTGAGGTTGGGCTTGTTACCGGTGAGTATCTCATATGGAGTCTTGTTCAAGCCTTTGCGGAGGTAGAGCCGATTGGATGCATGACACACGGTGTTGATGGCTTTGGCACGAAAGTTGTATGGAGAATTGAAATCCGCCATCATGGTCCTTGCCGCATCCATCAACGTCCAGTTCTTCCTCTCTGCTACACCATTTTGTTGAGGGGTGTATTGTGCGGAATATTGATGCTTGATCCCCTCATCACTAAGAAACTCATCCAAGGTGTAGTTCTTGAACTCGGTGCCGTTGTCACTTCTTATCATCAAGATATTTGCATTGTGTTGGTGTTGAGCTTCATTTTCAAAGTCAATGACGGTTTGTTGGGTCTCACTCTTCCTCTTGAAGAAATATACCCAAGTGTATCTTGAATAATCATCCACAATCACCAAGCAATACTTTCTACCCCCAAGACTATCAAAGGATGGAGGCCCAAAGAGATCCAAGTGAAGGAGCTCCAAAGGCCTCTTCGAGTAGATGATAGTCGTGGGAGGGTGAGCCTTCTCATGTAGCTTTCCTTCGATACAAGCACTGCAAGCACGATCTTTGGCAAAACTAACATTTGTTAGTCCACGGACATGGTCCCCCTTGAGAAGACTTTGCAAAGATATCATATTGACATGTGCTAAACGGCGATGCCAAAGCCACCCCACGTCAACTTTATCCATTAGGCATGTCGCGGTCTTAGTAGGTCGCTCCGAAAAGTTAATCACATAAAGACCATTCTCGACATGCCCAACAAAGGCTAATTTAAGAGTCTTGCTCCACAAGAGGGCCACGGTATCAATATCAAAGAAAGTGGCAAAGCCCATGGGTGCAACTTGACGAATGGAAAGTAGATTGTATGCAAGGGACTCAAAAAGCATGACCTTCTCGATCGTGAGATCAAGAGAAATGACAACCTTGCCAAGACCCAATACCTTAGAAGACGAGGCATCACCCCACTCGACATTGGTGGGCATAGATGGAATCTTGTGCACGTCCACCACCAAGTCCTTGCTTTCGGTCATATGATTTGTGGCTCCACTATCGAGCAACCATGATCCCCCACCGGAAGCAAACACCTACAAGAGATCAATGCTTGGTTTTAGGTACCCATTGTGTAATGGGTCCTTTGATGTTAGTAACAAGGGTCTTAGGAACCCAGATAGACCATTCAATTTACTCATAAGGAGAACCAACAAATTTAGCATGAACATGCCCATCACTAGCATGGCATAACACATAAGAAGGATTAAAGTCGCCGGCTTTGTTGGAAGGGGTGGCATTGCCCTTCTTGACACCACCACCCGTCACATTGTTATTCTTCTCCTTAGAAGCATCCTCTCCCTCTTTCACAAAAGTTTCCTTGAGAGGAGGAGGTCGCTTGGCCTTGTCATTCTTTCTTGTTCTTGGACTTGCGTGCAAACCCAATCCCCTCCTTGGCCACAACTTCCTTTTGATTGCTCAAAAGGTTGTTGAGATTTTTCTCACCTTGTATGCAAGACACAAGGCCTTTCTCAAGTTGCTCCTTCAACTTTGCATTCTCCTCCACAAGATGCACATGCTCACAACATGGGTTAGTAGCATTTGCATTATCAATTAACACCATATGAGGAAATGTGGCTTTCTCCTTGGTTAGCTTCGCTTGGAGTTGATCATGAGACTCTTTAAGGCTAGCATGAGTACCCTTCAAGGCCTTGTGAGCCTTGTCAAGTATATAAAACTCCTCCTTGAGTCTAGCAACATCAACCCCAAGTTTTGCCTTTTCGGAATTGAGCACACGAGATACAACAAGAGCATGATCAAGATCTTTCTTTAATTTAGCATGATCATCGTTGTGTGACTCCTCAAGAGCCAAACGATGACCACGCTCTTCCTCAAGCGCGTTAGAGAGATCCGATATCTCATCAGCATAGTCATGACTATGCCCTTCCATCTTAGAGATGGTTTCTTCGTGAGCCTCGATCATGTCATTGGCTTCACCAAGTTTTTCTAAGAGAGGAACAAAGTGCTTCTTGGATTTACCCTTGAGCTTACTCATAAAAGACTCAAATTCATTTTCTTCCTCATTAGACCCCTCACTTTCATCAATGCAATCCATCAAGTAAGGATTAGTAATGATGGTAGTTTTGATGTTGGGGGTTATCTTGTTGGTGGCTTTAGCCATGAGGGACTTGGCGGTGATGTTCTCATTGGGTGAGTCGAAGAGGGACACCCATGGAGTTGTCGCAATGGCAATGGAGGCCATGGCAACCGACTCACCGTCTTCATCATCATCATCCTCATTGTACTCTTCTTGTGCCACCAACCCCCCTTGGGAGGAGTCTTCTAGGTGAAGTTGTTCTTGTTGGGGAAGGACTTGGCCTTGTCTTTTCGGATGAACTTGCCACCATTGTCTTCCCTCTTCTCATATGGGCACTCTGCAACAAAGTGGCTCACATTGCCACAATATAGCAAGTCCTCACATGTTGCTTGCCCTTCCCGCCACTTGAGTTGTTCTTGTTGAAGTTGGGCCTTGTGTTCTTCTTGCTCCAAAATTGCCTTGAAGCGAGAGCCATGTGCTCATGATAAGCATATTTTGTATCTTCGGGGTTGCTCTCCTCTTCTTCCTCTTCATCCTCTTCTTCCACACTAGCCTTGGCCTTCAAGGCAAGGTTGGGCTTCTTTGCTCTTTGAGAACGCAACACCGCATTGTCGGCGGTCTTGTCCAAGATCCTCATCGCCACAAACTCATCAAACACTTCACTTGAGGACAAGGTGTGGAAGTCTGGCCTTTGACGGATGACGGAGGACATGGCCTTGTGGTAAGGCATCATGGCCTTGAGGAACTTACGCTTGATCCAATTGTCATCTGTATCCTTGATCCCATGATCTCAGAGTGAGACCACGAGAGTGGTTAATCTCCGATAAAGCTCACGAGGTTCTTCATCTTCATTCATTGCAAACTCATCGGCTTCATCTTGCACCACTTCAAAGTTGGAGCGTTGAATGCTTGTGCTTCCCTTGTAAATGGAAACAACATGGTTCCATGCTTCCTTGGCCATGATGAAAGGTCGGAGATGCGCCATATCTTCGGATGTAATTGCATCTTGGATGATGAAGAGAGCATTCTCATTGAATTGATGATCCGCGGCTTCTCTAGGGGTGAAGTTTCTTGGGTCATGTGTATAGAAACCTTGCTCAATGATTCTCCAAAGATTAGTATTAACATGATTTAAATGACGTTTAAAGCTATAGACCCAAGAGTCAAAATCCTCATTTTTCACAATCTTAGGAGGAGGACCAACATGATTCAAGTGAGTGGAGGGAACCGGTCCTCCATAAGTAAGTGGAGGTTCAACATGGGCAAAGATGCCACTACCATTTTTACCACTAGACAAAGGAACCTTTTCACTAGTAGCTTCCCCCTTGTCGGAGTTAGCATCCGTCACCTTGTTAGAGGGATCACCCATTTTCATTGGTGCAGTGGATAATTTAAGGCCTTCTCAGAACTTGTTAAACATGCCTTCAACCTCGGTCATCATGGAGGTTTTCAATGTATCCAAAGCCGCATTGAATTCCTCACGAGAGACCGAGGAACCCCCATCGGCCGTAGACGAGAATGGATTCAAAACGGAGTGCTCCTCCCCATCATCTACGGTGTCAACCATACTCTTCGGACAGCAAAGTCCTTAATAAAGAGACGAGGCTTCGATACCACTTGAAAGGATCGATATAGTTGACTAGAGGGGGGTGAATAGGCAACTAACACTTTTTAGATTTTCTTTACCAAATTAAACTTTGCATCAAAGTAGGTTGTCTAGAAATGCAACTAGGTGAGCAACCTATATGATGCAACAACAACAACAAGCATACAAGCAAGCAAGGAAAACAACAATAAGTAAGCTTGTACAAGTAAAGGTAAGAGATAACCAAAAGTGGAGCCGGTGGAGACGAGGACGCGTTACCGAAGTTCCTTCCCTTTGAGAGGAAGTACGTCTCCGTTGGAGCGGTGTGGAGGCACAATGCTCCCCAAGAAGCCACTAGGGCCACCGTATTCTCCTCATGCCCTCACACAATGCAAGATGCCGTGATTCCACTATTGGTGCCCTTGAAGGCGGCGACCGAACCTTTACAAACAAGGTTGGGGCTCTCTCCACAACCGAATTGGAGGCTCCCAAGGAAACCACGGAGCTTCACCACAATGGAATGTGGCTCCGAGGTGACCTCAACCGTCTAGGGTGCTCAAACACCCAAGGGTAACAAAATCCACACAAAAAAGTATGGGGGATTCAAATATCCTTTGGTGGAAGTGTAGATTTAGGTCTCCTCCTTCAATCCCTAGCAAATCAACAAGTTTGAGTGGCTAGAGAGAGAGACCAGGCAAGAAAGCTTGAATGGTATTAATGGTGGAGTGAGAGAGGCAATAGGTAAGTGTGGTAGGTGGAAGAACCACCCTTATATAGCAAACCCTAAAATCCAACCGTTACTGCGAAAACTGCACTGCAGCGGTACAACCGCTCCTCGTCCCGGTACAACCGGGGCTCACGGGTAACTTGCAAAAACCCTATGAAGCGGTACAACCGGGCAGACAGGCAGTAGTACCAGTTGTGGAGAACAACCGGAACAACCGCTCAGCCACCGCTCAACCACCGCTTTGAAACAGTAGGGAGTCACCCCTGCGAGCGGTGATCGAGCGGTACTGCAACGGTGCAACCGCCTGGCCCTGGTACCCTGGGTGGCTACGTCCTAAGCGGTAGAACCGCTAAGGGCACCGGTGGTACCAGTGTGCGGAGCACAACCGGAACAACCGGTCCACCACTGCCCAAGTACCGCATCAAAATAGAAACCAGACAGGTTGTTGAGCGGTACCTGACCGGTACAACCGCCAATGACACACCGCAGTCAAGTTTAAGAACGGTGGCAGTACCACCGCCCGGGGGTAGCGGTACAACCACTTGATCATGATTGGGTTGTTCGACCCTAGGGTATGACCCCTGGGGTGGTGGTTGGGTTAGAGCCAGCGGTACAACCGCTCGAATGAGCGGTACAACCGCTAGAAGTACACAACAACAGTTGAGAAAAAAGGGAGCTCTCTCTTACACAAAACAGGGAAGGCAAAGGTGGGTGAGGAAGAAGTGTATGTGCAATGATTCCTCAACTCCTTCCGATGTGGATTCCCTCTTAATAGTATGTGTTTCCTATGACCAAAGAGATAAACACGTAGACTGACACCGTCTTCGATCTTTTCCTTCCAGAGAGAATAGCTAAACGATGCAAGCCTAATCACCGAGAACCTGAAGCACTTAGCACAAGATTATACCAACAAAGGGTTGTCATCTCATCCAAAACACAAAGTAGGGAAATGACCTTACATCCGGCCCAAATTGCGCAGCTCCCAGTTGGAGTGCTGCTTGGCAGCTTCAATGCTCCCTTCCCGACGGACACGGGAGATAGTTGGATCTGCCTCCATCTCTGAAATCACCCTCTTCCACTCCTTCACACTCTGCGACCAACACTTCACATCGCCAAAGATCCACTCTGCCCTCTCCTGCCACCGCATTGCCCTCATCGCCTCTAGGACCTCGTCTGAGATAGATCCCACCGGCTGCAGCAGCTCGGGGAAGGACTCGTATAGGTACGGCAGCGGCATGGAAGACGGGATGTGCTCGGGGAAGGATAGGTACCTAAACATATGGATGCATCATACAAAGTTTCATCATCTCCAAAAAAAATCTAGACCTAGGGTTCATCATATGGTCAAAAATTCTAAACCTAACTTGTATTGTCTAGAAATATCAATTAGGGTTCATCACCTTCAAAAAAAATCTAAACCTAGGAAATATGAATTAGGGTTCATCATGTGGTCAAAAAATATCAATTAGGGTTCATCATGATTCATCACGAAGGATCATCACCTAACTTGTATTATCTAGATGCAATCACCTAGGTTCATCATATCAACTAGGGTTCATCATTATTTTTAACGTGAACATGAACATAAATCATTCTTAGGCTAAAAAAAGGGGCGTGATTTGACCAAAAGTAATTGGGGGGATTGGAGGAGCTTACGTTTCTCGTTTCGGGGCCATCTCGATCCGCAAAAACGGTGAAGGAATGAAGAAGATCCGAGGGGGAGTGGAGGAGATGAGAGAGGGGGCGAGAGGAAGAAGAAAGGGCGGCTGAGTGGGGGGATAAGGGGGTGGGGTGGGGTGGGCGGCGCGGCGCGGCGCGGTTTATAAATGCCCAAACCCTACCACCAGGGACCCCGGCAGTAGCATAAGACACCCTACTACCGTAGGGCTCGGCGGTAGGGTCGGCGCCTCTGCCACACATCCTCTGACGAGGAAAATGCGCAAAACAGGGCGGTAGGGTTGCACATCCTATGTAACAGCCTGGTTTTTGGCCCTTTTCTTTTTCTTTTTGATTTATTGGTTTTTGCTCTGTTTTTCTTTTTGGAGTGGTTATGTGGCCTTGCCACCTAGGAAATCATCCTCATTCCCTCTCCCAAGTGGCTCATCATTCTCAAAACCTTGCCAAGATCATGTCACTTCAATCCTTTACCAAACCCTAATTTCTTTTTCTAGGGAAAATTCCTTTTTTCTATCAAAGGAATAACCCTGTCTGCCCAAGGTTGTGAAGCAACCTATATTTTTGTCCATCCAAAAATTCCCAAATAATTCTCACAATTTCTTTGGGTCATATGTTGCTCAAATATGCCCAAACTTTCCTGTCCTAGCCCAAGAATAATTCTCCAATAATTATTCTTCATTTTTGTCCAGAGTGGCATTTTGTGAAGGAAGTGCCACCTATCCAATCTTGTTTTCTCCCAAACTTGTTGGGCATTCTTTTATGTCCAAATAATTTACTCATGCCAAAATTCAACTTTATTTGCCTAGCCAATCTTCCTCAGTGATTTTCAAAGTTTCTGTCCAAATAGAAGCTTTGTGAAGGAAGTGCAAGCTAGGGTTATCCAAATGAGTTGAAATTTTTCATGCCTCTTCATGTGCTCATATAATTACCCTCCTCCAAATTTCAGCCCCATCCCACCACCTATGTGAGCAATGGACCAAATCTTTGATTTTGGCAATATTTTGAGGTTGTGAAGCAAGTGCATTTTATATTGCTTCAAAAATCCTGATAAATTACCAGATTGTGCTTCTACCCAAATAACATCTCTCCGCCAAATTTGGCACCATTTCATTAAGCCAATATTTCTCCAAAATTATTCCAAGATTCTGGTCAGTGAAGATGTTTGTGAAGCAAGTACCATTTTGGTAAATCCAATTGGTATGAACTTTTTACAGCATCATTGTATGACCAAATAAATAAGCCTTGCCAAATTTCAGCTCAAGTGGATTCTCCATGTGGGTGCACCATCCTGATTTAGTTTCTGACCAGATTTGGCAGTTGCAAAGCAACTATATTAAATCTTGATCCAAATCTTCTCAAAGTTACCGGGATGAAAGTCCTTCTTTACCTAAACCTCTGAGACAAATCCATTTGGCCCAATCACTTTCCTGTTGATCACCAGTGCTCATCGAAGTTTACTGCACTAAACTTCAGAGGTTGCTTACCATTTAACCAGAGCACTTTTAACCTAGCTACCACCGCAGTTACAACTTACCTTGGAAGAACTTCACCGCAGACATAGTTTGCAATCCTCTACAGTCCTCACTATGCATTGTCCCATGGTGACCGCGGAACTGGCATGCTGTTTTACGCGCTCTGTGCACTTTGGCGCGTCCAGGACGCTATTTGTGCTTCGGCACTTTCTCCTCTCATCGCCTTCGCGCGTGTGAGCATGTCCAGCGTCATCATCTCGTCGTCTCCGTTCCCCTGGACCCCTCTCCCCCTCCATCCACTTCCTCACCGACGCTCGCCGCCGAACGCCCACGGGAGCACAGTGCTCCGTTTGGCCCCGAGCTCGTTTCGGCCTCTTCCTCTGCTCTACGACGTCGTCTACCCCTCCGTGATCTCTGAATCAATGGCTCGTCGTGTTCCCGCGCCCTCCCGTGCTCGCTGGTTGTCGCCAGAGCCTCGGCGGGACGTGCCCGGCGGCACCCGAGCCACGGCCACGCGTCCATGGCCTCCCCTCCTCGACCACGCCTATATATAGGCCTCCCCGCGGCCTCCCGAGCTCACAATCGCCCCTGCCTCACTCCTCTGACCCTGCCCCACCTCTTCCCCGAGCAACAGAGCCCCTCTACTCTTCCTCATTCCGCCATGGCCGCCGCGGCCAACCTCTCAAATTTGCTCAACGTCGAGCCTGTCCACCCCTCACACCACTACCCTCGTCTTACCCGTGCTCCTGCAAACCTCCACAGCCCTCACCTTCTCCGCCGGAGCACCATGGCCTCGGCTCCATCTTCACCGACGCCGGCCGTCCGCCGCGGCCGAGGCCCTGCCTCCTCCAGCTCTCTCCGGCGCGCGTGAAGGGCCGAGGCGAATGCTGTAACGCCCCGGATCCGGCATCGCCGCCCCGTCTCCGGCCCTCCCTCGTCCTCTCCGGTGCCATCTCCGGCGAGCCGTCGCCTGCCTCGGTTCGCGCGCCCGAACCCTAGATCTGGGATTTCGGAGGTGAAAATCCCAGTCCTTTTTCTGTCATGTTATGTTGCATACTTTGACCTGCCATAACTTCATGCATATAGATCCGTTTTGGGCATATGATATATCAAAATGTTCATTGTGAGATGCTCTTCATTTTGTTGCATTGTTCCATGCTTGTTTTAGTTCATCTTGACTCCCTAATCATCATTGCAAGAGTGCTATGTGATGTTAACTGCTGTCTGTTTACAGAACTTGGTGATTTGTCTTTTTCATTGCATTTTGTGTGTGCATTCTATGAGCATGAGCTCTACATGTGTTTTGAACTACATCATGCCATCTTTACAATGGTGCTTGTCTCGTATTTTTGTGATCTATGTGGTGACTAGCACAAGCATGCAAAGTAGCCTCCATGATGTTGCTGATTTCTGTGACTTAGTCATTTCTGCTAAGTCTGTAGCTGTAACATTGTGATGCCATGATAACCTGCTTCTAGAAGTCAATCTGCGCATAATCTGAAGATGTTCACTAAAGGTATTTTGTTACACATGTTATGCTCTATCCATCAATGCCCTTGTTTGCATTTATAGCCTGCGGTAACTTGTTGTTATCTTGCTCTCAACTTGCTAAATAATGTTGCTGTCAGCCTATTAAAATGAAGTTCAGTTTTGACCTGTGTTTTGCTAGTGATCCATGCACCCTATGAACTTGCTCTTGCCATTCTTAGCTTCATAATAATGCCATCTTATTGTTGGATGCCTTCACATGCCATGAAATGCTTTGTGATGAGTGATTTGAGCTCGCAAAGATGCCTTCATAATTCTATTTATGCCATGCTCAGTTTTTCTGCTGTCTGAAACTGTTTATGAAACTTGCTATGTTTACATGGTTTCCATCATATCTTCTATGCCTTTTTGGCTCATGTTCAGTAAGGGACATTTGTTATATGCTTTGAGTAGAATCATGCCATGCTTTCATTTGCCATGATATATTCCTGTAGCATGTTGTTTGATAGCTCTAAACATTGCAACCTGATGTTATTTCTGCCATGTCCAGTAATTTCTGCTGTCTGTGGAACTGTTATTATTTGCAATCTTGCCATGTCCTTTTGAGCATGTTGTAGTGGTTTTTGGAGATAGCTCAGTGTTCATGTTTTGTCATGCTTTACCTGTACATCATGTTCATGCCTTTTTTTTTCCTATTGGGGTGCTGTAGCATATTGTTTTGATGCTTGCAAGATGGCTAGTTGCTGTTTTGGACAGATTGTTGTTATATCTTGTTTGGAGTGTATGTGTTGCACCGTTGCTTCGTTTTGAGCATGGTCTATATCAAACTTGCTTAGAATTGCATGTAGATTCATGTTACCTTGTTGCATCCTTGTTTTGAGGTGTTTGCTTCATGTTTGTATGCATTTTGCACCAATACCATGTTTAACTTGCTTTGCTCGTATCTTCTAGGCTGTAGCTCCAAATTAAATGAACTTTGTATTTAACTTGACTAGAATTTCGTGTAGATCATCTTGGTGCATCTTAACTTGCTGTTTAACAACTTGAACATAAGGTTTATTCAGATCTGGACCAATTTCGAAATTTGCATATGAGGACTTACCGGATTTGTTATATGTTGTTTCCGGCCTCATTTAAACTTGCTTTCATGTGTTGTTCTTGTATGCATCATCTCTTGCCATAAGTAGCTTGATGTAGCCTTGTCATGCATCATACTTGGTTGAGCATCATGCCTTGTTCATGTGTGGTGTGTTTGCCATGTTGTGTGCTTCTTCTCGATAGTTCCTGTTTCGTTGCGATCTTGAGGATTCGTTCGTCTACGCTTGGTTCGTCTTCATGGTTTCATCTTCTTCATGGATTCGTTCTTCTTCCTAGCGGGATTTCAGGCAAGATGACCGTCACCTTAGATATCATTATTATCATTGCTATGGTAGTTGCTTCGTTCTATCGCTATGATGCGTTACCTACCACTTGCTTTTCAAGCCTCCCAAATTGCCATGTCAGCCTCTAACCTTTTTTCACCCTTCCTAGCAAACCGTTGGTTGGCTATGTTACCGCTTTGCTCAGCCCCTCTTATAGCGCTGCTAGTTGCAGGAGAAGATGAAGATTGCTCCATGTTGGATTATGTTTATGTTGGGATATCACAATATTCTATTATTTAATTAATGCATCTATATACTTGGTAAAGGGTGGAAGGCTCGGCCTTATGCCTGGTGTTTTGTTCCACTCATGCCGCCCTAGTTTCCGTCATACCGGTGTTATGTTCCTTGATTTTGCGTCCCTTACGCGGTTGGGTGATTTATGGGACCCCCTTGACAGTTCGCTTTGAATAAAACTCTTCCAGCAAGGCCCAACCTTGGTTTTACATTTGCCTCACCTAGCCTTTTTCCCTTGGGAGTCGCGCATCCCGAGGGTCATCTTTATTTTAACCCCCCCCCCACCGGGCCAATGCTTCTCTAAGTGTTGGTCTGAACCAATGCTTCTTCTTGGATCAGGGGATAGGTTCCATGTCCGCAGCCTGGGCTAGCAAGGTGGATGTCATTTGAGCTTCTGTTTGTGTTTCATCTGTAGTCGGATGCTGATCTCTTGTATGATATTGTTGTATTCATGGGGCATTTGTGTCTGTTGTATGTATCCCCATCTATTATGTAATGTTGATGTAATGATATCCACCTTGCAAAAGCGTTTCAATATGCGGGTCTATCCTTGGTGGGACCTTCGAGTTCCTCTCGGATAGGGTCGCATATTGGGCGTGACAAATGCGCCTCCCCGCGCTGGTCATTCCGGTAGCTGGGGCGTCGCCGGAGTCGACCCGAGCCGCCCGGACGAGCATCGGCACCGGTGGCCCTCCTCTGCCCTGCGCGTGGCGTCGGGGACAGAAGAAGGAGGAGCGGGAGGAGGGAGTTGACCGCGCGTGGACCCCGCGGCCCCACGCGTTAGTGGCTCGGTAAGCCGGCCCCACCTTTGCCACGCTGGATAAGTGGAGGCGTAATCCACTGGATTACGTCTTTGCTTATCGAAAGCGTATCCCTCTTCTAGTTCAGCCTAGAAGGCGTTTTCACTTCTAGAAAACGGATTTCCTTCTAATACGCTTTCTGTTTTTCTATCCAGATAGGTCCGTGGCAGAAAACACTTCATAACTTTTTGATCCTAACTCCGAATGAGGTGATTCCAAAGCCCAGTTCTTTGTTTGGTCGAGCCTGTTCTGTTGGTATAATTTTAACCATGTGACAACATTCTGAAAATGAGCACTTTGCCCTTTCCCGTAAACAGCCCCTCCGAGAGAGAAGTGTTTCTGGCAAATCTTTCCGCACAACTTCCCGGTGTTTTCTTCATCCCCAGGCAAGCCACAACCACCATTTGCATGATAGCCATGAAGTAGCATTGGTTTACAACTCGAATCTTTAATAACTATATGCTTGTTTTGCTACTGCTGTCGTTATTTCGGTTATGCTTAGGGATCGGTGGTTACCGTCATGCTTTGTTTTCTTGTACTCTGTTATCATGAATTACTTGCTAGTATTACTTTCAAAATTGTTGATAGTAGTACATGTTGGGTTGGTCATGTTCTTCGGTGCATGACTAACGTCAGTTACCGAGTTCCGTTAATATGCATTGTTCCTTATTGTTAGTTGGTTATGTGTTTACTCGGTTATGTTATCGATGTGTTCTTGCATGGTACTTATTGTTGATGCTAATGGTCATGTCATGCTATGAGTAGTGTTGTACTGGTGATATTAATGCTCGCCATTATGCTATGCTCAGTGGATATGATTCATTGTTGATATGGTGGATAGTTATGTTGTACCCTCATGATTATGTTGATATCATGCTCACCATTCTAATTGCATCATGTTATTTTACCATGGCTCAGCATATTTGCATTCAAGTTTAACCGGATTAAATTGAACTTGAACAACTGTTGGCTGAGTCATGGTGCCACCATATTGAGCTGACCAGTGCAACCACGCTTACCTTTATGGGAAGGTCCTAACTGGGTCTATTGTCGTGCCTCTCGCCGGTGCCTCCCACGCGGGAAGGTTATGGGTGTGCACTACCCTGTTCAGATTGGCGGACATAAGACTTGTGTGCCCATAGTTGTAACCGGTTTGTCCCCATTTGGGACCGTTTTTGCCACGATGGTGGCCGTTTTGCCACGACGGTGGTCGTTGGTGCCTTTTGTAGGCACGGGGCCACCCAGGACTTAGCCCAGTGGGGAGTGAGTCAGAGTGGTCGGGAGAGTGTCATGGCAGTAGGACGGTTTTGTCGGAACGTTGTTGGTCCACCCGAATGGGAGTGCGAGGCCATGGGTTCAGTGGTGTGGGTACAGTGTGCTAACCTCTGCAGAGTGTATACTAAATCTATCGATAGCCATGCCCACGGATAAGGGCCCAGTTCGTGTCGGTCACACTATGGGTCAACAGTAATACTAATGATGTGTTTAATAACAACCCCGGTTCGATGATGAGATAAGTTGGTTATGTGATCCGTGAATGATCACCGTTTGGTTACGAGGTAACCCGTTGAGCCGAGAGTGGTTCCGTTTGTGATCCGTGAATGATCACCGTTTGGTTACGAGGTAACCCATTGAGCCCAGAGTGGTTATGTTTGTGATCCATGAATGATCACCGTTTGGTTACGAGGTAACCCGTTGAGCCCAGAGTGGTTCCGTTTGTGATTCGTGAATGATCACCGTGGTATCGAGGATACCGAGTTGTTGGATATTAGTGATGTTGTGCGAGAATCATGGGTAAAGATCAAGCTCCTTGTGGTCATTTAATGATTACTACGGTATTGTTTATACCAAGTTTGATTTGATCCTGAGATGATTGTGTGATGTCCGAGGTTGGTAAGTGATGCATGTGATGGTTACGAGGTGACCCGAGCAGAATAAGTGGTGCATATAGTGTCATCATGTTGCATGCTAGTATCGTCAGATTTATATGTTCATGCCATGCTCATATTGTTCTAGCTGTACCATGTTCATGTTGCTCTTGTCATGTGGCCCTGATGATATCATGTTAATTCCTGCTTAACCTGTAATTGCCATGCTGTTGTTTGTCTTGAATGCTTCTGGTTATTGTGAGCTTGCAAGTACATTCAATGTACTGACCTGGCGTGTCATGCCAGTTTGCAGGTCATGCCGGAATTGATTGCTTGTTTGCCGTGGATTTCCATTCGTGCGAGCTAGGATAAGCATTCTAGCCAGAGTCCCTACGGAGTGGAGTTCACCACCGTCATCGTTGTTCCGCTGCTAGAAGGTTTTCCGCTGCTTCGAGTTGTTCTGCTGCTTGCATAGAGCACTGAGGATGGCGTAGTGTCACCGTGCCGATGTTATTCATTGTAATATCGGAGACCTTGTATTTATATTCGTGTAATAATAGAGAGCTGATTTGTTCTATGCTAAGTAGTGTTGTATTCCAGAAGACTTCTCCTCGATCTTTGGGTTGGAATACGGGGTGTTCCGGTTTCTCTGAGCCGGGGTGCCATATCACTTGGTATCAGAGCAGGTCTGGCTGTAGGACGCCCTAGTCAGCGCGAGCGGTAGAAACCGGTAGAAATCGGTAGTTTAAAGTCCGGCTTGTTTATTGCATTGGGTTGCTGCATTTGTTTCTTGCATAGCATGCATATAGACTTATTATTTGTTACTAACGGTTTATCTGGTGAGTGTAGCTAGCATCTGTCCGGATCCACTACAGCTCAGCCCTTGCATTCATCCAGTTTTCTTTTCTTGCTCGTTCTTCGGTGTTTGGTGTCATTTCTGTCCCGTCGGAGTGATGCCAAGTGATCCCGACACTGTTTTCAGAAATGGTGCTCAGGTATCACACCGATATCTTTCTTTCATCCCAGCCTATCGTTTCGGTGATAGACATGCTTCTATCACGAATCGTTCTTTTCTCTTGTCACATTGGCAACCCTTAATGGTCTTAGTCATCAAGAAAGGGCAATGTCAGCAGCCTCAGTTTTTCCCCGCTATCCTATTTCTTGGACGGGTACGAATCTTTTTCCGTCCGCTTGATAATAATGTAGTCGCGACATTCGTGTCCCGCTACATGATTACCGAGTGCGTCCTCGCCTCCGAGCTAGTCCAGGTTGCTACCCGGCTAAGCTAGCACTTGGTATAGCGCTGTTTACACCAACTCTTCCACACATTTATACGTCCTCGTGCACACCGTCAGAGCATGCTAGATCGTAGAACCAGATATCCCGCGAGATTTGTGTGCTTAAGTAGGCATGCATATTGTGTGACTAGCAGTAATATGTGACATTGATTGTGTGTGAATTGATTGTTGTTGTGTGCTTTTGTTTACTTGAGTTTTCTTTTGCTTCTTTCTTTTGGACCCCGGTGTTGCATTATTTCCCCTATAAAGAGTTGCTCATCAACTGACATCGGACTCAAAGAAGCAACAAGGAGTTTAAATATTTCGAAAATCAGCTAAACCGAATGGAATTCTCAGCCGACTGCGTGAAATGGGGAATATCTGATTTTGAGGCTGATAATCAATTTTGCATGAGTGTGCACTCCTCACAACAGTACTGATAACTCCAGTCTACATCAGTAACAGATCCTCACAGCAGTAATGGTTAAGTCAGCAGCAAGGCAAGTCAGGTACAAGATCAATGGTATATTTTCAGTCAAAGGTAAGGATCATATACAAAATTTTGGCTCAGCAATGCATGATGCATAAAATTTGTTATCATCCGAAATAAGGTCAGAATTTGATTTGCTCAAGGAAGACAATCAAACAAATTTTCTCATGCAAATAATCAGCCACAGATATTATGGGCGCGTGTGTAGATTTCAGTCTGTATACTAATATGAAGCTTTGGATGTAAGAAACTCAGTATTCTTTCACACGTTGTCGGAAGAAATTTATGATGCAAGGTTCCTCGGTTTTTCCTCAGCATGATATATGAACAGATTCCGGTCCAAGATACTTAGTCTTTCTCAGCAAGATACCTCGGTAAAATCTTCTAACAGATGGAAATAAATTTTTCTCAACAAGCAAACCTGAGGAGAAGCCTCTCAAGTACGGAACTCAGGCTTCTCCAGCACAATAATCAGATCAAGCTTCGTGTGTAAGTTATAGAGCCTTCTTCTGCATGATACCCAGACAAAAGTTTTGAGGAGAAGTTAACAAGTCTTCCTCAGCAAGCTACTCGGGTGGCTTCTCTCGTAATCCACTCAGCCCCGTTAGTACAACACTATGTACCGTCCTCAGAGGTTATATGATGAGTTACCAACGTACGGCAGTACCTCTCAAGAATCAGACTCGCAACATTTTTTCGGAAGCACAAATCCGTCAGGGCATGTATCCTCTTCAAGAATCAAGTCTTTGGTCGCATATGGTTCTTATATATGGTGAGCATGCATCCCCAGTCAGATCAGTCATTCATATGGGATACGACAAGGATCCAGCAGATATACCTAAGGAAGGTACGGATCCAACAACCTCATGAGTCAGGCAAAGGAAAATATTGCACTAATCACGTCAATGGTCATACGAAGAATCAAGGACAGGTGTGGCCAAGATATTTCAGTAAGGTATCCTAACAAAGAAAATCATGATCGTTAAAGGGTGAGACTAACAGCAAAGGTATGATGATTTTTGCATGACCATCGGGGTCCGGATACCCAAATCAGTTGGAGGCCGTAATTCCATATGGATCCACAAAGGTACCATCAGAGGCCTACTCTCTTTTACAAGGATTTCATATTCCGTTGACCCGCTTGGAATGGTTAGTATGGGAAATCCAAATGAGTATACCGACAAAATGAGAAAATCAAAATCCGAACAATCAGCTCAGACCCGGTATACTCACCGACGGAATCAAGTACACGGTCAGTCTATCAGGAAAAGCAATTGTCTGTCAGCCCCTGTCAGGCCAGTCTCAAGATGTAAATATTTGAGGTATGACACAGCTATAACTCCATACACCATTATATTGCTCCCGACAAAAAGCAGTCGAATCCTTGGTACATATCTCATGCTCAAGCCAAAGGAATAAATCAAAATGAATCAGTACCACTTATGAGCAGTCAGATCCCGTCAGAAGATGGCCATGATTAATTCTCAGCATTTATTGAAATCAGAAGGCCTGCATTTATTTGAAGCAACCCAATGACAGAAGTAAAAAGGTTTTCATGACCAAAAGAAAATTTATACTCATATTCATTGGATATCACCGCGGATATGAGACAATCAACATCAGTAAAAAGGAATTAATATATGAGCAAAAACCTATCAGGATTTGGGAAAGGTGAAGCAAACCACCCCAGAGGAAGGGAAGAAAGTCATATGAAATTCTTGGGGAAACAATAACTAAAGTAAAAAAGGATACCCGAGTTGGAAACGGTGTCCTCAACTCATACTTGTTCCCTGAGCAACCAAATCTCGAGGACAAGATTTCTTTTAAGGGGGGAAGGTTTGTAACAGCCTGGTTTTTGGCCCTTTTCTTTTTCTTTTTGATTTATTGGTTTTTGCTCTGTTTTTCTTTTTGGAGTGGTTCTGTGGCCTTGCCACCTGGGAAATCATCCTCATTCCCTCTCCCAAGTGGCTCATCATTCTCAAAACCTTGCCAAGATCATGTCACTTCACTCCTTGACCAAACCCTAATTTCTTTTTCTAGGGAAAATTCCATTTTCTATCAAAGGAATAACCCTGTCTGCCCAAGGTTGTGAAGCAACCTATATTTCTGTCCATCCAAAAATTCCCAAATAATTCTCACAATTACCAGATTGTGCTTCTACCCAAATAACATCTCTCCCCCAAATTCGGCACCATTTCATTAAGCCAATATTTATCCAAAATTATTCCAAGATTCTGGTTAGTGAAGATGTTTGTGAAGCAAGTACCATTTTGGTAAATCCAATTGGTATGAAATTTTTACAGCACCATTGTATGATAAAATCAATAAGCCTTGCCAAATTTCAGCTCAAGTGGATTCTCCATGTGAGTGCACCATCCTGATTTAGTTTCTGACCCGATTTGGCAGTTGCAAAGCAACTATATTAAATCTTGATCTAAATCTTCTCAAAGTTACCAGGATGAAAGTCCTTCTTTACCTAAACCTCTCAGACAAATCCATTTGGCCCAATCACTTTCCTGTTGATCACCAGTGCTCATCCAAGTTTACTGCACTAAACTTTAGAGGTTGCTTACCATTTAACCAGAGCACTTTTAGCCGAGCTACCACGGCAGTTACAACTTACCTTGGAAGAACTTCACCGTAGACATAGTTTGCAATCCTCTACATTCCTCACTGTGCATTGTCCCGTGGTGACCGCGCAGCTGGCATGCTGTTTTACGTGCCCTGTGCACTGTGGCGCGTCCAGGACGTTGTTTGTGCTTCGGCACTTTCTCCTCTCGTCGCCTTCGTGCGCGTGAGCATGTCCAGCGTCATCATCTCATCGTCTCCGTACCCCTGGACCCCTCTCCCCCTCCGTCCACTTCCTCACCGACGCTCGCCGCCGAACGCCCACGGCAGCAAAGTGCTCCGTTTGGCCCTGAGCTCGTTTCGGCCTCTTCCTCTGCTCTCCGGCGTCGTCTACCCCTCCGTGATCTGTGAATCAATGGCTCGTCGTGTTCCCGCGCCCTCCCATGCTCGCTGGCCATCGCCAGAGCCTCGGCCGGACGTGCCCGGCGGCACCCGAGCCACGGCCATGCGTCCATGACCTCCCCTCCTCGACCACGCCTATATATAGGCCTCGCCGCGGCCTCCCGAGCTCACAATCGCCCCTGCCTCACTCCTCTGACCCCGCCCCACCTCTTCCCCGAGCAACGGAGCCCCTCTGCTCTTCCTCCATCCGCCATGGCCGTCGTGGCCAACCTCTCAAATTTGCTCAACGCCGAGCCCGTCCACCACTCACACCACTACCCTCGTCTTACCCGTGCTCATGCGAACCTCCACAGCCCTCACCTCCTCCGCTGGAGCACCATGGCCTCGGCTCCATCTTCACCGACGCTGGCCATCCACCGCGGCCGAGGCCCTGCCTTCTCTAGCTCTCTCCAGCACGCGTGAAGGGCTGAGGCGGATGCCCCTCCCCGCGCTGGTCATTCCAGTAGCTGGAGCGTTGTCGGAGTCGACCCGAGCCGCCCGGACGAGCATCGGCGCCGGTGGCCCTCCTCTGCCCTGCGCGCGGCGTCGGGGAAAGAAGAAGGAGGAGCGGGAGGAGGGAGTTGAGCGCGCGCAGACCCCGCAGCCCCACGCGTCAGTGGCTCAGGATGCCGGCCCCGCCTTTGCCATGCTGGATAAGTGGAGGCGTAATCCACTGGATTACGCTTCGCTTATCGAAAGCGTATTCCTCTTCTAGTTTAGCCGAGAAGGCGTTTTCACTTCTAGAAAATGGATTTCGTTCTAATACGCTTTCTATTTTTCTGTCCAGGCCCTGTTTGAAAATATTTTCATTACAGATAGGTTCCTGGCAGAAAACACTTCATAACTTTTTGAACCTAACTCCGAATGAGGTGATTCCAAAGTCCACTTCTTCGTTTCGTCAAGCCCGTTTTGTTGGTATAACTTTCACCATGTGACAACATTCTGAAAATGATCACTTTGCCCTTGCATTGTTCCTTGTTGTTAGTTGGTTATGTGTTTACTCGGTTATGTTATCAAGTACCGTTAATATGCATTGTTCCTTGTTGTTAGTTGGTTATGTGTTTACTCAGTTATGTTATCGATGTGTTCTTGCATTGTACTTATTGTTGATACTAATGGTCATGTCATGCTATGAGTAGTGTTGTACTGGTGATATTCATGCTCGTCATTATGCTATGCTTAGTGGATATGATTCATTGTTGATATGGTGGATAGTTATGTTGTACCCTCATGATTATGTTGATATCATGCTCATGCGTTGTAATTGCATCATGTTATTTTATCATGGCTGAGCATATTTGCATTCAAGTTTAACCAGATTAAATTGAACTTAAACAACTGTTGGCTGAGTCATGGTGCCACCATACCGAGCTGACCAGTGCAACCACGCTTACCTTTATGGGAAGGTCCTAACTGGGTATATTGTCGTGCCTCTCGCCGGTGCCTCCCACGCGGGAAGGTTATGGGCGCGCGCTACCCTGATCAGGTAGGCGGACATAAGCCTTGTGTGCCCGTAGTTGTTGTAACCGGTTTGTCCCCATTTGGGACCTTTTTTGCCACGATGGTGGCCGTTTTGCCACGACGGTGGCCGTTGGTGCCTTTGGTAGGCACGAGGCCACCCAGGACTTAGCCCAGTGGGGAGTGAGTCGGAGTGGACGGGTGAGTGTTATGGCAGTAGAACGGTTTTGTCGGAACGCCGTTGGTCCACCCGAATGGGAGTGCGAGGCCATGGGTTCGGTGGTGTGGGTACATGTAGCGACCCGACTCGGTAAGAGTCGAAGTCTCTGTGCTTACCGTGCTAGTCCTTGGATCGACTTGCTAGCACACACAGTACTCGATGAAATAACAGAAAAAACACACATCTCTTTATTACATCGATAGTCCAGGAGAAATACATTTATTACAAAATAGGGCATAGAGCCAAAAAACAAATACTGCGGAAGCAAAGTAGTAAATAAGTCCAACTCCACGAGCAAGGTTGAGTGTAGAACATTGACCTATCGCACCTTAATCCTCGTCGAATATATCTGCAACGTGATAAGTTGCAGCCATATAGGTCAGTACATTGAATGTACTGGCAAGTCACATCATAAGTGTAAAGAACCTACTTGTACATGCAATTTGGCTGGTGGAAAGCTCTAAGTTTAGTTTTTTGCATAAAGCTAGTTTTTCCCTATTAGGAAAGATGTTATTCTACTACTACACATTTGCATAGGATGAGTTGGCAAACCCAACTCCATCCGTTCCCAAGTTTCATTTAAAACCCAACTGTTTAATTAAAGGTGAGGAGATCTCCCGGCATTTCCACTACTAGATGCTCAACTTGTCCGTTACCGGGGACACGGCTAATCGATTAGGTTGACACTCTGCAGAGGTTGCGCACTTTTCCCCACAAGACTCGACCACCTCCATGATCGGAAGATCGAGACATAGTCTTTCGAAAATGTTCCCCCTTAACCCACGGATAGGCCGGTACACCTACATCATTCAACATCTGCTAGCCCATCCCGGAAGGGGTCACACTAACTACTCAACTAAGCCAGAGCCCATATTGGCTTGTGGCTGCACACGTAAGCTTCTAGACATGAGAATACGGTTGATCTCTTTGATCCTGAGCGGGCGGTCCACTAGTGGTGCACCACCATGGATTTCCCATGCATGCCCCACTGTACTTCGCCACCATTCCAACAAGTTTCCGCCCAGGTAGTTCATTAATTATCTTAGGTGCTATTTACTACATTGTCACTCATACTTTACAATGATCACTCCCCAATCCACGTCTACTTAGCGAAGCAACATAATGTAAAACGATGGCGACAATGTTATAAGGTTCAGACCTACCTCAATGAACTACTGGGTGAAAAGCATAGTCATGCGGCATCAATTCCTACCATGCAGTCCTACCGCAAAGAACTAAGTGCATAATAAAAACATAGGTAATGAAACATGATCAAGATGCAACTTGCCTTGGTACTGCTGGTTGAATTCTAAAGACTGATAATATTCTGCTCCGCACTCCGCACAATCTATCGCAAAGAAGATAAACAAACATAAGCAAACATTTCAGAGAACCAAGAAGAACATGCAAAGCAAGAAGTCTCGGAAAAACCAAATGAACAAACAACACTTAACTTGCACGAAAATATTCTAAGTGCAAAACAACATAGGCCTATGGTTCAAGAAGTGATGTGAACTATAGTGCGTTCTATGCATACTAGTAAAAATATTAATGGAAAGATTCTAGTGTGTGAAAATTATTGTGACAAAGGTCCAGGTGATAGGGTTTGGCTACGGTGACAAAATGCAAAAAGAATCAACTTAATCGGAGCTACGGTTTGAGAGATATGGCCATTTGAAGTTCGAATTCGAATCTGAATAAATTCAAATTTGAATCTGACAAAATTTTGCAAAAAGGATACCACTGGATAGATCTAAACAATACGAAGAATTTGCCGCTGGTTTCATCGAGTTTGGATCTACGGTTTAAAAGTTATGGCTAATCTAAGTTCAGGGACTAATCTGCTAATTACAGGGACTAAACAGAGAAGAAAACTATCGCAACCAAGTCCCTGGCCACGTGGCGGCTCCTGGCTGGCTGAGCAGCGTCCGCTGCGGAGGCTATACGGTGAACGCCGCTAAATAGAAAAAAAACAACGGCGACGGCTAACTAAAGAAAAACCGACGCTCGGTTCAAATAAAACCGCACGGTCTAAGGGAACCGCGGTTAACCGCGTACCTCTTCGCAAAAAAAAAGAACCTAATCTAATCTGGGCCGTCAGTGATCGATCTAACGGGCGGGAGCGGGGCGGCGGCTTACAGCGGCTGGCGACATCGGCGACGAGCAGAGCACGGCGGCGCGGCGTCGGGCGGTGGCGGGGCAGCGGCTACGGCGGTCCTCGGTGTCGGGGAAGAAGACGGTGAGGTACGGCGCGGCGTGGGCATCCGGATGGTGGTGGTGGCGTGCGTCGGCGGCGTCTGGACGGGGCGGGGTGAAGACGGCGGCCTTCGGTGCTCCGGCGGCTCCGGCGTCGATGGTGCGGCGGCTCCGACGGGACCTAGGGGCAAAAATTATGTCAAACGGATGCGCCTCGGCGAGCTAAGAAAAAAATACAGAAAAAGAAGGGTCTGAGTGGTCTACGGGCGACGAAATGCTCCGGCGAGTTGCGCGGCTCCGGCGAGATGCGAACGAGCAGCGCGGCGGCTGTGAGCGGCGTGGGAAGAAGCGGGACGGCGAGGGTGGAAGAGGGGGTCGAGGGGCTTTTATAGGCGAGGGCAGAGGGCTCGGGGTCGACGGATAAGCATTATCCGAGCGCGAGGCGGCCGGCGGTTGCGGGCGGCGAGGCGCGGATGTTTATCCCGCGCAGTGCGGGAGGTTGGGGACGGGCTGACGTTCGGGGCCCGCCTGGCAGCGGCAGCGAGAGGAGGCGAGCGAGGGCGAGCGCGGGGCGGTCGACCGGGCGGGAGGCTTCGGGCGCGCGGGCGGCCTTGGGCCGAAAATGGCCGGTGGGCTGGCTGGCCTGGCGCGGCTGGCTGAGCGCGTGCGTCCCTGGGCTGAATTGGTTTCGGTCCAGGCGGGTGAGTGCGTGCGTGCGTGTTTTTTTTAAACCGAACACTAAAGTGGCCCTAAATAATTCAAATGAATTAATAAAAACACCACAATAATTTCTAAAATAACTATACAATATTTAGAGCCTAATGAACATTAACTTAAGCACATAATATTTTGAAAATATTTTCCTAATGCAATTAATGCACTTTTGCAAATAAAATAAATACCAATAAACTCCAAAACTTCAAATAATATTCAAAATAAAATTTCCCACTCTTTTGTAAATTTGAGGAAGTCATCTTATCCCCTCTCATTTGTTTTTCTCGAGTGGAAAAATATTATTTGAATATTTCAAAAACTCCAAAATGCAAAGAAATATGATATGCATTGAATGATTCTATTAACATCCAAATTTAATAAAAATTAGGATGTTACAAACCTACCCCCCTTAAGATGAATCTCATCCTCGAGATTCGGGTTGGCCAGCAAAAAGGTGTGGATGCTCCTTCTAAGATCTTCCTCTCGTTCCCAAGTAGCTTCCTCCTCGGTGTGGTGACTCCACTGAACCTTGCAGAACTTGATGATCTTTGTACGAGTGATCCTCTGTGCAGTCTCAAGAATCTTAATAGGTTTCTCCTCATAAGTCAGATCATTCTGCAACTGAATTGCCTCCAGTGGCACTGTATCTCTCAAAGGAATGTTCGCCATCTCTGCATGACACTTCTTCAGCTGGGAAACATGAAACACATCATGAACTCCCGACAAAGCCTCTGGTAATTCCAGCTGGTATGCAACCTCTCCTCTACGTTCTAGAACTCTGTATGGTCCCACAAACCGTGGTGCTAACTTTTCTTTGACTCCAAATCTCTTAATACCTCGAAGTGGAGACACTCGAAGATATGCTCTATCTCCCACTTCATAGATCACTTCCTTGCGTTTAGCATCGGCATAACTTTTATGCCTTGACTGAGCTATCTTAAGTCTGTCACGAATCAACTTGACCTTCTCCTCAGAATCCCTAATCAAATCAGGTCCAAACAATTTGCGATCTTTAACTCCATCCCACATCAAAGGTGTCCTGCATTTCCTGCCATACAATGCCTCGAAAGGGGCCATCTGCAAACTGACTTGGTAGCTGTTGTTGTACGAGAACTCTGCGTAGGGTAAGTTATCATCCCAACTAGACCCATAGTCTAGCGCACAAACTCTCAGCATGTCCTCCAGAATCTGATTAACTCTCTCTGTCTGCCCATCAGTCTATGGATGGAAGGCTGTACTGAACTCTAGCCAGGTACCCAAAGTTTCATGCAACTGATTCCAAAACTTTGAGGTAAACTGTGTTCCTCTATCTAATACGATGCTCCTTGGAACTCCATGCAGACATACAATCCTGGTCATATATATCTTTGCCAGCTTAGCACTTGTATAGGTGGTCTTCACTGGAATGAAGTGAGCAACCTTGGTCAAACGATCCACTATCACCCAAATGGAATCATAACCTGAACGGGTCCTGGGTAACCCCGTAATAAAGTCCATACCAAGTTTATCCCATTTCCAATCAGGAATCGGCAACGGCTGAAGTAAACCTGCTGGTTTCTGATGCTCCGCCTTTACTCTCTGACATACATCACATATTGCCACATACTCGGCAATCTCTCTCTTCATATCGGCCCACCAAAAACTTTCTTTCAAGTCCAAGTACATCTTGGTGTTGCCTGGGTGTATCGAATATGGTGAGTCATGAGCCTCCTGAAGAATCAACTTCCTGATTTCCGGAATATGGTACGCAAATCCGTTGCTCAAACCATATGATTCCATTTCTATCCTCACGGAATCCTTCTGCTTTCCCTTTGCTCATCATTTCCTTTATCTCAGCAATACCTTGGTCCAACTTTTGGGCCTCTCTGATTCTTCCCAGCAAGGTGGACTGTACCTCGAGTGCGGCAACATAACCTCTTGGAACTATTTCCAACTGGAGGTCTCTAAGCTCATCACATAACTCCTGAGGTAAACCTCCTGCTGTAAGGGTATTAACATAAAACTTACGACTCAAAGCATCCGCCACAACATTGGCTTTTCCTGGATGATAATGCAAACTCATGTCATAATCCTTTATAAGTTCCAACCATCTCCTTTGCCTGAGATTCAACTCCTTCTGCGTGAAAATGTACTTCAAACTCTTGTGATCCGTGTAAACATCACAACGATTCCCAATAAGATAGTGTCTCCATGTCTTGAGCGCATGCACTACGGCTGCCAACTCCAAATCATGCGTGGCATAGTTCAACTCATGAGGTCAAAGCTGTCGTGAAGCATAAGCTACAACCTTTCCCTCTTGCATAAGAACACCTCCAAGTCCCAGACGTGAAGCATCACAATACACCTGAAAGTCCTTGTGTACGTCAGGCAGGATTAGCACTGGGGCTGTGACCAAACGCTTCTTCAACTCTTGAAAGCTGGCTTCACACTCTTCAGTCTAAACGAACTTGGTGTCCTTCTGCAACAACGCTGTCATGGGCCTTGCAATCTTGGAGAAATTTTCAATAAATCTCCGGTAATATCCAGCAAGTCCAAGGAAACTACGAATCTCGCCAACTGTGGTGGGTGCATTCCATTTTGTGACTGACTCTACCTTGGTAGGGTCCACTGCAATCCCTTCACCTGACACTACATGTCCAAGGAATCCGACTTCCTTGAGCCAAAACTCACACTTGCTGAACTTGGCATAAAGTTGATGTTCTCTGAGCTTCTCCAAAACTAAGCGCAGATGTTCAGCGTGTTCCTCCTCATTCTTGGAGAAAACCAATATGTCATCAATGAATACCACAACGAACTTATCCAAGAACTCCATGAACACCTTGTTCATCATGCTCATAAAATAGGCAGGGGCATTAGTCAAACCAAAGGACATGACTGTATACTCATAAAGCCCATACCTTGTAGTAAAAGCGGTCTTGGGTATATCCTTCTCACGGATCTTCAATTGGTGATAACCCGATCGAAGATCGATCTTGGAGAAAACACATCCTCAAACAAGTCATTGATCATCGGCAAGGGATACTTGTTCTTGATGGTCACCTCATTCAAAGAGCGGTAATCCACACACATCCTCAAGGTTCCATCCTTCTTCTCCACTAAGAGTACTGGGGCTCCCCAAGGTGATGAACTCGGGCGAATATACCCTTTCTCTAGCAACTCCTTAATCTTTTTCTTGACTTCCTCCAAATCATTAGCGGGCATCCGATACGGCCTCTTAGAGATAGGTCCTGTACCTGGTAGCAACTCAATCAAAAACTCAATCTCCCGATCTGGCGGCATACCCGGTAACTCCTCTGGAAATACATTGGGATAATCCTTCACCACTGGTACTTCTTCCTGGACAACTCCCGTAAGAGAGTTCACCTGAGTCCTCTTAGGCTTAAGCCTAGATACATACTTGATCCTCTTCTTCTCTGGGGTGGTGAGAAAAATCGATCTACTAGCACAATCAATGTTCCCCTCATACTTGGACATCCAATCCATCCCTAGGATTACATCCAACCCTTGCGACTCTAGTATGATCATGTCTGTGGTAAAAACATGTCCCCCTATGTTCAAAGGCAGCTGGAAACATCCCTGACTAGCCATAGACTCGGCTCCTGGGGAACTCACTAGAATGGGTGACTTAAGAGCTATGGTAGGAAACTTATGTTTATCCACGAATCCCCTTGATATGAATGAATGCGATGCACCAGTGTCAAAAAGAATGAGTGCTGGAAATGAATTAACCAAGAACTTACCAATCACTGCGTCAGGCTGCTCATAGACCTCCTCCACATTGACATGGTTCACATGCCCCTTAGTGAAAGGATTAGGCTTCTTGCCTCCAGAATTCCCATTTCCATTCCCATTCTGCTGCTCGGGACACTCATTGGAGTAGTGCCCTGTCTTCTTACATTTGAAGCAAGTGATGTGACTCAGATCTTTCTTCATTGGTGTAGAAGAGTTGAAATGCTGCTGGTTGCCATTCCCTCCATTGCCATTGCCATTTCCATGCTTGTGACCATGGTGGTTGTGTCCATTTCCTCCATGCTGAATGTGGCCTCTAGGGTTATGATGATTCCCTCCAAACTTGCTAGTGCGTGATCCAGAACTTCCTGAGTATGGGCTGTAGCGGGGTTTCTGTTGACTCCAGAGTTATACTTCCTGTGAACGTACTTCCTCTTACGATTCTCCATCTGCTGGTGCTTGCCTTCGAGAATGGTAGCCTTATCAACCAGCTCCTGATAGTTCGCAAAGGTCGCCACAGTCAACTGAACTCCCCACTCATCATTCAGTCCCTCCAGAAACTTCTCTTGCTTGGCTGCATCAGTGGCCACGTCCTCTGGGGCATAACGGGCCAACTTACTGAACTCATCAACATACTGGGATACCGTGCGTCCTCCCTGGCGCAAGCTGCGGAACTCCTTCTTCTTCAGACTCATGGCTCCAGCTAAGACATGAGCAGTGCGGAACGCCCGCTGGAACTGAGTCCAAGTCACACTCTCCAAGGGGTATGTGGTGGTGTAGTTCTCCCACCAAGCAGCGGCCGGGCCATCCAGCTGATGGGCGGCAAACTTCACCTTCTCAGCATCATTGCATCCTGCCTGTCATGACCAGTTCTTCAATAAAATAATTATTGAGAGACCAATCCCTTTTACGGACCAGTAAGGAAGAATTCCTTCTCACTGGTAGACAATATCTTGGTCACAGAAGAGAAATACCAGGAGTACTGAATATAATACAAGGTTGAGCGGGGACTGCCCAACAATTTATTACATGCACGCCGATAAAACAAGACGGCGGATAGGGTGGCATAACTACTAACTCACGATAATAACGGTGGTGGAAATATCACCGCGAAGCGAGTGATATGACTCCTGAAGACTACAGCTCTTCGAGCGTCGGAGTGAGGCTCGAGGAGACTTATTGCAGGTGGCGGAAGCGTATATAATACAAGTGACCAATATCCGGGATCGCGCAGGACTGACTGGGACTCCTCTAGGCGTCGGACGCGCTATCAAACTCTTCATCCAAGAGATCGCCTTCGTCAACATCTGGCCAAATCAACAAGCCAGGTGAGTACTATGAAAGTACTCGCAAGACAGTTCGGACATAAGATATAACAAATGTAAACATGAAGCATATGAACAAGTTAACCAGTGCGTTCAGACATAGAGATAATAAATACTGGGTGCCAAACGAGGGTCTGAATGACTCCTCGAGAGGAAACTGCAAGAATAGTAATACTGGTGCCAAACGAGGGTCTGAATGACTCCTCGAGAGGAAACTGCGAGAATAGTAATACTGGTGCCAAACGAGGGTCTGAATGACTCCTCGAGAGGAAACTGCGAGACCAATAATACCACAGTCGGGCGTCGGGGCGACACCTCATAAAGGGCTTATAACAGAAAATAAAGGCAGTGCATGCCACAGTCGGACGTCTGAGCGACATCACATAAAGGGCTTATATTGCAAGTAAGAGACGAAACATGCCACAGTCGGACGTCTGAGCGACATCACATAAAGGGCTTATATTGCAGCTCAATAATACAGTAGCTCGAGAACATAAATTATTACAAGTACGAGACAGATATCAGGTTAGTCCATCCACAGGAATAACAATTAAACTAGGTTTACCACTTAAGCTTGCTCACCGGGGATAAATTTCTACGAGGATAGATACGGATATACTGATCACCCTACTTGATCGGGGATACGATGACTTGGAAGGAATTGACTCTGCAGAGTTTGTACTTAACCACAGCCAACGGATTTCAGTAGTCACGGGGACTAGTTCCGTTTATGGTGTTTTGGAAGAAACACGTCTAACCAGTACACACCCATTCAACATTCCGAAGCCAGGGATCACCCTCGGCAACGTTCAAGAAAAACCTTGAGACGGGGAGGCTACAACCTCGCGTAGCATGGGATCAAATTACTATACGCGCGCTCTAAGGGGGTGCCCCCCCTCTCGGTCCCAACCGGAAACACCCATGCCCCCTGACCGGATGACTGGCTTTAATCCTGGGCCAAGGAACCAACATCCCGGCCCCTCTGTTTGGTGTGTACACGGAAAGAGGTTACCAACTTACTAAACCGCATCTTGGCAAAGAAACATGTGGTAGCACGGAAGGGAAAAGAACGATAACGTGACTCCGTCCATGTCAACGTCGGAAATTGTCGGATGACGCAAGGCTGGCATGCTACAACAGTACCACCTTGCTGCCCTTCATGTCACCACATGATTAGGCCATCTCTCATCAGAGATCATCGCAACTTTGGAACATGCGGGTAGTTGCCTCACAAGCAACGAGGTACTCACCGACACTCATATGTCACGCACAAACTTTCACGCAAACATGCAAAACACCTATCATATCAAAGGTTCAAACATGCTTGCCTGGTTCGGAGAAGTCGGAGTCTAGCTCGGCGAAGTTCGCGGTTCCGTCACCTCTTCCGGAACCTACGGCATAACGAAAACGGGCACTAACGTGAAAACCAACGCGTGCACAGAAACTTCTCCAAAAATTTCCCAAATAAATCCCTTAAAAAAACTAGACAAATTTTTAAGACTGTCAGAAAAAGAATCACTCAAAAATCACTTTTTATTAAAAAGTTATAAAGGTTTCTGTCCAGGGACTCATCTGTAATGAAACAAAAAAGTTCCAGGGTTTAAACTGAGAAAACAGAAAACGCTTCGGACAGAAATGCGCCAGCTCAAAAGGGAAAACGTATTTTGCCCGAAGGCGTCAACAGAAAACGGTTCGAGGGAGAATAGAACAGAGGCTGACATGGGGGGTCCACGTGTCAGGTTTAAAAAAGCTCGCCGGCGCCCGAAGACTGTGGTGGACGCCGGCGTCGAACCACGGCGAGTTAGGGGGATCGGAGGGTACCAAGAGCTTCAGCGTGTCCTTCCGCGTCGGTGGGTGGTGGACTTGACCGTCGGAGAGCACCACGTCGACGGCGACACTTTCTCCGGCGGACGACGGTTCGGGTGATGGTGGGGAACTCCGGTGGTGAGCTACAAACCTCGAATTGAAGCGCGGGTCAGAAGAGTGGATGCATAGGGAAGCTACTGGCAAGAGATCGGAGGCAGAGGTGCACGCACGGGAGTAAATCGAGCTGGTTCCCGTGGCGGGTCGCGGCGGCCGGAGTTGAGGAAGGAGACCTCCTCGGGGCTCTTCCAGTGGCTAGGCGTGCTCTAGGTGGAATGCAGGGATGGTGTGGGTTCGAGTTGAAGCTCGGGGCCTCTATTTATAGGCGGATCGAGGGGGTGGCCGTGAACGGAGAATCTCCGGCGAGCAATTACGGCAACGTCGTGGATGAGCAGGTGGTTTAGGTGGCCAGGCAGCATCAGTGAGGTGTACTGGTGCCGTTCCCCCGCAAATCTCGGTTGGTCTTGGCGTAATGGCGACGGTCCACGGTGGGGTGGCCGCACGGGCACGACGGCGGTAGAGAGCGCGCTCCGCGCCCTGCGGTTCACGACGAGAGTGGCAGCGTGTTCTGGGGAGTGGAAGGCCACGCGGCGAGCTCCGGTGGCTTGGGCGGCGCTGGGTGGCGCCGTCTGCGCCACGCCTCCCTCTGGCGGCCGCAAAGCCGCTGCTGGCATCGGTCACGGGGCGGCGCACCTCTTCCTGCTCGTTGCCGACGTCCGCAAGGCTCCAGGCGCTCGTGCGGTGCAGGGACAAGGGGGAGGGGACGGGGAGCAAGGCGACATCGGGGCACTGTCGAGATCGACAACAAGTTCTGAAGAAAACAACAGTAGCACTGAAATGTTCTCTGAACTTTACTGAACCTGATTTTGACAATGCATTGCAGGTGTTCGACAGAATGATTTGGCAATGAGAAAAATTTTCCTGGGGCTGGGACTTGGTGAGGTGACCACTCAATGCACCCAGAGGCTGCCTGATTTTACTTGGAATTTTTGGAGAAGGATTTAAATGAATTTCACCAAATTTGACAAATCTGGTCCAAACTTCCAGCAAGTGTAGTTTGAAAAATTTGAACTGAAGACCAGTGGATCTTCCTGCATCTTGGTTGAGGGTTCAAAGGACTAGGAAGGGGAATTGGTTTGGGGGCATCTATCATAGCAGAGATGGTAGCTCCTTTGTAAATCTCCAAGGGCTAGAATAGAAGGCAGAAATTTATTTGACAAGTTTTAAATGGAAAAATAATTATATGGAGAGGTACAACTTGCTGGATTTGATGCAAAACATGATCCAAAGATGAGGGAAGGTTTAGGAGAGTGGATTTGCACTAAGGCCATGGCAAGAGGGAATTGTTGAAAGTGGTAAAGGATCATTCCAAAAGCCATAGTGCAATTTCAAAGAGATTTTCAAAAGGCATTTTTCTCAAGTGAGTTTTGTCTTGAGTCAAAATAAAAAGGCAAGGACCTCCAAGACCAAAAGCAAGTCTTGGGTGAATCCAAAATAAAAAAAGACTCTTGCCAAAAAAAAATATTGAAAGGGAGGTTTCTTTGGAAGAAAAATTTTAATCACCTCCCTCAAGTCAAATAAAATCTTTTGAAAAATCCAAATAAAATTTTGGGTGTCACAACACCTACCCCCTTAGGAAAAATCTCGTCCTCGAGATTTCTGCTGATCCTCAAATAGATATGGATACTCTGCCTGGAGGAAATCTTCCCTTTCCCATGTAGCTTCATCCTCAGTGTGGTTGCTCCACTGAACCCTGAAATTTTTTGTCGTTTTCTGACGGGTCCTCCGTTCAGATTCTTCCAAAATCTTTACTGGCCTCTCTCTGTAGGTGAGGTCTGGTTGCACATCAATGCTTTCATGGGGCACCTGCTTCTCTGGGTTACTTACACATTTTCTCAGTTGAGAGACGTGGAACACGTCATGGACGTCTGACAGCTCCTTGGGTAAGTCTAGTTGGTAGGCTACCGTGCCTCTTCGTGCCTTTACACAAAATGGCCCAATGAATCTCGGGGCTAGCTTCCCATTCATTTTGAACCGTTGCAGACCCCTCATAGGAGATACTCGGAGGTATACGGAATCACCGGGTTCAAAGCTGACCTCACAATGCTTCTGATCATAGTAGCTCTTTTGTCGGCTCTGTGCTGTCTTCAGTCTGTCCCTGATCTGCTTAACTTTCTCCTCGGCCTCTTTAAGCATGTCTGGGCCGAAGATACGGCTGTCACCTGTTTCTGACCAATTCAGTGGGGTACGACACCTTCGTCCGTACAATGCTTCAAAGGGTGCCATTTGCAAGCTGGCTTGGTAACTGTTGTTGTAAGAAAATTCGGCATACGGCAAACTCTCTTCCCAACTGGATCCATAGGTGAGCACACAGGCTCTTAGCATATCTTCTAGGATTTGGTTTACACGTTCCGTTTGTCCATCAGTCTGAGGGTGGTATGCTGTACTGAATGCTAGTTGCGTGCCCAGAGCTTGTTGTAGGTGATCCCAAAATTTGGAGACAAATTGTGTGCCTCGGTCGGATATTATAGTCTTTGGGACTCCATGCAGGCAAACTATACGGGAGAGATAAAGTTTTGCCAGTCTTTGTGTGGAGTAGGTAGTCTTCACGGGAATGAAATGAGCAACCTTGGTTAGTCGGTCTGTGATGACCCATATGGCGTCATTTCCACGTTGTGATCGGGGTAGTCCGACGATGAAATCCATTCCTATTTCATCCCATTTCCACTCCGGTATCCTGTTTGGCTGGAGTAGCCCTGCTGGCTTTTGATGCTCGGCCTTGATGCGCTGACATGAATCGCAACAAGCAATAAATGCGGCTATATCTCTTTTCATACCGTGCCACCAAAATCTCTCCTGAATGTCTTTGTACATTTTAGTTCCTCCAGGATGGATTGAGTATGGAGCGGTGTGGCTTTCGGTCAAGATTTGTTGCTTGAGTTCCTCAATGTTAGGTACGCAAAGTCTGTCTCCGTACCATAATATTCCTTCACTGTCTGTGATGAACTCTGAAGCCTTGCCAAGGTTCATTTTCTTATTTATACCTTCGATGCTGGGATGTCCCTGTTGAGCCTTCTTAATTTGTTCCACCAGGGTGGGTTGTATCTCCAGATTTGATACGGTGCCCTCAGAGACTAACATCATGTTGAGCCTAGCAAACTCCTGCCGAAACTCAGGCCTCAAGCTTTGCGGACCGTCGTTGTCCGGGCTGGGGTTTCGACTAAGGGCATCAGCCACTACATTTGCTTTCCCTGGATGGTAGTGAATGCCGACATCATAGTCCTTGACCAATTCCAACCAGCGTCGTTGACGTAAATTTAGCTCTGGCTGGGTGAAAATATATTTGAGGCTCTTATGGTCCGTATATATCTCACAGCGATTTCCCAACAGAAAGTGCCTCCACTCTTTGAGTGCATGTATGACTGCGGCTAGCTCCAAGTCATGTGTTGGGTAATTTTCCTCATGTTTTCGCAGCTGCCTGGAGGCATACGCGACAACTCTGCCATCCTGCATTAGCACACACCCGAGACCCTTTCGGGATGCGTCACAATACACCTAAAAACTCTTGTGTATGTCAGCTTCTTCTTGAGTTCTTGGAAGCTTTTCTCGCATGCTTCCGTCCATACAAATTTCTTGTCCTTCTTGAGCAACTATGTTATAGGTTTTGCCACAGTGGAGAATCCTTCAATAAATCTTTTGTAATATCCGGCCATTCCCAGGAAACTCCGCACATCTGTGATGTTGGCGGGTGGCTTCCAGTCATGTATGGCTTTGACTTTTTCTGGGTCTACGGCCACGCCTTCCTGGTTCAATATATGGCCTAGGAAACCAACTTGTCTTAGCCAAAATTCACACTTGCTAAATTTGGCATACAACTGATGTTTCCTTAATTCTCCCAAAACAATTTTGAGATGCTCAGCATGCTCTTCCGGTGTCCTTGAGTATACCAGAATATCGTCAATGAACACCACAACAAATTTGTCCATGAATTTCATGAACAGTTTGTTCATGAGGTGGACGAAATATGCGGGGGCGTTTGTTAGACCAAAAGGCATCGCTGTGAATTCATATAATCCGTATCTGGAAGTGAATGCTGTTTTGGGGATATCTTCTGTCCGTACTTTCAGTTGATGATATCCCGACCTCAAATCAATCTTTGAGAATACCTTGGCTTGTGCGAGCTGGTCAAACAAATCATTTATCCGTGGCATCGGATATTTGTTTTTGATGGTGACCATATTGAGGGCTCGATAGTCTATACACAGTCTCAGCGTCCCATCCTTTTTCTTGGCGAACAACACAGGCGAACCCCAAGGTGAGGAGCTGGCTCGAATAAATCCTTTGTCCAATAATTCCTTTATCTGCTTCTTCAACTCCACCAATTCTGAGGGTGCCATTCTATAAGGTTTCTTATAGATGGGCGCGGTGCCAGGTGCTAGTTCAATGCTGAATTATATCTCTCGGTCTGGTGGCATGCCTGGTAGTTCTTCAGGGAACACATCAGGAAACTCGCATACCACTGGAACTTTTCTCAGTTCTGCAATGTCCATTTTGTTCAGTTTTGGTTGCTGTGATCGTGGCCTTTCTTGAGCGGAAACCCTTATTGTCTTGCCGTGATGGTGAGTGAGAATCACTGTCCGATTGAAACAGTCGATGAATCCTTTGTTGGTGGTCAACCAGTCCATCCCTAAAATGACATCCAGTCCTTTACTCTCCAACGCGATGAGATTCGCTTGGAATTATAGTCCTTCAAACTCAATGACCACTCCTTGGCAGTAACCCTGAGCGATTTGTTTATTCCCGGGGGACTTGATGATCATAGATTTTTCCAAGGGAAGTATCGGAAAACCATGTTGTAAAACAAAACTCTTCGAAATGAACGAATGGGAAGCTCCAGAATCAAACAAAACCGTGGCAGGTACTGTGTTGACAGGGAACGTACCGAGCATGATGTCTGGGGCATTCTGCGCTTCTTCCCTGGTCACATGGTTCAGGTGACCCTTCCTGTGGTTGTTGTTGGGGTTGAAATTGTTGCGCTTGGGGGCTGGATTGTTTCCACCATTGTTTGGCTTGGGTGTCGAGTTCCTTGGCTTTGGGCATTGTTTAGCATAGTGCCCTTCTTCACCACAAGCATAGCAGGTGACCCCTGGACGGTACGTGTACTCCTTGTCCCTGGCATGAAACTGTCCGACGGGCCTTGTATCAGTAGTCGTGGATCTCCTTGCTTCTGTCCGTGGAACCTCAGTCTTGTTTCGGTTGTTGCGAGCAAGAGTCGTCTTGTCCCTCTTTCGCTTACGGAGATCTTCCAGACTACGGCGCTCATTCTCCAAGGTAATGGCCTTGTCAACCAGAGTTTTAAAATCCGGAAAGGTGTGTACAATCAGTTGGCATCTTAGTGCGGGTGCCAGGCCGTCCAGGAATTTTTCCATCTTCTTGTTTTCTGTCATGTGTTCGTCGTAGGCATAACGAGATAGCTGGGTAAACTGACCATTGTATTCTGTCACTGACATGCCTCTCTGCTTCAGGTCATCAAACTCTCTCTTCTTGATTTTTATGATGCTCCTGGGGATGTGTTCCCCACGGAAGCCTTCCTTGAACTCTTCCCAGGTGATGTTGTGTTCACTGGGATGTATGTGTAGGAAGTTTTCCCACCATGCTGCAGCTGCTCCAGTAAGGTAGTGTGGTGCATAAAGCACCTTCTCATGATCTAAACACTGAGCAATAATCAGTTTCCTTTCAATGTCATGAAGCCAATCATCGGCTTCCAGCGGCCTATCGGTGTGAGCAAAAGTTGAGGGGCGAGTCTTCTGTAACTCAGATAACTTGGAATGTGGTTGATAGGGCTCACGGTGGTTTCCCATATTGATGACATGATTCATCATCTCTTGGTGCTGTTGCTGGCTTTGCTTGAAGAGGCGGCATACTTGAGACAGGGCTGCTTCGCTGTCCTGTTGACTGGACTGACCCTGAGTGAAATTGTTGCTAGTCTGTGTCGCATAAACCTCTTCTGGCTGATTGGGCATGGAGCGAGTCCACGGACGAGACATTTTTCCAGTCTGGGGTATTATTTTGCAAAACCCGTGAGAAGAACTGTGTAGCACAAGGAAAATCTTGCAAAGGCAACAATTTAAAAGACCTCAAGGTTTTTAAGAAAACATAAACGATTTTGCACGGAGAAGAACCGCTTAGTTTATATCTTACACGCGAAAAGCAAACACACGATACAGCACTCAGGATGTGCGTACACATTCCTGACATGTTATTTAGACTAGCGTACTCCTCCGGAAGGCAGCAAACACACCAATACAAACTAGCGTACAGAGGAAACACATCATACAAGCAGACATAACGCGCGGCTACTCGGCGCTCTCAGTCGGAGATGGTGAAGATTTCCTTCCCCTTGCCGATGGCAAGACTCAGCGGTCTAGGAGAATCAACCTCCACCTCCTCTCTAGCTGGCTCCTGGCGCGTAACGCTGCGCTGCGGTGATGGTGCGGGAGCGACAGGTGGTAGAGCGGGTGCGGCAGGCGGTGCAGCTCTGACTGGAGTAGGAGCGATGACTCGGTCGAACTCCTTAGTGGTAGGCAGACGGCGAGCAGTGGCTAAAACGGCCGGTGCATAAGAGGCTGAAGACGAGACGAAAGTCAGAGGCGGTGCTGTGTGAAGAAGCTCCTTCCTGCAGGCAGGACCGCCCCGGACTAAGTCCATGCGGGCAGCCACAAGATCGTCCACGAGGTTGTCGAAAGACTCCTCCAGAGCCTTGAGATACTCCACAACCATCTCGATGGCTTCATCTCGCTCTCCCCGATGGCAGGCGAATGCATAGTGACTAGTGTATGGCACATGGCATGGGAGGTAGCGGTAGCGATGAGTCTTCATCGTAGGAAGGATGTCCCGAAGACGAGCTATCGCCTCACGGGCAGCCATCTGCATGGCATGCCTCTCCGTAGGCATGGCCCTTCCTACAAAACGGAAGTGGCGAGCTGCAGAACGTCCTCCCTTGAATTGCACAACAGCTTGGTGCATAGACACGTCGTCGCTGAGCTTGTGCTGGTAGAGCGTGAACTCCGGGCGAGCCGCTGGCCCGATCGCGAGCTTGGTGATGGAGATGAGGAGCTTGACAAACCCCTCGGGCACGTTCGTGAACACTCGATTCTCACAGCTGCTGCCAGCCATCTACAAAAGTAGGCAAAAATTCTGAGTAGTCATGTCATAAATTTATGATGACCAACAGAAAATAGCTACAATTGCAAAAATGCTGAAAAAGCTCAAAAGACGCTAATAACCGATTAGCGATCGCACCTAGTGGCCTCCTACAGTCAGCCTGGCTCTGATACCAAGCTTGTCACGACCGGTTCTTCAATAAAATAATTATTGAGAGACCAATCCCTTTTACGGACCAGTAAGGAAGAATTCCTTCTCACTTGTAGACAATATCTTGGTCACAAGAGAGAAATACCAGGAGTACTGAATATAATACAAGGTTGAGCGGGGACTACCCAACAATTTATTACATGCACACCGATAAAACAAGACGGCGGATAGGGTGGCATAACTACTAACTCACGATAATAACGGTGGTGGAAATATCACCGCGAAGCGATTGATATGACTCCTGAAGACTACAGCTCTTCGAGCGTCAGAGTGAGGCTCGAGGAGACTTATTGTGGGTGGCGGAAGCGTATATAATACAAGTGACCAATATCCGGATCGCGCAGGACTGACTGGGACTCCTCTAGGCGTCGGACGCGCTATCAAACTCTTCATCCAAGAGATCGCCTTCGTCAACATCTGGCCAAATCAACAAGCGAGGTGAGTACTATGAAAGTACTCGCAAGACAGTTCGGACATAAGATATAACAAATGTAAACATGAAGCATATGAACAAGTTAACCAGTGCGTTCAGACATAGAGATAATAAATACTGGGTGCCAAACGAGGGTCTGAATGACTCCTCGAGAGGAAACTGCAAGAATAGTAATACTGGTGCCAAACGAGGGTCTGAATGACTCCTCGAGAGGAAACTGCGAGAATAGTAATACTGGTGCCAAACGAGGGTCTGAATGACTCCTTGAGAGGAAACTGCGAGACTAATAATGCCACAGTCGGGCGTCGGGGCGACACCTCATAAAGGGCTTATAACAGAAAATAAAGGCAGTGCATGCCACAGTCGGACGTCTGAGCGACATCACATAAAGGGCTTATATTGCAAGTAAGAGACGAAACATGCCACAGTCGGACGTCTGAGCGACATCACATAAAGGGCTTATATTGCAGCTCAATAATACAGTAGCTCGAGAACATAAATTATTACAAGTACGAGACAGATATCAGGTTAGTCCATCCACAGGAATAACAATTAAACTAGGTTTACCACTTAAGCTTGCTCACCGGGGATAAATTTCTACGAGGATAGATATGGATATACTGATCACCCTACTTGATCATGGATACGATGACTTGGAAGGAATTGACTCTGCAGAGTTTGTACTTAACCACAGCCAACGGATTTCAGTAGTCACGGGGACTAGTTCCGTTTACGGTGTTTTGGAAGAAACACGTCTAACCAGTACACACCCATTCAACATTCCGAAGCCAGGGATCACCCTCGGCAACGTTCAAGAAAAACCTTGAGACGGGGAGGCTACAACCTCGCGTAGCATGGGATCAAATTTCAATACGCGCGCTCTAAGGGGGTGCCCCCCCTCTCGGTCCCAACCGGAAACACCCATGCCCCCTGACCGGATGACTGGCTTTAATCCTGGGCCAAGGAACCATCATCCCGGCCCCTCTGTTTGGTGTGTACACGGAAAGAGGTTACCAACTTACTAAACCGCATCTTGGCAAAGAAACATGTGGTAGCACGGAAGGGAAAAGAACGATAACGTGACTCCGTCCATGTCAACGTCGGAAATTGTCGGATGACGCAAGGCTGGCATGCTACAATAGTACCACCTTGCTGCCCTTCATGTCACCACATGATTAGGCCATCTCTCATCAGAGATCATCGCAACTTTGGAACATGTGGGTAGTTGCCTCACAAGCAACGAGGTACTCACCGACACTCATATGTCACGCAGAAACTTTCAAGCAAACATGCAAAACACCTATCATATCAAAGGTTCAAACATGCTTGCCTGGTTCGGAGAAGTCGGAGTCTAGCTCGGCGAAGTTCGCGGCTCCGTCACCTCTTCCGGAACCTACGGCATAACGAAAACGGGCACTAGCGTGAAAACCAACGCGTGCGCAGAAACTTCTCCAAAAATTTCCCAAATAAATCCCATAAAAAACTAGACAAAATTTTAAGACTGTCAGAAAAAGAATCACTCAAAAATCACTTTTTATTAAAAAGTTATAAAGGTTTCTGTCCAGGGACTCATCTGTAATGAAACAAAAAAGTTCCAGGGTTTAAACTGAGAAAACAGAAAACGCTTCGGACAGAAATGCGCTAGCTCAAAAGGGAAAACGTATTTTGCCCGAAGGCGTCAACAGAAAACGGTTCGAGGGAGAATAGAACAGAGGCTGACATGGGGGGTCCACATGTCAGGTTTAAAAAAGCTCGCCGGCGCCCGAAGACTGCGGTGGACGCCGGCGTCGAACCACGGCGAGTTAGGGGGATCGGAGGGTACCAAGAGCTTCAGCGTGTCCTTCCGCGTCGGTGGGTGGTGGACTTGACCGTCGTAGAGCACCACGTCGACGGCGACACTTTCTCCGGCGGACGGCGGTTCGGGTGATGGTGGGGAACTCCGGTGGTGAGCTACAAACCTCGAATTGAAGCACGGGTCAGAAGAGTGGATGCATAGGGAAGCTACTGGCAAGAGATCGGAGGCAGAGGTGCACGCACGGGAGTAAATCGAGCTGGATCCCGTGGCGGGTCGCGGCGGCCGGAGTTGAGGAAGGAGACCTCCTCGGGGCTCTTCCAGTGGCTAGGCGTGCTCTAGGTGGAGTGCAGGGATGGTGTGGGTTCGAGTTGAAGCTCGGGGCCTCTATTTATAGGCGGATCGAGGGGGTGGCCGTGAACGGAGAATCTCCGGCGAGCAATTACGGCGATGTCGTGGATGAGCAGGTGGTTTAGGTGGCCAGGCAGCATCAGTGAGGTGTACTGGTGCCGTTCCCCCACAAATCTCGGTTGGTCTTGGCGTAATGGCGACGGTCCACGGTGGGGTGGCCGCACGGGCACGACGGCGGCAGAGAGCGCGCTCCGCGCACTGCGGTTCACGACGAGAGTGGCAGCGTGTTCTGGGGAGTGGAAGGCCACGCGGCGAGCTCCGGTGGCTTGGGCGGCGCTGGGTGGCGCCGTCTGCGCCGCGCCTCCCTCTGGCGGCCGCAAAGCCGCCGCTGGCCTCGGTCACGGGGCGGCGCACCTCTTCCTGCTCGTCGCCGACGTACGCAAGGCTCCAGGCGCTCGTGCAGTGCAGGGACAAGGGAGAGGGGACGGGGAGCAAGGCGACATCGGGGCACTGTCGAGATCGACAACAAGTTCTGAAGAAAACGACAGTAGCACTGAAATGTTCTCTGAACTTTACTGAACCTGATTTTGACAATGCACTGCAGGTGTTCGACAGAATGATTTGGCAATGAGAAAAAATTTCCTGGGGCTGGGACTTGGTGAGGTGACCACTCAATGCACCCAGAGGCTGCCTGATTTTACTTGGAATTTTTGGAGAAGGATTTAAATGAATTTCACCAAATTTGACAAATCTGGTCCAAACTTGCAGCAAGTGTAGTTTGAAAATTTTGAACTGAAGACCAGTGGATCTTCCTGGATCTTGGTTGAGGGTTCAAACGACTAGGAAGGGGAATTGGTTTGGGGGCAAAAATCAAAGCAGACATGGCAGCTCCTTTGTAAATCTCCAAGGGCTAGAATAGAAGGCAGAAATTTATTTGACAAGTTTTAAATGGAAAAATAATTATATGGAGAGGTACAACTTGCTGGATTTGATGCAAAACATGATCCAAAGATGAGGGAAGGTTTAGGAGAGTGGATTTGCACTAAGGCCATGGCAAGAGGGAATTGTTGAAAGTGGTAAAGGATCATTCCAAAAGCCATAGTGCAATTTCAAAGAGATTTTCAAAAGGCATTTTTCTCAAGTGAAAAGTATTTTGTCTTGAGTCAAAATAAATTGGCAAGGACCTCCAAGACCAAAGGCAAGTCTTGGGTGAATCCAAAATAAAAAAAAGACTCTTGCCAAAAAAAATATATTGAAAGGGAGGTTTCTTTGGAAGAAAAATTTAAATCACCTCCCTCAAGTCAAATAAAATCTTTTGAAAAATCCAAATAAAATTTTGGGTGTCACACTGCCGTGGCCAGCTCAATTCCTATCTTGCAGAGCCAGTCATCTGCGACAATCGGCTCTGTGCTGCTAGAGAACACGGGTGGGTTCAGCCTAAGAAAACGGGTAAGACTATCAACTGGGGGTGGCGGCGGTGGGTTGTTGTTGTTGTTGTTCTGGTTCTGGTTCTGAATGAGCATCTGCATAAGAGCATCCTGCTGCTGGATCAATTGCGTGAGCTCTGGCGGAAAGTTGAATCCGGGGTCACGTCTTGGAGGCGTCTGATGGGTTTAGAGTGGAGGAGTTAGAATAGAATGAGGCCTAGTGAGTAAAATCACACTACCTATATGCACATGATAGCAATAAAACTTCAAATCACTCCAATTCAATTTCAAACAAAGAGGTTCACACAAATAATCAAACCTAAGGTAAGCCATGTCACAAGATTTGACAAGGTCTTACAAATGAAGTAAAACTAATCGGATAACGAAATCGAATTTCTAACTCTCATGGTGGTATAAAATCTAACTCTCATCAGATGAAGAGCAGTCAACCATGCTGACATCAGGTGTCCTTGCATCACTGTCTGTGTCGTCATCTCCAAGCTCATTATCCTGGTCCTTGTCCTGGCTGACGTAATCTCCATAAGAGTGATCCTCCTGGATGTTTTCTCCCTCATCCAGCTTCTCCTCGGCCTCCTCAAGCTCAAGCTTCAGGTCGTCGATCTTCTCTTGTAGTGCGTCCAACTCTCCCTCGTGCTCGATGCGAGCATCCTGGAGTTCCTCCTCGAGATCGGCCTTGCGAGTCATGAGGTTCTTGATGACGATCATGTTGTCAGATAGCTCCAGCTCCATCATACGAATGTGATACTCCATGTCCTGGATATGGGATGCTATCGTCTCGTCCTCCAGGGTACGCACCACATCTCCATTTGCATCGCGGCATCCGTACATCACGAAGGAGGTCTTCTTGAGGTCCTCGTCATACTCCTCCCGAATGCGTCCGAGAGCAATGTGAGCAGCGATGCCCCAGCCCAAGCCCCATGTTGCAGTATCCACATGGAAATCAATGGGCTTGGTGCGGTTTCCGAGGATGCGTCCGGGGATATGGGCATCAATCCTCCAACGCGTCTCCTCGGGCAAGGTGGCAGTGAAAGTTCCAGTGAATGTGGGAAGCCCAATCTTCAGGTGCTTCACGATCTTCATCAGCTGCCGTCCAAAGGGCATGGTCTCATCGGGCTGCTCGAACTCGACAATGGCGGACGACATCTACATTTTGAAAGAGGGAAGAAATTAGTAATGGCAGAGAAGGTACAAGACCAAAGGATATATAGGGAAAGTGAAAAAAATATAGCTTTTTATCCTATGGGTTTTCCATTTTTAGGGGTTGCATCCTACAGTCAACGTGGCTCTGATACCATCTTGTAGCGACCCGACTCGGTAAGAGTCGAAGTCTCTGTGCTTACCGTGCTAGTCCCTGGATCGACTTGCTAGCACACACAGTACTCGATGAAATAACAGAAATAACACACATCTCTTTATTCCATCGATAGTCCAGGAGCAATACATTTATTACAAAATAGGGCATAGAGCCAAAAAAACAAATACTGCGGAAGCAAAGTAGTAAATGAGTCCAACTCCACGAGCAAGGTTGAGTGTAGAACATCGGCCTATCGCACTTTAATCCTCGTCGGATATATCTGCAACGTGATAAGTTGCAGCCATATAGGTCAGTACATTGAATGTACTGGCAAGTCACATCATAACTGTAAAGAACCTACTTGTACATGCAATTTGGCTGGTGGAAAGCTCTAAGTTTAGTTTTTTGCATAAAGCTAGTTTTTCCCTATTAGGAAAGATGTTATTCTACTACTACACATTTGCATAGGATGAGTTGGCAAACCCAACTCCATCCGTTCCCAAGTTTCATTTAAAACCCAACTGTTTAATTAAAGGTGAGGAGATCTCCCGGCATTTCCACTACTAGATGCTCAACTTGTCTGTAACCGGGGACACGGCTAATCGATTAGGTTGACACTCTGCAGAGGTTGCGCACTTTTACCCACAAGACTCGGCCACCTCCATGATCGGAAGATCGAGACATAGTCTTTCGAAAATGTTCCCCCTTAACCCACGGATAGGCCGGTACACCTACATCATTCTACATCTGCTAGCCCATCCCGGAAGGGGTCACACTAACTACTCAACTAAGCCAGAGCCCATATTGGCTTGTGGCTGCACACGTAAGCTTCTAGACATGAGAATACGATTGATCTCTTTGAGCCTGAGCGGACGGTCCACTAGTGGTGCACCACCATGGATTTCCCATGCGTGCCCCACTGTACTTCGCCACCATTCCAACAAGTTTCCGCCCAGGTAGTTCATTAATTATCTTAGGTGCTATTTACTGCATTGTCACTCATACTTTACAATGATCAATCCCCAATCCACGTCTACTTAGCGAAGCAACATAATGTAAAACGATGGCGACAATGTTAGAAGGTTCAGACCTACCTCAATGAACTACTGGGTGAAAAGCATAGTCATGCGGCATCAATTCCTACCATGCAGTCCTACCGGAAAGAACTAAGTTCATAATAAAAACATAGGTAATGAAACATGATCAAGATGCAACTTGCCTTGGTACTGCTGGTTGAATTCTAAAGACTGATAATATTCTGCTTCGCACTCCGCGCAATCTATCGCAAAGAAGATAAACAAACATAAGCAAACATTTCAGAGAACCAAGAAGAACATGCAAAGCAAGAAGTCTCGGAAAAACCAAATGAACAAACAACACTTAACTTGCACGAAAATATTCTAAGTGCAAAACAACATAGGCCTATGGTTCAAGAAGTGATGTGAACTATAGTGCGTTCTATGCATACTAGTAAAAATATTAATGGACAGATTCTAGTGTGTGAAAATTATTGTGACAAAGGTCCAGGTGATAGGGTTTGGCTACGGTGACAGAATGCAAAAAGAATCAACTTAATCGGAGCTACGGTTTGAGAGATATGGCCATTTGTAGTTCGAATTCGAATCTGAATAAATTCAAATTAGAATATGACAAAAGTTTGCAAAAAGGATACCACTGGATAGATCTAAACAATACAAAGAATTTGCCGCTGGTTTCATCAAGTTTGGATCTACGGTTTAAAAGTTATGGCTAATATAAGTTCAGGGACTAATCTACTAATTACAGGGACTAAACAGAGAAGAAAACTATCACAACCAAGTCCCTAGTCACGTGGTGGCTCCTGGCTGGCCGAGCAGCGTCCGTTGCGGAGGCTATACGGCGAACGGCCGCTAAATAAAAAAACAACGGCGACGGCTAACTAAAGAAAAACCGACGCTCGGTTTAAATAAAACCGCACGGTCTAAGGGAACCGCGGTTAATCGCGTACCTCTTCGCAAAATTAAAAAACGAACCTAATCTAATCTGGGCCGTCGGTGATCAATCTAACGGGCGGGAGTGGGGCGGTGGCTTACAGCGGCTGGCGACGTCGGCGACGAGCAGAGGACGGCGGCGCGGCAACGGACGGTGGCGGGGCAGCGGCTACGGCGGTCCTCGGCATCGGGGAAGAAGACGGGGAGGTGCGGCGCAGCGTGGGCGTCCGGATGGTGGTGGTGGCGTGTGTCGGCGGCGTCTAGACGGGGCGGGGTGAAGACGGCGGCCTTCGGTGCTCCAGCGGCTCCGGCGTCGACGGTGCGGCGGCTCCGACGGGACCTAGGGATTTGGGGTGTTACAACACTACCCCCCTTAAGAAAAAATCTCGTCCTCGAGATTTGCTAAGGGTTGATTTTTTTTAAAAAAATAATACTCCCATAAGTTGAAAACAAGAGTTTGCGCATAGCACGAATTTAGGGTACAAACATAAGCTGGAACGCACAAATAAACATAGCCATGACGTTTATAATAAAGACGGCAAAAGGACAGGGTCCAGAGAAAACGTCTTTGGTACTGGAGCGCACAAGCAGACATCCTTTGATAATGGCGATACAGGATCACACAATTACAGGGCGTATAAATAACAAGGCTCGTTACTACTCGAGCGACTCAGTCTACTCCGTTAATATCTAAGCGGGCTTGTCTAGAGGACGTCGAATCTTCCCCACGGGTTTCACCGTCGGGATTAACCGGATGAGGCTGAGGGGCTGTAGTGTCAGGGTAGCGGTCATGACCATCGCGGGGGTTGTTGGTCACAACTCCGTTGGAGTGTGTTCCCAAAAGGCGGCGAAGCACTTCCGGGGACATCAAAGTATTTTGGTCGATGGTTGGGGCAGACCTCAAGGGCTCGATCGGGTGTCCGTATAGCACGACTGGGTTGTCGGCGTTGGGCTCCACTTCTCCTCTCGCCGGAGCTCGGCGAAACAGTTCTCCACGAGCTGCGATCAGATCAAGGGTGATTTGATCGAACAAATCCTCTAGTGCACTTACATAGCGCACCAGATGCAAGAGTGCAGGATCCGTCTCGTGATCTCCGTTGGCAACCTGGGGCGGCCTACCATACCCGTTACGACTGGGGTAGTAGTAGAACGAGCGACAGTTAACTCTGGGCGACAAGTGCCGGAGCTGAACTATAGCTTCTCGAGCTGCCAGTTGGATGGCTTGTGGCTCAAAGGGAGTGGTCCTCCCAGTGAACCTGTAGGGGCGTTCTGGCGATAGACCCCTACCATAAATGTGTATAGTGGCCCAGAACTGACGGCTCTCACCGTTCATGAGCTCTTGGTACACAACATACTCTGGGGGCTCTTCTAATGCATAGGCACGGCGGGTGAGGTTTGCGAGCACGGTCACAAAACCTCCAAGGTTGGTTGCTGTGGTCTCATTGTGAACAATGGGGCCAGGCATCGTGACTTGGTTTGGGGAAGAGGCTGTGCTGTGCTGGGTTGAGGCTAGCGCGCCCTTTTTTATAGAAAAGGGGCGGAGTCTTCCTTCGCATGCTTGCGAATGGGACAAGTTAGGTGTCGGTCACTTGCGCGTGATCGACAGGCTAGGCTGATAGGTTGGGCACCGACTGCCAAAAGCGTCGGGGTCACTGTGTGGCTATCTTACACGAGAAGCTTGGCTGGGGGTTCGGTTAAGGTCTTGTGGGTTGGTTATCCTAGGTTTATTGACCTGGCTAAGATAGGGTTAGCCAATGGTTAGCCTGGCTCTGATACCAAGTCTGTCAGGACCGGATTTTCGGGATAATAATTCTCCAGAAAATGGCCCTTATGCTCACCAGCCCCAGGTTTACTGTTAGCTGATGAGGCACCAACTTGATACAAGAATTCCAAGCAAGGTATAAAAATATGTAGTACAAGACCATTGTGGCCTAGGAGTACAACATTTGGTTTCTAATGGTTGATGGCGGAAGCAGTTTGTGGTTCATCTGCGTCTATGGGACTCCATTTCCCACAAGAACAGCTGACCAGGATAACTCCTATCTTCGCGAGGCTTCTATCACCTTTACATGGGTTCCGGGGCTGTCGTCGAAACGCTCCTCTCCACGCAAGAAATCTGGCCAAGACAATAGCCAGGGACAAGCCAGTGAGTACGTTTGAATGTACTCGCAAACATTTAGAACACGGGTATAATATAACCAGGGGTAATCATGCTCCGAAATATTCTATGATCACAATGTCTGTCACGAAAGATACGAAATCCATGATGTATGCATATGGGATAAAAATATGGATGTGCAATATAGAAATAGAATGTAGTGATCGAGTGTCTGAAATGACTCCTCGAAGAGGGTGCAAATAAATTAACAATGCCGCAGTCGGGCGTCTGAGCGACACCACATAAAGGGCTTATATATATAAAAGAAACAACAAGCATGTCACAGTCGGGCGTCTATGCGACACCACATAAAGGGCTTATATATAAAAGAAACAGCAAGCATGCCACAGTCGGGCGTCTATGCGACACCACATAAAGGGCTTATATATAAAAGAAACAACAAGCATGCCACAGTCGGGCGTCTGAGCGACACCACATAAAGGGCTTATATATAAAAGAAATAACAAGCATGCCACAGTCGGGCGTCTATGCGACACCACATAAAGGGCTTATATATAAAAGAAACAACAAGCATGCCACAGTCGGGCGTCTGAGCGACACCACATAAAGGGCTTATAAAGGATAATCACAGTGAATATCCACGAGGTAGAACCATCCCAGGGATACTCAATAATACAAATAAAGTAAATGGTTAGTCCACAAGAATAATCATAATCGTCACAAGTCACAAGTCATGATCCATGTTCTGGTTTAATAGTTTTGCCTCCGAAGACCGACACTAAGACCGACACTTGACCTATCCCAGACTGTAGTCCTTAACCATGGACACGGCTATTCGAATAGATGTATAATCTCTGCAGAGGGTGTACTCTTTACCCACGGGTAACGGATTTCTTTAGTCCCTCGGGACTAATTCCGTCTACGGTCTTTTAATTGAAAACGCGCCTAACCTGCACACACCAGCTTAACTTACCGGTGTCTGGAATCACCCACGACACCTGTCAAGCGAAACTCTAAGTGGGGAGGCTACAACCTCGACGTAGCATGGGATCACAAAATTTATACCGCGCACAAACTAGGGGAGCTACCCCTCCGGCTACAACCGAAACACCCATGCCCCCGAACCGGATGACTGGCTTTAATCCATGGCAATGGGACCCTCATCACGGCCTCTCTGTACGGTGTGTGCTAGAAAGGGGTTGACAACTTACTGAACCGTACCCTACCTAAGGCAGGGACAAGTGGTAGTACCAGGCAAGTATGGGGGTTACTGGACAAGACTCGATCTAAGGCCGACTCAGGAGGTTCAAGTGTTCCCTGCAGGATTAGCATAACAAAAATATTTCCAATAACAGATAAGCTTAACACTCATCAAGCCCCACCATGCCATACCGGACATGCTCATCTCATCGAGGGACTAGGGACAAGCTCGCGTCTACCCAAGACCACGACTCTCCCGGCTTCCTTCCGGTATGCAAGAGAAGCTTACGAGGATGAATGCCATCAGCATATCCATTAACACAGCAAAGAAAACTCCACTATGCACTCATGCATATGATTTTTATCGTCACATAAAATAGCGTATGCTCTAAGTCAAGGTGATGTTGTAACCGTATCACAACATCCAAAAATATTAAGCCAGGGTTCAGAATGCTTGACTTCAAGTGTATGCACGTGGGGGTACATTTTTGAAGGTTGCCTTTCTCCAAAAATCCTATTTTGAGAAATATACAAATAACACACATTTCAAATACAGTACAAAAAGTTGTCCCAAATATTTTTGAAATAAATCTTAAAATAAACTAGATGAAATTTGAGAGAGGTAGGAAAAAGAATCAACTCATTTGGAGTTTTATTTTAAAAGTTGTAGCCAGTCAAAGATCAGTCAAAGTTCTGTTTTAATAAAATCAGAAAAAGGAAAACGCTTCGGGGAAAAATACGCTTTCAAAGCAGAGGTGACGTACTCCGGTCTTTGCGCTTCCACTTAAACAGAGAGAACGGCCGCGCGGGTCACTGACAGTGGGTCCAGCGGGCCCACTAGTCAGGTTTGACTGGTCTATCTCTCCCTCCTTTCTCTCTGCCCGAACGGGGCGGGGCTCCGGCGATCGCCGTCGGCGAACGGCAGCTCCCCACGGGGTCCCGAGAGCAGGGATGGATCCGCCAGGCCGAGGCGGTCCTCCCAGTGGGCGCTAGGCAGGCGGGGACGGGGGAGGTCACCGGCGGCGAGCTTCGCGGCGGACGGTGGTTCGGGAGCAGAGTGGGTTTTGGGCTCCGGGGGTCCTTGGTCGAGGCCGAGGCGCTAGGCAGCTCCGCACGACTATGGGGAAACTCTTGGTGGCGTTGGATTGGCGGGGGAGGTCCTGGCTGGGACGCACGGCACCGGATTGCGGCGGCGACCGAACTGGCCGGAGTCGAGGAAGAAAGCCCATCCCCGTCGATTGCTGGCTGCGGGAGAACTATGGAGGTGGCCTGGGGTTGCCTGAGTGCTCGGAGGGGCACGGGGCCTCCTTTTATAGCGCGACGGGGCTGGCTCCGCGGCGGTGGATAAGATCGACGACGAGTCGCCATCGTTGTAGCTGCAGGGCGTCGTGGCGGCGACGAGCGCATGCCGACGAGTATGCGGATAAGCACGGGCTGTACACAGGGGCAGCTGGCGCGCGCGGGTGGCTTGGGCGGCGCCGTCCACGGCAGAGCCCGCTGCCGACGCCGGCGTGCCGCCAAGGGAGCTCTGCCGGCGACGCTATAGGGCGCCAGTGCGGCTTGGTGGTTTGCTGCGAGGGGGCGAGTGTATGGCGCGGCGCTGCAGGCGAGCTGGGGCCAGTGACGGGACGTGTCGACCCGAGCGCACGCACGTGCAAAACGCGCGCTCTGGCCGCGCCCAGAGCACGCACAGCAGGTGTTCGACGGAATGCCAGTGCACGCTAGAGGGCTTGGGTGAGGCTGGAAGTCAACAGGCCAGGCTTAGGGACATCTAGGAGGTTAGTGGACATGCTGGATAGGTCAGGGGCTCAAGTCCACAATGCAAGCTAGGAGACATGCCAAAACTGTTCCTGCACACAGGGTGTTCGATAGAATGCCATGGGCATCTAGGCAATTCTTGGGGTGGCCAAACTCTCCAGATCCTAGTCTCTTTAGGAGCTCAAGAAGGTGGCAAGGTTAGTTTGGCAAAAATAGAAAGTTGATAGTGCAAGTTTTTGAGAAAACTAGTTTTGGGCAGAAACTAAAGGCTATCATTGCATGCACCAAAAATATGCCAATGGGTCCAATCTCCTGGACTTAAGGGTTTGCTAAAGAGGACTATAAGTAGAAAAAAGCTCAAGGGCACTAGAGCAAAATAAAATGGGGTTGCAATACAAATCACCAAATTGGACCAGAATGAAGATGAGGTTGATTCACTCAAATTTTTCAAAGAACAACACTGGGTTTTTGCATGAAGTTGCATTATATGCATCTCCTGGCATCACCAAACACTTGGAAGAATTTTTTAGAAAAATATTTAAATAGGTTGTAGTGCAAAAATACCTACTGGACCAGATTTGAAAAATTGATGTAGAGCTCAAAATCTCCAATAACCAAAAGATGTTTTTGCATAAAAGTGATGTGGGAACCTCAGATGACATCCCCAAATTTTGGTGAAAATATTAGAAGCATTTATCAAATGGTTGCAGTGCAAATAGGGGCTCCAAATTAATGAAAGTTCATTTTAAAAGAATAAAGCTCATGAGAAATAATTATGCAAATAAATCCACTGATAAAGAATTGATTTTATAAAGAGGGCACACAAGTCCAATAATACTTTTGGAAAGTTTTCCTCTAGAGGTAAAACTCACAATATTAAAGAAAAGAGGAGCTCTGAAAACAAAGGAGAAATCCAGAAAAATAAAAAATTTATTTCCTGGCAAAATTTTAATTAATAAAACAAGTTAAAAAAATTTGGGGTCTTACAACACTACCCCCCTTAAGAAAAAATCTCGTCCTCGAGATTTGCTAAGGGTTGATTTTTTTTTAAAAAAAATAATACTCCCATTAGTTGAAAACAAGAGTTTGCGCATAGCACGAATTTAGGGTACAAACATAAGCTGCAACGCACAAATAAACATAGCCATGACGTTTATAATAAAGACGGCAAAAGGACAGGGTCCGGAGAAAACGTCTTTGGTACTGGGGCGCACAAGCAGACATCCTTTGATAATGGCGATACAGGATCACACAATTACAGGGCGTATAAATAACAAGGCTCGTTACTACTCGAGCGACTGAGTCTACTCCGTTAATATCTAAGCGGGCTTGTCTAGAGGACGTCGAATCTTCCCCACGAGTTTCACCGTCGGGATTAACCGGATGAGGCTGAGGGGCTGCAGTGTCAGGGTAGCGGTGATGACCATCGCGGGGGTTGTTGGTCACAACTCCGTTGGAGTGTGTTCCCAAAAGGCGGCGAAGCACTTCTGGGGACATCAAAGTATTTTGGTCGATGGCTGGGGCAGACCTCAAGGGCTCGATCAGGTGTCCGTATAGCACGACTGGGTTGTCGGCGTTGGGCTCCACTTCTCCTCTCGCCGGACCTCGGCGAAACAGTTCTCCACGAGCTGCGATCAGATCAAGGGTGATTTGATCGAACAGTTCCTCTAGTGCACTTACATAGCGCACCAGATGCAAGAGTGCAGGATCCGTCTCGTGATCTCCGTTGGCAACCTGGGGCGGCCTACCATACCCGTTACGACTGGGGTATTAGTAGAACGAGCGACAGTTAACTCTGGGCGACAAGTGCCAGAGCTGAACTATAGCTTCTCGAGCTGCCAGTTGGATGGCTTGTGGCTCAAAGGGAGTGGTCCTCCCAGTGAACCTGTAGGGGCGTTCTGGCGATAGACCCCTACCATAAATGTGTACAGTGGCCCAGAACTGACGGCTCTCACCGTTCATGAGCTCTTGGTACACAACATACTCTGGGGGCTCTTCTAATGCATAGGCACGGCGGGTGAGGTTTGCGAGCACGGTCACAAAACCTCCAAGGTTGGTTGTTGTGGTCTCATTGTGAACAATGGGGCCAGGCATCGTGACTTGGTTTGGGGAAGAGGTTGTGCTATGCTAGGTTGAGGCTAGCGCGCCCTTTTTTATAGAAAAAGGGGCGGAGTCTTCCTTCGCATGCTTGCGAATGGGACAAGTTAGGTGTCGGTCACTGGCGCATGATCGACAGGCTAGGCTGATAGGTTGGGCACCGACTGCCAAAAGCGTCGGGGTCACTGTGTGGCTATCTTACACGAGAAGCTTGGCTGGGGGTTCGGTTAAGGTCTGGTGGGTTGGTTATCCTAGGTTTATTGACCTGGCTAAGATAGGGTTAGCCAATGGTCAGCCTGGCTGTGATACCAAGTCTGTCAGGACCGGATTTTTGGGATAATAATTCTCCAGAAAATGGCCCTTATGCTCACCAGCCCCAGGTTTACTGTTAGCTGATGAGGCACCAACTTGATACAAGAATTCCAAGCAAGCTACAAAAATATGTAGTACAAGACCATTGTGGCCTAGGAGTACAACATTTGGTTTCTAATGGTTGATGGCGGAAGCGGTTTGTGGTTCATCTGCGTCTATGGGACTCCATTTCCCACAAGAACAGCTGACCAGGATAACTCCTATCTTCGCGAGGCTGCTATCACCTTTACATGAGTTCCAGGGCTGTCGTCGAAACGCTCCTCTCCACGCAAGAAATCTGGCCAAGACAATAGCCAGGGACAAGCCAGTGAGTACGTTTGAATGTACTCGCAAACATTTAGAACACGGGTATAATATAACCAGGGGTAATCATGCTCCGAAATATTCTATGATCACAATGTCTGTCACGAAAGACACGAAATCCATGATGTATGCATATGGGATAAAAATATGGATGTGCAATATAGAAATAGAATGTAGTGATCGAGTGTCTGAAATGACTCCTCGAAGAGGATGCAAATAAATTAACAATGCCGCAGTCGGGCGTTTGAGCGACACCACATAAAGGGCTTATATATATAAAAGAAACAACAAGCATGCCACAGTCGGGCGTCTATGCGACACCACATAAAGGGCTTATATATAAAAGAAACAGCAAGCATGCCACAGTCGGGCGTCTATGCGACACCACATAAAGGGCTTATATATAAAAGAAACAACAAGCATGCCACAGTCGGGCGTCTGAGCGACACCACATAAAGGGCTTATATATAAAAGAAATAACAAGCATGCCACAGTCGGGCATCTATGCGACACCACATAAAGGGCTTATATATAAAAGAAACAACAAGCATGCCACAGTCGGGCGTCTGAGTGACACCACATGAAGGGCTTATAAAGGATAATCACAGTGAATATCCAGGAGATAGAACCATCCCAGGGATACTCAATAATACAAATAAAGTAAATGGTTAGTCCACAATAATAATCATAATCGTCACAAGTCACAAGTCATGATCCAAGTTCTGGTTTAATAGTTTTGCCTCCGAAGACCGACACTAAGACCGACACTTGACCTATCCCAGACTGTAGTCCTTAACCATGGACACGGCTATTCGAATAGATGTATAATCTCTGCAGAGGGTGTACTCTTTACCCACGGGTAACGGATTTCTTTAGTCCCTCGGGACTAATTTCGTCTACGGTCTTTTAATTGAAAACACGCCTGACCTGCACACACCAGCTTAACTTACCGGTGTCTGGAATCACCCACGACACCCTGTCAAGCGAAACTCTAAGTGGGGAGGCTACAACCTCGACGTAGCATGGGATCACAAAATTTATACCGCGCGGAAACTAGGGGAGCTACCCCTCCAGCTACAACCGAAACACCCATGCCCCCGGACCGGATGACTGGCTTTAATCCATGGCCATGGGACCCTCATCACGGCCTCTCTGTACGGTGTGTGCTAGAAAGGGGTTGACAACTTACTGAACCGTACCCTACCTAAGGCAGGGACAAGTGGTAGTACCAGGCAAGTATGGGGGTTACTGGACAAGACTCGATCTAAGGCTAACTCAGGAGGTTCAAGTGTTCCCTGCAGGATTAGCATAACAAAAATATTTCCAATAACAGATAAGCTTAACACTCATCAAGCCCCACCATGCCATACCGGACATGCTCGTCTCATCGAGGGACTAGGGACAAGCTCGCGTCTACCCAAGACCACGACTCTCCCGACTTCCTTCTGGTATGCAAGAGAAGCTTACGAGGATGAATGCCATCAGCATATCCATTAACACAGCAAAGAAAACTCCACTATGCACTCATGCATATGATTTTTATCGTCACATAAAATAGCGTATGCTCTAAGTCAAGGTGATGTTGTAACCGTATCACAACATCCAAAAATATTAAGCCAGGGTTCAGAATGGTTGCCTTCAAGTATATGCATGTGGGGGTGCATTTTTGAAGGTTGCCTTTCTCCAAAAATCCTATTTTGAGAAATATACAAATAACACACATTTCAAATACAGTACAAAAAGTTGTCCCAAATATTTTTGAAATAAATCTTAAAATAAACTAGATGAAATTTGAGAGAGGTAGGAAAAAGAATCAACTCATTTGGAGTTTTATTTTAAAAGTTGTAGCCAGTCAAAGATCAGTCAAAGTTCTGTTTTAATAAAATCAGAAAAAGGAAAACGCTTCGGGGAAAAATACGCTTTCAAAGCAGAGGTGACGTACTCCGGTCTTTGCGCTTCCACTTAAACAGAGAGGACGGCCGCGCGGGTCACTGACAGTGGGTCCAGCGGGCCCACTAGTCAGGTTTGACTGGTCTATCTCTCCCTCCTTTCTCTCTGCCCGAACGGGGCGGGGCTCCGGCGATCGCCGTCGGCGAACGGCAGCTCCCCACGGGGTCCCGAGGGCAGGGATGGATCCGCCAGGCTGGGGCGGTCCTCCAAGTGGGCGCTAGGCAGGCGGGGACGGGGGAGGTCACCGGCGGCGAGCTTCGCGGCGGACGGTGGTTCGGGAGCAGAGTGGGTTTTGGGCTCCGGGGGTCCTTGGTCGAGGCCGAGGCGCTAGGCAGCTCCGCACGACTATGGGGAAACTCTTGGTGGCGTTCGATTGGTGGGGGAGGGCCTGGCTGGGACGCACGGCACCGGATTGCGGCGGCGACCGAACTGGCCGGAGTCGAGGAAGAAAGCCCATCCCCGTCGATTGCTGGCTGCGGGAGAACTATGGAGGTGGCCTGGGGTTGCCTGAGTGCTCGGAGGGGCACGGGGCCTCCTTTTATAGCACGACGGGGCTGGCTCCGCGGCGGTGGACAAGATCGACGATGAGTCGCCGCCGCTGTAGCTGCAGGGCATCATGGCGGCGACTAGCGCGTGCCGGCGAGTATGCGGATAAGCACGGGCTGTACACAGGGGCAGCTGGCGCGCGCGGGTGGCTTGGGCGGCGCCGTCCACAGCAGAGGCCGCTGCCGATGCTGGCGTGCCGCCAAGGGAGCTCTGCCGGCGACGCTGTAGGGCGCCAGTGCGGCTTGGTGGTTTGCTGCGAGGGGGCGAGTGTATGGCGCGGCGCTGCAGGCGAGCTGGGGCCATTGACGGGACGTGTCGACCCGAGCGCACGCACGTGCAAAACGCGCGCTCTGGCCGCGCCCAGAGCACGCACAGCAGGTGTTCGACGGAATGCCAGTGCGCGCTAGAGGGCTTGGGTGAGGCTGGAAGTCAACAGGCCAGGCTTAGGGACATCTAGGAGGTTAGTGGACATGCTGGATAGGTCAGGGGCTCAAGTCCACAATGCAAGCTAGGAGACATGCCAAAACTGTTCCTGCACACAGGGTGTTCGACAGAATGCCATGGGCATCTAGGCAATTCTTGGGGTGGCCAAACTCTCCAGATCCTAGTCTCTTTAGGAGCTCAAGAAGGTGGCAAGGTTAGTTTGGCAAAAACAGAAAGTTGATAGTGCAAGTTTTTGAGAAAACCAGTTTTGGGCAGAAACTAAAGGCTATCATTGCATGCACCAAAAATATGCCAATGGGTCCAATCTCCTGGACTTAAGGGTTTGGTAGGGAGGACTATAAGTAGAAAAAAGCTCAAGGGCACTAGAGCAAAATAAAATGGGGTTGCAGTACAAATCACCAAATTGGACCAGAATGAAGATGAGGTTGATTCACTCAAATTTTTCAAAGAACAACACTGGGTTTTTGCATGAAGTTGCATTATATGCATCTCCTGGCATCACCAAACACTTGGAAGAATTTTTTAGAAAAATATTTAAATAGGTTGTAGTGCAAAAATACCTACTGGACCAGATTTGAAAAATTGATGTAGAGCTCAAAATCTCCAATAACCAAAAGATGTTTTTGCATAAAAGTGATGTGGGAACCTCACATGACATCCCCAAATTTTGGTGAAAATATTAGAAGCATTTATCAAATGGTTGCAGTGCAAATAGGGGCTCCAAATTAATGAAAGTTCATTTTAAAAGAATAAAGCTCATGAGAAATAATTATGCAAATAAATCCACTGATAAAGAATTGATTTTATAAAGAGGGCACACAAGTCCAATAATACTTTTGGAAAGTTTTCCTCTAGAGGTAAAACTCACAATATTAAAGAAAAGAGGAGCTCTGAAATCAAAGGAGAAATCCAGAAAAATAAAAAATTTATTTCCTGGCAAAATTTTAATTAATAAAACAAGTTCAAAAAATTTGGGGTGTTACAGGCGAGTTGCGCGGCTCCGGCGAGATGCGAACGAGCAGCGCGGCGGCTGTGAGCGGCGTGGGAAGAAGCGAGACGGCGAGGGTGGAAGAGGGGGTCGAGGGGCTTTTATAGGCGAGGGCAGAGGGCTCGGGGTCGACGGATAAGCATTATCCGAGCGCGAGGCGGCCGGCGGTTGCGGGCGGCGAGGCGCGGATGTTTATCCCGCGCAGTGCGGGAGGTTGGGGACGGGCTGACGTGCGGGGCCCGCCTGGCAGCGGCAGCGAGAGGAGGCGAGCGAGGGCGAGCGCGGGGCGGTCGACCGGGCGGCCTTGGGCCGAAAATGGCCGGTGGGCTGGCTGGCCTGGCGAGGCTGGCTGAGCGCGTGCGTCCCTGGGCCGAACTAGTTTCGGTCCAGGCGGGTGAGTGCGTGCGGGCGTGCGTGTTTTTTTTAAACCGAACACTAAAGTGGCCCTAAATAATTCCAATGAATTAATAAAAACACCACAATAATTTCTAAAATAACTATACAATATTTAGAGCCTAATGAACATTAACTTAAGCACAGAATATTTTGAAAATATTTTCCTAATGCACTTTTTGCAAATAAAATAAATACCAATAAACTCCAAAACATCAAATAATATTCAAAATAAAATTTCCCACTCTTTTATAAATTTGAGGAAGTCATCTTATCCCCTCTCATTTGTTTTTCTCGAGTGGAAAAATATTATTTGAATATTTCAAAAACTCCAAAATGCAAAGAAATATGATATGCATTGAATGATTCTATTAACATCCAAATTTAATAAAAATTGGGATGTTACAGTACAGTGTGCTAACCTCTGCAGAGTGTATACTAAATCTATCAATAGCCGTGCCCGCGGATAAGGGCCCAGTTCGTGTCGGTCACACTATGGGTCAACAGTAATAATAATGATGTGTTTAATAACAACCCCGGTTCGATGATGAGATAAGTTGGTTATGTGATCCGTGAATGATCACAGTTTGGTTACGAGGTAACCCATTGAGCCCAGAGTGGTTCCATTTGTGATCCGTGAATGATCACTATTTGGTTATGAGGTAAACGTTGCCGGTGTACAAAAAGAGGGGTGCGTTTTTGTACCCCTCTACCTGTGCATGGGCAGTCGGAGCCGCGCCTACGATCGCGCTAAGCAGAACAGGGGAGGTGAGCCAAGGTGAGACCGAAGCCCAAGATGATCAGAGCAACACCAAGACCAAGACCACAAAGAGCAGAGGGACGAAGCAGGTTCCCCCAGCAAGACCCTTGCCGAGGGCGGCCTCAGCAGCCCCGGCAAGACCCTTGCCATGGCAGCTCCCCCCACACCAACAGAGCAAGCCACCCTTGAGCCCACGGTCCCCAACGCCATCATCCACGTGGGGCCAGGCCTTAGGAAGGCGCCTCTATGGTGGCATGCAGATCTTTGTGAAGACATATTCAAGATCAGATGAGGATTAGAAGACGACGATCCTCGGCAAGATCCTTGCCGAGGAAGGCCACCAGACCCCCGACAAGGCCCTTGCCGGGGACGACAGCGCGCCACGGCAAGACCCTTGCCGGGACACATGGCAAGACCCTTGCCGGGCCACCCGGCAAGGCCCTCGCCAAGAACGCCTGCAGGACCACCGCCAGGCCCACGTCAACCAAGCTTCTACCGCCGTTCACATGCAGCTGCCAGCCCAACCAGCTGGGCGGGCACCTGCGTGGCAACATGCAGCTCCCAAGCCAACTCATCGAGCGCCTGTGTGGCGGCATGCAGATCCTCGTGAAGGCTCCACCACCGCGCCACCTCAGCTGCCTGCCTGCCGACATGGCACCGCACGCATCATTGGCCGGGGCGCGTGTCGAAGCGAGGAGGAGCGGCGACGGACGGGACGGGCCTCGCCCCCGTCCTCGATAAAGCAAGGGGACATCTAAGCTACGCACTAAATGCATCTTGTCCTGTAATATGAGCGATAAGCTCGGAGCACTGTACGCCTTTCCACCTCCTATGTGTCACTGTGGCAGCCCCTTCTGACTATAAAAGGAGGCCCATGGCATACTGAAGAAGGATTCGGCTCTTTCGAACCACGCACTGACCACAGCTAGTTCGAGAGCTCGAGAACTCCCTGAAATACACCCACCAAAGCAGGACTAGGGTTTTACGCATCCTCGCGGCCCAAACCTGGGTAAACGATCCTTGTGCTGTCTACTAGCCCTGCTCTTCTTGCAACCCCGCGTCCCGGCAACCGTAGTAGGGATTCTTGTGATCCCATAGGTGTCGTTCCACACCGACATCTTTGGCACGCCAGGTAGGGGGTGCAATTGTGAGAATCTGGTCTACTAGTTAGCCTAGCAGTTCTTCGTCGCCATGGCTCCTAAGAAGAAGACGGCCACGGCGATTGGCTCGTTGGGAGCCGAACGGCCCGTGCCGGTGCGGACGAGCAGTGGACCGGTCGCGGACAGGACCCGGGCCGCGGTCCGCGAGCACCAGCATAGCCCAGGCAGTCAGAGCCTAGCGAGCGGTGTCGTTCGCGCACCAGACAACCGGCCGCACGCCGCCAGATCCAAAGACGGAGCCGGGCCCCCCGCAGGTGGCGCGGGGCCCTCCAGGGGTGTCGTTCTGCCACCTCCGGGCGGCGCAGCGACCTCCAAGACGCTCACACCGGCGACCATCGCGCGCTCTTCCCATGGTGTGAACGCCGAGCAGTGTCACTGTGACACCCAAAAAATTTATTTGGCTTTATCAAACTTTTATTTTATTTGAGGGAGGTTATTTAAATTTTTCTTCTAAAGGACTCTTCTTCTCAAAAACCTTCTTTTTATGACAAGTATTTTGCTTAGTTTCATCCAAGACTTGATCTTTGGTCTTGCAGGTTTTTCATCTTGTGTTGACTCAACACCAATGTTTTTCATTGGAAAAGTTTTTGAAAATCTTTTCTTTTTAAAATAGCCCTATGGCTTATGGAGTGATCCTTTCCCCTTCCAAAATCTCCTCTTGCCATGACCTAAGTGGAAATCCCCTCCCAAAGGCCATCTCCCCTCTTGGTGTCAAGATAAACTTCAAATCCAGCAAGTTGAACTCCCCCATGATTTTGTTTCCATTTATTTCTTATCAAAAACTTTTTCTGCCTTCTATTTTGATCCTTGGAGATTTACAAAGGAACTACTAGTTCTCCTTTGAGTTTTGCCTCCAAACAAATTTCCCTGGCTAGTCCTTAGAGCCCTCAACCAAGATCCATGAAGATCCACTGGTCTCCAGTTCAAAAATTTCAAATTGTGCTTGCTACAAGTTTGGACCATATTTGTCAAATTTGATGAAATTCATTTGTTTTCTCCTCCTAAAAATCTGAGAAAATTCAGGCAGCCTCTGGATGCATCGAGAGGTCACCTCACCAAGTCCCAGCTCCAGAAAAAAATTTCCTCATGCCAAATCATATCGTCGAACACCTGAAGGGCACTGTTACTGTCGAAGTTCAGAAAATTCAGAGATACAGTTTTAGAAGCCGCTATCGTTTTCTTCAGAACCTCTCCTCGATCTCGCCAGTAGCTGCAGTGGCACCTTGCGCCCTGTGCCTCCTTCTTATCCCTGCGCCGCACGATTGCCTGGAAGCTTGCGGGCGTCGGCGACGAGCTGGCAGAGGTGCGCCTCCCCGTGAGTGGCAGCAGCAGCGCCCATTGCGGCTGCCAGAGAGGCGCAGCGTTGGACGGCGCCGTCCAGCGCCGCCCAAGCCACCAGAGGCCACCGCATGGCCGTCCACTCACCTGTGCACGCTCCAGGGCCGTCGTCGTGAACTGGAAGGCGCGGAGCGCGCTCCCTGCCGCCGTCGTCCCCGTACGGTCGTTCCATCGAGGGCCAGTGTATTACTCAAGCCCGACCGAGGTTTGAGCAGAGAAACGGTGCCAGTGATCCACCACGATGATGCCTAGCCACCTAAACCCCCTGCCCAACCTCTGCCTCGCCGTAATTTCTCGCCGGCGTTATCCCGTTCACGGCCACCCCCTCGGATCGCCTATAAAAGGAGGTCCCGAGCTCGAACTCGAACCCACACCATCTCTACACACCACTAGTACCACGCCAAGCCACTGGGCAGACCCCGAGGGAGTCTTCTTCCCCAACTCCGGCCGCCTCGACCCGCTTCGGGATCCAGCACGATTCACTCCCGTGCGTGCACCCCTGCCTCTCAGCTCATGCCAGTAGTCTCCTAGTGCATCCACATCTCTGACCCACGCATCAATTTGAAGTTTGCAGCACCCACCGAAGAGCTCCACCCTCGCCCGAACCACCGTCCGCCGGAGATAAGGTCGCCGTCGATGTGGTGCTCGCCGACGGACAAGTCCACCACCCACCGACGCGGAAGGGCACCCTGAACCCGTAGGTACCCTCCGATCACCCTGCCTCGCCGTGGATCAACGCCGGCGACCACCGCAGCCTTCGGGCGCCGGTGAGTCCTGTTCAGATTTTGAACCTGACGGGTGGGACCCCCCCGTCAGCCTCTCTTTCCTTTCCCTACGAACCATTTTTCTGAAGGCGCCTTCGGGCAAAGTGTGTTTTCTCTCTGGGCTAACGTATTTCTTACCGAAGCGTTTTCTGCTTTTTCAAACAAGTCCCTGGATCTTTTCTGTTTCATCACAGATTAGTCCTTGGACTAAAACCCTTATATCTTTTAAACAAAAGATGCTTTTTGATTGATTCTTTTTCTGTCAGTCTTATATTTTTGTCTAGTTTTTTATAGTATTTATTTGGAAAAAATTTGGAACAATTTTTATACACGCAACGGTATTCACGTTAGTATACGGTCTCGTTATACCGTAGGTTCCGGAGGAGGTGACGGAGCCGCGAACTTCGCCGAGCTAGACTCCGACTTCTCCGAACCAGGCAAGCATGTTTGAACCTTTGATATGATGAGTGTTTTGCATGTTTGCTTAAATGGTTTGTGCATGGCATATGAGCATCGGTGAGTGTTACGTTGCATGCAAGGCAACTAACCGTGTGCTTCGAAGTTTACTGTGATCTTTGATGAGAGATGACCTGATCATGTGGTGACATGAGAGGTAGTAAGATGGTATTGTTGTAGCATGCCAGTCTCATGTCATCCGATAAACTCCGACGTTAACGTGGACCGAGCCACGTTACCGTCCGTCCTCTCCCGTGCTGCCACATGTTTTCTGCAAAGAATACGGTTTAGTAAGTTGCAAACCTCTTTCCTTGTACACACCAAATAGAGGGGCAGGGATGAGGGTTCCATGGCCCTGGATTAAAGCCAGTCATCCGGTCAGGGGGCATGGGTGTTTCCGGTTGGGACCGAGAGGGGGGCACCCCTTAGAGCGCGTGGTATAAATTTGATCCCATGCTACGTGAGGTTGTAGCCTCCCCGTCTCAAAGTTTTTCTTGAATGTTGCTTGGGGTGATTCCTGGCATCAGAATGTGGAATGGGTGTGTACTGGTTAGACGTGTTTCTCCTAAAATACCGTAACGGAACTAGTTCTTTGTGACTACTGAAATCCGTTGGCTGTGGTTAAGAGTACAAACTCTGCAGAGTCAAAACCTTCCGAGTCATCGTGTCCATGGTCAAGGACCTGGGTCAATGTACCCAAACAGTACCCATATCAGTCTCAGTGTCAGTCCATGTGTCAGTCTCCGTGGAAATACCTGGTGAACACGTTTGAGTGGTAAACCCGGTCAAACGTTATTCCTGTGGATGGACTAGCCATTTTATTATTTCGTACCTGAGTATTTCCTTGGAAGGATTTAACTTCACGAGCTACTGGAATATTAAGTTCTGAAATATAAGCCCTTTATGTGATGTCGCTCAGACGTCCGACTGTGGCACTCTCGTTATTTACTTTTGATATAAGCCCTTTATGTGATGTCGCTCAGACGTCCGACTGTGGCACCCTTGTCATTTACTTTCAATATAAGCCCTTTATGTGATGTCGCTCAGACGTCCGACTGTGGCACTCTCGTTATTTACTTTCAATATAAGCCCTTTATGTGATGTCGCTCAGACGTCCGACTGTGGCACTCTCATTATTTACTTTTGATATAAGCCCTTTATGTGATGTCGCTCAGACGTCCGACTGTGGCACTCTCGTTATTTACCTTTGATATAAGCCCTTTACGTGATGTCGCTCAGACGTCCGATTGTGGCACGCACTGTCGTTTATATTCCATTATAAGCCCTTTATGTGGTGTCGCCTTGACGCCCGACTGCGGCAAAATGTTATTTTATTTGTATCCTTTCGAGGAGTCATTTCAGACACTCGATTGGCATTCAGTATTACATTGGGATTTCGGGAGGACTACCGCCCTACTTCCTTTTTTCTTCCCGCGCATTGCCGTTTTATTATCTGAGTGCGCATTATTAATCTGTTCATATGCATCATGTTTGCATTTGTTATATTTTATTGTCTCAGGATCACGGCAGACCTCGGGGTTAAGAAGCTCATCGCCAGGGGTGACTCGCAGCTCGTTGTCAGGCAGGTCAACAAGGATTATCAGAGCCCATTGATGGAAGCTTACGTAGATGAGGTGAGGAAGCTGGAGGAACGCTTTGACGGTATCCAAGCGGAGCACATCCCCCGAGTGGACAATGACATCGCCGATTACCTGTCAAAGCGTGTTGCATTCAAGCTACCTGTGGAACCAGGTACCTTTTTGCTCCGGCTAACTGAACCGTCCGTCGAGCCATCAACGGGGCAGAACAAGCGGAGGAAGTCAGGTCCCGGCAAGTACTTTCCTACCGAGCCCCCTGGGGCCGCCGGCAAGGGTGCTGCCATGGACGCTGAACCTGCCCAAGAGCAACTGGCTCCGGCAGGGCGCCAAGCCCTGGCCGTAGAGACAGCCGCTCCCATGGCGGAAGAAATGCCTTTGGTCCTTGCCGTCGAGCCCCAGGCTCCAGCATGGGCGCAACATACCGTCCATTTCCTCCAAACAGGGGATCTTCCTGAGGAGCAGGAAGAAGTGGAAAAAGTAGCCCGGCGGTCCGCCCTGTACCAGTTCGTCGATGATGTCCTGTACAGGAGAAGGCCAAACGGTGTGAAATTGAAGTGCATCCCCCGAGAGGAAGGACTAGAGCTGTTGGCAGAGATACACGGAGGCATATGTGGCTCCCACATAGGGTCGAGGGCCCTTGCCGGGAAGGCGTTCCGGCAAGGTTTCTTCTGGCCCATCGCCCTCCAGGATGCAACGGCACTAGTAACCAAGTGTGAAGCGTGTCAGTTCCATTCAAAGAAGCTTCATCAACCAGCTCAAGCCCTTCAAACAATCCCTCTCTCCTGGCCATTCTCGGTCTGGGGGCTCGATATACTGGGCCCTTCCCCCGCGCTATCGAGGGCTTTGAGTACTTGTGCGTTGCGATCGACAAGTTCACAAAGTGGCCGGAGGTGGAAGCAGTGAGAAAGGTGACTGCTCACTCAGCTGTCAAGTTTTTCAAGGAACTGGTCTGCCATTTTGATGTGCCAAACAGAGTCATCACCGACAATGGCACGCAGTTCACGAGCCACACCTTCATGCAATACATTCAAGACCACGGTAGCAAGGTCTGTTTTGCTTCCGCGGCACACCCACGGAGCAACGGCCAAGCAGAGAGGGCAAATGCTGAAGTGTTGCGAGGCCTAAGGACAAAGACTTTTGACAAGCTGCGCAAGAGCGGAAGGCACTGGATTGATGAATTGTCGGCGGTTCTTTGGTCGATCAGGACAACGCCAAATCGAGCCAGCAGCCAGACACCTTTTGCCCTGGTCTACGGGGCAGAAGCAGTTCTCCCCATGGAACTCATATATGGGTCACCTCGAGTGCTCGCTTATGATGAGCTTGAGCAAGAGCAGTTGCGCCAAGATGACACGACGCTCCTTGAGGAAGATCGTCTTCAAGCGGCTGTGAGAGCAGCGCGCTACCAGCAAGCCTTGTGCCGCTACCATAGCCGCAAGGTTCATGCCCGAAGCTTTGAGGAAGGCGACCTTGTTCTTCGGCGCGTTCAGTCGGCCAAGAATACCAACAAGTTGACGCCGAAGTGGGAAGGCCCTTATCGGGTAATACGAGTCACCAGGCCCGGCGCAGTCCGCCTGGAGACCGAAGATGCCATCCCAGTGAGCAACTCCTGGAACATCGAGCATCTTAGCAACTTTTACCCATAAGGCGTGGCTTGCCGGGCCTCCCGGCAAGCCACCTTTTGTACAAGCTTTGCCGGCAAGGCATGTGACCCTTTGTACAAAGCCAGGCGCAGACCCTGAGCATAAATAAATGAAGCGCTAGCGCCCTAAGTTATAGCATGCATGCTAGGTCGAGTCTCTTCCTTGGATAGGGTTGATAGTGCTTAGCGGCGACTAACCCCTAGCCTAGAGGTCAAGTGCGTGTCTATCTGTTCCTTTTCTGTCCTCCTTTGGTTCACAGGGCACATGAGCACTTCTGCTGAGCTACTTGGAAAGAAGGAAACGGACCAGTGCCCCGACCCTGGCAAACCAGAGTTGCCGGGGGCTGCAAGCACAAGGATCCAACCGCGGCAAGATGAGATTGCCGGGGGCTGTAGATCCAGATAAGTCTTTTATCCTCTGTCATGCATTTCGGAACCGGACTGGGTATGTGAAACCTCGTTTTTATCTCTAGGCTGCCGTGCTCCCCTTTTTCCTATACCTAAGGATTATTTCCTGGGTCCGGATTTGGTTGTAGCCGCGGCGGCAAGGAGGTATAACGAGGAGCCTAAAGCCCACCTCATCCCTGCCTCCGCCAAGAGCGCGAGAACGGTCGAGTGGAGTGGGGGGACGGCAAGGCCTGTTGCCGGGCGAAAAACGTTTATCTTAAACAATATCAAGGATTCGCTCCTTGTCGCGGGATTTACCCACGAATGAAAAACCCGGCAAGCATCCCTTTTTCATTAAAAACATCCCATACAGGTACAGTTCATGCGAGATGAAAAACATGAGCAAGGGGATTACAAGTTTTAAATTTAACAAAGGCCCGCAGGCTTACAAACTAAAAAAGAGGTAAGATGCCCGTAATCCCTTTCTTGTCCCTCTCCTCAGGAGGTAGGTCAAGGAGGCAAAAGGGCAAAAGGGGCGCCTAGGCGAGCTACGAGCAGTAGAAAGCACCAAGAGAACACCTCGGTGGCCACCCACGGGTGAGCCCGTGATGACGGTGCCAGGAAAGGAGCTGGAAGACGAGGCGGCAGGACCGGCAATACGCGATGAAGGCGTCGGTTCCCCCGTACTGCGAGTTGACGGCCTTGCCGCCCGCCCTCTTCCTCTTCCGCAGCCTCCCGACGCCAGCCGCCCAAGGAGACGGCCCCAAGAAGTTCAAGGAGTTGGCCCGACCCCCGGCAAGCCTCTGCCGGAGGAGCGGCCAGGTGCAGATGTTGCTGCTGCCGCACCCGCCCAGGCGCGGGGTGTCCGACGCCTAGTCGGACTCGTCCCCGTCATCTGCCCCGCTGTCCTCCTCATCACTTTCGCTCGAGGAAGAGCTTCCATTGTCGGAATCTCCATCAGAGGAGCTCTCCACGCAGCACTTCAGGCGAGTTCCGAACTCTCCGAAGACCTTGACGGAGAGCAGGCCGTCCTTCATTAATTTGAAGTAGAGGACGAGCCCCGCCGTCAGGCTGTGGATGCGAGCGAACGTCTTCCACCCACGGCGGAGGTACATGACCCGAGGATCCGGGAAGTCGACGTCGACCCGCGTGCCCCCATTCCCACAACCCCTCATGTGCAATATGAGGGATTGGGGCCGGTCACGCTCCACCTCCCGAGCGAACGGGGCAGGAAGACGGAGACAACGACGCGGAGGCTGGCGCAGCCTGATGAAGAACTCGCAGGGCTGGTCTTCGACATGGCCTTCCAGCGGGAAAGGCACCATTGGCGGGGGCGAAGCCGGCGCGCCGCCCCGTCCTCCTCTTCCCCGAGCACTACGACCTCTGCCCCGGCCTCGCCCACGGCCACGCCCCCTCCCCCTTCCCCTCGCGACCGGTTCCACCACCACGGGCTCAGGAGGAGGAGGGGCGCGCTGTTGAGTGGCGACCCTTGCCGCCACCGTCTAGGGACCCGGGTTCCCTTTCTCCATGGCGAGTGAAAGGAAGAAGCAGAAGCAAGAAGTGATAGATGACAGGAGAATGCGGGATGCCATCCCCCCTTCCCCCTCTTTATAAAGGGGCGGGGTCGGGGCTCGGCCACCCCGCTAGGTCAATCCAGCCACTGGAGGCGCAGGGAATCAGGACCGACCCGCTGCCCCAACCCGCGACGGCCCGGTTTCCCGCCTCCACCGCTTGCCACCCCAAGCGCATGAAGGACGCGTGGCGGACGTGCAGAACTGAGGGGACGGGTGAAGCGACATCTCCCCACCCCGTGATCGTGGGGAGTGGACGCCTTGAAGATCGCGGCCCGGCCACATTCAGTAAATGAGCCGCGCCTCCACGCCTCCTTCTTTTTACGGGGAAGGCGCGAGCCGCCTCTTTACTGTGACGTGACGCATGCATGCGGAGACCGCCCCACGCATGCCACCCACGTCACGCACACCCCTCCACGCAGCGCCGCATGCACGGTTCGTGGGAATCGCAGCGCGCGAAAAGTTTTACCGCGGTAAAACCGCCCCGCCTGCCGGCGCACCATTTTGGGCCTGACCCAACAACGTGTCGCGCTTATGTGTGGCCCAGGCCCCGGGGCTCCTATCGGTGTACAAAAAGAGGGGTGCGTTTTTGTACCCCTCTACCTGTGCACGGGCAGTCGGAGCCGCGCCTACGGTCACGCTAAGCAGAATAGGGGAGATGAGCCAAGGTAAGACCGAAGCCCAAGATGATCAGAGCAACACCAAGACCAAGACCACAAAGAGCAGAGGGACGAAGCAGGTTCCCCCGGCAAGACCCTTACCGGGGGCGGCCTCAGCAGCCCCGGCAAGACCCTTGCCGGGGCAGCTCGCCCCACACCAACAAAGCAAGCCACCCTTGAGCCCACGGTCCCCAACGCCATCATCCACGTGGGGCCAGGGCTCGGGAAGGCGCCTTTGTGGTGGCATGCAGATCTTTGTTAAGACATATTCAAAATCAGATGAGGATTAGAAGACGACGATCCTCGGCAAGATCCTTGCCGAGGAAGGCCACCAGACCCCCGGCAAGGCCGTTGCCGGGGACGACAGCGCGCCACGGCAAGACCCTTGCTGGGCCACACGGCAAGACCCTTGCCGGGCCACACGGCAAGACCCTTGCCAGGCAACCCGGCAAGGCCCTCGCCAAGAACGCCAGCAGGGCCACCGCCAGGCCCACGTCAACCAAGCTTCCACCGCCGTTCACATGCAGCTGCCAGCCCAACCAGCTGGGCGGGCACCTGCATGGAAACATGCAGCTCCCTTGCCAACTCATCGAGCGCCTGCGTGGTGGCATACAGATCTTCGTGAAGGCTCCACCACCGCGCCACCTCAGCTGCCTGCTTGCCTACATGGCACCGCACGCATCACTGGCCGAGGCGCGTGTCAAAGCGAGAAGGAGCGGCGACGGACGGGACGGGCCTCGCCCCTGTCCCCGATAAAGCAAGGGGACACCTAAGCTATGCATTAAATGCGTCTTGTCCTGTAATACGAGTGATAAGCTCAGAGCACTGTACGCCTTTCCACCTCCTATGTGTCACTGTGGCAGCCCCTTCTGACTATAAAAGGAGGCCCATGGCATACTGGAGAAGGATTCGGCTCTTTCGAACCACGCACTGACCACAGCTAGTTCGAGAGCTCAAGAACTCTCTGAAATACACCCACCAAAGCAGGACTAGGGTTTTACGCATCCTCGCGGCCCGAACCTGGGTAAATGATCCTTGTGCTGTCTACTAGCCCTGCTCTTCTTGCAACCCCGCGCCCCTGCAACCGTAGTACGGATTCTTGTGATCCCATAGGTGTCGTTCCACACCGACAAACGTTGAGCCTAGAGTGGTTCCATTTGTGATCCATGAATGATCACCGTTTGGTTACGAGGTAACCCATTGAGCCGAGAGTGGTTCCGTTTGTGATCCGTGAATGATCACCGTGGTATCGAGGATACCGAGTTGTTGGATATTCGTGATGTTGTGCGAGAATCGTGGGTAAAGATCAAGCTCCTTGTGGTCATTTAATGATTACTACGGTATTGTTTATACCAAGCTTGATTTGATCCTGAGATGATTGTGTGATGTCCGAGGTTGGTAAGTGATGCATGTGATGGTTACGAGGTGACCCGAGTAGAATAAGTGGTGCATATAGTGTCATCATGTTGCATGCTAGTATTGTCAGATTTATATGTTCATGCCATGCTCATATTGTTCTAGCTGTACCATGTTCCTGTTGCTCTTGTCATGTGGCCCTGATGATATCATGTTAATTCCTGCTTAACCTGTAATTGCCATGTTGTTGTTTGTCTTCAATGCTTCTGGTTATTGTGAGCTTGCAAGTACATTCAATGTACTGACCTGGCATGTCATGCCAGTTTGCAGGTCATGCCGGAATTGATTGCTTGTTTGCCATGGATTTCCATTCGTGCGAGCTAGGATAAGCGTTCCAGCCATAGTCCCTGCGGAGTGGAGTTCACCACCGTCGTCGTTGTTCCACTGCTAGAAGTTTTTCCGCTGCTTCTACTTGTTCGGTTGCTTGCATAGAGCAACTGAGGATGACGTAGTGTCGCTGTGACGATGTTATTCATTGTAATATCGGAGACCTTGTATTCGTATTCGTGTAATAATAGAGAGTTGATTTGTTCTATGCTAAGCAGTGTCGTATTCCAGAAGACTTCTCCTCGATCTCTGGGCTGGAATACGGGGCGTTCCGGTTTCTCTGAGCCAGGGTGCCACAGCGCTTGGTATCAGAGCAGGTCTGGTTGTAGGACGCCCTAGTCAGCGCAAGCGGTAGAAACCGGTAGAAATCGGTAGTTTAAAGTATGGCTTGTTTATTGCATTTGGTTGCTGCATTTGTTTGTTGCATAGCATGCATATAGTCTTATTATTTGTTACTAACGGTTTATCTGGTGAGTCTAGCTGGCATCAGTCCGGATCCACTACAGCTCAGCCCTTGCATTCATCCAGTTTTCTTTTATTGCTCGTTCTTCGGTGTTTGGTGTCATTTCTGTCCCATCGGAGTGATGCCAAGTGATCCCGACACTGTTTTCAGAAATGGTGCTCAGGTATCACACCGATATCTTTCTTTCAGCCCCGCCTATCGTTTCGGTGATAGACATGCTTCTATCACAAATCGTTCTTTTCTCTTGTCACGTTGGCGACCCTTAATGGTCTTAGTCATCAAGAAAGGGCAATGTCAGCAGCCTCAGTTTTGCCCCGCTATCCTATTTCTTGGACGAGTACGGATCTTTTTCCGTCCACTTGATAATAATGTGGTCGCGACATTCGTGTCCTGCTACATGATTACCGAGTGCGTCCTCGCCTCCGAGCTAATCCAGGTTGCTACCTGGCTAAGCTAGCACTTGGTGTAGCGCTGTTTACACGAACTCTTTCACACATTTATTCGTCCTCGTGCACACCGTCACAGCATGCTAGATCGTAGAACCAGAGATCCCGCGAGATTTGTGTGCTTAAGTAGGCATGCATATTGTGTGACTAGCAGTAATATGTGACATTGATTGTGTGTGAATTGATTGTTGTTATGTGCTTTTGTTTAGTTGAGTTTTCTTTTGCTTCTTTCTTTTGGGCCCCGGTGTTGCATTATTTTTCCCCTATAAAGAGTTGCTCATCAACTGACATCGGACTCAGAAGCAACAAGGAGTTTAAATATTTGGAAACTCAGTTAAACCGACTGGAATTCTCAGCCGACTGTGTGAAATAGGGAAAATCTGATTTTGAGGCTGATAATCAATTTTGCATTAGTGTGCACTCCTCACAACAGTACTAATAACTCCAGTCTACATCAGTAACAAATCCTCACAGCAGTAATGGTCAAGTCAGTAGCAAGGCAAGTCAGGTACAAGATCAATGGTATATTTTCAGTCAAAGGTATGGATCATATACAAAATTTTGGCTCAGCAATGCATGATGCTTAAAATTTGTTATCATCCGAAATAAGGTCAGAATGTGATTTGCTCAAGCAAGACAATCAAACAAATTTTCTCATGCAAATAATCAGCCACAGAATATTATGGGCGCGTGTGTAGATTTCAGTCTGCATACTAATATGAAGCTTCGAATGTAAGAAACTCAGTATTCTTTCACATGCTGTTGATACGTCTCCGACGTATCTATAATTTTTTATTGTTCCATGCTATATTATATTCTGTTTTGGATGTTTAATGGGCTTTATTATACACTTTTATATTATTTTTGGGACTAACCTATTAACCGGAGGCCCAGCCCAAATTGCTGTTTTTTTGCCTATTTCAGTGTTCCGCAGAAAAGGAATATCAAACGGAGTCCAAAGGGAATGAAACCTTTGGGAACGTGATTTTTGGAACAAACGTGATCCAGAGGACTTAGAGTCTACGTAAAGCAATCAACGAGGAGGGCACGAGGCAGGGGGCGCGCCTACCTCCCCTGGGTGCGCCCTCCACCCTCGTGGGCCCCTCGTTGCTCCATCGATGTACTTCTTCCTCCTATATATACCCATATACCCTGGAAACATCAGATACGGAGCCAAACCCCTATTTCCACCGCCGCAACCTTCTGTACCCGTGAGATCCCATCTCGGGGCCTTTTCCGGCGCTCCGCCGGAGGGGGCATTGATCACGGAGGGCTTCTACATCAACACCATAGCCTCTCCGATGATGTGTGAGTAGTTTATCTCAGACCTTCGGGTCCATAGTTATTAGCTAAATGGCTTCTTCTCTCTCTTTGGATCTCAATACAATGTTCTCCTCGATCTTCTTGGAAATCTATTTGATGTAATCTTCTTTTGCGGTGTGTTTGTCAAGATCCGATGAATTGTGGGTTTATGATCAAGTTTATCTATGAACAATATTTGAATCTCCTCTGAATTCTTTTATGTATGATTGGTTATCTTTACAAGTCTCTTCGAATTATCAGTTTGGTTTGGCCTACTAGATTGATCTTTCTTGCAATGCGAGAAGTGTTTAGCTTTCGGTTCAATCTTGCGGTGTCCTTTCCCATTGACAGCAGGGGCAGCAAGGCACGTATTGTATTGTTGCCATCGAGGATAAAAAGATGGGGTTTATATCATATTGCATGAGCTTATCCCTCTACATCATGTCATCTTACTTAAAGCATTACTCTGTTCTTATGAACTTAATACTCTAGATGCATGCTGGATAGCGGTCGATGTGTGGAGTAATAGTAGTAGATGCAGAATCGTTTCGGTCTACTTGTCGCGGACGTGATGCCTATGTACATGATCATACCTAGATATTCTCATAACTATGCTCAATTCTATCAATTGCTCGACAGTAATTCGTTTACCCACCGTAATACTTATGCTCTTGAGAGAAGCCACTAGTGAAACCTCTGGCCCCTGGTCTATTTTCCAACATATTAATCTTCCAACACTTAGCTATTTCTATTGCCGTTTATTTTACTTGCATCTTTATTTACTCTTTATTATAAAAATACCGAAAATATTATCTTATCATATATATCAGATCTCACTCTCCTAAGTGACCGTGAAGGGATTGACAACCCCTTTATCGCGTTGGTTGCGAGGTTCTTATTTGTTTGTGTAGGTGCGTGGGACTCGAGCGTGATCTCCTACTGGATTGATACCTTGGTTCTCAAAAACTGAGCGAAATACTTACGCTACTTTACTACATCACCCTTTCCTCTTCAAGGGAAAACCAACGCAGTGCTCAAGAGGTAGCAAGAAGGATTTATGGCACCGTTGCCGGGGAGTCTACGCACAAATCAAGACGGACCAAGTACCCATCACAAACACTTGTCCCTCGCATTACATTATTTGCCATTTGCCTCTCGTTTTCCTTTCCCCCACTTCACCCTTGCCGTTTTGTTCGCCTTCTCTTTTCCGTTCGTCGCTTTTTTGCTTGTCTTGTCGTTATGGCTAGTCCCTTATCTTCTCCGTTGTCTCCCGAGAATGAAGTTCTCAGTTTTAAACAAAGGGAGGGAGAAAATCTAAAAGACGCTTGGTATAGAATTTGCAATGCTCAAAACAGATCTACCAGGAAGCAATCTACTTCCATTCTTGTCCGCAATTTGGATAATTTGGATAAAAATATCCACAACCAAATTACCCAATATGGATCTAAGGTTGGAGTTATTATGAATAGTTTTAAGGAAAAAGAACCTATAGTTAATGAAAGAATAAATGAAGATTCTACTAGAATCGATAAACTTGAGGGAATTATCACCAACTTGGGGACTGCTTTTTCTTCCGTTAAAAATACTCCAAATCCTCCTACCAAAATTGCCAAGCTTGTTTATGTTCCTAAAAATAAGGGTGAATCCTCTAGTAACGAAACTGCGGATCTAAAATCAATAAGTGTTCATCCCAATCTTTTTTCTATCATTAAGGAACCGTTTGCTACAAATGATTTTCTTGATTTTGTGCCTAGGAGTTTGATAATTGATAAAAATAAAGAAACTCCTAGGGGTCATAGGTGTCTTATTGAGGAATTACCTACCAAAGATGGCAATACTTAGATCTATCCTCGCTTTTATGCCTAGCTAGGGCCGTTAAACGATAGCGCTTGTTGGGAGGCAACCCAATTTTATTTCTGTTTTTTGCTTTTTGCTTCTGTTTAGGAATAAATATTTGATCTAGCCTCTGGTTCGATTTGTTTTTATGTTTTAATTAGTGTTTGTGCCAAGTAAAACCGTTAGGATAACCTACAGTGATAGTTATTTGATCTTGCTGTAAAAAACAGAAACTTTGTGCGCACGAGATTAATTTTCATAAATCACAGAAACGTGCTTTTCAGTTGATTCTTTTTGCAGTAGATCAATAAACAAATTATCTAGGACTTCCTAATTTGGTGGAATTTTTTAGGTTCCATAAGTTTGCGTTAGTTACAGATTACTACAGACTGTTCTGTTTTTGACAGATTCTGTTTTTCGTGTGTTGTTTGCTTATTTTGATGAATCTATGGCTAGTAAAAGAGCTTATAAACCATAGAGAATTTGGAATAGAGTAGGTCAATATAAATAAAGAATGAGTTCAATACAGTACCTTGAAGTGGTGTTTTGTTTTCTTTCGCTAATGGAGCTCACGAGATTTTCTGTTGAGTTTTGTGTTGTGAAGTTTTCAAGTTTTGGGTAAAGATTTGATGGATTATGGAACAAGGAGTGGCAAGAGCCTAAGCTTGGGGATGCCCATGGCACCCCAAGGTAATCTAAGGACACCAAAAAGCCAAAGCTTGGGGATGCCCCGGAAGGTATCCCCTCTTTAGTCTTCGTCCATCGGTAACTTTACTTGGAGCTATATTTTTATTCACCACATGATATGTGTTTTGCTTGGAGCGTCTTGTATGATTTGAGTCTTTGCTTTTTAGTTTACCACAATCATCCTTGCTGTACACACCTTTTGAGAGAGACACACATGATTCGGAATTTATTAGAATACTCTATGTGCTTCACTTATATCTTTTGAGCTATATAGTTTTTGCTCTAGTGCTTCACTTATATATTTTAGAGCACGGTGGTGGTTTGTTTTATAGAAACTATTGTTCTCTCATGCTTCACTTATATAATTTTGAGAGTCCTACAAAACAGCATGGTAATTTGCTTAAATTGTGAAATTAGTCCTAATATGATAGGCATCCAAGATTAGTAAAAACTTTCTTATAAGTGCGTTGAATACTATGAGAAGTTTGATGCTTGATTATTGTTTTGAGATATGAGGATGATAATATTAGAGTCATGGTAGTTGAGTAATTATGAATTTGAGAAATACTTGTGTTGAAGTTTGTGATTCCCGTAGCACACACGTATGGTGAACCGTTATGTGATGAAGTTGGAGCATGATGTATTTATTGATTGTCTTCCTTATGTGTGGAGGTCGGGATCGCGCGATGGTTAACTCCTACCAACCCTTCCCCTAGGAGCATGAGTGTAGTACTTTGCTTTGATGACTTGTAGATTTTTGCAATAAGTATGTGAGTTCTTTATGACTAATGTTGAGTCAATAGATTATACGCACTCTCTCCCTTCCACCATTGCTAGCCTCTCTATTTCCGTGCACTCTTCGCCGGTATCATACACCCACCATATACCTTCCTCAAAACACCCACCATACCTACCTATTATTGCATTTCCATAGCCATTCCGAGATATATTGCCATGCAACTTTCCACCGTTCCGTTTATCATGACACGCTCCATCATTGTCATATTGCTTTGCATGATCATGTAGTTGACATCGTATTTGTGGCAAAGCCACCGTTCATAATTCTTTCATACATGTCACTCTTGATTCAATGCATATCCCGGTACACCGCCGGAGGCATTCACATAGAGTCATATTTTGTTCTAAGTATTGAGTTGTAATTTTTGAGTTGTAAGTAAATAAAAGTGTGATGATCACCATCATTAGAGCATTTTCCCAAGTGAGGAAAGGATGACGGAGACTATGATTCCCCCACAAGTCGGGATGAGACTCCGGACTAAATAAAAAAAGGGGGCCATGAAAAAAAATAAAAAAAGAGAAAAGGCCCAAATAAAAAAATGAGAGGAAAAGAGAGAAGGGACAATGTTACTATCCTTTTTCCACACTTGTGCTTCAAAGTAGCACCAAGATCTTCATGATAGAGAGTCTCTCATTTTGTCACTTTCATATACTAGTGGGAATTTTTCATTATAGAACTTGGCTTGTATATTCCAATGATGGGCTTCCTCAAAATGCCCTAGGTCTTCGTGAGCAAGCGAGTTGGATGCACACCCACTTAGTTTCTTCTGTTGAGCTTTCATACACTTATAGCTCTAGTGCATCCGTTGCATGGCAATCCCTACTCACTCACATTGATATCTATTAATGGGCATCTCCATAGCCCGTTGATACGCCTAGTTGATGTGAGACTATCTTCTCCTTTTTTGTCTTCTCCACAACCACCATTCTATTCCACATATAGTGATATGTCCATGGCTCACGCTCATGTATTGCGTGAAGATTGAAAAAGTTTGAGAATTCTAAAGTATGAAACAATTGCTTGACTGAAACCGGGGTTGTGCATGATTTAAATATTTTGTGTGATGAAGATAGAGCATAGCCAGACTATATGATTTTGTAGGGATAACTTTCTTTGGCCATGTTATTTTGAGAAGAGATGATTGCTTAGTAGTATGCTTGAAGTATTATTATTTTTATGTCAATATTAAACTTTTATCTTGAATCTTTCGGATCTGAATATTCATACCACAACTAAGAGGGTTACATTTAAAATTATGCCAAGTAGCATTCCACATCAAAAATTTTGTTTTTATCATTTACCTACTCGAGGACGAGCAGGAATTAAACTTGGGGATGCTTGATACGTCTCCAACATATCTATAATTCTTTATTGTTCCATGCTATATTATATTCTGTTTTGGATGTTTAATGGGCTTTATTATACACTTTTATATTATTTTGGGGACTAACCTATTAACCGGAGGCCTAGCCCAGATTGCTGGGTTTTTTTTGCCTATTTCAGTGTTTCGCAGAAAAGGAATATCAAACGGAGTCCAAACGGAATGAAACCTTCGGGAACGTGATTTTCGGAACAAACGTGATCCAGAGGACTTAGAGTCTACGTAAAGCAATCAATGAGGAGGGCATGAGGCAGGGGGCGCGCCTACCTCCCCTGGGCGCGCCCTCCACCCTCGTGGGCCCCTCGTTGCTCCACCGACGTACTTCTTCCTCCTATATATACTCATATACCCTGGAAACATCAGATACGGAGCCAAAACCCTATTTCCACTGCCGCAACCTTCTGTACCCGTGATATCCCATCTTGGGGCCTTTTCCGGCGCTCCGCCGGAGGGGGCATTGATCACGGAGGGCTTCTACATCAACACCATAGCCTCTCCGATGATGTGTGAGTAGTTTATCTTAGACCTTCGGGTCCATAGTTATTAGCTAGATGGCTTCTTCTCTCTCTTTGGATCTCAATACAATGTTCTCCTCGATCTTCTTGGAGATCTATTCGATGTAATCTTCTTTTGCGGTGTGTTTGTCGAGATCCGATGAATTGTGGGTTTATGATCAAGTTTATCTATGAACAATATTTGAATCTCCTCTGAATTCTTTTATGTATGATTGGTTATCTTTGCAAGTCTCTTCGAATTATTAGTTTAGTTTGGCCTACTAGATTGATCTTTCTTGCGATGCGAGAAGTGTTTAGCTTTGGGTTCAATCTTGCGGTGTCCTTTACCAGTGACAGCAGGGGCAGCAAGGCACGTATTGTATTGTTGCCATCGAGGATAAAAAGATGGGGTTTATATCATATTTCATGAGTTTATCCCTCTACATCATGTCATCTTACTTAAAGCATTACTCTGTTCTTATGAACTTAATACTCTAGATGCATGCTGGATAGCGGTCGATGTGTGGAGTAATAGTAGTAGATGCAGAATCGTTTCGGTCTACTTGTCGCGGACGTGATGCCTATGTACATGATCATACCTAGATATTCTCATAACTATGCTCAATTCTATCAATTGCTCGACAGTAATTCGTTTACCCACCGTAATACTTATGCTCTTGAGAGAAGCCACTAGTGAAACCTATGGCCCCTGGGTCTATTTTCCAACATATTAATCTTCCAACACTTAGCTATTTCTATTGCCGTTTATTTTACTTGCATCTTTATTTACTCTTTATTATAAAAATAACGAAAATATTATCTTATCATATATATCAGATCTCACTCTCCTAAGTGACCGTGAAGGGATTGACAACCCCTTTATCGCGTTGGTTGCGAGGTTCTTATTTGTTTGTGTAGGTGTGTGGGACTCGAGCGTGATCTCCTACTGGATTGATACCTTGGTTCTCAAAAACTGAGCGAAATACTTACGCTACTTTACTACATCACCCTTTCCTCTTCAAGGGAAAACCAACGCAGTGCTCAAGAGGTAGCAGCTGTCGGAAGAAATTTATGATGCAAGGTTCCTCGGTTTTTCCTCAGCATGATATATGGACAGATTCCGGTCCAAGATACTCAGTCTTTCTCAGCAAGATACCTCGGTAAAATCTTCTAACAGACGGAAATAATTTTTTCTCAACAAGCAAACCTGAGGAGAAGCTTCTCAAGTACGGAACTCGGGCTTCTCCAGCACAATAATCATACCAAGCTTTGTGTGTAAGTTATAGAGCCTTCTTCTGCACGATACCCAACAAAAGATTTGAGCAGAAGTTAACAAGTCTTCCTCAGCAAGCTACTCGGGTGGCTTCTCTCGTAAGCCACTCAGCCCCGTCAGTACAACACTATGTACCGTCCTCAGAGGTTATATGATGAGTTACCAATGTACGGCAGTACCGCTCAAGAATCAGACTCGCAACATTTTTTTCGAAAGCACAAATCCGTCAGGGCATGTGTCCTCTTCAAGAATCAAGTGTTTGGTCGCATATGGTTCTTATATATGGTGAGCATGCATCCCTAGTCAGATCAGTCATTCATACGGGATACGACAAGGATCCAACAGATATACCTAAGGAAGGTACAGATCCAACAACCTCATGAGTCAGGCAAAGGAAAATATTGTACTAATCACGTCTATGGTCATACGAAGAATCAAGGCCAGGTGTGGCCAAGATATTTCAGTAAGGTATCCTAACAAAGAAAATCATGATCGTTAAAGGGTGAGACTAACAGCAAAGGTATGATGATTTTTGCATGACCATCAGGGTCCGGATACCCAAATCAGTTGGAGGCCGTAATTCCATATGGATCCACGAAGGCATGCCCTTAGAGGCCTACTCTGTTTTACAAGGATTTCATATTCCGTTGACCCGCTTGGAATGGCTAGTATGGGAAATCCAAATGAGTATACCGACAAAATGAGAAAATGAAAATCCGAAAAATCAGCTTAGACCCGGTATACTCACCGACGGAATCAAGTATACGGTCAGTCTGTGAGGAAAAGCAGTTGTCCGTCAGCCCCTGTCGGGCCAGTCTCAAGATGTAAATATTTGAGGTATGACACAGCTATAACTCCATACACCATTATATTGCTCTCGACAAAAAGCAGTCAAATCCTTGGTACATATCTCATGCTCAAGCCAAAGGAATAAATCAAAATGAATCAGTACCACTTATGAGCAGTCAGATCCCGTCAGAAGATGGCCTTGATTAATTGTCAGCATTTATTGAAACCAGAAGGCCTGCATTTATTTGAAGCAACCCCATGACAGAAGTAAAAAGGTTTTCATGACCAAAAGAAAATTTATACTCAGATTCATTGGATATCACCGCAGATATGAGACAATCAACGTCAGTAAAAAGGAATTGGTATATGAGCGAAACCCTGTCAGGATTTGGGAAAGGTGAAGCAAACCACCCAGAGCAAAAGAAGAAAATCATATGAAATTCTTGGGGAAACAATAACTAAAGGAAAAATGATACCCGAGTTGGAAACAGTGTCCTCAAGTCATACTTGTTCCCTGAGCAACCAAATCTCGAGGACGAGATTTCTTTAAGGGGGGAAGGTTTGTAACAGCCTGGTTTTTGGCCCTTTTCTTTTTCTTTTTGATTTATTGGTTTTTGCTCTGTTTTTCTTTTTGGAGTGGTTCTGTGGCCTTGCCACCTGGGAAATCATCCTCATTCCCTCTCCCAAGTGGCTCATCATTCTCAAAACCTTGCCAAGATCATGTCACTTCACTCCTTGACCAAACCCGAATTTCTTTTTCTAGGGAAAATTCCTTTTTCTATCAAAGGAATAACCCTGTCTGCCCTAGGTTGTGAAGCAACCTATATTTCTGTCCATCCAAAAATTCCCAAATAATTCTCACAATTCCTTTGGGTCATATTTTGCTCAAATATGCCCAAACTTTCCTGTCCTAGCCCAAGAATAATTCTCCAATAATTATTCTTCATTTCTGTCCAGAGTGGCATTTTGTGAAGGAAGTGCCACCTCTCCAATCTTATTTGCTCCCAAACTTGTTGGGCATTCTTTTATGTCCAAATAATTGCCTCATGCCAAAATTCAACTTTATTTGCCTAGCCAATCTTTGTCAGTGATTTTTCAAAGTTTCTGCCCAAATAGAAGCTTTGTGAAGGAAGTGCAAGCTAGGGTTATCCAAATGAGTTGAAATTTTTCATGCCTCTTCATGTAATCATATAATTACCCTCCTCCAAATTTCAGACCCATCCCATCACCTATGTGAGCACAGGGCCAAATCTTTGATTCTGGCAATATTTTCAGGTTGTGAAGCAAGTGCATTTTATATTGCTTCAAAAATACTGATAAAATACCAGATTGTGCTTCTACCCAAATAACATATCTCCGCCAAGTTCGGCACCATTTCATTAAGCCAATATTTCTCCAAAATTATTCCAAGATTCTGGTCAGTGAAGATGTTTGTGAAGCAAGTACCATTTTGGTAAATCCAATTGGTATGAACTTTTTGCAGCATCATTGTATGACCAAATCAATAAGCCTTGCCAAATTTCAGCTCAAGTGGATTCTCCATGTGAGTGCACCTTCCTGATTTAGTTCCTGACCAGATTTGGCAGTTGCAAAGCAACTATATTAAATCTTGGTCCAAATCTTCTCAAAGTTACCAGGATGAAAGTCCTTCTTTACCTAAACCTCTCAGACAAATTCATTTGGCCGAATCACTTTCCTGTTGATCACCAATGCTCATCCAAGTTTACTGCACTAAACTTTAGAGGTTGCTTACCATTTAACCAGAACACTTTTAACCGAGCTACCACCGCAGTTACAACTTACCTTGGAAGAACTTCATCACAGACATAGTTTGCAATCCTCTACAGTCCTCACTGTGCATTGTCCCGTGCTGACCGCGCAGCTGGCATGCTGTTTTACGCGCTCTGTTCACTGTGGCGCGTCCAGGACGCTGTTTGTGCTTCGGCACTTTCTCCTCTCATCGCCTTCGCGCGCGTGAGCATGTCCAGCGTCATCATCTCATCATCTCAGTTCCCCTGGACCCCTCTCCCCCTCCATCCACTTCCTCACCGACGCTCGCCGCTGAACGCCCACGGGAGCACAGTGCTCCGTTTGGCCCCGAGCTCGTTTCGTCCTCTTCCTCTGCTCTCCGGCGTCGTCTACCCCTTCGTGATCTCTGAATCAATGGCTCATCGTGTTCCCGTGCCCTCTCGTGCTCGCTGGCCGTGGCCAGAGCCTCGGCCGGACGTGCCCGGCGGCACCCGAGCCACGGCCACGCGTCCACGGCCTCCCCTCCTCGACCACGCCTATATATAGGCCTCCCCGTGGCCTCCCGAGCTCACAATCGCCCCTGCCTCACTCCTCTGACCCCGCCCCACCTCTTCCCCAAGCAACGGAGCCCCTCTGCTCTTCCTCCGTCCGCCATGGCCGCCGCGACCAACCTCTCAATTTTGGTCAACGCCGAGCCCGTCCACCCCTCACACCACTACCCTCATCTTACCCGTGCTCCTGCGAACCTCCACAGCCCTCACCTCCTCCGCCGGAGCACCATGGCCTCGGCTCCATCTTCACCGACGCCAGCCGTCCACCGCGGCCGAGGCCCTGCCTCCTCTAGCTCTCTCCGGCGCGCGTGAAGGGCTGAGGCGGATGCGCCTCCCCGCGCTGGTCATTCCGGTAGCTGGGGCGTCGCCGGAGTCGACCTGAACCACCCGGACGAGCATCGGCACCGGTGGCCCTCCTCTGCCCTGCGCGCGGCGTCGGGGAAAGAAGGAGTTGCGGGAGGAGGGAGTTGACCGCGCGTGGACCCCGCGGCCCCACGCGTCTGTGGCTCGGTAAGCCGGCCCCGCCTTTGCCACACTAGATAAGTGGAGGCGTAATCCACTGGATTACACTTCGCTTATCAAAAGCGTATTCCTCTTCTAGTTCAGCGCAGAAGGCGTTTTCACTTCTAGAAAATGGATTTCCTTCTAATACGCTTTCTGTTTTTTCTGTCCAGGCCCTGTTTGAAAATATTTTCATTACAGATAGGTCCCTGGCAGAAAACACTTCATAACTTTTTGATCCTAACTCCGAATGAGGTGATTCCAAAGCCCGCTTCTTCGTTTCGTCGAGCCCGTTCTGTTGGTATCATTTTTGCCATATGACAACATTCTGAAAATGTCCACTTTGCCCTTGCCCGTAAACAGCCCCTCCGAGAGAGAAGTGTTTCCGGCGAATCTTTCCGCGATCTTTCCGCACAACTTCCCGGTGTTTTCTTCATCCCCAGGCAAGCCACAACCACCATTTGCATGATAGCCATGCAGTAGCATTGGTTTTCAACTTGAATCTTTAATAACTGTATGCTTGTTTTGCAGCTGCTGTCGTTACTTCGGTTATGCTTAGGGATCGGTGGTTACCGTCATGCTTTGTTTTCTTGTACTCTATTATCATGAATTACTTGCTAGTATTACTTTCATATTGGTTGATAGTAGTACATGTTGGGTCGGTCTTGTTCTTCGGTGCATGACTAACGTCGGTTACCGAGTACCGTTAATATGCATTGTTCCTTGTTGTTAGTTGGTTATGTGTTTACTCCGTTATGTTATTGATGTGTTCTTGCATGGTACTTATTGTTGATGCTAATGGTCATGTCATGCTATGAGTAGTGTTGTACTGGTGATATTCATGCTCGTCATTATGCTATGCTCAGTGGATATGATTCATTGTTGATATGGTGGATAGTTATGTTGTACCCTCATGATTATGTTGATATCATGCTCATGCATTGTAATTGCATCATGTTATTTTATCATGGCTCAGCATATTTGCATTCAAGTTTAACCGGATTAAATTGAACTTAAACAACTGTTGGCTGAGTCATGGTGCCACCATATCGAGCTGACCAGTGCAACCACGCTTACCTTTATGGGAAGGTCCTAACTGGGTCTATTGTCGTGCCTCTCGCCAGTGCCTCCCACGCGGGAAGGTTATGGGCACGCGCTACCCTGATCAGGTAGGCGGACATAAGCCTTGTGTGCCCGTAGTTGTTGTAACCGGTTTGTCCCCGTTTGGGACCATTTTTGCCACGATGGTGGCCATTGGTGCCTTTGGTAGGCACGGGGCCACCCAGGACTTAGCCAAGTGAGGAGTGAGTCGGAGTGGCCGGGAGAGTGTCATGGCAATAGGACGGTTATTTCGGAACGCCGTTGGTCCACCCGAATGGGAGTGCGAGGCCATGGGTTCCGTGGTGTGGGTATAGTGTGCTAACCTCTGCAAAGTGTATACTAAATCTATCGATAGCCGTGCCCGCGGATAAGGACCCAGTTCGTGTCGGTCACACTATGGGTCAACGGTAATAATAATGATGTGTTTAATAACAACCCCGGTTCGATGATGAGATAAGTTGGTTATGTGATCCGTGAATGATCACCGTTTGGTTACGAGGTAACCCGTTGAGCCCAAAGTGGTTCCGTTTGTGACCCGTAGATCATCACCGTTTGGTTATGAGGTAACCCGTTGAGCCCAGAGTGGTTCCGTTTGTGATCCATGAATGATCACTGTTTGGTTACGAGGTAACCCGTTGAGCCCAGAGTGGTTCCGTTTGTGATCTGTGAATGATCACCGTGGTATCGAGGATACCGAGTTGTTGGATATTCATGATGTTGTGCGAGAATCATGGGTAAAGATCAAGCTCCTTGTGGTCATTTAATGATTACTACGGTATTGTTTATACCAAGCTTGATTTGATCCTGAGATGATTGTGTGATGTCCGAGGTTGGTAAGTGATGCATGTGATGGTTACGAGGTGACCCGAGCAGAATAAGTGGTGCATATAATGTCATCATGTTGCATGCTAGTATCGTCAGATTTATATGTTCATGCCATGCTCATATTGTTCTAGCTGTACCATGTTCATGTTGCTCTTGTCATGTGGCCCTGATGATATCATGTTAGTTCCTGCTTAACTTGTAATTGCCATGTTGTTGTTTGTCTTGAATGCTTCTGGTTATTGTGAGCTTGCAAGTACATTCAATGTATTGACCTACCGTGTCATGCTAGTTTGCGGGTCATGCCGGAATTGATTGCTTGTTTTCCGTTTTCTTTCATGCGAGCTAGGATAAGCGTTCCAGCCAGAGTCCCTGCGGAGTGGAGTTCACCACCGTCATCGTTGTTCCGCTGCTAGAAGTTTTTCCACTGCTTCGAGTTGTTCTGCTGCTTGCATAGAGCAACTGAGGATGGCGTAGTGTCGCCGTGCCGATGTTATTCATTGTAATATCGGAGACCTTGTATTCATATTCGTGTAATAATAGAGAGATGATTTGTTCTATGCTAAGCAGTGCCTTATTCCAGAAGACTTCTCCTCGATCTCTAGGCTGGAATACGGGGCGTTCCGGTTTCTCTGAGCCGGGGTGCCACGTCCTACGGCCAGGGCCTTTGGCGGTAGGGTCTTACCGCCATGAGGCCTGGCGGTAGGGTGTGCAACCCTACCGCTTGTTTGGTGGCAGTTTTGGTCACAGGAGGCAGGCGTGCGGGGGGAGGCCCCTTACTGCCAGAGGGTGTGGCGGTAGGCTGTACAAACCTACCGCCGTGGGTCCTGGCGGTAGGGGAGGCCCTAGTACATTTTTTGCACCTCCTAACTTCTCTTGTCTTCAGTTTTTTGCACATAACATTTCAATACTTATAAACATGAAGCATATGTATCGCATAGCAAGCACACATCCACAAATCCACAAATAAGAAAGTTGGTTACATAGCAAGCACACATCCACAAATGTTTCACGAAGTTTTACATAGCAAATTCAACAAATACGAAACAGTTTCACGAGCAAATGGTTCACGAAGCAAACATGAAAATTTCTAGTTCAACGGCACGGCACGGCAGCAACTTCAATCCCTCCTTCCCCTCTTCGCGGTCTGGTCCTCGTTGTTCTTTGATCGCTTCTCGGCCGCCTTCTTGTTGCGGTGAGTTGGACGCGCTTTCTGGAACGGGGATGGACTCTTCCAATCCTTCTTCAGCACATTCCTCTTCTCACGCTGGGTTGTCTGAGTTGCTGGAAGTCCGTCGTCATCATCGTACTCCTCCTCCTCATCGTCCTCTTCCTCTTCTTCACCATGTTCTTCTTCTGCTCCCTCTTCCTCGCCCTCTTCTTCATCTTCCTCTTCATCATCATCGTCCACGCCATCCTCCTCGTCATCTTGAACCGCCATAGACGATGAGGCGGCCTGGCTCGATGAAGCGAGGTTACGCATCGGTGCTGCAGGAGCAATCACATCAGTGGAGGAGGTGGCACACCCAAGCAGGCCCACAAGCTTGCGACATTTTTTGACGAACTTCTGCAATGAGAACAAAACAATAAGCACAATATGGATCAACTTTATTGTTAAAAACGAAAATGAACTTAAGTAAATGAACTCCATGTTACCTTCACCGTTCCCCTCAACTTGTTCTCACTAGCTCGAGTCCCGGGGATAGAACTAAGTGCATCAGAGGCATCAAAAAGGCTTTTGTTCAGCTCCGAAGACTGCAATGTAATAAAATGAGTCACTAGCACTAAAGTTGATTTCATCCAACCGTCGGTTGAAACCAGATAAAAACAACTTACCACTCTGTTCATGATGGGTCCATACTCCCTAAATCCGCATTGTAGCTCTCTGATGTTGTCATTGTAGGCTTCATTCTCGGAGTCGTCGTCGTACAGATCTTCGGCATCTGTTGTCGTCCACTGTGGCCTTAGGCGCACACGATGCTTGATGCCATCGTCGTACCATAGCAGGTGATCCACATACTCCTCCCAGTCAATCACTTTTCTCTCCACATCTTTGCGAGTTTTCCACTGGTTCCATTCAGTCACGTATTTGGCATGTTGCTCTCCCCAATCAGTGATAGACTGATTCTTCTTCCTGCTCATCCTGCAAAGCATAAGAAAGAATGTAAAACACCATTAGGAAGAATGTAAAACATCAAAACGAAAGTTGGTAACGATGAGAATGGGTGGCGGTACTCACAAGTGCAGGTCGTAGCCACCGGTATCTTTGACGATGTCGGCTGGTGGTGTACGTTGCGCCTTACCAAATTGTGCGGCAACGCACTGTGGCAAGTGGTACTCGGTAGCATAGAGACAAATCATGGGCACGATGCACCGCCAGAGAAGCCTGTGTTGTATGCACATCGCGTTCAGCTCGAACCCCCACTCTCTGTCGTTAGCATACGGCCGCCAGTTAACCTAGTACCAAAAGTGGTAGGCGCAAGTGAAAGTGTTGTCGACCACATTCAAAATTTAGTTCTTATACCTGGAAAGGCGTCAGAGCATCAAGCTCGTTACTGAAGATCTTGTACAAGGCCTTGGATTCACCCGAGATTGTACCCACCATGTCCCAAGCGTATGCGACAGTCGGGTATCGAGCATCGTCGCCATCTTCGCCATAGTCAGTCCATGTACGCGCTCTAAGCTTCTCCAGACGCCCCACCGGGATTCGCTCCCACATCCAAATGGAGAGGCCCCATACACATCCACACATACCGGACGAAGATTCCATCCTCTGGGTTGTGTCGTCAAGCTACAAAACAAGTATAGATGATAATATGACAAAATCCAAAGCAGCACACGTCCATGATATTTGAAACAATGTGATATTCACTTACCGAACTGTATAGGTAGGCGAGCCGGCGTCCCCCAGTTGTACCCCGCATCCTAGTCCGCCAGGAAGTCGAGATACATCCAGAGGGCAGTGTCCCCGGAGCAGTCTGGAAACACTACCTCCATGAGAAGATACCACAGGTAGGCCCTGGCGTACTGCTCCAACACCCGGGGTTTGGCACCTTCTGGGCACTTGCTCTGGTACTTCAGGAGCCAGGACAGCGGGATGCCAGAAGTCAGGTTCTTCTTATCTGGGGGGCAGTCGCCGATGAGGGCGATAACCCTATCGTGCCAGTTCTTCCTCTCCACTCGTCCTGTGAGAGCATGACCCTCGAGCGGTAGGCCCGTAATCATCCCCCAGTCCTCGAGTGTAACCATCATCTCCCCACATGGAATATGGAAGCTGTGCGTCTCTGGCCGCCACCGATCGATCAAAGCCGTGAGAGCTGAGTGGACGAGCGTCGGCGGCTTGTGCTTGAACTACAGGACGAAACCCAGCAGTCGGGCTCTCCTGTAGAACCGCGCATACCGCTCGTCGTACTCCATCTTCACGGTCATCCCGTGACCCCTCATCCACAGTGGCGGGAGCATCTGTCGAAATGAAGACCCAAAAAAATAGTAACTTTTTTTCATCGATTCAAAATATTTGGTTTAAAAAAGGTAATTACCACTCTGTTCTCAATGAAACGGGCACGATGGCCCTTGTCGAATGTAGGGTCAAGCATTGTATACTTGATGCCAATGTCATCCGCAAGAGGTGGCCTCCTAAAAAATTGCATAAACATAAGCATAAGCATATCAAAAGAATTATTAACATGAACTAGGGTTCATCATGAACTAGGGGACATATAGATGCATAACAAAGGTTCATCAAGGTTCAAATGCATCATATCGTATCATATTTCTCCAACAACATCCAACATGCATCATGTCATATTTTCTTCAAAAACAAAAAACATGAACTAGGGTTCATCTTGAGGGGTTCACCATTTTTACCCCGACAAAATCCAGTATTTGCATCATATAGCATCCACTATATGCAACAAATATCTCCAATATTCATCATATAATAAAAAATTTGATAACAAAAAAAGTATGAACTAGGTTCATCTTGAGGATTCAACACTTTTTCTCCAACTACATCCACTACTTGCATCGTAGCATATGAACATGCATCATCATATCACAACAAATGCCTCCAACATGCATCATATCAAAAAAATACCTTCAAATCAAATATGAACTAGGGTTCATCTTCACACAACCATACCAACTAGTGAATAGAGTTCATATCTAACACAATATAACATCTAGAATCAATCAAAATCAATCCTAGGGTTAAAAAAATTGGGCCATTCGCATTTCTATCCCTAACTCGAACCACCTAATCAGATTTTCCCTTAATTTCAAAGCCTGCTCAAATTTTCCCCTCCACCGTTAGGTGCTCTTACAGAAATGCACTTCTGCGCCGTTACCGTCTGGTCAACGGGCTTTGACCGTCTTGAAAAAAATAGCAAAAAAAACTAAAATTTTGTGGGATCGAAGATACTCATGTGCGCAAGGTGCGTGCAAATTTTCTTCCTATTTGGACATTCCAGGAGCTCGTGGCAAGGAAAAGCAGTTAATCTGTATACTTCTGAACAGTAAATTTGAAATAAAATAGCAAGAAAATTCAAAAAAATGAGTTTTTTTGGCATCAAAGAGGCTTAGGTGCACAAGGTACTCATTCGTGCACACAAGAGTAATGAGTGATTTGAATCAAATAATGCGGTGTGATTTTCAAAAAGGGAGTTATTTGAATTGAATAATGCGACGAATCGGAAGCTATTTGACTCAAACCAATTGGAGGGATCGGGGGAGCTTACTTTTCTCTCTTCGGGGCCATCTCGATCCGCAAAAAAGATGAAGAAACGAAGAAGATCGGAGGGGGAGATGGAGGAGATGAGAGAAGGGCGAGAGAGGCAGTTCCTCTCTGTTCTTGGGGGTTGGGGTGGGTGGGTGTGGGGGGAGAAGGGGGTGGGGTGTGCGGCCGCACCAAATACCTATTCGCACCCTACCGCCAGGGTCCCTGGCGGTAGGATCAGACAACCTACCGCCACGACCTACGGCGGTAGGGTGCGACGGAGGGGGGACGGCGGCAGTTTGTGTGCTGACGTGGACAAGTTTGCTACCGCCGAGCCACTTGGCGGTAGCCTATGTATCCCTACCGCCGAGCCCTTTGGCGGTAGCAAAAAGGGTCAGATGTCGAAAAAATTTGAAACAGGGGTCAGATCCCCAATTTATACCACAAAAGGGTCAAAACACGAAATTTTGCCTCCAGGAGGGGGAAGAGGAGGAGCTAGCCTTCATAACACCCCCCAACCCCCTCTTTTCCCTCCGTTGTGGCCTAGGCTTCACTTTTTTATCGCTTAAGCGCGCGTAGCGCTTGCTTAACCAACGCGCTCAACGCTAAAATCTGCGCCTACGGCAGAAGCGAAGCGTTTAGCTGTCGCTCAGCGCTTAAGCACCGCCTAAAAACGCTTTCTTGAACACTGAGATTTTGCAGCCAGAATTTAGCGAACTAAGACAATTTTCGGTCAGAATGATCTTCCCAAGTTCCTTAGTCTACACTGAATGTTCTAGTCCCTTGTTGTTAAATCGATCTGTATAAATCAAGTGGTAGCTGAAAACTACTTGTTGTAAAATCAACTTAATTTTATTGTAAAATCAAGCAGTATCTAGAAGGATGTATCTAGAAGGATACATAAGTACTTGTTGGAGATAGGAAGGAGAAAAAATGAAATCATCTGATTCAGTATAGCACTGTTGTGGGATCCAGACTTTTGAAGCCTGAATTTGTCATTGTCTCACGTGTACCTAGCAGAGCATATATGTCCATAGTAATGATTCAAGCGTACTAATGATTCCGAAGTAGTAAAGCTGCAAGTAAGCTATCATTAGTCCATAGTATTTGTGACTCCCATGGTCCCACCAAACATCGGCCCATGAATTTAACACAAAGTCTGCAATGTAATACCACCAAAGTCAGGTGCCAAAAGAAGCAGATACCAAAAAAGTCCTTCACTGCTCCACAGATATTAACCTATGTTGCGAACCTCCACCATTATGAAAGGGTCCTCAAAGGAGTAATCAGTTCCTTTCTTGAAGCTCCAGGGCTTGCCTCCTTCAGGACCTGTGCTCCCGAGAAGCACCATTTGGCAGGATCTACTGGCCATTTTGTTAGAAGCTTTCTCCAATTTAGAAGTCGCCTCATCCATCGAGAATGACGTGAAGCTCGGGTTAGCCATGGAGATGGATGCAGTCCTCAGTTCCCTCGCGCTCTGGAAGAAGAACTTGAGGAAGGCAACCTCCCCGAGCTTCCCTCGGACTCTGTAAGAGAACACCTTGATGCATGACTTGATGCATTCAGTGGGCTTGGCCAGCTTCAAAAGTTGAGGTTCAGCCTGGCACCGCCAGCTTCATAATCACATTTTTCATACTGCAAGAAAAAAACACTTAAATCACTCACAGTTCAGCTTCAATGAATCATGTTGAGTATATAATGTTGATACACACAATGCAAAAAACTGTAGTTAGCAATGTGTTGGTTTGTCATGTGTAAATTCCATAAATCCGGAACGAGCACTACAAGCCACTTACAACATCAACAGCACGAATATTGCCAAGTAGTACGATATATGACCACGGTGAGAGACACTATAACAAGAGGTTAAGAAGCAAAGCAATCGACATCATGAGAACTGCATAGTACATTATCTGCAATTAATCAATCAGAAGCTGAAAACACACCATCTGCTGTGAAGAAAATGTGCTGCTGCAAACATTCTACACATAAGAAGACACAGTGGAATTCGGTATAAATGTAAGCAAAACATGAAATGGAAAAAATACCGTAATGTGCAGTGCCTTCAAATTGGGAAAGCAGCCGAGGAAGGAGAGAACCATCTTGGCATCGGTGTGGTTTCCGAAACGCACGCTTGTGCTCGCCTTCATCCCGGCCTGCATGAATGAACCCAAATTAACAAACAAAAAAATCAAACATTTAGTCAGAGACTGCAGGAGATGTATGTAGCATAAACATGGTGTCTCGGATCTCTAGGATGGTGCTCCCTGGCTCCAAGATTCCTAATGCGTGCAGTCTGGGAGCATCGCCAATCCTCACCATGGTGGACAAGCCACCGGCATTGCTCCGAAAACCCTCCAGGATGAGCCACTCGAGGCGAGGAGTCTTCACCACCGCGATATCCTCAAGAACAGAGCCACAAATTTGGACGCACCGGAGGCTGTGGCTAACGAGGCGAAGGTGCAGCCCCTTGTTGCATCCATGGATGTTGAAGGTCTCCAGGACGGGGCTCTTGGCATCGACGAAGTCAATGTCCCCGTCCTCCATGATGACGCTGCAGCCTGCAGATGCCGAGCTCACGGAGTTGGGCCAAATTCCTACACGGCCAGCTTGTATGCGGGCCTACCATGAGTCACTCACTTACTATTTGTCGCTTTTGTTATTACAACTTTTACAGTAGTTGGCATTTTTTTGGAGCCGTTCGTTTGTCTCGATCTAACGGCGCATACATACGTAGTACTCGAAAGTACGCGGATGAAAGTACTCGAAAGTACTATTAGTCTAGGGGCATTTTAGTCCTAGGAAATATATGACAAGGTGGGGCCCTCTCGTCCAATGCAAAAACGATGCCCCTCTCCTCCAATGCAAAACCGCCGCCCCTCTCCTCCAATACAAAACTGCCGCCCCTCTCCTCCAATGCAAAGCCGCCGCCGTGCTCCTTCCCCTCTTCCATCACCATTGCAACCGCGGCCATCTCCTAGCCTTCTCCTCCTTCTCGCGGCCGCAACTTTGCTCTTCTCATCTTCCACATCCACCCCCCTCTTCCATCCACGCAAGATACTCGATGGAGCAGCAGATCGAGCACATCGGCGGCGGCGAGAACGCCGACTTCGTGGAGATCGCCGGCGGCGAGAACGCCGACTTCATGGAGATCGCCGGCGGCGACCAGGTCAAGATGGCCAGGTTGACGGAGATCCGTTCTTGGTTTCACAACATATTGCAAATGAACTGGACGGCAATGGCCACTTTGAAGCAAATGACGAGGAGGGAGAGGGCAAAGCTTTTCCCCCCACCCGCACAACCGATGCACAAGGTCGAGATCCTCCTCTGGGCGATGGAGCAGGCCGATTCGTCCAGCCCGTGGACCAGGTGGAGGTGGTGGGCGTTCAGATCCAGGGTAGAGCATCCACTGGATCAGGAACCCATGGTGCACGAGGTGTCGTTGCAAATTGTGGAGCCTCCAACCGAGTCGGAGATGACTCCGAAGCGCAAGAGGAGGAGGACAGTGGTCGCGACATCGCTTCCCCGCCGTTCTCCACGCTTCCCTCGCCGCTCTCCTCGTCTGAACGGTGGCCATAGCTATGTTTAGGGTAAGATTGCTGAATTTCATTCATCATTTCTTGCCACTTGCTTAATTTGATTCTCTGCAATATGTTCTTGCTACCTGTGTACTTGAATCCGTAGCCTTTGGATGGCAGCTTAGTTTGATCGACGAGGCTGGAATGAGTCTAGGCATATAGCATTGCTATGTTTACTTGCTATGTTTTGATGTGCTAGAGTGGTATCCATGATAGGAAATTTTGTCTGCCACCTCAAGAGTTGTGTCCAAATTACGTGATGCAATCTGTGTAAATTGAACTTGCAATATTTTGGCTGCAAGAAGTGCCTCCAGACAAGTTCAGTACACAGTTTAGAGTGATAGACTCTGGGTTCACACTGAAATATTTCAATACTGCAAGTTTAGTAGATAGTTGTAGGCATTAAAATATTTCAGTACTGACCGGTTCACACTGAAATATTTGTGTAGTGCAATTGCAGTACACACGGGTACACACTGAAAAATTTCAGTAGTGCAATGCAATTTCACTACACACGGGTAGACACTGAAATATTTTAGTACTGCAGTTTCAGTACACGCACGCAACCCCTGAAATATTTCGGTGTAGCAGTTTTAGTACACGCGCGTAGCCACTGAAATATTTCGGTGGTGTTGTTTCAGTACAAGCACGTAGCCTCTGAAATATTTCGGTGGTGCACTTTCAGTACACGCACGTACCCACTGAAATATTTCAGTGGTTCACTTTCAGTACACGCACGTACGAAATGAAATATTTCAGTGGTGCTGTTCCAGTACACGCATGTAGCAACTGAAATATTTCAGTGGTGCTGTTTCAGTACACACACGTAGCCACTGAAATATTTCAGTAATGCACTTTCAGTACAGAGATGTAGACACTGAAATATTTCAGTAGTGCCCTGTCGGTGATCTTGCATCCAAATATTTAGGGCTTCCTAATGATTCAGCAAAAAAATAGACATAAGCAGTGAATAATTTTTGTAGGGATGTTGGCTTACTCATGTTGCCGTGTTGTACAACCTTTTGCTTCACTTCCTGTAAGTGCTTCTTGCATGTGCTATGGCCTACATGATGTTTACTCTCATCACAGCAGTGATTTTGCATCTTGCAAAGGTCTTATTAATTCAACATTGACTTCTATGAACTTTGTATTCAAATTCATATCCTCCTACAGTTGTTGTGACAGATTTCCTTGGCATCTTCAAATTACCGTACTGTCATTTTTCCAATACCAACTGTATTCAATCTGAAACTTTCAGTTACTTATATGCTACAGGCGGAATCATGGATAGGTTGCTGAAGATGTTGCGCCTCACAATAAAAGTCCCTTGCTCAACCTCAACATCACAAGATTTTTTGCATTTCTAGTTGTCTCGGTATTTCATGTGATGTATTTGAATACCAGAAGTTGTTATGCATTACAAGTTCAATCTGATAATCGTAGTACCTGCAGTCTGTGTGTTATCTATTTTGTATGTGTGGGATCAAAATCTAATACGGTTCTGATTCCTGTTTTCATGGCCTTGATGCTAAGTTAAGTACATGCTCGTGAGAGTGATCGGAGGGAAGGGTGGCGCTGGTGGGAAATATTTTAGGGTTTTATCATCGTGATAACCCTAGAAAATTAATAAAAACGTCGAAAATCAATGGAACTAGTCATGGATGCTTCTCATGTTGGTACAAGGGTGAAGAAAGAATATAGGTCCATTTGAAGCAAGTCGAGAAAAACCCGTCCTTCCACACGGACCCTTACCTCCTACGGGAACGGCCGCCGGTGAAGGATCCACAACGTGCGCTTCTCACGTCACCTCTGAGAAGTATTTTAAGCATTTAATCGTATTAGAAAATCCATACAAATGCCGACAACCTTACCAAACTAGTCATGCTTCCTTCTCATGTTGATACAAAGAAGTGGAAAAATTTTGGGTCCATTTACATCATGTCCGGCAAGTATTTTAAGCAGTATAAATTCAAAAAAATAAAAAAAATATAAAACTTTGGAAACCTAGCTTTGAACAAAGGTGATTTTCTCCACCACCTCCAAATCAGCCAAATTTTCTATGACATGATGACCCATATGTGCGAAACATGTCTATGAAATAAAATTTGGAAAAAATATTTTACAATGCCCCCTTGCGGTATAGACCAATGTTATGATCAGTCAGTCTAGAGGGCAGTATAAATTCGAACAAAATTCAAAAAATATAAAACCTTGGAAACCTAGTTTTGTTTGTGCAAGAGATCATGTGTGCCAAATTTTGGGTGATTTGGAGGTGGTCAAAAAAATCATCGCATTCCGGAGGGACCATTTGGTCTAAGTTAAGCCATTTTTTGAACAAAGGTGATTTTTTCCACCACCTCCAAATCACCCAATTTTTCGTTTACACGGTGACCCACATGTGCCAAACATATCTATGAAAGATAATTTGGAAAAAATATATTTTACAATGCCCCCTAGAGGTATAGACCGATGTTTTGATCAGTCAGTCTAGAGGGCAGTATAAATTCAAAAAAAATCAAAAAAATATAAAACCTTTGAAACCTAGCTTTGTTTGTGCAAGAGATCATGTGTGCCAAATTTTGGGTGATTTGGAGGTGGTCGAAATAATCACCGCATTTCGGAGGGACCATAACTTAAGCCATTTTTTGAACAAAGGTGATTTTTTCCACCACCTCCAAATCACCCACATTATCTTTTACACGCTGACCCACATGTGCCAAACATATCTATGAAAGAAAATTTTGAAAAAAAGATTTTACAATGCCCCCTTGAGGTATAGACCGATGTTATGATCAGTCAGTCTAGAGGGCAGTATAAATTCAAAAAAATATAAAACCTTGGAAACCTAGCTTTGTTTGTGCAAGAGATCATGTATGCCAAATTTTGGGTGATTTGGAGGTGGTCGAAAAAATCACCGCATTCCGAAGGGACCATTTGGTCTTTTAACTTAAGCCATTTTTTGAACAAAGGTGATTTTTTCCACCACCTCCAAATCACCCTAATTTTCTTTTACACGGTGACCCACATGTGCCAAACATGTGTATGAAAGAAAATTTAGAAAAAAATATTTTACAATGCCCCCTAGAGGTATAGACCGATGTTTTGATCAGTCAGTCTAGAGGGCAGTATAAATTCAAAAAAATTCAAAAAATATAAAACCTTGGAAACCTAGCTTTGTTTGTGCAATAGATCATGTGTGCCAAAATTTGGGTGATTTGGAGGTGGTCGAAAAAATCACCGCATTCCGGAGGGACCATTTGGTCTACTTAAGCCTTTTTTGAACAAAGGTGATTTTTTCCACCACCTCCAAATCACCCATTTTTTCTATGACATGGTGAACCACATGTGCCAAACATGTCTATGAAAGAAAATTTGGAAAAAATATATTTTACAGTGCCCCCTAGAGGTATAGACCGATGTTTTGATCAGTCAGTCTAGAGGGGGCAGTATAAATTCAAACAAAATCAAAAAAATATAAAACCTTGGAAACCTAGCTTTGTTTGTGCAAGAGATCATGTGTGCCAAAATTTGGGTGATTTGGAGGTGGTCGAAAAAATCCCCAATGATCCAACTAGGCTTGGTGTGTCAACTAGGTCCACCATAAGACAAACAAAGTGTAATGCATCATGTGCCCCCTCCTTTCGATGTGTGGCTAGGGGGTAGACCATGGAGGCGATGTTTCTTTTTGCTTCGAAATTGCAGAAGGATTATAAATGTTGGACAAATTAAAAACCATTGTGAATGCATTATTGATTTTCTCATGGGAGATCATGAAATAAAGTTGGCATCATTTGTGGATATTGTAAACACGGAGTTGCTCCAATACGCGCCCTTCCTTTGGGCTAACATGGCATCCTCTAAGAAGACACATGCTGGTTTGTTGACCTTTCGTGAATCAACACAAAATTTTTGGGGTAACAACTCATGGTCATGTTAGTCCTCCATGCCAAGTTTGAAGTATTCTTAGTAAAGTTTGCAACTAATGTCACATGGGGCCAGTTTTCAGGCATTTTCGATATAAATAAATCCCAATACATGGAGAAGTTGTCGAAACTGAGAACCATATTTCCGTGTTTGCTTGATTTGCTCATGGGAGGGCATGAAAAAAAGTTGGAATCATTTGTATGTGGTGTTAACATGGAGGTGCTCCCGGACTCGCCCTTCCGGGCTAGCCTGGCACCCTCCGAAAATGCCCGATGGTTTGTTCACATATCTTAAGTCAACCGAACTTTTTTGCGGTGACAATTCATGGCCATTGTACGCCTCCATGCCTAGTTTGAACCATTTTCGGCAATGATTGCAAGTGTTGTCACGTGCGGACACATTCGGGCATTTTCGTCCGAAAATGAAAAACTTCGCTAAACTAAAAACCATTTTGCATGCTTGCTTGCATTGGTCATGGCATGTATAGTTGTGAAACTTATTTGGAAAATGGACAAGGCCAATTTTGGAATTATATATCGTTCAAACTTGTTTCGAACCAAAAATCTAGTTCACCCTTATGAAATGTATTTTTTAGCACAACATAATGTTCTCTTTTTATCTTGATGATATATGTTAAAAGATCCCATAACTCACGCACGCCACCTCTCCCGAAATCTCGTGATTGCACCGCCTTCCTCCTAACCACACGTGGCATCGGGGCCTCCTACCACCACCACGACCGCTCCAATATAAGATCGGAGACGCCGGGCGTAAGCGCTTTTCGAAATCTCTGGACGCCGCCGCCGCCATCGTCAGCTTAGGGGTCAGAAGTGACTACTCTTTTCGCCCCCTCCTCCTCACGTCCCTCTCTCGAGCGAAAATGGTTAAGGAGATCAGCGCGGTACGTATTTGCACTATAGAATCTGTCAGATCTGAATTCAACAGCTAGCACTAATCTTTAAGACTGTACGTACTAGTAATGAGATTGATCTCGATTCGCAGTGTGGCATTTGTTTGGACACCAAGGGTTTGTGCCCCGGTGAGCATCGTATGAGGGAGTTTTGTACCGTCACCCTGCGCGCGGGATTTGCAAACAAGACAGTAAGATCCAGTCTGACATGACCCGTAGCAAATATCATGAGAAATTTAGTACTCCGCCCGATCCAAAATTAATGTGTTAGATTCATGTAGATACGCATGTATCTAGTCATGTTTTCTGCATAGATACATCCGTATGTACAAAAATTTGTCCACAAATTTTTGGACGGAGGCAGTAATATTGAACGAATATTGTACTCGGACCCTTTGTACTCAGTCAGTTGTTCGTAATGTTTACTGCAAAAAGAGTTATATTGCATGTTGATTTCTTAGATGATAAAATGGTTTTGTGTACGTGCATGTAAATTTAAATCTTCTATGGGGTTATATGATAATACTGCTAAGAAGTAGTGAACTATACTATGCTAGTCATCTATGATTGGACAAATTCTTTAGATTAACAGGCAGTTCATATATATTAACAATCGTACATATGCTACTCAGGTAATCCCTTGCTAGGACAGATACATTTTCACGCAGAAATTTGGAGTGCCCTTGGGAAAATATGGGAACTTTGAAGCAAGTTCAGTACCAATGAGGGGTTTGAATTCCCATGTGAGATTACCAATGACAATGAGTTGGCATACATTTCAGGGGAGTCTTGGAAGGAATTTGTTAGAGTTTACATGCTACATGTGGGTCAGGAGATTACGTTCAGTACTGACAATTCAGAAGTACCAAGTAGCGTTGTGACAACTGGGAATTTGCCTATCATACATCCGAGTAAGATACTTTTTTGCTCCTGCAAGTTTTATTACTCTAACTTTATCATATACCATATATAATAAATTAAATTGTATGTGCTATAATATTGTAGCATATTACCAATTGTCCAATGAGAAAAGAGATATTATTGACAATGTCACTGTAACTGAGGGGACAAGCTTAAACTGGAGAATGATGGAGTATGTCATACGCCAAGTGATGGACCTTGACAAGTTAGTGGAGCGTCATGATGCTGGAAACTATGATCAAGGAAGAGCATATGCATTCGTCCGTACGTTGACATGGTCAGATTGCAACAAGAACTTCTCGGTAACCATCTTTCTGTTCTTCATTTACTTTGTGTCATTTCAGTATGTTTTTAGCTTTGTTCCAAATTAATTGTTCTTCCTTTACTACATAACAATAAGTTGCCACGTGTTGATGTAACAAATATTGTTTTCAAACAGAAACTGCCTAATCGTGTTGTCCCCGAAGAAATGGAGGAATATGGTGCCATAACCATTGTTTGTCATCCACACAGTACTGTGTCAAGTACATACACCATTTCTGATATTGACGGTCGTGTCTGCGTCAACAAATGGAACGAGTTCATGAAGAAGGAAAAAATCTTGATGTTAGGACAGAAGGTGCTGATGTTGCTGTACCTGGGAGATCATGGGATTTATCTGTTTGTTTCCCATGTTCCTGATGTGCCTCTAGAGTAGTTTTGGCAAAACGTTGTGTGAGAAAATAAATTAAGGGATTTTCAAGTCATTGTTGTAATGGCGTACTTTATTTTTATATCACGGTACTCTTGTGTTCATGCACAACATAGTGGGCAAGAATTTAAATGGTCGTTTACGTTTTTCCATTCGATTGCCTTCATTGCAACTCGGTTTATTCATTATTTTTTAGCAATTTTAACATGCTCCGTCTTACCCCTTATTTTCTTACTCTTACCTGTCAAGTTAAAAGAGGGGTGGGGGCGGGGGGTGTAAGAGGTATCATGTTAGAACACCTCTTCTTATTAAGCTGTTATTACATGTGACCATGATAATTGCCTTGATACGATCACAAATATATTATTTCTTCACAATCAACATCACACACAACACCATTACACTAGCCGTCAATAGCTTCAGCATGAAAACAATTTGTCTCCCTAGTCCTAACATCGTATAAGCTTGGTGCTTCGTAATGGTTGCCACATTGCTCTGACTGTAATTTGTCCTGCCTCCAATGTTGCCACTCTTGGCACATGCATTCTTTTCACACTGTTTTTTTTGTGCGTTGTAGTTGTTCCCTTCTATCCTGTGCCGCAGCCATTGCATCAAGGGCATAAGCACCAACAAGGACACTTGTACCAACAAGATGATCCACGTACTCTAGTTCCCAGCGCCAGAAATCACATGGATCCTATGAATCAAGTGAACTCAAATCAAACCAGCACTAACGAAACAGTAGAAAAATTTACTCATGCAGTAAATGTCAACCCAAAGTGTAAAGGGATTGTACATCGTGGTGCTTGCACTTGTAGAACACCCAACCATCATGCTCTTCGGTACTGGAGAGATAGAATCTAACCGTTTCGCCAAAGTCAGGGCAAGGGATTAGGGGCACATCAACTGATCGGCCCCTCAGCGCGCACCTAATCGAGCTCGACGACGACATGGTTGATTTGGTGTCAGGCAACTGCGGCAATGACAGACGGTGGTCGTAATCCTTTGGGTAAGAGAAGAACTAGGGATTCCTCCGCTGGGCTGACAAACCCTAACACCAGGACCAGAGCATCGTGCTCCCTCTAAATAGGCTAACTAACAAATCTTCCAACCGACTAACCCACCCTAAAAGCACGGACGGACCATCCATGCGCATTACTTGTAAATATATCGTCAGATATCACGGGAGATATGTACCCTTCCATCGTACTACATATCCCTCCCATCTTTTCTTTCCGCATATCGCTCCTTCCTTAACCGCCCAGAAAGTTTTGGTGTCCAGAGGTAGCCTCGCCGGAATAATCTCCATCGCTCTGCGGAAGCCCACGCCGACGGCCGAGTAAAAAGAAAAAGGTATCATCCTCCACGTCTCCTCCCATCTCTTGAAATGTTCATACTTTTTTCCGTCTATTGGACCAAAAAGGAGGTTGTGATGAGATTAGAGATGCCATATTTGTGTGCAAGATCTTTGGTATTTGTTCCTGGCGGATTAGTTTTTCGTCGAAGGTACTATTTTGGTGCAAGATTGTGTGTGCTTGTCTTTACTTGGAGTAAAGGTCGTTATGAGATTAGATGTGATTGCAAGTTCACAGTAGTTCATAATACGATCTGGTTACGGAAATATTATGTTGGTGGAGCTAATTTTCTAGCCCTTTCTGCTATACTGGATTACTATGAATGATTTGCATAAGGTTGGAGTGAAGAATTTTATGCAAGAGCTTTGCGATTGGTTGTTAGGGGATCCTGATCATACGATCTAGTTATGGATATATTTTTTTGTCGTTGGATTTTCTTTACAAGACCTTTAGGCTATGTTCCATTAGTAGGAATGATTGGATGATGTTTGATTTAGCCACTTAGATGTGGCGTACAAAGACTTGTTCTCAATACTACAGTAAAGGAGGTGCTGTTGAAGGAGTTGCTGGATTATTTAGGACTGATTTGGATGAGGTTGTTCATACCAAATTAGGAATACGAATTTTAGGAGATTAGAGAGTTTGCTGGAAATTCATGACTCAGTTTGTCTCACACATACCATGCTATTCTATATTACGAGGTATTTAAATAAACCTATGTTTTAGTGAGAATCGGTATATTTTGACAATCTGGATCTCATTAATCGCATTCTACTATCTGGTGTTGTAGGCACCATGGATTCACATGTGCATGGCAATACGGAGTACGACAGGTTTTTGCGTGAAGCCCGCCTGGAGATCGACGCGAAGGTCCAACATGAACGTGATGAGATGGACAGGGCACTCAAACAAGAACGTACGTATGTCAATAGGATGCTTAAGGATGAGCGTGCTGATATGACTCAGAAGATTAAGCAGATGCGTGAAGAGATGGAAAAAAAGTTAAATCAGGACCACGAGGCCATGGAAAAGAAATTCCAGCTGGTGTACAAGGAGATGCAACTTAAATTGCAAAAGGACCGGAAGGTTGTCGACGGCCTTATACAGACAGAGCGTGTCAACATGGACGCGAATGTGTTGCAGGCACGTGCCAATATGGACATTAGGCGGCAACAGGAGCGCAAGGACATGGACTACAAGGCTATGGTGGAGCAGGTCATGATGGAAGGAAAGATGTTGGAAGACTGTGCGATGTTTCAATCCCACGTTCAATGCCACAACAGTCAACCGCAAGAGCATGTCTTCAGTACTCCCCCTTTGAGTACCTTGCAACGATGTTATTCAGTCACGATCACGACCGATATTGTGTATTAATAGTTTTTTTGTGAGTAACTTTGTGTAAGCTATTCATATGCAGTCCAAGAAGCGTTACGCGGCACAATCTCCAAACACTAAAGGCCTAGTGATGTCAGTGTCACCCGTTGAATGCCACAGTTCTCCACTCGAAGAACATGTCTTCAAGTCTCCCCCTGTAAGTACCTCGCACCCATGGTAAACATTCACATCCAACATTTTGTATGACCATATTTAATTCGTGTGTAACTCTATGTCGGCGAATCATACGTAGGCTAAGCATCCAGTGACGGAACAATCCCGAATCCTTGCAGATGAAGTTTACATCCCATATAATAATAACGTAACTTTGTCGCGATGTTGCTACGCACATCAAAAATTATTTATGAAACTTTGGTGATTGCAATGTATTAAATTTGACATGAGATACTCGTATGTAGGTGCTGGTAATGGAATTTTACATTCATAGGGATTGTGAGCTTTCACATGTCCCGACAAGATACTTTGACGAAAGACCCATTGAGATGAGATTGTTTGAACCCGGCGTATTGGAATATGATTTTCTCATGAAAGAAGTGGCTGGATATGGTTATAAAAAGGATTCAGATTTGTACCACTTCTTACCTGAGCATGCGTGCAACCTACCAGAAGGAATGTTCCTGATTTCAGGACTAGGTGATTTTGCAAAGATGATTTCCCGCCTAAACGGCAGCAAGACATGTCATTTGTATTTGGTGTATAATCGTCCACCGAAAGATGATTATGAGTGGTGGTCGGACATGGATTCAGAGGTTCCTATTCTTCATGTTACATCAATTTTATGGCTTCATCATCCTTAAGTTTGTCCTAATACGTTCGTATGATTTTACAGGAACTGCGCATCCAAGACTTGCTGCATGAGGAGGCTCTGGCTAGAGAGCTTGAGGCAAAGGAACAACTGAACTCCTTAGGTTACATTGATGTACCATGAAAAAATATTGGAGAAGGTGGTTCATCGCAAATCCTGGCGCAAACTCCAACGACCAATACGAAGAAGTCACTGGATTTTGGCACCAGAGACGAGCTTCCGTAGTAGGGCTAATGTTATTTGAAATGTTTTAAGCTGGAGACAACATTTTTTGGTTTTTTACGAATGTTTTCTGTTATGGAACAATTCATTCACGATGGAGGTCTTGTAATAACATTTTTGCTAGAATGTGCTTTCCATTTCCAACGCGACATGCATGTGTTTATACCCAACTGTACACTCCGTCCGTTCCTAAATACTATATGTTTTTTAAGATATTTCAATTATGAACTACATACGGATGTATATAGACGTATTTTAGAGTGTAGATTCACTCATTTTGCTCCGTATGTATTTCATACTGAAATCTCAAAAAAGACTTATATTTACGAACGGAGGGAGTAGTTGTTAATGAGCAGGTGCTGCAGGATCATGTACAACTGCGACTGGAAAAAAATTGCTGCAAAATGGTGCAAGAAATAAACCAAACGGACATTTTATGTGGCACAAAGTGACAAAATTATTGGCGAATCATCCTCGGGATCCGTGGAGTCAGACCTGACGAGATCTGCTCCGGGATCGGTGCGGTGTCAGGGCGCATCGAAGCGCAGGCGGATCCCCGCCAAAGCGCACGAGAAAGGGCCGTCGCACGCCCGCGCGTCGTCACCCGGAGACAGGCCGACCGAATTAATCTATGCGGGCCCCGCACATGTACGCCTGTCGGGCCCAGTTCGATAATCCCGCGCGATCCGCCTGCTGTGCAATTCCATGCATGCACGTAGGTTTCCCACGTCCGCCACGCCTCCTCCCCCAAAGCCCGACCCATTCAAGCAATTCAGGGCGGGCCGGCCCACGTCGCGGCGATCTCGAGCCAAGATCATGTCTTAATATTTTTAGTCCCACCTCGCCCCCCGAGCAAGTGCTGCATCGGCTTAAATACCTTCATCTATTTGATTATTACAAGCGTTGGTCTTCCTTGCACTCTACGTGGAGGATATGTAGGATGAGTATGATTAATCATCTGTATTCATCCTATATATTCTTTAATTGGAGAGCAAGGACGACTGATGTATTTTTTTTAGATTTATAGAAAATGCAAACCAAATATCGCAAACTCATATTGTTACAAGGGTGTGGACTATTAAAAATAGTGTGTGCAAAAAAGAGAATTTGAAATAAGATGTAATATATATTTTTAATAAAGTTATATTATCCTACTTATTAGAATTTTGAAAATGTCACTTATTTATAAGAAAAGAAAATATAAATATTTAAAAAGCTGTGTTTGATAAAAATACCTTTTGAATTTTTTGTATGTTATTTTTCGAGGCGTCGTGTAACTTTCATGTTATTTTTTGAGTGGTCAGGTAATTTTTATGTAAACAAAAGGAAAAGGAAAAAAATAAACAAAAGGAAAAGCATGGGCCAGCCTAGACATCTAGACCCACGCGTGGTCCAGCACGCGGGATAGGCTGGCCTGTGATAGCTCATCTAATCTGGCCCATCGCGTGGGCACACCAGGGCAGAGCAGACGGTGGTGGGAGTTTAGTCCCACCTCGCCGAGCGAGAGGGAGACGCACCAGCTTATATACCCGGCTGTGCCTCCCCACTCAATCTCCTCTCATATGCAGGCAGTACTTTGCCTAATGTTCATGCTCTTTGTCCAGTTGGGCCCACCAGCAGAAAAGTAATCTGCACCCCGGGCCTGTATCCTGGCCCATAAACTGTTGGGTTCCTAGTCGTATACAGGTCGTGGTGTATGAAAACTCCTACCTCTGGTATGGTAGGTGTGCATTTTTTTTTTGCATTCATATTGAAATTAGTCAACAAAATTTAACACATGCTCACCGACTTACCTAGCTTTGTTTGTGCAAGAGATCATGTGTGCCAAAATTGAGGTGATTTGGAGGTGGTCGAAAAAATCACCGCATTCCGGAGAGACGTTTTGGTCTAACTTAAGCCATTTTTTGAACAAAGGTGATTTTTTCCACCACCTCCAAATCACCCAAATTTTCTATGACACGGTGACCCACATGTGCCAAACATGTCTATGAAAGAAAATTTGGAAAAAATATATTTTACAATGCCCCCTTAAGGTATAGACCGATGTTATGATCAATCAGTCTAGAGGGCAGTATAAATTCAAAAAAAAATTAAAACAAATAAAACTTTGGAAACCTAGCTTTGTTTGTGCAAGAGATCATGTGTGCCAAAATTTGGGTGATTTGGAGGTGGTCGAAAAAATCACCGTATTCCGGAGAGACCAGTTGGTTTAACTTAAGCCATTTTTTGAACAAAGGTGATTTTTTTCCACCACCTCCAAATCAGCCAAAATTTCTATGACATGATGACCCATATGTGCGAAACATGTCTATGAAAGAAAAATTTGGAAAAAAAATATTTTACAATGCCCCCTTGAGATATAGACCGATGTTATGATCAGTCAGTCTAGAGGGCAGTATAAATTCAAAAAAATATAAAACCTTGAGAACCTAGCTTTGTTTGTGCAAGAGATCATCTGTGCCAAAATTGAGGTGATTTGGAGGTGGTCGAAAAAATCACCGCATTCCGCAGGGACCATTTGGTCTAACTTAAGTCATTTTTTGAACAAAGGTGATTTTTTCCACCACCTCCAAATCACTCAAATTTTCTTTTACACAGCGACCCACATGTGCCAAACATGTCCATGAAAGAAAATTTGGAAAAAAAGTATTTTACAATGCCCCCTGAGGTATAGACCGATGTTATGATCAGTCAGTCTAGAGGGCAGTATAAATTCAAAAAAATTCAAAAAATATAAAACCTTGGAAACTTAGCTTTGTTTGTGCAAGAGATCATGTGTGCCAAAATTAAGGTGATTTGGAGGTGGTCGAAAAAATCACCGCATTCCGAAGGGACCATTTGGTCTAACTTAAGCCATTTTTTGAACAAAGGTGATTTTTTCCACCACCTCAAAATCACCCAATTTTTCTATGTCACGGTGACCCACATGTGCCAAACATGTCTATGAAAGAAAATTTGGAAAAAAAATATTTTACAATGCCCCCTAGAGGTATAGACCGATTTTTTGATCAGTCAGTCTAGAGCGCAGTATAAATTCAAAATAAATAAAAAATATATAAAACCTTGGAAACCTAGCTTTGTTTGTGCAAGAGATCATATGTGCTAATTTTTGGGTGATTTGGAGGTGGTCGAAAAAATCACCGCTTTCCGGAGGGGCCATTTGGTCTAACTTAAGCCATTTTTTGAACAAAGGTGATTTTTTCCACCACCTCCAAATCACCCAAATTTTCTTTTACACGCTGACCCACATGAGACAGGACAGCGACGGAATCCAAGGCAGATTCTGATCTTCTGTGGCAGCGGGCCGAGGCGCTGGTGAGATTGGAGCCGCAAAAGATCCAGGGCGGCTAGCAGACTCATCATGAGCCCATGATGGCCCACTGGAGTCAGGGGCTGTCTCCACGTCTGCCTGGCGAACAGCGGGGCGCCGCTTGTAGCACACGGGCTGGGCCGCAAAGCGCGTGCGTCCTTGACCATTATCTGGTTGCCGCGTGGCCGCCGGTGATTGGTGTGGGCTGGAGGGCGCGCCTCGCCCGGTCCGAGGTGGCCACGTGTCGAGCGGCGGGTCGGAGGCGCGCGTGCAGCCGACCGCAGCTGGCGCGTCTGGTCGATCTGCAGTGGATCCGCAGCTGTCACCTGGCGCTGATCCCGGAGACGATTGCCTGGGCCTCTGCGATGGAAATCCCGAGGAGGATATGTTCCCCACGCCGCGGCACACGCGATATAACTCACCCGGAACGATTTCTTCACCAGTTTCTTCGCCGTTTTCACTGTTTTGTTCGCCTGGCTCCCCTGTAGCATGGTGAGTTGTACATGCAGATACAAACACACTGTGATAAGAAGTCGCAAGCAGTTTTCCTTGCACTCTACATGGAGGATATGTAGGATGAGTATGATTCATCATCTTTATTCATCCTGTATATTCTTCAATTGGAGAGCATGGATGACTAATGTATTTTTTGGATTTATCAGGCTTTTATTTTGTTTTCAGGAGCGAAATATAATTCCTCCATTACATCTATTTCCAAATTTTATCGTGCAACATAAACAAGCTACACACTGGCCACGAAGAAACCATGATTCTTGAGGTTGCACTTGAAAAACTCACATATAAAATGCAAAAAAAATATCCCAAACTAATACTGTTACAAGGGAGTGGACAACCAAATAGCTGAGTCATACATTATGAAGAAGTCACTAACTGACAGAATGAAGTATTTTAGAGAAAAGGTCACACGATACTTGACATAGACGATAATGCACACGCCAACATCAGGTTGATCGTCGACGTACTTGCTGTCCGACCGTGCGCACAATGTTGTAGCTATCATAGTTCTGCTTTGAGATCCTGCACATAAGGATATTATTAATGCCATGGAATATATTTGGACACATTAAAACATTAAATTATGGCATATTAGGTACCTCTACCAATTTGGCGCACGTACGTCAATTGTGACCATCTGCCTCATGACAATAGCTACATCTACCCATTGTTCTGGTTGTCTTCATCTTTGCCTGTAGCCTTTTCTTCGGAGCACCTCGGCCTGGCACATGCATGGGATCCAGAGCCTTTTCGAAACCTTCACCGTCAAGGTTAGCCGATTGTGGCATCAACGGCCCAAACCTAATGTTGTTACCCTGAGCATTAGTTGATCCCTTGCTATCTGCTTGTTCACTTGTTGATCCCTTGCAAACATCTTGTCCTTCCAAAACCCTTTTTAGATGCTGAAACGCCTCATCAGAGTGGCATGCCTTGAAACATGTTGTGTGCTAAAATTCCTTAGCTTACGGTACCTTTGTAGGGCTGCAGAGTATGCATACATCTCGCTCTTTCTGGTCAGTGCGAATGCACATTTTGCACTCATTGTTCACCTAGTGGGAACACAACACCTGGGCAATGTTTCTTCTTGTAAAATTCCCAATATGTAAAATATGTGGGAACATGGTGTGCCTGCGCATTCCAAATTGCGGCAAGAACAACTGATACTGTGAAGCATACCTTCCTTCGACTCCGTGCGCACTTTGATCTTTTTATCCATTCTTTCCTTCTTAGACACAACGTATGTGGTAACCTCTGCTGCATCAAGTACCTCTCTGATCTCACATTTTTTGACAGCATCTATGCTCCATAAGACCAACTTAAACACAGCAGGAGTGAAAACTTTCGTGGCGTGTTTCTCAAGAACTGAAGGATTTTCCTCTGTGAACGGAACGGACTGTAAGGCCTCGACGTCTTGGAGAGCCTCGTTCAAGCGTCGCGACGCAAGGAAACGCTCATAGTGCTCTAGCATTTGAAACAACGTCATCTTAGCCTCAAGATGTGTATGTAGCACCGAGTTTAAACTCTCACTCCGCTGATTGGTGCTCAATCCTAGGAAACAACGGCCCTCAAGATATGGAGCACACCATAGTTTTCTCATCTTATACATCTGATGCAGCCAGGAGTCCTCACATGTTACTTTATTTCATTGTAAGAGGTGTAACCATTTTCTCTCATGCTCTTCAATGGAAGATGTATCATATATGAAAGATCGGAATTCCTCCTTTACCGCGTCATCATGCAGATGGCGTACAATGTTCTGCTGAATGTGCCATATACAGAGCCTATGGTTTGAGTCAGGCCACACCACCCTAATTGCTCTCTGCATTGCAAGGTCCCCATCCGTGATCACAGTTATAGGATGCTTCTGTCCCATAGCATTAGAAAAGGTCCGTAACATCCACTCATATGCCTGGCTTGTTTCATGTGAAATGATACCACATGCAAAAATAACGGTGCTGCGGTGGTGATTCAACCCGACAAACGGCACAAATGGCAGATTGTACTTATTGGTTCTGTATGTGCTATCAAAAACAATAACGTCTCCGAAAGCCTCGTAGTCAAGTCGGGATTGACTATCACACCAGAACAGTCCCTTCAGATGGCCAGCTTCATCAACCAAGTACCTGAAGAAAAAATCTGAATCTTTCTCTTGCCTCGCCACCATGTGATTGATCACCGTTTGAGCATCCCCGGAAGAAATTGTTTCCTGCTTGTTAGCATGGCAGAAATTGTAAATGTCCCTCATAATGCATCCAACCTCATCATATCCACCGTATTGCATGCACATAATATCCATAATATGGTGTTTTCTGATCCCAGATTTTTCCATGTCTGCAATGTCCGTTTTCTACTCATCGCTAATTCTTCTGTGTGAACGCAAAAGACACGACAGATCCCGTGGGGCTAGAGGATGGTTGTGTTCATCGATGAAATCCTTGACAAACCACTGACCTGTTTCCTCCTGTCTTGCAATCACCAATTTAGCTTTACACCCTACACGAGTTATACTCCGTGGCCTCCTCTTTCTATCTTCCATCTTCCTCTTCATGTGCTTCTCTTCACGAACCCCTTCACGACTACACACAAATTTCCTTAAAATTATATGGCAGTTGGATCCATCCCACTCGACATAGCTTCTCCGGACACTAAAACCTTTCTCAAGACCATATTTGTTATAGAATGTATAACCTTCATCCTCACTATTAAACATCTTGTTGACAATATGATAGTACTCCATCATTGACTCGTGACTTACATCCACCATGTCTTGCTGCATCACAATTCGGACGAATAAAAATCTGAAAACATAAATGCATGCAAAACCCAGTATGAAATCTTGCGTGGAATTTTAAACTTTGCTCCTTGTACATGTTATGGCAAGCGATCATAAACGTCCATAAACTGGGTCTCCCGTAAACTAGTGAAGTGACCATGGATGATGAAAAATTCTAAATTGAATTGCATGCACTAGGGAAACCTAAATCGATGATGACTAAACAAATCTAAGTAGGAAGTGCAGGCTACGAATCAAAGTAAGTTGAGGTTCGGGCGATTCATACCTTAAGATGCAAGTCCGGAAGCGATGGGATCAGCGGGGGGCTTTCTCCTATACCGCCGCCGACACTGCCGCCGTAGATGTCACGCGGCCTTATTCTTCTTCCTGCCGCCGACCACGACTTTTATAGTGAAGGGGACCAGGAGGAGGACGAGAACGACGCCGACGACGGTGAATTGGTTCCGCTCGCCGGGCTCGTCGGACAGAAGGAAGAGGACGAGAAGGAGGACTTGACCGAGCTACTAGATCTAGACGTGGTTCTGGTCGTGGACATGATCGGTTGAAAAAAAAAATACCCTGAACCATTATGCCCTTCTCTGATTAAGCTAATTAAGTTAATTCATTTTTAATCCCCCACCAGATCGGACGGCTAATAAAAATCGGAGAGGTAAGTAGTCGAAAGTACTCCCAGTACCGCCCCAATCACCGTAAAGGGGAGCTCAATAAGTTAACCTTTCCGTCGTGCTGGGAGGTCAACACTTGCGCTACGGCCAATACGCACGCCGCCGAGGCGAGACGTGCAACAAGCTCCGGCTTTCCACTTACATGCATGATTAGTGAGATCTTCATCCATCGGCCGGCAAAACCAGCAAGCTAGCATGCCCTCCTACTTATACGTGATTGGCGAGACCCCGTTAATTAACCCGTCAAGTTGCCTGCCTGCGAAGGTAGTAGCGTCCAAATCGATCTATGTTGGGACGCCAAGGCCTCGCGAACAGTGGACGACGCTGACTATCGCGCGGTGCCCTACAAGAGACAAGAGAGTAGGCCCCGACGCTAGATGACACCTGCAGTTGAGATACTGGTAGAGTAGAATCGTAACTAGTCACTAGTCGTGGATTGATCTTGTTGACTGACAAACGGACGGACGGCGGTGAATTAAGCTTGCTACTACTGCTATGGCATCCAGCTAGTCGTGAGGAAATAAATATGACGAACCTGCGAGTTCCAGTGATCCATCCATAGTTCGGTACGCCATCGAGCTCGAGGCTCATTTCTGCATGCCCATTTCTTTGGACTGCTGAGCACACACGAGCGAATCACTCACAGTTAACTACTGAAGAACGCATCGTTGCCACCTATTCTGCAGTGCTTGACCCATCCACCCATTTGTCCTACTCGGCGGTGACACATTTAGTCATTGTGAATGCCGCTAGATGCTAGCTGCCGCCAGAGTCTGGCGTGACATGCCGTACGTCGCTAGTGGCAGTGGTTGGACCCTTCTTCCTAACAGGAGTCGGTTACAGCGCTTGGAAGCTCGAGATCCCAAGATTTTTCTTTGCAAAACCATTCTTCGGAAGTGCAAATTTGTGCCAAAAAAGAAAAAGGAAAGAACGAACCATTGTATAGACAATCGTGTATTTGGCCTCGACTTCGTAAGACTAATGGTGAGAGTCTATGTTAAAATATATTGCCGTCTCTTTTCATTAGTTTGAACTTTTGGATGAGTTGACTAGAGCGCATAATATGGGTTGTTCGCCATTGATGCTTATTTCAGCACAACGTTGTAAGTCAGACGGCCAAGAGGTCTTAAGTTCAAAACCCTTCCAATGCAGTATTAAAAAAATTATGTAAGGCTACAACGAGAAAAAGTGTTGAAATCAATTGTATATCTCTCTTCATCAGTTATGACTTTTGATTGAATGAATTAGCTGAAGCATTAATGTGCCCAAGCACCTCTCCCATAGAGTTACGTCGGATCCAGCTGTAGCTAGTCAAACTTAGCAAGAGTTTTGGAGGTGTACGCGATCGGTCCTAGATACTTGCTAATCATGCTATATTTCAGCCTTCCTCCGTGTATCTTTCTAGCGATTTTAAGCATGTGCATTTTCGGTCGGTGCACGCCAGCCCGCGATGGATAGGAAGGAAGGAAATTGTCCGTTTCCCAGCCCGGGCCATGCTCCGGTACACATACGTCGCCAACACTGTCCAAGATCGCTCTACGGTGCCTTGAGTGCTAATCACTCAAAGCAACGCCACGAGTGCAACCCCACCGTGCTTGATTGCTTGGTACTAAGATCCAAGCGGGCGACAGAGACAACTTGGCCGAAATGAACAGACCAAGAAAGATGGCCCTGATCCGCGACGGTGATGACTCTAAAAAGCGATGGGTAAAGGTTTCTTCGCGGAGAAATAATTAGCCTTTTTTCGGTATGACGTCTCATCCCGATTAATAAGAGGCTAAAGCAAATCACCTACTTATATGGTTATATAGTTGGCTACCATTTGAGAATATATGTAGCCACTACACGCTTTTGGCTTCTTTGTTCTAGAGCTAACCACCGTTGTTTGACTCTGCGGTTTCCGGTGCGGATTAGGACGCTTCCACCTCCAGGTAGTTGATGAAAACTACGTGTTACTGGAAATCTTATTGCAACAAAAGTACTGGTCATATCAAGACGCTTTTTTGCGGGTCATGTCAAGATTGACAGGGCTAAAAAGCTGATCGGTTAAAAAACAAGTCTTCACATATACTCCCTCCGTTCCTAAATATAAGTCTTTTTAAACATTTCAAATAGACAACAACATACGGATGTATGTAGACATATTTTAGAGTGTAGATTCACTCATTTTGTTCTGTATGTAGTCACTTGTTGGAATATCTAGAAAGACTTATATTTGGGAACGGAGGGAGTACATCCTACATATGAGCACTTTCGAAAGACTGAGTCTGCGGGTCTTGAGATTGATGAAGTCGTCGCAAGCACCATGTAGTCGACAGGCATATCATACTATTGAAAGAAATAGCACCGAAAAGGCTGAAATAAATTCAAAAGATATGCGAACACATGTGCCTACTCTAGGTCTTAAATCTAAATAGGCTGCTTTCACCACAAGGAATCTAATCATCTAAGTTATCCTTAGTACGCAAAGGATGGATGTCTCATGCGGGTTACTACTATACCGCACTTGGCGCACCATTAGTTACTAGATAATTGGCTGTGCATTGCAACGGGGGCATAAATAATCTAGCAGGTTAGTCCGTGATTTATCTGGTAGGATGTATGTGTGATTGTGTAAAAAAGAAGGATTTTATTTGATAAACTATTATTGGGTAAACATTTATTGCCTTGAAGACAACATAACTTTATTTGGTAAGTTAATAAAAAAATGTGAAGTTAATGCGGTTTTCCAAAAATGCTACTCCATCTGTCCCGTAATATAAGTGCAAACTAATATATTATGGGATGGATGAAGTAAAATAAACAAAGATCGAAGGAAATATAGAAAGAAGAGAGGGAGGGAAAAGGCAGGAAGGATATACCTAAGTTGGACGAAGGACGAGCGGACCACACAACCTTACTTTTTTAAAATAGATTAGATAATTCCACGTACGTTACAATGGGAACATAAATATTTTATTAATTTAGCACATGATTTATTTGTCCATATTAGTATGATTGTGTAAAAACTAGAATTTTATTAAGTAAAAATGTATTGACTTATTGAAATGAGAGGAAAATCAAAATGAAAAGAGAATGGAGCCCTGCATAAGATTGGACGAAGGACGAGCAAACGACATAACCTTAGGCTTCCGCGCTTTTTAAGTACTCCCTCCGTAAACAATATAAGAGCATTTAGAATACTAAAGTAGTGATCTAAATATTCTTTTTTTTTTTTTACAGAGGGAGTAGGAGAGAAGAGATGTGTTACTCATCACCTACGGAAGAACATAACATGTCGACCGGTTTAATTACAGGTCGATGTCCACAGAAGAAGTGGACGCAAAATTCTTACGTTCTCATTCACCATCACGTTGCCATACTTCGATTTCTCACGTGTTCATCCAGCCCAGCCACATGCATAGGTAGCCGACGAGGCGTCAAGGTCAAACTATAACATGATGTTCCAGTCCGTGCACCGACCTATGTTTGACAGCCAAATTCATGTACTCCATTTCAGCGTGTATGATGTTGAGACTGAGACTGGATTTTCAAATGTAAATATGTAAGAAGGTTCCTCGCAAAGAAAAATAATATGTAAAAAGGTCATTTTTGAAAAATATGTAGTAAAATGAAAGAAAAGAAACACTATTATGATCGGAAGATAGATAGAAGGAGATTTTTAGGATAAGCAATCACAGCACGACGACACCAAAATTTGTTAATGGTTCATTACACAACCCTTCTCCGAACCTTTAGCGCCTGTATTGTTAAAATATGCTAACCATATAGACATCTTTTGGGTGCACGATATTTAAGGACATCTCCAAAGTTGTCTCTCAAATCGCCCTCATACGTACTAACCACGTGGTCCGGACGTGTTGTACCATCCAACGCAGGCTTGTATCGGTCCGCCGAGCGGTCCGGGCGCACTTTTCCTGCAAAACGGAGACAAAATTGGCGATGGCTTTGCCGGAGTCCGGACAAGAGCCACGTAGGGCTTGACACCCCGGCCCACTAAATCCCACATTTTCTTTCAATCCGCCCCTTCTCCCCCTTACTTTGCATCGCACCCTCCTCCGCCGTCGCCGATGTACCTCTTCGGCTGGCACACATGCATTGCCAGACCTCTGCAAGCAGCACCGACGCGCCCGCTCGCCTTTTATGACGGCGTAGTCCACCCAGGACCCGTCCATAGGTAGGTACACTCCCCCCCCCCCCCTCGTCGTCGAATTGGCCCATGGTGGTCACCACACCCGGTAGGTGTTCGTTCAAATGCCATTAAGCTTATTTTCGAGCGCCATGTCGTTTTTTTAGAGTATGTAGGATGGCGGGGTACTCAACCATGAAGAATGAGTTGTTGTGTGATGCGTGGTTGGCCATATCTGCGGTTTTCACAGGCAGGGGCAGAGGGGGGTCGTTCTGGTAGAGCGTGCATGACTCGCTTCACGCGCGAAAACACATTGTGCCCTATGACATGCACACCATCCATGGTTGCAATGTGAGGTCATTCTCATATCGATGGTATGCCATCCAGACTAGCGTCACCAAGTTTTGTGGCGCGGTTGATATGCTAGAGGCAAGATGGCCATTGTGTGCGGCATCCAAAGAGATCGTAACTTTTGCTTCTTCTTGCTCAATTTGTGGATCGATTCATTCATTCATTCAATGTTACTCTACACAATGTGTAACCCGTACGCGATGTTATAATGTACCAGAGGATAGAGGGACGGCCATTTAGGTGCATACACTATTGGATGAAGTTGAAGGGACGGTATGTGTGGGACGACATGATCCGTTCATGAAAAACTAGTTGAACATCGGGTTAATATTGTTGAAGTTAAATTTGACATATTGGTGTACTAGACTTACTTGCATGATATGTATGGATGATTTGTGCTATTTTCTATCCGAACTTTGATGAAATCCATCGTGTTTGCAAGAATTTCGTCCGGTTAGTTAAAATTATGTTTTTTAAATTCAGATCAAACGGTGGTTGAAATGTATGTATGCGCGCATCACTGGATGGCCACCTCCCGCATCCATATTCGCCCCCCCCCCCCCCCCCCCCCCCACACACACACACACACCCCCTTGTCCACGGACGGATGCTGGAGCAAATTTGCGGGTCAGCGTTGGAGATGCCCTAACCGGGCCCTTTGCTAATCAAAGTTATTCTCCCACGTTGGATTACAACATGTGTCGCCTCCTCGTTTAAGAGGCCAAGAATACAAGTACTCAACTCAACTCGATCTAACACTATTTGCATCGTATACACATGCCTTTCGAGTACTCTACTGCAATACAACAATATTTCTAAGTCCAATGTGTGGTCAGTCGCACATATATCCGTCAGATACTCACATTTATGAAATATTCGTACAATTAATTTACTTTATACCCTTTAAAACATTAAGAACCCATTCAAGACATTGCGGTCTCATGTCACTCAAATATTACATGATTGATTTGTAATAAATTTTGTTTGGTCGCAACAAGGAAAAACAAATGTTTTTCTATGAAATTCAAGCGGATAGAAAAACTTTTGAAATGTAGTGTAGAAAATTGTAAATGGGATACAATCCTACAAATCAAACAATCCACATAGGAGAAATTCACAAGGATTTAAATCCTTCGAAGTTCCTTAAACGTTATCTGAATGATAGACACACTCATGAAGGGTTGTATGTGACACGCGACTTCCATAAGATTATAATAATGCAAAAGAATCTTTAGTGTTCCGTTGGATTAACTAATATGACCACCAAAACTTATTGGCCTCTTCTACTCAAAAGATTTTCATAGGAACATTAAAGGATTAAAATATTTGCATTGCATTTTCCACCGTTATGTTCGATGTTTTGTATCATTATCTTCTATAGAACTTTTTCCTTTGAATTCATTTGCATTGCATTTTGTTGAAATGTCCATTGGATAAGTCTTCTTGGAAATATTATTTTTGTTTTCTGATGATGTAATCAAACAAAATAGACTGTAAATTCAATCATGCATGATTTAATTAAATGTGCATGAACAATGCAATACCAATCAAAGAGACCATCTGTTGATTGATTTCCCACACTTCAATTTCATAGGATTTCTAGCCAAATGTTAGACTTCATTGAGGCTCCATGTGGTTCTTGCATGCACCATGTTTCTATTTATAAAAAAAATCATGTGCAATAGTTTGTGTAGGAGTAGGAAATCATGACCACCAAAATTTATTGGCCTCTTTTACTCAAAAGATTTTCAGCATTCAAGGATTAGAATATTTGTCAATATTTCCTATGTTTGATGCTTTGTATCATTATGTTATATAGAACTTTTTCATTGGAATTCATTTGCATTGCATTTTGTAGAAATGTACATCGGAAAGTCTTCTTGAAAATATTATTTTTGTTTTCCGATGATGCGATCAAGCAACATACACTGAAAATTCAATCATGTAGGATTTAAATGGGCATGAACATTGCGATACCAATCAAAGAGACCATTTGTTGATTGCTTTCCCACACTTCAATTTCATAGGATTTCTAGCCAAGATGTTAGACCTCATTACAATACCAATCACAGGGACTATTTTGTGGTTCTTGCATGCACTTCTGTCTATTTATTAAAATAATCATGGGTGATAGTTGTTGTAGGAGGAAATCATGGTGTTTTATTATAAGATATTGTGAATTTCTGCATTTTTAGAATTTTGACAAAAAAAATGTGCACATGGAGTAGGGCGAAAATATACTATAAAAGTAAGAGATGTCCCGCTCCGTCTTAGCATCGTGAGATGCACACAGCCAACTTATTACACCGTTCGTACAAATGTCACCAAAACATGGAACTTGTGAGTCATAAAAAAACATGAATTCAGTTGCATCTATGCAAACCACCACACAAACGGGGGCATAGATCGACCCCCTGACAAGTGCAAGAGCAACAAAAGTGCTGTTGTTTTTTTTGGTTATCAAGCAATCTTATTTTAAGATTGCTGTTACTGGCTTCCGCCGAGAAGTAGCCATCCAGTAGGCAGTGGCACATCACCCAACTACTGGTCCCCTGAATTATCCAATGACTAATCCAATCACGACTAAGCAGCTCTCTCGCTGCTTGCTAAATGGAACATAAATAAGCAGCGTAATCCCACGACTAGCTCCCGGCGATCTTTGTCACTGCCTTTAGCTACCAACCAGCCATGAAGCAGCAGCTCGTGGCCGCGCTGCTGGTCCTGCTCGCGCTGCCGGCGTTCGCCGCGTCCGCTCCGGGCGCCGGGATCGCGGCGCTGCTGACGCACGCCGACGCCGGCCTCGGGCTCGCGAGGCCCGAGCTCGTGCGGCGGATGGCGCACCGGTCCAGGGCGCGGCGGCGGCGGCTGCTGTCGTCGCAGGAGACGGGGGCGGGTCGGCCGGTGCGCGCCGGCCTCGGCGCCGGCGGCGGCGGCAGCATCGTGACGAACGAGTACCTGGTGCACCTGTCCGTGGGCACGCCGCCGCGGCCCGTGGCGCTCACGCTCGACACCGGCAGCGACCTCGTCTGGACGCAGTGCGCGCCCTGCCTCGACTGCTTTGATCAGGGGATGCCGCTCCTGGACCCCGCCCGGTCCTCCACCTACGCCGCGCTCCCCTGCGACGCGCCGCTGTGCCGCGCGCTCCCGTTCACGTCGTGCGGCGGTGGCGGAGGGAGCTGGGGCGAACGGAGCTGCGTCTACGTCTACCACTACGGCGACAAGTCGCTCACCGTCGGCCAGCTCGCCGCCGACCGCTTCACCTTCGGCAATGCCGAGCGGCGGCTGACGTTCGGCTGCGGCCACTTCAACAAGGGCATCTTCCAGGCGAACGAGACCGGCATTGCCGGCTTCGGGCGGGGGCGGTGGTCGCTGCCGTCGCAGCTCGGCGTCACCAGCTTCTCCTACTGCTTCACGTCCATGTTCGAGTCCAAGAGCAGCCGCGTGACGCTCGGCGCGGCGGCCGAGCTCAAGAGCGGCACCGTCTTCCAGTCCACCCCGCTGATCAAGGACCCCTCGCAGCCGTCGCTCTACTTCCTCTCGCTGAAGGGCATCAGCGTCGGCTCGAAGCGGCTGCCGGTGCCGGAGCGGCGGCTCCGGTCGACGATCATCGACTCGGGCGCGTCGATCACGACGCTGCCGGAGGACGTGTACGAGGCGGTGAAGGCGGAGTTCGTGGCGCAGGTCGGGCTGCCGGTGATCGGCGCGGAGGCCGGCGCGGCGCTGGACCTCTGCTTCGCGCTGCCGGCGACGGCGCCGTTCTGGAGGCGGCGGGCCGTGGCCGTGCCGTCGCTGACGCTCCACCTGGACGGCGCCGACTGGGAGCTGCCGCGCGGCAACTACGTGTTCGAGGACCACGGCGCGCGGGTCATGTGCCTGGTGCTCGACGCGGCGGCCGGGGAGCAGACCGTCATCGGCAACTACCAGCAGCAGAACACGCACGTCGTCTACGACCTCGACAGGGACCTGCTGTCCTTCGCGCCGGCGCAGTGCGACAAGCTCGTAGCATCGTTGTAATGGTGAAATTGTACATAGTAGAACTCGTAGCACTGATCGGGTGAAACGCGCCGACGTGGCGGCGGTAGAGTAAATTTTGTGCGGCCGTGTAAACTGGACCGTCCATGTGGCTGATCTGACGGCGCACACGCATGAGCCTCTCCAACGGAATGCCGAGCGCTTCGGTTGTACAGAGTTTGGAAAATTCCAAAGCTAAGGAAAACATGTCCTTGGCACTTAGGAGCGTTCTTAAGCGAAAGCAAGCCGATGGGTCTCAAGATGTTGCTCCCGCCGGTGCCTCGCATGAGGTGTTGCTCTTCTTTAAGCTTGTAGTAGTACATAACTTTTATTTTATTTTTATTTTGCAAAAATGCAAAGGGCCATATATTAAAGTCGACCAACCCTTACAAGGTCATCCTTACAGAAATTAAAAATTACACGCGTGTCATTATTGGAGGAAGGACGCCATCTTCCTCCTACACTCATGGACGACGCGCCATGAGCGAAGCTTGATGTCATCTCTGGCCCTCCAAACATCATCAGGAAAATGTTGACGCAACGGCTAGGAAGTCATCGATCCGAGCCAGAAGATGGCACTAATAGTGATTTGAAAAATAGGTCGTCGCCCCGGAGAAGAAGACTAGAAGACCACCCCATATCCAGTCAGACAGGTTCAGGGGACCTAACCTCAGAAGCTCCCCTGTGACGCCTAAACTGGAGGAACATCACATGTCGGAGAAGGAGCCAGAGGACCAAGATACGAGGCGCCGTTGTATACCCTGTCATAAGACGCCTTCAAACACCACCTGTATAACATACATTCATCTTGCGTCAAATCCGGTCTTTCATGCAAGAGTTTCATTTTTGGCCGCTACTACGTTCATCGAAAACTTCTTGATGGCACCATCATCTCATTATCTTAATTTTTTTTCCTTTGACTTCGACTATGACCAATGCCCCACCTAGCTGAATAGGCGTAACAAAGCTACCTGAAAAAGGCAAGGTGCACCTTAGATTCAATAAGAGAAACGACCAGACGATAAAGTATCCTCCCTGTGTCCCTAGTTTTTTTTTTGCGACATCATATGGGAGTTTTATTCCAAACTTACAGGGTTATAATCGAGAGGCAATAAGTCCTCACAACATGGAGGACTGTACATCCACACCGCAGTACACCAGGACTCGGGGAAACTTTATTCTTGATCCGCACTCCACCACCATCGCCACCACAAACACTGCCGCTAAGGAACCAAACTCCAACCTTAAAAGACCTAACTGCAATGCCGCACCACAGATCTAGGGTCCCCATGCAATCCCGCCGCCGAAGCGGCAAGCGGGGGAGGAGGGACATGTGGCCTCACGGGCAAAAATGCTAAACGCACAGGCTAGTTACACAGGCTTTTACGGGCTGCTTTCATATAACTAAACCTGCCCCCCCCCCCCCCCCTCTTTTCAGGTGGGTGGGGCCCAATCTCCCCCCTTAATCCAATCAGCCCCTGCCAACTCAGAGACACTCCGTAAATGCCCCGTATTAAGCCCGTGAATGTAGCATTGCTGCCTCGTCGGCTGGGAGCGTGTGAAGCGGTGGTGGTTGTCTACTGTTTCTGGTGGAGAGGCTGCTCTTCTTTTCTGGGGCAGAATTTTACGTACATAACTTTTCCGTTATTAATATTTTTAGGGATTAATTTATTAATATGCAAGATTCTATGAACATTACTAGTAACAAACATCTACTGTTTCTGTAGCTTAGCTATAAGTCGTCGGTCAAAAATCACAGCAGGTACGTCCAAGTCGCCATGCGCCAAAAGGCTCAGTGAAGATGCATTTAGCTTTCGGCGCTTTGTCGGCAGGTCAAAATAAGTGAAGATGCATTTAACGGATACGAGGCCTACTTTGGTGTGCAAAAGGGTCAAAATCTGCGACCTGACTTATGTCCACTGCTACAGGCCCCTAACTCTTTGAGAAAAACATTCCCGGGAATCCGGCGTTTTCATTCCGCACATATGCCATTTGGGGTGATAATCTAGGAGGTCGCAGACGTTGACATGCCAAAACAAGGGCGAGTCGATGACATATGGCATCAAAGTCCAGGGCGTACTATATGGCCCATCTGCCGGTGCCAAATCGCAGGTGTGGGTGCAAGGGCCTTGGGATCGACGACATTAGGAATATGGGACCGTAATCTATAGGAGACTGGGAGGTAGGGGACGTTGACATGCCTGCGTATGGTGAGTCCATATGCGGGCATCAAAGTCCACGCCAGGGCTGGAGATGCTGCCATGGCTGCACGGTGCAATTCCCAATCATGACATTTGGAACAAACATATAGATGCAGGTGGCATTAAAATGAAATCCATCACGTTTTCAACGCATAATAGGGACATCGCCGCATGCATGGCAGCTCTGTTTTCTCACAAAAACAAGTGCCATATGGAAGGAAGCTGAAACTGTGTAAAGAATTTAAACAACAAGTTGCTGTGCTCTACCAGGATTCATGAAATTGGCAACGTTTCGTCTCAAAGGTCACAAGCTAATGTAAGCTGTAAGCACACCCACACTACTGATCAACCGAGCAGTCAAATTTCTGTGTACATTCGGGCCTACATATGCTGCTGCTGTTGTACAGAGATAATTCATGTGCAGATGGATGGCCTACGTTAACTACAGAAGTCAATTTGTCAACTACAGATGTCAGTCAGTGACAACCCCCCTACTACCCCTCCCTCTTCTTTCATCATCCACCAGATGTAGCTACTTGTTCTCTGTTACAAGACTAAACTAATGACTACAGAGATGACAACGTACAGAGCATATTTCACAAAATCTGCCCTCGAATAACTTAATCAGTGGATGAATTCACCCATGCCGCCACGTCATCTGAGTGGCATCAGCTCAAGGGGTCAAACCTTCTGGCTGGAAGCTCAAATCACACTGCAGGGCTCGGTGCACACCATTTTATAACCTCCGCCCGTCCGTGCCCCCATTGGCTGTGTGATGAGATGGTAACACTGGCCAGCCCCGCTTGCTGCAATCTGCTTTTCGGACGCCGGGCAAGAAACCATGTTCCCTGGCCATGGAGGAAGGAGCCACTTCGATACGCTGCTGCTATCCACCAACAGGCCCTTGTACTACAACATCCTGACTCCGTTGCTTCTTTTTGGAGGAGCCACGGCGAGTATAAACAAGTCTCTTTGGAGGGTGTTGTTTCTGCGACACAGCTTGGTCAGATGTGATAGCAGGCTCCTTTTTAGCTGTTTCCTCATGCTGCAACGTCATATAGTTCAAGTATCAGCAATGAGGGGATGTAACAGAATATAAATCAACTGCAGAGAAAAAAAATACTGAACCTTTTTATCTGCTGACTTTGTTTCTCCGTCTTCTGATATCTGCAAGGCATTATCTGTTGACTTTATTTCTCCGTCTTCTGATTTCTGCAAGGCATTATCTGTTGACTTTGTTTCTCCGTCTTCTGATTTCTGCAAGGCATTATCTGTTGACTTTGTTTCTCCGTCTTCTGATTTCTGCAAGGCATAATCTGTTGACTTTGTTTCTCCGTCTTCTGATTTCTGCAAGGCATTATCTGTTGACTTTGTTTCTCCGTCTTCTGATTTCTGCATGGCAGTAGCTGCTCTTTCTTGAAGATTCTTAAGAGCGAGTGATTCCACATCATCCAACTTACGCTTGTATGATATTGTTGATGTCGAACTGTCAGCTGTATTCCTATCAGTGTCCTTGCTATGCACTGGGAACCTGATAGTGTGTTTCCTGGGAATAGTACTATCCACTGTCACATCGTCTGATCTCACTGTGATATCATCCGACCTTTGCCTTTTTCCACCATACGAATTGTTATTAACGGAAGTAGTGGCAGATTCTGAACTTGCTCCAGGTGCAGGCGTATAACATGAAGCCCGCATCGAGAAGGCAACATAGTCCCTCTTCACAGCAAGTATATCATGTTCACATACAAGCAACTCTTTCTGATATAAAAAAAAGTTGGCATGTAAAAACTCCGTAACTATTGCAGCTAGACAACTAACGTATGACAAAGTATCATATAAACTGGCATAACCAAACCTTGTATACAATTGATGTTTTGAAGTATACTCTTTACTGTATCTCAGATGAGTATTTAATAATTAATACGTTTTGTTTAATAGCGTATCTGTCACACCCACTCACTTTGAAATTAACTACCCAGAATCTTATATTATTTGTGAATTCCCCATTTCTAAATGTCTCACAACCACATATGTACCAAATCACCTGGACAGGAAAAACAGTACAGTAGATATTTGGAACGCCTGTCAAGAAGTCCAAACTAGAGCCTGATTCATAGTACTCCCTCCGATCCATATTAATTGTCGCAGCTTTAGTACAAAGTTGTACTAAAGCTGCGACAAATAATTTGGATCGGAGGGAGTAATTTTTAACCTGCAACCCAGTTCCCTGAATGATAAATCTTAAGTATCCGCCGTCCGTCACCTTGAATGCCGACCCACCACAACCGAGTAACTGGGTCCTTAAAGCCCAACATTGGTAAGTAAAAAAGAACATATCTGCAAACATAAAAAACTATGGAAAAGGAGAAGGGACCAGTCCTCAATTTTTCTGCTACAACCCACTCTGTTTCAAGATATAAGTCACATGTTGCTGTGGGGCGGGTATCTGGGGAACTTTGTTAAGTACTAGAATGTTCAATATATCTAAGTGTCTGAGTATGTGTGGTCAAATTTATACACTATGTCCATGCATCAATTGCTCACCAAAGTATACTAAGTTCAACTTACTCTTGATATAATATGTGGGGTACTCAGATCTTGAGACTGAAGGGATAGTTCAGTAGAAAAATATCCACAACTAAGGCGTTGATAGGAAAATCAGATATAATACAATAATTATGAAATCAAATGATGCAAGTCACTCAGCACGATCACTACTAGCACAAAGGAATAATGCCAGTAATTCTCAAAGAGATCATACTAGTGCCTGATGAAGTCTAGTTTTCTGGGCAACCAAAAGGCACAAAAAGTAAATGCATATCACAGATACAGTACCTTCTCCTTTTCTCTTTTAACAACCCTCTCGCAAAGAAGACGTAATCTTTCCAATTCAACCTGCCACGTGAGAGGTAATATTACGTTAGCATAAATCACATTTAACCCTAAGGAGTTCGTAAGCAGAAGGTGCTCTTTTACTGCACAAGCCTTGTGTTAGTGATATATGCAGAGTCATTAGTGCCACTTATAATGATCTACACTAAAGATAAGCCAACTCAGCACAGAGCGTTTCGAATACTAACCTAAGGACACAGAGCGTTTAAGGCTTCATCGAATACTAACCTATGGAAACAACCTTGTTTATAACACTTAAAACACGGATGCCGCCACCAGCAACAGAAACACTGGCTTCAAGCTAGCATTGAGTACACGTTACCAAACAACAACAACAACAACAACAACAACAACAAAGCCTTTAGTCCCAAACAAGTTGGGGTAGGCTAGAGGTGAAACCCATAAGATCTCGCAACCAACTCATGGCTCTGGCACATGGAGTACACATTACCAAAATCCAAATAAATTAGGAGTTCATATTTCTTCAGCATAATGGCTTCAAACTGGTCCAGAGATAATACTTTCCAAAAATATTTTTCTCAACTTCCAGATAAATATCCTAAAAAGCATCTACAGCTTGCAAAAAGCTAAAGGAAAAAGCAATGAAGTTCTTTTTTTTGTAAACCCTACGACAACTAGTTATCTGATAGCCACATCCATTAATCTGGTCAGCTTGGGATACACAATTTAGCAGTAAACTAAAGCTGCTCGTTAGTACCTATTAAAATTGCCGGCATGGCACATACCACAGATATTAGCATATAAAATTCAAATTCGAAGGTTGTTACATAGTGCTACTTTCAGGTTTCCAGCTAATACCTACAAAGCAGAACTACATAAAGCATGCGATGGACACATTTACCCTCATTTGTTTCATGATCTTGACTTCCGCGGGTCCATATTGTTGAGAGTCGACCTGTGAAAGTTTACAAATAAGAAAACAAGAGTATTGTTAACATAAGACTGCTATAGAAGAATAATAAGAAAATAAGAGTATTTTTAACATAAGACTACTATAGAAGAATGTTGTAGTACTACATTTCTATTGTACTAGCAGATCCATAAAAGGCGGATTTTGAGGGAAACCAGTTTCTTGTTGCAGATCAAAGATATCCAACTAAACATCTTAAAGCAACACTTACCTTTTTTTGCTCAATACTGTGATTGCCACAATATGCTTTGTGTTGCCACAAGCTCCCAAACTTTTTTGTGTTCATGTAAAGACCAGCATCTCTAGCACATGCAGGGTGGAAAGTAACTTGACAGCCTACAGTGCTGCACTGCATGGTTGAAAGAGGAAAAACATAGCAAGAATGAATTGGTTTGTCTTATCATTAGAGATTAGGTCCAACGAATAATTACAAGTTCAGACCTTCAAGCATGTGCCAACATTGTGTTGGCAGATTGAGCATGTGTCTTTCCCCTTAAGAAGACCCTCCTTAGATAGATCCAAATAGTCAGAATATTACAATAAGATAATTAGCAGGAACTTATAATAGATGTCTTCAGATGGTATCAATATATAAACAATGAAATAAAATTATGGAAGATGACCTATTTAAGTATTTATTTCTCAATATTAAAATTATGAGCATGTGCGATGCTGGAAGAGGTTGGGTACCATTCCATCTACTGGATTGCATTGTCCCCTTATGAATGAGTTCTCCAGGAGCCACTATAGAAATTTGACGAAGTCAACAATGTCAGTTAAGCAAAGGCTGCAATATGAAAAATAAAGATGCCAGACAAAGTACCTCGGCACAAAAAGCATGAACCCATTGCCCGTTTGTAGTCTTCCGAAGAGCTCCTGATGTACCATGGCACAAACCGCACTGCACCAACCAGGATTTTGAACCACTGCAGTCTGATTGACTATCCGACACGACAGCATCTGATAGCATCTCTTGGCAACGTTCACACTTCCAGGGGCCGGTGGGATTCGTTCGACTCTGGTAACAGTCCAAGTGGACAGCAGCCTGCAAAACATGCGGGGTTAATGATTTATTGAAGTGCAACATGAGAAAAGTACAAGAAGGGGGATACAAATCCACCTTGCAGCTTGAGCAGAGAAATACTCGGTTCAATACAGTCTCACGTCGCATGCACACATCACACGGAAGACCATTTTTCTTGGAAAATTTTGCCAGATCGAAAATGCCAAAATTAGTATCCGCTGAGACTTTACTGTTAGAAAATGATGGATCCTTTGTTTGTGGCAACGAAGTCAATTGGCTGACTCTTAAAGATCCAGCATGGACTTTGGTAATACTCTGCAACAACAAAAAGAAAAATATGAATATCCATAGCACAAGATCAATGAAACAAGCACAAGAACAAGTATAAACCTCTTGTTTGACAGGCACAGCATCATTTTCTGTCTCTTTCCGAATGTTTACATCTTTTGAGGTGGGTGCAGCAATAGGTGCAGTTGCAGCTAGGATAGCCTGAGCTTCTTTGTGTCTCCTCTCTGTGTTCCCGCGTTTCTTAGCTTCCCTTATATCACGAAGGAACTGGTTCACAATGATATGGTCCCATTTTCTTTTATTGGAAGAATCCATTTCTTGAGGAAGACTCTGGACAACCTTAGGCATAAGATCTTCTGCAAGATATAATGAGAACTGAAACATCGATTCAGAAAGCAGAAGAAATTACTCAACTATTCAGTTAAGTTTGCACTCTCAAGACCAATCAGTTGATATATCTGTAAATAAATATAACAGGACAGCAACCAAAATGATTCGATACTTATGTAAAAATAAAGACCATAAGAATTACAAATAAACTTAGCAAATAGAAAGAACGCGCCCTTACCATATCTCTGGTTCATAGCAGCAACATCATTGAGTAGCCTGGATTGTAAATAAACTATTTCTCCTTCTATTTCGTCATGGGGTGAATGCTCCAAAATACCTAATGAATCTGCTTTAGAAGCCTGATCAACTGCAACTATATCTGTTAATTGCTCAAGTTTTGTTGGTGAACCACCAAGGTTTTGGTCATGAGGGTAGGATAATTCTCCTACTTAAATTGGACAAAAGAAAGTAGATTATAAGCACGAGATGTAAATATCATTATGGTAACTGATGTGATTTAATTGATGGCAAGATGTTAAAACGAATACCATGATAATGTTCAGCCTGTTTATTTTGATTCGGAATATGGTCGCACAAATTCTGCAACATTGTCTCAATAGATGGATGAATATAGTAGTCATGACCATCAATACTGCATGAAGCAAATACGAGATTAGGTTGTTCAACAGATCAAATTGCCTCTGTGCAGAGTGGGCAAGAAAGACATAAGCATAAAATGGTTGATGAACCCTACGTAAGAAAAGGTTGGCGCGAAATATGGTCGTCACCACCATCATGACAAGTGTGCACGCAATTTTCAACTGAATCAGTGTCTTTATTAGCTTTATCACCATCCGGGAAACAATGATCAAATGAAGAGATGCCTTCCTCAAGTTCTGAGCCAAGTTGTGAATCAGTTACTTTCTTACTTTCACTTCTATCCAATGGACCTGTCCACAATATCGAAAGAAGTGAGTCTACAATACCGAAAATGAAATACTTAGCAGCACAACTCGAACAGATTCCTTATAATTTGAGATTTAGTCCTATGACTACCAGGCTGATGGTCATAGTAACTGTAAGTAGTAACAGACTACTAGCACACTGGTGTAATTATTTAACACACCATACTGATTTCAACTGATTGAATAGAGGAACTCCAAATTTTTTTCTAACAAACGCTGTGATTCTGTTTGTAAGGCTGGCAGTTTTCCCTGTTTAGTTCCAGAAATAATGGACACATGTGACTTTATTGAGTTTTTCACTTGTTTGCCTCATCTAAGACGCATTTTCTCTCTTCGTTTCTAAGACTCAACTAGCTGTCTCTCTTCAATTCCCAAGGAACTTAAAGAAGGATATCAGGGTCAGTGCTTTTCGTTTTTCTCTTGGTTTTACACTCTTCAAAAATCCTTTGTGCATGCTCAAAATATGCCTTGTATTTTAAAAACATGTCGGATTCCCAGATCAAGGGCCAGAAAATGCATAGCAATCTTTAATACCACACGTCCATACCTTATATCCAGATAAAGCTAAGATAACAACACAGCAGAGGTACATCTTGAGGAACAACCGGGTGAAGAATCAGCAAAATTAACAAGCATACTGTTCACACACTCAACGCAGTTGTACACACAAATGCATCTAGTTTGTTACCTTCCGGTGCCACAGAACCCTCTTTTAGAGATTTCACTTGAACAGAAGGCACATGAATAGAGTTTTGCAGCAACTTGATGATTTTCAACTTCAGACCAGGGGAGAAGGTGGATGTTTCAGGCTGCCAAGGAATAAAAACCATATAAAAAACAGAGGTAGTAGGATTTAAGGCCTAAACAATGTAGCATGTAAAATATTGTGACATCACTACATAGACGCGGCTATACGTACTTTTAGAAGATAAGATATAAACATGTGTAACTGTTATCCTACCTAGTTACATGCCTATGCTAAGCTTCAGTCGACATAAAGTTTGTTATAACTTACAACTACAGAATATGTCAAAATCATAAATTACAGTTACCTCTATCTCTAGCATTATGTTTTTCATACAAGACTATCAAATTTTACCAACCATGTTTATCAGAAAAAATCAAATAGTGCACATTGAGAAATGGACCCAATCATGTTTAGGAGAAGTTATGTACATGCAACCTAGAGAAACAGTTTATATAAAGTACATAAATCCAATATAAATTACCACAAGAGCAGCTTCCAACGATTCAGATGAGAGACCCAGTTCTGATTGTATATCACCAACACTAACTTTTCCTTGGTCAATTAGCTGCGAAATACAAGCATAAAACCCACTTAAGTAATAACACCAAACATCTGTACAAAAATCTTGCTCTGCAAGATTACCAGGTACCTTTCTCAGAAATGTAGAAACATCACCAGAACTGCTCACAACATTCCCAGCTCCTGTAGGCTGATCAACAACCATATTTGTGCATTGAACTTGTTGACTTTCCGTGCCTCTAACAGCACATGTTGACGTTACCAGCTCTGTTGTCTGCGCTTTATTTTGGCTGGACAAACTAGAGCTCATGGATGTGAAGTTCATGAATTTGTCCTTACTCTTGCGTTTAGATCTTATTTGAGCAAAATTTTCATCATCCAGCCCAACTTGTGTGGTATCCTGTTCAGCAAAACCATTGACATGGTGTACGGAGCTGATTCCTCTGACTCTAGAATGCTTCGAGCAAAATATACGCAACTCAACCTACACACAGATATACAAGAAAACTATTAGCAAGCATAAACAACCAAGGCAAACAGCATACACGAGAAGAAATAGCCTAACATTCTTAAGCCCAGATTTTCCCCATATCTCCATCTGATGCTTCTTCTCTCTTGCGCATATAGGATGAAAGCAAGCCCGGCATGTCCCTGGAAAAAACAAGTAGTTAGTAACCAAAAAGGAACATATATCAACAAGGTTAAAGAAAGTGTTAGGTGTAAACTCCTAGTTTTGTCTCTGCCTAGCAATTATCTTGCCTAAGCGCATGCATAGCAGCGGTTAATGATAGGTATTCTGCTTGTCACCTAACGCCTAGGAACGCTCAAGAGAACACCTGGCGGTGTCAGTGTCCAAACTGTCTTATTTGTGATACGGACGTAATATATCTAAAACCAAAAGAAAATGCCTTTAAACATGGCTTACAAATTTAAAAAGTAGCAACAAAACAAAAACAATGTCTATCCACACACACAAAAAAAACAAATAATGGCCCACTTTGTTCTACTCAAAGCAATTGCTCCAAAGAGTTCAGCAATTTGGGACTGTTCTGTCATCTTGATATAAGAACACCAACAAGAACAGCCAAGCCCATAGTTACCCTTTCAGCTTACAAGGAGTATATGCCAAACAGCTGCCTAGAGCAAATTATGCGTCTTCTTAGTATTCACATCAACAACTTATAATCTAATAAGCTAATTTTTTCATGTTATACGAACTATATTCTCCAGAAAATAAGTTTATTCTTCATACCAAGGCAAAAGGTTTTTTTCATGAAGCGCAACATCTGAAACCCCTAAAACCCCCATAGTTGAAAATAAAAACTCTTACACTGGCAATTTCTATCACCACAGGAATGAGTCACAGTTAGACCACGATGACTAGCCTGAAGAAATAAAATCCACTTGACATGCTAACTTAAATCATGTAATAGCTATTATATGACATCCCAGAGGGCTAGTATTCACTATGCATGCTCTCAAGTTTCTGAGATTTCAATCAGAAAATGAATCTTCTTATAATGGCAGTAGCTCTTGTGCTCTTGATTTTTCACCAAGTTACTTCCGTCGAAGCACTTGGTGCTATTTCTAGTTATTTATGATGTTATTAGGGCATACTACCATCATAGCTAAAATATTGCATATACTCAAGTGTTACTACTCATGCACCCATGCAAAACAATTTAAACTGTTGGCTAGTTTACATATATGCCTGTGCATGGATCTCCCCTCCCTAAAAAGCATTTTGAAGAAGCGTGTTCCTTAGGTTGGCTCCCAGGATGGGGGGATTAGAAATTTTAGAAGCATGTATTTCTCAAGTTAATATCAGCACACATTACACTTTTCACAAAATCAACCAAACAAAACACACACATTTCGAAATTCAGATCAGATCACCTCACCTAGATAAGAGCCATTTTAGGCAACAAGATATGCACAAAGAGCAGAACAAACCTAGGGGAACCCGTAGGCCTTTTGCCATTAACAGTCTCCATGATTGTATCATTCCAGAAAAACTGAATGTTTTTACGGCCATGTACAACCAAAGTACCATATTAAGTATGCTTGTCAAATAAAGCAGGTCACTAATTTTCCAAGAATATTGAACGGAAGGCAATTTAATCTCATCAAACACCGTGTTTCTTGTCCTACACAATCTATATGTTCTTAAATTAAAATCTGTAGGGTTGTGTTACATTCCATCGTCAACAATGGTATATATACAGATTGCAATGTCCCGAAAAGCAGTAAAAGTCTAATCATCAAATACCGCAGTTCGAACAGCTAAATTCTTAGTTGGAACACAATCCTCAAGATGCAAAGCCTGCCTATGATCGATATTGGCAAGTATTATGCAACCTTGCAAAGCCTTCTGCCAGCAGATTAGGGTGATTAATAGTTCAACATGAAACAGCTTTTTTGCAGGAATTATGAATTTGCTTCTGCTGTTAGTCTCTGAACCGGTTCTACTCTGTCTCCTAGGAAGTAATCGCAACAAACCAGCAAATCAAACAATACTCTGGTCTAATTCTGATTCTGCTCGATCCCTGTGAATTTGCCAGTTATTAACTATAATAAATCATTTCAGACAACACGTGGTAAGTTTATGATAGACCTTACCACAAGAAAGCAAGGAAGGGACAAGGGGGAAAAGGTACCATTTCAGTGAGACAAAGCAGCATAAGAAGAAAGAAAACTAGGTGAAATATTTAGGAGTAGAATTTCACTATAGAGCGATGCCGTGAGGTGCAATGTATCCCATAAATTAGAGGCTTTCTGGTATACACAAGGACCACACTTCTACATGTGACAGAGTGGAAATACATACCATGGCTACATCGAACACATGCACCACGCATAATCTTGCAAATAGTGCAGACCATTTTTGTCCGCTTCTCTGGGATGTCTTCGATATTTGCGATAGGTTCCATTGAGTCCATGTCCTCTACAAAAACCTCCGGTGACCATAGACTACAGAACAAGTGTGCAAAATTCAGGTTGCCCCCATTTGCAATTCCACCAGGCTCACATTTTACAGGTTTCAAAGCACCTTTCTCCGTTGAGCAAAGCACACAAGGCATAAACGCAATCCTTCCTGCATCACTCTGTGTCAACCTCCGTTCACACAAGGCACACATCCAATAGCCATCTGGCTCGACCTGCACACCATAACACTTCTGGTGCACCGACACCTTGCAGCGATTGCACTGGAGCATCCTATTGGATGCAGCATCACTCTCTCCCAAACAACATACATCACACTTTGAACCAGAGTCACCTTCTAAGGGTGGCAGGACCACAAGCTGCTCAAGCCCAGCATCTGCACCCAGCAGCTTCCTCTTCTTGTTTGGGCGCTCCGAAGTGAGCACAGCCCGTCCTCTTGCTCCTAGGAGCCAACTCAATGAGGAGTCCGGATTCTGGCTGAGGCCTGGTAAAACAACACCATCTCTCTTGCCTGGATCTAGTTCAATTACCAGCGGCTGCTCGTCTTGGTGCAAAATCACCTCCTGCATATCCCGTTCACAGTGCTCTCCACTGGTCCCATTGCTATTGACTAGCTCCACACTGTTCCAAACAAAATCTGAGCTCTCATGTGGATCATGTTTGCTATGCACCATGCCGTTCTCCAACTCCATCGAGTTGGAACTCGAGTTTTCGGCGACCACGGCCACATCAGACGGATCAACATGCCTCCGCAACACTTTCTTGCCGCTGCCCACAAACGGCACAAGAAGGCATGGATCGAGCCAGCTGGAACTGGAGAGAGGCTTGGGCTCTGCCATCTCCAAATCCTGCAACGTCATATCCCGGAAATAAGGCTCCATCCTGTCCCAGAAAGCATTGGATCTCGCTTTGGGCTGCTCCACAGCAGCTGCCGGCTCCGGCGGCTGAGCCTTCTTGTGCTTCCTCCGCATGTCGCCGACCACCGCCCATCTGGCGACCCGGGCGGGCAGCAGAGGGTTCCGGGCCGCCGCCTCCTCGCCGTCGAACGGCGAGCGCAGCGACAGCGCCTTCCTGGCCTGCTCGGACGTGCCGACGCCGCCAGCCTCCGGCGAGGCCCCGGCGGCCGCGTCGTCGTCGCCGGCGAGCGGCGCATCGTCGCCGGCGTCCGGGGAGGACGGGCCTGCGCCGGCGTCGGCGGCGGGCCGAGCTCTCCGGCGAGGCGCCACGGCGGTCGTGGGGGCGGAAAACCTCCGGGGGCTAGGGTTTCTCTCGGGTCACGATTTTTGGGGGAGTTCAGATCCGCCAGCGGGAGGGAGGGAGAAAGATGGGAGAGAGAGACGGTTGCTTTTCCTTCCCTGTGTAAAAAAAAATCGCGGCGCCCGTTTGTCTGTCGCGTCCCACCGTGTCGTCGTAGTGGGCTGGGCCTCGGGGCCGTCGTGCTCGTGCCTCGTGAAAAGTGCCCTCGCCGTAAACGCCACGGGCACCCCGAGGCGACTCGCGCGCCTGCGCACAGCCTGGCTGCGCGGGCGGTCCCGCGTTGTCAGTGAGGGAGGTTGCGTCGCCGGAGCGATTTCGTCGAGGGGATATACCCCCTGACCCGGCTGCGGCTCTGTGTTTCGTCACGGGATTCGGTTCTAGTTGCATGACTGACGTGTGGTCCCGGCTGCCGCTACGTGTCCGCGGATCCTCGGTTCGGTTACCGGGTTGGCGGGTAGGTGACGGGACGCGTGGTGGCCTATGACTCGAGGCGGGCCCACTTGGTGTGCTGGGCGGGCGACTGCGCGCACGTACGCCTGCACGGCCACAGATTTGGAAACGGTTGGGGCCTCCCTTTCACGTGATGCGGGTCAATGGCAGGTGGGGCCCGGGTCTCCGTCTTTATGGGAGCCGTTGGACTGCGCGGTTCTGCTTCGATACGCACAGAGTACCAACAATGGGGCTGGCCCATTTCGCCAATCCACCAAGTGGACCTCGGCCGAAATGGTGAACACACCGGCCGGGTTCGGGCCCGTAAAGGCTTCGACAAATCAGTAGAGGTTTTATATTCAAATATGATTTTTTTTTCTAGGTTATTCATTTGCTTTGTAGGATTAGAGCTTGCAATTTTCTCATTCATATAATAAGGAAAACACTCGCCTTCAGCCGGCGGATCGCACCCGGGTGTCCGCCGTCTCATATGTGCGGCACGTGTCCTGCGTGGCTCATCTAGAATTATCTCTTGTGTTTTTGTAACTGAGCTCTGGTTGCAGGATCTAGATCCTTAGGGTTTTTGCTCGCGCAGTCGAGGTACCCGCCGCCGCTCCCTATCTTCCTCTCGCTCCACTCGCCGCGCCGCCGCATCTAACGGCACCGCCCTCTTGTTGCAATTTGGAAGCCACCGTTGCTGTCGAGTTGTGCATCGCCGCCACCGCCTGGATCTGCTCGTCACCAACCCTTCTTTGCACCTCGCCGTTCGTCCCATGTCGCCGGCATGTGTGCTGCTGCCGATTACCAGTTCACCGCCTCTGCCTGGAAAAAAGAATTCTGCAACATCACCTTTGTTGCAAAAATGTTTCTGCAACAAGAACTATGTTGCGAAAAATTCTGCAACAAGTCCTCTGTTGCAAAAAAAACTTGTGGCAAAATATTTCTGTTACAAGGCTTCTGTTGCAAAAAAATTTACAACATCACCTCTGTTGCAAAAGTTTATACAACACGACATATGTTAGAAATGTTTCTGCAACACCGCTCTTGTTGCAAGAGAGGTGACGCACATGGATGAGTAGATCGGACGGCTCCCCGCATAAATCCAACGGCCAGCCAGGCAGCGGATGTTTTATAGTTATCCACCGGCTGACGCGCCCCCATATAATAAAGGGTTGGGCATTATTTATTTACTAGTACAAATGCCCGAGCATTGCACCGGGTGAAAAAAAGGCGCACAGTCTGCTTTATGCGCCATTTTTTATATCCAATTTTAATAAACATTAATAATAAGGTTACACTGATTATTGCTTTTTGTAGAATGAAGTTTGGACATGAAGAAGCAACTTAGCATTCTTTGTCTGATGGAAGAGTAGTTTTGGATGGAATAGTATTCCATCAGTTTTTTTCTTTGAGAAAATGCGAAAATTTCCTTATTTTTAATAAAATTCACAAAAATTGGGACACTTTTAAGGAAAGCTAACGTTTTTATGGAAATTGGAGCATTTTTGTAGGAACTTTTTTTTTTGAACAGATGTCTTTTTTTGAAAAAGAAATTTTTATTATTTTAAGTTTTTTATACTTTAAAATGAAAAAAATAGAAAAAATGGAACTTTTTTGGGAATTTTGAACCTTTTTAAAAGTGTGAGCATTTTTCTTTAAGTGTAAACATATGTAAAACTGTGAACATTTTTAAACTATTTTACTATGTCGAATTTTTCTCCAGATAGTTGGTTGTTTGCTTGAGAAGAGTTTATCCTTTTTCTTAAAAAAATTTGCTAGTAAACATACCCATGCATTATAATGGGAAAAGAAAATATCACACGTATTTAAATACCCAACAACGACATCACAACCTATACGGCGTTGGCATCGACGAGCGCAAATCCCCCCTCTGATCAACCTCCCGCTCGATATCGCCTGAGCAGCCATGTTGTGCGTAAACGTGTTTGCCATGCGAGCTCTACCCCAACCTTTTCATCTAGCCTCTCGTGTCGCTCCTCCATGCCGCATTGCTGTCAGCACGTATGCTTCCTCGGTTGTTGCTTCGTGTGGATTGCTGTCTCATCAAACTTGATATTGTACTGTTTGGTTCAACTCCACAATCTTTTGTGTGTTCGTACTGCTCGCGGAGCGTTGAGGGGTGGCTAATATTTTCCATGCTAGATGTGTTATTCTCACGATGAGTGTTTATTCACTTGTCATTGCACGAGAGTAAGGCAAAGGTATTAGGGATGCCTAGTCCTGAAATGAAAAATGAATTTACTTTATGTTGTCAAATAATAAATTTCTTGGAAACTGTTGGTATGAAAGGCAACCGTGGATACGGCTAGCCATGGAAAGTGAAAGTATGGTGGAAAAAGGAATAAACTTTATTTCTATTTGAGAACCGTCTATAATATATCTAGTATGGAAAGTGTTGGGAACTCTAAGTCGTTTTCGTTGGTGGGAAAGGCACACCTCCCAAAATGTTTTTATCTCTAAGTTTTTCGCTTTGAGCTCTGGCACCTCTACAAATCCCTACTTCCCTCTGCGAAGGGCCTTTCTTTTACTTATGCAATTTTTATTTTTGAGGGCCTGTTCGGTAACGCTTTGGCAACCAGCTTCTCCAACTCCATGATTGAAGCTGAGCCGAACGCTTTGACTCTGCGAAGTTTGAAATTGAGAAGCCAGCTGCCAGCCTAGTGTAAAAACGGAGGAAGTTGGGAAGCTGGCCTTTCCCAGCTCTGAAAATTAAAGAAGCAAGAGTTGAGACATATTACGATCAGATGCCACCGCTAAGTGAGTCTGTAGCGTACCGGTTCGCTCATTCTTTCTCTCTCTCCTGATATGTTTCTCTCCTACATGACCAGATGCACGGGAAGATGTCACGGGCAGCGAACGGGCTCAAAGCCTAGTCTATTTTCCCCAAGCCAGACTGGGCCACATGCGCTTAAACGGGCCGAAGGCCTGGTATAGCGACCAAATCAAGAAGCTGGTGTGTCGAACGTATCCGAACGATTTTCCAGTCGCTACGTGAAGCGAGAAGCCACGGGAGAAGCCAGATTTGGGAAGTTTTTGAGAAGTTGGGAAGTTTTTGAATTTGAGTCTCCATCTTCTCTTATAAAAGCACCAACTATGAGGCAATATGATCGTACTTGAGTATTGGGTGTAGTTAATATGCGAGTGTGTTTCATGAATGGATCAATGATTGAGCATAATGGATTAGGAATAACTTATTTTAGTGTTGATATTTTGAAAGACTTGGTTGCTTGTTGATATGCTTGAGTATTTAAGTTATCATGTCAAAACTAGACTATTGATTTGAACAATATAAAAGTCCAAATGTCCATGCTATAAAGAAAAGAATATGATATGACATGTTAGGCAGCATTCCACATCAAAAATTAAGTTTTTATCACTTACCTACTCGAGGACGAGTAGGAGTTAAGTTTGGGGATGCTGATACGTCTCCGACGTATCTATAATTTTTTTATTGTTCCATGTTGTTATATTATCAATCTTGGATGTTTTATAATAATTTTATAGTCATTTTATATCATTTTTTGGTACTAACCTATTGACATAGTGCCAACTGCCAGTTGTTGTTTTTTGCATGTTTTTTACATCACAGGAAATCAATACCAAACGGAGTCCAAATGCAACGAAACTTCACGATGAATTTTTATGGACCAGAAGACACCTAATGGGCGAAGGCTACGCCTGGGGGCTGCTCCGAGGGGAGCACAACCCACCAGGGCGCGCCAGGAGGCCCAGGCGCGCCCTGGTGGGTTGTGCCCACCTCGGGTGCCCCCCGGACCGCCTCTTTGCTCTATAAATACCCCAATATTCCAGAAACCCTAGGGGAGTCGACGAAAATCAATTCCAGCCGCCACAGAGTCCAGAACCACCAAATCACGGAGGGGTTCACCACTTCCATTGGTGCCTCTCCGATGATGCGTGAGTAGTTCTTTGTAGACCTTCGGGTCCGTAGTTAGTAGATAGATGGCTTCCTCTCTCTCGCTGGATTCTCAATACAATGGTCTCTTGGAGATCCATATGATGTAACTCTTTTTGCGGTGTGTTTGTTGGGATCGGATGAACTTTGAGTTTATGATCAGATCTATCTTTTTATATTCATGAAAGTTATTTGAGTTTCTTTGATCTCTTATATGCATGATTTTTTTATAGTCTCGTATTTCTTCTCCGATATTTGGGTTTTGTTTGGCCAACTTGATCTATTTATCTTGCAATGGGAAGAGGTGCTTTGTAATGGGTTCGATCTTACGGTGCTTGATCCCAGTGACAGAAGGGGAACCGACACGTATGTATCGTTGCTACTAAGGATAAAACGATGGGGTCTATCTCTACGTAGATAGATCTTGTCTACATCATGTCATCGTTCTTATTTCATTAGTCCGCTTTTCCATGAACTTAATACACTAGATGCATGCTGGATAGCGGTCGATGTGTGGAGTAATAGTAGTAGATGCAGGCAGGAGTCGGTCTACTAATCTTGGACGTGATGCCTATATAATGATCATTGCCTGGATATCGTCATGATTATTTGATGTTCTATCAATTGCCCAACAGTAATTTGTTTACCCACCGTTTGCTATTTTTCTCGAGAGAAGCTACTAGTGAAACCTACGGCCCCCGGGTCTCTTTCTCATATTATTTGCCTTTGCGATCTATTTCCTTTGCTTTTATTTTCAAATCTACTAAACAAAAAATACAAAAATATCTTGCTGCAATTTATTCTTATTTATTTTATTTGGCGTTCGATCTATCAATCTACTACAATTTTCTCCCGCCCACATGCCAATTTCTGGCGCCGTTACCCGAAAGGGATTGACAACCCCTTTAACACGTCAGGTTGCGAGTGGCTATTATTTGTGTGCAGGTGTTGTTTACGTTGTGTTGCTTGGTTCTCCTACTAGTTCGATAACCTTGGTTTCTTCACTAAGGGAAATACCTACCGCTGCTGTGCTGCATCATCCCTTCCTCTTTGGGGAAATACCGACGTAGCTTCAAGCCGCATCAAAAGGAATTTCTGGCGCCGTTGCCGGGGAGGATCTTCAACATATACCAGGTTCCTAATCACAAATCTCATCTCCTCGCAATTTACATTATTTCCCATTTTCCTCTCGTTTTCCTCTCCCCCACTTCACAAAAAATTGCCGTTTTATTCGCCCCTCTTTTTCGTTCGCCGTTTTCTTGCCGAATCTGTTTTTGAGTGCAATCTTGTTGCGAAGTCACTGATGACCCACAAGTATAGGGGATCAATTGTAGCTCTTTTCGATAAGTAAGAGTGTCAAACTCAACGAGGAGCGGAAGGAAATGACAAGTGGTTTTCTATAAGGTAATGTCTGCTAATGACCCACAAGTATAGGGGGTCAATTGTAGTTCTTCTTTGATAAATAAGAGTGTCGACCCCAACGAGGATCTAAAGGCAGAACAAATATTCCCTCAAGTTCTATCGACCACCGATACAACTCTACACACACTTGACGTTTGCTTTACCGAAAACAAGTATGAAACTATTTTGTAGGTGTGATGCTAGAACTACTTTGCAAGAATAAAACTAGAAGTACTTTGCAAGATAATAAAAGTTAGGTGTTTAGAAAAAGCGTTTGTTTCAACAAGAAAGTTATTTGTCCCTAGGCAATCGATAACAAGTACCGGTAATCATTCTTGTAATTTTATATGAGGGAGAGGCATGAGCTAACATACTTTCTCTACTTGGATCATAATCACTTATAATTGGACCCCTAGCAAGCATCCACAACTACTAAAGATCATTAAGATCGTGAAACCCAACCATAGCATTAAGTATCAAGTCCTCTTTACTCCCATACGTCATACCCCACTTACTCGGATTTAAGCTTCCGTCACTCTTGAAACCCACCATAAGCGAACCATGAACATATTGCAACACCCTACAGCGGGGGCCCCTCATGTTTGCGCGAGAATGGAGGGCACCGTAGGACAGCACCATAAATAAAATATACAATCATACCAACCAAGATCACGATTAACCCACAAGACAAAACGGATCTACTCAAACATCATAGGATAACCATAGATCATTGGGAAATAATATATGGAGTTGAGCACCATGTTTAAGTAGATATTACAGCGGGGAGAAGGGGTGTTACACCGCTGCATAGAGGGAGAGAGAGTTGGTGTTGACGATAGCAAGATTGCTGATGTAGATCGCCGTCCCGATCGTTGACCCGGCGGCATTCTGGTGCCACCGGAAGAGAGGGGGAGAGAGCCCCCTCCTTCTTCTTCTTCCTTGGCCTCCCCCCTAGATGGGATGAGAGTTACCCCTCTGGTCCTTGGTCTCCATGGCGGCGGAGGGGTGGGAGCCCCTCCGAGATTGGATCTCCCTCTCTGTTCTCTCCCGTTTCGCGTTCCCAGATCTGGCCGAAAACTGTTTCTTATATTCCCGGAGATCCGTAACTCCGATTGCATTGAGATTTTAACACGATTTTTTTGCGGATATAAGCTTCCTTGCGCCCGAAGTAGAGCCCCAACCAACGTACGAGGTGAGCACAACCCACCACCATGCGCCTGGCTCGGGGATCGTGCCCTGGTGTCTTGTGGTGTGTGTGGGCCTGCGTTTGCGGTGATTCCAACTCCCAAAAATCACAAATATTCCAAAATAATTCTCTGTAAAATTTTATTGCATTTGGACTTCGTTTGATATGGATATTCCGCGATACAAAAAACATGCAAAAAACAGGAACTAGCACTGGGCACTAGATCAATAGGTTAGTTCAATAAATCATATAGAAAGTTGCCAAAAATATGTGAAAGTTGTATAATATTGGCATGAAACAATCAAAAATTATAGATACGACGGAGACGTATCAAAGGACAGGCCAAAACGGTCTCTTATGATAAGCAAAGCGTTCTTGAGGGTACATGGGAATTTCATCTAGTCACTTTCACCATGTTGGTTCGATTTGTGCTCGCTACTTTGATAATTTGATATGTGGGTGGACCGGTGCTTAGGTGCTGTTATTACTTGAACAAACCTCCTACTTATGATTAACCCTCCCGCAAGCATCCGCAACTACGAGAAAAGTATTAAGAATAAATTCTAACCATAGCATTGAACTTTTGGATCCAATCGGTCCCTTACGGAATAGCGCATAAACTGGGGTTTAAGCTTTTGTCACTCTCGCAACCCATCATCTAATTGCTACTCCACAATGCATTCCCTTAGGCCCAAATATGGTGAAGTGTCATGTAGTCAACGTTCACATGACACCGCTAAGGGAATCACGACATACATATTATCAAAATATCGAACACATATCAAGTTCACATGATTACTTGCAACATGATTTCTCCCGTGACCTCAAGAACAAAAGTAACAACTCACAAATGATAATCATGCTCATGATCGGAGGGGTATTAAACAACATAATGGATCTGAACATATAATCTTCCACCAAATAAACCACATAGTAATCAACTACAAGATGTAATCAACACTACTAGTCACCCACAAGCACCAATCTATAGTTCCGGTAACAAGATTGAACACAAGAGATGAACTAGGGTTTGAGATGAGATGGTGCTGTTGAAGATGTTGATGGAGGTTGCCCTCCCCAAGATGGGAGAGTTGTTGGTGATGATGATGACGATGATTTCCCCCTCTGGGAGGGAAGTTCCCCCGCCGGAATCGCTTCGCTGGAGGGCAGAAGTGCTCCTGCCCAAGTTCCGCCTCGAGACGGCGGCGCTCCGTCCCGAAAGTCATCTCCTTATTTTTTTTCTAGGTCAAAATGACCTATATACCAGAAGATGAGCACCGGAGGTGGGCCTGGGTGAGCACAACCCACCAGGGCGCGCCTGGGCTCCCTGGGGCATCCAGGTGGGTTGTGCCCACCTGGTGGGCCCCCTGGTAGTTATTTGCTCCAATATTCCTCAAATATTCCATAAAAAATCTCCGTGAAGTTTCAACTTGTTTGGAGTTGTGCAGAATAGGTGGCCTGACGTAGCTTTTCCAGGTCCAGATTTCCAGCTGCCGGAATTCTCCCTCTTGGTGTGTACCTTGCAAACTATGAGAGAAAAGGCATTAGAATTACTCCAAAAAGCATTATTATGGATAAAAACATCATAAATAACAGTAAGAAAACATGATGCAAAATGGACGTATCAGTCACCATGACTCAAGAGAACACCAAGTTGTGTGATTTCTCAAATACCAACAACAATGATTTTATTGGCACTCCGATTGCTCATCCCGCCACTAGTGCGGACTCTTTTGATATTAATACTACTTTGCTGAATCTTGTTATGAAAGATCAATTTTCCGGAATTCCTAATGAGGATGCCGCGCCCCATCTTAATACCTTCGCAGAATTATGCGACATGCAAAAGAAAAAAGATGTGGACAATGATGTTGTAAAGATGAAATTATTTCCATTTTCTTTGCGTGATTTTGCAAAAATTTGGTTCTCTTCTTTGCCTCGCAATAGTATCGATTCTTAGAATAAGTGCAAACATGCTTTTATCACTAAGTATTTTCCGCCCGCAAAAATTATTTCCCTTAGAACCCAGATCATGAATTTCAAGCAACTTGAACATGATCATGTTGCACAATCTTGGGAAAGGATGAAAATGATGCTAAGGAATTTCCCAACTCATGGGTTAAATCTTTGGATGATCATACAAAAATTTTATGCGGGGTTGAATTTTGTTTCTCGTAATCTTTTAGATTCCGCCGCGGGTGGTACTTTTATGTAAATTACTTTGGGTGAAGCCACCAAATTGCTTGATAACATCATGGCAAATTATTCACAATGGCATACCGAAAGAGCTCCTACTAGTAAAAAAGTTAATTCGGTTGAAGAAATTTCTTCTTTGAGTGAAAAAGTTGATGCTCTTATGAAATTGGTTGCTAGTAAAAGTGCTCCTATTGATTTCAATGATATGCCTTTGTCTACTTTCATTGAACAAAATAGTGATGCCATACATGTGAATTTTATCTCTCGGAATAATTTCAACAACAATGCTTGTAGAGGTAATTTTAATCCTAGGCCTTTTCCTAGTAATTCCTCTAATAATTATGGTAATTACTATGGAAATCAATCTTACAATAATAATAGGAACACCTCTGATATTGAGAATAATATTAAAGAATTTATCAACACGCAAAAAGTTTTCAACACTACTATAGAAGAAAAGTTGAATAAGATTGATGATTTGTCTAGAAGTGTTGATAGAATTTCTCATGATGTGGAAAATCTCAAGATGAAAATTTTTGTGCCTAAAGTTGATGAATCAATTAAAGATCTCTATGTTTCTATGGATGAAAGTAAGAAAAGAACCGCTATGCTTAGAGCTAAAAGGGAATTTTTAGAAAAAGCGTTTTCTAGTGATTACTTTCGTAAAAGTGATGAAGATCTTAAAATGATTGGTGTTTCTTCTATTGATTCCTTGTTTAGTAAAGTTAAGATTGATGAAAAAGGGACTGGAGAAGAGTCAACTTTAGTTAGAAGGCGTCTCGATAATTCGGAGGGTGAAAATCTTGTTGAGAAAATTGATGAAAGTGGGTTTGAAGAGGTCAAAACTTTAACTAGTGATGTGCCCACTCTTTTGGATTACAAAGACTTTAATTATGATAGTTGCTCTTTGATTGATTGTATTTATTTGTTGCAATCCATGATAAATTCACCCCATGCCTATGAACAAAACAAAGCTTTTACTAAACATATTGTTGATGCCATGATGAAAGCTTTTGAAGAAAAGTTGGAATTAGAAGTTTCAATTCCTAGAAAATTGCATGATGAATGGAAACCTACTATCAAAATCAAGATTAAAAATTATGAGTGTTTTGCTTTGTGTGACTTGGGTGCTAGTGTTTCTATAATTCCGAAATCTTTATGTGATGTGCTTGGTCTTACCGATCTTGAAGAATGTTCTTTAAATTTGCACTTGGCGGATTCAACTATTGTAACACCGACGATGCGGCTATATCTCCCACGTGTCGAGGCACGACTTAGAGGCATAACCGCATTGTGGTTTTGTCGCAAAAAAGGGTCATCTTCACACAATCCCATGTAATGAACAAGAATGGGATAAAGAATTGGCTTACAATCGCCACTTCACACAATACATAATTAAATCATACATCATTCAAGATACACACATAGGTCCGACTACGGAACCAACATAAAAGAAGACAACCCAACTGCTAGATCCCTGATCGTCCCAACTGGGCTCCACTACTGATCAATAAGAAAAGAAACAACACAACGGACAAGATCTTCATCGAGCTCCCACTTGAGCTCAGTTGCGTCACCTACACTGGTCTCATCGGCACCTGCAACTGTTTAGGAAGTATCTGTGAGTCACGAGGACTCAACAATCTCACACCCGCGAGATCAAGACTATGTAAGCTTATAGGAAAGGATGGTGTAATGAGGTGGAGCTGCAGCAAGCACTAAGCATGTATGGTGGCTAACATACGCAAATAAGAGCGAGAAGAGAAGCAACGGAACGGTCGTGAACTAGCAATGATCAAGAAGTGATCCTGAACTCCTACTTACCTCAAACATAACCCAGAAACCGTGTTCACTTCCCGGACTCCGCCGAGAAGAGACCATCACGGCTACACACGCGGTTGATGCGTTTTAATTAAGTCGAGTGTCAAGTTCTCTACAACCAGACATTAACAAATTCCCATCTGCCACATAACCGTGGGCACGGCTCTCGAAAGTTTAAACCCTGCAGGGGTGTCCCAACTTAGCCCATTATAAGCTCTCACGGTCAACGAAGGATAAACCTTCTCCCGGGAAGACCCGATCAGTCTCGGAATCCCGGTTTACAAGACATTTCGACAATGGTAAAACAAGACCAGCAAAGCCGCCCGGATGTGCCGACAAATCCCGATAGGAGATGCACATATCTCGTTCTCAGGGCACACCGGATAAGTCAAGCTACGAGTAAAACCAGACCTCGAGTTTCCCCGAGGTGGCCCCGCAGGCTGCTCGGTTCGGACCAACACTCGAAGGAGCACTGGCCCCGGGGGGGGGGGGTCTAAAATAAAGATGACCCTTGAGTCTGCAGAACCCAAGGGAAAAGGGGATAGGTGGTAGCAAATGGTAAAACCAAGGTTGGGCCTTGCTGGAGGAGTTTTATTCAAAGCGAACTGTCAAGGGGGGTCCCATAAATCACCCAACCGCGTAAGGAACACAAAATCAAGGAACATAACACCGGTATGACGGAAACTAGGGCGGCAAGAGTGGAACAAAACACCAGGCATAAGGCCGAGCCTTCCACCCTTTACCAAGTATATAGATGCATTAATTAAAATAAGAGATATTGTGATATCCCAACATAAACATAATCCAACATGGAGCAATCTTCATCTTCACCTGCAACTAGCAACGCTATAAGAAGGGGCTGAGCAAAGCGGTAACATAGCCAAACAACGGTTTGCTAGGAAGGGTGACAAAGGTTAGAGGTTCATGGCAATTTGGGAGGCTTGAAAAGCAAGTGGTAGGTATCGCGACATAGCAATAGAGCGAACAACTAGCAAGCAAAGATAGAAGTGATTTCGAGGGTATGGTCATCTTGCCTGAGATCCTGCAAGGAAGAAGAACGAGTCCATGAAGAAGACAAACGGATGTAGTCGAACGAATCCTCACAACTCCGGAACGAAACCGAAGCTAACGAGAGAAGCAACCCGGAAAGAAACAAACAACATAGTAAACAACCACCACATACACATGGCATGATGCAAAAACAAATATGATGCATGTCCGGTTTAATGAGGCATGGCATGGCAAAAGCACAAACGAAACTACAAGTTAAGTGGAGCTCAATATGCAACGAGTTGCATATTGACGAAACACCACATCAATTATTTAGTTCTCTCGGTTATGTACCCAACAATATTAAATGTTGATTAACATGGCAAGAGGTGAAGCATAATTAAACAACCTATCTAGGCAAGTTTAAATGAGGCCGGAAATAACAAACAATAATTCCGAAAAATCCTCATGTGCATAATTTAGATTTGGTACTGTTCTGCCTAAAACCATATTTTAATGTTGTTAAACAGCAAAAAGAAGTGCACCAAGTTAAACTAGGCATTTTTCTAAGCAAGTTACATATATAGTTTATTATAATCCGAGCTACGGTTATTTAGTTATGAAATAAATCATTTTAACATATTATTCGAGCAAATTTAATCAAACAACATTTTAAACAATTTTAACATGGGTGAAAGTGGCATATTATTAAACTACACAAAATTCTAAGCATGTTATATATATGACATGTTTTATTTGGATGCATGGTTAAATAGTTATTAGCAGTTTAAAACAGGGGCATTTCTGTAATAAGCATGACCAGGATTTAATGACAAAATCACGGCACAGGGAAAAAAACAAGTCACGGGCCGAATTAGAGCTACAGGCCGAAACATGACATGGGCACTGGGGGGGTTGCTCACCCATGGGCCAAGGCCCAGTCGGTGGAGAGGCTGAGGCGAGGCGCTGGGCCTTGAGGCTGCTGGGCCACGCGGCGACGACGCGACCCAGGCGCAGTCAAAGCGAGGCGAGGCAAGCGAGCTGATGCTCGTTACTGAAGAATAGAGGCAGCAGCAGCAGGTAAAGAAGGGGAGCGGCAGCGCGATGCAGGAGCTCCGGCGAGGCGGCCTCGGCGGGGACCGGCCGGAACGGGACTGGGGCGACGGAATCCGACAGAGGGGCCGGATTTGGAGCGAACGACAGCGCGGACGGAGGAGCTTGGACGCGGCGGACGAGGAGCCTCTCAGGCGACGGCTCTGTTACAGAGGAGACAGAGGGAGTCCGGTGAGAGAGAGAGAGATAGGAAGGAGGGGACAGAGAAGAGGTGCGGCGACCTGCTGGTGGCGGACGTGGCGCGAGGGGAACCGGGCGGAGGCGACCCGATCCGGCGGCAGGGAGCTCCTGCGGGGTAGTCAGAACGGCGGCGGCGGCCATGGCCTCCACCTGCGAGAAAGAGAAAGGCGGGGTGAGGGAGAGGGGGAAGAACCAGAGTTGGAAGGGAAGGAAGAGGGGCGGCGGTGCTCATCTGCCGGTCACCGGCCACGCGAGGCGGAGCAAGGCAGGGGTTCGGGCATGCGGCGCACGGGCGCTTCTGGCATCCATGGCGGAGACCTACTGGAGTTGCCGTCGGTGAGGAGGATCGGGCGGCGCGGCTACCGGCGGCACTAGTGTTGCGAGAACCGACGAGGACGAACAGCAGAAGGCCGGCCCTGGAGCGCTGGTGCTCGACGCGAGGAGAAGGAGGGATCCATGGGAGAAGAGACCAGGGTAGAGGAGGCCATCGGGGCGGGTGCAGAGGCGAGGCGCTTGGAGCTGCAGCAGCTCGGGGCTCCGGTGGCGCGTGCTGACAGAGTGGAGGCAAGGCAACGGCTTGGGGAGGCCTCGGATCCGAGGAGGCTGGCGCTCGGTGGTTGGCTAGGCGAGGGGACCCAAAGAGATTGGGCGAGGGGATCCCGAGGTGGGAGATGAGTGCGGCGGCGGCGGCAGGGACAAATCCCCTAGAATTTAGGGTTGGTCTATTTAAATAGGTAGGGGATTAGGGTAGGGATTAACTCGGTCCGTCCAATCGTAATCGGGCAGTCGAGAAAAATAGATAGGGAGTCCAAATAAGAAAACAGAGATGTTTTGTAGATGTTAGGGGATGATCCGGACCCAACGGTAACGATAGTCCGGTTCGGGTTCGGGGAAGTTTCGGACGTGCGAGAGGGGTCGAAGCATTGTGCAGAGAGGTTCAAATGGCCGGACAACAAAAGAATAGTTGGACTAAGAAAGGTCAACGGAGGCGACAGGGAGAAGCGGGAACTACGAATGGATGCAAGTTTTAAAACAATGACGGCAACGAATGCCGAAGCAATGCGGATGATGCCATGATGAGATGCAACAAACAAATAAAAAACACAACTGACTTGCAAAACAAGGAAAGCATCTGAAGCGTCGGTCTCGGGGCGTTACAACACTCCACCACTACAAGAGGATCTCGTCCCGAGATCTAGGATGGCACCGGAGGGAAACGGAAGATGAGGAGAAGAGGTAAAACTAAATTGCTTCTTTGACAAACGAGTGAAACCAAAGAACCTTGAGAGGTCGCAAAGCTTGAAGAAATGACACGACAGAGGTGAACAAAATTGAGAAGACTCCGGTAGAAAAGAGAGACAAGGAACACCATGAGAACCTTGAGGTTAAGTGACACAATAGATATTTAAACCACTCCGGTTAAAACAAGATAGAGAAGGAATAAGAATGATAAAATTTGGGCAGCACTCCAACTGTAAATGGAAGGAATTGAACATGATCTTGACAAGATGAGAGGATACTCGATGAAATTAACAACACATTTCCTCCGTAACTAATGAAAGAATGGCACAAGGGGTAAGAAAGATTTTAGACAGCACTCCGGTTGAGGAAGGAGACAAAACTTGATAAGATGAGAGAACTCGAATGAAAACACGACACTCCGGTTAAACGGATAAGTAAGAAAAGAACACGATCCTCACAATTCGAGATGATGAGCGAAGAGAGCAACATCACTATGTCCCCGGAAGAAAAAAAATAGAATTTATATCATTGGAATAAAGAATGGAGAAGAAAATGACAACTTCTGCCACAAATGAGCTTCGAAAGCATCCTTCCAAGAAGGTTATAACGGAGTTGTTGGAAAAAAACCAACAACAAAAGGATATGATCCTCGTGGCTTATGGAGACATCTCAAAACATGAGGTGAAATTTTTTGCCACTAACGAAAACAATTGCTTGTTTGAGATCAACGAAGAGATGAAATCTTCTCTCGCCGAGAGGATAGGAGAAAACTTGGATCATTGTTAGACACCACAATTAGCAACATTCCTTAGGGACGGCTGTAGGTGAAATATAACCCAAGATAATTCCAACAAAGAGATTGATTGGTCGAAAAGATCTCTTGAACGAAGAGAAAATGATGGATCTAGATATGTCACTCTTGAAAACTTTGTGAAACATGAACCCGAAGGGAAATTATCCAGAATGGCATAGCACCACCTCAAAAGATAAGATAGAAATAATTGCACTTTAGAATGCAAGATGAAGAATGCTTGCACTCCTCAAAACAAAACATGTGTTGAACACCATGTTTATATTAAAGTATAGCTTGGCGGATCTTGACTCCGAGAGAAATCTTGAAGAACGAAAGGAATCCTAGACGAATCACCATGTAGAGCCTCCATGAAGAACTCCGATAATAAAAGAATGATCAAACGAAAGGGAAAATTGAAAAGAACTCTGGGAGAAGCCTTGCAATGATTAGATGAAGCTTTGAAATGATATAATTGAAATAACTTGGAGCTCCGGAAAGAAAAGATGAACAACTTTGAACCGAGAATTTGATATCATGAACGAACTCCGAAAGAAGGAATAAATCACTTGGAGGAAACAAGAATAAGAATTATGTTATGCGTATCCTTCACCAATATAAATTGATGGCAAGCAACGGATTTTGCATACTACTTATTCTCGTAGAAAGGATTAAGATAGATATTGCGCAAACTTGGGAAGGTCTTCATCGAACCACCGGTAGGATTTGGAAACAACGAATGAATTGATATGATAACGAGGGAAGAGAAATCTTGAACGAACCACCGCGAGAATTTAAAATGAATGAAGAAAAGAGAACGAATCACCGTAAGAATTGGAAAAGAAAGAAGCAAAGGCGCAATTCACCGGGAAGAATTGGAAAAACGAATGAAAATACTTGAGGGGATTTAGATACATGAGAACGAAGAGATCGTGAACTGATTAGAGGATACTTGGACGATGCACCGGAATAATATGGAGATGAGCGAAGAGACATCACTTTAGAGTAATTGGAGAATGAAGCTGAAAAACTTAGAACGAAGAAATCTTCTGAAATGATGGCCTTTGGATGATCAAGAAATGGAAACAACTCATGAAATGCTCCGGATGGGTAAGAAAGAATTCTCACAATCGAAAACAATTATGAGAGGATGGCATAAGCTAGAACTATGAATCTTCAAGAGAACGGACCAAGATTCAAGAGAAATTCTTCTTCGTTCTTCAAATGTTGAGAATGATGATGAGAAACACCATCAAGAATTATTGAGGCACTCCGGAATGAAAAATTGGAAAGGTTGAACCAACGACGAAAAGAATTTGAAAGATCTTGGAGAAAGACATTTGACTGATGATAATTCATTTTTACGTCAAACTTTGCAATGAATTTGAGAATAACTCCAGAAAAATTAGAAGAGTCAGGTAAGATCCTGGGAAAATACCTGTGGGTTAGGGCCCACTCAAAAGAAACACTGTTGAAATGATAACTTGAAAAGGAGATTGCACCGGTTGAATTAAATGGCTCAAAAGAGATAACAACCTCGAGATGGCTTGAACGGATTGGGAATGGAAATGCGAGTCTCCTGAGATATCTTCAGCACTCCAAATAACATGAATAGCAAGAGGTGGAAGATTAAGAGATACACCGGCATGAGAAAAAATTTGAAACAGGGAAAGGAATGTGACCAACATTGAAGGCTTGAATTTAGTCCACCGGAGAAGAAAAAGAATGAAGAATGAAAAACTTGAAGAACATCTTCATGAGAACCACCGGGTAAGAACATTGATTGAAAAGAATGAAGGGACTTCGCATCAATAAAAAGGATACTCGATTAAGAAATCTGAGTCCTTAAAGAAAAAGGGGTGGGAGGATGGGAAACAAAGACAACTTGGGTCGGATGAAACAAACACCGTTGAGAAAAGCTTAGAATTGATCTTGCGAACGTTGGAATGACTGGATGCACTTGAAGAGAAACACGCCGGTTGGAAAAGAATTAACATGACGATCTCGATGATCAAGAAGGATTAGTATTCACATAGCAATATGAGAACACCGTTTAGGGAAGGTATGGATTCAACATTTGACTTCGAAGCAACTCGAATACCACAAAACAAAAACAAAACAAAGGATTGGCTTGCAAAATAAGCCGGAACAAACATATGATAGAGATTTCGTCCGAAGTTTTCGTGGTGGGGCCCACACGGGCTCGATCGTACAGCACCATCATGTACAAGGCTGTGCACATGACATACGAAGCGTCCCCGAGTCAGCATAGCCAAGGACTCTTTAAGACACTACGAGACCACTGTAAAACCAACCGTGTACAGGCGGACCACTAGACGTCGAACCCCAATCTCATATCATGCGTCTGTCGGAAAGATATCCTAAGGCTATTTGAATTCCCACTTATAAACTCCCGAAACTTTCTGGTTATGCAATCAGGTGTTGGGGATACAAGGGACATAAAATATATCACCCAAACTAACAATACCTAGATCCAGCTGTATCCATCCGTCAACACATAACCAAGAAAACTCCGGAAATCGTTTACCTCAACCTTCGAAAAGGATCCGTTATACGAGTTATGGCAATACTCCCGAACTCCCGCCCCAGTACTGGGTGGCGTCGAGGTGATCTCACCAACAACTGCATAAAAGAGATTTCGATGTCGGCAAAACTCAGGTATTCCAGAACTGCAACGATAAAATTGTGACGACAACACCTCGGAGCTCAACTCCCAGGGACACTGCCACAATCCCTAAATGTTAGGAGGCACCAAGAACAATGTTCTCGTCACAAAACCATCGGAACGATTCCAAGATACCCGCGTGATCCTAAATTTTTTTTAGTGAAATTTGAGGAGAGAAGAGTCAAAACTTCTACGTCAGGAGACCTCACCAGAGCGACGAAGGGACTGAGGAGTAAAAAGAATCCTACTCTCCGATATATATAATCCTAAGACTCAAAACATTTTTGTTCTAGACTCAACAACGCCAGCGATTCGATCAAGCAGGGGGCTCCTAAGTCGGGGATGGCTCTGATTACCAACTTGTAACACCCACGATGCGGCTATATCTCCCACGTGTCGAGGCACGACTTAAGAGGCATAACCGCATTGTGGTTTTGTCGCAAAAAGGGTCATCTTCACACAATCCCATGTAATGAACAAGAATGGGATAAAGAATTGGCTTACAATCGCCACTTCACACAATACATAATTAAATCATACATCATTCAAGATACACACATAGGTCCGACTACGGAACCAACATAAAAGAAGACAACCCAACTGCTAGATCCCTGATCGTCCCAACTGGGCTCCACTACTGATCAATAAGAAAAGAAACAACACAACGGACAAGATCTTCATCGAGCTCCCACTTGAGCTCAGTTGCGTCACCTGCACTGGTCTCATCGTCACCTGCAACTGTTTAGGAAGTATCTGTGAGTCACGAGGACTCAGCAATCTCACACCCGCGAGATCAAGACTATTTAAGCTTATAGGAAAGGATGGTGTAATGAGGTGGAGCTGCAGCAAGCACTAAGCATGTATGGTGGCTAACATACGCAAATAAGAGCGAGAAGAGAAGCAACGGAACGGTCGTGAACTAGCAATGATCAAGAAGTGATCCTGAACTCCTACTTACGTCAAACATAACCCAGAAACCGTGTTCACTTCCCGGACTCCGCCGAGAAGAGACCATCACGGCTACACACGTGGTTGATGCATTTTAATTAAGTCGAGTGTCAAGTTCTCTACAACCGGACATTAACAAATTCCCATCTGCCACATAACCGCGGGCACGGCTCTCGAAAGTTTCGTTTGTTCTTGATATTGATTGCAATCCGTCTTCTCCTATTATTCTTGGTAGACCGTCTAGTGATTGATATGAAAGAAGGCAATATTAAATTCCAATTTCCTTTGAGGAAGGGTATGGAACACTTCCCTAGAACAAGAATTAGGCCACCACATGAATCAATCATGAGGGCATATTATGGATCTCGAAACAAAGATGAAAAAACTTAGATCCTTGCCTTATGCCTAGCTAAGGGCGTAAAATTATAGCGTTTGATCTTGCAGAAAAATAGAAAATTTTATGCTCACGAAAACAATTATTAAAAATCACCAGTGCGTGCTAAAATACTAATTCTTTTTGCTAAAGATTAATGTACAAATTTCTCAGGTTGTCCTAATTTTTCAGAATTTTTGGAGTTACGGAAGTATTCGAAATAGTCAGATTGCTACAGACTGTTATGTTTTTGACAGATTCTGTTTTCTTTGCGTTGTGTGCTTGTTTTGATGGCTCTATGGTTTTCTTTGATGAGTTTTTGCCATATAAAAGTTGGAATAAAGTAGATATAATGCAAGAATAAATTATGAATTGGTTTGATACAACACTTATAGTAGTGATTTTCTTTCTTATACTAACGGATCTCACGAAGGTTTTGTTGAGTTTTGTGTGATTGAAGTTGTAAGTGCATCTAGTGCCACCCCTAGTTGGTTTTGGAGTATATACGACAAACTTGGTTGAGGGACTAATGTGTTTGTGAGAATTGCAGGGTAACACAGATAGTAGCCCCTTATTGATTCGGTTTACCTACCAGAGATGACCCCTAAAAATGTGTGAAGACATTGAAGACAATGGTGGTCTGTGAAGATATTCACACTGAAGATTATGACATGAGAAGACATTCACGTGAAGACTATGGAGTGCGAAGACATAGTTGTTTCGTAGTTTCCTTTTCTTCTTTGTTGAGTCATAGGAACCACCGTACTGTTAAGTGGGGTCCAAGTGAACAAAGTCAGAGTGACTGATGTGATGCTCAACCAAAACCTATGTCTTCGAGCGAAGACAATGAGAGCAAATCTTATCCAGAGCTGGATGAGTCAGCTTTACTTGTAGCCCAAGTCAAGCTGTCGCGTGTGTTTGAAACCTGACCGTTGGACACGTGTCAGTTCCTTAGTGACCCAGGGTCATTTCGGACAAATTAGATCGGGTTGCCTCCTGGCTATAAATAGCCCACCCCTACACCATAAATTAGTGGCTGCTTAGAGTTAGTGCACGGCTTTTGTCGTTTGAGAGCAACCCACCTCCGAAGCATTTGAGAGAGAGATCCTTGCGAGGACAAAGCCCAAAACACCCAGAGCCAAAGAGTGTTAGGCATCACTGAAATCTTTCTGTCCGCGTGATCTGAAGACTTGTTACACTTGAGGACTGTGAATCCTCTAGCTGGTTAGGCATCATGTTCTGAGTATCCAAGAGACATTGTGGATTGCCAGTGAACGAAGTCTGTGAAGGTTTTGAAGTCTACCTTGAAGACTTACCAGAGTGATTGGGCGAGGACTAAGTGTTCTTAGCTCAAGGGGAATAAGGTGAAGACGCGGTCTTCTGAGTTGAATCTCAGCCTCCCTAACCAGACGTAGAGTTGTCACAGCAACTGGAACTGGTCTACCAAATCCTTGTCCTCACCAAGCAACTGGTTCTATCCCTTACCTCTCTTTAATTTTAGCTGGTCTTCGTGAAGTCATTGCTTGCTTGCATGATCTGACTGTCTTCACTGTGTGAAGACTATTTACTATTTGACTTCATACTATCTTCCATCCTGATCCATACTACCTAGCTGCTGATAGTCTTTGTGCTTTCACTTCATTGCTTACTTGACTATGGCTTGTCTACTATAGTCTACCTTCCGCTGCATATCAATAGGTTCATTTCTACAGTTTATCTTCAAATCCCTCATGTTTTGAAGACTTTCATAAAAATCGCCTATTCACCCCCCCTCTAGTCGATAGCTAGCACTTTCAGAAGTTTTCAAGTTTTGGGTTATCTTACGATGGATGAAGGAATAAGGAGTAAGAAGAGCCTAAGCTTGGGGATGCCCCGACATCCCAAGCTATTATCAAAAAGAGAGCAAGCAACTAAGCTTGGGGATGCCCGGAGTGGCATCCCCTCTTTCTTCTAACGACCATCAGTATTTTACTTGAAGCTATATTTTTATTCGTCACATACTATGAGTTTTGCTTGGAGCATCTTGTATGATATGAGTCTTTGCTTGTTTTATTTTGTGTTTTAAGTCTTGATTCCTTGCTGGACACACCTATTTGAAAGAGCCAAAATTATGTCATGACTTGTTAGAATTGCTCTCTATGCTTCACTTAAATTTTTATGAGCTATGGACTTGCTCTAGTGCTTCACTTATATCTTTTTAGCACGGTGTGCTTAGTAATTTTTTAAGAAATGCTCTCTTGCGTCAATTAGATTTATTTGAGAGTTAGTAAAATTTTCAAGAAATTCTCTCTTGCTTCACTTAAATTATTTTGAGAGAAAGAAATTTTATGCTCATGATCTTCACATATTTGTATGAGCTTATCAAAAGCAACACATGAAAATTAGTCCCAAAGTGATATATATCCAAGAAGGATATAATAAAAACTTTCATGAAGATCATTGGACAAAATAAACTTGATTCCTTGTAATAGTTTTGAGATATGATGATGTGATATGTGAGTCATGTTGATGAGTAATTATGCTTTAGTAAGAATATTGGTGTTAAGGTTTGTGATTCCCTATGCAAGCACGAAAGCCAATAATTATGCAATGAAATTATATCCTACTTGTGGTGCATTATTTGGTGTTAATTATGCTAATGCTCGCTTATGAGATTATTCATTTCTTGGTTGGTCGCTTCTCAATCTTTTGCTAGCTTTCATTTTGCACTAAGTACGATCTCTACTTGTGCATCCAAAAACCTTTAAACCAGTTTTGCCACATGAGTCCACTATATCTACCTATATGCGGTATTCTTTTGCCGTTCTAAGCAAATTTGTATGTGCCATCTCTAATTTTTAAAATAAACTTCTCTTTTGTGTGTTCGTACTGCTCGCGGAGCGGTGAGGGGTGACTAATATTTTCCATGCTAGATGTGCTATTCTCACGATGAGTGTTTATTCACTTGTCATCACACAAGAGTAAGGCAAAGGTATTAGGGATGCCCAGTCCCGAAATGAAAAATGAATTTACTTTATGTTGTCAAATAATAAATTCCTTGGAAAGTGTTGGTATGGAAGGCAACCGTGGATACGGCTAGCCATGGAAAGTGAAAGTATGGTGGAAAAAGGAATAAACTTTATTTTCTGTTTGGGAACCGCCTATGATATATCTAGCATGGAAAGTGTTGGGAACTCTAAGTCGTTTTCGTTGGTGGGAAAGGCACACCTCCCAAAATGTTTTTATCTCTAAGTTTTTCGCTTTGAGCTCTGGCACCTCTACAAATCCCTACTTCCCTCTGCGAAGGGCCTTTCTTTTACTTTATGCAATTTTTATTTTTGAATTTGAGTCTCCATCTTCTCTTATAAAAGCACCAACTAGGAGGCAATATGATCGTACTTGAGTATTGGGTGTAGTTAATATGCGAGTGTGTTTCATGAATGGATCAATGGTTGAGCATAATGGGCTAGGGATAACTTATTTTAGCGTTGATATTTTGAAAGACTTGGTTGCTTGTTGATATGCTTGAGTATTTAAGTTATCATTTCAAAACTAGACTATTGCTTTGAACAATATAAAAGTCCAAATGTCCATGCTATAAAGAAAAGAATATGATATGACATGTTAGGCAGCATTCCACATCAAAAATTCTGTTTTTATCACTTACCTACTCGAGGACGAGTAGGAGTTAAGCTTGGGGATGCTGATACGTCTCCAACGTATCTATAATTTTTGATTTTTCCATGCTGTTATATTATCAATCTTGGATGTTTTATAATAATTTTATAGTAATTTTATATCATTTTTTGGTACTAACCTATTGACATAGTGCCAACTGCCAGTTGCTGTTTTTTGCATGTTTTTTACATCGCAGGAAACCAATACCAAACGGAGTCCAAATGCAACGAAACTTCACGGTGAATTTTTATGGACCAGAAGACACCTAATGAGCGAAGGCTGTGCCTGGGGGGTGCTTCGAGGGGAGCACAACCCACCAGGGCGCGCCAGGAGGCCCAGGCGCGCCCTGGTGGGTTGTGCCCACCTCGGGTGCCCCCCGGACCGCCTCTTTGCTCTATAAATACCCCAATATTCCAGAAACCCTAGGGGAGTCGACGAAAATCAATTCCAGCCGCCATAGATTCTAGAACCACCAGATCCAATCTAGACACCATCACGGAGGGGTTTACCACTTCCATTGGTGCCTCTCCGATGATGCGTGAGTAGTTCTTTGTAGACCTTTGGGTCCGTAGTTAGTAGCTAGATGGCTTCCTCTCTCTCGCTGGATTCTCAATACAATGGTCTCTTGGAGATCCATATGATGTAACTCTTTTTGTGGTGTGTTTGTTGGGATCGGATGAACTTTGAGTTTATGATCAGATCTATCTTTTTATATCCATGAAAGTTATTTGAGTTTCTTTGATCTCTTATATGCATGATTTTCTTATAGCCTCGTATTTCTTCTCTGATATTTGGGTTTTGTTTGGCCAACTTGATCTATTTATCTTGCAATGGGAAGAGGTGCTTTGTAATGGTTTCGATCTTACGGTGCTTGATCCCAGTGGCAGAAGGGGAACTGACACGTATGTATCGTTGCTACTAAGGATAAAACAATGCGGTCTATTGAGGGAGTCCTGGATTAAGGGGTCCTCGGGCGTCCGGCCTGTTGGTATGGGCCGGATCGATGGGCTGTGAAGATACAAGACCGAAGACTTTCTCCCGTGTCCGGATGGGACTCTCCTTGGCGTGGAAGGCAAGCTTGGCGCTCGGATATGAAGATTCCTTTCTTTGTAACCGACTTTGTACAACCCTAGTCCCTCTGGTGTCTATATAAACCGGAGGGTTTAGTCCGTAGAGGCAAGAATAATCATAGTCATAATCATAGAGGCTAGACTTTTAGGGTTCTAGCCATTACGATCTCGTGGTAGATCAACTCTTGTAATACTCATATTCATCAAGATCAATCAAGCAAGAAGTAGGGTATTACCTCCATAGAGAGGGCCCGAACCTGGGTAAACATCGTGTCCCCTGTCTCCTGTTACCATCGACCTTAGACGCACAGTTCGAGACCCCCTACCCGAGATCCGCCGGTTTTGACTACGACATTGGTGCTTTCATTGGGAGTTCTGCTGCGTCATCTCCAAAAGGTTCGATGCATTCGTTGGGCTTTCCTCTGCGGGAGCCCGCGTCCCGGCCTTTTTGTGCAATAAACCCCCCGTCAATCACCTACAACAATGTTGTCCAGGGGGAATTCTTCCTCCCTGGACAGATCTTCGTGTTCCGCGGCTTCGCACTGCGGGCCAACTCGCTTGGCCATCTAGAGCATATCGACAGCTGCGCCCCTGGCCATCAGGTCAGATTCAGAAGCTTGAACTACGTCACTGATATCCGCAGAGACTTGATCTTCGATGGATTCGCGCCCACGGCAGCCGGTCCCTGCCACCGCGATGAACATGACCTAAATCTGTCATCGGACCATACCCAGGAGATAGCACATGTAAGTGCTCCGGCCCTAGATCCGGAGCAGACTGCGCCCTCTGAGGACGGGAAGCTCAACCCCGCCACGGAAGCCGCAGACTTAGCGGCGTTGGAGCCGCACACAGACCCAACCTCGAGCGGAATTTTCGTCCCCGGAACCTCGGATTCGTCTTCGGCCATAGGTTCCGAACCACGTGCATCCGCGGCCATCGAGCCTAATCAGGCGCCGATCGTTGAATTCAGCGCCGCGGACATCTTCTGGCACTCACATTTAGGTGATGTGCTAAACTCATTAAAAACCCTCTCCTTAGCAGGGGACTCACGGCCGAATTATATCCGGTTTGAGCTGGGGGCTGATGACGGGGAATTTCGCTTTTCACCCACCTCCCACTTAATAGCCACTGTCGAAGACTTAACCGACATGCTCGATTACGGCTCTAAAGACATCGACGGTATGGACGACGATGACTAAGAGGAGCAGGGCCAAGACCCGCCATATACCGGGCGATGAATGGCCACTTCTTCATACGACGTATACATGGTGGATACACCCAAAGAGAACAATGGCGATAACGAGAAGGATCCAGTCGAGGATAAACCTCCTAAGATACAACCAAAGCACGACGTCAGCGGCGCTGCTCTAAATCATGCCACAGAAAAAACAGCAATACCGGCACAAGAGAAGATAACACTCCGAACGGTGCCGAAGATAGAGAAGACCCCGACGAGCAAACTGCCGAATAGGACGGTCGGGAAGATGGGCGAGTCAGCCCTGATGAACAGGCCATAAATGAAGACTCAGAGGACAGCAATTATATGCCGCTCTCCGAGGACGAGGTGAGCCTCGGTGACGATGACTTCATTGTACCTGAGGAACCTCTCGAGCAGGAGCGCTTTAAGCGCCAACTAATCGCCACTGCAAGGAGCCTAAAAAAGAGGCAACAGCAGCTTCAACCTGATCAGGATCTGCTCAATGACAGGTTGACTAATGTCCTGGCAGCCGAGGAACACGGCCTCGAGCGACCAATCAAAAGTTACCCGAAGCGCAAATTGCTACCTCGGTTCGATGATGAGGCGCTGGAGCCCAAACCATCATCGCGCAATGCGGCTGACCGACCACCACGTGGCCGGGAAAAAGCGGCAACTCAAGCCGAACACCAGCCCGCACTACCTCACCGTAAAGGCAGAGATATAACAGCTTGGGGACATACATATGACCTGCGGCGAAACAGGGACAGTAGAGCAGGGCAGAACAGATCAATTTATAGCTCACGGGGGCGTGCCCCGACACGTGACAACGGCTACCTAGCTGGACGCAACAATCATAGTCACGCCCGGGCTGAGAACCGCAGACGGACTCCATCTGAGCTACATCGCGACGTTGCCCAACATAGAGGCGCCGCACACCCCCTTTGCTTCACTGACGAGGTAATGGAGCATGAATTCCCAGAAGGGTTTAAACCCATGAATATCGAATCATATGATGGAACAACAGATCCTGTGGTATGGATTGAAGATTTCCTCAACCATATCCACATGGCCCGCGGTGATGATCTCCATGCCATCAAATACCTCCCACTAAAACTAAAGGGACCAGCGCGGCACTGTCTAAACAGCCTTCTAGAGAACTCCGTTGGTAGCTGGGAAGACCTGGAAGACGCCTTGCGCGATAACTTACAAGGTACATATGTCTGGCCACCAGAGGCTGATGACTTAAGTCACATCATCCAGCAGCCTAGAGAGTCAGCCAGGAAGCTCTGGACTAGGTTCTTAATTCAAAAGAACCAAATTGTCGATTGTCCGGACGCCGAAGCCCTCGCGGCCTTAAAGCACAGCGTCCAGGATGAGTGGCTCGCCCGCCACCTCGGTCAAGAAAAAACAAAATCCATGGCAGCCCTTACCGCTCTAATGACCCGCTTTTGCGCGGGAGAAGACAGCTGGCTCGCTCGTAAAAGCAACAGCGCCAGCGATCCGGGCACTTCCGAAGTCCGAGACGGCAATGGCAAGCCATGACGCAATAAACACAAGCGTCGAAATAATAATGAAAGAACGCAAGAGATGGCGGTCAACGCCGGATTCAGCGGCTCCAAACCCGGTCAACAGAAAAAGCCATTCAAGGCAAATAGAGACGGACTATCCAATCTAGACAAGATACTAGATCGGCCCTGCCAGATTCATGGCACCCCTGATAAACCAGCTACTCACACCAACAGAAGCTGTTGGGTCTTCAAACAAGCCGGCAAGCTTAATGCCGAACACCAGGGGAAGGGGCCGCCCAGTGACAGCGATGACAAAGAGAGTCGCCGGCCGAACACCGGGGGTCAGAAACAATTTCCCCCCGAAGTGAAAACCGTAAACAAGGTCTACGTGACGCACACCCCTACAGGGGAGCGCAGCGCACTACGGGACGCACGCGCGATAGAGCCGATCCCCCCAAAATTTAGCTACATCCATCCCGAAGGTTCGGCAGCTCTGATCATCGATCCAATTATCGATGGGTTCCATCTCACGAAGGTCCTTATGGACGGCGACAACAGCCTTAACCTACTTTACCAAGACACTGTCCGCAAAATGGGCATCGGTCCTTCAAGAATCAAGCCCACCACAACTACCCTCAAGGGAGCAGTACCCGGCGTAGAAGCTCCCTGCACGGGCTCCATCACATTAGAAGTCATTTTCGGTTCACCGAACAACTTTCGAAGTGAAGGCTTGACCTTTGATATTGTCCCGTTCCGCGGTAGCTACCATGCACTTCTGGGGCGTACCGCTTTTGCTCGTTTCAACGCGGTCCCACTCTACACCAGCGGAAAACTTAAGATTCCCGGTCCACGTGGCATCATAACAATAAATGGAAATATGGAACACTCCCTCCGTACAGAGGATCACACTACGGCTACTACGGCCGAAGTATAAAACGGCCTCGTCAAGCCGTATATCTCATCGGCCATCAAGCCGTCGGTCTCTCTTAAACCTGACCAATTAATCTCAGAGCGGGATTAGCAGTTCGGCCTCCGTCGTTCGCCTCATTAAGCCGTGAAATTTGCACCGCGCATACATAGTTATGCACTTAAAATACCCTGGTCATCGGCGGAGGCACAATACGGACAGGCCTACTATGCGGTCCACACTCTCATAGCCTTTCTTCCCTTTTTCTAACTATTTCTTATCTTTTACCACAGGTGGCTCAAAGGCTGGTCATCTCACGGACTCTTTCGAAGTTCGGCTTCGTACACTTGTTCAAAGGATATTCCTCTTAAGGAGCCCTTTCTCCGAGGCAAGGCGGCGCAGACGTGCGACAGAAGGTCGAAATAATTTTTTGTAGACCATGCTCTCTATTTCGAGCCTGTAAAGTGCCTTTTCCCTCAGCCTTCGACCCCCGGCATGTCAAATAGCCTGGTCATGGCGTTATAATCTATAAGATGGCAACTGACATATCAATCAGGTTCCAGTGAACATCATCCGCATTCAGTATTTGCTTTTTCTAAAAAGAACTGAATTTTGCTTCTTCGGTTGTTTCACACACGCACCTCGACACAAATTGCCAGGGGCTCGATATGGTAACGTAGGAGTTGCCGACAAGTCCGAACAGCTTTATAGCACACTTCAGCGTCACGAGTTCGGCCTTATATGCATCAGCTCCGAATCATGTCTTTGGTCAATAGTTGGGTTGTCCGGCTCCTGTGCTTACTACCTTACGTTCCGCTCTATCGGCTAGGGTAGTAAAGGGAGAACTACTGCGGTTGTGTCCTGGTTCATCCGGATGAGCACCTCAGTAGAGAAAGCTGAAAATTGACTGTCATGATGCGGCGAGAGCTGGTCAACCACTCGATGACTCACCGGAATCCTCGCGATTCCTTCCGTATTACACGAAGGACCGTTGTTCTGGTCACATATGTAAACGCACCGTATTTGGATAACCGCGTACATACCAGGGGCTATGTCGTAGACCCACCGTCAAACTCCTATGGCTAAGTGAAAGTGTTAAAGCCCTATAGTCCGATTGCCTAGTTCGCCGCATTGACACCACCTTCACGGACCAAGACGTTAGGTCAAGAGTGATCAAGTGCTTTTCCGAACACCCTAGTACTTTATGCGAGGGGGCTGAAGCCGACGACTGGAAAACTTTCAGATTATACAAAAATGGCCGCATAGGAGGAGCCAAAACTTTTAGGCATAGCCTTAAAATATCATAACATTGTTTTTACAATTTCAATACATTTCACTCGAATATTATATCTTTCGAGCACTGACCCTCTATCAAACGGGCACCCTCTAAGACATCCTCCAAATAATGCTCTGGCGTGTGATGGTCCTTGCCCTTGGGTGGACTTTTTGCTGCAATATCGGTGGCCTTCATCTTCGTCCAGTACGTCTTGACGCGGGCAAAGGCCATCCGTGCACCTTCAATGCATGTTGACCGCTTAACGGCGTCGATACGCGGCAGCGCATCAACAAGTCGCTGCACCAAACCGAAATAACTATTCGGAATTGGCTCAGTCGGCCACAGCCGGACCACAACGTCCTTCATGGCAGAACCAGATATCTTGTGGAGCTCAGCCCACTGGGCCATCTGTTCCTTCAGCAACAGCGGGCGCTTTGGCGAGCTGAATTGTGACTAGAAGAGCTTCTCCGTTGCATACCCTTCCTACGCTTGATAAAATTGCGCCGCATCAGAGGCGCTCCTCGGCAAGTCCAAGAATGCGTCTGGAGAGCTCCACATTTGATTGAGCGGGACCTACTTCGGATCGCCGAATTTAGTCTGTAATAAGAAAGGCTTACCGGCTGCTATCTCCCCAGCTTGCCGGATCTCCTCCCGAGCCGCTCTAGACTCGGATCGCGCTTCTCTCGCCTCTTGTAAGGCCTTTTCGAGGTCGACCGCTTTGGCTTTGTTATCACCCTCGAGAAATTCACACCGGACAGTGGCTTCTTTTAGCTCGCGCGCCATAGTAGACATTCTCTCCTCGCACTGGTGCCAAGCAGCCTGCTCGGTTTTTAACTCATCAGCTACCTTCTTGGTAGCCACATTACTCATTCGGGCTTGCTCCTTGGCTCAGGCAAGTTCAGCCCGAAGGGTCTCCACCGCAGCAGCACTATCTGCAGTCGCGCATGTCTCAGTATATAACTCTAGCTTCGTGCTCATGTTATTATACATCATACACTGACCGCCCCAAAACATACCTTGCGCCTCGTCGAGCCGCCTGTTAATAAGCGTGATGTCGTCATCCGCCACATCAAGTTTTTGCTTCAGACCTGCAACCTCTGTAGCGTGGGAAGTCGCCATGTGTGTAGCAGCCTGTGTTCCAATTAATTGGATTATTTCCTGAGCATATCTTTTTTTGATCCTCTAATCGCCCCCCTTTGGGCGGCAACCAGAGTCTCAGGGGCTATTATCTATACACAGGTGCATTTTGCGTATCGAGCGGAATTAAAAATATTACAGTACGTACCTTGAAGCCTCTTAGCAGGCTCATGAAGGCTTCATTCAATCCACTTTTCGCGGACAGAATCCTTTCAGCCACCGTACTCATTAAGGTACGGTGTTCCTCCGAGACGGATGCATGTTGCAACATACCCATCATTGTATCCGGCGCCTCCGGATTCCTGGGAGTGGCTGCGGGAGCGCGGACTCCCTTCGAAGGGATATGTTTACTCGACTCTAGAGTCGTCTCCGGCTGTAAACCGGATAGTCCGGGCCTTTATGGTTGATCCCCGTTGAGGCCGCACACCCTGGGCCCTGGGCGATCAAAGTTTCGCCTTCGGGCGTCGTCTTCATTGTCCCCCGCACCACTTGTTGATCGGGAAAGATCCTCCGGGATGACACCTCGAAGTCGCCCGCCCTATTGGGCGAGGGAGCCTGTGGAGGCGTCTCGCTCTCCATCATCTCTGGAAGCAGATCCCCTGAGGAGGAGGATTGTTGAGGAAGACTGCGCGCCGGACTGCAAATATACATTAAATGTTACCCTTGTAGCCTGAAAGGAACGAGATATGCGTAGGACACCCTTGTTCACTTACGACTCGGCTAAAGGCTTGTCCTTGCGGGAGAACTGTGCGACAACGCCGTCTTCCAAACCCGAACCGCCTGAAAGGGACATCTCCCCTCGCTTGAGAGCCTTTACCTCCGAATCTTCGGAGGCGCTCCTTTTCTTACCATGGGAAGAAAGGATGTCAGCTTCTCCTTCTCTTGTGTCTTCGGAAGAGGGAGCCTTAACCTCCCCGGACGTAGTGTCTGGTGTACCTTCAGAATGGAGGCCACCTTTGGCCTTCTTGCTCTCCTCCTTGTCCTCTTTCACCGGCACCGGGTACGGTGCCGGGACCAGCATCCTTGTTAGCACGGGACTAGCTGAGTCTTCGGGAAGAGGGGCCGAACACCTAATTCGCTCCGCCTTCTTTATCTAACCCTGGAAGAGGATGGTTTTCTCAGTATCTTATTATGGGACATTTAACTAAGCTATGTTCGGGAGTCGAGTGCTTACCGAGGTATCCGGATGGTTGCAGTCAAGGCCGATGTCCTCTGTAGTGTCCGACCACTGCTTTCGTGTTCCGAAGAATAATTTCCACATTCCCTTGTGCGTCGTGCCGAAGAAGTGCTGAAGGGTTCGTGGTCCTTCCGGATTGAACTCCCACATGCGGAGAGGCCGTCGCTGGCACGGGAGGACCCGGCGGACTAGCATTACTTGGATTACGTTGATAAGGCCGGTGTCCTTCTCAATAAGGCTCTGGATGCGGCTTTGCAGTGTCTGCACTTCATCAATTGATCCCCAGTCCAGCCCCTTATTAATCCATGATGCAAGCCGTAACTGTCGGATCTGGGGTTCCAGCAAAACCCTTAAGGTTCGAACTCTGGGGTGCGCGCGAAGTTCTTCCCCTCCTACCGATCACGCCCTAGCTCGCTAAGATCTCGCGGACGAACTCGACGAACTCGCAACACAGAAAGACACGAGATTTATACCGGTTCGGGCCACCATTGTGGTGTAATACCCTACTCCAGTGTGGTTGTGGTGGATTGCCTCTTGGACTGATGATGAACAGTACACGGGGAAGAACAGCCTCCTGAGGTTGAGGTGTTCTTATGCTTGTCGAACTGGTGTGGGTGAGGACTCGATCCGTCCAGGCTTCGTCCTTTTCTACTGTGGTGGCTGGCTCTACTTATATAGGCCCTGGTCCTCTCCCCAAATATTGAGCGGGAAGGGAGCCAACAACGGCGGGCAATTTGAAAGGGGACAACTAGTACAAGCTATCCTGACAAAAGTGGTCTTCGCCTGCAAAAGGCTCTGGTGGTGACGCCGTCTTGGGCTCCATGGTGACCTCCATATTTCTGTCCTGCTGGTCTTCGGTCTCGTTGCACCAATATGGAAACCTTTGCTTGATGCCTCGATACTCCGCGCCTGCGCCTGCCTCCTTAGCACCAAAGAGGAAGCAAGGACACTGCGCGCGCTGGCGCCCACCTGGCGCCCGCCTGGTGTCGATCATCATGGCTCACGTCACGCGAGCCTCGCGAGGTTTGCCCTGCCTTGATATCTCCACTCCTCGCGAGCCTGCCTGGCTAGGCCGCTCCGGAGGAGGTCTTCCGTCGGCCGCCCCGCGAGGCTTGGCCCCTCGCGAGGGTCTTGAACGCCTTGTCGATGAAGATGGGCCGTACGGCCTGCTAGCTTTAGCCACGCCGTGGGCCACAGGCAGGCAAGTTTGGGGACCCCCGTTCCCAGAACGCCGACAGTAGCCCCCGGGCCCAAGGCGCGCTCGGGCTTGGCTTCGAGGCGAAGCCAAAGGTCAAGTACGGAGCGCCGTGGGCCCCAAAAGACTGCAGCCTTGGTTGACGCGTGGCGGTTGATTGGACGTGGGTGTCTCCGCTTCCCCATGCTGCCTCGGCAACTGCTCGACTTGACAAGTCCCTGCGACATGCAAGGAAAACCATCATTACCTATGATCGTGGGAGGCACCGGTTGGCCTTCTTTCGCTATAAATGGGGAGGGGGGGGGAGCCCCCCGTCGCCCATCTCTTCCTTGCTTGCTTGCTTCTTTCCACCTTGCTCCTCTGCCTGCAACAATGGCACCCATCTGAAGGTTTTCCGCGGACGAGAAAGGAAAGGCCCCCCGTGACGATCTGGGGCCGCTCCCGCCGAAGAAGAGGTCGGTCCATCGTCACGATGAGCCGGCGATGCAGGTGGTGACGAGGCCTTGGTGCGAGCGGCCTCCTCCAGGGTACCCGCTTCCCTTGTACGCCCGAGCCGAGGGCTCGGGAGGGCGGAGCGACGAGCGGCGTCGCCCGCGCCGCGCCCGTGGTCGCCGCGCGATGGCGACGCGTGCCGTTACTCCTGGAATCCACGCCGCAGATTCCTCGCGTGAGCTTGTGCTATGGGCGCCGATGCCCCCAAGTTCCTGGATCGCTTCCCGCGGTTCTTCTCCGATTCGATGCCGCCGAGGGGGCCTCTCGAGCTCTGGCTGCAGCATGCCGACTACAACGCCTCGGCGACCGGAGCAGAGATTGAAGCGATCCCCACCGGCAAGATCTTCATGACCCGCGGCTGGGGCGAGGTTGCGCGGGTCTGCCGCGCGGAGGGCGCCCTCGCGATCCACTTCGAGTACGACGGCGCCTCCACGCTATTCTTCAAGGTCTTCGACGCGGAGGTCCGCCGCCTGGAGTGCTGTCCTGGAGGGGAGCGCCAGGCTGACGCACGCTCCGCTCGTGGCTACTCCAGCAGCAGCAGCCCCTGGGGGTCTAGCGACTCTCCTGAGCTCTACGAGACTCCGGAGACGAGTGATGACAGCTACGTGCCCCCAAGCTCCCACCGTGCCCGGAGGAGGGCCGCATCGTCTGGCCGCCGCCGTCGCTGATCTGGATGAGGTTGGCGCTGGCCTCCCGTGGCCCATTGTTGATGATGGCGTCAGTCGCAGGAGGGTGTATATATAGGATTCCACTAGGTCCTCGCCTTTTGTTCCCTACGTAGAATTATGAAGTGCCCCGAGGGGGTGTGTAAAGGGTCTGTAATGTCTTTGGCGTATGTATTCCTTATTATGAAAATCTGTGAAATGCATGTCCTATTAAGGCCCGGTCTCCCCTTTCCGACCTCGCGATAGCTTGTTGCTCTATGCTGACAGGTCCCGGTCCCCAGGCAGGCTGGACCCGTCGCTGGTATGCCAGGTCGCGTGCCGTGGTCAAGGCCAGGAGGTGAGCGGCCCGAGGTCCAGTAAGAGCCCCTGAGGCGCGATGCTCAGGAGGTCCCCTTTAGCGCTCAAGCAGCCATGTTAAGGCAAGAAAGGGAGGCGACGTGGCCGTAATAGGGATGCGGTGAGCGCGACCCTTAGGTCCTATCGATTAGCCGATCTGAGCGCGAGACTTATCTCAGTAGTCAGGGTCGATTCTTCGTGATGCGCCAGGCCTGTGCGCAACCACCCGCAGCGTAGCTAGGCTAGGCCCGTACGAGTCTCCCTCTTCCTGTGCTCTCCTTAGTGCTCTACGTCCTCAGGTCCCAGCCCTCGAGCGAGCTCAGCCGCCGCTGGTATGCCAGGTCGTGATGCCGTGGTCAAGGCCAGGGGGTGAGGGCTGGAGAGCCAGTAAGAGATCCTGAGTCGTGATGCTTAGGAGCCCCCCTTTTAATGCGCAAGCGGATTGCACGAGAGAAAAGGAGGCCCGTGGTGCCGCCCGCTATCCTCTTCATGAGATCCCTGCGACCCATCACAAGGAGAAACATGGTTTTGCCGTTATGGTTGCCAGCCTGCCTCTGGCTGCTCCGCGAGGAAATGAAGGCACTGAGGGCCTGGTGAGGTGATGTGCGCGGGGCGTACCGCGAGCCAGAGCTCGACCGCTCAGGTTCGTCGACGTGGCAGGGACGGACCCATGCACCAGCGCCGTGCCTGTGTCAGAAGGCCCCGTGGGAGGTGACGATCGAGCAGGTGGTAATTGGGCAGATTAAGCATGGAAGGCAAATCAGCATGGGTAAATGTAGAAAGATACATGCCACTGGGTCAGGCCCGAGCGGCTTGGGGATGATGCAGCCCGAGGGGCGCCCCCAGCAAAGTAAGCTAAAGACATAAGAAAAGGATGCACGCCACAGGGACGGACCCACGCGGCCTGGGAATAATGCAGCCCGAGGGGCGCTCCCAGCTAAACGAACTTGGAAAATGTCACCTGGTTCTGTTGACGAAGGAGAGTTGAGGCAGCTAAAGGCGTGCAACGAAGGGGCAGCTCCTCATGAGCCACCGGGGCCCTGAGCCTCGGGAGGCTCTAGGGACTCAGGTGGTTCCCTGAGGACCGTCTCCATCTCCGCCAGGATGGCGTGGAGCCTGGCCTCCTGAGGCGCCAGGATACGCCGCATGTTGTGTTGATAGGCTGACGACACGCTCGGCAGGCCAAAGGGCATGTGAACGTAGCTATGCAGTGGACCCTCGCAGCGTCCCACGCGCGATGGCCGGAAAAGCTCTTGAGAAGGGGCCCTGTTGAGCCCTGGAACGTCGATGCAGACACGCAGCCCGGCATCCTCGCCTGGATGGGGAGCTGCGCCTCGTGAGCGGCGGTCGCCCCGCATGGCCCTTGCGTCTTGCAATTCCTGAGTGGTCTTGGTGATGAACTCCTAAGCGGTGGGCGCTCCTTGCCCTGTGTTCTCCTGAGGGAGACGTGCTGCGAAGCACGCCTCCAAGTGGTGCCCAAGCGCCTCCCTCGTGATATTGGCAAGGTCTGAGGCCCTCCAGAAGAGAGCCCCCGAGCCCTGCCCGAGGAGGGCGCTGGGCACGCCTTCCTATGCAATGGAGGGAGGCGCCCCTGGAGCGGGCGCTGATCCTGACGAGGTTCCAGCTGCGACGCCACCTTCCTGAGGTCCGGCACGGCGCAACTGCTTCTTCTTGGGAATGGCCTCTGCAGCTTGGAAGGCGCGCTCGAGGGAGCACACCGCATCTCTCTCTTCGCATGGGACCGTGATGATTCCACCGCTTCCTGGCATCTTGAGAACGTTGTAGCCGTGGTGGGTGACGGCCATGAACTTGGCCAGGGCTGGATACCCGAGGATGGCGTTGCAGGGCAGGCGGATGTGTGTGACGTCGAAGTCGATGAGCTCGGTGCGGTAATTCTTGCATTCTCCGAGGGTGACAGGGAGGCGGACCTGCCCTATCGGCATGGTGGAACCGTCGGTCACTCCTGAGAAAGGCTTGGTAGGCTGAAGCTGGTCATATGGGACTTGGAGGTTGTCGAACGTAAAGACGGACAAGACGTTGAGCCCTGCGCCGCCATCGATGAGGGTCTTGGTAACTTGCACATTGCTCATGACTGGGGAGCACAACATCGGGAGGGCGCCAGCGGTAGCCGCGCACCTGAGCTGATCGGCCGAGCTGAACGTGATGGGGCACTGGGACCATCCGAGTGGGCGCGTGGCCTCGAGCTTGGGGAGGACTGCACTCACTTCACGAGCAAACTGCTTGAAGATACGCTGCGAGGCTGGGGCCTGGGCTCCGCCCAAGATGGAAGCAATAGCACGCGGCTCTTGGAAGCCCCCAGCCCCCTCGTCTTGATGGTGGTCGTCGTTCCTTCTTGGCAGTGGCGGCAATGGGGGAAGACCAGCGTTGCCTGAGGACGGTCCTCGCGAGGCTGGTCTCTCCAGGCGCCCTCGCGAGGATGATCCTGCCAGTGGTCCTCACGAGGACGGTCGCGCCACTCCTGGCGCGGGCCACGGTCGTCCCAGCGTCCGCCACCACGTCCTCCTCCTCGGCCGTAGCCCCGGTCGCCGCGTTCGGGGCGTCGACCGTAGCGTCCTTCGCGAATGGCTCTGAGCTCTTGACAGTCACTAGTGTTGTGGTGTTCAGGTTGTGGAAGGAGCAGAACGGCCAGCTGTTCTTGGATGACTCGGGCTGATCTCTGCCTCGCTTGGTGTCGGGCTCTGCTGCGAGCACTGCTGCTTCCTTGCGCTTCACGTCCTTGGCCTTGGCCTTCTTCTCCTCTGCGCCCGCTGCTGGCAGCTCGAGGAGGGAAAGGCGCCCCTCCTCAGCTCTTGCGCACTCGGTTGCCAGGTTGAACAGCTCCTGAGATGTGCACAGCTCCTCGTGGATAGTGAGCTCTTCCTTCATCTTGACTCACGGACGCCGTCGGAGAACGCGGAGATGATGGCCTCGTCCGTGACCTTGGGGATCTTGAGGCGGGTGTTGTTGAAGCGCTGGATGTACTTCTGGAGGGTCTCTCCTGGTTGCTGCTTGATGCGGCGCAGGTCACCCGCGGCCGGTGGGCAGTCGCGGGTGCCCTGGAAGTTGGCGACGAAGCGGTCGTGCATCTCGTCCCAGGAGGAGACCGAGCCTTGCGGCAGGTTCAGGAGCCAGGAGCGGGCACCATCCTTGAGAGCCATGGGAAACCAGTTCGCCATGACTTTCTCGTCACCGTTGGCCGCTTCGATGCTCACCTTGTAGAGCTGCAGGAACTCCGCGGGGTCGGCGGTGCCGTCGTAGCGAGGAGGCAGATCCGGCTTGAACTTGCCCGGCCAGGCGATGCTACGCAGCTCGGGGGTGAAGGCGCGGCAGCCGGCCGTTGTCGCCGGGGCCCGTCTCGGAGGTGGAGCTTGGTCTTGATGAGGTCCACGCGCCGCCACCGCAGCGCGCGTTCTTGGCGAGGCAGCGCGGGGAGCGCAGGTACAGCTTCTCACGGCCGAGGAATATCTTGGCAGCTTCTCTCTTTGCGCGGGCGCCGGGCGTGGTGGATCGCGCCGTGGGGCCGCGCGCCTTGGCGCCAAGGCACAGTCTTGGGGCAGAGGTGGTGGAGGCGCTCCATGAGCCACGTCGCCCATGGCGGCCGGAGGGCGAGGCAGAGAGTGGGATGGTGCCGGGGAGCCCCCTGCGGCGCGGACGAGCTCGGCGACGTGGTCGAGCCAGTCCTCGTAGAGGTCATCGACCGGGTGGTAGCGCAGGAGCTCATTCGCCACGAGGAGCACGGCCTATGCGTCCATGGGAGCGCGACGTGCGTGGGACGAAGAACCGGCCGGGGTCAGCGATGGAGTGGCGGTGCGGCCGTCCTGCCGCACCGATGGGTGCAGCGAGGATGCTTGCTGCTCGTTCCCCGCCGGGCCGGTGGCGGCAGGAGACGGAGAACGACGAGGTGGCCTGCCGACGGGAGCCGTCTGAGCAACGCGGGCGGTGAGGGCAGCCCGGCGCTCAGCTCGAGCGCGGCGTGCGTCCGCCATGGAGACGACTGAGCGACAGAGCGACGGATCAGCGGAAGGGAAGCTACGACGCACCCCTACCTAGCGCGCCAAATGTGAGATCTGGGGTTCCAGCAAAACCCTTAAGGTTCGAACTCTGGGGTGCGCGCGAAGTTCTTTCCCTCCTACCGATCTACGCCCTAGCTCGCTAAGATCTCGTGGACGAACTCGACGAACTCGCAACACAGAAAGACACGAGATTTATACTGGTTCGGGCCACCGTTGTGGTGTAATACCCTACTCCAGTGTGGTGGTGGTGGATTGCCTCTTGGGCTGATGATGAACAGTACAAGGGGAAGAACAGACTCCTGAGGTTGAGGTGTTCTTGTGCTTGTCGAACTGGTGTGGGTGAGGACTCGATCCGTCCAGGCTTCGTCCTTTTCTACTATGGTGGCTGGTTCTACTTATATAGGCCCTGGTCTTCTCCCCAAATATTGAGCGGGAAGGGAGCCAACAACAGCGGGCAATTTGAAAGGGGACAGCTAGTACAAGCTATCCTGACAAAAGTGGTCTTCGCCTGCAAAAGGCTCTGGTGGTGACGCCGTCTTGGGCTCCATGGTGACCTCCGTCTTGCCGTCCTGCTGGTCTTCGGTCTCGTTGCACCAATATGGAAACCTTTGCTTGATGCCTCCGTACTCCGCGCCTGCGCCTGCCTCCTTAGCATTAAAGAGGAAGCAAGGACACTGCGCGCACTGGCGCCCGTCTGGTGTCGATTGTCATGGCTCACGTCACGCGAGCCTTGCGAGGTTTGCCCCGCCTTGATATCTCCGCTCCTCGCGAGCCTGCCTGGCTAGGCCGCTCTGGAGGAGGTCTTGCGCCGGCCGCCCCGCGAGGCTTGGCCTCTCGCGAGGATCTTGAACGCCTTGTCGATGAAGATGGGCCGTACGGCCTGCTAGCTTTAGCCACGCCATGGGCCGTAGGGAGGCAAGTCTGGGGACCCCCGTTCCCAGAACGCCGACAGTAACGGAGGGCTAGTTCGGAATGAGGTGTAGCTGCCCACTTGGTGCCACGGGGTTCAGTGATGTAAAACCACTCCCGCTGCCATAGATTGGAAGTTTCCGTGAAAGAGCCTTTTGGCCAAGGCATGTTGGTGAGTTTGCTCACCGTAGCGCCACGCACTCCGCTTGCTTCCCCTCGATTGCCTTCAGCTTCACGTTAAAGGTCTTGAGCCATAAGCCGAAGTGGGGGGGGGGGGAACGCGGAGAAAGGCCTCGCACATGATGATGAACGACGAGATATGAAGGAAAAAGTATGGAGCTAGATCATGAAATTCTAGCCCGTAATAGAACATAAGCCCTCGAACGAAGGGATGGAGAGCGAAGCCCAGCACCCGGAGGAAGTGGGAGACGAATATGACCCTCTCACTGGATCTGGGAGTAGGAATAACCTGCCCTTGAGCAGGGAGCCTATGGGGGATTTCCGCAGTCAGGTATCTTGCCGCCCAGAGCTTCGCAATATCCTCCTCTGTGACAGAGGAAGCCACCCACCGGCCTTAGGGGCTGGGTCCGGACATGACTGGGAAGCTCGAAGCAATTAAATTGAACCTTGGGTGATGGAACTCGAGGTTGGAGAGGTTGAGGAAAGGATTGGCGCAAAGGAGAAGGACGGGTCTTGGCCCCTTTATAAAAGCGATGAATATCGAACGCCTCCTCCTAAGCCTTAAAACCTGACTACTCCTAAGGAATCATGCCAACCGAACGGTTGGGTTACCCACACCCGTATTGATGAAAATCCCGCAATAAGGGGACACGATCTCTGCTTCGACAAGACATGCCAATAAAACCGCGTCTCAAAACATGGAGCGACAGGCCAAAAACGGTTTGAAATAATAACCGGGTAGTGACGCGATATCGCGCTACAAAAAGTTGTCAGTAGATTGGATTCATGTATGTGACACCCAAAATTTTTATTTTGGTTTTATCAAAATCTTTTTTTTGAATTGAGGAGGGTATTTAAATTTTCTTCTAAAGAAATCTCCCTCTCAAAAACTTTCTTTTATGACAAGTGTTTTATTTGGATTCACCCAAGACTTGATTTTGGTCTTGGAGGTTTTCCCTTCTTATTTGGTCTCAAAACCAAATGCTTTTCATTTGGGAAATTTCCTTTGAAAAATCTTTTAAATAGCCCTATGGCATTTGAAAGTGATCTTTTCCCCTTTCCAAAAATCCCTCTTGCCATGACCTAAGTGGAAATCCCCTCCCATAAGCCTTTCCCCATCTTTGGATCATGATATACTTCAAATCCAGCAGTTTGAACCTCCCCATAATTTCTCTTCCATTTATTTCTTATCAAAAATGATTTCTGCCTTCTACTTTGATCCTTGGAGGTTTTCAAAGGAACTACCATTTCTACTTTGAGTTTTGCCTCCAAACCTTTTTCCCTGGCTAGTCCTTAGAGCCCTCAACCAAGATCCATGATGATCCACTGGTCTCCAGTTCAAATATTTCAAATTGTGCTTGCTGCAAGTTTGGACCATATTTGCCAAATTTGATGAAATTCATTTGAATTCTTCTCCTAAAAATCTGAGAAAATTCAGGCAGCCTCTGGATGCATTGAGAGGTCACCTCACCAAGTCCCAGCTCCAGAATTTTTTTTCTTCATGCCAAATCATTTCGTCGAGCACTTGATGGGCACTGTTGCTGTCATGTTCAGAAAGTTTAGTTAACAGTTTCAGGAACTGCTGTCGTTTTCTTCAGAGCCCGATGTCGATCTCGCCAGTACCGCGGTGGCGCCTTGCTCCCTGTCCCCTCCTTCTTATCCCTGCGCCGCACGATCTCCTGGAGGCTTGCGGGCGTCGGCGACGAGCAGGAGGAGGTGCGCCGCCCCGTGAGCGACGGCAGCAGCGGCTTTGCGGCTGCCAGAGAGAGGCGCAGCATGGACGGCGCCGTCCAGCGCTGCCCAAGCCATCGGAGGCCGCCGCGTGGCCACCCACTCACCCGTGCACGCTGCCACCCTTCGTCGTGAACTGGTAGGCGCGGAGCACGCTCTCTGCCGCCGCCGTGCCCGTACGGCCGCCCCGTCGAGGATCGGCGTATTACGCCAAGCCCGACTGAGGTTTAGCGGGGGAACGGCAACAGTGAACCTCCCTGATGTTGCCTGGCCACTTAAACTCCCTGCTCAACCCCTGCCTCGCCGTAATTGCTCGCCGGAGATATCCCGTTCACGGCCACCCCCTCGGATCGCCTATAAATAGAGGCCCCGAGCTCGAACTCGAACCCACACCACCTCTGCACTCCACCAATACCACGCCAAGCCACTGGAAGAGCCCCGAGGGAGCCTTCTTCCCCAACTCCGGCCGCCTCGACCCGCCACGGGACCCAGCCCGATTCGCTCCCGTGCGTGCACCCCTACCCCTCAGCTCTTGCCAGTAGCCTTCTAGTGCATCCACTCTGCTGACCCGCGCTTCAATTTGGAGTTTGCAGCGCCCACCGGAGTACTCCACCATCGCCCGAACCACCGTCCGCCGGAGAAAGTGTCGCCGTCGACGTGGTGCTCTCCGACGACCAAGTACACCACCCACCAATGCGGAAGAACACACTGAACCTCTTGGTACCCTCCGATCTCTCTATCTCGTTGCGGTTCAACGCCGGCGACCACCGCAGCCTTTGGGCGCCGGCGAGCTCCGTTGGCCGTTTTCAAACCTGACGTGTGGACCCCCCCGTCAGCCTCTCTTCTTTTCCCCCTTGAACCGTTCTCTGTTGGCGCCTTCGGGCAAATGCGTTTTCTCTTAGGGCTGGCGCATTTCTTTCCGAACCGTTTTCTGTTTTCTTAGTTAAGTCCCTGGATCTTTTCTGTTTCATCACAGATTAGTCCCTGGCTAAAACCCTTATAACTTTTTAATAAAAGATGATTTTTGATCGATTCTTTTTCTGTCAGTCTTGTATTTTTGTCTAGTTTTTTATAGTATTTATTTGGAAAAAATTTGGAACAAATTTTTTGCACGCGATGATTTTCACGTTAGTGTACGTTTTTGCTATACCGTAGGTTCCGGAAGAGGTGACGGAGCCGCGAACTTCGCCGAGCTAGACTCCGACTTCTCCGAACCAGGCAAGCATGTTTGAACCTTCGATATGATAGGTGTTTTGCATGTTTGCTTGAATGGTTTGTGCATGGCATATGAGCATCAGTGAGTATCTCGTTGCATGTAAGGCAACTATCCGTGTGTTCCGAAGTTACTGTGATCTCTGATGAGAGATGGCCTAGTCATGTGGTGACATGAAAGGCAGTAAGGTGGTATTGTTGTAGCATGCCAGCCTTACGACATCCGATAAACTCCGACGTTAACGTGGACTGAGTCACGTTACCGTTCTTCCCCTTCCGTGCTGCCACATGTTTTCTGCCAAGAATACGGTTTAGTAAGTTGTTAACCTCTTTCCGTGTACACACCAAATAGAGGGGCCGGGATGAGGGTTCCATGGCCCTGGATTAAAGCCAGTCATCCGGTCAGGGGGCATGGGTGTTTCCGGTTGGGACCGAGAGGGGGGCACCCCTTAGAGCACGCGTATATAAATTTGATCCCATGCTACGCGAGGTTGTAGCCTCCCCGTCTCAAGGTTTTTCTTGAACGTTGCCGAGGGTGATTCCTGGCTTCGGAATGTTGAATGGGTGTGTACTGGTTAGATGTGTTTCTCCTAAAACACCGTAAACGGAACTAGTCCTTGTGACTACTGAAATCCGTTGGCTGTGGTTAAAGTACAAACTCTGCAGAGTCAAATCCTTCCGAGTCATCGTGTCTATGGTCAAGGACCATGGCCAGTATATCCATATCTATGTCAGTCCTCGTGGTAAATCCCCGGTGAACAAGCTTGAGTGGTATACCCGTTTGAATTGTTATTCCTGTGGATGGACTAACCTTTATTTTATCTCGTACCTGAATATTCCCTTGCAATGATTTTAATTCATGAGCCACTGAAATATTAAGTTATGAAATATAAGTATGTGATGTCGCTCAGACGTCCGACTGTGGCATTCTTGTTATTTACTTTTGATATAAGCCCTTTATGTGATGTCGCTCAGACGTCCGACTATGGCATTCTTGTTACTTCTTTTGATATAAGCCCTTTATGTGATGTCGCTCAGACGTCCGACTGTGGCATTCTTGTTATTTACTTTTGATACAAGCCCTTTATGTGATGTCGCTCAGACGTCCGACTGTGCCACGCACTGTCATTTATATTTTATTATAAGCCCTTTATGTGGTGTCGCCTTGACGCCCGACTGCGACATTGTTATTCTTTTTATCCTTTCGAGGAGTCATTCAGACACTCGATTGGCCCTCAGTATTACTTTGGGATTTCGGGAGGACTACCGCCCGACTTCCCTTTTAATTCCCATGCATTATTATTATCTCATTGTCTGAGTGCGCTTGTTAATCAGTTCATATGCATCATGTTTACATTTGTTATATCTTATGTCTGAACTGTCTTGCGAGTACTTTCATAGTACTCACCTGGCTTGTTGATTTGGCCAGATGTTGACGAGGGCGATCTCATGGATGAAGAGTTTGATAGTGAGTCCGACGCCTAGAGGAATCCCAGTCAGTCCCGTGCGATCCTGGATGTTGGTCACTTGTATTATATACGATTCCGCCACCCACAATAAGTCTCCTCGAGCCTCACTCCGATGCTCGAAGAGCTGTTAGATTCAGGAGTCATGTCACCCACTTCGCTGTGATATTTCCACCACCACCTTTATCGTGAGTTAGTAGTTATGCCACCCTATCCGCCTTTATGTATTATTGGCGTGTTTGTAATAAATTGTTGAGCAGTCTTCGCTCAACCTTGTATTATATCTAGTACTCCTGGTTTTTCTTCTATGATCAAGATATTGTCTACCGATGAGAAGGAATTCTTCTCTACTGGTCCGTAAAAGGGATCGGTTTCTCAATAAATATTTTTATTGGAAAACCGGTTTTGACAAGCTTGGTATCAGAGCCAAGCTGACTGTAGGAAGCCACTAGGTGCGATCGCTAATCGGTTATTAGCGTCTTTAGTGCTTTTTCAGCATTTTGCAAATGTAGCTATTTTCTGTTGGTCATCATAAATTTATGATATGACTACTCAGAATTTGTGCCTACTTTTGTAGATGGCTGGCAACGACTGCGAGACTCGGGTGTTCACGAATGTGCCCGAGGGGTTTGTCAAACTCCTCGTCTCCATCACCAAGCTCGCGATCGGGCCAGGGACTCGTCCGGAGTTCACGCTTTACCAGCACAAGCTCAGCGACGACGTGTCTATGCACCAAGCCGTGGTGCAATTCAAGGGAGGATGTTCTGCGTCTCGCCACTTCCGTTTTGTGGGAAGGGCCATGCCTACGGAGAGGCATGCCATGAAGATGGCTGCCCGTGAGGCGATAGCTCGCCTTCGGGACATTCTTCCTTCGATGAAGACTCGTCGCTTCCGCTACCTCCCATGCCATGTGCCATATACTTGTCACTATGCATTCGCCTGCCATAGGGGAGAGCGAGATGAAGCTATCGGGATGCTCGTTGAGTATCTCAAAGCTCTGGAGGAAGATTTCGACAACCTCGTGGACGACCTTGTGGCTGCCCGGATGGACTTAGTTCGGGGCGGTCCTGCCAGCAGGAAGGAGCTTCTCCACATGGCACTGCCACTGACTTTCGTCTCGTCCTCAGCATCTTATTCACCGGCCATTTTGGCCACTGCTCGCCGTCTGCCTACCACTGAGGAATTCGACCGAGTCATCGCTCCTACTCCAGTCAGAGCTGCACCGCCTGCCGCACCCGCACTGCCGCCTGTCGCACCCGTGCCATCACCTCAGCGCAGTGCTACGCGCCTGGAGCCTACTAGGGAGGAGGTGGAGGTTGAGTCTCCTGCACCGCTGGGTCTTACCCTTGGCAAGGGGAAGGACATCTTCACCATCTCCGACTGAGTGCGCCTAGTCGCTGCGCGTTGTGCCTGCATGTATAATATGTTTCATATGTACGTTAGTTTGTAGTTTTTGTGTGCGCTTCATGTAGGGTCCCGGAGGAGTGTGCTAGCCTAAATAACATGTCAGGAGTGTGTGCGCACATCCTGAGTGATGTATCGTATGTTCGCGTATCGCATGTAAGATATGTGTTGAGCAGTCATTCCCCGTGCGAAATCGTTTATGTTTTCTTGAAAAATCTTGAGGTCTTTTAAATTTTTGCCTTTGCAAGATTTTCCTTGTGCCACACAGTTCTTCTTATGAGTTTTTCAAAATAATACCCTAGAGTGAAAAATGTCTCGTCCGTGGACTCGTTCCATGCCCAATCAACCAGAAGAAGTTTATGGAACACAGACAAGCAACAACTTCACTCAGGGACAGTCTAGTTAACAGGACAGTGAGGCAGCCTTATCTCAAGTATGCCGCCTTTTCGGACAAAGCCAACAGCAACACCAAGAAATGATGAATCACGTCATCAATATGGGGAATCACCGTGAGCCATACCAACCACACTCCAAGTTGTCTGAATTGCAGAAGACACGCCCTCCAACGTTTGCTCACACTGATAGGCCACTTGAAGCCGATGATTGGCTTCGTGACATCGAAAGAAAGTTGATTATTGCTCAATGTTCTGATCATGAGAAGGTGCTTTATGCACCTCACTATCTCACTGGAGCAGCCGCAGCATGGTGGGAAAACTTCCTACACATGCATCACAGTGAACACAACATCACCTGGGAAGAGTTTAAGGAAGGCTTTCGTGGGGCACACATCCCCAGGAGCATCATAAAAATCAAGAAAAGAGAATTTGATGACCTCAAGCAAAGAGGCATGTCAGTGACAGAATACAACGGTCAGTTTACCCAGCTATCTCGTTATGCCTACGATGAGCATATGACTGAGAACAAAAGGATGGAAAAGTTTTTGGACGGCCTGGCGCTAGCATTAAGATGCCAACTGGTCGTACACACTTTCCCGGATTTTAAAACTCTGGTTGACAAGGCCATTACCTTGGAGAATGAGCGCCGCAGTCTGGAAGATATTCGTAAGCGTAAGAGGGACAAGACGACTCTTGCTCCCAATAACCGAAGCAAGACTGATGTTCAGAGGAATGAAGCAAGAAAATCCACGACTACTGATCTAAGGCCAACCAGGCAGTTTCATTCCAGGGACAAGGACTTCACGTACCGTCCAGGGGTCACTTGCTATGCTTGTGGTGAAGAAGGGCACTATGCCAAACAGTGCCCAAAACCAAGGAACTCGGCCCCCAAGCCGAACAATGGTGGGAACAATCCAGCCCCCAAGCGCAACAATTTCAATCCCAACAACAATCACAGGAAGGGTCACCTGAACCATGTGACCAGGGAAGAAGCCCAGAATGCCCCAGACATCGTACTCAGTACGTTCCCTGTCAACACAGTACCTGCCACGGTTTTGTTTGATTTTGGAGCTTCTCACTCGTTCGTTTCGAAGAGTTTTGTTTTACTACATGGTTTTCCGATACTTCCCTTGGAAAAATCTATGATCATCAAGTCCCCCGGGAATAAGCAGATCACTCAGAGTTACTGCCAAGGAGTGATTATTGAATTCGAAGGACTAAAGTTTCAGGCTAATCTCATCGTGTTGGAAAATAAAGGACTGGATGTCATCCTAGGGATGGACTGGTTGACCACCAACAAGGGGTTTATTGATTGTTTCAATCGGACTGTGATTCTCACTCATCATCACGGCAAGACAATAAAGGTTACAGCTCAAGAAAGACCACGGTCACGGCAGCCAAAGCTGAACAAAGTGGACATTTCAGAATTGAGAAAAGTTCCAGTGGTGTGCGAGTTCCCTGACGTATTTCCTGAAGAACTACCAGGCATGCCACCAGACCGAGAGATAGAGTTCAGCATTGAACTAGCACCTGGCACCACTCCCATCTATAAGAAACCTTATAGAATGGCACCCTCGGAATTGGTAGAATTGAAGAAGCAGATAAAGGAATTACTAGACAAAGGATTTATTCGGGCCAGCTCCTCACCTTGGGGTTCGCCAGTATTATTCGCCAAGAAAAAGGATGGGACACTAAGATTGTGTATAGACTATCGAGCTCTCAATATGGTCACCATCAAAAACAAATATCCGATGCCACGGATAAATGTTTTGTTTGACCAGCTCGCTCAAGCCAAGGTGTTCTCAAAAATTGATTTAAGATCGGGATATCATCAATTGAAAGTACGGACAGAAGATATCCCTAAGACAACATTCACCTCCAGATACGGATTATATGAGTTCACAGTAATGCCGTTTGGACTAACGAACGCCCCCGCATATTTCGTCCACCTCATGAACAAAGTGTTTATGAAATTCATGGACAAATTTGTTGTGGTATTCATTGATGATATTCTGGTATACTCAAGAACACCAGAAGAGCATGCTGAGCATCTCAGAATTGTTTTGGGAGAATTAAGGAAACATCAATTGTACGCCAAATTTAGCAAGTGTGAATTTTGGCTAAGGCAAGTTGGTTTCCTAGGCCATATATTAACCCATGAAGGCGTGGCCGTAGACCCAGAAAAAGTCAAAGCCATACTTGACTGGAAACCACCAGCCAACGTGACAGATGTGCGGAGTTTCCTTGGAATGGCTGGATATTACAGAAGATTTATTGAAGGATTCTCCACTGTGGCAAAACCAATGACACAGTTGCTCAAGAAAGACAAGAAATTTGTATGGACGGAAGCATGCGAGAAAAGCTTCCAAGAACTCAAGAAGAAACTAACAACCGCACCAGTCTTAACTGTGCCAGATATACACAAGAGTTTTGAAGTGTATTGTGACGCATCTCGGAAGGGCCTCGGATGTGTGCTGATGCAGGATGGCAAAGTTGTCGCGTATGCTTCCAGGCAACTACGGAAGCATGAGGAAAATTATCCAACTCATGACTTGGAGCTAGCAGCGGTCATCCATGCACTCAAGGAGTGGAGGCACTTTCTGTTGGGAAATCATTGTGAAATATATACAGACCATAAGAACCTTAAATATATTTTCACGCAACCAGATCTAAATTTACGACAACGACGCTGGATGGAATTGGTCAAGGACTATGATGTCGGCATTCACTACCATCCAGGGAAAGCAAATGTAGTGGCAGATGCTCTTAGTCGGAACCCCAGCCCGGGCAACGACAGTCCACAAAACTTGAGGCCTGAGTTTCAGCAGGAGTTCGCTAGACTCAACATCGTGTTAGTCTCTGAGGGCACCGTATCAAATCTGGAGATACAACCCACCCTAATGGAACAAATTAAAAAGGCTCAGCAAGGGCATCCCAGCATCGAAGGAATAAAGAGAAAAATGAGCCTTGGCAAGGCTTCAGAGTTCGTCACAGACAATGAAGGAATATTATGGTACGGGGACATACTTTGCGTACCTAACATTGAGGAACTCAAGCAACAAATCCTAACCGAAAGCCACACCGCTCCATACTCGATCCACCCTGGAGGAACCAAAATGTACAAAGACATCCAGGAAAGATTTTGGTGGCACGGTATGAAAAGGGATATAGCCGCATTTATTGCTTGTTGTGATTCATGTCAGCGCATCAAAGCCGAGCATCAAAAGCCAGCAGGGCTACTCCAGCCAAACAGGATACCTGAGTGGAAATGGGATGAAATTGGAATGGACTTCATCGTCGGACTACCTCGATCGCAACGCAGAAATGATGCCATATGGGTCATCACAGATAGGCTAACCAAGGTAGCACATTTCATTCCCGTGAAGACGACCTACTCCACTCAAAGGCTAGCCAAGCTTTACCTCTCCCGTATAGTTTGTCTGCATGGAGTCCCAAAGACTATAATATCCGACCGAGGCACTCAATTTGTCTCTAAATTTTGGGATCACCTGCAACAAGCTCTGGGCACGCAACTAGCATTCAGTACAGCGTACCACCCTCAGACTGATGGACAAACAGAATGCGTGAACCAAATCCTAGAGGACATGCTGAGAGCCTGTGTGCTCACCTATGGATCCAGTTGGGAAGAAAGTTTGCCGTATGCCGAGTTTGCTTACAACAACAGTTACCAGGCCAGCTTACAAATGGCACCTTTTGAAGCATTGTACGGACGGAGGTGTCGTACCCCACTAAATTGGTCAGAGACAGGTGACAGTCGCATCTTCGGCCCAGACATGCTCAAGGAGGCCGAGGAGAAAGTTAAACAGATCAGGGACAGACTCAAGACAGCTCAAAGCCGACAAAAGAGCTATTACGATCAAAAACATCGTGAGGTCAGCTTTGAACCCGGTGATTACGTATACCTCCGAGTGTCTCCTATGAGGGGCCTGCAACGGTTCAAAATTAAGGGGAAGCTAGCCCCGAGATTTATTGGACCCTTCTGTATAGTTGCATGAAGAGGCACAGTAGCCTACCAGTTAGACCTACCCAAAGAGCTGTCAGACGTCCACGACGTGTTTCACGTCTCACAATTGAGAAAATGTGTGAACAACCCGGAGAAACATGTATCTCATGAAAGCATTGATGTGCAACCAGACCTCACCTACAGAGAGCGGCCAGTAAAGATTTTGGAAGAGTCTGAAAGAAGGACCCGTCAGAAAACAACTAAATTCTTCAAGGTCCAGTGGAGCAATCACACCGAGGATGAAGCTACATGGGAAAGAGAAGACTTTCTTCAGGCAGAGTACCCACATCTATTTGAGGATCCGCTAAAATCTCGAGGACGAGATTTTTCCTAAGGGGGTAGGTGTTGTGACACCCAAAATTTTTATTTTGGTTTTATCAAAATCTTTTTTTTGAATTGAGGAGGGTATTTAAATTTTCTTCTAAAGAACTCTCCCTCTCAAAAACTTTCTTTTATGACAAGTGTTTTATTTGGATTCACCCAAGACTTGATTTTGGTCTTGGAGGTTTTCCCTTCTTATTTGGTCTCAAAACCAAATGCTTTTTCATTTGGGAAATTTCCTTTGAAAAATCTTTTAAATAGCCCTATGGCATTTGAAGTGATCTTTTCCCCTTTCCAAAAATCCCTCTTGCCATGACCTAAGTGGAAATCCCCTCCCATAAGCCTTTCCCCATCTTTGGATCATGATATACTTCAAATCCAGCAGTTTGAACCTCCCCATAATTTCTCTTCCATTTATTTCTTATCAAAAATGATTTCTGCCTTCTACTTTGATCCTTGGAGGTTTTCAAAGGAACTACCATTTCTACTTTGAGTTTTGCCTCCAAACCTTTTTCCCTGGCTAGTCCTTAGAGCCCTCAACCAAGATCCATGATGATCCACTGGTCTCCAGTTCAAATATTTCAAATTGTGCTTGCTGCAAGTTTGGACCATATTTGCCAAATTTGATGAAATTCATTTGAATTCTTCTCCTAAAAATCTGAGAAAATTCAGGCAGCCTCTGGATGCATTGAGAGGTCACCTCACCAAGTCCCAGCTCCAGATTTTTTTTTTCTTCATGCCAAATCATTTCGTCGAGCACTTGATGGGCACTGTTGCTGTCATGTTCAGAAAGTTTAGTTAACAGTTTCAGGAACTGCTGTCGTTTTCTTCAGAGCCCGATGTCGATCTCGCCAGTACCGCGGTGGCGCCTTGCTCCCTGTCCCCTCCTTCTTATCCCTGCGCCGCACGATCTCCTGGAGGCTTGCGGGCGTCGGCGACGAGCAGGAGGAGGTGCGCCGCCCCGTGAGCGACGGCAGCAGCGGCTTTGCGGCTGCCAGAGAGAGGCGCAGCATGGACGGCGCCGTCCAGCGCTGCCCAAGCCACCGGAGGCCGCCGCGTGGCCACCCACTCACCCGTGCATGCTGCCACCCTTCGTCGTTAACTGGTAGGCGCGGAGCACGCTCTCTGCCGCCGCCGTGCCCGTACGGCCGCCCCGTCGAGGATCGGCGTATTACGCCAAGCCCGACTGAGGTTTAGCGGGGGAACGGCACCAGTGAACCTCCCTGATGTTGCCTGGCCACTTAAACTCCCTGCTCAACCCCTGCCTCGCCGTAATTGCTCACCGGAGATATCCCGTTCACGGCCACCCCCTCGGATCGCCTATAAATAGAGGCCCCGAGCTCGAACTCGAACCCACACCACCTCTGCACTCCACCAATACCACGCCAAGCCACTGGAAGAGCCCCGAGGGAGCCTTCTTCCCCAACTCCGGCCGCCTCGACCCGCCACGGGACCCAGCCCGATTCGCTCCCGTGCGTGCACCCCTACCCCTCAGCTCTTGCTAGTAGCCTTCTAGTGCATCCACTCTGCTGACCCGCGCTTCAATTTGGAGTTTGCAGCGCCCACCGGAGTACTCCACCATCGCCCGAACCACCGTCCGCCGGAGAAAGTGTCGCCGTCGACGTGGTGCTCTCCGACGACCAAGTACACCACCCACCAATGCGGAAGAACACACTGAACCTCTTGGTACCCTCCGATCTCTCTATCTCGCTGCGGTTCAACGCCGGCGACCACCGCAGCCTTCGGGCGCCGGCGAGCTCCGTTGGCCGTTTTCAAACCTGACGTGTGGACCCCCCCGTCAGCCTCTCTTCTTTTCCCCCTTGAACCGTTCTCTGTTGGCGCCTTCGGGCAAATGCGTTTTCTCTTAGGGCTGGCGCATTTCTTTCCGAACCGTTTTCTGTTTTCTCAGTTAAGTCCCTGGATCTTTTCTGTTTCATCACAGATTAGTCCCTGGCTAAAACCCTTATAACTTTTTAATAAAAGATGATTTTTGATCGATTCTTTTTCTGTCAGTCTTGTATTTTTGTCTAGTTTTTTATAGTATTTATTTGGAAAAAAATTTGGAACAAATTTTTTGCACGCGATGATTTTCACGTTAGTGTACGTTTTTGCTATACCGTAGGTTCCGGAAGAGGTGACGGAGCCGCGAACTTCGCCGAGCTAGACTCCGACTTCTCCGAACCAGGCAAGCATGTTTGAACCTTCGATATGATAGGTGTTTTGCATGTTTGCTTGAATGGTTTGTGCATGGCATATGAGCATCGGTGAGTATCTCGTTGCATGTAAGGCAACTATCCGTGTGTTCCGAAGTTACTGTGATCTCTGATGAGAGATGGCCTAGTCATGTGGTGACATGAAAGGCAGTAAGGTGGTATTGTTGTAGCATGCCAGCCTTACGACATCCGATAAACTCCGACGTTAACGTGGACTGAGTCACGTTACCGTTCTTCCCCTTCCGTGCTGCCACATGTTTTCTGCCAAGAATACGGTTTAGTAAGTTGTTAACCTCTTTCCGTGTACACACCAAATAGAGGGGCCGGGATGAGGGTTCCATGGCCCTGGATTAAAGCCAGTCATCCGGTCAGGGGGCATGGGTGTTTCCGGTTGGGACCGAGAGGGGGGCACCCCTTAGAGCACGCGTATATAAATTTGATCCCATGCTACGCGAGGTTGTAGCCTCCCCGTCTCAAGGTTTTTCTTGAACGTTGCCGAGGGTGATTCCTGGCTTCGGAATGTTGAATGGGTGTGTACTGGTTAGATGTGTTTCTCCTAAAACACCGTAAACGGAACTAGTCCTTGTGACTACTGAAATCCGTTGGCTGTGGTTAAAGTACAAACTCTGCAGAGTCAAATCCTTCCGAGTCATCGTGTCTATGGTCAAGGACCATGGCCAGTATATCCATATCTATGTCAGTCCTCGTGGTAAATCCCCGGTGAACAAGCTTGAGTGGTATACCCGTTTGAATTGTTATTCCTGTGGATGGACTAACCTTTATTTTATCTCGTACCTGAATATTCCCTTGCAATGATTTTAATTCATGAGCCACTGAAATATTAAGTTATGAAATATAAGCCCTTTATGTGATGTCGCTCAGACGTCCGACTGTGGCATTCTTGTTATTTACTTTTGATATAAGCCCTTTATGTGATGTCGCTCAGACGTCCGACTATGGCATTCTTGTTACTTCTTTTGATATAAGCCCTTTATGTGATGTCGCTCAGACGTCCGACTGTGGCATTCTTGTTATTTACTTTTGATACAAGCCCTTTATGTGATGTCGCTCAGACGTCCGACCGTGCCACGCACTGTCATTTATATTTTATTATAAGCCCTTTATGTGGTGTCGCCTTGACGCCCGACTGCGACATTGTTATTCTTTTTATCCTTTCGAGGAGTCATTCAGACACTCGATTGGCCCTCAGTATTACTTTGGGATTTCGGGAGGACTACCGCCCGACTTCCCTTTTAATTCCCATGCATTATTATTATCTCATTGTCTGAGTGCGCTTGTTAATCAGTTCATATGCATCATGTTTACATTTGTTATATCTTATGTCTGAACTGTCTTGCGAGTACTTTCATAGTACTCACCTGGCTTGTTGATTTGGCCAGATGTTGACGAGGGCGATCTCATGGATGAAGAGTTTGATAGTGAGTCCGACGCCTAGAGGAATCCCAGTCAGTCCCGTGCGATCCTGGATATTGGTCACTTGTATTATATACGATTCCGCCACCCACAATAAGTCTCCTCGAGCCTCACTCCGACGCTCGAAGAGCTGTTAGATTCAGGAGTCATGTCACCCACTTCGCTGTGATATTTCCACCACCACCTTTATCGTGAGTTAGTAGTTATGCCACCCTATCCGCCTTTATGTATTATTGGCGTGTTTGTAATAAATTGTTGAGCAGTCTCCGCTCAACCTTGTATTATATCTAGTACTCCTGGTTTTTCTTCTATGATCAAGATATTGTCTACCGATGAGAAGGAATTCTTCTCTACTGGTCCGTAAAAGGGATCGGTTTCTCAATAAATATTTTTATTGGAAAACCGGTCGTGACAATGTAATATTATATTCTCTGCGGTGGTGTGTGGTATTTTGTTTTGCAGAGCCGGACACGTTCGTTGCGTTTAAAGATTATTCTGAAGTAATCAGAGGAGGAACCCGCCTTGCAATGCCGAAGACAATCTGTGCGCCGGACACATCATCATTGAAAGATTGGTTCGGGGGCTACTGAGGGAGTCCTGGATTAAGGGGTCCTCGGGCGTTCGGCCTGTTGGTATGGGCCGGACTGATGGGCTGTGAAGATACAAGACTGAAGACTTTCTCCCGTGTCCGGATGGGACTCTCCTTGGCGTGGAAGGAAAGCTTGGCTCTTGGATATGAAGATTCCTTTCTCTGTAACCGACTTTGTACAACCCTAGTCCCCTCCGGTGTCTATATAAACCGGAGGGTTTAGTCCGTAGAGGCAAGAATAATCATAGTCATAATCATACAGGCTAGACTTTTAGGGTTCTAGCCATTACGATCTCGTGGTAGATCAACTCCTGTAATACTCATATTCATCAAGATCAATCAAGCAGGAAGTAGGGTATTACCTCCATAGAGAGGGCCCGAACCTGGGTAAACATCGTGTCCCCTGTCTCCTGTTACCATCGACCTTAGATGCACAGTTCGGGACCCCCTACCCGAGATCCGCCAGTTTTGACACCGACATCTATCTCTAGATAGATAGATCTTGTCTACATCATGTCATCGTTCTTATTGCATTACTCCATTTTTCCATGAACTTAATACACTAGATGCATGCTGGATAGCGGTCGATGTGTGGAGTAATAGTAGTAGATGCAGGCAGGAGTCGGTCTACTAATCTTGGACGTGATGCCTATATAATGATCATTGCCTGGATATCGTCATGATTATTTGAAGTTCTATCAATTACCCAACAGTAATTTGTTTACCCACTGTTTGCTATTTTTATCGAGAGAAGCCACTAGTGAAACCGACGGCCCCCGGGTCTGTTTCTCATATTATTTTCCTTTGCGATCTATTTTCCTTTGCTTTTATTTTCAGATCTACTAAACCAAAAATACAAAAATACCTTGCTGCAATTTATTCTTATTTATCTTATTTGGCATTCGATCTATCAATCTACTACAATTTTCTTCCGTCCACGTGCCAATTTCTGGCGCCGTTACCCGAAAGGGATTGACAACCCCTTTAACACGTCTGGTTGCGAGTGGCTGTTATTTGTGTGCAGGTGTTGCTTTGTTCTCCTACTGGTTCGATAACCTTAGTTTCTTCACTGAGGGAAATACCTACCGCTGCTGTGCTGCATCATCCCTTCCTCTTTGGGGAAATACCGACGTAGCTTCAAGCCGCATCAAAAGGAATTTCTGGTGCCGTTGCCGGGAAGGATCTTCAACATATACCAGGTTCCTAATCACAAATCTCATCTCCTCGCAATTTACATTATTTGCCATTTGCCTCTCGTTTTCCTCTTCCCCACTTCACAAAAAATTGGCCGTTTTTGTCGGATCTCGGGTTCCGGCAAAACCCTCAAGGTTCGAACACTGGGGTGTGCACGGAGATTTCCTCCCTACCGATCTACACCCAAGCTCGCTAAGATCTTGCGGACGAACTCGACGAACTCGCAACACAAAGACACAAGATTTATACTGGTTCGGGCCACCGTTGTGGTGTAATACCCTACTCCAGTGTGGTGGTGGTGGATTGCCTCTTGGGCTGATGATGAACAGTACAAGGGGAAGAACAGCCTCCTGAGGTTGGGGTGTTCTTGTGTTCGGTGTGTGGCTAAGGATTGGCTCTCGATCAGATGCCCCTATTATGGTGGCTAGTTCTACTTATATAGGCCCTGGTCCTCTCCCCAAATATTGAGCGGGAAGGGAGCCAACAACGGCCATTTGAAAGGGGACAGCTAGTACAGCTTATCCTGACAAAAGCGGTCTTCGCCTGCAAAAAGGCTCTGGTGGTGACGCCATCTTGGGCTCCATGGTGACCTCCATCCTGCCGTCCCGCTGGTCTTGGTCTTATTGCACTGATATGGAAACCTTTGCCTGATTCCTCGGTATGCCGCACTTGCGCCTGCCTCCTTAGCACCAAAGAGGCAACAAGGACGTTGTGCATGCGGGCGCCCGACTGGTCTTGATCGTCATGGCTCATGTCACGAGAGCCTCGCGAGGTTCGCCCTGCCTTGATTTCTCCGCTCCTCGCGAGGCAGCTTGGTGAGGCCGCTCCTGAGGAGGTCTTGTGTCGTCCACCTCACGAGGCTTGTCCCCTCGCGAGGGTCTTGACTGTCTCGTCGATGAAGATGGGTCGTACAGGCCTGTAGCACAGCCACGTCGTGGGCCGCAGGCAGGCAAGTCTGGGGACCCCCGTTCCCAGAACGCCGATAGGCGGGCTTTGCTTCACGGCGAAGCCAAAGGTCGAGCACGGAGCGCCGCGGGCCCCAAAAGCCTGCGGCCTTGGTTGACGCGTGGCGGTTGATTGGACGTGGGCGTCTCCGCTTCCCCACGCTGCCTCGGCAACTGCTCGACTTGACAAGTCCCTGCGACATGCAAGGAAAATCATCATTACCTGTGATCGTGGGTGGTGCCGGTTGGTCTTCCCCTGCTAAAAATGGGGAGGGGGGCAGAGCCCCCGTCGCCCATCTCTTCGTGGTTCGCTTGCTTCTCCCTCCTTGCTCCTCTGCTAGCAACAATGGTGCCCATCTGAGGGTTTCCTGCTGAAGAGAAAGGAAAAGCTTCCCACGATGATCCAGGACCGCTTCCGCCGAAGAAGAGGCCGGTTCACCATTGTGACGAAGCGGCGATGCAGGTGGTGACGAGGCCCTGGTGCGAGCGGCCTCCTCCTGGGTATCCGCTACCCTTGTACGCCCGAGCCGAGGGCTCAGGAGGAAGGAGCGACGAGCGGTGCCGCCTGTCGGGTGGTTGGTGCGACATATGCCAAGGGATGGCTTATCATTGTGGGAGCCAATAAAACGTCGCCGGTGCCTGGAAACGGGATGAGGCGAAGACATGCACGCCGGCGGATCTTACCCAGGTTCGGGGCTCTCTGAGGAGATAACACCCCTAGTCCTGCTCTGCGGGGTCTCCGCATGATCACTAGATCGATAAAGGGTAGCTACAATCGCTCCTAGAGCTGTTGGGTTCAAGGGAGAAGAAGAACAAGGCTAGCTCTTGCTTCTCTCTATCTATGGTGTGTGTGCATGCTATGCTTAGAAGCGAACTATGCTCCAAGGCCAATCCAGAAGCGAACCCTTTGCATGGGTGCTCCGGGGGGTTTATATAGGCCTACCCCCCGGGGGTACAATGGTAATCCGACTGGGAATTGGTCCCAGCTGTCAGTGTCTATGCTCGCCGGCTTCTCCGCCGGCTGCTGGGTCCCGCCGGCTGGTGGGTCCCGCCGGCTGCCGGCTACTTGGTCGACAGGCCGGCCCCCCGCCTAGGGTCTTGTCGGCGGCTGCTTACTGTAGCCGCGCCTCTGATGATGAGGGCTTTGTCGAGGTGAGCGTGGCTACAGTGGGCCGCCTCGGGGGCTATCACTGTAGCCTCACCTCGTCTTGTCTCCTTAATGGGGCTCCTGCTTCGAGGGAGGGAGTAGCCGGCTTCTGGAGGTCGGCTAGACTCCTGGCCGACTAGGAAAAGCCGGGCCGCCTTCGCGCCTCTCTCTGGCTGAAGGGGCCCGCAACCCTTGGGCCGTACAGGAGTGGGTCGTGGATGACGTCGAGGCTAGCGTGGCTACAGTGCCGAGCCGCACGGGAGACGTCCCTCCCGTACGGCCTCCTGTAGCCATGCCCGCCTCGGGCTTCGGGGGTCATGGGCCGCACTGTGGCCATACCCCGTCAGGTCGCCGTTATGTAGGAGTGGTTGTGGTCTTGGCCGGCTCCTAGGAGTCGGCGTCCTTCTTAGCCGGCTTCTTGGAGTCGGCCACCCCGTGGTCATCCTGGGAAGGAGTCGGTGAGGCTGGGTCGCCTTCCGGGAGTCGGCTTTAGTGGTAGCCGGCCGGGGAAGGCGGCCCAAATGCTTGGAGTGCTTGAAGGCCCAAAGGCCTGATAAATTTTCTGTAGAGCCAGGGGTAGTCGGTTAGGCTACCCGTGGCCATTATCTCCGACAGTAGTCCCCGAAGCTGATTGGGCTTCGAGGTGGAGTGGGGTTCAAGAAGCTCGATCAGCTTCCTATCGTGACGAGCCGGCAGCTGGGAGCCGGCCTTGGTCAGGCGCGCCGCCTTAGTCGAAATCTTCTGGAGTCGGGGGGCGGGAACCCGGAGGTACGTGCGCCGGGACGCGGGCCGGCCTCGGGCCGTTGGCGTGCCACGTGGCCGGAAAGCCTGCCAGCCCACGCGTGTGACGGGACGTCGCCGCAGGGAGGGGGCCCGCCACGTCCGCGCCCCGGCCCAGGCGCGGATCCTTTGTATCCCGAAATCGCCCGCACGTTCCGTGCGGCAGTTTCGGCTCGCACTTATGCGTAATAAACGCGAGTCGTGGGGGGAGTGGGCGCGGTTAATCCCACGTCTCCCCCCCACGTCCGGCCTCTTCGGCCGCGTGAGGCTATAAGTAGGGGGAGGTGGAGGGCGGCAGGCCCTCGCACGCTCCTCCTACTTCCACCGTCTTCTTGCCTTGCTCGTTCTCGCGACAGCGCCTCGCCGCCGCGCTCTTCCTCCGCACGCTCCTCCGCCGCCGTGCTAGCTTCCTCTATGCCTCCCCACGTAGAGCAGCTTGGCGGGGATTGGGATGGCTCCATCGTCCATAACGACCACATCGACTTCCTCCGCGACACCCGGCGTCTGCCCAGTGCGGACAAAGTGGAGGTCCGCCTCGCGCCGGAGAAGGAGGTCAGGCCGGCGCCGCGGGAGGGCGAGCGGGTGGTCTTCCGCTCGCACTTCCTGCGCGGCTTCGGCCTGCCAGTGAGCGCCTTCTTCCGCTCCTGGCTGGAATTCTATCAGCTCCAGCCGCACCACCTCACCCCCAATGCGGTGGTGCTGCTGTCGGCCTTCGTCACCCTGTGCGAGGGCTACCTTGGCGTCCTCCCCACCCTCGAGCTCTGGGGGGAGTTCTTCCAGTCGAAGCTGGGCACGCACGTGCGGGGCGTGCCGGCTCAGACCGGCGCCTTCATCGCGTTGCGGAGATCAGGCGCCGACAACCCCTTCCCCATCATCACGCTGATCCAATCGGTGAAGAAGTGGCAGAAGTCATACTTCTACGTACGGAGCATCGCTCCCCGGGGCGACTACCTCAACCTGCCGGCCTACGTGGCCGGCCCACCGGCGGGCAGGCTGCCCCAGTGGTCCTTCCGGGCCGTGACGCTGTCGCAGGGAGGAAACGCCGCCATCGCCCGCCTGCGGGTGATGGTCCAGTCGGAGGGCCTGACGGGGCCCGACCTCCTGGCCGCGTTCGTCACGCGCCGGGTCCTTCCACTCCAGAGCCGGCCTCATCTGATCTGTCAGATGAGCGGCCAGCTCGATCCGAGCCGGATGTGCACCAAGGAGATGCCGCAGCCCGACGCCGCCGACACGGTGAACTACCTCGCCAATTGCCAACTTTCCGAAGATTGGCAATTCGGCAAGGAGCCATACAGCCGCGCCAATCCTCCGCCTACGGTACGCTCCCCTCGTCTCTTTTTCTCTCTCTTTCTCAGCTTTGTCGCCGAGTTCCTCTGGGCCGACTCTAATCCAGTCGGCTTGCTCTTTCGACAGAGTCCTCTGCTTCGGCCGGCCGGCGGGGCAGACGTGGAGCGCCGCTTCGTCCCCGACCGGACCGAACACGACCAGGAGGACCCCGACCTGGGGGCGGTCCATATGGAGGATGCCGCCGAGCCGGCCGGCGGCGAAGCAGGCGGCTCCGGGTTCACCGCCACCTTCGACGACTGGCCGGACGAGGACGAAGCCGAAGCCGTCCCGCATCGCCAGCCGGCATCCGGACGCGGCGCGGGCTCCTCCGGCGCGCAGCCTGCTCGGGGTAGAGGCCAGAAACGTCGTGCCACCCAGGGCATGTTCGGTAGCCGGACGAAGAAGCCCAGGGGTGGGGCGGCGGCCACCAGGCGGGAAGAGGCGGCCGCGAAGGCGGCTCGCTTCCGCAAAGTGGTGAAGCAGCCGCAGACTGTGTCGGCGTAAGTTTTCTCTTCTATGTGCTGTCCATCTTTCTTTCCTTTGGTGGTTCTTGAGTCTTCGTCTTCTTTTTCAATGGTCAGAGCTCCGCTATCACTTGAGCAGGCGGCCGCCGACTCCGTCATCGAGTCGCCAGGGGGCTCTGGGAGCACCACCCGCCGCGTAGATCCCCGCGCCGCCCTCCTGGAGGCGACGGAAAGGAACGCGCAGGAGGCGCGGGAGGAGCAGGAAGCGCGGGAGGCGCGGGAGGAGCAGGAAGCGCGGGAGGCGGAGGCACGGAGGGCAGCTGCCGCCCAGGCAGCTCGGGAGGAGGAGGCGGCGAAGGCGCTCGCCGAGGCCGCAGCCAAGGCCCAGGCAGAGGCCGAGGCCGAAGCAGCGGCAGGGGAGGCCTTGATGGTCACCCCCCTGTGCACCATGGCACACCATGGTGCCCGGGGACGTGGATCCCTCGCCAGGGGGAGCCAGCGGTTCCCAGCCGGGGCTGGGAGGAAGCGGCGACGACGTCGTCATCTTGGGGGACGCGCCGGGGCCGACTCCTCCGACTAGGGCGACCCAAGGCCGCCAGCCTGAGCCTGCGCCCGCACAGTCGACGGAGGGCGTGCCGGCCGCGGGGGCTGAGGTGGTGGTCCGGGTTCCGCCAAGCCGGCGTGCAGGGAAGGCCGCGTCTGAACCGCAGAAGGCTGCGTCGGAGCCACAGCCGGCCGTGGGCTCCAGCTCGTCGGCCCGAGACGCGGAGGCGGCCAGCGCTACCTCGGGGTGGACGCCGGGCGGAGGGTCAGCCGTGGTGAACGTCGCTGCACAAGACGTCCGGACCCGGCTGCAAAGCCAAGCCGCGGCGCTGAGGCAGTTCACCGACGAATTCCTCGCCACGCGGGCAGCCATCCGGGTTAGTGTTCTCATCTTATTCTTTCTTGAACTTGATTTCTCTCGTGGGGGCGCGTCAGCGCACCGACTGGGTGTAGTCCCCGAGTTCCGAGTCGGCTGCTGAGCAGGCGGCTTGGAACTTCTTGGAGATTTTGTTTTTGCTGCTTTTGTTCTCACGTCGGTCTTCTGTCCGTCTTGCAGGACTACCACAACCTCCGAGCGGCCGCCTTCAACTCCCAGGCTCGGGAGCTGACTCAGAAGACCGCCGATCTCACTGAAAGCCGAGGTATGTGACTTGATCTTTATCTCATGTGGGGGCGCGTCAGCGCACCCACTGGGTGTAGTCCCCGAGATTCGGGCCGACTGCTGAGCAGTCGGCTCGGATCTTCCTTGATGATTTCTCATTGTTCTTCTTCTTCTTCTATCTCTGCAGCGGCCAACGCCAGTCTGAGGGCACAGCTGGGGAAGTCCCAGACTGCACTTCGTGCCAAGGACGCGGAGCTCGCCGCCTTGGTGCAGGAGCGCGACCGCCTGGTCAAGAAGCTGGCTGACCAGGAGGAAGGCCACGAGGCTGCGCTGAAGGCCGCGCAGGATCGCGAAGCCGCCCTCCAGGCCGAGTTCGAGACGGAGGCGGCCGGCTGGGCAGAGGCCAGGCAGACTCTGGTCTCCGGCTATGGCCAGATTGAGGACCTGGTTGACGGTAAGTTGTCTACCCCTTCGTCCTTTCTTGCCATCTGCCATTTGACTTGTTTTTCTTATTTTGGTGTTTTTCTTTCCTTTTCTTCTTCGCGCAGAGTACTTCCCCGGCTATTCTACTGCCGCCAACCAGGCCATCGAAGCCCGTCGCCAGGCGAAGAGGCAAGCCGGCTTCGAGATCTCGCCAACCGCTGGCCGCTCGCTGGAGGAACAGCTCCTGGCGATCCAGGCTCGCATCCAGCCGGCTCACAGGCTGCTCCGCCGGCTACAGCGCGCGGGATCGCAGGTCTTGGCCGCCCTCTGGCCCGGCCAAGTGGTCCCTCGCACCCCCAGTCGGACCGCCGACTGGCTGGAGGTGGCAGTCGGCCGCTTCGAGGCTTGGAAGGCGTCAGCGGCTCGCTCCGGCGCCAGGCGGGCGCTGGAGTTCGTCAAGGCCTGGTATCCCGGCCTGAACCTGGACCAGCTGGCGACCTGGCGGCAGCAGGCCGACACGGAGATGGAGCCGGCGCGGCGGGCCATCATTCGGCGGGCTTCAGCGATCACCGATTACACCGACACCAACGTCTTCGCCCCCGAGGTGGACGACAATGGAGTCGCCCAGCCGGAAGATTGGTTCGGGCTGGACCCGGCGCACGGCGAGGACTCGGCGGAGGAGATCGACTCCAGCGACGAGGGCGAGGAGGAGGAGGAGGAGGGTGAAGACGCCGAGCCGGCTGGTGGAGAAGCCGGCCAGCCTGACCGCGCCTCCAGCACTACGTCGCATGCGAGTGCGTCTCCTGCCGCGGGGGGTGGTCAAGCCGGGACCAGCTAGGCGGCCACTCCTTCAGCCGGCGAGCTGCCTTCACCGACCAGCTCGGCCTCCAAGTCGCGCCTTAGTCTTCTTTCTTTTGTTTTCCTGTCTTGTTACTTTTGAACAATGTTTGGTTAAGTCTGCACAATTCCACCCACTGGGTGTATTCAAACTTAAGTCTGTTGCCGGCCTATGGGCGGCTTTATGTATATAAGTTATGCAATCGGTCTTTCCTTGTACTTTCGCTTTTTGTCCTTCTGCTTTTTTCCTTTGCCGCCCTCCCTTGGTTGCCGCCCCCTTAGTCAAATAGTTGCTCTGCAATCTGTAGCTGGGGAGTGCCTGGCCGATTGGGGAGGGGGAAGTACTTTTAGCTCTCCCGGACTTAAGCTAAGTTTTTTAGGAAGCCGGCCAGTCGGCTGCTGTGACAGCCGGCAGGCATATATGGAGGCCGTCTTTTTGGTATATAAGTTAGTTGTTCCTTAGCCGTTTTTCGTGTGGGCGTCCTTTCTGTCTTCTCTCTTGCTGGTCGGACAGTCAGTTCTTTGAGCTGCGACTTTCAACAAGAGAGGACTTGGGAGCCGGCGCACTACTTTGCTGACCTCGGGAAGAACTTAGAATATAGCTCAAGGCGGCCAGTCCCCGGGCCGACTAGTCGGACCCGGTGCCGGACAAGAATTCAAAATGTAATGATACATTCATGGATATGACACTCGTCATTCATAGATAAATAAAAGGCAGTCCCCGAGTACTGTTCGGGGGGCCTGTTGGTTTGTAACTTAATACAAAAGGGGTAGCGTGATACATACTGCTTTTCAGCTGTAAAATTGTCTTAGGAGCTTTGCGTTCCATGGTCGCTCCGACTCCTTGCCGGAGTCGTCTCTCTTGCGTGCTCTTGGCTTTTGCGCGTCGATCAAGTAGTAGGAGTCGTTGCCGAGTGCCTTGCTGACGACGAAGGGGCCTTCCCAAGGGGCCGAGAGCTTGTGCTGGCCGGCTGTTCGCTGGATCAGCCGGAGCACAAGGTCGCCCTCTTGGAAGGATCTTGGCTTGACCTTGCGGTTGTAGTAGCGGCGCAGGCCTTGCTGGTAGATGGCGGACCGGCTGAGGGCTAACAGCCGGCCTTCTTCCAGTAGGTCGACGCCGTCTTCTCTTGCTTCTTTGGCTTCCTCCTCCGTGTACATGGTGATCCGAGGCGAGTCGAACTCGATGTCTGTTGGGATGACAGCCTCGGCACCGTACACAAGGAAGAATGGAGTGAAGCCGGTTGATTTGTTGGGTGTAGTGCGCAGACTCCAGAGGACAGCCGGCAGCTCTTCGAGCCAGCAGCCGGCCGATCGCTCCAGTGGTACAACCAGTCGGGGCTTGATGCCGGAGAGGATAAGTCCATTTGCTCGCTCAACCTGGCCGTTTGACTGCGGGTGGGCAACGGACGCTAAGTCCAGTCGGATGCCCTGTGTCGCGCAGAAACGTGCCAGTGCGCCTTTGGCGAAGTTCGTGCCGTTGTCGGTGATGATGCTGTGCGGCACGCCGTACCGAGTAGTGATGTCGGTGATGAATGTCATGGCAGTCGGCCCGTTCAGCTTCTTAATTGGCTTGGCTTCAATCCACTTTGTGAACTTGTCCACAGCAACGAGTAGATGTGTCAAGCCACCGCGGGCTGTCTTGAAAGGGCCCACCATGTCCAGTCCCCAGACGGCAAAAGGCCAGGTGAGGGGAATGGTCTTGAGGGCAGAAGCCGGCGGGTGTTGTTTGGAACTGAAGACTTGACATCCTCTGCAGCTCTTGACTATTTCTTTAGCATCCTCCAAGGCAGTCGGCCAGAAGAAACCATGGCGGAAAGCCTTGGCCACGAGGGATCTTGAGGCGGCGTGATGGCCGCACTCGCCTTGGTGGATGTCTTTGAGGATTGCCACTCCTTTTTCTGGCTCGACGCAACGCTGGAAGACTCCAGTGACGCTGCGCTTCACAAGCTCCCTGTTGATTATTGTGTATGCTGCGGCTCGTCGTTGCACTAGTCTTGCTGCGATCTCATCAGCCGGCAGCTCTCTGCTGACTAGGAACTTGAGGATGGGCTGGGCCCATGAGGGAGCTGTGACTTCTTCTGTTGTTAATGTTGCCACCATGACTCGGGTGGGTGGGTTGGGTGTCGCATTGGAGTCGACCACCGCTTCTTGTGTCGTTGCAGTCCCCGGGCCGACTGCTGCAGTCCCCGGGGCAGTCGTCGAAGTCCCCGTGCCGCCTACGGGATTTCTTGAGCCGGATCCGGCTGTTTCTGGCGCAGGCGGTACGAAGATGGAATCCGACTCTGGAGACGGCTTGATGGACGGCTTGAGGAGGCGCTGGAGGGAGACGCCAGTCGGTATGGCTTGTCGGGTGGAGCCGATCCGTGCTAGGGCATCTGCTTGGTCGTTGTCGGCCCTTGGCACGTGAAGGAACTTGCACCCTTCGAAGTATCCGCTCATCTGCTGGACGAGGAAGCGGTAGCTTGCCATGTTTGCGTCCTTGGCGTCCCAGTCGCCAGATGATTGCTGGACCACCAAGTCTGAGTCGCCGTAGCACAGGATCCGGCGTACGCCGAGTTCTTTGGCTAGCCGGAGCCCATGTACGAGCGCCTCGTACTCGGCCACGTTGTTGGAGGCGGCGAAGTGGATCTGCGGCGTGTACTTGAGGTTGTCGCCTTTGGGAGAGGTGAGGACGATGCCGGCTCCCAAGCCGGTGCGCATCTTGGACCCGTCAAAGTGCATCCGCCAATGGGTAGAGTCGGGAGCCGGCGGTAAGTACTGGGTCTCGGCCCAGTCGACGAGGAAGTCGGCCAATGCTTGCGACTTGATGGCGGTGCGGGGTTGATAGAAAATCGTGTAGGGCGCCAAGGCAATGGCCCATTTGGCCACCCGGCCGGATGCATCCCGTCTGCCTATGATCTCGGCGAGCGGGGCAGTGCACACGACCGTGATGGGGTGCTCTTGGAAGTAGGGCTTCAATTTCTTGGCAGCGAAGTACACCCCATAGCACATCTTCTGGTAGTGCGGGTAGTTTTGCTTTGAGCTGGACAGTACTTCGCTGAGATAGTAGACCGGCCTCTGGACCAGCTGGGCTCGGCCTTCCTCCGGGCGCTGGACCACAACAACAGTGCTGACGACTCGGCTTGTCGCGGCGATGTAGAGGAGCATGGGCTCCTTCTCAGTCGGCGCAGCCAGGACAGGCGGAGTGGTCAACATTTTCTTCAACTCATGGAAGGCTTGGTCGGCTTGATCATTCCACTCAAAGTGAGTGGATTTCTTCATGAGTCGGTACAGGGGGAGGGCCTTCTCTCCTAGTCGGCTGATGAAACGGTTCAGGGAGGCTAAGCAGCCAGTGAACTTCTGCACATCTCGCAGCTTGGTGGGAATCTCCATCCTCTCGATGGCTTTGATCTTGACAGGGTTGCACTCAATGCCGCGTTCGGAGACCAGGAAGCCTAGCAGCTGGCCGGCTGGCACTCCGAACACGCACTTCTCGGGGTTGAGCTTGATCTGGAATCGGCGCAAGTTGGCAAATGTTTCCTTCAGGTCTTCCAGCAAGGTACCGCGCTTCTCTGTCTTCACCACAATGTCGTCTACGTAGACGTGGGCATTTCTGCCGAGTTGTTTCAAGAGACATTTCTGCATGCAACGCTGAAAAGTGGCACCGGTGTTTCTCAAGCCGAATGTCATTGTCAGGTAGCAGAAAGCTCCAAAGGGTGTGATGAAGGCAGTCTTCAGGCGGTCAGCCGGGTCCAACTTGATCTGATGATACCCTGAGTATGCATCCAAAAAACTTAACAGCTCGCATCCGGCTGTGGAGTCTATCACTTGGTCAATCCGTGGCAAAGCAAACGGATCCTTCGGGCAGGCCTTGTTCAAACTTGTGTAGTCTATACACATGCGCCACTTGTTATTCTTCTTCAAAACCAGAACTGGATTGGCAAGCCATTCTGGAAAGAACACTTCCATGATGAAGCCGGCTGCAAGGAGCCGGGCTATCCCTTCTCCCACGATTCTTCGCTTCTCTTCTGATAGTCGGCGGAGGGGTTGCTTGACCGGCTTCGCATCAGCTCGGACATGTAATTTGTGCTCGGTGAAATCCTTCGGGACACCCGGCATGTCCTTTGGGGACCATGCAAAGATGTCTCGATTCTCACGGAGGAAGTCGGCGAGCTCGCCTTCCTATTTGCTGTCCAAGTTCGCCCCAATCACGGCGAACCTCTCCGGGTGCTCCGGGTCTAGAGGTATCTTCTTCGTCTCTTTGGCAGGCTGGAAGGAGCCCTGCGCATCACAGTCCTTGGGGTTGGGGGACAAGGCCGGCTGCTTGCCGGCCATGGCCACAACCCGTTCCAGCATCTTCTTCTCTTCTGCCACCACGAGGGACTCGGCCAGCCGGCTGCTGCCCATGGCACACTCGATGGACTTCTTGTAGTCGCCGGCTACCGTGATGATCCCCTTCGAGCTCGGCATCTTCATCTTCAGGTAGGCATAGTGGGGCACAGCCATGAACTTGGCCAACGCTGGTCGGCCAAGTAGCGCATGATAGGGGCTCTCCAAATCCACCACCTCGAACCATATTGCTTCCCGGCGAAAGTGATCTTTGTCTCCGAAGAGAACATCCATTTTGATCTTGCTGATTGGAGAGCAAGATAGGCCGGGTACGATACCGTGGAAGACGGTGCGGCTCGGCATGAGCTGCTTTGCTTTGATGTTCAGCTTGTCCATGGTATCGCGGTACAGTATGTTGATACTGCTTCCGCCGTCTATCAGGACGCGGGAAAATCTGGCAGCTCGCCTCTCCGTCGCAAGGGTGACGTCCCAGACCATAGCATAGGAGCCAGGCGAAGGCATCACCTCTGGGTGGTCGTCCTGGCTCCAGCTGATGGGCTTTTCCAATCAGTGCATGAACTCGGCGGTGCTAGAGGCGACTGCGTTTACTTCTTGGTGCTGCCGGCGTCGGCTGCGCTTGTCGTCAACTTGACTTGTGAAGACGACATAGGCGTCGTGCGCTTCGGGGAACTCGTCTTGGATGGCGCCGACTGCCGGCCGGGCCGCCGGCTGCTGGGGAGCTGGAGGCGGCGGGCCGGGAGGCGGAGGCGGCGCCATCCCTTCGCCCTTGGTGATGCGGGTGAGCCAGTGGCATTTCCGTGTCGTATGGTTGGACGGCTTCGCGCCGCTGTGGAACTTGCGGGGAGCATCGAGTGCTTGTTCGTAGGAGAAAGACGGCTGCCAAGGCAGCCGGCCACCCTTCTCTTGGGAGCGGGCCGCTCTTCGGGCTGCTCGTCTTCAATGGTGGCCACCTGCCGACTGGAGGAAGTCGGCATGGGGCCCTTGCGCTTGTGGTCGTTCTGGTAGGGGCGCCGGTTAGGGTCGCCAGCCGGTGTCTTGGGAGCCGGAGCAACTACTTTCCCCGAGGCGTCCACTCGGAGCTCGGTCTTCATGGAGGAGTCGGCAGTGGCATACTTGTCGGCGGTGATCAGCAGCTCATCGAGGGTAGCTGGCTCATCGCAGAGGAGTTGGTGCTTGAGGAGGGTGCCCTCTCGGCACCCGGCCGTGAAATATTTGATGGCCTGGACCTCATGCACTCCCTCGCAGGAGTTGCGGAGCTCGGCCCATCGCGTGAGGTAGTCGCGGGTCGACTCGTTGGGCCCTTGGACGCAGAGGGAGAGCTGGCGAGGCTTGGGGGGCCGCTTGTAGGTGCTGGTGAAGTTGCGGACGAAGACTTCGGTGAAGTCCAGCCAGCTATTGATGCTGTAGGGCTTGAGGCTGTTGAGCCACGTGCGCGCCGTGCCTTGCAGCATCAAGGGGACGTACTTCACGGCGACGCGCCGATTGCCGTTGGCGATGCTGACGGCTGTGGAGTAATCGATGAGCCAATCTTCCGACTTCACTGAGCCGTTGTACTTGGGTGTGTCTCTGGGGAGCGAGAACCCTTTGGGGAAGGGCTCGTCGCGGATGCGGGGGCCAAAGCATGGCAGGCCGACATCGTCTTCTTCTTCTAACGCCAAGGATCGAACAAGGCGGTCGATCCTGTGGCGGGCGTCATTCTCGCCGACTCCCTCTCGGCGGCCGAGTCGGTCGCCAAGAGTCGGATGGGTGACGGGCGGTGGAGTGAGGCGTCTTTCTCTTCGAGGCGGAGGAGGAGGCAGGTTTCCCTGGTGCTCTACAGCTCGAGGGCGGCCATCCGCGTCGCGCTCGATGGTGATGCGAGTCCGGCTGCGGCTGGCAGCCGGCTCCTTGTCTTTCTTCTGGCGTGCACCGCTCGCAGTCGGCGAGCGGGACGTCGCAGCGTGCTCCCGGCGCGGGGGATGGCTATCAGCTCGGGCGCCGGCTTCGTGCCGTTCTGCAGCCGCGTCGATCAGCTGTTGGATCCGTCTTGTCATGTAGGGGAGCTCATCGGCTCCCAGCCCATTGAGCTCCTCTGCAGCCGCCTGAGCGGCTCGCAGATTCTCGAGCGGGGTGGCGTGGACGGGGCGATCTGCGCCCAGCATGCTGGCAACGGCTGCGCCACGCTTTTGGACGAAGCCGGCTCGGCTCGGGCCGCTAGGCGGCGGCGTCCCGAAGGCAGCGCGGTCGACTTCGCGCTGGTGGACCTCGGTGAGGCATCTCATCGAGGCTATCTTCTTGCTCTCCGCGATGAGGGCAAGGCGGCGTGCCTCCAGGGTCTCGGCGTCGGCGTCGGCCGGGATGGGGACGGAGAGGTCGTGCATCGCCGCTTGCTGAGCGTCGCGGGCGTTCTCGCCCGAGTTGGAGGCGTGGCTGATGACCAGCACTTCGGTGACAGCGCTGCTGCCGCTGTCAGCTCGAGGGAGGGGGTCGTCGAAGACCACCACGTCGGAGGGGTAGGCGTCGAGCGTTGCGGTGTCGGAGTCGATGATCATCGGGTCGGTGGAGCCGACCGACTCCATGTCCGCAGCGGGCTCGCTGGAGACGTGAAGTTGGTCGAGGAGGCTGACGAGGCGGCTCTCGGGGTAGTCGGTGCCTGCGTCGGATGCAGGCTCGTCGGAGATGCGCGTCTCGCCGAGCAGATCGGCGAGGCGGCTCGCTGCGCAGGCGTCGTCGATGCCTTGCAGCGCGTTGAGACAAACGCCATCGGGCGCAGCAGGCTGGCTGCGCTCGTGGGGAAGGAAGAGGGTTCCCGTCCAGAACAGGTCTCCGGACGACGGTGCACCTGGCCCCACGGTGGGCGCCAAATGTCGGGTGGTTGGTGCGACATATGCCAAGGGATGGCTTATCATTGTGGGAGCCAATAAAACGTCGCCGGTGCCTGGAAATGGGATGAGGCAAAGACATGCACGCCGGCGGATCTTACCCAGGTTCGGGGCTCTCCGAGGAGATAACACCCCTAGTCCTGCTCTGCGGGGTCTCCGCATGATCACTAGATCGATAAAGGGTAGCTACAATCGCTCCTAGAGCTGTTGGGTTCAAGGGAGAAGAAGAACAAGGCTAGCTCTTGCTTCTCTCTATCTATGGTGTGTGTGCGTGCTATGCTTAGAAGCGAACTATGCTCCAAGGCCAATCCAGAAGCGAACCCTTTGCATGGGTGCTCCGGGGGGTTTATATAGGCCTACCCCCCGGGGGTACAATGGTAATCCGACTGGGAACTGGTCCCAGGTGTCAGTGTCTATGCTCGCCGGCTTCTCCGCCGGCTGCTGGGTCCCGCCGGCTGGTGGGTCCCGCCGGCTGCCGGCTACTTGGTCGACAGGCCGGTCCCACCGCCTAGGGTCTTGTCGGCGGCTGCTTACTGTAGCCGCGCCTTTGATGATGAGGGCTTTGTCGAGGTGAGCGTGGCTACAGTGGGCCGCCTCGGGGGCTATCACTGTAGCCTCACCTCGTCTTGTCTCCTTAATGGGGCTCCTGCTTCGAGGGAGGGAGTAGCCGGCTTCTGGAGGTCGGCTAGACTCCTGGCCGACTAGGAAAAGCCAGGCCGCCTTCGCGCCTCTCTCTGGCTGAAGGGGCCCGCAACCCTTGGGCCGTACAGGAGTGGGTCGTGGATGACGTCGAGGCTAGTGTGGCTACAGTGCCGAGCCGCACGGGAGACGTCCCTCCCGTACGGCCTCCTGTAGCCATGCCCGCCTCGGGCTTCGGGGGTCATGGGCCGCACTGTGGCTATACCCCGTCAGGTCGCCATTATGTAGGAGTGGTTGTGGTCTTGGCCGGCTCCTAGGAGTCGGCGTCCTTCTTAGCCGGCTTCTTGGAGTTGGCCACCCCGTGGTCGTCCTGGGGAGGAGTCGGTGAGGCTGGGTCGCCTTCCGGGAGTCGGCTTTAGTGGTAGCCGGCCGGGGAAGGCGGCCCAGATGCTTGGAGTGCTTGAAGGCCCAAAGGCCTGATAAATTTTCTGTAGAGCCAGGGGTAGTCGGTTAGGCTACCCGTGGCCATTATCTCCGACACTGCCCGCGTCGCGTCCGCGGTCGCCGTGCGAGGGCAGCACGCGCTGTTGCTCCCGGAGTCCACGCCACGAATTCTTCGCGCGAGCTTGTGCTATGGGTGCCGATGCTCCCAAGCTCTTGGATCCACTTCCCGCGGTTCTTCTCCGACGTGATGCCGCCGAGGGGGCCCCTCGAGCTCTAGCTGCCGCATGCTGACTGCAACGCTCCAGCGACCGGAGCAGAGATTGAAACGGTCCCCACCGGCAAGATCTTCATGACCCGCGGCTGGGGTGAGATCGCGCAGGTTTGCCGTGCGAGAGGCGCCCTCGCGATCTACTTCGAGTATGACGGCGCCTCCACGCTTTTCTTCTAGGTCTTCGACGCAGAGGGCTGCCGCCTCGAGTGTTGCCCTGGAGGGGAGCGCCGGGATGACGCGCGCTCCGCTCGTGGCTACTCCAGCAGCAGCCCCTGGGAGTCCAGCAGTTCTCCCGAGCTCTACGAGACTCCGGAGACGAGCGACGACAGCTACGTCCCCCGAGCTCTCGTCGTGCCTGGAGCCGGGCTGCGGCGTCCAGCCGCCGCCACCGCTGATCTGGATGGGGTTGGCGCCGGCCTCCCGTGGCCCACTGTTGATGATGGCGTCCACCACGGGAGGGTGTAGGTAGGATTCCTCTAAGTTTTAGTCTTTTGTTCCCTGCAAAGAATCACAGAGTACCCCATGGGGGGAGTGTAAAGGGTCTGCAATGTCTTTTGTGTATGTCTTCCTTGTTATGAAAATTTGCGAACGCATGTCCCGTTAAGGCTTGGTCTCCCCTTTCCATCCTCGCGATAGCTTGTTGCTCTATGCTGACAGGTCCCGGTCCCCAGGCAGGCTACAACCGTCGCTGGTATGCCAGGTCGCGTGCCGTGGTCAAGGCCAGGAGGTGTGCGGCCCGAGGTCCAGTAAGAGCCCCTGAGGCGCGATGCTCAGGAGGTCCCCTTTTGTCGGATCTGGGGTTCCGGCAAAACCCTTAAGGTTCGAACTCTAGGGTGCGCGCGAAGTTCTTTCCCTCCTACCGATCTACGCCCTAGCTCGCTAAGATCTCGCGGACGAACTCGACGAACTCGCAACATAGAAAGACACGAGATTTATACTAGTTCGGGCCACCATTGTGGTGTAATACCCTACTCCAGTGTGGTGGTGGATTGCCTCTTGGGCTGATGATGAACAGTACAAGGGGAAGAACATCCTCCTGAGGTTGAGGTGTTCTTGTGCTTGTCGAACTTGTGTGGGTGAGGACTCGATCCGTCCAGGCTTCTTTTCTTCTACTCTGGTGGCTGGCTCTACTTATATAGGCCCTGGTCCTCTCCCCAAATATTGAGCGGGAAGGGAGCCAACAACGGCGGGCAATTTTAAAGGGGACAACTAGTACAAGCTATCCTGACAAAAGTGGTCTTCGCCTGCAAAAGGCTCTGGTGGTGACGCCGTCTTGGGCTCCATGATGACCTCCGTCTTGCCGTCCTGTTGGTCTTCGGTCTCGTTGCACCAATATGGAAACCTTTGCTTGATGCCTCGGTACTCCGCGCCTGCGCCTGCCTCCTTAGCACCAAAGAGGAAGCAAGGACACTGCGCGCGCTGGCGCCCGCCTGGTGTCGACCGTCATGGCGCACGTCACGCGAGCCTCGCGAGGTTTGCCCCGCCTTGATATCTCCGCTCCTCACGAGCCTTCCTGGCTAGGCCGCTCCGGAGGAGGTCTTGCGTCCGCCGCCCCGCGAGGGTTGGCCCCTCGCGAGGTCTTGAATGCCTTGTCGATGAAGATGGGCCATACGGCCTGCTAGCTTTAGCCATGCCGTGGGCCGCAGGCAGGCAAGTCTGGGGACCCCCGTTCCCAGAACGCCGACAGTAGCCCCCGGGCCCAAGGCGCGCTCGGGCTTGGCTTCAAGGCGAAGCCAAAGGTCAAGTACGGAGCGCCGCGGGCCCCAAAAGCCTACGGCCTTGGTTGACGCGTGGCGGTTGATTGGACGTGGGCGTCTCCGCTTCCCCATGCTGCCTCGGCAACTGCTCGACTTGACAAAAGGCTGGCGCTGATAGTGCTTGCCTTCATTGCTTCCTCCTCGCCTTGCTCCAGATCCCCTTTCTCGCTCCTCGCCACCGATACCTCCAGATCTGCTCCGATCTTGCTCCGCATCTGCGATCCATGGCACCGCGCAAGGTCAAGACCTCCTCGACACCGGCTTGGTATGAGCCAGCTCTTGAAGCGCCCACCATCACAGAGAAGAGCCTCGCCTCCGCGCGCCTGCTGACGGCGAGGGAGAGCAATGAGTGGGGGGAGACGGAGCTCCGGCTTGCCTGCGACGTGCCGGAGCCTGAGGGAAGCACCTTCTTCCCCTTCTTCTAGAGCAGCATTGCCGTCGGGTTGGTTCCCCCCTTCTCCGATTTCTTTTATGAGGTCCTCGACCACTACTGGCTGCAGGCGCTGCACCTCCATCCGAACTCTATCCTCCTCCTGTCCATCTTCGCCTACTACTGCGAGGTGTACCTAGGCGTGATGCCATCCGTGGCGCTTCTACGCCACTTCTTCTTTCTTCGCGTCAGCGATGGACACATCTCCGGGTGCGCCAATTTCGTCGCATCTGGGAAGGCCAACTCAATCTCGAGCACCGGGAAGAGGGCCGACAACATCCGAGCCAAATGGGTCATGATGGACGCCAACTGCGCCCATCCGCGTTTGGTGTTGCCACGGAGGCGCCCCAATTCAACAAGGGGTGGCCCCGCGCAGAGCTCGCTGATGATCGGGCGTTGTCTATGTTGGGGCAGATGACGACCGACCTGAAGCCGGGCAACGTGAGGGCGGCCAAGGTGACGGGGCTCATGCTCCTGAGGGAGTTCTTGATACTGCGAGTTGCTCCACTTCAGGCGCGCGCGCGCCCCCTATGGAAGCTTGGAGATGAAGGGGACAAGACCCGCCTGAGGCCAGGGGCCCTGCCTGGCAACGAATTGGCCGCTGTTCTGCGCCTCATAGTTGGGGACAACCAGGAGTACCCACCGAGCGCCTTCGTCCCTCTGTTCCATTGCAAGGACTGGGAGGAATTTGTCGCCTCCAGGCCAACCTTCGACGCGCGCGGGCTGGTGCCGCCGGCGCCCACAGGAGCCCCTGCAACATCGAAGCCGGTGGAGGTGTCCTCCGACGAGTCCGGCGGGGGGAAGGAAGAGGAGGGGGACTCGGAGGCGACCCTCAAAGAGATGGGGGAAAACTCCCCCTTCAGCAAGGCTGAAATCCTCCGCACCCTTCCTGACGACGCCGAGGTCGACGCCCGCCAGGAGGAGGGAGAACTGCCCGTCGTCCCGACGAGGAGTAGGTCGTCACTGATCCCTCGGGATGCTGCCTCCGCCTTGACGCCGCCTGGGGCTGCCTCCAGCCCTCCTGCTGCGCCGTCTTCTGCCCCCGGAACCCGCGCACCTGCTTCTTAGGCTCCAAAACTTTCGGGCTTCAAGCTCCCCAAGCGGAAGGTGGAATACGTCGCGGTGGACCGGTAAGTGCCTTGAGCTTCGTCTTATCCCTGCCTGTACTTGTCATTTCCTGACGTTCACCCTTGGTCGATCAGGCCGATGCCTTCGGCGAAGAAGAGGAAGGAGGATACGGCGGCCGCGCCTCCTTCCGCAGAGAAAGGAGGCAGCAGCACTCGCACTTCCCCAACCCGGTCGCCCTCGCGAGGCCAAGAAGAGCATCGCCGTGGGGAGTCAGCCCCCATGCCCCCACTGGCTCAGAAGGTACCGGCGCCTGGCTCGGCTGATGAGGTTCCGACCGCTCCGGAACCCGCATCCTCCTAGGCCCTGGTGACGACGTCGCCTCCTTCCGCTGCCGTGCCTCCACTCCCAGGTTCTTCTGCTTTTGCTGCTGTCCTGGAGCGTGCTCTTTCGGAGATGACCCAGCTGCAGGCAGATCTCCTGAGCGCGGACCCGCGCCTGGTGGCCGGGCGTCTGGAGCTGGTCTCTGGCTGGCTTCACTCTGACTTGGCGGTTCGCGCGATGCTGAGCCAGGCCGCGGTGTCTTCCGAGAAGGAGAAGCAGAGCGCCGCCAATGCTGCAGTCGATCGTGAGGCGGCACTGAAGGACGCTAAGGCCGCCCGCGACCGCTGCCAAGAGCTGGAGGACGAATTGAAGAACCTGCGCGACAAGCATGCCGAAGAAGCATGCGGCCGCCTGGTGAAGGAGGAGGAGATGAAGGCCCGGGAGGACGCCGTCAAGAACCGTGATGCTGAGCTGGAGGAGCTAGGGAAGACGCAGGCCGCCGAGCGCAGCCGGCTGGAAGAGCTGGAGCGGAAGGTGAAGGCGAGGGAGGCCGATCTTGACGCCAAGGCGTGAGTCCTGGCCGAAGACCGCGCGGCCTTTGCCGATCTCGAGGAGAGGTCTCGCAAGGCACTGAAGACGCTCTACGAGCACGGCTTGGAGAGGCCGCTGACTATCGACGAGGACGACCCCGCCCTGCTGCTTCCTCTCTTGGTGAAGGCCCTTGAGGAAGTTGTGGATGGTATCGGTCCCATGGCAGAGGCAGAAGCTCGCGTCCTGTCTTCAGCTGCATTGACTCGTGCCTTCAGCCACCTGCACCTTCACGACCCCAGCGCTTGTCTTGACGAGCTGCTAGAGCCTGTGGCTGATGATCACTACGAAGCCGCCGCCGCCGTGCAAGGTCAGGTGGAGGCCCTGCTGAAGAAGTTCCGCGGCTTTGCCTCCGCACCCTTGTTCGGCGATGCCGCCGATCCTGCGGCTGGTGGTGCAGGTGAAGATGACGTTATCCAAGGAGGAGCACCTTCTGCAGGCGATGGCGGTGTCTAGGGGTGACCTGCGGCTACTCTCCTGTTTCGTTCCTGTAATTATGCATCATGCCTCGTGGAGGCGTTAAACTTTCATTTGATATTGTGAGGACAATATATTTTGTAATATTTGCTTCGAGATTTTGCGATTTTCTTCCTGTCCGCTTTGTGTTCTGCGTCGGCAGAGCCCGATCCCGCGCATACCTCAACCGCCGTTGGGCCGACCGAAGACCAGGACAGACCAAGGAGTGAGGGGCTACGTGACCAGTTAGGCTCCTGAGTCGCGATGCTCAGGAGTCCCCCTTGATGCGCAAACAATTTCCATACCTATCCTCGCCGAGGCCTCGGGAGGGGCGTGCGACGACCAGGTCCGGGAGACCTGTTTGAGCGGCGTGCGCTTGGGTGTGACCCGAGCGCAGCCCCCGGGCCCTGAAGACCTGGTTGGGTGGCGTACGCTTGGGCGTGACCCGAGCGCAGCCCCCGTGTCCAGCCCCTCGCGCGGCTCTCCCGAGAGGAGGAGTTGCGGTGAGGCCGGATGCTGAGCTCTGGGGCTCCCTGAGTTGGTACGACCGTGGAGCCGCCCTTAGTTGTTTATCACCAGTGCGGAGCATAGTGCTTCCGCTTGTGCACGGGCATAGCCGCTCCTCGGCAGTGTCGACGGCTAGCGCGGAGCATGGTGCTTCCACTTGTGCGTGGGAGGGGGCCCCCCTCCGGGAGGAGCCCCCGGGGCGTGTACAGCCCCGCCCTGACACGTGGCTTGCACGGCAGGGCTGCGAGGTGTATCTGGGCACTCGTGAGTCAGCGCGGGACTCACGAGGCCCTACCTCAAGGCGGGTTGCGCCTGGTCTTGAGTCTTTGACTAGATCATTAATGGCGCGCGTTGCCGCGCCCGTACATTTTTACAATAAAATGGTAGGTATTTCTAAAAATACATGGCATACGACATAACACTAAGATTATATCTGTTATATTTCAGAATAATGAAACATCAAGGTGATATAAATAGCATGATGTAATAGTTGGTACACCACAGGAGCAATGCAACAGGGTGATCGTTGGCCAGAACATCAAAGGCCTGCGTGGTCTCAATTTTGATCTATTACATGAATTTATGCATAAATCGAGCAATTTTGACAGCAACAAAATTATTCTTTAAGAAAAACAATTCTGAATTTATTCATGAAGCTGAACAATGTTGAAAGCCTTCTGCCTTATAAAAAAATTATTTCTTTAAGAAAAGCAAGCCTGCATTTACGCGTGAAACTGAACAATGTTGAAAGCTTGAGATCTAGCTTTTGCACACATAAATAACTCGGTTAAAAAAACCTTGAAAGCAGACGCATCCACAATATCACATCCGTCCGCAAAACCAAAAATATACTAACACTTGATGCTTTAATAGTCGTCCTTTTGCAATTTTCTCTTCGTGGACACATGCAGACCCTGTGCATCCCAAAAAAACATTGAAACTTAGAGATCAAGTAAAGAAATGTATGGATGTATAATGGCTATCTGTATATATAAAGAGGATAACATGATTTGTTGGCATCAGGGTGAGAGACTAATCTTTGATGTACAGATAGCTTGTAACAATAAAGTTACCCGTATGGTAGGCCATACGGGAATATCAAAAGCCGACATTCGAACTATCTGGAGGTATTTTTGGCCAAATGTAGAACTGGATGGTAGCTTCACAAGACTTTAGTAGACAATTCCAAGCTACAATAGCATTAATAAAATCCCCACATTGATTGAAGTAACATATGGTCTGCTTTTTTCTATGATGAAGAAGCGGTTACAATCAACTGAAACTTTTTTATCCCAACAATTAAACATGTTCACATATACTGTATTACCCATATAAATAGAGAGGAAGACGCTTAGAGTACAGAAGTGCAGTTTCACATTTTTTTTAAAGTCGCCAAACCGCGGACATCAGTAGTATATGGAGAGTATACCAATTGGCTGGAGGTCTGATCACCCTCAAACATGATGAAGAGGACAGTGCACGGTAGACGCAATGCCCTATTACAGTAGAACGGTAATAACAGTAAAAAAGGTTTAGGAATATTGCCTCTTAATAAGTTAGCAATATGCAAAAGTAAAAATATACTGAAAGATAAATCAATAAATAATTTCAGACTATGCAGAATGACAAATATGCCTCTTAATACATATAAACATGTGAGAAATATAATTAAAAACTGAAAAACATGTCTTAATAAACCATTATAAAAACTGAATTAATATGCAACATCAACTGTCATTTCAGACGACTGCAAATCAATCTTGCACTTTTGGGAGGATGTCATATGCATTGCAAATTCTGATGGTTGTTTGGATCGATTTCTCAACCTTGGCTGTAGAAAATAGTGGTTTACATTTTAATGTAAAAAGGGATGGTATAAATATTCACCGGTTAACATGAATATGAGTAGAAGAACAACAGAGGACACAAATAAGCCAATTAAATTTATGAACATGGTATGACATCACAGACTCTTAATGCTGGTACTGTAGATATAGTATTTGATCAATACATGGGTAGCCATGGAACAAATGAATGGGGATTAATAACAGTCAGAAACTAAGACATCTTTTGAAATAGAACACTAAAACTGTATATCAGTAGCTTATTTCCACCACATGGACACCCAAGATTATGTCCTGTACAGTAACAACAAACTGACCATGATATCGAGAATCAGAACCAAGAAACCATAACCCTAAATCTCACAACCACACCAACATCACATGCATCATCGTCCCAGAATTTACATGAAACAATTTAAGCTAAACTTATATTTTCATAACCAATTCCGGTAGGATGGACCAAATTCAAGTTATACTGTTGTGTTTCAGCAATATAGATACGTTAATTATTGAAGTGACTTTGAATTACAGCTCTACATTATTCCTACTGGCTTTATCCATGCAAGAACTTGTCTTGGTGTAAGGAAGATGAGGCACTGTAAGTCCTACAACATGTAATTAGTGTGCATCAGAAAATCGCATATGTTGTTTAGAGCTTATCCTCAACAACAATAGTCAATAGTAGGAGTGTTTGAGACTCTGGAACTGTATACACTGTCAGTAGCATCAAATTTTACAAATTGTAGGCACACATACATATATGGATGATAAGATATGTGAGTGAGACTCTGGAAGTGTATACACAATTAGACAGTCAGTAGCATCAAATTTTACAAATCGTGAGCTTACATACATATGTACAATAAGACATGTGAGTACATGTATACTAACCTGGGTGCCAACCATTGCAAATCGTGAGCTTTAGAAGTGCCTGAAATAACCACCAGAACCCGTCGGCAGTTCCAATACATCAACCGAGATGTGAGAGCACCTGCAGCAGAACAAGTGCCTGTCATGAATCAGAAGGGACTCGGTATCAGTAGTAACTGGATGGAATATGTGAGGAAGGAGGGGCGATAGGCCTGCGGTGGCAACCTGGCGAAGCATGGCCAGAAGATGTGACCCTGCCAAATAAAGTTGGGGAATGAGCAGTAGCAGCTAGCAGGGTGGGTGGAGATTATATAGACGCGCAACGATTAAAGGAAGAAACTGAACCAGAATTGTGAGCGTCGTCGTGCATCTAATAAAGGAAGAAGACGAATCACATAAAGGAAGAAACTGAATAAGAATCATAAGCGATCAGCAATAATCGGACGCCGGAAAGAGTGGCGCACATCAATTGCGATTAATGCCTGCAGCAACTGAGATTGACTACGTGCTAAATCACCGGCAAGTGGATTCTAATTGCAGCCGACGCTTCGGCCCCGCTTCCCCTTGGCGTCGCCCAGTGAGGCGACCATGGCATCGTTGGAGGTGCGGTCGCTCGCATCGTATGGATCCGTCGTTCGCGAGACAAGTACTGGACGACGCGCACCGGGAGCCTTGCTCGCTCCGGAAAGCTGTATTTTTTCACGGGCTTTGTTACTCGTGGGCGTCAAGCCCATATAACCAGATAATAGTAGAGCTCCAATTTTGTTCTCGGAGCAGCGGCCCAGCCCGTCTAGCTCTCTCTGTTCGCAACTGAAACCCATAGGGGATTGCATTCACATCCAACGGCCTGAAACGCTTAGAAGAGCATATTCGACGGTCGAAAACAATAATGGTCTGAGAGGGCTGGAAAAGTGCTCGGTTATAATGTTTCTAAATAGCTGTGCATTCCTCCGAGACGGTTAGGTGCAAGCGCTCTACGTCCTCAGGTCCCGGCCCTCGAGCGAGCTCAGCTGCCGCTGGTATGCCAGGTCGCGATGCCGTGGTCAAGGCCAGGGGGTGAGGGCTGGAGAGCCAGTAAGAGCTCCTGAGTCGCGATGCTTAGGAGCCCCCTTTTTAACGCGTAAGCGAATTGCATGATGGAGGGGTGGACCCGTGGCAGGTGGCAATCGGGCAGATTAAGCATGAAAGGCAAATCACCTTGGGCAAATGCAGAAAGATACATGCCACCGGGTCAAGCCCGAGCAGCTTGGGGATGATGCAGCCCGAGGGGCGCCCCCAGCAAGGTAAGCTAAAGACATAAGAAAAGGATACACGCCACAGGGACGGACCCACGCGGCCTGGGAATAATGCAGCCCGAGGGGCGCTCCCAGCTAAACGAACTTGGAAAATGTCACCTGGTTCTGTTGACGAAGGAGAGTTGAGGCAGCTGAAGGCGTGCAACGAAGGGGTAGCTCCTCATGAGCCACCGGGGCCCTGAGCCTCGGGAGGCTCTGGGGACTCAGGTGGTTCCCTGAGGACCGTCTCCATCTCCACCAGGACGGCGTGGTGCCTGGCCTCCTGAGCCGCCAGGATACGCCACATGTTGCGTTGATAGGCTGACGACACGCTCGGCAGGCCAAAGGGCATACGAACGTAGCTATGCGGTGGACCCTCGCAGTGTCCCACACGCGATGGCCAGAAAAGCTCTTGAGAAGCGGCCCTGTTGAGCCCTGGAACGTCGATGCAGACGCGCAGCCCGGCATCCTCGCCTGGATGGGGAGCTGCGCCTCGTGAGCGGCGGTCGCCGCGCATGGCCCTTGCGTCTTGCAATTCCTGAGTGGTCTTAGTGATGAACTCTTGAGCGGTGGGCGCTCCTTGCCCTATGTTCACCTGAGGGAGACGTGCTGCGAAGCATGCCTCCAAGTGGTGCCCAAGCGCCTCCCTCGTGATGTTGGCAAGGTCTGAGGCCCTCCAGAAGAGAGCCCCCGAGCCCTGCCCGAGGAGGGCGCTGGGCGCGCCTTCCTATGCGATGGAGGGAGGCGCCCCTGGAGCGGGCGCTGATCCTGACAAGGTTCCAGCCGCGACGCCACCTTCCCGAGGTCCGGCACGGTGCAACTACTTCTTCTTGGGAATGGCCTCTAGAGGGCCCTCATTTTTGTTGTCGGGGTCGTCGATTGCTGCAGCTTGGAAGGCGCGCTTGAGGGAGCACACCGCATCTCTCTCTTCGCATGGGACCGTGATGATTCCACCGCTTCCCGACATGTTGAGAACGTTGTAGCCGTGGTGGGTGACGGCCATGAACTTGGCTAGGGCTGGATACCCAAGGATGGAGTTGTAGGGCAGATAGATGTGTGCGACGTCGAAGTCGATGAGCTCGATGCGGTAATTCTTGCATTCTCCGAAGGTGACAGGGAGGCGGACCTGCCCTATCGGCGTGGTGGAACCATCAGTCACTCCTGAGAAAGGCTTGGTAGGCTGAAGCTGGTCATATGGGACTTGGAGGTTGTCGAACGTATCGACGGTCAGGACGTTGAGCCCTGCGCCGCCATCGATGAGGGTCTTGGTAACTTGCACATTGCTGATGACTGGGGAGCACAACATCAGGAGGGCACCAGCGGTAGCCGCGCACTTGAGCTGATCGGCCGACCTGAACGTGATGGGGCACTGGGACCATCTGAGTGGGCGCGTGGCCGCGAGCTTGGGGAGGACTGCATTCACTTCACGAGCAAACTGCTTGAAGATATGCTGCGAGGCTGGGGCCTGGGCTCCACCCAAGATGCAAGCAATAGCACGCGGCTCTTGGAAGCCCCCAGCCCCCTCGTCTTGATGGTGGTCGTCGTTCCTTCTTGGCGGTGGCAGCAACGGGGGAAGACCGACGTTGCCCTGAGGACGGTCCTCGCGAGGCTGGTCTCTCCAGGCGCCCTCGCGAGGATGATCCTGCCAGCGGTCCACACGAGGACGGTCGCGCCACTCCTGGCGCGGGCCACGGTCGTCCCAGCGTCCGCCACCACGTCCTCCTCCTCGGCCGTAGCCCCGAACGACTATCGGCGTTCTGGGCGTCGACCGTAGCGTCCTTCGCGAATGGCTCTGAGCTCTTGACAGTCACTAGTGTTGTGGGTGTTCAGGTTGTGGAAGGCGCAGAACGGCCGACTGTTCTTGGATGACTCGGGCTGATCTCTGCCTCGCTTGGTGTCGGGCTCTGTTGTGAGCACTGCTGCTTCCTTGCGCTTCACATCCTTGGCCTTGGCCTTCTTCTCCTCTGCGCTCGCTGCTGGCAGCTCGAGGAGGGAAAGGCGCCCCTCCTCAGCTCTTGCGCACTTGGTTGCCAGGTTGAACAGCTCCTGAGATGTGCACAGCTCCTCGTGGATAGCGAGCTCTTCCTTCGTCTTGATGTCACGGATGCCGTCGGAGAACGCGGAGATGCTGGCCTCGTCCGTGACCTTGGGGATCTTGAGGCGGGTGTTGTTGAAGCGCTGGATGTAATTCTGGAGGGACTCTCCTGGTTGCTGCCTTATGCGGCGCAGGTCGCCCGCGGCCGGCGGGCGGTCGCGGGTGCCCTGGAAGTTGGCGACGAAGCGGTTGCGCATCTCGTCCCAGGAGGAGATCGAGCCTTGCGGCAGGTTCAGGAGCCAGGAGCGGGCACCATCCTTGAGAGCCATGGGAAACCAGTTCGCCATGACTTTCTCGTCGCCGTTGGCCGCTTCGATGCTCAGCTCGTAGAGCTGCAGGAACTCCGCGGGGTCGGCGGTGCCGTCGTATCGAGGGGGCAGATCCGGCTTGAACTTGCCTGGCCAGGCAATGCTACGCAGCTCGGGGGTGAAGGCGCGGCAGCTGGTCGTGGTCGCCAGGGCCCGTCTCGGAGGTGGAGCTTGGTCTTGACGAGGTCCGCGCGCCGCCACTGCAGTTAGCGCGCGTTCTTGGCGAGGCAGCACGGGGAGCGCAGGTGCAGCTTCTCGCGGCCGAGGAATCTCTTGGTAGCTTCTCTCTTCGCGCACGGGCGCCGGGCATGGTGGATCACGCCGTGGGGCCGCGCGCCTTGGCGCCAAGGCACAATCTTGAGGCAGAGGTGGTGGAGGTGCTCCATGAGCCACGTCGCCCGTGGCGGGCGGAGGGCGAGGCAGAGAGTGGGACGGTGCCGGGGAGCCCCATGCGGCGCGGACGAGCTTAGCGACGCGGTTGAGCCAGTTCTCGTAGAGGTCGTCGACCGGGCGTGTCAGGACCGGTTTTTCGGGATATTAATTTTCCAGAAAACGGCCCTTGTGCTCACCAGCCCCAGGATTACTGTTAGCTGATGAGGCACCAACTTGATACAGAAATTCCAAGCAAAGTACAACATATGTAGTACAAGACCATTGCGGCCTATGGGTACAACACTTGGTTTCTAGTGGTTGATGGCGGAAGCGGTTTGTGGTTCATCTGCGTCTATGGGACTCCATTTCCTACAGGAACAGCCGACCAGGATAACTCCTATCTTCGCGAGGCTGCTATCATCATTGCGTAGGTTCCTAGGCTGTCATCACAACGCTCCTCTCCAAGAAAGAAATCTGGCCAAGACAATAGCCAGGGACAAGCCAGTGAGTACTTTTGAATGTACTCGCAAACATTATGAACACGGGTATAATATAACAATGGATAATCATGCTCCGAAATATTCTATGATCATAACGTCTGTCATGAAATAAACGAAATCCATGATGCACGCATGCGGGTAAAATATGAATAAGTAATACGGGAGTAGAAATAGAATGCACCGATCGAGTGTCTGAAGCGACGCCTCGGAAGGATAAAAGATAAATCATGCCTCAGTCGGGCGTCTGAGCGACACCACATAAATGGCTTATAGATAAAAGAAATAACAAGCATGCCACAGTCGGGCGTCTATGCGACACCACATAAAGGGCTTATAAATAATAGAAATAACAAACATGCCACAGTCGGGCGTCTATGTGACACCACATAAAGGGCTTATAAACAATAGAAATAACAAGCATGCCATAGTCGGGCGTCTGAGCGACACCACATAAAGGGCTTATAATATAAAGAAAATAGCAAGCATGCCACAGTCGGGCGTCTATGCGACACCACATAAAGGGCTTATAAGAGAATAATCGCAGTGAGTATCCAGGAGGTAGAACCGTCCCAGGGATGCTCAATAATTCAAATAATGTAAATGGTTAGTCCACAATAATAATAATCATAATCCTCATATGTCACAGGTCATAGTCAATGTTCTGGTTTAGCCGTTTCTCCTCCGAAGACCGTCACTAGACCCATCTCAGACTGTAGTCCTTACCCATGGACATGGCTATCCAAATAGATTTAACCTCTGCAGAGGGGGTACTCTTTACCCACGAGTAACGGATTTATTTAGTCCATCGGGACTAATTCCGCCTACGGTCTTTTAATTGAAAACACACCTGACCCGCACACACCAGCTTAACTTACCGGTGTCTGGAATCACCCACGACACCTGTCAAGCAAAACTCTAAGTGGGGAGGCTACAACCTCGACTTAGCATGGGATCAAATTTATATCGCGCGCTCTAAGGGGTGCCCCCCTCTCGGTCCCAACTGGAAACACCCATGCCCCCGGACCAGGTGGCATGCCTACCGGATGCATCCGGTATCTTCCACCATGGCCTCTCTGTACGGTGTGTGCGCTTTGTAAGGGGTTGACAACTTACTGAACCGTACCCTACCTGCGGCAGGGACAAGTGGTAGTACGAAACAAGTATGGGGGTTACTGGGACAAGACTCGATTCTACGGCTGACTCAGGGGGTCCAAGTATTCCCTGTATGAATAGCATGACAATTATATTTCAACTAACAGACAGAATCACCACTCATCATACCTCATCATGCCATACCGGACACACTCGTCTCGACGAGGAACTAGGGACAAGCTCGTGTCTACCCAAGACAGAGACTTTCCCGGCTTCCTTCCGGTATGCATGAAAAGCTCACGAGGATGATCACTATCACCAGCATATCCATTTCTAACAGCAAAGAATCTCCATTGTGCACTCATGCGTATGATTTTATCGTCACATAGAATAACGTATGCTCCAAGTCAAGGTGGTGTTGTAACCGTATCAACAACACACAAAAATATTATGCCAGAGTTCGGAATGCTTGCCTTCAAGAGTATGCAAGAGGGAGTGCATTTTTTGAAAGTTGCCTTCCTTCTTCAACAATCCTATTTTGAGGAAATTTAAATTAACACATAGTTTTTAAACAGTACAAAAAAGTTGTTTTTAAACAATCCACTTAAACACGTGGTGGCGGGGTTGGGTCACTGACAGTGGGTCCAGCGGGCCCACTGGTCAGGTTTGACTAGTCCCCCGCCTCCTTCCTCCTCTGTCCGAGCCGAGGCGGGGGCTCCGGCGATCCTCGCCGGCGAACGGTGCTCCTCGATGGCATCCGAGGGCGGGGATGGATCCATGGTTCCAGGGCGGTCCTCCCGGTGGTCGCTAGGCAGGTGAGGACGGAGGGAGCCGCCGACGGTGAGCTTCGCGGCGGACGGCGATTCGGGAGTGATTGGGGGTTTGGGCTCCGGTGGTTTCCGATCGAGGCTGAGGTGCTGGCCAGCTCTGCAAGATCATGGGGAGTCGAACGGTGGCGCTGGAAGGGTGGGGGAAGCTCTGTTTGCGACGAGCGGGACCGGGGGGCGGCGGCGGCCGAACTGGCCGGAGGCGGGGAAGAAAGCTCCCCACCGTCGCTTGCTGGCCGTGGGGGCACTGCTGGGGTGCAAGGAGGTTGCCTCAGTGCAGGGACGGGCTCGGGGCTCCTATTTATAGGGGTCGAGGTTGGTTCCCGCGGCGGCCGTGGATAAGAACGCCGGTGACCGCCGTTCTGTAGCTGCAGGACGACGTGGCGGCGATGAGCGCGTGCCGACGAGCTTGTCGATGAGCTCGGGCTGTTCTAGGGGGCAGCTGGCGCGCGCGGGTGGCTTGGGCGGTGCCGTCCAGGGCAGGAGCCCACTGTGGCCAGCCGCTAGCCGCCGCGGCCGACCTGACGGCGGCACTGTGGGGCTCCAGGGGCGGCTCTGCGGCGAGGGAAGGGGCGGGCGTGCTGGCTGCGGGTGGCCAAGGGCCAGAACGGGCGCGGGGAGGGCGGCAGTGCGACGCGGTGGCTCGGTGCGTGCGCGTGCAAAACGTGCACTCTGGGCGCGCCCAGAGCACGCACGCTAGCTGCTCGACGAAATGCCAAAGCATGTCATAGGGCTTGGGTGAGGCTGGCAAGTAGCAGGTTTGGGTTAGAGTCTTCTAGGAGCTTAGTGGACATGCTATTTTGTCCAGAGGTGCAAGGTCATAGTGCAAAGGCAAAGATCATGCCAAAACTGACCATGCACACAAGGTGCTCGACAGATTGCTAAGTGCATCTAGGCAACTCTTGGAGTGGCCAAAAACTCCAGATCCTAGTCTCTTAAGGTGTAGGTGATGATGGCAAGATTATTTGGGCAAAACCAGAAACTTGCTAGTGCAAGTTTTGCAAACCTTCAGTTTTGGGCAGAAAGAAGAAGGCCTTATTGCATGCACTAAAAATACTCCAATGGGTCCACTCTCCTGGACTTCAGGGTTTTGCAGGGTGGTTTATAAGTAGGAAAGAGCTCAAGGTTACTAGAGCAAGTTAATCTAGGGTTGCAGTACAAATCACTAAGCTGGACCAGAATGAAAATGAGGTTAATTCACTCAAATTTTTCAAAGAACCACTGGCTTTTTGCATGAAGTTGAATTATATGCATCTACTGACATCTCCAAACACTTGGAAGAATTTTTAAAGGAATATTTAAATAGGTTGTAGTGCAAAAATACCTACTGGACCAGATTTGAAAATTTGGGGTAGAGCTCAAAATCTCCAATGGCCAAAAGATGTTTTTGCATAAAAGTGATGTGGAAATATCACATGACATCCCCAAATTTTGGTGAAAATTTTAAATGCATTAATCAAATGGTTGCAGTGCAACAGAGGCTCCAAATTTATGAAAAATCATTTTAAAAGAATAAAGCTCAGGAAAAACAATTATGCAAATAAATCCACTGATAAAGAATTGTTTTATTGGGAGAGTATACAAGTCCAATAATATTTTTGAAAAGTTTCCACTTGAGGTAAAAACCCACAATATTAAAGAGAAGAGAGGTTCTGAAATCAAGAGATAAATCCAGAAGATAAAAATTTATTTTCCTGGCAAAATTTTAATTAATAAAACAAGGTCAAAATTTTGGGGTGTTACAGGGCGGTAGCGCAGGAGTTCGTTCGCCATGAGGAGCGCGGCCTGCGCGTCCATGGGAGCGCGACGTGCGTGGGATGAAGAAACGGCCGGGGTCAGCGATGGAGTGGCGGTGCGGCCGTCCTGCCGCACCGATGGGTGCAGCGAGGATGTTTGCTGCTTGTTCCCCGCCGGGCCGGTGGCGGCGTTGGCGGCAGGAGACGGAGAATGACGAGGTGGCCCGCCGACGGGAGCCGTCTGAGCAACGCAGGCGGTGAGGGCAGCCCGGCGCTCAGCTCGAGCGCGACGTGCATCCGCCATGGAGACGACGGAGCGACGGATCAGCGGAAGGGAAGCTACGGTGCACCCCTACCTGGCGCGCCAAATGTCGGATCTGGGGTTCCGGCAAAACCCTTAAGGTTCGAACTCTGGGGTGCGCGCGAAGTTCTTTCCCTCGTACCGATCTACGCCCTAGCTCGCGAAGATCTCGTGGACGAAGTCGACGAACTCGCAACACAGAAAGACACAAGATTTATACTGGTTCGGGCCACCGTTGTGGTGTAATACCCTACTCCAGTGTGGTGGTGATTGCCTCTTGGGCTGATGATGAACAGTACAAGAGGAAGAACAACCTCCTGAGGTTGAGGTGTTCTTGTGCTTGTCGAACTTGGGTGGGTGAGGACTCGATCCGTCCAGGCTTCGTTTTTTTCTACTGTGGTGGCTGGCTCTACTTATATAGGCCCTGGTCCTCTCCCCAAATATTGAGCGGGAAGGGAGCCAGCAACGGCGGGCAATTTGAAAGGGGACAACTAGTACAAGCTATCCTGACAAAAGTGGTCTTCGCCTGCAAAAGGCTCTGGTGGCGACGCCGTCTTGGGCTCCATGGTGACCTCCGTCTTGCCGTCCTGCTGGTCTTCGGTCTCATTGCACCAATATGGAAACCTTTGCTTGATGCCTCGGTACTCCGCGCCTGCGCCTGCCTCCTTAGCACCAAAGAGGAAGCAAGGACACTGCGCGCGCCGGCGCCCGCCTGGTGTCGATCGTCATGGCTCACGTCACGCGAGCCTCGCGAGGTTTTCCCCGCCTTGATATCTCCGCTCCTCGCAAGCCTGCCTGGCTAGGCCGCTCCGAAGGAGGTCTTGCGTCGGCCGCCCCATGAGGCTTGGCCCCTCGCGAGGGTCTTGAACGCCTTGTCGATGAAGATGGGCCGTACGGCCTGCTAGCTTTAGCCACGCCGTGGGCCGCAGGCAGGCAAGTCTGGGGTCCCCCGTTCCTAGAATGCCGACACCTTTAGCGCTCAAGCAGCCATCGTAAGGCAAGAAAGGGAGGCGACGTGGCCGCAACGGGGCTGCGGTGTGCGTGACCCTTAGGCTTCATCAATCAGTCGATCTGAGTGCGAGACTTATCTTGGCGGTTTGGGGTCGATTTCTTGCGATGCGCCAGGCTGGCACGCAAGCTTCCGCAGCATAGCTAGGTCGGGCCCATACGAGTCTCCCTCCTCCCGTGCTCTCCTTAGTGCTCTACGTCCTCAGGTCCCGGCCCTCGAGCGAGCTCAGCCGCCGCTGGTATGCCAGGTCGCGATGCCGTGGTCAAGGCCAGGGGGTGAGGGCTGGAGAGCCAGTAAGAGCTCCTGAGTCGTGATGCTCAGGAGCCCCCCTTTTAACGCGCAAGCGAATTGCACGGGAGAAGACGAAGCTCGCGGTGCCGCCTGCTATCCTCCTCACGAGATCCCCGCGAGCTAGCATAAGGAGAAACACGGTTTGCTGTTATGGTTGCCGGCCTGCCACCGACTGCTCCGTGAAGAAATGGAGGCACTGAGGGCCTGGTGAGGTGACGTGCGCGGAGCGTGCCGCGAGCCAGAGCTCGACCACTTAGGTTTGTTGACGTGGCAGGGATGGACCCATGCACCAGCGCCGTGCTCGTGTGAGTAGCCCCCGGGGGACGTGATAGTCGAGCAGGTGACAGTCATGGATAGGTTAAGCATGAAAGGCAGATCAGCTTGGGTAAATGCGGAAAGACACATGCCGCTTGGGTTAGGCCCGAGCGGCTTGGGGATGATGCAGCCCGAGGGGCGCCCCCAACAAGGTAAGCTAAAGACATAAGCAAAAGGGATACATGCCACAGGGGCGGACCCACACGGCCTGGGAATGATGCAGCTCGAGGGGCGCTCCCAGCTGAATGAACTTGGAAAATGTCACCTGGTTTTGTTGATGAAGAGATGCCGGAGCAGCCGAAGGTACGCGGGGACGGGGTCGCCTCTCACGAGCCACCAGGGTCCTGAGCCTCGGGAGGCTCTGGGGGCCCAGGCGGTTCCCTGAGGACCATCTCCATCTCTGCCAGGACGGCGTGGTGCCTGGCCTCCTGAGCCGCCAGTACGCGCCGCAGGTTGCGCTGATAGACGAACGACACGCTCGGCAAGCCAAATAGCATGCGAACGTAGCTGTGCGGCGGACCCTCGCACCGGCCCACGCGCGAAGGCCAGAAAAGCTCCTGAGAAGCGGCCCTGTTGAGCCCTGGGACGTCGATGCAGACGCGCCGCCTGACATCCTCGCCTAGATGGGGAGCTGCGCCTCACGAGCAGCGGTCGCCGCGCATGGCCCTTGCCTCTTGTAGTTCCTGGGTGGTCTTGGTGGTGAACTCCTGAGCGGTGGGCGCTCCTTGCCCTGTGTCCTCCTGAGGGAAATGTGCCTTGAAGCACGCCTCCAAGTGGTGCCCAAGCGCCTTCCTCGTGATGTGAGCAAGGTCTGAGGCCCTCAAGGAGAGAGCCCCCGAGCCCTGCCCGAGGAGGGCGTCGGGCGCGCCTTCCTATGCAATGGAGGGAGGCCCCCCTGGAGCGGGCGCTGATCCTGACGAGGCTCCAGCTGCGTTGCCACCCTCCTGAGGCCCGGCACGGCGCAACTACTTCTTCTTCTTGGGGATGGCCTCTGGAGGGCCCTCGCCTTTGCTGTCGGGGTCATCGATTGCTGCAGCTTGAAAGGCGCGCTCGAGGGAGCACACCGCGTCTCTTTCTTCGCATGGGACTGTGATGATTCCGCCGCTTCCCGGCATCTCGAGGACGTTGTAGCCGTGGTGGGTCACTGCCATGAACTTGGCCAGGGCTCGATACCCTAGGATGGTGTTGTATGGCAGACGGATGTGCGCGACATCGAAGTCGATGAGCTCGGTGCGGTAGTTCTTGCGTTCTCCGAAGGTGACAGGGAGGCGGACCTGCCCTATCGGTGTGGTGGAGCCGTCGGTCACTCCTGAGAAGGGCTTGGTAGGCTGAAGCTGGTCATATGGTACTTGGAGATTGTCGAACGTGTCGACGGACAGGACGTTGAGCCCTGCACCGCCGTCGATGAGGGTCTTGGTAACTTGCACGTTGCTGATGACTGGTGAACAAAGCATTGGGAGAGCACTAGCGGTGGCTGCGCACTTGAGCTGATCTGCCGAGTTGAAGGTGATGGCACACTAGGACCACCTGAGCGGGCGTGTGGCCTCAAGCTTGGGGAGGACTGCATTCACTTCACGAGCAAACTGTTTGAAGATACGCTGTGAGGCTGGGGCCTGGGCTCCGCCCAAAATGCAGGCGATAGCGCGCGGCTCCTGGAAGCCCCCAGCCCCCTTGTCTTGATGGTGGTCGTCGTTCCTTCTTGGTGGTGGCGGCAGCGGGGGAAGACCGGCATTGCCCTGAGGACGATCCTCACTAGGCTGGTCCCTCCAGGCGCCCTCGCGAGGATGATCCTGCCAGCGGTCCTCACGAGGCCTGTCGCGCCACTCCTGGCGCGGGCCACGGTCGTCCCAGCGCCCGCCTCCACGTCCTCCTCCTCGGCCGTAGCCCCGGCCGCTGCGCTCGCGAAGCGTCCTTCGCGAATGGCTCTGAGCTCTTGACAGTCGCTGGTGTTGTGGGTGTTCAGGTTGTGCAAGGCGCAGAACGGGCGGCTGCTCTTGGACGACTCTGGCTGATCTCTGCCTCGCTTGGTGTCCGGCTCCACCGCGAGCACGGCTGCTTCCTTGCGCTTCACATCCTTGGCCTTGGCTTTCTTCCTCTCTGGGCCTGCAGCTGGCAGCTCAAGGAGGGAGAGGCACCCTTCCTCAGCTCTTGCGCACTTGGTCGCCAGAATGAACAGCTCCTGAGATGTGCACAGCTCCTCGTGGATAGCTAGTTCTTCCTTCATCTTGATGTCGCGGACGCCGTCAGAGAACGCGGAGATGATGGCCTTGTCCGTGACCTTGGGGATCTTGAGGCGAGTGTTGTTGAAGCGCTGGATGTACTTCTGGAGGGTCTCTCCTGGTTGTTGCTTGATGCGGCGCAGGTCACCCGCGGCCGGCGGGCGATCGCGAGTGCTCTGGAAGTTGGCGACGAAGCGGTCGCGCATCTTGTCCCAGGAGGGAATCGAGCCCTGAGGCAAGTTCAGGAGCCACAAACGGGCGCCGTCTTTGAGTGCCATAGGGAACCAGTTCGCCATGACTTTCTCGTTGCCGTTGGCCGCCTCGATGCTCAGCTCGTAGAGCTCCAAGAACTCCGCGGGGTCGAGGGTGCCGTCGTAGCGAGGAGGCAGATCTGGCTTGAACTTGCCCGGCCAGGCGACACTACGCAGCTCGGGGGTGAAGGCGCGGCAACCGGCCGTGGTCGCTGGGGCCCGTCTTGGAGGTGGAGCCTGGTCTTGACGCCCACGCGCCGCCTCGGAAAGCGGCACGGGGGCCTGCCGCGGCAGACGATCCTGGCGCGGTGGTGCAAGCAGTGGCGGAGCGTTCTCTTGCGGTCGAGGGACTTCTTGGCAGCTTCCTTCTTCAGGCGCGGGTGCCGGACGCGGCGGATCGCGTCGCGGTGGAGGCGCTCCGTGAGCTGCGTCGCCCAAAGCAGGCGGAGGGTCAGGCGGAGAGAGGGACGACGCAAGGGAGCCCCCTGCGGCGCGGACAAGCTCGGCGATGCGGTCGAGCCAGTCCTCGTAGAGGTCGTCGACCGGGCGGTAGCGCAGGAGTTCGTGCGCCATGAGGAGCGTGGCCCGTGCGTCCATGGGGGCGCGACGAGCGTGGGATGAGGAACCAGCCGGGGTCAGCGATGGAGTGGCGGTGCGGCCGTCCTGCCACACCGAGGGGTGCAACGAGGATGCCTGCTGCTCGTTCCCCGCCGGGCCGGTGGCGGCGGGAGACGGAGAATGACGAGGTGGCCCACCGACGGGAGCCGTTCGAGCGACGCGGGTGGCTAGGGCAGCCCGGCGCTCAGCACGAGCACGGCGAGCATCCGCCATGGAGACGACGGAGCGACTGGATGCGAACGACAGAAGGGAAGTTCCGGCGCACCCCTACCTGGCGCGCCAAATGTCGGATCTTGGGTTCCGGCAAAACCCTCAAGGTTCGAACGTTGGGGTGCGTGGGGAGATTTCCTCCCTACCGATCTACACCTAAGCTCGCTAAGATCTCGCGGACGAACTCGCAACACAAAGACACAAGATTTATACTGGTTCGGGCCACCGTTGTGGTGTAATACCCTACTCCAGTGTGGTGGTGGTGGATTGCCTCTTGGGCTGATGATGAACAGTACAAGGGGAAGAACAGCCTCCTGAGGTTGGGGTGTTCTAGTTCGGTGTGTGGCTAAGGATTGGCTCTCGATCAGATGCCCCTATTGTGGTGGCTAGTTCTACTTATATAGGCCATGGTCCTCTCCCCAAATATTGAGCGGGAAGGGAGCCAACAACGACCAATTTGAAAGGGGACAGCTGGTACAGCTTGTCCTGACAAAAGCGGTCTTCGCCTGCAAAAAGGCTCTGGTGGTGACGCCGTCTTGGGCTCCATGGTGACCTCCATCCTGCTGTCCCACTGGTCTTGGTCTTGTTGCACTGATATGGAAACCTTTGCCTGATGCCTCGATACTCCGCGCTTGCGCCTGCCTCCTTAGCACCAAAGAGGCAACAAGGACGCTGCGTGTGCTGGCGCCCGCCTGGTCTTGATCGTCATGGCTCACGTCACGAGAGCCTCGCGAGGTTCGCCCTGCCTTGATTTCTCTGCTCCTCGCGAGGCAGCTTGGTGAGGCCGCTCCTGAGGAGGTCTTGTGTCGTCTGCCTTGCGAGGCTTGTCCCCTCGCGAGGGTCTTGACTGTCTCGTCGATGAAGATGGGCCGTACAGGCCTGCAGCACAGCCACGCCGTGGGCCGCAGGCTGGCAAGTCTGGGGACCCCCGTTCCCAGAACGCCGACAGTTTTATTCGCCCCTCTTTTCCGTTCGCCGTTTTCTTGCCGGATCTGTTTTTGAGTGCAATCTTGTTGCGGAGTCACTGATGACCCACAAATATAGGGGATAAATTGTAGCTCTTTTCGATAAGTAAGAGTGTCGAACCCAACAAGGAGCAGAAGGAAATGACAAGTGGTTTCAATAAGGTAATGTGTGCTGATGAACCACAAGTATAGGGGATCAACTGTAGCTCTTTTCGATAAGTAAGAGTGTCGAACCCAACGAGGAGCAGAAGGAAATGACAAGTAGTTTTCAGTAAGGTAATGTGTGCAAGTGCTGAAATTGTAAGTAGTGGAGTAGTTTGATAGCAAGATAAATTGTAACGAGCAAGTAACGATAGTAGTAACAAAAGTGGAGCAAGGTATCCCAATCCTTTTGAGGCAAAGGACATGCCAAAACAGTCTTTTATGATAAGCAAAGCGTTCTTGAGGGTGCACGGGAATTTCATCTAGTCACTTTCATCATGTTGGTTTAATTCGTGTTCGCTACTTTGATAATTTGATATGTGGGTGTGATACGTCTCCAACGTATCTACTTTTTCTCACGCTTTTCCTCTTGTTTTGGACTCTAATTTGCATGATTTGAATGAAACTAACCCCGGACTGACGTTGTTTTCAACAGAACTACCATGGTGTTGTTTTTGTGCAGAAATAAAAGTTCTCGAAATGGAACGAAACTTTGCGAGGATTTTTTATATCAATAATAAGAATTTCTGGAGCCAAGACCCATCAGAGAGGGGCCCATGGTTGGGTACAACCCACCAGGGCGGGCCCCCCTCTCCTGGCGCACCCAGGTGGGTTGTACTCACCTGGTGGCCCCGCTGACGACCCCCCTGATACTATAAATTTACATTATTCCAGAAAAAAATCAGGGAGAAAGAATTATCACGTTCCACGAGACGGAGCCGCCGCCAAGCCCTGTTCTTCCTTGGGAGGGCAGATCTGGAGTCCGTTTGGGGCTCCGGAGAGGGGGATCTTCGTTCTTCATCATCACCAACCAATCTCCATCGCCAATTCCATGATGCTCCCCACCGGGAGTGAGTAATTCCTTCGTAGGCTCGCTGGTTGGTGAGGAGTTGGATGAGATTCATCATGTAATTGAGTTAGTTTTGTTAGGGCCTGATCCCTAGTATCCACTATGTTCTTAGATTGATGTTGCTATGACTTTGCTATGCTTAATGCTTGTCACTTGGGCCCGGGTGCCATGAACACAGATCTGAACCGTTTATGAATTCATCATTATATCCATGTTTTAGATCCGATCTTGCAAGTTATAGTCACCTACTACGTGTTATGATCCGGCAACCCCAGAGTGACAACAACCGGGCCCACTCCTGGTGATGACCGTAGTTTGAGGAGTTCATGTATTCACTATGTGTTAATGCTTTGTTCCGGTTCTCTATTAAAAGGAGGCCTTAATACCCCTTAGTTTCCAATATGGACCCCGCTGCCACGGGAGGGTAGGACAAAAGATGGCATGCAAGTTCTTTTAATAAAGCACGTATGACTATTTACGGAATACATGCCTACATTATATCGATGAACTGCAGCTAGTGCCGTATCGCCTTAGGTTATAACTGTCACATGATGAATATCATCCAACAAGTCACTGATCCAATGCCTACGAATTTATTTATATTGATCTTGCTGCGTTACTACTGCTATTATCACTGTTACACTTGCTACAAATTAGTGCTATCACTGTTACTGTTACCGTTGCTGCTGTCACTACTATCAAAACTATCAAACTACTTTGCTACTGATCACTTTGCTGCAGATAATTAATCTCCAGGTGTGGTTGAATTGACAACTCAGCTACTAATACCTTCAAATATTCTTTGGCTCCCCTTGTGTGGGGTCTATAAATTTGGGTTGAATACTCTACCCTCAAATTTTTTTGCGATCGCCTATACTTGTGGGTTATCAAGACCTTTTTCTGGCACCGTTGCTGGGGAGCATAGCAATATTTGTTGAGTCACTTGGGATTATTATCATATTATCACTATGAAGAATCTGAAGGATCCAAAGACTAAGATATTTCCCTCAAAGACGAGGGGAGGTAAGGAACTGCCATCCAGTTCTGCTTTAGATTCACCTTCTGTTATGAGTAAACTTGCAACACCACCACATGCTATGAATTCTAATATGTTGCAAGTTATTGATGATGCTACTTCTGCTATGGATAATGCTTATGATGATGCTAGTACCTTGCTTGATAATGATGATGTGCCACTTGGTGATTTTCTTGATGAACAAATTGCTAGAGTTATACAACATGATGTTGTTGAATCGGATGATTAGCTTGAAACTGAAACTCCTGAAACACTTGCTAGACCTAGCCTTCCTAGATATGAATTTCCTAAGGTACCGGAAGGTTATGTTATGAGTGAGGAGGCAACTAGAGATATTCTTGCTTGCAATGATAGAGATGATCTAGAGAAATTACTATGCAAGTATAAAGAAAAATCTCTGAATGCTAGAATGAAATGTGATCCTAAGTTTGCTACTTCACCTATCTGTATTGCTGATAAGGATTATGAATTCTCTGTCGACCCAGAGTTGATTACTTTGGTTGATTCTGATCCTTTCCATGGTTATGAAACTGAAACTGTTGTGGCACATCTTACTAAGTTGAATGATATAGATACCCTTTTTACTTATGATGAGAAAACTCGCTATTACTTTATTCTCAAATTATTTCCTTTCTCATTAAAGGGTGATGCTAAAGCTTGGTACAATACTCTTACTCCTGGTTGTGTGCGTAGTCCCTAGGATATGATTTATTACTTCTCTGAAAAATATTTTCCTGCTCATAAGAAACAAGCTGCCTTACAGGAAATATTTAACTTTCTTCAAACTGAAGAAGAGAGTCTCCCACAAGCTTGGGGGAGGCTTTGCTAGTTACTCAATGCTTTGCCTGATCATCCTCTTAAGAAAAATGAAATACTTGATACCTTCTATAATGGACTAACCGATGCTTCTAGGGACTTGCTAGATAGTTGTGCCGGTTGTGTTTTCAGGGAACGGACTATTGCTCAAGCTATGGAATTATTGAATAACATATTGAAAACTTATGATGATTGGACTCTTCCTGAACCACCGGCTAAACCCACTCCGAAGAAGAGGGGTATATTATATCTCAGTCCTGAAGATATGCAAGAGGCAAAGAAATCTATGAAGGAAAAAGGTATTAAAGCTGAGGATGTTAAAAATTTACCTCCTATTTAAGAAATACATGGGCTTAATACACCACCACTGCCTAAGGTGGTAGAGGTAAATTCTCTAATGAAGTTCAATGATAATGATAATCCTCACAATATGCATCCTAGTCAATGCCTTTATGAGTTTGAAAACTACATTAGAAAACAAGATCACTTCAATGCAAATGTTATGAAACAATTGAAATACAATTCTGATATGATTTCTCGCTTGAGTGACTTGTTATTTAGAATCTCAAATGATGTTAGGGGTGTTGGAAAACATGCTTCTATGGTTCAAACTCAGTTGGAACAAGTTGCTAAATCACAAAGAGAATTACTTTATGAAATGAATCATAATATGCATGACTTTGCTGTTAGAGTTGCAACTAGAGGAGGTAAAATGACTCAGGAACCACTTTATCCTGAAGGACACCCAAAAAGAATTGAACAAGACTCACAAAGAAAGAACACTAGTGCACCTTGTCCTTCTAAAAAGAAAAAGAAAAATGAGAGGACTTTGCACACTTCTAGTGAACCTGAAATAGAGAAACCTCCTGATAATAATATTGAAACCTCTATCTCTGATGCTGAAACTCAATCTGGTAATGAACACTCACCTAATGATAATGAAAAAGATAATGATGAGGTTCATGAAGATGCTCAACCAAATGATAAAGAACCAGACAATGATGTTGGGATAGAACCACCTGTTGATCTTGATAACCAACAACCTAAGAATAAAAGGTATGATAAAAGAGACTTCATTGCTAGAAAACATGATAAAGAAAGAGAACCGTGGGTTCAAAAACCTATGCCTTTTCCACCCAAGTCAACTAAAAAGAATGATGATGAAGAATTTGAATGCTTTGCTGAAATGCTGAGGCAAGTCTTTTTGCGTACTCGCTTGACTGATATCTTGAAAATGCCTCCTTATGAAAAGTATATGAAAGACATCATCACTAATAAGAGAAAAATACCGGAAGCTGAAATCTCCACTATGCTTGCTAATTATACTTTCAAAGATGGAGTACTTAAAAAACTTGGAGATCCGGGTATACCAACTATACCTTGCTCCATCAAAAAGAATTATGTGAAAACTGCTTTGTGTGATTTAGGAGCCGGTGTTAGTGTTATGCCCTTCTCTTTATATAAAAGACTTGACTTGAATAAACTCATACCTACTGAAATATCTTTGCAAATGGCTGACAAGTCAACTGCCATACCTATCAGTATCTGTGAGGATGTGCCCGTTGTTGTTGCTAATGTTACTATTTTGACTGACTTTGTTATACTTGAGATGCCCGAGGATGACAACATGTCGATTATCCTTGGTAGACCCTTTTTGAATACTGTAGGGGATGTAATTGATTGCAACAAAAGCAAGGTCACCTTTCATATCAATGGTAATGAGCATACGGTGCACTTTTCGAAGAAACAATTCCAAGTGAATGGTATTAATGTTATTGAAAAATCTCCGACAATCACTATTGGAAGTTTTCAAATACCTCTACCTACTATCAAAAAGAAAAATGAAATGCTTATTGTTGGGGAGATGCAAATCCCCATTGAGGTAACTTAGTGATTTACGAAAGTTCTTCGGTTTCATGCTAATCGAAAGTGGTTGTTAATAAGACCTGATCAACCTTATTAATGAATCATGTTTTAACGGTATGAAGTTGATGAATTTAGTAAGCACTAGTTTCTATCCTTACCTTTTGTTTTCTGTTTTTATTAGTTAAATAAAATAAAATGCCATGTTTTGTCTGTCTTCTGAATTTCCCGTGCAATAAAAAATGACCCAAAAACAAAAGTTCTCAGAATGCTCTAAAAACTTAATACGATTTTTTTGAATATTTAAGAATTTTTGGTGCAAATAATACCAGAGGGAGGTGCACCAGGTGGGCACAACCAACCTGGGCGTGCCAGGACCCCCGGGCGCGCCCTGGTGGGTTGTGGTCCCCACGTGGGCCCCCTCACTTACCTCTTCATCCCACATCATCACTTAGCTCCAGAAAAATATCCCCATTGCTCTCACTCCCGTGTTCTTGAGCTCAAACCCGCGGATTTCGATCTCTTTGCTCGAAGCTCCGTTTCCAAAACTGTTTCGGGGATTTGTTGCTTGGTATGTGACTCCACCATTTGTCCACTACAAAAAAATACACTTCCGTGATGATACGTGTTTGTCACAGTAGGTCGCGTTTTTTGTCATGCATGTACATCCATGACAAATTTATGACAGAATCAAGATAGTCATACCTGTGCTGTCGTAGAAGTGTTCCATGACATTACCAAAATTATCATCACGGAAGTGTCCACTTCCATGACGATAAATTGCGCGTCACAGAAGTGCTTTCGTCAAGGGTGACCGACACGTGGCATCCACCGTAACGGAACGCCGTTAAGCTACCGGGTCGGGTTTTGGATCCGATAACCCGTTAACAGCCCCGACCAATGGGGATTTTCCATGTGTAAAATCATCATTGGCTGGAGGAAACACGTGTCGGCTCATCGCTGGGACAGATGTCATCCACTCATTGGACAGAAGGCGCCTATGATACGTCGACACGTGGCACGGCCCAACAGTGGCCCATTCCTGTGAAAAGGCCGGCCCGTTTGACTTGGTCAAAAGCTGGCGGGCCGGCCCATGGAAAGCCTGTTAACGGCCTGTTCGCATATAGCCCATTTACAGCCCGCTAACCCAAGGCCCGTTACGCCCTATTCGAATTAGGCCCAGTAGCGTTATCTGGGCCATCCAATATGATTCCAGCCCATTTTCACTTCTGGCCCATGTATGGCCCATGACGTCTTTCGGCCCATATGAGGCCCTATGTAACTCTTGGCCTATTAACGGCCCGTGCTGAAAATGGCCCGTAATGAACAGTGTATTACTTTACATCCATTAACGGCCCGTGGTGAAACTGGCCCGTAATGAACAGTGTATCACTTTATACCCATTAACGGCCCGTTATTTCGTTGGGCCGTTTCCAGCCCATGTTATCTTTCGGCCTTCTCAGAGCCCATTTATTCTTGGGCTATTTTCCAGCATTCGTTTACTTACGACCCGTTACTGTCATTTTCTGCTTGTGGGCCAAATTCAGCCCGTCGTTACAGTCGGCCCGTTTTTGGTCCGTTAATACGTTGGGCCGTTTTCATAGCGTCATCAAATACGGCCTATTAACGATGGCCTGTTATGGTCGGCCCATGAACGGACGATTTCAACTCTAGCCCGTTTACGACCATAATGCGGTCTGTTTGGCCCATGTTTGGCCAATCGATCATACAGCCCATATAAGGCCCATTGATGATACGGCCCGTAGAAGGCCCATTGTTTCTATGGCCCGTAGAAGGCCCATTGTTTCTACGGCCCGTAGAGGGCCCAGTGTTTCTACGGCCCATAGAAGGCCCACTGTTTATACGGCCCGTAGAAGGCCCACTGTTTATACGGCCCGTAGAAGGCCCACTGTTTCTACGGCCCGTAGGAGGCCCAGTGTCACTACAGTAAATATTAGCCCATGGTTATTGTGGCCTAGTTTTAAAAAATAGGTTATTGCAGCCACTAGCAAACCGCAGAAAAAGAACTGCACTGACTACAAGCAAACAAATAAACAAGACAACAAGGAAATAAATAAGCAAGCAACTTACACTAGGCTATCACGGCTATTACACATATTACATCCACTTGGCATCAAAGTTCGCCACCAGTGCAAATATAGGGAACACAACTGCATATAAATGCCGCAGCAAAACAAGTCCAGAACTGAAACCACTTCAGAAGAGCTCAAGAAACAATATCCTGGGTACCCATAATGCTGGCAAGATGCTTAGCAAGCTTATTAACTTTCTCTTGTTTGGCGCTTAAGTCCTCCAGCGCTTGCTGTTGCACCAGAAAGTATGCATCTGAATTCTGCAGGGACTTCCTTAGTCCTTCGGCTTCCTGTCGCATAGCATCTGATCGATGTCTTTCAACTTGAATTTGAGACTCAAGAAGCCGAACTGATTCAGGCAACGAGTTCGAAGAGCTGGTGCCAGCAGTGGTAGCCAGTAACTCGAACACTACATCAAGACAGGACTTTGGGGTTGTCTCAGTGTCTTCAATATAGTTTTTATTAGCTTTCTTGGAGACCAACAGGGATGTCTCACTATCTTGAACCTTATCTGCATTACTTCCTTTACCATTGCATAACAGGGTACTCTTCTCCAATATTTTATCCGCGTTCTAAAAGAGAAACAAACAAACACATCTCAGGTTTACAATGTAGTATATGAAACTCATTTTGGTAAACCAGTTCAGTAGTAAGGTGGACAGGATAACAGCATGAAACAAACATATATCTATGTAGTATGGTCACTTTATGGTCTATATCATTCTAGTTTATGTTGCCAAATCAAGATAGATACAGTTCGAATGATATCTATTTAAGACAAAGCAGCATAGACAGAATATAAGTGTGGGAAACTACACAACAATAACAACACTTGTAATGTGCATGGCATGAGAACATAACTGTTTATTCAATTGAAACTGAAATCAACATAGAGCAAGTTACAACAGCAAACAGCCAAACACGTTGAAGAAACAGGTTTAAAACATACCTGTTGCGCCATTGGAGTTTCAATTGCATCCTTCAAATTTGAAATTAGTTGGTATCAGTAAATACAGTGATGCAAGAGCAAAGTAGTATGAACCATAGCTACGGAACTTGACCTAAGAACAATTCTTCTTCTGCTTTAAGCGTTGACTTCGGGTTCGGAGTGGTGGTCCTCATGATTTGGGCACTGCAGTTGCCTTACTAACTGCTCGTGTTTGGGTGCTCTGTGGTGGAGATGGTGCTGTGTCAACGGGAACTGGGTGTCTATCTGCTGGGGTTGGGGTTAGAAGGGGTGTAGCTGGTTCTCTGTCCAACTGGGTAGGGGTACAATCTGCATGAGTGTGGGTTATGTGTGGTGGGGCTGGTTCTTGGGCAAGTACAACCGTGGTTCTATCTGCATCGACAGGTAGCACAATCTTTTCTGAAGGCCGTGTTTTTACTCCCACAGATACTGCCATCACTCCCTCCAATTGAAATGGCTGATAAACAAGAAAAGTAATTGAATGTACAGACATTGTAAGATAGACAGGTGCAATGGATAGTAGGGAAGAAAACAGGGCATGAAATAATTCACATTTATGTTGTCTAAGCAAACAGAATAGCAGGACATAATTTCACATATATGATGGCTAATTAAACAGGATAGCATGACACAATTTCACATGTATGATGGCTAACTAAACAGGATAGAATGACATACTTCAAAATATGATGACTATGTAAACAGGATGACATGATATAACTATACGATGTGTCTATTAAAGTGGTTGGCATGCCATAAATCACAAACATGCCGTCGATGGAAACATGATGGCATGATATAATTCACGGATAGAATGACATAATTTAAAATATGATGACTATGTAAACAGGATGAGATGATATAACTATATTATGTCTTTAGAAAATGGGTTGGCATGCCATAATTCAGATACATGCTGTCTATGTAAACATCATGGCATGACATAATTCAAATATATGATTTGTATACTAAGGAAATGAGCAGAGGGCAATCGCATATATGATGTGTCAACTAAGGAGATGGCATTCAATATTGTGTATATGATGTAAAAACTAAGCATTGCAATACAACATATGCATTATATGAGTAATATAACCCTGCCAAGTTTGAGCATACACCTCAGGGGGATAATAGGACTGGTCATCTGCCTCTGAATCCTCCTCTGAAGAGCTATCTGTAACCAGCAAGATATCTGCTTCAGCAGGTAGCATTGTCTGCTCTGAAGACCTTGTTTTCACTCCAGATTTCTCCATCACCAATTCAAATGGCTGATGCACAGGAAGAGCAGTTGAATATACAAACATTGTCGATAAAAGCAATGATAAATACAAAAAAAGGACTACATGATGTAATTCACATATATGACGCTTGCCTAAACAACATGGCATTGCATAATTCACATACATAATGCCTTGCAACAAGATAACATTGCATAATTCACATATATAATGTCCTGCAACAAGATGGCATTGCATAATTCACATATATGGTAATTAGACACTAAACAGGCGGCATTCACACAAAGCATGTCTAAACTAAGCAAATGACATAGCAATGCAAGATACCATACGCACAATATGAGCAACATAACCCTGCCAAGTTAGGGCATGCACCTCGGGGGGGGGGGGGAATATGACTGGTCATCTGTCTCTGAATCCTCCTCTGAGGAGCTATCGGTAACCAGCAAGACATGCGCTTCGTCAGATAGCATTGTCTGCTCTGAAGACCTTGTTTCCACTCCAGATTTTTCCATGACCGTGCCGAATGGCTGATGCACAGGAAGAGTAATTGAATGTACTAATTTTTTTGACAAATTTAACACGTAATAAAAAATGATGGCATGATATAATTCACATATAAGATGACTGGCTAACCAGGGTGGCATTGCAAAATTCACATATATGATGCCTGGCTAGACAAGATGGCATTGCATGATTCACATATACAATAAAGAAACTAAACAGATGGCATTGACACAAAGCATGTCTAAACTAAGCACATGACATCATTAATGTATACAGTAAGCAATGCAAGGCACCATATGCATGATATTACCAACATCAGCATGCCAAGTTAGAGCGAAGACCTCATGGGGTAAATAGGAGTGCTCTTGTCCTTCTGAATCCACCTCAGAACAGTTATCTTCCTCTTGATTACGATCCGAAATGGGTGGAGGGGGGGGCTGCCTTTGCGCCCACCATGGAACGACATCTGCATGGAATTTTATCTCCACGCAAGGCTCGTCTCTTTTGCTCTACATGATCAGTTCTATTGTGTACAATAACTGGCATGCATAGGAATAAAACATAGTGAGATTATGTAGGGTATGCATGCACAAATCCAGAGTGATGGTAGCAAACTGTGGATAGACCCAAAACCAATGATAGCAGGCAGATAATAGCTTTAGTTAAAAAATACAGATAATGGCTCCTTTAATGTTTGTTTGCACCCAACATGAAACTCATAGTAGACACCGGAGATTAACCAGATAGTAGATAGATAGTACTGATTGCTGCCCCAATATGTACCCCACAACCATTTAAAAACTCAAGTTTCAGCATTAGTTTGGACCTGACTCAGAGTCTAATAAGTGAACACGACGATAATGTAGCATGTCATCATATTAAGCGACGCATAACGTAAGCAGACACGGAAGAGTGCGACCTCTCTTGCGGACCCGTGTAGTCCTCAAGGTCATCTGCTCAGTTGATGATGGTAATGCAGTTGCCGTGGCTGCCGGCGGCGGGGAAGAAGATCTGAGGCGGCGAAAGACAGACTGGAGACCGGATCCCTGCTGTGGTGAACCCTTCCGTCGTTGGAGCAGCTGAGCTGGGGTGGAACACAGCGCCGTAGGAGCAGGACAAACCACACAAGGTTTTCTTTGACACATATCTGTAACAGAAGTAATTGAGTAAGGGCTTGTTTGAATTTGAGGATTCTAACAATGCAGGGATAGGAAATAGACAGGAATAGGATAGGAATGCACATGCAAAACAGAGAATTTAAAAACACAGGATTTCTGCCAATCTGGGTGTTTGATTCACAACAATTGGAAGATCACAGGATGCAAAAAAGTATGGTGAGATTAAGTCAAACCACAAGAAAATGTATGGTTATAATTCTATTATGCTACTATCTCTTAGTCTTGTGCTTGATGAATAGGAATATGAAAAGGAGGAGAAGTGGAAATTAGAATTCCTATGGTTTTTCTTTCAAGGAGACACTAAAGGGACAAATCCTACAGTTTTCCTTTGCTCCATTCCTTTGCACCAAATTCATGAAAAGTAGTACCATAGGAAACTTTCCAATTCTGATGTTTTTCATTAACTTTTCCTTTCAAGCACGGGCGATTCTAGTAGGCAGGCTTGAGCAAGGAAAATCCTACACACAAAAAATGTTTTTGTGCTACTTCTATTAATTTGGACCCAGGGCACTGCCATACTAGCTCAACTCCCAGGCCCATCGACAAATGCACAGCTCAAACGCGCAGAGATAAATAATGATGGCGTTCAAGAGAGTCCATCACGGATAGCTAAGTTGCCTGGTACCTTACTGCTTGTCATATAGTAGGATAAAATAATCGTATTTCCCGTTACTACGAGTGCTCAGTGGACAATATATATAACATGTAGAGTAAAAAAGAGATGCAACAAGTGTACAACCTCTTTGGCGAAGCCATGTCGATCTCAGCGTGATTGGGTTGGCCGGTGAGGATGCTCCGGCTGACTTGGCTGTCGGAGGAGGCGAAGAAGATCTTAGGCGTCTGGAGATGGAGCCCGAGGCACTGCTCCGCTGTGATGGAGGGTTTCATCGTTGGAGCAGCTCCGGTGAGTTGTACGACGCCGAGGCTGAAGCAAGACAAGAGAGACAACGAACAACGTTAACCTGAGTGGAATTCTAATAGTATCTCCAATACATGACGTAAAATACATAACCACAAAGTTCTAGATGTAAAATACATCAGCCGCTCATCTCTGAACTTAACTGTCGAAACTGAATTTAACTGTCGAAACTGAACTTAACTGTCAAAATTGAACTTAACTGTCGAAACTGAATTTTGCTGTCGAAACTGAATTTTGCTGTCGAAACTGAACGCACTAGCAAGGTGAGGCTACACGTCGGTCGACTGACTTTTTCATCTCTGGTCAGTCGATTTTGTAGCCATTGGATACAAAATCAAGGGCCTCCGGTTCATCTTCAACCTCCACCCCCTGAGCCGCCAGCCACCACCGGCCAAACAGCAGCCCCCCGCCGCCCGCGGCCGGCGGTGCGCCGCCCCGCCCGCCCCGAAAACACTCCCCACCGCCGGTCCGCCGCCGCCCCGGCCATCCCTCTAGGCCCCCCGTGCCGAGCTTTTTCTCCGGCGATCCCCACGCCACCGCCCCGCCAACGCCCCGCCACCGCCGGCGACCACCGCCCCCATCCTGAACCCTAAGATAGATAGTGGGGTACCTCTCCGGCGAGCCCCCCTCCCCGCTGCGGCTGGTTCTTCCTTCACCCCAGCGAGCCCCCCACCCCCTGAAAATTGACTGACCTAAAAGTCGATTCAGTCGACTGAAGTGTAGCTAAATCAGAGCAGCATCGCAAGCAAGAGCAAGAGCGAGAGCAGCAGCGCGAGCAAGAGCAATAGCAAGAGCAGACCAGGCAGGGGACCGAGAGCAAGAGCAGAGCAGCAGCGCGAGCGAGAGCTAAAGCAGCAGCAGCTCCTACTGATGTGGACGTCGTCGCCGAGGGAGCGATGCCGTGGAGGAAGTGGCCGGCGACGCCGCCGTGGATGGAGCCGCGCCGTGTCGGCTCGGGACCGAGCGCCGGCAGCACCGTGAGATCGAATCAAGAAGAAAATGCGGCGATTAGTGTACAACCTCTTTGGTGGTGCCGATTAGGCCGCAGCTTCATCCGAGGAAACGGTGATGATGATGCTCTTCCGGTGGTGCAGGTGAAGACGGCGGTGTGGGAATGGAGGTGGTGCGAAAGACGAGGGAAACGTCGGGGCAGCTCCTTGGAGGTGGAGGACAGGGTGGCTGAACCGGCAGGACGATGAGATCGACGACGGATCCTCATCCGGTATGATGGATGAGGGACGTCGAGGTGTTGCTGTGGACGACGTCGTCGGGGAAGAGGCTCCGGCTGGGTGGCGGACGGAGCAGGGTGTGGGGTTTCGTCGCGGGTTTTTGCGGCCTCGGTGTACGAATGGGTGGGCGGATGGGATGGCAGTGGGGAACCATGGCTTAGAGACGCGCTTGTCCGAAATGTGGGGTAAGTTATGAAAGTACCCCCACCGATTTGAGGCGGTTCTTTCGGTTCAGGGGTACCACGGGCATTTCACGTGTCGGGATTTCACAGGAGGTGGGAGTTTTCGTGCGCGTTGGAATTTCGGAATAGCAAGGCGTGGGTTGAGATGGAGGGAGTTGTCGGAGCACAACGAGACAAAGATATATCTTAAATATTTCGGGCTAACAAGGCGCGGGTTGAAGAGGCGGGAGTTTCGCAGCACGATAGACAGAGACGCTAGCTTGAATTTTCGGCATAACAAGGCGCAGCTTGAAATTTCGGAAGAACAAGCTTAACGTGTACCCAAAAAAGACAATTTGCACCTCAACACGCACAACACACACACAAACACCATTTAGACTAGAGTAAGGTACACGTGCATTGCACGAATGAGATTTGGCAACCAAATTATGAATAAATACCACATTACAGCATGCAAGCTTTGAGTCATATATGCATGATGTAGATGTTCGTTTAATTCTTATAGTTCATTTCATTCAAAATCATCTAGTTTTTATAAGAAAACTAATCTATTTTAAGATTCATGGAATTGTGCGTCGTAAGACATAAAGTAAAAACAAATAATGGCAAATCATGTAGAAAAACATTTGGGCAATTCTGATATTGAAGATTCTAGAACAAATAAGAAGTGCTTGTGTTTTGATGTTTGTGCATTATGCTTAAGTTCAACCATGGAGTCTTCTAGATTATACATGTGCCGAAATCTGGTGGAATCCAGATGATATCCAACGGCCAGTAGTGCTCAAATTTGCCATCTTTGGACCATCGGATTCGCGTCATCCAACGACCATCTTTCAAAGTTAAAGTTACCCGCACACAATATAAAAAAATATAAAATATAAAATATATATATATATAGGGGTATAGATATAGATATGTGATGCGAAAGCCGCCCATCAACTCCAATTAGAATAGTGTGTCCATGCACGGATGCGACGTGGCCAAATGATGTCTGCCATCGGTATCTCAAATTCAAATCAGTCTGACCTTGTTCAATGTGTATACATTACAACATGCTCGTTTCCAAACCACACCGCGCAGATCTCCGTTATATTCATGCATGCATGGGTTTCAAACATCAGGATCTCTTATTCAAATATTTGAATTCAACTTTACATTGATTATGACCTCACCTATTCTTTTACACCCACACAGTAGTCTTCTCTTTATAATTGTACCACTAACTTTCTCTCATGCATGCATGCACACACACTACCAGTCGGCATTATCCATCGCACACATGCAATCTTTTTCTTCAGGTCGGTCTCCCATGAAGGCACACACCCACACACATCCCCCTCTCCATCATATCGGGCATTCTTTATCTCTCACGCGTGCATGCGCAATGATCGATGTTCCTCTATGTATGTGTGTATATAGCTAGGTCTTTCATAGTTTTCCACACAAACCGATCAATCGATATATCCAGTGAGGTCTCACCCTCTTTCCCACGTCCACATCGATCAATCTATACCTCTCTATATAGGATTAACATATATAGCTAATACACCCACATTAATTATATATCCAACGTCCCCCTCTCATCATCCATGCCTTCCGCTTCATCTCTCAGACGCGTGATCAATGGTGAAGACAGGGGGCAGTAAGGGCCCTGCCCCCCTCCCCCCTAACATCACTATATATCGAGGCTAATATGAATGTGATCATTAGACAATTGCTGCTAAAAATGGTTTAAGTTCATGAATTGACCCTCCTCGTAAAGGATTAGCAATGCTTGGCCCCCTAGCTCATTTATTTTTCATGGCTCCGCCACTGCGCGCAACATCGCACGTGTTCGCCCCCTCTCTCTAAATATCGATCTCGCACTTGTGCATTCCTTCATAGTCTCCCTCCACTCGGCCCCTCGCACCATCTTCTAGCCCCCCACCGGATTTTGCCACATGTACAATCTAGCAGACTCCATGGTTGAACTTAAGCATAATGCACAAACCTCAAAACAACAGTGGTTCTCTTTTGTTCTAGAATGTTCCGTATCATAACTGCCCAAACTTTTTTTCTAGTTGAATTGCCATTATTTGTTTTTACTTTATGCTTTACAATGCACAATTCCATGAATCATAAAATAGATTAATGGCTTCTTTGATTCAAAGGATTCTCTAAGGAATTTTGGAGGATTCTAATCATTAGGAATTTTTCCTATCTTGGTTGTTTGATTCGTAGGATTGTAAACCATAGGAATTTTTCCATATGATTCATTTGCACTAGATTTCATAGGAAACATCCCATCCACTCAAACCTCTTTGAAAGAATTCTGCGTTTTTCTATGCACAATCAAACACTCGTACAATCCTGTAGGATTCAAGACGACATTCCACTATAATCCCATGTTTTTCCTATTCCCGCGTTCTTAGCTTTTTTATAAAAACTAATTGATTTTGAATGAGATGAACTATAAGAATTAAACGAAGGGCTACATCAGGCATATATGACTCAGAGCTTACATGCTATAGTGTGGTATTTATTCATAATTTGGTTGCAAAATCTGATGCATGCAATGCACGTGTACCTTACTACTACTTCGAGTATGTGCAAAACACGTAAATTAGAATACCAATGGAACGCTACACAATGTCTCTCTTACAGTTTATGAAGCCACGTGGCACATGTGGAGGCGTTGTCACGACCTCCTTGCCTGGATTGATCACAGTGACGTGCTGCTGGTTCCAGAAGAATGTACTCTTCCTCCCTGAGCCATACTGGCGGTACATGCACGAAGCGAAGATGTGCACGCACGCCACGCACGCACTCATTCCCTCGCACGCACACGCGGGTACACGGGCGGACGCAATTTTGTACCAAGATCCACCCCATGTGATAATTTGACGCGTGTAAAGTCGTTCACTTCATTGATGGTCAATTAATACAGCGCATGCAAATTGAGTGGACGTGAGGGCGGAAGAAAGACATTATTACTCCACTGCGCGCATGCGAGTAGTTAAATCGTGGGTTGCTAGTAGTACTTCCATTGGTCTCCTTCGAATTTTGTGCCAATTTTTGACAGTAACATAATATTTACGCATTTGAGCAGTGTAGTACTTGAAATTTATGTTCCGCTAAACTCATCGGGAGCCGTTTCGGGACTCGGAACCAAAACCATCAATTAATCTTTACCTTGTTCCCATCACATTCGAAAGCCTGCTCACACCTACTAGTACGTACCAAACCTGAACGTGTTCCCACTATGCAGGTATTAGTACTAGTGCTAGTACTTAGGTTATAAAAAGGGGAACTACCTAACCAAAAATTACTCTACCTTTCCTCCTCATAAGTGCTTCTTCTTTGTCCGTCGTTGCCATGGCCGGTGAGCAGAGCTCTAGGTCAAAACTACTCGTAACAAGGGAGCGGCAACCAAGGCCGCGGAAAAAAAGAGAGGGCTCGCCGCCATGCAGAGACCTCGAAAGATCTCTCATGGGCAGGCGATGGCTCCTAGGAGCGCCCTAGCCGCGGAGGTGAACATGCCGAGCCGGCGGAGCTGGAGTCGTTATCCCTCGACGGCATGCCCGATCAGCTCAATAAGCAGAAGGAGTTCATCCAAGGCTTGATGGAGTTGCTGAAGGAGAGCCTCGACGACATGCCCGCTGAGCTCAATCAGCAGGGGGAGTTGACCGCCGGCTTGGTGATGCTGCTGAAGAAGAGCATTGCCTCGGAGAAGAAGGCGACCGGTGAAATCCTGCGACTTCAGGAGGACAAGGCGAAGCTCTGCCACGAGATCGACCTGTTGAAGGAGAAGAACGCCGGCTGGGAGAAGCTGCATGAGAATAGTAGTTCCTCGATGAAGATGCTGCAGGCCCTCGTCATGGAACAGAAGGAGGAGTTGGCGAAGATCCGCATCGAGCACCCGACTGCTGTCAAGGTACATAATGCGGCCGTGGAACAGATGATGAAGGCTCGCGTCGAGAAATCCCTCATCATGGACAGAATGAAGAAGATGGCGGAGGAGACGTGCAAGGAGATGGAGGTCGTGGAGGCGATGAAGAAGCAGTTACGACTCCGCGGCGAATTAGATCATTTGGGGTGATAATCTTCCTTCTTCTTTTGCTCCTGTGTTTCATCTTTTGCTTCGGGTGTTTCGCCGCACGTGTCACGTTCTCTGCGAGGCATGAATAGAACAATGGTTTTTTTGAGGGATGAATAGAACAATGCTAACAATGATATGACTAGCAAATTAGATCATTTTTTATCGCCATATGGCACTGGGCTGCCGTGTTTTGTGCTCCTCCGTTGCAGTACTACTCCAGTGGAAAACTTGAGTATACCGCACGGTTCTTTGCTCCTCCTCGATCAGGTCGTCGGCGCATTTATACGAGCAGTCAAATCACAAGGCCCCGCCTTCCAGCAGTAATGACCCGTCAAATCACAAAGGCCCTCGCCTCTTGTGAAACCGACCAAGCTAGACTGCCCCGCCCTCTAGCCTTTTAAAAATGTATACTTTTGTACAACAGTAGTATCGATGGATTGCGCCATGGAGCAAATTTGAAATTAAAAAAAAGGTGGTACATATAGAGAGCGCTCGTCGCCAAATTATGCATATAGTACTATTAAAAAGGCTATTCACAATAATGGTGTCCAGCACAACCCACCCCTCAAATAAAACTAAGAGGGTGCTTGGATACGTTTTAGTCCCATGACTAAAAGTAGTGGGACTAAAACATGCTAGCCTCACCCATGCTTGGATCCAAATACTAAAAAGGCTAAAATCAAGTTAATGAGCATTTATTATCCTCCAAACCCTCCAATCCAGTACTCGCCTGTGTTAAAGGAGAGGAGTTAAATGCGTAGAGAGAGGACTAATCGTTCTTATATTATGGGACATAGGGAGTACTAGTATTTATTGCATTCACCAAGGAGTGACCTCTTCCAATGAAATGGTGTTGCTAAGTTTGCTTCATTTAATTAGCTATATACTCAAAATTGTCTTTTCACCTAGGTACACGCGCTTAGCACTGTTTCTTCCTTGGGTCACCAAACTAGTCTCTCTCTTCTTGATTAACCTGCCACATCAGACTTTATGCCTATGTGGCAAGCTTAAGCACCTGTAGGAGCAAGTAAAAGTAAGTACAATAGTGTGCTTTACATGGCATTTTTGCATATGTGGAGGAAAGAGAGGCAAGGAAAAAGTGGAGAAGTGGGCTCTCATGCAAGAGCCAGCCTCTACTACATGGTGGAGCATTGGGATAGGCACCTGTATGGAGGTGGTCAGGAATCGGGAGACTCACGCCGGTCGTAGCGCCACAGTTAAAATGATAATGGCAAGTCAAATCACGGGGCCCCACCTGTCCAGCAGTAACTCGCTGTCAAATCACACAACCCTACGTTTGCAGCAGCCTACTCCCTCGTCTTCTCGCGTCTCTGTCGAACCGACTAGGCGGAACTGCCCCGCCGCCTACCGCGCAGGAAAAGCCCCGCCCTTCACTTTTAAATAGTATATAGTATACTAATTTTGTATCCATGGATTGCGCCCGCGCCATGGAGCAAAGCGTCTAGAAAACGGCGGTACACATGTACGGAGTATACAGCACGCCCGTCGCGTTCGCGTCGCACCCCAGACGGTCGGTCGGTCTAGCACGCTGCTCTCCGAATGGAACGCGCGTCATATTGCGTTTGCACACACATGTGGGACGACAATTGAGAACCGACCATAGGCACACTCCCCGGCCCCGCTAGTCGGGTGACTTAATAGAAGAGGGAGACGAGCGATCGTACTAGAGAAGTGTTGTACTATGTTGGTGCATGGACGATCCCTGCAAGACACGAAAGATCAGTTCGTCCATGCATGTGACCAGACTCTAGCAGACACGCCTGGATTGGCTATCGTGTACATATCGTGCAGGCTGTGTTGTACATGGCTGTAGTTGTGGTGAGAAATCTAAAAAAAGGTTTCTTGTCATCTCGCAAAATTAGGTGTCATGTGCTTCGGATCACTGCGAGGGTTAAACAGCGACAACTGAGTTGGGCTAGTCATTGGGGGCACATGCACGAACAGTGACTACTCGGCTGCCATCTAGGTCAAGCCGGCTATGTTAATTAGGACATCTATCGACGGACCCCTTTTCTTCGAGTTTATCTTTAATTTGAGCTATGTTCCTCATCTAGTTTGTCCGTCGGGATTCATGTTGTCTCCTTTGGGCAGTGAGGTTATGATTTCTTGTCATGTTGCATTTTTTCGTGTTATATGTTATAATCCGGCGCTTCAGATCAAAATGACGACAACTGCGCCTCCGGGCCACGTGCATGAAGACTTCTCGACAGTCATTGACGAGGTCAAGCCGGCTTCGGTAGACAAAAGAAAACTAGTACTACTCCACTATATAGGCAGGAGCCTCGACGCTTGCTTGCTAGTGTTGCTCTCTTCACACTGTCTCGGCCTCTCCAGATCTAAACACGACAGTGGTGGCCACACTCTCTCTCTCTGCTCACCGCTGGTCACAGATCCAACCAGATCCTCTCCGCCAGGGAAGGTGAGAAGGTGCAACGTTCACGCGGTCGTCCTTCGCAACGGCTCTTACCCACTCCTGGGCGCGTCCCGATGAGCCTGCCTTGCCGTTCTCTCCCAAGCACCGCTGGCGAGGGAGGGCCTCCGACCCCTTCTTCCTCGCTGCCGTAGTGTGGGCAGATCCGGCCTCCCGCCGCCCACATAGCGACATTCTGGCGACCATCAGGTATTACTTCCTTTGAAACCGGCCTTGCTCTACTTCCCGAGCTCCTGATGTCGCTGCATTTGTATCTTTTACTATTTTTCAGGCCCCCTCGTAGATAGGATCGATCGGTTGTTCGAAAACCACCTAATTGTTTTACGTTTAAGGGGCAAAACTAGTTCATGCACTCGAATCTAGTGCTACTTGGTTCAAACAAGGAAGAAAGGGGGTGGGGGGTGGGGGAGGATTTGTTATCTGAATCTAGGACTTGGTCGAAAGAGGAAATAATGGGGGTGAAAAGTAGCAGAGACTGGCTATCCAACTGGTCTCTAGGTCTAATAGGGAAATAAAGGGAAACGTAGTACAAACTCAATATAAACCCGATCTATTGGTTGAAAAAGGAAAGAAAGTGGGGACTGGGGGACAAGTCAACAGAGTAAGTCCAGCACTAGATTTGCTAGCCTCACACAGTATAAGGTGGCTATACTGAACAAAAATGGGACCAACCCGGATATCCTGTTCTGATGTTTGTTGCCCCGAGCCACTCTTATGTAATGCCACTGGTAAAATGCAGCAGTCACACTGTTAAAAGTAAGGACACGTTAAACCAATGTTGTTTTCAATGTAATGCCACCAGTAATATGAATCAATGGCACTTCTTTACATGTCCTGCTAAAATTTCCCATTAAGATAAGTTGGTTCTTTTCGTTAGAAATGCAACTGTCCTGGTCCGCCTACTCTCCCGTGCCCAAAGTAATGTCGTATTTAACGGTTGTCATAGTTAATCCTAATGCCCACACTAATATCTAGCAATGCCAGTGCTTTAGAAATTGCTACTGTCCTTGTAGGATTGCCATTCAGATAAGGAACATGCTTCTTTTCATTTGATGCATGTTTCATCACTTGTTAGTCACCCTCCTTTCCACCTTTTTTGTGCAAACAGAGATATACATTTCATGCTCGATCTTAGTTGAACTGCACAAATGATATCCAAATTATAGTTGAGCATTCCAGGAGCTTCATAACCAACCTTGATGTTTCTCAATTTTATTGCAAGTAATGAAAAGAAGCTCTGTGGGTTTCGTTTTCTGATGGAAATGGAACCGCGGCTGGAGCCCTTTTCTTAAAAAAAAAATTGAAGAAGAAGCTGCTAGCTCACGGGACATTGTTTCATTTTAGGTGAACTGCACCAAAAGGTCCCATGCATTGAATCATCCATGTTGGTGACTGAAAGAGCCAGCTTCAGCATCCCAGTCTAAGCACCCCCGGCCTCCATCCTTTCGACGCATGGTACACCTCATTTGCCACCTGCTCGACCCTAGTGTCACTGATAAAATGAAGTAATAATATAGTTAAAATAGAGCGAGTTTCATCTCTATCATTTCATTTCCAATGTAGATAAAGAAAGTGCTTCTCTTTGTTAATGTATGTTTCATCAACTAGTCCCATTGTTAATGTTTAAGCGTTTCTGCAAACTGGGTGCTTAATTTTAGTTGATATGTACAAAAATAGAGATTTGAATGTCTCAAGGTGCCTCCTTGTACTACCGCTGTACACTGATGTTCATCACTGGAAGAAGGTGTATCTGGGAAACTTGGGACGATGTCCAGTATGAGGCGTACCGTATGAGGCGTCGCAGGGCCCATCTCACCCTCGCAGCATGGCATACTATGATACTATCGCAATATTTTCTTCTATTTATTTTGTGTGTTTCATCAACTAGTGCCACTATAATGTAATTACGCTTGTTCATTATCTGTGCAAACAGGGTTATTCAGCTGCATTTTGGTGGAACTGCACAAATGTACGTATGGAACCGGCATATATGCAGAGTGCGAGGTGTGCCAAGTAAAAATTACCGACACCAACCATGCTGCATGCACGCATTGGCATCCACCACCACCAGTGGGATGTGTGGCGCTCTCTGTGGACGGATCTTTCTCGGCAGCAAATCATCTAACCAAATACTAGTAGCTTATATTGGCAGTTTTCTAGGGAGTACTCTTTTCTGAAAGAAGCACCAATCTATTTTTCTTTATTTGTACACTGTGTCACAACTTTGACCCAAAGGTCCAGAGCTATTTTAGGGTGATTGGCGTAGTACTCGGAGACTGATTGTAAGCATGATTTTCATTAGCTGTCACACTGATTGTAAGCATGAGCAGGTGGAAGATTAGGTTAGTGCGAAGCTTACCTTAAACCCTACCGCCGCCATTGAAATGAGGCGAGCGTCGAGGGAACCGTGGAGAACGGCGGGGAAGTGACGTCGCGCCATCTGGCCTCCTCTTGCGATGGGAGAACAAATACTCCTGTGGCTCCGGCTGGCTCTGCACCCTCATGAACGGCACACCATACTCGATCGATTCGTTATCCTCTGGGTGCTCGACCTTCCACCTGTACGCCCACCACCTCCGCCTGATTGTCGCCTCGGGTGAATCTGTCTGCTCCATCGCCCAGAGGAGATACTCGATGAACTCGGAGGACTGCAGCGTGACTGCCGCCGAGGAGTACATGTACATCGCCGACCTCATCGCCGCCGTCTCGCTCTTTCGCATACATTGCCACATGGCCCGCACCGTCCTCGAAATCTCCCACTCATTGTCAAACCAACTAAGGATCTCCTTCAACCTGGCTAACTTTGCCTGGTCGCCGCCGGCGATCTGCCTGATTCACTGTTGCATCCTCTCCATAGATGTCCTTCTGAGTGGTCCGGTGTTAGCTTTGAAAGATGGGAGGAGAGACGGTGGTCTTGCAATAGAGAAGAGAGAGAGGCGAGACGGTGGTTTTGGAATGGAGATGATGGAGAGGAGAGGAGGTGGTTTTGCAATGGAGAAGATCAGAAGAGGGAGAGGCGAGACGGTGGTTTTGGAATGGAGATGATGGAGAGGAGAGGAGGTGGTTTTGCAATGGAGAAGATCAGAAGAGGAAGAGGCGAGACGGTGGTTTTGGAATGGAGATGATGGAGAGGAGAGAAGGTGGTTTTGCAGTGGAGAAGAGGGAGAGGAGCGTGCGGCAGCGATTTAGGATTGGACGAGAGGGCCGGCACGCTGTGACTGGATCAAAATCAAAATCAATTTGCCCTTCAATTAAGAAAGCGACCCCACATTAACTAGTCTCCCTTTTATTCTGGGTCATAATTGACCATGATTTTCGCACATAAAATATATGTTATACGTTGCAAAAATAATGTAATTTGAAAGTACATTCAGATACGAACCAAACGATACAATTTTTGGTGACATGCATTCACATTTTGCTTGTCAAATACAGTACGTGGTCAAACTTTGACCCAAAATACACAAAACAACAAAAAATACTTCCAAGACCAGCGCCGCTCTTCCGCTCTTCTCCTCTTAAACCACCACCGCTCCTCTCCTGTTCCAATCTAAATGCAGTGCCGCTCCTCTCCTCTTCCATTTCAAAACCACCGCCCCTCCTCTCCTGTTCCAGTCCAAAACCAGCGTCGCTCCTCTCCCGTTCTAATCCAAAACCAAAGCTGCTCCTCTCCTCTTCCATTCAAAAACCACCGCCGGCGAGTGAAGGTGCTGTGGAGAAGTAGATCGATGGAGGAGTACAACCGATACGTGAGGATCACAGACGGCGACCCTGTGAAGCTAGCTAGGATGTTGGAGATACAGTCTTGGTTTGACAACAAGGACCAACTAGCGGTGACGGCGACATCCATGGCCAAATATCTGCAACAGAGCGAAAAGGCGGCGATACTCCCGGAGGGAGTTGCGCCGGAGTACATAGAGCTGCTCCTCTGGGCCATGGAGCAAACAGATTCACCGAATCCGATCGTGAGGGAGCGGTGGTGGGAGTATCGATCCCAGATGGAGCATCCACTAGAGATTGAAGGATCGAGCATCTACAGGGTGCCGTTTGTGAGGGTGTCCTGCCAGAGCGAGCCGGTGGAGTCTTCATCGACCGAACCCAACTGCAAGAGGAGAAAAGCAGTTGGCCCGACGACGCTTCCCCGCCATCGTCTCCCTCGCCGTTCACATCGTCTCACGGGGCGGCTGTCTGCCGCCGAGGAATAGGAGGGGGCTGCCCCCCCAGCCCAATAGTCGGGCAGGTTGTGAATTGTCAGGAGGAGCTTAGGGTTGTTAGTATTTGCACGTTGTGATTTGTGTTTTGTGTTGTGTATTTTGAGAGTACTTTCAGATATGAATGTCTTTTGAATTTCAGATTTGCAGTACTGAGCATATGAAGTATTTTATGAATTCTAGAGATCTATTTTTAGCACTTAAAAAAATGTAGTTTCATAGGAGTATAAAAGTGCAGACAATGTGATTCTCAGAGAAGAAACTGCAAGTTTCAGTTTCAGATAAGAAACTGCAAGTTCAGTTTCAAATAAGAAACTGCAACTTTCAGAGGCAGAGCATTTATATTAACACGGCCTTTTCAAATAGGGTTAACATCATGTTGGAAGTTTTATTCATGGTCGAAAATGGAACTACCATCCAGTTAACATCATGCTGATCAACATTCATGCATAGCACATCTTCATATGATGCACAGTCAAAATGCCCACACAATGTCGAGTGTGCGAAACACAGAGAAAACGAGGGACGAAGTTTTGGCAAGTGTTGGACGTGGTTTTGGGCTGCCCCGTCTAGGCTTTCATTTTTAACATGTGGAGCCCACGACCTCGGATGGGAGGTCCATAGGCCTGTTTGTATTTTCTTAGGGCCGTCATGTATCAACCGGCCTATGGACCTCCCATCCAAGGTTTTATTTTTGGCAGCCCAATTTATGTATTTTTTGAAGAAAACGCAGAGGTCTGTTCTATTTTTCTATATAAGAATAGGAACACCAGGTCCAACTTATGTTTCCCTTCTAACTATATTATATATATTTAAATTATTTTATATGTTATTATATATTATTTTTATTGTCATCATATATTTAACAGATACTTACATATGTAAGAAAACAATATCCCACATCTTATTAACTTATAAAAATAATTTCTTAACAAATAAAATCCTGGATTGTATTGGCACGAAAATCCTAGTGATTGTGTACAAAAGCTTGGTAAGATTTAAGGACGAATGTAATAATATCACTTATTATTTAAATATATTTATAACAAAATGCTCAGCCCCTTTTTATTTTTTGATAACATTGCTGGCCCAACCCAACATTATAATTAGAATCAGCCCAATAAAATCGTGTATTTGGAGAAAGTGCAAATGGCCTGTAATTTTGTAGGAAATAAAATAAATGGGCCGCATGGACGCTACATTATTTGTTCACCCAGCCCAGCTAATGGCTGTAATTCAAAAAAAGAAGATCAAATTGACTGTAAATTCTACCGCGCAAAAAAAGACTGTAAATTCTGAAAAATGGGTTGAATACATGCCACATTTTTGGAGGCTGAAATGTGGGCCAATAGGTCGAAGCCAACGCAAGTCGTTGTCAATTTAGTCAACAAATGATTCTGACATGTTAGCCGTTGGATTTACATCCAACGACCGGCATCCAGCTTCAATCTCTCGTCTTCTTCCTCCAGCGCCGCCGGGACCACCTCCCGCCTCCTGCTGCTAGCAGCTCTGCTTAGCACGCTTCGCTATGAAGCGCTACTCCATCGTTGGCCAGGCCATCCCTCCACCCCACCACACCTCCTGTTCTTCTCCATCGACTGCCGAACCACACCGCACTAGAACCAATTAACCCTCGTACACCTCTCCGTCTGCGACTCTACTCCCGCGTCTTCCCATCTCCGGCTCGTTGCTGTCCGGGGCCTCGCCGTCGTCCACCACCTTGGATGCGCTCAGCGCGGCGTGGTCAACATGGTCAACGAACGACACCATCGGAAGTAGACTGTGCGTGGAGAGGCTGACAGCTGGGTCCATGGCCGCACACAAGGAAATGCCTCCTTATTACGCGCAAAATAATGATTCCTCCACCTGACATCTGGGACCCACCGGAAGGGCCTCTGTATTTCACAAAAATGACGTGCCCCCCGCTGACATGTCGGACCCACCAGCTATCTTCGCACGCAAGGAGGTGCCTCCTTATTACGCACATAAAAACGAATACTCCCCCTGCCAGCTGGAACCCAGCACAGTGGGAGGCTGACTTGTGGGCCTACCAAGTTGACGGGGACGGAGGGCTTTGTCAACTTACTCAATATGAACGATTCTAGCTCCTATTACCATACGATGTTCATCCAACGGCCGTAGTGCTTCTTCAACCTCTGGTCTTCTTGCTCCAGCCGCCCAAACCAGCGTCGGTCGTGCCGCGTGCTCCTGCCTCCCGTGGCCGGCTGTGATGCCGCAGAGGCCTCACCGCCCCTACTACTCCCACCGCTGGCCAGGCCATCCCTCTACTCACCCACACCCCCTGTTATTCAGTGGCGACAGCAGCCTCACACTGCAGCCGAACCAGTGAAACCTCGTACTCCTCTTCGCGTGGGCATCCACTGTTGCGTCTTCCCCGGCTCCGAGTCGTCCCCTTCCTAGTCCTCGCCGTCGTCCACCGCCATGGTGCTCTCGGCGTGGCGTGGTCAACGTGGTCAAGGAACGACTTCCATCGGACATGGACTGTACGTGGAGGCTGACAGCTGGGTCCACGGCTGCAGCAAGGAAGTGCCTCCTTACTACGCGCAAAATAATGATTCCTCCACCTGACAGCGGGGACCCACCGGACGGGCCACCGTATTTCGTGAAAAAAATGTTTCCCCCAGACTGCTGGGACCCACAAGCTACATCTTTGCACGCAAGGAAGTGCGTTCGGGCAAAAAAATGATTCGCCCCCCTGACTGCTGGGACCCACCAGCTACATCTTCGCACGCAAGGAAGTGCGTCCGGGCAAAAAAAAACGATTCGCCCCCCTGACTGCTGGGACCCACCAGCTGCATCTTCGCACGCAAGGAAGTGCCTGACAGTCGGGACCCACCTGGTCGAAGCGTACGTAGCGTTGTCATTCTGGTCGCGAACGTGTACGTACATATATACTGGTGGATGTAGAGGCGCGCATGTGTCGTAGTAGAGGCGTGTACGTGTCGTAGTAGAGGCGCGCACGTAGCATGTACATGTACGTACAGTGGCCAGGGTGCAAGAAAGAAAATACGGCCACGTATGTGTACATACGGGCGGGGTCTCGAACGCCTACTCACGCATACGTACGGCCAGGGCTCGTGTACATGTCTGGGTCGGAACGGAGAAACAACGTCATCGTCGTGTTCATGGGGAGGCAACGGAATGCATCGTGTTCATGGGGAGGCAACGGAATGCGTCGTGTTCATCGGGAGACAACGGAACGCGTCGGAGCCAACCGGCTGGGTCGGAATGGAATGCGTGCTCGTGTTCATCGGGAGGGCTTGGACGGAACAGGCGATGGAAACGAGACCTGGCGTACCGCAAAACGGAGGAAACGGACCTCCTACGTTCGGAACAAGGTCCTGTTGATCGGGAGGGGTGTGGCGTACCGCAAAACGGAGGAAACGGACCTCCTACGGTCGAAACGGGGGTCCTGTTGATCGGGAGGGGTGTGGCGTACCGCAAAACAGAGGAAACGGACCTCCTACGGTCGAAACGGGGGTCCTGTTGATCGGGAGGGGTGTGGCGTACCGCAAAACGGATGAAACGGACCTCCTACGGTCGAAACGGGGGTCCTGTTGATCGGGAGGGGTGTGGCGTACCGCAAAACGGGCGAAACGGACCTCCTACGGTCGAAACGGGGGTCCTGTTCATCGGGAGGGGTGTGGCGTACCGCAAAACGGGACTCCACGGGATACTGTTCATCTCCACCGTCGACCTCCTCCAGCCTCCACGGGCTTCGACCTCCTCCAGCCTCCACGGGCTGCTGTTCATCCAGCCTCCACCGCGCGCTACTCCACTGGCTACTGTTCAACCACCCCTCCACGGGCACCCGTCCACCGTCTACTGTTCATCCAGCCCTCCACACCACGGGGTCCTGTTCAACCACCCCTCCACGGGCACCCCTCCACCGTCTACTGTTCATCCAGCCCTCCACCACACCACGGGGTCCTGTTCATCCAGAGGCAACGTCACCGCTCACTGTTCATCCACCCGCCCGCAACGCTCACTGTTCATCCAATCGATCGACTTCAGTTAGCAGCAGTAGCGAAGGAATCGCTCGATCGGGTTCAGTTAACAGCCATCGATCGATCGCTCGGGTTCAGTAACGCGTAGCCTGCAGTGCAATCGCTCGGGTTCAGTTAGAGCCAAACGCCTCGCTCGGGTTCAGTTAGAGCCAACGCCTCGCTCGGGTTCAGTTAGGGCCAACGCCTCGCAAACACGCGCGTACGTGTACGAGAGAAACGCACATCGCTCGCCCCCCGACCTCCCACCGTAACCGGGAACTCCCCGAAATTTTCCTCCCCCTCGCTTCTACCACGGTTTTTTCCGTCATGGACGGCCCAAAGAATGTCATGGAGCTGCGTCTTCGGCCCGCCCAGGACGAAAAACCCATTTTCTGTCATGATTTTTGTCATAGAAGTAGGAGCCCACCAGATCTATGATGATACCGGGGTTTGACACAATTATCGTCATAGAAGTGTCATATGTATGACAATTTTTTTTCGTTCGGCCCAAAATGTCACGGATGTGTCTTTTTTTTTGTAGCGGTCCAGTTAGTTTTTGTTTTAGTGGTTTATACTTTGAATAAATAGCTACTCTTGGTGCTGCTGTAGATGTGCTTGCATGTTCAATTCTTAGTGTTCTAAGTAGTTTGAGTCCTTGCTATGGCCTCTATGTATCCCTATGAGTAGTTGCTATTAGTTTTGTTGGTAAATTTTTGTGGTCTAAAAATTCAGATTTTTGTTCATAGGAAAAATTGTACGCGGACATTATGAACTTGTTTGGAAGGAGTTCTTCGAGGAGACAATCCTCGGGGACTTCGTCTAGTGAAAGTTCTGCTCGCCGGTCTTATGTTGAACCAAGTGAAAGTTCCACGCGAGATGCCGCCACCAAAACTTGCTTATGGCCTTGCGATGAGTATATGATGCAAGTGGGCATCAAGGAGGAATTTGAGCAATATGTTCACAATGTCGGTCTCGGTCCCTACCTCTCAGATAAGTGTGAACAACGCCATCTTCTCACTGAATCATTTGTCAACGGATTTCAATATTTCCCACGTGAGTCTAGGGTGTCGTTTATGATTTATGATAATCCATATACTATTCCACTGCAGAACTTTGCTTACCATTGCAAACTTCTATTTTGGGGTTCGCTTGATGAGCCACCAAAGCCTGAGTATGAGTCTTTCTGGACTAGCCTTTGTTATGGTGAAAATAGAGGAGTGAGACAAGGGAGAATAAAGAGCATTCAATTTCCTGCAATTCAGTACTTTGCATTAACGGGAAATGCATAGTAGGCAAGCAAGACTGTAGCATACTTTGTGCGCCAGACTTGAGCCTCATTCACACCGCTCTCACTGGTGAAAGGAATTATATATAACCTTGGAGCGATTGTTGCACGTAGACTTCAGCATAACGCCAAAGGTGGCCGGTTCTATGGTGGAATTTATGCCACGCGTAAGCACGAGGGCTGAGTGTTTCACCTTTGCCTTTTGACCCTATCCTACCCACGCAGTATTTAGATTTTGATGCCTTAAAAGAGCATAAGATTCTCAAGGGAAGGGCTCATGACTTCACTTATAATCTGATGTTTAACCAATCACATGTTGTGGACACATATTTGCCTGCGCCTGCTCTCTTTGATTATCACAGCAAGAGAAGACATTTTGTTCTTGAGAGCGAGGCCTGAACTCACAACGCAGCAGTGGTGGCGGCACGACGTGCTGAGGCATCCGCACCAAGAGCCCCTGTGAGCTACCACGCTGACTACTACCCTCCAGGCTACTGATTGATTACCAACTTAGGCCAAAAGCCTAAGCTTGGGGGAGTACGTGTTTCTCATTGACATTATATTTATGCTCACACATATCATTCTATTTGTCGGTGTTCACACTTTTTCGTTGTATCATCCATGCTTAGATTTATTTTTCTTGCTTTCTTCTTGTGTGTTTGAAAAACCTTAGAAAAACTAAAAAAAATAGTTGTAGTAATTTACTTTCTATGCATGCTTAGTAGTAGTACTAAAAAGAAAACCAAAAAGATTTCCTTGTTCTTCTTTTGCTTGTTGGGAGCTTTCCCGTGTAAATAGTTTTTCTCATTTTTGCTTTTATTTGCTTCTTCAAGAAAACCAAAAACTCCGAAAATATTTCAGTGTATTTCTCTAAACTTCTTTTCTTTTTATTCGAGTCTTACCGAGGAGAAGACCACGATGAAAACGTTGGGTGGCTCTCATATGAATAATTGTTGAACTAATAAGAGCACATTTTACCTTGTCTTCTCGTGTTGAATAAAATGTTTGCAGATTCCAGCTTAGTCCATGGCACTCTTGCACTATTATTATTTTCTTATCATTCGGTCGTGCAAGTGAAAGGCAATAATGACGACATTCCATGAGCTGGCCGTGGCAAAGAGAAACTGGTATGAACTCGACTTGTTCTGTTTGTGTAAATATGTTTAACCTAGTATCCAGACTTCAGCCCATTATGATTAAACATGTTTGCAATGACAATTAAAGATTATAGTTTCTCATGCCATGCATAAGTAGCTGGGAGTTGATAATGATTCATCTTGGATATCAACATAACGTTAAAATGATTGTGATGTAGTATGATGATATGGTATCCTCCTCTGAATGTTCGAGTGGCTTGACTTTGTACATGTTCATGCATGTAGTTGAATCAAAACCAACATAGCCTCTATGATATTTATGTTCATGGTGTTCATATCCTACTCATGCTAGTGTCCAATGTTACTTATGCATAATGCCTGGTTATGATCGTTGTTGCTCTCTAGCTGTCCGCTTCTCAATCTTAATTCCTAGCCTTCACCTGTACTAAGTGGGAACTCTGCTTGTACATCAAAACCCTTGAACCCAAAGTTATTCCAGATGAGTCCACCATACCTACCTACACTACAAAAAAAGACACATCCATGACATTTTGGGCCGAATGAAATTTTTTGCTGTCATACTTATGACACTTCTATGACGATAATTGTGACAAAACCCGGTATCATCATAGATGTGGTGGGGTCCTACTTCTATGACAAAAAATCATGACAGAAAATGGGCTTTTCGTCCTGGGCGGGCCGGAGACGCAGCTGCATGACATTCTTTGGGCCATCCATGACGGAAAAAACCGTGGTTGAAGCGACGGCGCGGAAAATATCGGGGAGTTCCCGGTTACGGTGGGTGGTCGGGGGCTGAGCGATGCGCATTTCTCTTGTACGTACGCGCATGTGTGCGAGGCGTTGGGCTCTAACTGAACCCGAGCGATTGCACTGCAGGCTATGGGTTACTGAACCAGAGTCGATCCCTTGCTGTTAACTGAACCCGAGTGATTCCTTCGCTACTGATGCTAACTGAAGCCGATCGAACACTGCTGCCTCCTTCCCTGGATGAATGGTGAGCGTTGTTGAGGGGGTTTGGATGAACAGTTCCCGGTGGGGGGTTGGACGAACAGGACCCTTAGGTAGTAGAGGCCATTGCCGCTGGATGAACAGTACCCCGATCGATTGAGCCGGTGGATGAACAGGACCCCGTGGAGGGCTGGATGAATAGGACCCCATGGAGGGCTGGTTGAACATTAGCCGGTGGAGGGCTGGTTGAACAGTAGCCGGTGGAGGGGTGGATGAACAGTAGCCCGTGGAGGGGTGGTTGAACAGGACCCCGTGGAGACGGCTGGCTAAACAATAGCCGGCGGAGGAGTGGTGGAGGCTGGATGAACAGGAGCCCGTGGATGAACAGTCGCAGGTGGAGGCTGGAGGAGGTCGACGGTGGATGAACAGGAGCCCGTGGAGGCAGTCGACGGTGGATGAACAGTAGCCCGTGGAGGCAGTCGACGGTGGAGATGAACAGTATCCCGTGGAGTCCCTTTTTGCGGTACGCCACACCCCTCCCGATGAACAGGACCCCCGTTTCGACCGTAGCGCTCCAACACAAGTCTGTTTCCTCCGTTTTGCGGTACGCCACACCCCTCCCGATCAACAGGACCCCGTTTCGACTATAGGAGGTCCGTTTCCTCCGTTTTGCGGTATACCAGACCCCTCCCGGTGAGCAGGATCCCGTTTCGACCGTGGCCTGTCGAACACAAGGCCGTTTCCTCCATTCTATGGTATGCCAGGCCTCGTTTCCATCGGCTGTTCCATCCAAGCCGGCTGGCTCCCGATGAACACGACGACGCATTCCGTTTTGACCCAGCCATGTACACGAGCCCTGGCCGTACATATGTGCGAGTAGGCGTTCGAGACCCCGCCCGTATGTACGTACGTGGCCGTATTTTCTTTCTTGCACCCTGGCCGTTGTACGTACGTGTACATGCTACGTGCGCGCCCGACACGTGCGCGCCTCTACATCGACCGGTATGTACGTACACGTTCGCGACGAGAATGACAACGCTACGTACGCTTCGACCAGGTGGATCCCGACTGTCAGGCAGTTCCTTGCGTGCGAAGATGTAGCTGGTGGGTCCCAGCAGCCAGGGGGCAAATCATTTTTTTGCCCATAATATGGACGCACTTCCTTGCGTGCGAAGATGTAGCTGGTGGGTCCCAGCAGTCATGGGGGAAACGTTCTTTTTTGCGAAATACGGTGGTCCGTCCGGTGGGTCCGTGCCGTCAAGTGGAGGAATAATTATTTTGCGCGTAATAAGGAGGCACTTCCTTGCTGCGGCCGTGGACCCAACTGTCAGCCTCTCCTCGTACAGTACTCTTCCGATGGAAGTCGTTCGTTGACCACATTGACCACGCCGCGCCGAGAGCACCAGGGCGGTGGACGACGGCGAGGCCTAGGAAGGGGACGACACGGAGCCAGGGAAGACGCGGCAGTGGATGCCCACGCGGAGAGGAGTACGTAGGTTCACTGGTTCGGCTACGGTGTGAGGATGCCGTCGCCGCAGGGCCTGGCCAGCGGTGGGAGTGGTAGGGGGGCGGTGAGGCCTCCGTGGCAGCACAGCCGGCCACGGGAGGCAGGAGCAACCGGCACGACCGGCGCTGCTTTGGGCGGCTGGAGCAAGAAGACCAGAGGTTGAAGAATCACGGCGGCCATTGGATGGACATCGTATGGTCAGTGCAGCTAGAATCTTTTATATTGACTAAGTTGACAAAGCCCTTGGTACGCATCAACTTAGTAGGCCCACAGGTCAGCCACCGAAAAGGTGCGCCCCAGATGTCAGGGGGAGGAATCATTTTTTGGGCGGCTGAAGCTAGAATATCCGAGATTGAAGAAGAAACACGACATCCGTTGGATGGACATCCAACGGATACTGCTGCTAGAACCGTGTGTTGACTATAAGTTGACAAAGCCTTGCATACGCGTAACCTTAGTAGGCCCACAAGTGTGTGGCAGAGAACTTATAGCCCATTTGCGATTTGTAAGAATGTACATCCCATTTTTGAATTCTAATGGAATTTACTACAGCCCATTTACAGTTTGTTAAAAGTACAACCCATTTTCTAGCTAGGGCAACAATTAATAATTTCAACCAACCGTTCAAAACAGAATTAAATAAAATTTCCACATTTTGATAGGATCCAAAATATTTTTGTCCCAAAATTTCTAGTCAAATTAAATACAATTTCAATATAAATTTGTATTACGTAAAAATCCAACGAAACATTGCGCGCACAACAATTAATGAAATTAAAATTTTCAAAATCTAAAAGTAATATTTTATAAACTAATTACGTGTTTGGTGCATTTTTTATAGTTACTGCCCAGTTTTTATAATTACATCCCATTTATTATTTCTTAAAGCCCATTTTCTTACATGGCTACTCAGCCCACATTCAACGACATCGGAAAGGCCCAAACAAGGCTTCTGTACAACTTTTTGAAGTCACTCAGCTCAATTAATAACTTAAGAAAAAAGTTAGTGTACAGTGGAACCTAATAAAAAGCTGTCACGAGCGAACAAATAATTCAATGTGTCCCACTTGTGCGTGTGTGCGTGTGTGTGTGTGTGTGAGAGAGAGAGACCATCGGTCGATGCTCGTAAATACATCTTTCAGCCATATGCATTGATGATGCTCAGTAAAAATTATATAGTTGACACAATCATATAGAACATCATAGCAGACTTAACTTGCGTACAAAAATTTCACGCAGGCGGCACAATCAGGGTGGAAGCAGTGGATCGCTACTGGTAGGGCTATGTTGAAACCAACGAACTCGTACATAATGGTTCATCGTCTTTATCAATGACGGGGAAATATCTTGAATGCTGTGCAAAGAAAACAGACAGACAACACAATATATAAGTTCTGCTAGAACATTAAGTTGACGTACAGCCCTTTCTAAAAAAAGTGCAGGTAAAAAAATAGAACAGGTCACAATCAAATGTACTGGCACATCAGTGCTTCACACCCATAGCTTGGATTTAACCAGTATCTGACAAGATTCATTTGTTACCTCAAATTAGAGCACATCCAGGCAGCTAGCCCAGCCTCTTCTCCCAAAGAAGCAGTGGCCTCCGCCGCGCGATGGAGTAGGCCCTGTGCCATCCATCGTTCCGAGCAACACGTGGAAAGTCTGACGTTGACTCTTGTAATGGACGTCGTCGACGGACCCGGGCACCATCGGCGGCGGCAGGACTTCGATTGATGGATTGACCACTTCTTCGACATGCACGAACACTCGATATAGGTACATCCCTAATGTGGTCTGCGGCGGCCTTGGTGGCGACGAATAGTACAACCCCGGTTCCTGCACCGGTATCTCAACACCAATCACCTTCGGTATGGTGGATGGCTTCTTCATCCATGCCATAACCATCAGAGCCCAGCTGTCTGGAGGAACAAACATACTTACGAGCTCACCTCCAGGGTCGTTGATAAGCTTATTCATGGACTCACTGTTCCAAGCACGTCGAGGCATGCCGTGGAAGGTAAGCTTTGTTAAAAACTCAAGCTCAGAGGGTACCGGGCCCCATCCTGGGTGCCACCGATCAAAGCTCACCAGCGCGCCATCGCAGAACAAACGCCGGGAAGATTCGAACACACGGCTGCAGTCGAAAGTTGTCTGGAACCTGACGAAGAAATCAGCCGGTGGCGGACAGACTTCGACGAGCAAGTCACTTATTTGGATGCCGTGCGCAATGCCAAGAGCTTTGACAAGGTCGTCCGGCGAGACGGGAGGCCGGTCGCCGTTGATGGTTACCATCAACACTTTGTCGGCAAACTGGTCGTCAAGCGCCGCCATGCCACTGTTGAGCGATAGCACGCAGCGCCCGAAGGCAGGACGGACCTCAGGATCTCTGGCTCGGAGATCCGCGTTGACCGGCGACATGTTAGTGCGCTTGAGTACAGGGAGTACAGGAGGGGGATTTGGGGGAACTGGAGTAGGAATCGAGATTCCAGAGGTGGGGGAGGGGCGGGAGATTGGGGATGAAAAGGTAGCATGAATTTCAAACGCGCGCCAATATGCTCTCGGCGCGCAAGCGCATGAAAACACCGGTGGCGCCCACATGTCGGCCTAAGAGTCCCTATTCTTTTTTAGAGCCCGGCCTTTTTTGAGGATCTTTTGAGAGCCCGGCCTGAGAGTCATAATTGACCTATTTGGCATTGCGTTACTACTCGGCCCATATTCAACGACACCTCACTGGCCCAAACAAGTGTACATCATCGAAAAGACACCGAGCTCAAATTATAACTTGAAAAAAGGAGATATACTCTGAACACTAGAGAATGGTGATGCCCTCATTTAGCCCACCAGCAGTTCGAGACAATAAACAGTTCCAAACAACGATATATACAACATTCAAACACTGACTAGTGACTACTACTGACATAAACAGCAAGACATGACAGTTCTAAGAAGTCTTGCTACACCACCAAAACGCACCCATCTGCAGCGCTCAGACTCTCGTGATCCAGACAAGAATGACATTCTAAACAGAGGCAACTATTACATAGTAAGAGTGACATAGACGAGGATGACCAAATGACAAGGAATATGCATAACAAAAGAGAGAACTACCCATCCAGAACAAGCAGCAAAGACAACAAGTCATTCGAAGAGGGATGATCCAACACCATCATAATTTGCAGCCCCGGTTCAGCCACCAGTGATCCGGAGACACCAGTACTCGACCCTTTCGACACAACAGCCCAATTACCTATCAACCTGAAGGCTTGAACAACATCACTGCCTGTCGGACTCGACACATCCAAGGATCAAAGTTAATCCAGATGCCTTTGTCATTCTCACCTTCTTTTGGCTGCAGGCTGTATCGTTGACAATCAGGGGAGTTTGCTCCCGAACTCCTAGGGCTCGTCGTGTAGACACAGTTTTCCATAGCAAACAGAGCCTCTCTGCCATCAAGGTCCTTGCCAACGGTGATCTCCTGCTTAATCGGATAATTGAGTCCGAGAAATAGAGAGTGTGAACCAAGGCTGTTTCCCCGCCTCCAACTAAAAAATCCCGAAGGCCCAAACAAGCTGGTATCCTGCTCATAGACGTAACAGCCACTGTCCAGATACTCACGTATTTCACGGTGCTTGCATACAGCGGGGTTTTTGCAATATAACTTTTCCGGCTCATGTGTCCGAATGATCATCAGTCTTTTGCCATCGTCTAATCGAGCGAGGAACAAGTTGTGCTTCCCTGTTTTTGGCAAAGGTGGCGTGATTACAAAGGGCAGTAACTGTAGGGACACTGCATCATATAGCATTGTTAATGTAAGATCAGCATTGTTCAGAGTATGAGTAGGATAATGCAAGAAACAACATTGATATGTCCCTGTTGGAACTGGGAGGAAAATACAGGGAAATGTATATCGGGTTTGAAAATATAGAAGTGCCATGCATGGTTATACTCATGTTATCTCACAATCGATTCTTCACAGGAAACTACCATGTCGTGCATGTTATGTAACCATGTTCTGTCCTCACAAACAAATTCTTCAAGGAAACTAACAGACCATGCATTGTTATATACTCATGTTCTGTGGGCAAATTTTTTGTGAGCACATTATTCTAGCCATTGATTGCTGAAGGGCGAACATAGGTATGTACACATGGTAAGCATTACAGGATTTCACTACTTCCAAATATAGAGTTATCCATATGCACATTTACTTCCCTAATGTATGGTTAGATGAAACCAACAGTGTGATGCATGTTTCCATGATGTCTACTACACAACCTTCTTGTAGACGTTGTTGGGCCTCCAAGTGCAGAGGTTTGTAGGACAGTAGCAAATTTCCCTCAAGTGGATGACCTAAGGTTTATCAATCCGTGGGAGGCGTAGGATGAAGATGGTCTCTCTCAAGCAACCCTGCAACCAAATAACAAAGAGTCTCTTGTGTCCCCAACACACCCAATACAATGGTAAACTGTATAGGTGCACTAGTTCGGCGAAGAGATGGTGATACAAGTGCAATATGGATGGTAGATATAGGTTTTTGTAATCTGAAAATATAAAAACAGCAAGGTAACTAATGATAAAAGTGAGCGTAAACGGTATTGCAATGCTAGGAAACAAGGCCTAGGGTTCATACTTTCACTAGTGCAAGTTCTCTCAACAATAATAACATAATTGGATCACATAACTATCCCTCAACATGCAACAAAGAGTCACTCCAAAGTCACTAATAGCGGAGAACAAACGAAGAGATTATGGTAGGGTACGAAACCACCTCAAAGTTATTCTTTCCAATCAATCCGTTGGGCTATTCCTATAAGTGTCACAAACATCCCTAGAGTTCGTACTAGAAAAACACCTTAAGACACAAATCAACCAAAACCCTAATGTCACATAGATACTCCAATGTCACCTCAAGTATCCGTGGGTATGATTATACGATATGCATCACACAATCTCAGATTCATCTATTCAACCAACACATAGAACCTCAAAGAGTGCCCCAAAGTTTCTACCGGAGAATCAAGACGAAAACGTGTGCCAACCCCTATGCATAAGTTCATGGGCGGAACCCGCAAGTTGATCACCAAAACATACATCAAGTGAGTCACGTGATATCCCATTGTCACCACAGATACGCACGACAAGACATACATCAAGTGTTCTCAAATCATTAAAGACTCAATCCGATAAGATTACTTCAAGGGGAAAACTCAATCCATTACAAGAGAGTAGAGGGGGAGAAGAAACATAAGATCCAACTATAATAGCAAAGCTCGCGATACATCAAGATCGTGTCACCTCAAGAACACGAGAGAAAGAGATCAAACACATAGCTACTGGGACATACCCTCAGCTCTAAGGGTGAACTACTCCCTCCTCGTCATGGAGAGCGCCGGGATGATGAAGATGGCCACCGGTGAGGGTTCCCCCCTCCGGCAGGGTGCCGGAACAGGGTCCCGAGAGGTTTTTGGTGGCTACAGAGGCTTGCGGCGGTGGAACTCCCGATCTATTATGTTCCCCGAAGGTTTTAGGGTATATTGGTATATATAGGAGGAAGAAATATGTCAGGGGAGCCACGAGGGGCCACGAGGGTGGAGGGCGCGCCCTAGGGGGGTGGGCGCGCCCCCCTACCTCGTGGCTCCCTCGTTTCTTTCCTGACGTGCACTCCAAGTCTATCGGGTAGCTTTCCTTCCAAAAATAACTTCTCCAGAAGGTTTCATTCCGTTTCGACTCCGTTTGATATTCCTTTTCTTCGAAACACTGAAATAAGGGAAAAAACAGGAACTGGTAGTGGGCTCTGGGTCAATAGGTTAGTCCAAAAAATAATATAAAAGTGCATAGTAAAGCCCATAAAACATCCAAGATGGATAATATAATAGCATGAATACTTAATAAATTATAGATATGTTGGAGATGTATCAGCATCCCCAAGCTTAATTCCTGCTCGTCCTCGAGTAGGTAAATGATAAAAGAAAGAATTTATGAAGTGTGAATGCTAGCAGGTGCGTAAGTTTGATCAATGATAATTTCAATCACCTTTTCTAGCATCATTATATGTCATAACAGTAGCTCAACTCATAGAACTTTGCATGATCAAGTAACAAACTATTCACATGTTAAAGTATAGATCATAAACTTTCTTGAAAACTAACAAACCGTGTTATTAGTCATCAAACAATTACAATTCATCTTATTTTCAGGAAGAGTCTATGTCAGAGCTTTGATTCAGCAAACTTCACATACTCAACTATCATTTAGTCTTCGATGATTGCTACCACTCAAAGCATATTTTTAGAACAAATAGTATTCATCGAACACAGAGAAAGATAGGGGCTTAATGTTTCGCCTCCCAACCTTTTACCTCAAGTGTAGTGTCAACAATAATAATTCATGCTCAAACATATCTGAATGGCCATATATGCTTAGATCTTTCCATCACATGATGCTTGCCAACTAAAGAGTAGGTTGGAATGAGAAGGAATACTACTGACTCTTGCATGAAAGTAAAAGATAGGCCCTTCGCAGAGGGAAGCAGGGATTTGCAGAGGTGCCAGAGCTCGAAGCAAAAACAAAGATGAAAATAATTTTGAGAGGTATGCTTTCATTGTCAACATAACGACCAAGAGTTCCCAATATCTTCCATACTACATACATTATAGGCGGTTCCCAAACAGAAAGGTAAAGATTTTTACTCCCCCTCCACCAACAATCATCAATCCATGGCTTGCCCGAAACAACGGGTGCCTCCAACTAACATCAAACCTGGGGGAGTTTTGTTTGCAATTTTTTTTGATTTGATTTCAATATTTTGATCATGGGACTGGGCATCCCAGTTACTAGCCATTTTCTCGTGAATGATGAGCGGAGTCCACTCATCGTGAGAATAACCCACCTAGCATGGAAGATACTGCTAGCCCCTAGTCGCTACATGAGCGATTCGGGCATACAAAACAGATTATTATTTGAAGGTTTAGAGTTTGGCACATGCAAATTTACTCGGAACGGCAGGTAAATACCGCATATAGGTAGATATGGTGGACACTCATGGAAGAAACCTGGTTCAAGTAATTTGGATGCACAAGCAGTATTCCCGCTTAGTACAGATATTTTGGCTAGCAAAGGATTCTAAATAGCAAGCACCACATGTTAGAGGATCCAAAACAATATAACTTATACAAATATACCCAAGCATAACTCATTATGTTGTCTTCCTTGTACAACTTCAACTAATTTGCTCAGGTTTGAAAATAATTAATGGGGATCACAATCATAGAAGATGTCCAAGATAGTATATTGATATGTGAAATCTCTCTTCCTTCAATATTCTTTCATGAATTGTTCAAGTGACCAATACAATGTTTGCTAACCTTCAATAAATTTACCACCTCTACTTCTTATATGTGAAGGCATTACTCCCCATGGGAAACGCAATTGAAACATATATAATTTCAGATTTATGACATTCAAATCATTCAACCATTTACTCATACGATATAAGTGAAGCACACGAGTAAATGACAAACTACTCCAAAAAGATATAAGTGAAGATCAATGAGTAGTTGAATAATTATGTAACTATGTGAAGACTCTCTAACATTTAAGAATTTCAGATCTTGGTATTTTATTCAAACAGCAAGCAAAGCTAAAGAAAATAAAATGACGCTCCAAGCAAAACACATATCATGTGGTGAATAAAAATATAGCTCCAAGTAAAGTTACCGATGAACAAAGACGAAAGAGGGGATGCCATCCGGGGCATCCCCAAGCTTAGGCTCTTGGTTGTCCTTGAATATTATCTTGGGGTGCCTTGGGCATCCCCAAGCTTAGGCTCTTGCCACTCCTTATTCCGTAGTCCATCGAATCTTCACCCAAAACGTGAAAACTTCACAACACAAAACTTAACAAAAAACTCGTAAGCTCCGTTAGCGAAAGAAAACAAAACACCACTTCAAGGTGCTGTAATGAACTCATTATTTATTTATATTGGTGTTAAACCTACTTTATTCCAACTTCTCTATGGTTTATAAACTATTTTACTAGCCACAGAGTCATCAAAATAAGCAAACAACACACGAAAAACAGAATCTGTCAAAAATAGAACAGTCTGTAGTCATCTGTAACTAACGCGAACTTCTAGAACTCCAAAAATTCTAAAATAAATTGGTGGTCCTGAGTAATTTGTTTAGTAATCATCTGCAAAAAGAATCAACTAAATAGCACTCTCCAGTAAAACGTTTTGGCTAATCTCGTGAGCGCTAAAGTTTCTGTTTTTTACAGCATGATCATAAAGACTTCACCCAAGTCTTCTCAAAGGTTCTACTTGGCACACACACTAATTAAAACACAAAACCACATCTAAACAGAATCTAGATGGATTATTTATTACTAAACAGAACCAAAAAGCAAGAAACTAAAATAAAATTGGGTTGCCTCCCAACAAGCGCTAACGTTTAACGCCCCTAGCTAGGCATGATGATTTCAATGATGCTCACATAAGACATAAGAATTGAATCATAAAGAGAGCATCATGAAGAATATGAATATCACATTTAAGTCTAACCCACTTCCTATGCATAGGAATTTTGTGAGCAAACAACTTATGGGAACAATAATCAACTAGCATAGGAAGGCAAAACAAGCATAACTTTAAAACATTAAGCACATAGAGAGGAAACTTGATATTATTGCAATTTCTACAAGCATATGTTCCTCCATCATAATAATTTTCAGTAGCATCATGAATGAATTCAACAATATAACCAGCGCATAAAGCATTATTTTCATGATGCGTAAGCATAGAAATTTTATTACTCTCCACATAAGCAAATTTCTTCTCATGAATAGTAGTGGGAGCAAACTCAACAAAATAACTATCATGTGATTGAAAATTAAGATCAAGATGACAAGTTTCATGGTTATCATTATTCTTTATAGCATAGGTGTCATCACAATAATCATCATAGATTGTAGGCATGCTTTCATCATAGTAAATTTTCTCCTCAAAGCTTGGGGGACAAAAAAATATCATCTTCATCAAACATAGCTTCCCCAAGCTTCTGGCTTTGCATATCATTAGCATCATGGATATTCAAGGAATTCATACTAACAACATTGCAATCACGCTCATCATTCACATATTTTATGCCAAGCATTCTATGTAATTCTTCTTCTATTACTTGAGCACAATTTTCCCTCCCATCATTTTCACGAAAGATATTAAAAAGGTGAAGCGTATGTGGCAAACTTAATTCCATTTTTTTGGTTTTCTTTTATAGACTAACTAGTGATAAAACAAGAAACAAAAAGATTCGATTGCAAGATCTAAAGATATACCTTCAAGCACTCACCTCCCTGGCAACGGCGCCAGAAAAGAGTTTGATGTCTACTACACAACCTTCTTGTAGACGTTGTTGGGCCTCCAAGTGCAGAGGTTTGTAGGACAGTAGCAAATTTCCCTCAAGTGGATGACCTAAGGTTTATCAATCTATGGGAGGCGTAGGATGAAGATGGTCTCTCTCAAGCAACCCTGCAACCAAATAACAAAGAGTCCCTTGTGTCCCCAACACACCCAATACAATGGTAAATTGTATAGGTGCACTAGTTCGGCGAAGAGATGGTGATACAAGTGCAATATGGATGGTAGATATAGGTTTTTGTAATCTGAAAATATAAAAACAGCAAGGTAACTAATGATAAAAGTGAGCGTAAACGGTATTGCAATGCTAGGAAACAAGGCCTAGGGTTCATACTTTCACTAGTGCAAGTTCTCTCAACAATAATAACATAATTGGATCACATAACTATCCCTCAACATGCAACAAAGAGTCACTCCAAAGTCACTAATAGCGGAGAACAAACAAAGAGATTATGGTAGGGTACGAAACCACCTCAAAGTTATTCTTTCCAATCAATCCGTTGGGCTATTCCTATAAGTGTCACAAACATCCCTAGAGTTCGTACTAGAATAACACCTTAAGACACAAATCAACCAAAACCCTAATGTCACCTAGATACTCCAATGTCACCTCAAGTATCCGTGGGTATGATTATACGATATGCATCACACAATCTCAGATTCATCTATCAACCAACACATAGAACCTCAAAGAGTGCCCCAAAGTTTCTACCGGAGAATCAAGACGAAAACGTGTGCCAACCCCTATGCATAAGTTCATGGGCGGAACCCGCAAGTTGATCACCAAAACATACATCAAGTGAATCACGTGATATCCCATTGTCACCACAGATACGCACGGCAAGACTTACATCAAGTGTTCTCAAATCATTAAAGACTCAATCCAATAAGATTACTTCAAGGGGAAAACTCAATCCATTACAAGAGAGTAGAGGGGGAGAAGAAACATAAGATCCAACTATAATAGCAAAGCTCGCGATACATCAAGATCGTGTCACCTCAAGAACACGAGAGAGAGAGAGAGAGATCAAACACATAGCTATTGGTACATGCCCTCAGCCCCGAGGGTGAACTACTCCCTGCTCGTCATGGAGAGCGCCGGGATGATGAAGATGGCCACCGGTGAGGGTTCCCCCCTCCGGCAGGGTGCCAGAACAGGGTCCCGAGAGGTTTTTGGTGGCTACAGAGGCTTGCGGCGGCGGAACTCCCGATCTATTCTGTTCCCCAAAGGTTTTAGGGTATATTGGTATATATAGGAGGAAGAAATACGTCAGGGGAGCCACGAGGGGCCCACGAGGGTGGAGGGCGCGCCCTAGGGGGGTGGGCGCGCCCCCCTACCTCGTGGCTCCCTCGTTTCTTTCCTGACGTGCACTCCAAGTCTATCGGGTAGCTTTCCTTCCAAAAATAACTTCTCCAGAAGGTTTCATTCCCTTTCGACTCCGTTTGATATTCCTTTTCTTCGAAACATTGAAACAAGGGAAAAACAGGAACTGGCACTGGGCTCTGGGTCAATAGGTTAGTCCCAAAAATAATATAGAAGTGCATAGTAAAGCCCATAAAACATCCAAGATGGATAATATAATAGCATGAATACTTCATAAATTATAGATACGTTGGAGACAGAACATTCTACATCATGAAAATGAGGAAACTAACATGACCATTGATACACACTCATATTTAGTAGTATATATATTACTATAAAATAAGGAGAATATCAATATCTTCCTAACCATTTGATTATTCAGGGGTACAAATTGGCTGTAATGACATGGTCACAATCGCATGAATTAACTCATTCCAAATATAGCTGATTTACGGCGTCTCTAATACATTGCCATAGTTCTACTCAAATTCTGCTCAAACAGGGATATGTCAATCATCACAAAAAGTTCAAACAGTGTCATGGCGTCATCATTAACATCAGACGGAAACAACTTACTCGTGCCGTCCCAGCAATACGTGGTGCCATCTGCTTTGTCGATCGCGTATATGATGCCATTGTGTTCAATAGCATCACAGAAGTGTGTATCAGCTTTGACGATGATCCACTGCGAGCTGAGCTGTCTCCAGCTAAAGAAGGCACCGGCGGAAAGATAGGCGAGTCCCTTGTCGACCAAGGCAATTAGCTTGAAGTCTACGTAATCCGCATGTTGTGTGGGCACTTGGCAGATTACAATCTTCTACAAAACAAGGTGCGTCCAACTGACAACATAATCTAGATGACTTGGACCGCGACGGTAAAACTCTATATCATGCAACGGAGGAAGGATAATCTCATGGGAGGTTTGTAAGTTCACGAGCACCAACTTTTTCCCCTCTTCTCTGACGACAGCCATCCAGTGAGAGTTCATGCCGACCCAGTACATACCTGCAAGAAGTTTCGAGCAATGGTGATCGGATCGTAGTCGAGGGAAATGATGTACGGCGACCCACTACATACCTGCAAAGAAGTTTCGGCTAATGGAGGTCGGATTGAAGTCGAGGGGCATCATGTACGCCTCCATATCATGGTCAGTAAATCTCGCAAGACCAGATAGCAGCAAGCAGGGTGTCTTGAAAAGCTTAGGCCTCGCTTCGACGATGGCCGTGTGCATGCCCCTCGAGCATGCAGCCAGCCGCAGGGCGCTCAACATATCCATACACGAACAACAGAGGTCGAGGACGTCACCGGGGAGATTGCTCCAATTGCGGCTCATATGGATGCTGCGCGGTTCGCGTTCGGCCATGGTGGAGTTTGGAAGGTGGGATTTTGGGGGGCTTGATTTACGGGGGAGAAGGCTGTCGGTGCTGAAGTGGCTAGCGAGGGAATAGTGGTACTGGGGGAGGCGAGCGAGGCGAGGGTACGCGGGGGCACAGTGAGATGATGAAGAGTGACCTCAGGAGCTCCTGCGAGACGGAGATGGAGATGGTTGTGTTAGGGGAGAGGGAGACGAGGCGAGACATGCTATACAGCAGTGGTGACAGTGACTGCACAGTGCACAAGGTGAGTCTGAATTTGGTAACCCGGACACGCCGCCTGGACTGGTGTCACCTCGGGCGCGCTTGTCACTTCACCGTGAGGACCGGATGAATAATAGTATTTTGACCATCAAGTGTACCATAGTTGTACTACTACTACTAGTAGTAGGAGTAGTAGGAACATGAGTAGTACTCCCATGCTAGCATGCCTCTGGGTTCACTTCATCCTCCAGGTATCAAGCATATTGCGAGCAGAACCAAATTCTCGTGCATGCGGAAGCGCGAAGAAGGACTTTTCTTTTTTGAGGATAACCGCATATACCTCAACTAGAGAATGTTGTGTCTCCCACGCACATGCCAATATCCATCTGAACCAGCTGCGACACATTCTTTTATCTGTTTTCATAGGTCCCACCTATCAGGAGGGGTGCAGAAATAAAAAGGAATCATAAAATGTCTCACCACGGTGATTCGAAAGAGTGACCTCAACTAGCCAGTGGCACATGTAGCGCTAGAAGGATGGGCACGTACAGGGACATGTCCCACTCCTCAGTCTACCCGCGTAGCCTTTTCGTTTAGTCTACCTATTCGTCTAATCAACTGCCTACAGGCCATTTCTCCCATTTACTTCTCCATCAGGAACCAATTTTCCTTGGCTTCTTTGCTACTCCTTCATCTTCATTTGCATCCAAACCACACTGCATTCACATTGTTTTAACCTCTTCACATCCTCCTAGAGTAATTCTGAAGCCCCTTTAAATAATCATCTTGTTCAGTTAGACTAGCCATCTAATCCTAATTCTCCAAACCATAGCCCTCCGGTCTAGCGGTTCCAAATGGCGAAAGAGATCGAAATGCAGGTTTTTAGCGTCCAACATGTCCTCGTCGAAGGCTCATTGAGCATAGTTGCCACAGTCACCGACCAGCCAAGGGTTCTTCGGAAGTGGATCAACAATGTATCCAACTCCCTCCAAAAGGTGGAGATGCAGGTCATCGGTCTCGACGCAAAGTACACGGAGCGTGCCACTGGGAAGATCCAACGCGCCGCCGTCCTTCAGCTGTGCCTCGAAGATGATGTTTTGGTGTACCACATCATACACGTGCCCTCCATACTAGGTGAGCTTCATGATTTCTTGTCTCGGGAGGACATATACTTCTGTGGGGGCAGGGGACAAATAGAAGTTGGAGCCATACAACCTTGATTTGAAAAGCATCGCTGACGTACAAACCAAAATAAAAATTCATGAAGAAGATTGTGATAAACCGACACCATCCCTATTCGACGTAGCAAATTTTGTGCTCGGAACAAATCTTCAGAAGGGTGACGAGACGCTTGCATTAAGGTCGTCTGGATGGGAGAATTATCCCTTGATGTACAAGTAGATAAAATATGCTGCCCTCGATGCCCGTGTGAGTTTCAAGATAGCTGCAAGGTCGAGAGATCTTGTTGCGAAGCCGTCTCCCACAGAAAATGAGAACAAGAAGAAGAAGATGCTGCACCAGCAGCAGGGCATTATGGATGGATGAACTATTTCCTCTCTTGTAAAAAATATATTCCCTCTCTGTGTATATTGATATAGATGGACTATTTCGATGGTGTGCATGTCTTTGGAACAAGTAGTAGCGTGGGTCCACCTGACTATAAGGAACTATTTATCCGCCTAGCTTTCTCTACTACTCCTTCCAGTGATCGATATGCAATGCATGTGTCCGTAGACATGACAACTTGTCCATGGAAGTTCAACTACAGCGACCATCACATTCAATCCACTGCCACTCGCGATTCCCACGACGCCGCTCCAACCCACGGCACCACGTCCCCCGATGTGCACCTCACCCCTCTCGGCCGCACCGCCCCTCTGCCTTTGGGAGCATTACATGTGGACCAGCCACATATTGGGTCCACATGTTATGGACTCAAAGGCAGGTGTCGTAAGGCGCTGAAGCTCAGACCCGAGGGCCCCGAGAGGTAAATGTAACTCCTGCGCCAGGCCTTGTGGTGCTACCGCTGCATGAACTCATGGCAAACTCGAGATTTGCTTCTTTACTATACATGCACGCAACGATTTAATGGACATTGTAATCTCAAGATGTGACGGGGAGCTCTAAATTTGAATTTGAAACTTATAAAACAAAAAAAATCAAAACAAATAAACTGGGAGAGAGGGAGTATACCGTAGGATGTGTCCCATACGAAACAAGTCCCATGGTTTGTCACCGCGAAGATATGGTTAGAAAGGACCACAACGTCTTCGTACTAGTACGGCAACAAATCGACCACAGACAGCATCGTCCACCTTTGACCGCCATGTGCAAGGTTCGTGCTATCTTCTTCAATCTCACCGTGGTTCCATCGTACCAATTCAGGCGGTGGCCTGTTGCATGGCTGATCCCAATGTTGGACAAACGTTCTATGGGAATGGTGTCACCGTTGTAAATGTTGTGCAAATTGATGTTGGTACCCTCCCGCACATATGCAAGCCAATCTCCACTCGCACCAAGCCTAACCTATGAAACAGTGGGCAGGGGGAGAATTAGGAAATGGAGACGAAAGTAGTCTTTAGAATGCATTTACTACGTGATCAAACTCATCTTACCTGCTCATCGGACAAACTCCGAGTTCCCCTCAACGTCGGCATCTCAAGGGGCGTCAACTTGCAACTACAGCCACGCCGCGCTGGAGAGACGCCCAAGGAAACATCCTCGTGCATTGCACGGAACATCAAGATGCATTTGTATGAGTAGTTTATCTTGTGAGAGAAAAGGATGAACGAGGGAAGGCCTTATTTGCAAATGTGGAGAGGGTTGTAGGTTTCTTTTTGCAAAATTGCCACAGTTTTCTTCCTATCCATTAGATATAAAATCGGACGACCTATATTGCAGTGTGGCAGGCACACCATCATCACCAACTCTGTTTTTTATAAGAGTAGAGACTAGCAAGATGCTCGTGCGTTGCACGGAACATCAAGATCTTGTGGGAGAAAAGGATGAACGAGGGAAGGCCTTATCTACAAATGTGGAGAGGAGTGCGGGTAAATTGTCATAGTTTCCTTCCTATCCATCGGATATAGATCGGACAACTTATATTGCAGGATGGCAGGCACACCATCATCACCAACTCTGCTTTTTATAAGAGCTATAAAAAGTAGAGTTGGTGATGATGGTGTGCCTGCCATCGTGCAATATAAGCCATCCGATTTATATCCGACGGATAGGAAGGAAACTATGGCAATTTTGCAAAAAGATACCCACACCCCTCTCCACATTTGCAAATAAGGCCTTCCCTCATTCATCCTTTTCTCCCACAAGATAAACTACTCATACAAATGCATCTTGATGTTCCGTGCAACGCACGGGCATCTTGCTAGTATAAGAGGGGTGTGGGTATTTTTTTGCAAAATTGCCATAGTTTCCTACCTATCCGTCGGATATAAATCGGACAACCTATACTGCAGGATGGCAGGCACACCATCATCAACAACTCTGTTTTTTATCTATACCCCTATATAGTGTGCGAATAATTTTGAAAGATGGTCGTTGGATGAAGCCAATCCGACGGGGCAGAGATTGCAAATCCGAGCACTACCGACCGTTGGATATCATCTACATTTAACCAGATTCTGCCACATGTAGAATACTCCATGGTTGAACTAAAGCATAATGCACAAATCTCAAAACACAAGCACTTCTCCTTTGTTCTAGAATCTTCTGTATCATAATTGCCCAATTTTTTTCCTAGATGAATTGCCATGATTTCTTTTTTACTTTATGCTTTACAACGCACAATTCCATGAATCTTAAAATAGGTTATCTTTTTTTATAAAAGCTAATTGATTTTGAATGAGATGAACTATAAATATTAAACGAACATCTACATCATGCATATATGACTCAAAGCTTACATGCTATAGTGTGGTGTTTATTCATAATTTGGTTGCCAAATCTCATGCGTGCAATGCACGTGCACCTTACTAGTAAGAGTAGAGTAGAGATAGAGATAGAGACTACTACTACCAATGTGCTGGCCCGTGCGTTGCAATGGATCCAAAGTAGTAGAATAATACTTGTTCACGGGCTTGGAATATAAACACTGTAGTTTTGATATACATATACCAGTAAAAGTAAATCATGCTTCACTCAAAATATATTCCTCGGGCTGTTTTGATGGTTTGAAGATAACAGGTTAAAAAAATGGAGCTGCTTTTTTTTACATTTTATAGTGTGGCACGGCATCCGGTGCACCTAAGCTTCTGAAAAAATTGAGTTTGGTCGGTGGCACACCCTGCGGCAAGATGCCCATGTGGGCTTCTTCGATAACTAGCCAGATGCCTGTGCATTGCAGGGAACATCAAGATGCATTTTTTTACAAAACACCTGTTTTGATTGACCCTTGTAGGAGTAATCCCATGTGTAAAAACTAATGATATCTCGAGAATTTTATCAGAAAAATGGTATCTTTGGAACAAGTTTTCTCTACTACTTGTCCTTGCAGTGAGCGGTATGCAATGCATGTGTCAGCAGACATGACAGCTTATCCATGGAAGTTGAACCACGACGACCATCATGTTTCTTGTTTCTACCACTGCCACACCCACACGCGATTCCCACGACGCCGCTCCAACCCACGGCACGACGTCCCCCGACATGCGCGTCATCCCTCTCAGCCCCACCGCTCCTCTGCCTTTGTGTGCATGACATGCGGGCCAGCTGAACTGCGGTGACCATCAACTTTCTACCACAGCCACACCCGATTGGACGCGGTTTGCCTGCTCCGCCCAGTGCTCCGATCCGTACTCCCGCACCATCAAATTTTCATCCAGCGGCTGTGACACATTTCGTCCCGGGCATCAATCTTCAGCTGGAGTACTTCTGTACTACAGGTAGTACCCGCCGGTGTGGCCATCTACGCCTCGTAACGCCTCGACGCCCAGCTGTGGCACCCTCGCCACGGCCACGCCACCACCGGCCGGTTCATCTCGAACGAGTGAGTCGCGAACCACGCCACCACCATGAGAATGACATGTGGGCCAGCCGCATTTAAGGTCCACATGTCATTGACTCATAGGCCGGTGCACTAAGCCACTGAAGCTCGGTCCCGTGGGCCCCGAGAGGGAAATGTAACTCCTGCGGCAGGTCTTGTGGTGCTCTCGCAGTATGAGCTCATGCCAAACCCGGATGAGATTTGGTAACCAACTAGTATGGTACACGTGCATTGCACGCATTCTGCTCTCTATATCTGTATATTTGTAAAAATACGATCAGTGGACTTCATAATACGCTCATTGCGGTCAACATATACATTTTCCGGTATTTATACGGTCACTAGCACACCCTGGCTGAGTATGTGTGTGCATGCACGTGTAGGTTGAGCACTTGAGCGTGACCGTGTGTGTTCCGTCGTGTGCTCGGACATGCATGCATTAGGGCATCACGCACGTTTTTGCATCCATGTGACTGTTGCATGCATGCACGAGGTTGTAGTCCCTCACATTCACATGTTCGTAAGTCAATGCTTTGTCAAAATGTTGCATGCAAGGTTTAATCATTCGTTGTTCACGCATGCATTCCCGATATTAATACATTGGTAAAGACAATTTCTTGAGGAAAACGAGCTCCTGAATTGAGTGCAAAGGGGACCAATAAGCCAGGACGGAGGGAGTACTAGTAGTGAACCAGAAGGAGGGAGTAGGTACTAGTACTACGTAACAACGTGCAGTAACAAAATTCCTCTATGTGCATCCTGTGTACGTGTCTCTACTCTAAAACAGAGTTGGCGATGATGGTGTGCCTGCCATCCTGCAATATAGGCCGTCCGATTTATATCTGATGGATAGGAAGGAAACTATGGCAATTCTGCAAAAAGATACCCACACCCCTCTCCACATTTGCAATATAAGGCCTTCTCTTGTTCATCCTTTTCTCCCACAACATAAACTACTCATACAAATGCATCTTGATTTTCCGTGCAACGCATGGGCATCTTGCTAGTTATGAATAAATAACACTATCAACGAGCCCCATCAGACACCAAATTTCTTTGCTTTCGTGCTACAGCTAGATCTTCCCCTCGTTTCTGTTTTCCAACCCGGAGGCGGGCGCGGTGCAGTTTGCCAATAGTCGGTTTGCTCAACAGCGGTCCCACATGAAAGTGAAAATGCTAGGGAACATGCCTTCCCTAGCTATGTGGCATGCCGGACGGGCCATGGAGTAGTCCCGATTCCCGGGTGTGTGGGGGTGTGACACGAATGCGGTAGGCCTTTTTGCTCTTACTGGCAATGTGCACGTGCGTTTCGACGGATCCAAAGTAGTAGAATAGTAGTACTTGTTCACAAACTTGAAAGAAATCACTCTTGTTTTGATATAGTCCTAATATATTACTTTTCACTCAAAATATATTTCTCAGGATGTTTTGATGAGGTCAGGGAGGTATGTGGTTGCTTTCAAGATAATAAGGGGTTTTGTGCAAATTGGAGCAGAGAAGTGGGCTATTGTTGCAAACTAGCAATGTGCCCGTGCGTTGCAACAGATCCAAAATAGAATAATACATTGATACGTCTCCAACGTATCTATAATTTTTGATTGTTCCATGCTATATTATATTTTGTTTTGGATGTTTAATGGGCTTTACTATACACTTTTATATTATTTTTGGGACTAACCTATTAACCGGAGGCCCAGCCCGAATTGCTATTTTTTTGCCTATTTCAGTGTTTCGAAGGAAAAGGATATCAAACGGAGTCCAAACAGAATGAAACCTTCGGGAACGTGATTTTCAGAACAAACGTGATCCAGAGGACTTGGAGTCTACGTAAAGCAACCAACGAGGAGAGCACGAGGCAGGGGGGCGCGCCCTCCACCCTTGTGGGGCCCACATTGCTCCATCGACGTACTTCTTCCTCCTATATATATACCCATATACCCTGAAAACATCAGATACGGAGCAAAAAACCCTATTTCCACCGCCGCAACCTTCTGTACCCGTGAGATCCCATCTTGGGGCCTTTTCCGGTGCTCCGCCGGAGGGGGCATTGATCACGGAGGTCTTCTACATCAACACCATAGCCTCTCCGATGATGTGTGAGTAGTTTACCTCAGACCTTCGGGTCCATAGTTATTAGCTAGATGGCTTCTTCTTCCTCTTTGGATCTCAATACAATGTTCTCCTCGATCTTCTTGGAGATCTATTCGATGTAATCTTCTTTTGCGGTGTGTTTGTCGAGATCCGATCAATTGTGGGTTTATGATCAAGATTATCTATGAACAATATTTGAATCTCCTCTGAATTCTTTTATGTATGATTGGTTATCTTTGCAAGTCTCTTCGAATTATCAGTTTGGTTTGGCCTACTAGATTGATCTTTCTTGCAATGGGAGAAGTGCTTAGCTTTGGGTTCAATCTTGCGGTGTCCTTTCCCAGTGACAGCAGGGGCAGCAAGGCACATATTGTATTGTTGCCATCGAGGATAAAAAGATGGGGTTTATATCATATTGCATGAGTTTATCCCTCTACATCATGTCATCTTACTTAAAGCATTACTCTGTTCTTATGAACTTAATACTCTAGATGCATGCTCGATAGCGGTCGATGTGTGGAGTAATAGTAGTAGATGCAGAATTATTTTGATCTACTTGTCATGGACGTGATGCCTATATACATGATCATACCTAAATATTCTCATAACTATGCTCAATTCTATCAATTGCTCGACAGTAATTCATTTACCCACCGTAATACTTATGCTCTTGAGAGAAGCCACTAGTGAAACCTATGGCCCCCGGGTCTATTTTCCATCATATTAATCTTCCAACACTTAGCTATTTTTATTGCCGTTTATTTTACTTTGCATCTTTATCATAAAAATACCAAAAATATTATCTTATCATATCTATCAAATCTCACTCTCGTAAGTGACCGTGAAGGGATTGACAACCCCTTTATCGCATTGGTTGCGAGGTTCTTATTTGTTTGTGTAGGTGCGTGGGACTTGTGCGTGATCTCCTACTGGATTGATACCTTGGTTCTCAAAAACTGAGGGAAATACTTACGCTACTTTACTGCATCACCCTTTCCTCTTCAAGGGAAAACAAACGCAGTGCTCAAGAGGTAGCAAGAAGGATTTCTGGCGCCGTTGCCGGGGAGATTCAAGACAAGTCAAGACATACCAAGTACCCATCACAAACCCTTATCCCTCGCATTACATTATTTGCCATTTGCCTCTCGTTTTCCACTCCCCCACTTCACCCTTGCCCGTTTATTCGCCCTCTCTTTTCTGTTCGCCTCCCTCTTTCTTTTGCTCCTCGCACTTTCTGCCGTTATGTCTGAAATTGGGGAAATCATTGTCGATTTGGACAATAATAATAACATGGAAAATTCTGATGCTCCTGCTGAAGAACCCCCTATCTTACATACAAAAAAATTCCAAATCAGTAGTGGTAATATTATTGGAAAAGGAGTTATCCAAGATTTCTTTACTTGTGCCGGTGCTTTGGCTTCTATGGGTAGTTCTATTCTTCATAGAACTAGTAGTCTCGCGGACGCTATCGCCATGCTTGTAGTTGAACTTGCAAGGCAATTTATGCACATGCATCCTTCCATACAAAGGATTTTCCTAGAATTTTCTAATATTGAGCATTCTTCTGTTAAGTGTGCCGCTACTATCTTTTTGGCTCATGAGTTCAGATTTATAATAAAAGAGGCCAAGGAAATCTTTGCACACTATAGGGTGGACGCTGGCCGTCCTCCCATAGAGGCAATCCTCTTTGATCAAGAGGAAATTATGCGTTTTCAATATCTAGACTATGTTGCTTTTAATGAAAACCTTAGAAAAAGGGTTCCTACCAATGTTCTAGTTGATAGAATTTCCGAACTTAATAATGATTTTGCTATTCGAAATAATGAGCTAGGATATTCTCTCGAGTATAGGCTCACGAAGTTCTATCAGAAGAATGCTTATAATGATGAATTGGTTGTGCAATACGAAGGGCCGAAGGAGGAACCTATACCTCCCAAAATTGATCTTGGGGACTTATGTCCCATTAAATTTAGCCCTTTTGAGTACTTTTGCTTGCCTCAAAGAAAACTTGCTGCTGAACGTAGAGAATATGAAATGAGTTTTCATGATCTATCCTATTATTATGGCAATACCTAGATCTATCCTTGCTTTTATGCCTAGCTAGGGGCGTTAAACGATAGCGCTTGTTGGGAGGCAACCCAATTTTATTTTAGTTTTTTTTCTTTTAGCTTCTGTTTAGGAATAAATATATGATCTAGCCTCTGGTTAGATTTGTTTTTATTTTTTAATTAGTGTTTGTGCCAAGTTAAACCTATAGGATCTTCTTGGATGATAGTTATTTGATCTTGCTGAAAATTCCAGAAACTTTCTGTTCAGGAAAACAATTGTTTAAAATCACCAGAACGTGATAAAATACTGATTCCAATTGCATTAGATCAATAAACAAATTTTCCATGTCGTCCTATTTTCGTAGATTTTCTGAGTTCCAGAAGTTTGCGTTAGTTACAGATTACTACAGACTGTTCTGTTTTTGACAGATTCTATTTTTCGTGTGTTGTTCGCTTATTTTGATGAATCTATGGCTAGTAAAAGAGTTTATAAACCATAAAAAGCTGCAATACATTAGGTTTAACACCAATATAAATAAAGAATGAGCTCAATACAATACCTTGAAGTGGTGTTTTCTTTTCTTTCGCTAACGGAGCTCACGAGATTTTCTGTTGAGTTTTGTGTTGTGAAGTTTCAAGTTTTGGGTAAAAGATTTGATGGATTATGGAACAAGGAGTGGCAAGAGCCTAAGCTTAGGGATGCCCATGACACCCCAAGATAATCTAAGGACACCAAAAATCCAAAGCTTGGGGATGCCCCGGAAGGTATCACCTCTTTCGTCTTCGTCCATCGGTAACTTTACTTGGAGCTATATTTTTATTCACCACATGATATGTGTTTTGCTTGGAGCGTCTTGTATGATTTGAGTCTTTGCTTTTTAGTTTACCACAATCATCCTTTCTGTACACACCTTTTGAGAGAGACACACATGATTCGGAATTGATTAGAATACTCTATGTGCTTCACTTATATCTTTTGAGCTATATAGTTTTTGCTCTAGTGCTTCACTTATATCTTTTAGAGCACTGTGGTGGATTTTTTATAGAAACTATTGTTCTCTCATGCTTCCCTTATATTATTTTGAGAGTCCTACAAAACAGCATGGTAATTTTCTTTAATTATGATAGGCATCCAAGATTAGTAAAAGAAATTATTTCTTATGAGTGTGTTGAATACTATGAGAAGTTTGATGCTTGATAATTGTTTTGAGATATGAAGATGGTGATATTAGAGTCATGCTAGTTGAGTAGTTGTGAATTTGAGAAATACTCGTGTTAAAGTTTGTGATTCCCGTAGCATGCACGTATGGTGAACCGTTATGTGATGAAGTCGGAGCATGATTTATTTATTGACTGTCTTCCTTTTGAGTGCCGGTCGGGGACGAGTGATGGTCTTTTCCTAACAATCTATCCCCTAGGAGCATGCGCGTAATACTTTGCTTTGATAACTTGTAGATTTTTGCAACAAGTATATGAGTTCTTTATGACTAATGTTGAGTCCATGGATTATACACACTTTCTTCCTTCCACCATTGCTAGCCTCTCTAATACCGCGCACTTTTCGCTGGTATCATACACCCACCATATACCTTCCTCAAGACAGCCACCATACCTACCTATCAAGGCATTTCCATAGCCATTCCGAGATATATTGCCATGCAACTTACCACCGTTCCGTTTACTAAGACACGCTCCATCATTGTCATATTGCTTTGCATGATCATGTAGTTGACATCGTATTTGTGGCAAAGCCACCGTTCATAATTCTTTCATACATGTCACTCTTGATTCATTGCATATTCCGGTACACCGCCAGAGGCATTCACATAGATTCATATTTTTTTTCTAAGTTTTGAGTTGTAATTCTTGAGTTGTAAAGTAAATAAAAGTGTGATGATCATCATTATTAGAGCATTGTCCCAAGTGAGGAAAGGATGATGGAGACTATGATTCCCCCACAAGTCGGGATGAGACTCCAGACGAAAAATAAAAAAAAGGGAAAAAGAAAAAAAAAGAGGCCATAAAAAGAAAGAAAGAGAAAAGGCCCAAAAAAATGAGAGAAAAGAGAGAAGGGACAATGATACTATCCTTTTACCACACTTGTGCTTCAAAGTAGCACCATGATCTTCATGATAGAGAGTCTCCTATGATATCACTTTCATATATTAGTGGGAATTTTTCATTATAGAACTTGTCATGTATATTCCAATGATGGGCTTCCTCAAAATGCCCCAGGTCTTCGTGAGCAAGCGAGTTGGATGCACACCCACTTAGTTTCTTTTGTTGAGCTTTCATATACTTATAGCTCTAGTGCATCCGTTGCATGGCAATCCCTACTCACTCACATTGATATCTATTGATGGGCATCTCCATAGCCCGTTGATACGCCTAGTTGATGTGAGACTATCTTCTCCTTTTTTGTCTTCTCCACAACCACCCTTCTATTCCACATATAGTGCTATGTCCATGGCTCACGCTCATGTATTGCGTAAAGATTGAAAAAGTTTGAGAACATCAAAAGTATGAAACAATTGATTGGCTTGTCATCGGGGTTGTGCATGATTAAATACTTTGTGTGATGAAGATAGAGCATAGCCAGACTATATGATTTTGTAGGGATAACTTTCTTTGGCCATGTTATTTTGAGAAGACATAATTGCTTAGTTAGTATGCTTGAAGTATTATTATTTTTATGTCAATATTAAACTTTTATCTTGAATCTTTCGGATCTGAATATTCATACCACAAAAAAGAGAATTACATTGAAAATTATGCTAAGTAGCATTCCACATCAAAAATTCTGTTTTTATCATTTACCTACTTGAAGACGAGCAGGAATTAAGCTTGGGGATGCTTGATACGTCTCCAACGTATCTATAATTTTTGATTGTTCCATGCTATATTATATTCTGTTTTGGATGTTTAATGGGCTTTACTATACACTTTTATATTATTTTTGGGACTAACCTATTAATCGGAGGCCCAGCCCGAATTGCTGTTTTTTGCCTATTTCAGTGTTTCGAAGGAAAAGGATATCGAACGGAGTCCAAACGGAATGAAACCTTCGGGAACATGATTTTCGGAACAAACGTGATCCAGAGGACTTGGAGTCTACGTAAAGCAATCAACGAGGAGAGCACGAGGCAGGGGGCGCGCCTACCCCCCAGGCGCGCCCTCCACCCTTGTGGGGCCCATGTTGCTCCACCGACGTACTTCTTCCTCCTATATATACCCATATACCCTGAAAACATCAGATACGGAGCAAAAAACCCTATTTCCACTGCCGCAACCTTCTGTACCCATGAGATCCCATCTTGGGGCCTTTTTCGGCGCTCCGCCGGAGGGGGCATTGATCACGGAGGTCTTCTACATCAACACCATAGCCTCTCCTATGATGTGTGAGTAGTTTAGCTCAGACCTTCGGGTCCATAGTTATTAGCTAGATGGCTTCTTCTTTCTCTTTGGATCTCAATCCAATGTTCTCCTCGATCTTCTTGGAGATCTATTCGATGTAATCTTCTTTTGCGGTGTGTTTGTCGAGATCCGATGAGTTGTGCGTTTATGATCAAGATTATCTATGAACAATATTTGAATCTCCTCTAAATTCTTTTATGTATGATTGGTTATCTTTGCAAGTCTCTTTGAATTATCAGTTTGGTTTGGCCTACTAGATTGATCTTTCTTGCAATGGGAGAAGTGCTTAGCTTTGGGTTCAATCTTGGGGTGTCCTTTCCCAGTGACAGCAGGGGCAGCAAGGCACGTATTGTATTGTTGCCATCGAGGATAAAAATATGGGGTTTATACCATATTGCATGAGTTTATCCCTCTACATCATGTCATCTTACTTAAAGCATTACTCTGTTCTTATGAACTTAATACTCTAGATGCATGCTGGATAGCGGTCGATGTGTGGAGTAATAGTAGTAGATGCAGAATCGTTTCGATCTACTTGTCGCGGACGTGATGCCTATATACATGATGATACCTAGATATTCTCATAACTATGCTCAATTCTATCAATTGCTCGACAGTAATTCGTTTACCCACCGTAATACTTATGCTCTTGAGAGAAGCCACTAGTGAAACCTATGGCCCCCGCGTCTATTTTCCATCATATTAATCTTCCAACACTTAGCTATTTTTATTGCCGTTTATTTTACTTTGCATCTTTACCATAAAAATACCAAAAATATTATCTTATCATATCTATCATATCTCACTCTCGTATGTGACCGTGAAGGGATTGGCAACCCCTTTTTCGCGTTGGTTGCAAGGTTCTTATTTGTTTGTGTAGGTGCGTGGGACTTGTGCGTGATCTCCTACTGGATTGATACCTTGGTTCTCAAAAACTGAGGGAAATACTTACGCTACTTTACTGCATCACCCTTTCCTCTTCAAGGGAGAACCAACGCAGTGCTCAAAAGGTAGCATACATGTTCACAAACTTGAAAGAAAAACACTATAGTTTGGTGTATATATCACTAAACATATACTCGTATTAGGTTTCACTCAAAATATATTCCTTGTGGCTATTTTGATGAGGTGGGGGAGGGATGTGGTTGGTTTCAAGATACTAAGGGGTTTCTGCAAATTGGAGGAGAGGAGTGGGGTCTTGTTGCAAAAATGCCACGACTTACATCATAGTCGTTAGATGCAGATCTGATGGCCAGAAATGATGGATGGCAGACACACCATCATCACCAACTGAGTCTTTTATAGGAGTAGAGAAATGCCACAACTTACCTCACAGCCGTTAGATGCAGATCTAATGGTCAGAAACGACGGATGGCAGACACACCACCATCACCAACTGAGTCTTTTATAGGAGTAGTACGAGTAGAGAAAAATGTATAAATTGTAACATTTGGTTCTGCTCCTTGGCACGATCGATAGATAGAAATAACAATTGGAAACGCTAGGGCAGGGCTATTTCCGCCAGATAAGCAGGGTACGTAGTAGCTAGGTTGGCGCATCGTCGGTTTGGTCACATGCGGTCCAAGATGTTCTAGTGTTTCTAGCAAGATGCCCGTGCGTTGCACAAAGTTGATGGAAAAGGTAAGCACAACTCATAAATTGACGGATGGAGTACTAGTTACAGTGATGCATATAATTAAGAAAAGGGATCGCACATGTCAGTATTGATTGGAACAAGAATGCAATAGCACAATAGGAATTAAGGCCACGATGATGCGATTGCAGTGGTGGTTACAGGAGGCAAGAAGAAAGATGCATCCATCAGCGTACGACCTCCTCCTCAACTTAGTGCGCCGGGCCACCGACCGGCGGCTAAAGAGCGGCGGCTTTTCTGGCGAGGTCAAGGTACTTCTCAGCAAAGGCATCCAAGGCTTCCAGCTGGTTGAGGAAGGCCAACATCGTAGCGTCCTCAATGGCCTTGTAGATACCTATGTACACGATTTTCTCGTACATGTGGATGTGTAGGTCGACGAATTCTTGCAGGGCGAGGCGCCTCGCGGCGAGCGTGACTGAGGGAGTCCTGGACTAAGGGGTTCTCGGGCGTCCGGCCTGTTATCCGTGGGCCGGACTGGTGGGATGTGAAGACATGAAGGCCGAAGACTCTACCCGTGTCCGGATTGGACTCTCCTTGGCGTAGAAGGCAAGCTTGACGATCAACTTTGAAGATTCCTTCCTATGTAACCGACTCTATGTAACCCTAGATCCCCCCGGTGTCTATATAAACCGGAGGGTGTAGTCCGGAAAGGATATTCATTACCATAGTCATACAGGCTAGACTTCTAGGGTTTAGCCATTACGATCTCGTGGTAGATCAACTCTTGTAACACTCATATTCATCAAGATCAATCAAGCAGGAAGTAGGGTATTACCTCCATAGAGAGGGCCCGAACCTGGGTAAACATCGTGTCCCCTGTCTCCTGTAACCATCGATCCTAGACGCACAGTTCGGGACCCCCTACCCGAGATCCGCCGGTTTTGACACCGACATTGGTGCTTTCATTGAGAGTTCCACTGTGACGTCAACGAAAGGCTCGATGGCTCGCCTTGTCCTTAAAGACAACATCACCTCTGGGGGAGTACTGGCCCCAGGCCAAACCCTCCGGCTGGGCGGCTTTACTATGATCGCCCGTTCGGCCGTTGAGCCGATGATGACATCTCGGGCCATCGAAAACCCCCTTCGCATCAACTCCGAAAACTCCAAGCAGATGGATCCGGTAGAGTTTTCATCCTTGAACGAACTCCTAGATCGCATCGCCGCTTTGGGAATTGCCACAGATTACGATCGGATCGAGCCTAAAACCGATCAAGGAGAAATCACAACTCCACCGGTAACCCACCAGATAGCGGTAGTCTAGGAGCAGGACGGCGAGTCTTCTTCTATATTGAAGATGGACGGTGTTCGGATCGCCGATCAGGAAGAGCCGGATACCCGCCAGCGAAAGGATGCGGCCAACCCTCCGAACATAGAATCGGACGGCAGTCCTAAGAATCAGAAGATATTCCGGAGTCCGGACTGTTAAGTCTGGAAGGTCTTCAGACGCCGGATAATCGGGCAGGTCAGGGTTCGGATTTAATTCCACCCGCCCACCCAGACATAGACGCCCTCACGAGCATAAAACAGCAGTCCCGGAAACGGTTCACCACTTTTGGGCCAGATTCCTCCTTGTCAAAGACAAGGTGAAGGATTGCCGCGATGAGGATGCAATATCAGCATTCCGCAACAATTGCACGGACGAAGGAATCCTCAACGCCATCAATCGTCGCTGCATACTGAAGTTCGCTGACTTAGCAACTATTGTACAGAAGTACAGCGCGATGGAAAGCGCCTGGAAAACTCAGGCAGCTTGCTAGGAACCATCGGTCCGAACTCAACTCCTCCTACAGGCGAAGAGGGCGCACCCCCGTGGCACGCCTAGTCCAACAGTCAAGAAACATAAACCCATTACGCGGCACGGCACCGTTCTGGAGGGATGGCTCAACGGCCCATGCAAAATACACATGACACAAGATACCGTGGCAACCCACAGCCTTAGAGCATGTTGGATACTCCGGCAGGTAGCCAAGAGCGGTGAGAAAATCCTTATCAAGGACACCCCAGAGCAGCACCCTCCAGAAAATGATGACACACGAGTATTGACGGTCTTTGAAACATTCGCTTCAAACAACAAGCGCAAAAGGGCACTTCGCGACCTCACCGAAGTCTGCCAAATCGCCGCAATAAACCCTTGGAACGACACGGCTATAACATTTAATGCCGGCGATGAACCGAGGTACAAGACAGTCCGAGTGACAGCCGCATTAGTCCTCAGTCCCATTGTGGACGGGTTTCGACTTACTAAGGTCCTCATGGACGGCGGCAGCGGATTAAAACCTCATTTATGAGGACACATTCCACAAAATGGAAATAGACAGGAGCCGCATTAGGCAAAGTAGCACAACCTTCCAAGGAATCATTCCCAGTCAGGAGGCACGGTTCGCGGGCTAAATCACACTTGACGTGGTATTCGGCACGCCGGAGAACTATCGGTCCGAAGAAATCACCTTCCAAGTGGCCCCTTTCAGCAGTGGATACCACGCCCTGTTGGGGCGGGATGCTTTTACACGCTTCCAAGCTATACCTCATTACGGGTATATGAAGATCAAAATGCCCGGACCAAATGGTATAATCACTCTCGTCAGTGATCCGGACATAGCACTCCACGCTGAAAACAAAACTGCATCCCTGGACCTTGAGGAGCTATCCGAAGCCCTCGCGGCCGAAGAATTAACCGCACTACGCTCTACGATGGACGGGGACGATGTGATCCTCGAAAAACGCCCCAAATCCACCTCCTTCAAACCAGCAGAAGAAATAGTCAAATTCCAGGTCCACCCAACGGACCCCAAGAAGACATCATCTATTGGAGCACAATTGAACCCAACAGTTGACGCCGCACTACGAGAATTCCTGCGTGAAAACTGGGACATATTTCCCTCGCACCCTTTAGATATGCCAGGGATCCCACGCAAGCTGGCCGAACATAGTCTAAATATACTAAAGGGGTTTAAACTGGTCAAGCAAACACTGTGGCGCTTTTTCGAACCCAAGCGACAAGCCATGGGGGAGGAGCTGGCCAAGCTTATCGAGGCCGGATTCATTAGAGAAATAAAACATCCGGACTGGCTGGCAAACCTGGTGATGGTACCAAAGAAGGACAAATCCTAGCGCCTGTGTGTCGATTTCAAAGACCTCAACAAGGCTTGCCCTAAGGATCCCTTCCCCCTCCCCTGCATTGATCAAATCATTGACGCCACCGCAGGACACGACTCATTGTGTTTCCTCAATGCATATTCCGGATACCATCAAATCAAAATGAAGGAGTCCAATCAAGCTGCAACATCATTTATTACCCCATACGGGCCATTCTGCTTCAACACCATGCCCTTCGGGCTCAAGAACGCTGGCGTCACATACCAACACATGATTCAAACATGTCTGGAGAAGCAGATCGGCAAGACAGTAGAAGCCTACGTCGACGACGTCGTCATCAAAACTAGGCACGTCGAAACACTAATAGACGACTTACGTCTTACATTCGACAACCTCCGTGCGTATGACATTAACCTCAACCCAGAAAAATATGTCTTCGGCGTCCCTGCTGGAACACTGCTGGGCACATCATTTCCAATAGAGGAATAGAAGCAAATCCAGCTAAAATCCGAGCTATATCACAGTTGGCTACGCCAACAGACCTCAAACAAGTCCAAAAACTAGCTGGTTGCATGGCAGCGTTAAGTCACTTTATCTCCAGATTAGGAGAAAAGGCACTACCACTCTATCGCCTCTTACAACACACCGATAACTTCGAATGGACAGACGAGGCGACTGCCGGACTGGAGGAAATAAAGGCTCTCCTAGCAAGCATCCCAATCCTGGCCGCACCAACCGTTGGTGAACCCATGTTGCTATACATATCGACAACACATCAGGTGGTGAGCGCCGTGCTCATCGTCGAACGAGAACAGGACGGACACAAATTCCCACTTCAAAAACCAGTATACTACGTATCTACTGTCCTCACACCATGCAAATCCTGATACCCCCATTACCAAAAGATAGCATATGTGGTCTTCATGGCATCTCGAAAGCTATGACACTACTTCCAGGAGTGTTCAATCACGGTGGCTTCCGAAGTCCCACTCAATGACATAATAAACAACCGCGATGCCACGGGACGGATCGCCAAATGGGCCGTAGAGCTACTCCCGTTTGACATAACATACAAGCCACGTCGAGCCATCAAATCCCAAGTGCTGGCTCACTTCGTCGCCGAATGGACAGAGGCCGAACTCCCCAAAGAGTACGGCGCATATTCCAATTGGGTTATGTATTTCGACGGCTCCAAAATGTTGGCGGGGCTAGGAGCGGGCGTCGTGTTAACGCCCCCCACCGGAGATGTCGTCCAGTATGTGCTCCAAATATTGTACACAGACTCCAACAACGCAGCCGAATACGAGGCCTTATTGCATGGTCTTCGGATGGCCGTATCCATGGGCATACAACGCCTGGAGGTGCGTGGGGACTCAAACCTCGCAATATCTCAAATAAACGAAGACTTTGATGCCAAAGATCCAAAGATGGCAGCTTATCGTAATGTCGTCTTAAAAATGTCAGCTCGGTTCGAGGGGCTTGAATTTCATCACGTCGCCCGAGCAAGTAACCAGGCGGCGGACGTCCATGCTCGCATTGGCGCTAAGCGCGACCCCGTCCCACCTAACATCTTCCTGGGAAGGCTTTTCAAGCCATTCGTGGTGTGGCAAGGGGAGGGCGGCAACAACATTCCACATCCGAACACAACCCCAGAGTCTGAACACACCGATACCATTGGGGGCTCAGCCACCGAAATTACACCATCGGCCCATCTCATTTTGGCAGTCATTGCCCCATGGACCGAGCCCTCCTTGGCCTACATTGATAGGAAGGAGCTGCCCGAAGACCAGAATGAGGCCCGCCACATTGCCCGGCGCTCGAAGGCCGACAAGGTTCACGACGGAGAGCTCTACAAGAAAAGTACTGTCGGAGTACTTCAAAGATGTATCTCTGAGGAGGAGGGGTGACAACTTTTGGCAGAAATTCATGCTGGTCTAGGCGGACACCACGCCACAGCCCGGGCCCTTGTTAGCAAGGCCTTCCGTACAGGGTTTTATTGGCCGACGGCCTGAGCAGACGCGCAGGACCTTGTCCAACGCTGCGTCGGGTGCCAACTCTTCGCCAACCAAAGCCACATGCCCCCCAACTTCCTTACAAACTATCCCCTTCACTTGGCCTTTCGCGGTCTGGGGATTGGATATGGTTGGACCCCTTAAAGGGGGAAGCCATAAGAAAAAATATCTGCTGGTTATGGTGGACAAATTCACTAAGTGGATAGAGGCTAAACCGGTCAAAACAGTTGAGTCCGGCCCGGTGATAGACTTCATATCCGGTGTTGTGCACCGTTATGGTGTCCCACATAGCATCATCACCGACAACGGCTCTAATTTCACAGCCGACGAGGTAAAAACCTGGTGTACTAATCTGGGCATTAAACTCGATTACGCCTCCGTCTACCACCCGCAAACCAACAGACAAGTCAAACAAGCCAATGATCTTACTATGAGCGGCATCAAGCCCAGACTAGTGCGGTCTTTGAAAGAATCAGACAAGCACTGGGTTGAGGAGCCCGACTCCATACTCTGGGGGCTACGGACCACGCCCAATCGTACTACCGGATACACACCTTTCTTCATGGTGTATGGCGCAGAGGCCGTGTTGCCCTGCGATATTATTCACGACTCACCTCGAGTGCGTATGTACGAAGGGAGAGAAGCCGAGCTTGATCGGCAGGACAGCCTAGATGCCCTGGAGGAGGAGCGTGATGTCGCAAAAGCCCGTTCCGCATTTTACCAACAGCAGGCTCGAAGATATCAAAGCAGAGAACTACGGGCCAAGACTTACAACGTTGGCGAACTCGTTCTACGCCTGCCGGAGAAGAAAAAGGACAAACTCAAGCCCAAATGGGAGGGTCCCTTCATAATTGAGGAAGTTCTCACCGGAGGAGCGTATGTCTTCGTGATGCATCAGACAATCGCCTCGAGCCGAACCCCTGGAACGCGGCCAGACTCCGAAGATACTATGCCTAGTGCCGAACTCCTTGTTCATCTCCTTCTCCCCTGTAGTTTCCATTATTTTTTCTCTCTTTTCCGATTACTTTTTCTTTCTCGCTTTAAAGCCTTGGTACGGCTAGACCGCACACCCCTGACACATATTAAATATGTATGTCCATTATACCTGTGGGCTTCTTGGGCAGAAGCTTTTTATTATTATTCCTCGAGCATCAAGCTCTTCACATATGAGTTTTTCCATATGTACCTTTTCTTCGCCATTATATGCATCGATATGACTTAAGTTTTGGCCAAGCAGGGTTGCCTGGATCCTGTGCTTATGCCCTATGTTCCCGTTAGTTCGGCTAGGGCATAAAGGGAGCACCTCTGCGATTGTTACTACCGGGTCATCTGGATGTGTACCTCAGACTGGGTGAAGCCGAAAGTTAGCATTCTTAAGGGAATATTCGGTGGGTGAATTAAAGACGTTTTTGCATTTACTCCATTGCGAACCCCCAGAAGTTACATACACGGTGATTTTTCCATCACAATTCGGACATGTACATTAATACATGCACACCCAGGGAAAGGAACCCTTAATGGAACTATTCTCTCTGGAAGATGTTTCTTACGATCTCAATGTAATATAACATAACTAGCAGGATACAACTTGTCTGTTCAAGCAACTATGACCCCTACGCCTAGTTTTCCAGGCATACCCCGGTCTATTCGGCCGCGAGGGTATTCGGAAACACTCCGCACCCTCGGGCCCGGAGGTTGAAGCGAAAAGGTCTGCCATGACAAATGCTATACAATTCAGCTAGAATTACACATGTTAAGGAAAGTACATAGTCACTTGGACTCAAACACTTCCTCCTCTATACCATCCAACAGGCGGTCTAACTTACAATCCTGTTGGGAATATTTGGCGGCCACCTCTACTTGGTCATATACTGAACTAACGGGAATTTCTTCCCCATTTGACCCTAGCGGTCCGACCCGGGAAATGTGATTAGGATCGAGCTTGGTATATCGCGTTTTCACCATGGCCCAGGCCTCTCGCGCACCTTCTCGGCAGGCCGATATCTTCCATAGTCGGATACACCGCCGCGCTCCCTTGAACAGCTCTACAAGATCCTCCATACTTCCTGGAGGGGAGGCAGATGGCCATAGGGCCTTGGCAACGCTCCGCATTGCCAGCCGAGCCTGCTCGTGCACTTGCAACAGCCTTTGTAGCAGATCACTTGATGATCCGGACACCTCCTCGTCGGGACGGCCCATCAATATACCTGCAATCATAATTATATCAGTTTCATTTATCTCCGAACTACTTTAAAAATAGTTCACACACATACTGAATATACCGCCCCGTAACTTCCTGTTCTCCTTCACGGAGTCGGCTAGCTAGGCTTGCACATCTTTCAATTCTTCGCCCAAGGCCGTGTTGGAATCCTGTAGCTTGTTTTTCTCCCCTCTGACCCGGGTCAGCACACGCTCGCCTGCGGCGCATAGCCTTTTCGCCTGTTTTCCCCCCCTTGGGCGATCTTCAACTTCTCCTCAAGTTGATCGGGTGATCCTATTATGCAATCAGCAACAATATTAGTACAGTTAGTATACAATTATCGTTCCTCGATGGAGGGGAATGTTACTAGAAGACGCCTTCTTGAAGTTTTCCAGTTCAGTGGTAGCAGCATTTAGCTGCGCCCGACACTGCTCCAGCTCTTGGGCTAGCAGGGCATTCTTCTCAGTAAGGACCTGGTTATACAACGATCCTTAAATCAGTTGTCCCAACTGCTTTCAGTCTTGGGGGCTACGGGCATATGGTTATCCTTTTCGGACGAAGGAAAACTTACCTGCACATCTGTCAAATGTTGCTTTGTGGCTTTTCTAAGTCCATCTCGAGCAGCTCGGATGTATGCGTCAGCCGAGCTGAAAGCATTGAATGCCTCTTCCGAGAACTTGGGGTCTCATAGGACAGCCCTGCAGCGCCGATGATTCATGGCGCTCTCTACTTCCGAGTTGGTAAAGGACATGTTTTCCGAACCCTCGGCCGAAGGACAGTCCGACATTGTCCCCATAGCGGCCCCCGCCTCTCCGGTGGGATCTAAATCCCGGTTGTTGGGAGTGCGGCCGGCCGAATCCCCAGACATAGTCTGGCGAACCTTTTTTCTGATACAGGACCAACATAACAATCACGGTTGGGTACGACTGCCAAAGCATACCATTAAATCCATACGTCTTCGACGACGGGCCGGCCTTGTCTTCGCCAGCCTTCCTTTTCGAGGCCTTGCTCGGTGCGGGAGCCAATCTTCTTGGAGTCATCCCCGGCGTAGCATGACGCCCCGAACGCCCCACCCCTTGAAGCATGAGATAGTGCGGTGGGTGAGGCATGATACATCTCCAACGTATCTCTAATTTTTGATTGCTCCATGCTATATTATCTTCTGGTTTGGACATTATTGGGCTTTATTATTCACTTTTATATTATTTTTGGGACTAACCTATTAACCGGAGGCCCATCCCAGAATTGCTATTTTTTTGCCTATTTCAGAGTTTCGCAGAAAAAGAATATCAAACGGAGTCCAAACGGAATGAAACCTTCGGGAACGTGATTTTCGGAACGAGCATGATCAAGGAGACTTGGACCCTACGTCAAGCAACCAACAGGGAAGCCACGAGGTAGGGGGCGCGCCTACCCCCACCCAGACGCGCCCTCCACCCTCGTGGGCCCCCTGTTGCTCCACCGACGTACTTCTTCCTCCTATATATACCTATGTACCCCCAAACGATCAGATACGGAGCCAAAAACCTAATTCCACCGCCGCAACCTTCTGTACCCACGAGATCCCATCTTGGGGCCTGTTCTGGAGCTCCGCCGGAGGGGGCATCGATCACGGAGGGCTTCTACCTCAACACCATAGCCCCTCCGATGAAGTGTGAGTAGTTTACCTCAGACCTTCGGGTCCATAGTTATTAGCTAGATGGCTTCCTCTCTCTTTTTGGATCTCAATACAATGTTCTCCCCCTCTCTCGTGGAGATCTATTCGATGTAATCTTCTTTTGCGGTGTGTTTGTTGAGACCGATGAATTGTGGGTTTATGATCAAGTTTATCTATGAACAATATTTGAATCTTCTGAATTCTTTTATGTATAATTCGTTATCTTTCCAAGTCTCTTCGAATTATCAGTTGTGTTTGCTCTAGTAGATTGATCTTTCTTGCAATGGGAGAAGTGCTTAGCTTTGGGTTCAATCTTGTGGTGTCCTTTACCAGTGACAGTAGGGGCAGCAAGGCACGTATTGTATTGTTGCCATCGAGGATAACAAGATGGGGTTTTAATCATATTGCATGAATTTATCCCTCTACATCATGTCATCTTGCTTAAGGCGTTACTCTGTTCTTATGAACTTAATACTCTAGATGCAGGCACGAGTCGGTCTACTTGTCTCAGATGTGATGCCTATATACATGATCATACCTAGATATTCTCATAACTATGCTCAATTTTGTCAATTGCTCAATAGTAATTTGTTCACCCACCATAAAATACTTATGCTCATGAGAGAAGCCACTAGTGAAACGTATGGCCCCCTGGTCTATCTTCATCATATTAATCTTCCAACACTTAGTTATTTCCTTTGCTTTTTATTTTACTTTTCATCTTTATCATAAAAATACCAAAAATATTATCCTAACATATCTATCAGATCTCACTCTCGTAAGTGACCATGTAGGGATTGACAACCCTTTATCGCATTGGTTGCGAGGATTTATTTGTTTTGTGTAGGTGCGAGGGACTCGCGCGTAGCCTCCTAATGTATTGATACCTTGGTTCTCAAAAACTGAGGGAAATACTTACGCTACTTTGCTGCATCACCCTTTCCTCTTCAAGGGAAAACCAACGCAGTGCTGAAGAGGTAGCAAGAAGGATTTCTGGCGCCGTTGCCGGGGAGGTCTACGCAAAAGTCAATATACCAAGTACCCATCACAAACCCTTATCTCCCGCATTACATTATTTTCCATTTGCCTCTCGTTTTCCATTCCCCCATTTCACCCTTGCTGTTTTATTCGCCCTCTCTTTTCCGTTTGCCTCTTTTCGCTCGTCTTTCTTTTGCCATGTCTGAATCTGGGGAGGTTATCGCTAATGAAGGCAATAATAATAACTGGGAAACCTCTGATGCTTTCGATGATCCTCTTCACGAACCTACTATCTTGCACACCAAAAAGTTTCGAGTCGGTAGTGGCAATATTATTGGGAAAGGAGTTATTCAAGATTTCTTTACTTGTGCCGAAGCTTTGCCCATTATGGGTGTCTCTATTCTTCATGAAACTAGTAGCCTTGCGGATGCAATATCTTTGCTTGTAGTTGAACTTGAAAGGCAATTTCTTCGTATGCATCCTTGCATACAAAGAATTTTCCTAGAATTTTCTAATATTGAGCATTCTTCTGTTAAGCGTGCCGCCACTATCTTTTTGGCTGATGAGTTTAGATTCGTAATGAAAGAGGCTAGTGAAATCTTCACGCATTATAGGGTAGATGCTAGTCATCCTCCCATAGAAGCTATCCTTTTTAATCAAGAAGACATGATGCGTTTACAATCTTTGGATCACGTTGCTTATACTGAAAATCTTAGGAAAAGGGTTCCATCCGATGTTCTAGTTGATAAAATTTCCGAGCTTAATGATGATTTTGCTATTCAGAATAATGGATTAGGTTTTTCTCTTGAACGAAGGCTTGTGACTTTTTGCCAAAAGAATGCTTGTAATGATGAATTGGTTGTGCAATACAAAGGGCCAAGGGAGGAACCCATACCTCCCGAGATTGATCTTGGGGACTTTTGTCCCATTAAATTTAGCCCTTTTGATTATTCTTGCTTGCCTCAAAGAAAACTTGCTGCTGAACGTAGAGAATATGAGAAAAGTTTTCATGACTTGCCGTACCATTATTATGGCAATACCTAGATCTATCCTCGCTATTATGCCTAGCTAGGGGCGTTAAACGATAGCGCTTGTTGGGAGGCAACCCAATTTTATTTTTAGTTTTTTTGCTTTTTGCGTCTGTTTAGGAATAAATATTTGGTCTAGCCTCTGGTTAGATGTGTTTTTATGTTTTAATTAGTGTTTGTGCCAAGTTAAACCTATAGGATGTTCTTGGATGATAGTTATTTGATCTTGCAGAAAATTCCAGAAACTTTCTGTTCACAAAAACAGTTGTTAAAAATCACCAGAACGTGATAAAATATTGATTCCAATTGCTTCTGTTGAATAAACAAATTATCTAGGTCTTCCTATTTTGGCTGATTTTTTGGGGTTCCAGAAGTTTGCGTTAGTTACAGATTACTACAGACTGTTCTGTTTTTGACAGATTCTGTTTTTCGTGTGTTGTTTGCTTATTTTGATGATTCTATGGCTAGTAAAAGAGTTTATAAACCATATAGAAGTTGGAATACAGTAGGTTTAACACCAATATAAATAAAGAATGAGTTCATTACAGTACCTTGAAGTGTTCTTTTGTTTTCTTTCGCTAACGGAGCTCACGAGATTTTCTGCTGAGTTTTGTGTTGTGAAGTTTTCAAGTTTTGGGTGAAAGATTTGATGGATTATGGAACAAGGAGTGGCAATAGCCTAAGCTTGGGGATGCCCATGGCACCCCCAAGATAATCTAAGGACACCAAAAAGCCAAAGCTTGGGGATGCCCCGGAAGGCATCCCCTCTTTCGTCTACTTCCATCGGTAACTTTACTTGGAGCTATATTTTTATTCACCACATGATATGTGTTTTGCTTGGAGCATCTTGTATGATTTGAGTCTTTGCTTTTTAGTTTACGACAATCATCCTTGCTGTACACACCTTTTGAGAGAGACACACATGATTCGGAAACTATTAGAATACTCTATGTGCATCACTTATATCTTTTGAGTTATATAGTTTTTGCTATAGTACTTCACTTATATCTTTTAGAGCACGGTGGTGGATTTGTTTTATAGAAACTATTGATCTCTCATGCTTCACTTAGATTATTTTGAGAGTCTTAAATAGCATGTTAATTTGCTTAAAAAATCCTAATATGCTAGGTATTCAAGATTAGTAAAAACTTTCTTATGAGTGCGTTGAATACTAAGAAAAGTTTGATGCTTGATGATTGTTTTGAGATATGGAGGTAGTAATATTAAAGTCGTGCTAGTTGAGTAGTTGTGAATTTGAGAAATACTTGTGTTGAAGTTTGCAAGTCCCGTAGCATGCACGTATGGTAAAAGTTATGTAACAAATTTGAAACATGAGGTGTTCTTTGATTGTCCTCCTTATGAGTGGCGGTCGGGGACGAGCGATGGTCTTTTCCTACCAATCTATCCACCTAGGAGCATGCGCGTAGTGCTTGGTTTTTGATGACTTGTAGATTTTTGCAATATATGAGTTCTTTATGACTAATGTTGAGTCCATGGATTATACGCACTCTCACCTTTCCATCATTGCTAGCCTCTTCGGTAACGTGCATTGCCCTTTCTGACATTGAGAGTTGGTGCAAACTTCGCCGGTGCATCCAAACCCCGTGATATGATACGCTCTTTCACACATAAACCTCCTTATATCTTCCTCAAAACAGCCACCATACCTACCTATTATGGCATTTCCATAGCCATTCCGGGATATATTGCCATGCAACTTTCCACCATTCCGTTTATCATGACACATAAATCGTAGTCATATTGCTTTGCATGATCATGTAGTTGACATAGTATTTGTGGCAAAGCCACCATTCATAATTCTTTCATACATGTCACTCTTGGTTCATTGCATATCCCGGTACACCGCCGGAGGCATTCATATAGAGTCATACTTTGTTCAAGTATGGAGTTGTAATCATTGAGTTGTAAATAAATAGAAGTGTGATTATCATCATTTTCTAGAGCATTGTCCCAAGTGAGGAATAAAAAAAAAGAGAGAAAGGCCATAAAAAAGAGAAGGCCCAAAAAAATGAGAGAAAAAGAGAGAAGGGACAATGTTACTATCCTTTTACCACACTTGTGCTTCAAAGTAGCACCTTAATCTTCATGATAGAGAGTCTCTTGTTTTGTCACTTTCATATACTAGTGGGAATTTTTCATTATAGGACTTGGCTTGTATATTCCAACAATGGGCCTCCTCAAGTGCCCTAGGTCTTCGTGAGTAAGCAAGTTGGATGCACACCCACTTAGTTTCTTTTGTTGAGCTTTCATATATTTATAGCTCTAGTGCATCCGTTGCATGGCAATCCCTACACCTTGCATTAACATCAATCGATGGGCATCTCCATAGCTCATTGATTAGCCTCGTTGATGTGAGACTTTCTCCTTTTTTGTCTTCTCCACATAACCCCCATCATCATATTCTATTCCACCCATAGTGCTATGTCCATGGCTCGCGCTCATGTATTGTGTGAAGGTTTATAAAGTTTGAGATTACTAAAGTATGAAACAATTGCTTGGCTTGTCATTGGGGTTGTGCATGATGAGAGCATTCTTGTGTGACGAAGATGGAGCATGACTAAACTATATGATTTTGTAGGGATGAACTTTCTTTGTCCATGTTATTTTGAGAGGACATAATTGCTTAGTTAGTATGCTTGAAATATTATTATTTTTATGTCAATATGAACTTTTATCTTAAATCTTTCGGATCTGAATATTCATTCCACAATTAACAAGAATTACATTGAAATTATGCCTAGTAGCACTCCGCATCAAAAATCTGTTTTTATCATTTAACTACTCGAGGATGAGTAGGAATTAAGCTTGGGGATGCTTGATACGTCTCCAACGTATCTATAATTTTTGATTGCTCCATGCTATATTATCTTCTGTTTTGGACATTATTGGGCTTTATTATTCACTTTTATATCATTTTTGGGACTAACCTATTAACCGGAGGCCCAGCCCAGAATTGCTATTTTTTTTGCCTATTTCAGAGTTTTGCAGAAAAAGAATATCAAACGGAGTCCAAACGGAATGAAACCTTCGGGAACGTGATTTTCGGAACGAACAAGATCCCGGAGACTTGGACCCTACGTCAAGCAACCAACAGGGAAGCCACGAGGTAGGGGGCGCGCCTACCCCCACCAGGCGCGCCCTCCACCCTCGTGGGCCCCCTGTTGCTCCACCGACATACTTCTTCCTCCTATATATACCTACGTGCCCCCAAACGATCAGATACGGAGCCAAAAAGCTAATTCCACCGCTGCAACCATCTGTACCCACGAGATCCCATCTCGAGGCCTGCTTCGGAGCTCCGCCGGAGGGGGCATCGATCACGGAGGGCTTCTACATCAACACCATAGCCCCTCCGATGAAGTGTGAGTAGTTTACCTCAGACCTTCGGGTCCATAGTTATTAGCTAGATGGCTTCCTCTCTCTTTTTGGATCTCAATACAATGTTCTCCCCCTCTCTCGTGGAGATCTATTCAATGTAATCTTCTTTTGCGGTGTGTTTGTTGAGACCGATGAATTGTGGGTTTATGATCAAGTTTATCTATGAACAATATTTGAATCTTCTGAATTCTTTTATGTATATATGATTGGTTCTCTTTGCAAGTCTCTTCGAATTATCAGTTTGGTTTGGTCTACTAGATTGATCTTTCTTGCAATGGTAGAAGTGCTTAGCTTTGGTTTCAATCTTGCGGTGTCCTTTCCCAGTGACAGTAGGGGCAGCAAGGCACATATTGTATTGTTGCCATCGAGGATAACAAGATGGGGTTTTTATCATATTGCTTGAATTTATCCCTCTACATCATGTCATCTTGCTTAAGGCGTTACTCTGTTCTTATGAACTTAATACTCTAGATGTATGCTGGATAGCGGTCGATGTGTGGAGTAATAGTAGTAGATGCAGGCAGGAGTCGGTCTACTTGTCTCGGACGTGATGCCTATATACATGATCATACCTAGATATTCTCATAACTATGCTCAATTTTGTCAATTGCTCAACAGTAATTTGTTCACCCACTGTAAAATACTTATGCTCATGAGAGAAGCCACTAGTGAAACCTATGGCCCCGGGTCTATCTTCATCATATTAATCTTCCAACACTTAGTTATTTCCTTTGCTTTTTATTTTACTTTGCATCTTTATCATAAAAATACCAAAAATATTATCATATCATATCTATCAGATCTCACTCTCGTAAGTGACCGTGCAGGGATTGACAACCCCTTATCGCGCTGGTTGCGAGGATTTATTTGTTTTGTGTAGGTGCGAGGGACTCGCGCGTAGCCTCCTACTGGATTGATACCTTGGTTCTCAAAAACTGAGGGAAATACTTACGCTACTTTGCTGCATCACCCTTTCCTCTTCAAGGGAAAACCAACGCAGTGCTCAAGAGGTAGCAAGGTAGTGCGGGGAAACTCTTTCGAGGGGGGTTTCTCCTGATTACTTACATGGGAAGCTGGAAGAAGACTAGGATAATCAGCAATGATGGCCACTTTTGTGCCGTCATAGCTCGCCTGGTAAAACACCCCTTCCGCGAGTACCACAAATATATCTGGGTCCACTTCGAACCCAGGATCAAGCTCCCGGTTGTGGCTCTCCGGCTATGGGGCATGGCTATTAAGCCCCTCGGTTACCTTCCGCCAGTGCTGTTTCAAAATAAGATGGGTTGGGGATTCATTAAAGATTGCCAAGAGAGCGGAGCGAATAAAAGCAAATGGGATGAAACGTACCCAGCTGGGAGGGTTATACCTGGAGTACCCCTCTCTGTGATTGATGCAAAGAAATTCTTCTTCCTCCCCTTTAAATAGCTTGACCAGTATGTTGGCTAGAGCGGCAGGGGCGTCCGGACCTTTCCGACCACAACGGAAGGCATCATCCTCCCCATTATAGTGCCACATTTTGGGAGCCCTCTGTATTGAAGTGGCTAAACCCCTCGCACTATGGAGGTCGCCATTACCTCTACTATTGTGAAGCCGGACTGGGCAAGCATCCTTATCTTGCCCAGGAGCTGACGAACCTCCGCACTATCCTCTTCTTCAAGACTTTGGGGAGGCCAGCTGTGGCGTTTCCTCAACGCAACACTTGAAATTCTGGGAGACCCCTTCGAACTAAGTCGGGAAGCGTGACGTCCTCAATACAGAACCATTCGGAAGGCCATTCTTCATATGCCTTCCTTGGTGTGCCAGACAGATATCCGGTATTGGCGATGCGCCATACTTCAGCTCCGCCCACTTTAAATATTGACCCCTCATGGTTGCGCGGGACAAGACAGAACAAATTCCTCCACAGCTCAAAATGGGCCTCAATGCCCAGGAATAGTTCGCATAAAGCGACATAACCGGCAATGTGCAGAATGGAGGCAGGGGTGAAGTTGTGCAGCTGGAGGCCATATTATTCCAGCAACCCTCGGAGGAACGGGTGAATTGGAAATCCGACACCTCTTAGCAGATAGGGGACAAAACACACTCGCTCCCCCCGGACGGATTGGGAAAGTCCTCTGCCTGAGTCTCACCATTAAAGGAGGTCAGCCCCGCTCGAACAGGGACCAGATCTACAGGGAGAAGAAATCCCTGCGTTTGCAGCTTCGTTAATTGATTGTGGGACACAAAACACCTCTCCCACTCGCCTTTCTCTGGGCCGGAACGGGAGGAGGAGCTGGGAACGCTAGCCATGTTGGAATGGTTTCTCCTAGCAGTCTCCGAGGATTTTCCTCTGCGTGGTGCCGAATGGATCTAGGATCCAATCTCTTTAAATAGGCGCTCTTCCTTGCCTGGACAGGGTGCTATTTGCAAAAATACCCTGACTTTCTGCATTTGCTCGACACGTGGAAGACGAAGTTATTTGACGCGCAGAAGCCGAGGGGAGCGACATTGGTCAAATGGCTGAATACATTACTTGGAGGCCATCGGAGGAGGAACCCGCCTTGCAATGCCGAAGACAATTTGTGTGCCGAACACTTCGTTATTGAAGACTAGTTCGGGGGCTACTGAGGGAGTCCTGGACTAAGGGGTTCTCGGGCGTCCGGCCTGTTATCCATGGGCCGGACTGGTGGGTTGTGAAGACATGAAGGCCGAAGACTCTACCCGTGTCCGGATTGGACTCTCCTTGGCGTAGAAGGCAAGCTTGGCGATCAACTATGAAGATTCCTTCCTATGTAACCGACTCTATGTAACCCTAGATCCCCCTGGTGTCTATATAAACCGGAGGGTGTAGTCCGGAAAGGATATTCATTACCATAGTCATACAGGCTAGACTTTTAGGGTTTAGCCATTACGATCTCGTGGTAGTTCAACTCTTGTAACACTCATATTCATCAAGATCAATCAAGCAGGAAGTAGGGTATTACCTCCATAGAGAGGGCCCGAACCTGGGTAAACATCATGCCCCCTGTCTCCTGTAACCATCGATCCTAGATGCACAGTTCAGGACCCCCTACCCGAGATCCGCCGGTTTTGACACCGACAACGACCTCCAGGTGGACATTCTTTGTGGCGTCGGCGGGCAGTCGCAGGGCCACTAGTGCTTGAAAGAGGTTCCGGCCATGGAGGTCGATTAGGGTGGTAGGCAATGAGGAGCCCGGGCGTGCGGGCTGGAGGAGTACGGCGATGTCGTCCCCGAGCTTCTTGAGGACGGTGAACTTGTTGGTGGTGGCAACGATCATCTGGTCCAACTGAGAGTCGTAGTTGGCGTCGACGGTGGCCATCCACCAGCCGGTTGCGAACACCGTCTGGAGACGATCCTCGGCGCCATGCCGCAGGCCGGCGTCATGGACCATCTGGCACAGCCGGTTGCCGCTCGCGCGCATCACCGCCATGGGTCTGGAGTGAGCACTTTTGCACTTAGTGTAGGTGCTTAGGCAAATGCTTCGGTGCGTACGATGTGGTAGATGCATTGGAATGGAGGGGTGCCTTTATATGAGTGCAAACTGCGTTGCATTCACATCGCGCAGCCTCTTTTCCTGGTCCTCCTCCCGTTACTTCCCTCATGCATGCACGATGCTAATTGAAGGAGGATGCATCATTGGCCGTTCAACATTCCGGGAACCGCTACCCCTCCCTCGTCTGCATTAAAGCCGTATCGGGAACTGCGCCGCACGCTGTCAAATCGAATAGTACTGCGCCGCCCGCTGCACGCCCGGCTGAACACACCTCCTCGCCTCCATCAAACCCCTCCATTAAACCCGCATGCAAACCGAGAAACCTACTCCGGCCACACGTCTGTTCATGAGCGGGCCGGAATTAAACGCAACACCGGCCGAGCTCCTCCCGTCCGCCCTCAGTTTAAACGAGGCCAGACGCCGGCCAAGCTCCTACCGTCCGCCCTCTATTTAAACGAGGCCAGATAGACAACGGGCAAGAATCGCACCCCTTCGCCCCTCCTCCGTCTCCTCCTTCACCATTTTCTTCACTCTTCCGATGGCTTCCGAGGATCCGTTCTCCGGCATACTACCCGGCTGGGTGGCCCGCCGAGCCCTCCAGATACGGGCGAGGCCGCTCGGTGCTTCATCAACCTCGCTAGGCCCGACGGAGCGAGTTGCCGCCCCAATCCGGTGTGTGGTTCAGCAACTCGCCGCTCTAGTTCAGCTCGATGAGGAGTGGCAAGTTGCTCCACACCGGCACGACGGCGAGCACGCCTGTACGGGAGTCCTGGCTGCCGCGTCGTACCGCACCACCAGTGTCTGCGGTGGACGCACCTCCCGTGTCTGTGGGCGCGCCTCCCGTGCCTACGGTCGCGCCTCCCGTGCCTGCGACAACGCCATGCAGGCAGAGACAGAAGCCGGGTGCGTGGAGAGCAACGAGTCAGTGGCCAGCTTCTCCGTGTTCGCCACCATCATCGAGGAGAAGTAGAGCATGGGAGGCCGCCACCACTTGGGTCCCATGAAGGCCACCGCCGAGGCGACGACTGCGCATTCAGGTGGTTTCTTTGCTGCTTCGTCTCTTCCGAGGACCTTCGTCCACCCCGCACGTGTCTATCGGACATGAGGAAGACAAAGGGATCCGCGGGCGGCCATTTAGATTAGGTACTCCCTCTCCGGCTGGCGGAATTTTTTTGTTCTAATAATGGATAAATTGGATGTATCTATAACTAAAATAAGTCTAGATACATCCATTTCTAGGACAAGTATTTCCGGACGGAGGGAGTATTAATTATACCAAGAGAGCTGGATTAGCACCGCTTAGTTCATGTAAATGTAATGAAATCCATCATGTTTATATGAAGATCCGGCTTTTTTATACGAAATCATGCATGCTTATATGAAAACAGTCCGTGTTTGCAGGAATTTCATCAGGTTGGTTAGAGTTGTGAAAATTTATGCTGCTGGCGTTTGATGTCGCCCTCCGCGAAAGGAAGCGGGAGGAAATTTGCCGGCTGCCATTGGAGATGCTCTTATGCTGGAAATAATAGAGTCACATCCAATCCATTTGAGTTAATTGCATGTATGATTCTCCCTCTATAAAAAGTTAATTGCATGTACAGTGTACACGTGACTTGCAGGGTGGCTACAGCTTCGTATAGAAAGTTAAAAAGAAAGAAGTCCATCCTTAGTCTTCTATTCTAAGTACTCTGTGGGTTCCACTGTCAGTACATTAGCGAAAGAAGTATATATTAAATAAGTAATATATAACATAAAAATCTAAAGTTAAAGACAGAATTCGAGCTCAGCTCATCGCGTTGCGAGCATCCAGCCCTAACCAGTCCATCACATTTTTGTTGTAGACCATGCTGGAGACATATCTTCATGTCTACTCTTATACTCCATCCGTTCCTAAATATTTGTTTTTTTCAGATTTCAAATGGACTACCACATATGGATGTGTATGTAGACATATTTTAGAGTGTAGATTCACTCATTTTGCTCCGTATGTAGTCACTTTTTGAAATCTCTAAGAAGATAAATATTTAGGAACAGAGGGAGTAGAAAACAGAGTTGGTGATGATGGTGTGCATGCCATCCTGCAATGTAGGCCGTTGGATTTATATCTAACAGATAGGAAGGAAACTATGGCAATTTTGCAAAAAGATACCCACACCCCTCTCCACATTTGCAAATAAGGCATTCCCTCATTCATCATTTTCTCTACTCTTACTAGCAATGTGCCCGTGCTTTGCAACGGATCCAAAATACTCCCTCCGTCCGGAAATACTTGTCATCAAAATGGATAAAAAGAGATGCACCTAGAACTAAAATACGTCTAGATACACCCCCTTGTTTCCATTTTGATGACAAGTATTTCCGGACGATGGGAATATAATAATACATGTTCACAAACTTGAAAGAAAAACACTCTAGTTTGGTGTATATATCACTAAAAATATACTCGTATTAGGTTTCACTCAAAATATATTCCTTCTGGCTGTTTTCATGAGGTGGGGGAGGGATGTGGTTGGTTTCAAGATAATAAGGGGTTTCTGCAAATTGGAGTAGAGATGTGGGGTCTTGTTGCAAAAATGCCACGACTTACATCATAGTCGTTAGATTCAGATCTGATGGTCAGAAATGATGGATGGCAGACACACCATCATCACCAACTGAGTCTTTTATAGGAGTCTCTACTCTTATAAAAAAACAGAGTTGGTGATGATGGTGTTCCTGCCATCCTGCAATATATGCCATCCGATTTATATCTGACGGATAGGAAGGAAACTATGGCAATTTTGCAAAAAGATACCCACACCCCTCTCCACATTTGCAAGTAAGGCATTCCCTCGTTCATCCTTTTCTCCCACAAGATAAACTACTCATACAAATGCATCTTGATGTTCCGTGCAACGCATGGGCATCTTGCTACACTACTGCAGGATGGTCCAAACGCGACACTACGATCAGAGACCCTTCAACGAAACTGTGTGCGATGCCATAATCGCAAACAGTGGTGTAAAAAACCCGTCAAAAAAGGTGCAAAACGTTTGCGATGATATATGCATCAAACACGGTTCAGAATTTAGTTGCGTGTGCGATGCAGGGAATACGCTTCAGCTCAACGAACTGTTTGTGATGAGGAGGCACAAAAGAAACAGGCAGCCAGATGAAGGCGTGTGCGATATATAGCATACGGTTCACTGGGATGAACTGTGTGTGATTAGGCAACACAGTGGAAACGGTTCAACTGAACAAGATATGTGTGATACGCGGCAAACAGGTCCGTAATCTGAAATGTGTGCGAAGAACAATAATAACACAGACGATTGCTGCTAATAAGTCGTGTGAATTGCTCTGTCTACAGTAGAATAACATGTATATATATAACTGAAATAAACATCCAATTACATAAGTGACTATACAGATCATTCGCACACACCTCAATAAACAATTGCATGCATTCTAAAGTAGGAGAAACGACCATCTAACTTGTGACGCTCCCGCCACTGCTATGTGGCTCGATCCCTCGTCCGGGTCAGTAAGAAGACAGTTCCTCATGTCAACGACCCGCCTGTACATCTTGTAGCTTGTGTACGCATCCATGGCTGCGTACTTGACATGTTGTTCATCCAGTGTCTTATGCCACACACTGTGCCAGGCGTTCTTGTCCTTATTGCTCTCTTGCTTCATCTTCATGTAGTAGGGGTCGAAGATGGCCGAGGCGAGGTCAACCAGGGAGTTCAGTTTGCTTTTGTCGGTGCCCCAGACCTTGTAGTGGTGCTGGATGTTGACAAGATTCGGGCATTTCAAGTCCGAAACCTTGAGCGCTTTTAGATCGTTGGTGGTGTCCACTGATACGTCTCCAATGTATCTATAATTCTCGATTGTTCCATGCTATTATATATTCTGTTTTGGATGTTTAATGGGCTTTATTATACACTTTTATATTATTTTTGGGACTAACCTATTAACCGGAGGCCCAGCCCAAATTGCTGGTTTTTTGCCTATTTCAGTGTTTCGCAGAAAAGGAATATCAAACGGAGTCCAAACGGAATGAAACCTTCGGGAACGTGATTTTCGGAACAAACGGGATCCAGAAGACTTGGAGTGGACGTGAAGAAATGAACGAGGAGGACACGAGGCACGGGGGCGTGCCTACCCCGTGGGCGCGCCCTCCACCCTCGTGGGCCCCTCATCGCTCCACCAACCTACTTTTTCCTCCTATATATACCTACGTACCCCCAAACCATCGAAGAGCACCACGAAAACCTAATTCCACCGCCGCAACCTTCTGTACCCGTGAGATCCAATCTTGGGGCCTTTTCCGGCGCTCCGCCGGAGGGGGCATTGATCATGGAGGGATTCTACATCAACACCATAGCCTCTCCGATGATGTGTGAGTAGTTTACCTCAGACCTTCGGGTCCATAGTTATTAGCTAGATGGCTTCTTCTCTTATTTGGATCTCAATACAAAGTTCTCCTTGATTCTCTTGGAGATCTATTTGATGTAACTCTTCTTTTGCGGTGTGTTTGTCAAGGTCCGATGAATTGTGGGTTTATGATCAAGATTATCTATGAACAATATTTGAATCTCCTCTGAATTCTTTTATGTATGATTGGTTATCTTTGCAAGTCTCTTTGATTTATCAGTTTGGTTTGGCCTACTAGATTGATCTTTCTGGCAATGGGAGAAGTGCTTAGCTTTGGGTTCAATCTTGCGGTGCTCGATCCCAGTGACAGTAGGGGAAACGACACGTATTGTATTGTTGCCATCGAGGATAAAAAGATGGGGTTTATATCACATTGCATGAGTTTATCCCTCTACATCATGTCATCTTGCTTAAAGCGTTACTCTATTCTTATGAACTTAAAACTCTAGATGCATGCTGGATAGCAGTCGATGTGTGGAGTAATAGTAGTAGATGCAAGAAGGAGTCGGTCTACTTGTCACGGACATGATGCCTATATACATGATCATACCTAGATATTCTCATAACTATGCTCAATTCTATCAATTGCTCGATAGTAATTCGTTTACCCACCGTAATACTTATGCTATCTTGAGAGAAGCCACTAGTGAAACCTATGGCCCCCGGGTCTATTCTCCATCATATTAATCTTCCATCAACAAGCCATTTCTATCTTTGTTTACTTTGCAATCTTTACTTTTACTCTTTATCATAAAAATACCAAAAATATTATCTTATCATCTCTGTCAGATCTCACTCTCGTAAGTGACCGTGAAGGGATTGACTACCCCTTTATCGCGTTGGTTGCGAGGTTCTTATTTGTGTGTGTAGGTGCGTGGGACTTGAGTGTGGCCTCCTACTGGATTGATACCTTGGTTCTCAAAAACTAAGGGAAATACTTACGCTACTTTGCTGCATCACCCTTTCCTCTTCAAGGGAAAACCAACACAGTGCTCAAGAGGCAGCAAGAAGGATTTCTGGCGCCGTTGCCGAGGAGGTGTGCACCAAGTCAAGTCAAGATTTGATTTCCTGTCAACGAGCCATTTCTGGCGCCGTTGCCGAGTCTTCACAAGTCAAGACATACCAAGTACCCATCACAAACTCTTATCCCTCGCATTACATTATTTGCCATTTGCCTCTCGTTTTCCTCTCCCCCACTTCACCCTTGCCGTTTTATTCGCCCTCTTTTTCCGTTCGCCTTCTTTTCCGTTTGCCTTTTTTTCTCGCCAGATCTATTGTTTGCTTGTGTTACCATGTGCCTTCTATTTGCTTGCATCTTTGCTTGCTAAAAATCTTTTGATATGGATCCTCTTAAAGTGTTCTACTTGGATCATCTTCGATCCTTATGCGCTCGTGCTGAAACCCCCACTAGCTTAGTTGATGGGAAATCTTTAGATGAGCATGCTCATTTTGTGCGTCATCGTTTGTCTGAAGGGGGGAGACTCTTATGGGATCAAATAAACAGATTGATGTGTTATGCTTGGAATCTTTGTGAAATTTATGATTTTACTTGTTGCTCTAAAAACATTAAGAAACACCTTCCCTACCAATGTGAGTTTAGTGATAATGGAATCGTATCTTCGTATGCTAAGGGTGCTTATAATTACTATGATGTTCAACAAATTGAAGAATTTGTTGCTTTTAAGGGTGCTTATGAAATTGCTTCTTTGATTGAAATGTATGATGCTACTCTTTACAAATCTGAAAATTTTGCCATACTTAAATATTGTTATGATAATTATGCTTCCAATGCCTATGTTAAACCATATATTGTGGACTCCTCCGCTGTCAAAGAAGAGGCTGATATTTTGCAGGAGTCTATGGAGGAAGAAAACAATGATATGCATGAATCTATAGATAATTATGATTCCAATGATTTGATTGAAATATCCCTTGATGAACATGATGCTTGCTATTCTTGTGGCCATGATGCCAATATTTATAAAGATGAATTTGCTATAGTTCCTTATGTTAAACATGAGATCGTTGCTATTGCACCCATAGTTGATAATTCCTTCGATGAAAAGCATGATTGCAATGATTTTACTATAAATTCTCTTGTTGTCAATTGTGCTAATAATATGCAAAACCCTAAGCTTGGGGATGCTAGTTTTGCTATGTCTACTACTTGTTGCAATGATCATGATTGGGGTGATTCTTTTTATGATCTTGAAAATTTATTTAAGCCCCATGATGAATATGAGATTGATAATAATTTTTGCAATAGTGTTGAATGTGGGTTTGGAAGAGTGTCAACTTTAGATCCCACATATTTGGATTTTGATCAATCTTATGAAGTTCTTGATAAAAGTGGGTTTGGAGAGGTCATGACTTTAGCTAATGTTAATCCCACTATTTTGGAAGAGTGTCAACTTTGCATACATGTGGATCGTTGATGACCCACAAGTATAGGGGATCTATCGTAGTCCTTTCGATAAGTAAGAGTGTCGAACCCAACGAGGAGCAGAAGGAAATGATAAGCGGTTTTCAGCAAGGTATTCTCTGCAAGTACTGAAATTATAGGTAACAGATACTTTTGTGATAGGATAATTGGTAACGAGCAACAAGTAACAAAAGTAAATAAAGTGCAGCAAGGTGGCCCAATCCTTTTTGTAGCAAAGTACAAGCCTGGACAAACTCTTATATAGAGAATAGCGCTCCCGAGGACACATGGGAATTATCGTCAAGCTAGTTTTCATCACGTTCATATGATTCGCGTTCGGTACTTTGATAATTTGATATGTGGGTGGACCGGTGCTTGGGTGCTGTCCTTACTTGGACAAGCATCCCACTTATGATTAACCTCTATTGCAAGCATCCGCAACTACAACAAAAGTATTAAGGTAAACCTAACCATCGTATGAAACATATGGATCCAAATCAGCCCCTTACGAAGCAACACGTAAACTAGGGTTTAAGCTTCTGTCACTCTAGCAACCGATCATCTACTTATTACTTCCCAATGCCTTCCTCTAGGCCGAAATAATGGTGAAGTGTTATGTAGTCGACGTTCACATAACACCACTAGAGGATAGACAACATACATCTCATCAAAATATCGAACGAATACCAAATTCACATGACTACTAATAGCAAGACTTCTCCCATGTCCTCAGGAACAAACGTAACTACTCACAAAGAATATTCATGTTCATAATCATAGGAGTATTAATGTGCATATAGGATCTGAACATATGATCTTCCACCAAATAAACGAACTAGCATCAACTACAGGGAGTAATCAACACTACTAGCAACCTACAGGTACCAATCCCAGACTTGGAGACAAGAATTGGATACAAGAGATGAACTAGGGTTTGAGAGGAGATGGTGCTGATGAAGATGTTGATGGAGATTGCCCTCTCCCGATGAGAGGAGCGTTGGTGATGACGATGGCGATGATTACCCCCTCCTGTTGGGAAGTGTCCCCGGCAGAACAGCTCTGCCGGAGCCCTAGATTGGTTCCGCCAAGGTTCCGCCTCGTGGTGGCGGAGTCTCGTCCCTAAAGCTTGCTTATGTTTTTTCTTCGGACGAAAGACTTCATATAGCAGAAGATGGGCACCGGAGGGCCAACAGGGGGCCCACGAGGCAGGGGGCGCGCCCAGGGGGGTAGGGCGCGCCCCCACCCTCGTGGACAGGTGGAGCCCCCCTGACGTATTTCTTCCGCTCAAATTTTTTTATTATTTCCAAAATTTACTTTCGTGGAGTTTCAGGACTTTTGGAGTTGCGCAGAATAGGTCTCTAATATTTGCTCCTTTTCCAGCCCAGAATTCCAGCTACCGGCATTCTCCCTCCTTTTGTAAACCTTGTAAAATAAGAGAGAATAGGCATAAGTATTGTGACATAATGTGTAATAACAGCCCATAATGCAATAAATATCGATATAAAAGCATGATGCAAAATGGACGTATCAACTCCCCCAAGCTTAGACCTCGCTTGTCCTCAAGCGAAAGCTGATAACGATAAATATGTCCACATATTTAGAGGTAGAGGTGTCGATAAAATAAAATACGGACATGAGGGCATCATGATTTTTCTCATAACAACAACATATATGGATAATGTCATATGATTTCTTATGCCCTAGTAATAATCTGTTCACAATGCAAAGTATGAATCAGAAACTTTATTGAGAACTAACAAACTATAATCTCAGTCATTGGAGCAATTGCAATTTATCATAACATCAGAAAGAGTCTATGTCAGAGCTTTCTAGCAAGTCCACATACTCAACTATCATTAGTCTTTCATAATTGCTAACACTCACGCAATACTTGTGGTTACAGAGTTTTAATCGGACACAGAGAAAGATAGGGGCTTATAGTTTCGCCTCCCAACCTTTTACCTCAAGGGTAATGTCAACAATAATAATTCATGCTAACCCACATCCAATTAGATATATATATATATATATATATATATATATATATATATATATATATCAGGATCTTTCCAACATCCTGTGCTTGCCAAAGGATAAAATGTAAAAAGGAAAGGTGCAAATCACCATGACTCTTGCATAAGATAGAAGATATTAATAAAAGATGGGCCCTTCGCAGAGGGAAGCAGAGGTTGCCATGCGCTTTTAGAGTTGGATGCACAAAATCTTAATGCGAAAGAACGTAACTTTATATTGCCACTTGTGATATGAACCTTTATTGTGCAGCCCATCGCTTTTATTTCTTCCACATCACAAGATCGTATAAAGCTTATTTCCTCCACACCAATCAATCATACATATTTACAGACCAATTTTTATTGCTTGCACCGATGACAACTTACTTGAAGGATCTTACTCAATCCATAGGTAGGTATGGTGGACTCTTATGGCAAAACTGGGTTTAAGGGTATTTGGAAGCACAAGTAGTATCTCTACTTGGTGCAAAGATTTTGGCTAGCATGAGGGGGAAAGGCAAGCTCAACATGTTGGATGATCCATGACAATATACTTTATCTTAGATATAAGAAAACATAAACCATTACGTTGTCTTCCTTGTCCAACATCAACTCTTTAGCATGTCATAATTTAATGAGTGCTCCCAATCATAAAAGATATCCAAGATAGTGTATTTATATGTGAAACCTCTCTTTGTTTATTACTTCCTATTAATTGCAACGATGACCAAAGCTATGTTCATCAACTCTCAAATTTTTTTAATCATCATACTCTTTCTATGTGAAGTCATTACTCTCCATAAGATCAATATGATCTCTTTGTTTCTTTTTTTATTCTTTTCTCTTTTCTTTTATTAACTCAAGATCATGGCAACATAATCAAGCCCTTGACTCAACACTATTCTTTATTATATAGCTCATGGACTCGATTACATAGAGAGATCATAAAGCAAAACTCAAAACTAGATCATACCAAAACTTTATTCTACTAGATCAAGACATTACTAAAAGGATCAAACTAAGAAAAATGGTAAAGATAGGAGTGTGATGGTGATACGATACCGGGGCATCTCCCCCAAGCTTGGCAGTTGCCAAGGGGAGTGCCCATACCCATGTGATTATGTCTCCTTCTTTGGGGATGGTGATGTGATATTCTTGGCGATAATGCCCCTCAGGATACGATTTTCTTCCTCGAGCTTATTGAGTTGCCGCTTGAGATCCATTATCTCCTTACGAAGCTTTCCTGTAACGGCTAAAGCTCCTTGCACCCAAGGCTGTTGCATAGCTGCGGGAGAACAAGTGACACTCTTCTTCATATTTTCATAAGAAAGAAATCTAACATTGGAAGGGATAACCGAGTTTGGAATGGCTGAGCTCTGTAGTTCCCCCATCGTGAACCCAGCTCGGAAGCGAGAAGTGACTTCTTGATCCTCCATGGCATCTATCCTCATCAAATTAGCCTCCATCTCTTCCTCCGTTGCTGGCCCAAAGTGGTCCGCATCGCTGTTTGTCCTTGGTCTCGACGCGGGATGAGACACCCGGCTCTCCCCGACTGACTCTTGAGAAGACATCTTGTTCTAACCTACAACAGCAACAGCTCAAAACAAGAACAGAGAATATTTGCGTGATATAGGAGTCAAAACTTTCGGGAGATTATATAATGAATTTTTACTGACCAAAATACGTATTGTGCAAGAAAACGGAGTCCGGAGAGCGCACGAGGTGCCCACGAGGTAGGGGGCGCGCCCAGGGGGTAGGGCGCGCCCTCCACCCTCGTGGAGCCCTCGTGTCCTTCCCGGACTGCTTCTTATTTTTATATTTTTCTAAATATTCCAAAACGGAAAAATATTGCCATAAAAACTGTTTTGGAGTCGGTTTACTTACCATACCACATACCTATTCCTTTTCGGAGTCTGAAACGTTCCGGAAAGTGTCCCTTATGTATTCCTCCGGGGTTACGGTTTCAATAACATTGGTTTCAACATTTATAGGATTACCTGAGATATAGTGTTTAATTCTTTGACCGTTCACCACCTTCGGATTTGTGCCTTCAAAGTTGTTGATTTTTATGGCACCGGAACGATAGACCTCCTCGATAACGTAAGGGCCTTCCCATTTAGAGAGAAGTTTTCCTGCAAAAAATCTTAAACGAGAGTTGTATAGCAATACACAATCACCTACATTAAACTCACACTTTTGTATCCTTTTGTCATGCCATCTTTTAACTTTTTCTTTAAAAATTTTGGCATTCTCATAAGCTTGGGTTCTCCATTCATCAAGTGAGCTAATGTCAAATAACCTCTTCTCACCGGCAAGTTTGAAATCATAGTTGAGCTCTTTAATAGCCCAATAAGCCTTATGTTCTAGTTCGAGAGGTAAGTGACATGCTTTTCCATAAACCATTTTATACGGAGACATACCCATAGGATTTTTATATGCAGTTCTATAGGCCCATAATGCATCATCAAGTTTCTTGGACCAATTCTTTCTAGATCTATTAACAATCTTTTAGAAAATTAATTTGAGCTCTCTATTACTCAATTCTACTTGACCACTAGACTGCAGGTGATAAGGAGATGCAATTCTATGATTAACATCATATCTAGCAAGCATTTTTAGGAAAGCACCATGAATAAAATGTGAACCACCATCAGTCATTAAATATCTAGGGACTCCAAACCTCGGGAAAATAACTTCTTTAAGCATTTTAATAGAAGTGTTATGATCAGCACTACTAGTTGGAATAGCTTCTACCCACTTAGTAACGTAATCAATAGCAACTAAAATATGTGTGTAACCATTAGAGGCAGGAAAAGGTCCCACATAATCAAAGCCCCAAACATCAAATGGTTCAATAACGAGTGAATAGTTCATAGGCATTTCTTGATGTCTACTAATATTACCTATTCTTTGACATTCGTCACAAGATAAGACAAACTTACGGGCATCCTTGAAGAGAGTAGGCCAATAAAAACTGGATTGCAATACCTTATGTGCAGTTCTATCTCCAGCGTGGTGTCCTCCATAAGCCTCGGAGTGACACTTGCGTAGGATCTGTTCCTGTTCATGCTCAGGTACACAACATCTAATAACACCATCTACTCCTTCTTTATAAAGATGTGGGTCATCCCAAAAGTAATGTCTCAAATCATAGAAAAACTTTTTCTTTTGCTGGTATGTGAAACTAGGTGGTATAAATTTAGCAACAATATAATTAGCATAATCAGCATACCATGGAGCAGTACGAGAAGCATTTATGACATTTAGTTGTTCATCCGGAAAGCTATCATCAATAGGTAATGGGTCATCAAGAACATTTTCTAACCTAGACAAGTTGTCTGCAACGGGGTTCTCAGCTCCCTTTCTATCAACAATATGTAAATCAAATTCTTGTAGCAGGAGGACCCATCTAATAAGTCTAGGTTTAGCATCTTTCTTTTCCATAAGATATTTAATAGCAGCATGATCAGTGTGAATAGTTACTTTAGAATCAACAATATAAGGTCTAAACTTATCACAGGCAAATACGACTGCTAAGAATTCCTTTTTAGTAGTAGCATAATTTCTCTGAGCATTGTCTAGAGTCTTACTAGCATATTGGATAACATTTAATTTCTTATCAACTCTTTGCCCTAGAATAGCACCTACAGCATAATCACTAGCATCACACATAATTTCAAAGGGTAAATTCCAATCAGGTGGCTGAACAATAGGTGCAGAGATCAATGCTTTCTTAAGTATTTCAAATGCTTCTACACAGTCATCATCAAAGACAAATGGTATATCTTTTTGTAATAAATTAGTCAGAGGCCGAGAAATTTTTGAGAAGTCCTTAATGAACCTCCTATAAAAACCGGCGTGACCAAGGAAACTTCTTATACCTTTGATGTCCTTGGGACATGGCATCTTTTCAATAGCATCCACCTTGGCTTTATCAACTTCAATACCTCTTTCAGAAACTTTATGCCCCAAGACAATACCTTCATTAACCATAAAGTGGCACTTTTCCCAATTCAAGACAAGGTTAGTTTCTTCACATCTCTGCAAAACTCGATCAAGGTTGTTCAAGCAATCATCAAAAGAGGATCCACAAACGGAGAAGTCGTCCATGAAAACCTCACAAATCTTTTCACAAAAGTCAGAGAATATAGCCATCATGCATCTTTGAAAGGTAGCAGGTGCATTACATAAACCAAAAGGCATACGTCTATAAGAAAAAGTACCGAAAGGGCAAGTAAAAGTGGTCTTTGATTGATCATCGGCTGACACAGGTATTTGAGAGAAACCAGAATAACCATCTAGAAAGCAAAAAATGTGTATGTTTAGATAATCTTTCTAGCATTTAATCGATAGAAGGTAAGGGGTAATGATCCTTTTTAGTAGCTTTATTTAATTTGCGGAAATCAATTACCATCCTATAACCTGTAATAATTCTTTGCAGGATCAATTCATCTTTATCATTAGGAACGACAGCAATACCTCCCTTATTAGGGACACAATGGACAGGACTTACCCACTGACTATCAGCAACGGGATAAATTATACCTGCCTCAAGGAGCTTTAGTATTTCCTTTCTTACCACTTCTTTCATCTTAGGATTCAGCCGTCGTTGGTGATCATGAACTGGTTTGGCATCTTTCTCCAAATTTATTTTATGTTGACATAGAGTGGGACTAATGCCCTTAAGATCATCAAGAGTATATCCAATAGCAGCTCAGTGCTTCTTCAGAGTTTTCAATAATCTCTCTTCTTCATGCTTTGAAAGGTTAGCACTAATAATAACAGGATATATCTTTTTCTCATCAAGATAAGCATATTTAAGAGTATCAGGTAACGGTTCAAGCTCAAACACGGGATCACCCTTTGGTGGAGGAGGATCCCCTAGGATTTCAACAGGAAAATTGTGTTTTAGGATAGGTTCTTGTTTAAAGAATACTTCATCTATTTCCCTTCTTCCATTCATAAACTTATCATTTTCATGATCTAGCAAATATTGTTCTAAAGGATCACTAGGAGGTACGACAATAGAAGCAAGACCAATAATTTCATCCTTACTAGGCAATTCCTCTTCACGGTGTTGTCTACGAAATTTAGAGAAATTAAACTCATGAGACATATCCCCCAAGCCAATAGTAACAACATCCTTTTCGTAGTCTATCCTAGCATTAACAGTGTTCAAGAAGGGTCTACCAAATATAATGGGGCAAAAGCTATCTTGTGGGGAACCAAGAACAAGAAAATCAGCAGGATATTTAGTTTTCCCACACAAGACTTCAACATCTCTAACAATTCCCATTGGTGAAATAGTATCTCTATTGGCATTGTGACATCAATATCTTCTATCTCTGCAGGTGCAATATCATGCATAATTTCTTTGTATAAGTCAAAAGGTATTGCACTCGCACTAGCACCCATATCACATAAGCCATGATAACAATGATCTCCTATTTTAACAGAAATAACATGCATGCCTACCACAGGTCTATGTTTATCTTTAGCACAAGGTTTGGCAATTCTAGCAGTTTCATCACAGAAATAAATAACATGCCCATCAATATTATGAGACAAGAGATCTTTAACAATAGCAATATTAGGTTCAACTTTAATTTGCTCAGGAGGTGTATAAGTTCTAATATTGCTTTTACGGACCATAGTTGAAGCTTTAGCATGATCCTTTATCCTAACAGGGAAAGGTGGTTTCTCAACATAAGAAGTAGGAACAATAGGATCATTATAAGTGATGGTCTTTTCTTCAACTTTAATAGGTGTAGCTACTTTTACTTCTATGGGAGGATGATATTTAAACCACTTCTCCTTACGGAGATCAATATGAGCAGCAAAAGATTCACAGAAAGAAGCTACTATCTCAAAGTCAAGTCCATATTTAGTGCTAAATTTATGGAAAACATCGGTATCCATAAAAGATTTAACACAGTCAAACTTAGGTGTCATACCTGACTCCTTACCTTCGTCGAGATCCCAATCTTCAGAGTTGCGTTTAATTCTATCCAATAAATCCCATTTGAATTCAATAGTCTTCATCATAAAAGAGCCAGCGCAAGAAGTATCGAGCATGGTACGATTGTTATCGGAAAGCCGAGCATAAAAATTCTGAATAATTATTTCTCTTGGGAGCTCATGATTGGGGCATGAATATAACATTGATTTAAGCCTCCCCCAAGCTTGAGCGATGCTTTCTCCTTCGCGAGGCCAAAAATTATATATACAACTGCGATCACGATGAACAAGATGCATAGGATAAAATTTCTGATGAAATTCCAATTTCAATCGTTTGTAGTTCCATGATCCCGTATCATCACATAGCCTATACCATGTCAATGAATCTCCCTTCAAAGATAAAGGGAAGACCTTCTTTTTAATAACATCACTGGGTATACCTGCAAGCTTAAATAATCTAGAAACTTCATCCACATAGATTAGGTGCTCATCAGGATGCATTGTTCCATCTCCTGCATAAGGATTAGCTAGCAGTTTTTCTAACATACTCGAAGGAATCTCAAAGTAGACATTTTCATTTTCAATAGGTTCAGTAGGTTCAGGAGCAACTCTTTGCTCTACTGGTCGATGTGAAGATACCCCAAACAAGCCCCTCAGAGGATTACTTCCCATAGTAACAAGTGAAAGTAAATTTCAGCACACTATATAAATTTTTCCTTACCAAATTCCACCTACCAAAGGCGCTTCACTCCCCGGCAACGGCGCCAGAAAAGAGTCTTGATGACCCACAAGTATAGGGGATCTATCATAGTCCTTTCGATAAGTAAGAGTGTTGAACCCAATGAGGAGCAGAAGGAAATGATAAGTGGTTTTCAGCAAGGTATTCTCTGCAAGCACCGAAATTATAGGTAACAGATAGTTTTGTGATAGGATAATTTGTAACGAGCAACAAGTAACAAAAGTAAATATAGTGCAGCAAGGTGGCCCAATCCTTTTTGTAGCAAAGGACAAGCCTGGACAGACTCTTATATAGAGAAAAGCGCTCCTGAGGAAACATGGGAATTATCATCAAGCTAGTTTTCATCACGTTCATATGATTCATGTTCGGTACTTTGATAACTTGATATGTGGGTGGACCGGTGCGTGGGTGCTGTCCTTACTTGGACAAGCATCTCACTTATGATTAACCTCTATTGCAAGCATCCGCAACTACAACAAAAGTATTAAGGTAAACCTAACCATAGCATGAAACATATGGATCCAAATCAGCCCCTTACGAAGCAACGCATAAACAAGGGTTTAAGCTTCTGTCAGTCTAGCAACCCATCATCTACTTAATACTTCCCAATGCCTTCCTCTAGGCCCAAATAATGGTGAAGTGTTATGTAGTCTACGTTCACATAACAACACTAGAGGATAGACAACATACATCTCATCAAAATATCGAACGAATACCAAATTCACATGACTACTAATAGCAAGACTTCTCCCATGTCCTCAGGAACAAACGTAACTACTCACAAAGCATATTCATGTTCATAATCAGAGGAGTATTAATGTGCATATAGGATCCGAACATATGATCTTCCACCAAATAAACCAACTAGCATCAACTACAGGGAGTAATCAATACTACTAGCAACCTACAGGTACCAATCCCAGACTTGGAGACAAGAATTGGATACAAGAGATGAACTAGGGTTTGAGAGGAGATGGTGCTGGTGAAGATGTTGATAGAGATTGCCCTCTCCCGATGAGAGGAGCGTTGGTGATGACGATGGCAATGATTTCCCCCTCCCGGAGGGAAGTGTCACCGGCAGAACAGCTCTGCCGGAGCCCTAGATTGGTTCCGCCAAGGTTCCGCCTCGTGGCGGCGCAGTCTCGTCCGAAAGCATGCTTATGATTTTTCTTCGGACGAAAGACTTCATATAGCAGAAGATGGGCACCGGAGGGCCAACAGGGGGCCTACGAGGTAGGGGGGCGCGCCCAGGGGGGTAGGGCGCGCCCCCCACCCTCGTGGACAGGTGGAGTCCCCCTTGACGTATTTCTTCCGCTCAATATTTTTTATTATTTCCAAAAATAACTTTCGTGGAGTTTCAGGACTTTTGGAGTTGCACAGAATAGGTCTCTAATATTTGCTCCTTTTCCAACCCGGAATTCCAGCTGTCGGCATTCTCCCTCCTTATGTAAACCTTGTAAAATAAGAGAGAATAGGCATAAGTATTGTGACATAATGTGTAATAACAGCCCATAATGCAATAAATATCGATATAAAAGCATGATGCAAAATGGACGTATCAATCGTGTTAAGCATATGTTTTGTGATAGCTATATTGTTGAATTTTCTTATGATCCTACATGTAATTATTATGAGAGAGGAAAATATAGTTGTAGAATTTTTCATGTTACTAAATCACCTCTCGTTATTTTGAGATTGCTTTTGTTTCTTTCTGCTTCCTTGCATATGCTAGTTTTTGCTTGCGTTGATAATTTGTTTGCCTATAAGATGCCTATGCATAGGAAGTATGTTAGACTTAGATGTGTTTGTCACGTGTTTTATGATGCTCTCTTTGTGCTTCAACTCTTGTCTTTCTTGTGAGCATCATTGAAATCTCAATGCCTAGCTAGGGGCGTTAAACAATAGCGCTTGTTGGGAGGCAACCCAATTTTATTTTTAGTTTTTTGATTTTTGCTTCTGTTTGGAAATAGATCTTTGATCTAGCCTCTGGTTAGATTTGTTTTTGTGTTTTAATTAGTGTTTGTTCCAAGTTAAACCTATAGGATCTTCTTGGATGATAGTTATTTGATCTTGCTGAAAATTCCAGAAACTTTCTGTTCACGAAAACAATTGTTAAAAATTACCAGAACGTGATATAAGGCTGATTCCAATTGCAGCAGTTCAATAAACAAATTATTTAGGTCTTCCTATTTTGGTAGAATTTTTAGAGTTCCATAAGTTTGCGTTAGTTACAGATTACTACAGACTGTTCTGTTTTTGACAAAGATTCTGTTTTTGTGTGTTGTTTGCTTATTTTGATGAATCCATGGCTAGTAAAATAGTTTATAAACCATAGAGAAGTTGGAATACAGTAGGTTTAACACAAATATAAATAAAGAATGAGTTCAATACAGTATCTTTAAGTGGTCTTTTGTTTTCTTTCGCTAACGGAGCTCATGAGATTTTCTGTTAAGTTTTGTGTTGTGAAGTTTTCAAGTTTTGGGTAAAGATTTGATGGATTATGGAAGAAGGAGTGGCAAGAGCCCAAGCTTGGGGATGCCCAAGGCACCCCAAGGTAAATCTAAGGACACCAAAAAGCCAGAGCTTGGGGATGCCCCGGAAGGCGTCCCCTCTTCCGTCTTCGTCCATCGGTAACTTTACTTGGAGCTATATTTTTATTCACCACATGATAAGTGTTTTGCTTGGAGCATCTTGTATGATTTGAGTCTTTTGCTTTTAGTTTACCACAATCATCCTCGCTGAATACACTTTTGAGAGAGACACACATGATTCGGAATTTTTTAGAATACTCTTTGTGCTTCACTTATATCTTTTGAGCTATATAATTTTTGCTCTAGTGCTTCACTTATATCTTTTAGAGCACGGCGGTGGTTTGTTTTATAGAAACCATTTTTCTCTCATGCTTCACTTATATCATTTTGAGAGTCCTACAAAACAGCATGGTAATTTGCTTTAATTGTGAAATTAGTCCTAATTTGATAGGCATACAAGTTTAGTGAAAACTTTCTTATAAGTGCGTTGAATGCTAAGAGAAGTTCGATACTTGATAACTGTTTTGAGATATGAAGATGGTGATATTAGAGTCATGCTAGTTGAGTGGTCATAAATTTGGGAAATACTTGTGTTAAAGTTTGTGATTCCCGTAGCATGCACGTATGGTGAACTGTTATGTGATGAAGTCGGAGCATGATTTATTTATTAATTGTCTTCCTTATGAGTGGTGGTCGGGGACAAGCGATGGTCTTTTCCTACCAATCTATCCCCCTAGGAGCATGTGCGTAATACTTTGTTTTGATAACTAATAGATTTTTGCAACAAGTATATGAGTTCTTTATGACTAATGTTGAGTCCATGGATTATATGCACTCTTATCCTTCCACCATTGCTAGCCTCTCTAATACCGCGCACTTTTCGCCGGTATCATACACCCACCATATACCTTCCTCAAAACATCCACCATACCTACCTATCATGGCATTTCCATAGCCATTCCGAGATATATTGCCATGCAACTTTCCACCGTTCTGTTTACTATGACACGCTCCATCATTGTCATATTGCTTTGCATGATCATGTAGTTGACATCGTATTTGTGGCAAAGCCACCATTCATTATCTTCATCCATGTCACTCTTGATTCATTGCATATCCCGGTACACCGCCGGAGGCATTCATATAGAGTCATATTTTGTTCTAAGTATTGAGTTGTAATACTTGAGTTGTAAGTAAATAAAAGTGTGATGATCATCATTATTAGAGCATTGTCCCAAGTGAGGAAAGGTTGATGGAGACTATGATTCCCCCACAAGTTGGGATGAGACTCCGGACTAAATAAAAAAAGGAGGGGCCAAAAAAGAGAGAGAAAAGGCCCACTAATAAAAAAAAGAGAAAAGAGAGAAGGGACAATGCTACTATCCTTTTCCCACACTTGTGCTTCAAAGTAGCACCATGATCTTTATGTTAGAGAGTCTCTTGTTTTGTCACTTTCATATAGTAGTGGGAAGTTTTCATTATAGAACTTGGCTTGTATATTCTAATGATGGGCTTCCTCAAATTGCCCTAGGTCTTCGTGAGCAAGCAAGTTGGATGCACACCCACTTAGTTTTCATTGTTGAGCTTTCATACACTTATAGCTCTAGTGCATCTGTTGCATGGCAATCTCTACTCACTCACATCGATATCTATTAATGGGCATCTCCATAGCCCGTTGATACGCCTAGTTGATGTGAGACTATCTTCTCCTTTTTGTCTTCTCCACAACCAACATTCTATTCCACCTATAGTGCTATATCCATGGCTCACGCTCATGTATTGCGTGAAGATTGAAAAAGTTTGAGAACACCAAAAGTATGAAACAATTTCTTGGCTTGTCATCGGGGTTGTGCATGATTTAAATAATTTGTGTGGTGAAGATAGAGCATAGAGAGACTATATGATTTTGTGGGCATAACTTTCTTCGGCCATGTTATTTTGAGAAGACATGATTGCTTTATTAGTATGCTTGAAGTATCATTACTTTTATGTCAATATTAAACTATTATCTTGAATCTTTTGGATCTGAATATTCATACCACAAATAAGAGAATTACATCGAAAATTATGCCAAGTAGCATTCCACATCAAAAATTCTGTTTTTATCATTTACGTACTCGAGGACGAGCAGGAATTAAGCTTGGGGATGCTTGATACGTTTCCAACGTATCTATAATTTTTTATTGTTCCATGCTATTATATATTCTGTTTTGGATGTTTAATGGGCTTTATTATACACTTTTATATTATTTTTGGGACTAACCTATTAACCGGAGGCCCAGCCCAAATTGCTGTTTTTTCCTATTTCAGTGTTTCACAGAAAAGGAATATCAAACGGAGTCCAAACGGAATGAAACCTTTGGGAACGTGATTTTCGGAACAAACGTTATCTAGAGGACTTGGAGTGGACGTCAAGAAACGAACCAGGAGGCCACGAGGCAGGGAGCGCGCCCTCCACCGTCGTGGGCCCCTTGTGGCTCCACCGACCTACTTCTTCCTCCTGTATATACCTACGTACCCCCAAACCATCGAAGAGCACCACGAAAATCTAATTCCACCGCCGCAACCTTCTGTACCCATGAGATCCCATCTTGGGACCTTTTTCGGCGCTCCGCCAGAGGGGGCATTTATCACGGAGGGCTTCTACATCAACACCATAGCCTCTCCGATGATGTCTGAGTAGTTTACCTCAGACCTTCGGGTCCATAGTTATTAGCTACATGGCTTCTTCTCTCTCTTTGGATCTCAATACAAAGTTCTCCTTGATTCTCTTGGAGATCTATTTGATGTAACTCTTCTTTTGTGGTGTGTTTGTCGAGATCCGATGAATTGTGGGTTTATGATCAAGATTATCTATGATGAATATTTGAATCTCCTCTGAATTCTTTTATGTATGATTGGTTATCTTTGCAAGTCTCTTCGATTTATCAGTTTGGTTTGGCCTACTAGATTGATCTTTCTTGCAATGGGAGGAGTGCTTAGCTTTGGGTTCAATCTTGCGGTGCTCAATCCCAGTGATAGTAGGGGAAACGACACGTATTGTATTGTTGCCATCGAGGATAAAAAGATGGGGTTTATATCATATTGCATGAGTTTATCCCTCTACATCATGTCATCTTGCTTAAAGCGTTACTCTGTTCTTATGAACTTAATACTCTAGATGCATGCTAGGATAGCGGTCGATGTGTGGAGTAATAGTAGTAGATGCAGGCAGGAGTCGGTCTACTTGTCACAGACGTGATGCCTATATACATGATCATACCTAGATATTCTCATAACTATGCTCAATTCTATTAATTGCTCGACAGTAATTCGTTTACCCACCGTAATACTTATGCTATCTTGAGAGAAGCCACTAGTGAAACCTATGGCCCCCGGGTCTATTCTCCATCATATTAATCTTCCATCAACAAGCTATTTCTATCTTTGTTTACTTTGCAATCTTTTCTTGTACTCTTTATCATAAAAATACCAAAAATATTATATTATCATCTCTATCAGATGTCACTCTCGTAAGTGACCGTGAAGGGATTGACAACCCCTTTATCGCGTTGGTTGCGAGGTTCTTATTTGTTTGTGTAGGTGCGTGGGACTTGAGTGTGGCCTCCTACTGGATTGATACCTTGGTTCTAAAAAACTGAGGGAAATACTTACGCTACTTTGCTGCATCACCCTTTCCTCTTCAAGGGAAAACCAACGCAGTGCTCAAGAGGTAGCATCCACCATAGCGAAACTGTAGTCGGAGCTCTTGATAAACCTGGAGAAACGCTCACAAGGCCTTGTGGCAAGGTGGAAGTGGTAGACGAGGACGTCATGTCGCACGCACAACTTGGCGACGGCAACCTTCTGATCATGCCCAACATGACCGATGGTGTACTCGAGGTCGAAGCGACCACTCGGGACTTGTCCTCGGCAAGGAATTGCTCCATAGTTTGGATAGAGCTCTCCACCAAGACTGGATCGTTCGTGTACACCACCGAGAGGGCCTTCCCCCTCACGTGGGTGCCCACTACGTGATGCGTGGTGAACTGCCCGCCGTTGTCGTCGTCGGCCGCTGGGAGCGCCATTGGAGCCAGGGGGAGCGCCATTGGAACCGCTGGATGTCCTCTCTGTATGTGTCCTCGTTGGTGTGCTTATTGTGACATGTGAGATGAGAGATGAAGGTAAATTGCCGCAGGAATAAAAGGGGGCCGGGCGGCATGGATTCTCGGTGCGTCCGCATGGCAGTTTATGCGGCGGGTAACTGCATCATCGCGCCGCGCCCGGCGCAACCGCTTGCACACGAACGTGCATGATCGTGCGCCGGCCCAAAACACTGGCAGTGCGCGTGGAGGGACGAGGGTAGAGCACCCGGAGGGACGCGAGAGCAGAGCGCGCGCGACGGGACGCGAGCAGAGCGCGCCGCGGTCGCCTGAACCGCAAGCAACCACACGCATGGAGCAGTTGAACACGCAGCAAATGGTCGCCTACAAGCCGGCAGACAGTTTCGTCGCTGCGTAGAGAGCGGCCGTGTGGTACCACCTCCGTCTAGTCTATAGTCTCCTTTATATTTCGTGCCATACTTTGCCCTCAAATTTAACCAACAAAATGTTAATGCTTGTTTTAAAAATTATATAATTGGAAACTATGTTCAAATACAAATCCAACTATATAATCTTTGGTGACATGCATTCTTATTTTATTAGTTAAATCATACTTATAAACCAGGATGGTGGTATAGTAGGTAATTAAATCGCAAACGTTTTTTTATTAACTGTATGTGTACGTGGCCTTTCGTCCTCCTCTCGCACGTCTTGTCACCCCGCTGCCACAGACGGCTTACAGCGCAAGCTTGCGCAGCTCGCGGGGGCATTCTTTTTGCCAAACGGCGGCGCCAATGAATCGTCGGTGAGCCCGTTCCCGCGCAACCTTGCAGGTTCCTGCGCAAGCTTCCCGCCCGACTCGGTGAAATCCCCCAAAATCCCAATGCTTACCGGTCTGCTATAAAAACCCTCATGGCCGGCGAGTCATGCGTCGCATTTTCCCCTCCATCCCTGTAGCTTATCTCGTCTGCTTCTCCCACATTCGCCAATGGCACTGGTCCGTCGTCGTCGCTCAGCCACTCTGCCGTCATCAGAGGACAGCTCCAGCTGGGAGGCTACACCGCGCCGGCGGCGCAGTCCCCGTTGTAGTGTAGTGCGTGTGGCGTCCCTGTTGGGTGTGCGGAACACCCACCACATGCTCCGCCGCCGGTGCCTGTCGGCAGCTGTTGCCGGCCGCCGTTGCCGCCACACCACTGTCGAAAGCCAGGGCCATCGCCCGCTCCGCCGCCGCGGCCCAAAGGCGGGAGATGGCCGTCGTGGCCGCCACCCCACTGCCGGCTACTGTGGCCATCACCCGCTCCGCCATCGCGGCCCGAAGGCGGGAGGTGGTGGTCGTGGCCGCCACCCCATCGTCAGCCACCGTGGCCGCCAGCCCACCATCGACTGCCGGGGTCATCACCCGCTCCACCACCGCCGCCGAAGGTGGGAGGCGGAGGTGGATGCCTGCACGTGCGACAGCGACCTTGCGCGCTACACCGAGTTCCTGCGGGAGTAGGAGGAGTGCCTCGTCGAGCACCCAAAGAGTCTTACCGCCGCAGTGGCAGCGGCACACGCCACCTCAGAGGCGAGGAATCAGGAGATCTATGAGGAGAACCACCCCTTCGAGAGGGGTCATCTGGAGCGGCAGAGGGCGTTCGAGGCGAGCGTCGCTGAAGCTGCATTAGCGGCAGGCACCGCATTGCGGTTGCCTAGCTCGTTGGTAGGCTCCTCCTCCTCCACCTCTTACTGAGCGCGCTCGACAGAGGAGAGGCAGCCACAAGTAGTACAAAGCCCCTCCGCAGTAGTAGTAGTATTTAGAGGCTATTTTGTTCAGTTTATCTGACTATTGCTACCTCTTCAGCACTGCGTTGGTTTTCCCTTGAGGAGGAAAGGGTGATGCAGCAAAGTAGCGTAAGTATTTCCCTCAGTTTTTGAGAACCAAGGTATCAATCCAGTAGGAGGCCACGCACGAGTCCCTCGCACCTACACAAACATATAAATCCTCACAACCAACGCGATAAGGGGTTGTCAATCCCTACACGGTCACTTACGAGAGTGAGATCTGATAGATATGATAAGATAATATTTTTGGTATTTTTTATGATAAAGATGCAAAGTAAAGAAAGTAAAATAAAAACGGCAATGGAAATAACTTGTTGACGGGAGATTAATATGATGGAAAATAGACCCGGGGGCCATAGGTTTCACTAGTGGCTTCTCTCAAGAGCATAAGTATTTTACGGTGGGTGAACAAATTACTGTTGAGCAATTGATAGAATTGAGCATAGTTATGAGAATATCTAGGTATGATCATGTATATAGGCATCACGTCCGAGACAAGTAGACCGACTCCTGCCTACATCTACTACTATTACTCCACACATCGACCGCTATCCACATGCATCTAGAGTATTAAGTTCATAAGAACAGAGTAACGCTTTAAGCAAGATGACATGATGTAGAGGGATAAACTCATGCAATATGATATAAACCCCATCTTGTTATTCTCGATGGCAACAATCCTATATGTGCCTTGCTGCCCCTACTGTCACTGGGAAAGGACACCGCAAGATTGAACCCAAAGCTAAGCACTTCTCCCATTGCAAGAAAGATCAATCTAGTAGGCCAAACCAAACTGATAATTTGAAGAGACTTGCAAAGATAACCAATCATACATAAAAGAATTCAGAGAATATTCAAATATTGTTCATAGATAAACTTGATCATAAACCCACAATTCATCGATCTCAACAAACACACCGCAAAAGAAGATTACATCGAATAGATCTCCACAGGAGAGGGGGAGAACATTATATTGAGATCCAAAAAGAGAGAAGAAGCCATCTAGCTAATAACTATGGACCCGAAGGTCTGAGGTAAACTACTCACACATCATCGGAGAGGCTATCACTACAAAAAAAGAAACATCCGTGACATTTTGGGCCGAACGATTTTTTTTTCTTTCATACATATGACACTTCTATGACGATAATTGTGACAAAACCCGGTATCATCATAGATGTGGTGGGCTCCTACTTCTATGAAAAAAAATCATGACAGAAAATGGGCTTTTCGTCCTGGGCGGGCCGGAGACGCAACTGCATGACATTCTTTGGGCCGTCCATGACGGAAAAAACCGTGGTAGAAGCGAGGGGGAGGAAAATTTCGGGGAGTTCCCGGTTACGGTGGGAGGTCGAGGGCCGAGCGATGCGCGTTTCTCTCGTACACATACGCGCATGTGTGTGAGGCATTGGCTCTAACTGAACCCGAGCGAGGCGTTGGGCTCTAACTGAACCCGAGCGATTGCACTGCAGGCTACACGTTATAGAACCCGAGCGATCGATCGATGGCTGTTAACTGAACCCGATCGAGCGATTCCTTCGCTACTGCTGCTAACTGAAGCCGATCGATTGGATGAACAGTGAGCGTTGCCGGGGGGGGGGGGGGTTGGATGAACAGTGAGCGGTGGCGTTGCCTCTGGATGAACATGACCCCATGGTGTGGAGGGCTGGATGAACAGTAGACGGTGGAGGGGTGCCCGTGGAGGGGTGGTTGAACAGGACCCCGTGGTGTGGAGGGCTGGATGAACAGTAGACGGTGGAGGGGTGCCCGTGGAGGGGTGGTCGAACAGTAGCCGGTGGAGTAGCGCACGATGGAGGCTGGATGAACAGGAGCCCGTGGAGGCAGGAGGAGGTTGACGGTGGAGATGAACAGTATCCCATGGAGTCCCGTTTTGCGGTACGCCACACCCCTCCCGATGAACATGACCCCTGTTTCGACCGTAGGAGGTCCGTTTCGTCCGTTTTGCGGTACGCCACACACCTCCCGATCAACACGACCCCCGTTTCGACCGTAGGAGGTCCGTTTCGTCTATTTTGTGGTACGCCACACCCCTCCCGATCAATAGGACCCCCGTTTCGACCGTAGGAGGTCCGTTTCCTCCGTTTTGCGGTACGCCACACCCCTCCCGATCAACAGGACCCCCGTTTCGACCGTAGGAGGTCCGTTTCCTCCGTTTTGCGGTACTGCACACCCCTCCCGATCAACAGGACCCCGTTCCGAACGTAGGAGGTCCGTTTCCTCCGTTTTGCGGTACGCTAGGCCTCGTTTCCATCGCCTGTTCCATCCAAGCCCTCCCGATGAACACGACCACGCATTCCGTTCCGACCCAGCCGGTTGGCTCCCACGCGTTCCGTTGCCTCCCGATGAACACGACGCATTCCGTTGCCTTCCCATTAACACGACGCATTTCGTTGCCTCCCCATGAACACAACGACGACGCTGTTTCTCCGTTCCGACCCAGCCATGTACACAAGCCCTGGCCGTACGTATGCGCGAGTAGGCGTTCGAGACCCCGCCCCTATGTACACATACGTGGCCGTATTTTCTTTGTTGCACCCTGTCCACTGTACGTACGTGTACATGCTAAGTGCGCGCCTCTACTACGACAGGTACGCGCCTCTACTACGACACGTGCGCGCCTCTACATCCACTAGTATATATGTACGTACACGTTCGCGACCAGAATGACAACGCTACGTACGCTTCGACCAGGTGGGTCCCGACTGTCAGGCACTTCCTTGCGTGCGAAGATGTAGCTGGTGGGTCCCAGCAGTCAGGGGGGCGAATCAATTTTTTTGCCCGGACGCATTTCCTTGCGTGCGAAGATGTAGCTGGTGGGTCCCAGCAGTCTGGGGGGCGAATCATTTTTTTTGCCCGGACGCACTTCCTTGCGTGCGAAGATGTAGCTGGTGGGTCCCAGCAGTCTGGGGGGCGAATCATTTTTTTTTGCCCGGACGCACTTCCTTGCGTGCGAAGATGTAGCTGGTGGGTCCCAGCAGTCAGGGGGAAACGTTTTTTTCACAAAATACGTTGGCCCGTCCGGTGGGTCCCCGCTGTCAGGTGGAGGAATCATTATTTTGCGCGTAATAAGGAGGCACTTCCTTGCTGCGGCCGTGGATCCAGCTGTCAGCCTCTCCACGTACAGTCCACGTCCGATGGAAGTTGTTCATTGACCATGTTGACCACGCCGCGCCGAGAGCACCACGGCGGTGGACGATGGCGAGGACTAGGAAGGGGACTACTCGGAGCCGGGGAAGACGCAGCAGTGGATGCCCACGCGAAGAGGAGTACGAGGGTTCACTGGTTCGGCTACGGTGTGAGGCCGCTGTCGCCGCAGAATAACATGGTGTGTGGGTGAGTAGAGGGATGGCCTGGCAAGCGGTGGGAGTAGTAGGGGGCGGTGAGGCCTCCGCGGCATCACAGCCGGCCACGGGAGGCAGGAGCACGCGGCACGACCGGCGCTGGTTTGGGCGGCTGGAGCAAGAAGACCAGAGGTTGAAGAAGCACTACGGCCGTTGGATGAACATCGTACGGTAACAGGAGCTAGAATCGTTTATATTGACTAAGTTGACAAAGCCCTCGTCCCCGTCAACTTGGTAGGCCCACAAGTCAGCCTCCCACTATGTTGGGTTCCCGCTGGCAGGGGGAGTATTCATTTTTTTGTGCGTAATAAGGAGGCACTTCCTTGCGTGCGAAGATAGCTGGTGGGTCCGACATGTCAGCGGGGGGCACGTTATTTTCGTGAAATACAGAGGCCCTTCCGGTGGGTCCGAGATGTCAGGTGGAGGAATCATTATTTTGCGCGTAATAAGGAGGCATTTCCTTGTGTGCGGCCGTGGACCCAGCCGTCAACCTCTCCACGCACAGTCTACTTCCGATGGTGTCGTTCATTGACCACGTTGACCACGCCGCTCCGAGCGCATCCAAGGTGGTGGACGACGGCGAGGCCCCGGACAACAACGAGCCGGTGATGGGAAGACGCGGGAGTAGAGTCGCAGACGGAGAGGTGTAAGAGGGTTAACTGGTTCTAGTGCGGTGTGGTTCGGCAGTCAGTGGAGAAGAACATGAGGTGTGGAGGGGTGGAGGGATGGCCTGGCCAATGGTGGAGTAGGGCTTCATAGCGAAGCGTGCTAAGCAGAGCTGCTAGCAGCAAGAGGCGGGAGGTGGTCCCGACGGCGCTGGAGGAAGAAGACGAGAGATTGAAGATGGATGCCGATCGTTGGATGTAAATCCAACGGCTAACATGTCAGAATCATTTGTTGACTAAATTGACAACGACTTGCGTTGGCTTCGACCTATTGGCCCACATTTCAGCCTCCAAAAATGTGGCACGTATTCAACCCATTTCTTCAGAATTTACAGTCTTTTTTTTGCGCGGTAGAATTTACATCTTTTTTTGAATTACAGCCATTAGCTGGGCTGGGTGAACAAATAATGTAGCGTCCATGCGGCCCATTTATTTTATTTCCTAAAAAATTACAGGCCATTTGCACTTTCTCGAAATACAAGATTTTGCTGGGCTGATTCTAATTATAATGTTGGGTTGGGCCAGCAATGTTATCAAAAAATAAAAAGGGGCTGAGCATTTTGTTATAAATATATTTAAATAATAAGTGATATTATTACATTCGTCCTTAAATCTTACCAAGCTTTTGTACAAAATCACTAGGATTTTCGTGCCAAAACAATCCAGGATTTTATTTGTTAAGAATTTTTTTATAAGTTAATAAGATGTGGGATATTGTTTTCTTACATATGTAAGTATCTGTTAAATATATGATGACAATAAAAATAATATATAATAACATATAAAATAATTTAAATATATATAATATAGTTAGAAGGGAAACATAAGTTGGACCTGGCGTTCCTATTCTTATATAGAAAAATAGAACAGACCTCTGCGTTTTCTTCAAAAAAATACATAAATTGGGCTGCCAAAAATAAAACCTCGGATGGGAGGTCCATAGGCCGGTCGATACATGACGGCCCTAAGAAAATACAAACAGACCTATGGACCTCCCATCCGAGGTCGTGGGCTGCGCATGTTAAAAATGAATGCCTAGACGGGGAAGCCCAAAACCACGTCCAACACTTGCCAAAACTTCGTCCCACATTTTCTCTGTGTTTTGCACACTCGACATTGTGTGGGCATTTTGACTGTGCATCATATGAAGATGTGCTATGCATGAATGTTGATCAGCATGATGTTAATTGGCTGGTATTCCATTTTCGACCATGAATAAAACTTCCAACATGATGTTAACCCTGTTTGAAAAGGCCGTGTTAATATAAATGTTGTGCCTCTGAAAGTTGCAGTTTCTTATCTGAAACTGAACTTGTAGTTTCTTATCTGAAACTGAAACTTGCAGTTTCTTCTCTGAGAATCACATTGTCTGCACTTTTATACTCCTATGAAACTACTTTTTTTAAGTGCTAAAAATAGATGTCTAGAATTCATAAAATACTTCATATGCTCAATACTGCAAATATGAAATTCAAAAGACATTCATATCTGAAAGTACTCTCAAAATACACAACACAAAACACAAATCACAACCTGCAAATACTGACAACCCTAAGCTCCTCCTGACAATTCACAGCCTGCCCGACTATTGGGCAGCCCCCTCCGATTCCTCGGCGGCAGACAGCCGCCCCGTGAGACAATGTGAACGGCGAGGGAGACGATGGCGGGGAAGCGTCGTCGGGCCAACTACTTTTCTCCTCTTGCAGTTGGGTTCGGTCGACGAAGACTCCACCGGCTCGCTCTGGCAGGACACCCTCACAAACGGCACCCTGTAGATGCTCGATCCTTCAATCTCTGGTGGATGCTCCATCCGGGATTGATACTCCCACCACCGCTCCCTCACGATCGGATTCGGTGAATCTGTTTGCTCCATGGCCCAGAGGAGCAGCTCTATGTACTCCGGCGCGACTCCCTCCGGGAGTATCGCCGCCTTTTCGCTCTGTTGCAGATATTTGGCCATAGATGTCGCCGTCGCCGCTAGTTGGTCCTTGTTGTCAAACCAAGACTGTATCTCCAACATCCTAGCTAGCTTCACAGGGTCGCCGTCTGCGATCCTCATGTATCAGTTGTACTCCTCCATCGATCTACTTCTCCACAGCACCTTCACTCGCCGATGGTGGTTTATGAATGGAAGAGGAGAGGAGCAGCGCTGGTTTTGGATTAGAACGGGAGAGGAGTGACACTGGTTTTGGACTGGAACAGGAGAGGAGGGGCGGTGGTTTTGAAATGGAAGAGGAGAGGAGCGGCGCTGCATTTAGATTGGAACAGGAGAGGAGCGGCGATGGTTTAAGAGGAGAAGAGCGGAAGAGCGGCGCTGGTCTTGGAAGTATTTTTTTTGTTGTTTTGCGTATTTTGGGTCAAAGTTTGACCACGTACTATATTTGACAAGCAAAATGTGAATGCATGTCACCAAAAATTGTATCGTTTGGTTCGTATCTGAATGTACTATCAAATTATATTATTTTTGCAACGTATAACATATATTTTATGTGCGAAAATCATGGTCAATTATGACCCAGAATAAAAGGGAGACTAGTTAATGTGGGGTCGCTTTCTTAATTGAAGGGTAAATTGATTTTGATTTTGATCCAGTAACAGCGCGCCGGCCCTCTCGTCCAATCCTAAATCGCTGCCGCACACTCCTCTCCCTCTTCTCCATTGCAAAACCACCTCCTCTCCTCTCCATCATCTCCATTCCAAAACCACCGTCTCGCCTCTCCCTCTTCTGATCTTCTCCATTGCAAAACCACCTCCTCTCCTCTCCATCATCTCCATTCCAAAACCACCATCTCGCCTCTCCCTCTTCTGATCTTCTCCATTGCAAAACACCTCCTCTCCTCTCCATCATCTCCATTCCAAAACCACCGTCTCGCCTCTCCCTCTTCTCTATTGCAAGACCACCGTCTCTCCTCCCATCTTCCAAAGCTAGCACCGGACCACTCAGAAGGACATCTATGGAGAGGATGGAGCAGCGAATCAGGCAGATCGCCGGCGGCGACCAGGCAAAGTTAGCCAGGTTGAAGGAGATCCTTAGTTGGTTTGACAATGAGTGGGAGATTTCGAGGACGGTGCGGGCCATGTGGCAATGTATGCGAAAGAGCGAGACAGCGGTGATGAGGGCGGCGATGTACATGTACTCCTAGGCAGCAGTCACGCCGCAGTCCTCCGAGTTCATCGAGTATCTCCTCTGGGCGATGGAGCAGACAGATTCGCCCGAGGCGACAGTCAGGCGGAGGTGGTGGGCGTACAGGTCGAAGGTCGAGCACCCAGAGGATAACGAATCGATCGAGTATAGTGTGCCGTTCGTGAGGGTGCAGAGCCAGCCGGAGCCACAGGAGTATTTGTTCTCCCACCGCAAGAGGAGGCCGGATGGCGCGACGTCGCTTCCCCGCCGTTCTCCACGGTTCCCTCGACGCTCGCCTCGTTTCAACGGCGGCGGTAGGGTTTAAGGTAAGCTTCGCACTAACCTAATCTTCCACCTGCTCATGCTTACAATCAGTGTGACAGCTAATGAGAATCATGCTTACATTCAGTCTCCGAGTACTACGCCAATCACCCTAAAATAGCTCTGGACCTTTGGGTCAAAGTTGTGACACAGTGTACAAATAAAGAAAAATAGATTGGTGCTTCTTTCAGAAAAGAGTACTCCCTAGAAAACTGCCAATATAAGCTACTAGTATTTGGTTAGATGATTTGCTGCCGAGAAAGATCCGTCCACAGAGAGCGCCACACATCCCACTGGTGGTGGTGGATGCCAATGCGTGCATGCAGCATGGTTGGTGTCGGTAATTTTTACTTGGCACACCTCGCACTCTGCATATATGCCAGTTCCATACGTACATTTGTGCAGTTCCACCAAAATGCAGCTGAATAACCCTGTTTGCACAGATAATGAAAAAGCGTGATTACATTATAGTGGCACTAGTTGATGAAACACACAAAAAAATAGAAGAAAATATTGCGATAGTATCATAGTATGCCATGCTGCGAGGGCGAGATGGGCCCTGCGACGCCTCATACGGTACGCCTCATACTGGACATCGTCCCAAGTCTCCCAGATACACCTTCTACCAGTGATGAACATCAGTGTACAGCGGTAGTACAAGGAGGCGCTTTGTGTCATGACCGGTTTTCCAATAAAACATTTATTGAGAAACCGATCCCTTAAACGGACCAGTAGAGAAGAATCCTTCTTACTGGTAGACAAATTCTTGATTACAGAAATATCCAGGAGTACTAAATATAATACAAGGTTGAGCGGAGGCTGCTCAACAATTTATTACAAGCACGCCGATATTATGCATAAAGGCGGATATGACACAAGGGGTATGGTGGCATGACTACTGACTCGTAATAAAAGTGGTGGTGGATATGTCACAGTGATGCGGGTGACATGACTCCTAAATGTTACAGCTCATCGAGCATCGGAGTGAGGCTCGAGGACTTTTATTTTGGGTGGCGGAAGCCTATATAATACAAGTGACCAAATCCAGGATCGCACGGGACTGACTGGGACTCCTCTAGGCGTCGGACTCACTATCAAACTCATCATCCATGAGATCGCCTTCGTCAACATCTGGCCAAATCAACAAGCCAGGTGAGTACTATGAAAGTACTCGCAAGACAGTTTGGACATAAGATATAACAAATGCAAACATGATGCATATGAACAGATTAGTAATGCGCACTCAGATAATAAAATAGCAATGCATGGGAAATAAAAAGGATGTCGGGCGGTAGTCCTCCCGAAATCCCAATGTAATACTGAAGGCCAATCGAGTGTCTGAAATGACTCCTCAAAAGGGTACAAATAAATTAACAATGCCGCAGTCAGGCGTCAGGGCGACACCACATAAAGGGCTTATAATGGAATATAAACGACAGTACGTGCCACAGTCGGACGTCTGAGCGACATCACGTAAAGGGCTTGTATCAAAAGTAAATAACGAGAGTGCCACAGTCGGACGTCTGAGCGACATCACATAAAGGGCTTATATCGAAAATAAATAACAAGGGTGCCACAGTCGGACGTCTGAGCGACATCACATAAAGGGCTTATATCGAAAGTAAATAACAAGGGTGCCACAGTCGGACGTCTGAGCGACATCACATAAAGGGCTTATATCAAAAGTAAATAACGAGAGTGCCACAGTCGAACGTCTGAGCGACATCACATAAAGGGCTTATATTTCATAACTCGATATTCCAGTAGCTCATGAAGTTAAATCATTTCAAGGAAATACTCAGGTATGAAATAATAAAATGGTTAGTCCATCCACAGGAATAACATTCAACCGGGTTTTCCGCTCAAACTTGTTCACTGGGGATTTCCACGGAGGCTGACACAGGGACTGACACTGGGACTGATATGGATACTATTTGGATACATTGACCCAGGTCCTTGACCATGGACATGGTGACTCGGAAGGTTTTGACTCTGCAGAGTTTGTACTCTTAACCACAGCCAATGGATTTCAGTAGTCACAAGGGACTAGTTCCGTTTACGGTATTTTAGGAGAAACACATCTAACCAGTACACTCCCATTTCACATTCCGTTGCCAGGAATCACCCCAAGCAACGTTCAAGAAAAACCTTGAGACGGGGAGGCTACAACCTCGCGTAGCATGGGATCAAATTTATATCGCGCGCTCTAAGGGGTGCCCTCCTCTCGGTCCCAACCAGAAACACCCATGCCCCCTGACCGGATGACTGGCTTTAATCCAGGGCCATGGAACCCTCATCCCGGCCCCTCTATTTGGTGTGTACAAGGAAAGAGGTTTGCAGCTTACTAAACCGTATTCTTTGCAGAAAACATGTGGCAGTACGAAAAGGGGACGAACGGTAACGTGGCTCGGTCCACGTTAACGTCGGAGTTCAACGGTTGACATAAGACTGGCATGCTACAACAATACCATCTTAGTACCTCTCATGTCACCACATGATCAGGTCATCTCCCATCAAAAGATCACATCAAACTACGAAGCACACGGGTAGTTGCCTTGCATGCAATGAAACACTCACCGATGCTCATATGCCATGTACAAACTATTCAAGCAAACATGCAAAACACTCATCATATCAAAGGTTCAAACATGCTTGCCTGGTTCGGAGAAGTCAGAGTCTAGCTCGGCGAAGTTCGCGGCTCCGTCACCTCCTCCGGAATCTACGGTATAAAGAAACCGTATACTAACATGAATACCGTTGTGTGCATAAAATTTATTCCAAGAATTTTCCAAATAAATACTATAAAAAACTAGACAAAAATATAAGACTGACAAAAAAAGAATCAATCAAAAAGCATCTTTTGTTTAAAACATATAAAGGTTTTAGTCCAAGGACTAATGTGTGATGAAACAGAAAAGATCCAGGGGCTTGTTTGAAAAAGAAGAAAATGCTTTGGTATGAAATACGCCAGCCCAGAGAGAAAACACACTTTGCCCGAAGGCGCCTTCAGAAAACGGTTCGAAGGAAAAGAAAGAGAGGCTGACGGGGGGGTCCCACCCGTTAGGTTCAAACTCCAACAGAGTTCGCCGGCGCCCGAAGGCTGCGGTGGTCGCCGGCGTTGATCCACGGTGAGGTAGGGTGATCGGAGGGTATCTACGGGTTCAGGGTGTCCTTCTGCGTTGGTGGGTGGTGGACTTGGCCGTCGGTGAGCACCACGTCGATGGCGACCTTATCTCCGGCGGACGGTGGTTCGGGCGAGGGTGGAACTCTCCGGTGGGTGCTGCAAACTCCAAATTGGTGCGCGGGATAGAGAGGTGGATGCACTAGGAGGCTACTGGCATGAGTTGAGAGGCAGGGGTGCACGCACTGGAGTGAATCTTGCCGGATTCCGAAGCGGGTCGAGGCGGCCGGAGTTGGGGAAGAAGACTTCCTCGAGGCCCTCCCAGTGGCTTGGCGTGGTACTTGTGGGGTGTAGGGATGGTGCGTGTTCGAGTTCGAGCTCGGGACCTCCTTTTATAGGCGATCCGAGGAGGTGGCCGTGAACGGGATAACTCCGGCGAGGCAGAGGTTGGGCAGGGGGTTTAGGTGGTTTGGCATCATCGTGGTGTTCCACTGGCACCGTTTCCCCGCTAAAACCTCGGTCGGATTGGGGTAATGCTTCGGTCCTCGACGGAACGGCCGTACGGGCACGACGGCGGCAGGGAGCGCGCTCCGTGCCTTCCAGTTCACGACGACGGCTCTGCAGCGTGCACAGAGGAGGTGACGGCCACGCGGTGGCCTCTGGTGGCTTGGGCGGTGCTGGACGGCGCCGTCCCCCGCTGCGCCTCTCTGGCAGCCGCAGGGGCGCTGCTGCCGCCGCGCATGGGGCGATGCACCTCGGCCAGCTCGCCGCCGACACCCGCAAGCGTCTAGGCGACCGTGCGGTGCGGGGATAAGAAGGAGGCACAGGGCGCAAGGTGCCACTGCAGCTACTGGCGAGATCGACATGGTGTTATGAAGAAAACGACACTGGCTCTGAAATTGTTTCTCTGAAACTCTGAATCTTCGACAGGTATAGTGCATGCCAGGTGTTCAACGATATGATTTGGGCACGAGGAAAAATTTTCTGGAGCTGGGACTTGGTGAGGTGACCTCTTGATGCACCTAGAGGCTGCCTGAATTTTCTCAGATTTTTAGGAGAAGGAAACAAATGAATTTCACCAAATTTTGCAAATATGGCCCAAACTTGCAGCAAGCACATTTTGAAAATTTTGAACTGGAGACGAGTGGATCTTCCTGGATCTTGGTTGAGGGTTCTAAGGACTAGCCAGGGAAATTTGTTTGGAGGCAAAACTCAAAGGAGAACTAGTGGTTCCTTTGTAAATCTCCAAGGGTCAAAATAGAGGACAGAAAAGGTTTTTGATTAAAAATAAATGGAGATAAAATCATGGGGAAGTTTAACTTGCTGGAATGGAAGTTTGACTTGGCACAAAGTGGGGAGATGGATTTTGGGAGGGGGATTTCCACTTAGGTCATGGCAAGAGGAAATTTTGAAAGGGAAAGGATCACTCCATATGCCATAGGGCTTTTTTATAAAGAACAGATTTCCAAAAACTTTCCCAATGAAAAACATTGGTGTTGAGTCAACATAAGATGAAAAACCTCCAAGACCAAAGACCAAGTCTTGGATGAAACCAAATAAAATACTTGTCATAAAAAGAAAGTTTTTGAGAAGGAGAGTCCTTTAAAAATATATATTTAAATAACCTCCCTCAAACCAAGTGAAGATTTTGATAAAACCAAATAAATTTTTTGGGTGTCACACTTTGAGACATTCAAATCTCTATTTTTGTACATATCAACTAAAATTAAGCACCCCAGTTTGCAGAAACGCTTAAACATTAACAATGGGACTAGTTGATGAAACATACATTAACAAAGAGAAGCACTTTCTTTATCTACATTGGAAATGAAATGATTGAGATGACACTCGGTCTATTTTAACTGTATTATTACTTCATTTTATCAGTGACACTAGGGTCGAGCAGGTGGAAAACGAGGTGTACCGTGCGTCGCAAGGATGGAGGCCGGGGGTGCTTAGACTAGGATGCTGAAGCTGGCTCTTTCAGTCACCAACATGGATGATTCAATTCATGGGACCTTTTGGTGCAGTTCACCTAAACTGAAGTAATGTCCCGTGAGCTAGCAGCTTCTTCTTCAATTTTTTTTAAGAAAAGGGCTCCAGCCCCGGTTCCATTTCCATCAGAAAACGAAACCCACAGAGCTTCTTCTTCATTAGTTGCAATAAAATTGAGCAACATCAAGGTTGGTTGTGAAGCTCCTGGAATGCTCAACTATAATTTGGATATCATTTGTGTAGTTCAACTAAGATCGAGCGTGAAATGTATATCTCTGTTTGCACAAAAAAGGTGGAAAGGAGGGTGACTAACAAGTGATGAAACATGCATCAAATGAAAAGAAACATGTTCCTTATCTGAATGGCAATCCTACAAGGACAGTAGCAATTTCTAAAGCACTAGCATTGCTAGATATTAGTGTGGGCATTAGGATTAACTATGACAACCGTTAAATACGACATTACTTTGGGCATGGGAGAGCAGGCGGACCAGGACAGTTGCATTTCTGACGAAAAGAACCAACTGATTTTAATGGGAAATTTTAGCAGGACATGTAAAGAAGTGCCATTGATTCATATTACTGGAGGCATTACATTGAAAACAACATTGGTTTAACGTGTCCTTACTTTTAACAGTGTGACTGCTAGATTTTACCAGTGGCATTACATAAGAGTTCCTCGGGGCAACAAACATCAGAACAGGATATCTGGGTTGGTCCCATTTTTGTTCGGTATAGCCACCTTATACTGTGTGAGGCTAGCAAATCTAGTGTTGGACTTACTCTGTTGACTTGTCCCCCAGTCCCCACTTTCTTTCCTTTTTCAACCAATAGATCGGGTTTATATTGAGTTTGTACTGCGTTTCCCTTTATTTCCCTATTAGACCTAGAGACCAGTTGGATAGCCAGTCTCTGCTACTTTTTGCCCCCATTATTTCCTCTTTCGACCAAGTCCTAGATTCAGGTAACAAATCCTCCCCCACCCCCACCCCCTTTCTTCCTTGTTTGAACCAAGTAGTACTAGATTCGAGTGCATGAACTAGTTTTACCTCTTAAGCGTAAAAAATTTAGGTGGTTTTCGAACAGCCAATCGATCCTATCTATGAGGGGGCCTGAGAAATAGTAAAAGATACAAATGCAGCGACGTCAGGAGCTTGGGAAGTAGAGCAAGGCCGGTTTCGAAGGAAGTTATACCTGATGGTCGCTGGGATGTCGCTAGGTGGGCAGCGGGAGGCCGGATCTGCCCACACTACGGCAGCGAGGAAGAAGGGGTCGGAGGCCCTCCCTCGCCAGCGGTGCTTGGGAGAGGACGACAAGGCAGGCTGATCGGGACGCGCTCAGCAGTGCGTAAGAGCCGTCGCGAAGGACGACCGCGTGAACGTTGCACCTTCTCACCTTCCCCGGTGGAGAGGATCCGGCTGGATCTGTGACCAGCGGTGAGCAGAGAGAGAGAGAGAGAGTGGCCACCGCTGTCGTGTTTAGATCTGGAGAGGCTGAGACAGTGTGAAGAGAGCAACACTAGCAAGCAAGCGCGAAGGCTCCTGCCTATATAGTGGAGTAGTACTAGTTTTCTTTTGTCTACCGGAGCCGGCTTAACCTCATCAATGACTGTCGAGAAGTCTTCATGCACGTGGCCCGGAGGCGCAGTTGTCGTCATTTTGATCTGAAGCGCCGGATTATAACATATAACACGAAAAAATGCCACATGACAAGAAATCATAACCTCACTGCCCAAAGGAGACAACATGAATCCCGACGGACAAACTAGACGAGGAACAAAGCTCAAATTAAAGATAAACTCGTAGAAAAGGGGTCCGTCAATAGATGTCCTAATTAACATAGCCGGCTTGACCTAGATGGTAGCCGAGTAGTCACTGTTCGTGCATGTGCCCCCAATGACTAGCCCAACTCAGTTGTCGCCGTTTAACCCTCGCAGTGATCCGAAGCACATGACACCTAATTTTGCGAGATGACAAGAAACCTTTTTTTAGATTTCTCACCACAACTACAGCCATGTACAACACAGCCTGCACGATATGTACACGATAGCCAATCCAGGCGTGTCTGCTGGAGTCTGGTCACATGCATGGACGAACTGATCTTCCGTGTCTTGCAGGGATCGTCCAGGCACCAACGTAGTACAACACTTCTCTAGTACTATCGCTCGTCTCCCTCTTCTATTAAGTCACCCGACATGTGGGGCCGGGGAGTGTGCCTATGGTTGGTTCTCAATTGCCATCCCACATGTGTGTGCAAACGCAATATGACGCGTGTTCCATTTGGAGAGCAGCGTGCCAGACCGACCGACCGTCTGGGGTGCGACCCGAACGCGACGGGCGTGTTGTATACTCCGTACATGTGTACCGCCGTTTTCTAGACGCTTTGCTCCATGGCACGGGCGCAATCCATGGATAGAAAATTAGTATACTATATACTATTTAAAAGTCGAGGGCGGGGCTTTTCCTGCGCGGTAGGCGGCGGGGCAGTTCCGCCTAGTCGGTTCGACAGAGACGCGAGAAGACGAGGGAGTAGGCTGCTGCAAATGTAGGGCTGTGTGATTTGACAGCGAGTTACTGCTGGACAGGTGGGGCCCCGTGATTTGACTTGCCATTACCATTTTAACTGCGGCGCTACGACCGGCGCGAGTCTCCCGATTCCTGACCACCTCCATACAGGTGCCTCTCCCAATGCTCCACCATGTAGTAGAGGCTGGCTCTTGCATGAGAGCCCACTTCTCCACTTTTTCCTTGCCTCTCTTTCCTCCACATATGCAAAAATGCCATGTAAAGCGCACTATTGTACTTACTTTTACTTGCTCCTACAGGTGCTTAAGCTTGCCACATAGGCATAAAGTCTGATGTGGCAAGTTAATCAAGAAGAGGGAGACTAGTTTGGTGACCCAAGGAAGAAACGGTGCTAAGCGTGTGTACCTAGGTGAAAAGACAATTTTGAGTCTATAGCTAATTAAATGAAGCAAACTTAGCAAATCATTTCATTGGAAGAGGTCACTCCTTGGCAAATGCAATAAATACTAGTATTCCCTGTGTCCCATAATATAAGAACGTTTTTGGCACTACACTAGTGTCAAAAACGTTCTGATATTATGTGACAGAGGGAGTACGAAGAAAGAGATAGAGAGGAGTAAAAAAATACACTTATAGCCAACCTTATAGCCAACCTTGTTGTAGTATGAGTGACTAAGTGATGACTATGTATGACATGCCAACATCAGATAGCCTAACGCACCGTGTTAAATCTCCAAGGGCGCGACCGCGCGAGCGACGCGACGGTCATGGTAGACGCGACCATCACTACAGGAAACAGCTACTTTGCCGTCTGCCACGGCGGACGGCAAAGGCTCGAAAGGCGGACGGCAAAGACGTTTGCCGTCAGCCGCGGACGGCAAAAGGCTCCGGCAAAGAAGGCTACGGTAAACAGCTGCTTTGCCGTCTGCTTCCTGGCGGCGGACGGCAAAGGCTCTTTGCCGTCTGCGGCGGACGGCAAAGAGGGCGGACGGCAACAATTGCGCTGTCAGTCCGTTAAGTGGCTAACGGCAGACCTTTGCCGTCCACCGCTGACGGCAAAATTACTCTGGTCTTTGCCGTCCGCCGTATGATGTCATCTACACGTCACTAGATGGCAGGTTCTTTGCCGTCTGCCACTGATGGCAAAGTGCAGGTTCTTTGCCGTCTGCCACTGATGGCAAAGTGCAGGTTCTTTGCCGTCTGCCACGGATGGCAAAGTCTTTGCCGTCTGCCACTGGAGGCAAACTGACCAAATGGGTCAGCTCCCAGGAAGCACAGTTGGCTGCCACGTGGCTTCTTTGCCATCCGCGGCAGACGGCAAAGAGGCCGTTGCTGCCTGTGGCAGACGGCAAAGAGCCTGCATATTGGGTTTTTTTGCTGTTTTTTATTAAATCCCACAATTTGCACAGAAAATATATATGACATATAGATATATTTCACAGGCATTCATAAGCAAGTCCATAAGCAAGTTCATGTATTTCACAAGCATTCATAAGGAAGTCCATAAGCAAGTTCCATCCGTACATATTACATAAGCAAGTTCCATCCATCATTTCATACATAAACAAGTTCCATCCATCATTTCATACATAAACAAGTTCCATCCATACATAAACAAGCACTGCATAGCTAAGGTGACTAGAATGAGAAGACAAGAATGAGAAGACAAGAACAAGAAGAGTAGAACAAGCACTCCATCCAGCACATAATGAAATCTGCAAAATGGCAAAATAAGAAAGTTAGAAATGGATCGTTTTTAGCTGACTTAGGTGAAATGGATCGTTTTTGAGGTAACTAAGGTGAAATGGATCATTTTTTAGCTCACTTAGGTCAAATGGATCGTTTTTGAGCTAACTTAGTTGAAATGGATCGTTTTTAGCTAACTTTGTTGAAATGGATCATTTTTGAGCTAATTTAGTTGAAATGGATCGTTTTTGAGCTAACTTAGGTGAAATGGATCATTTATGAGCTAATTTAGTTGAAATGAATCTTTTTGAGCTAACTTAGGTGAAATGGATCATTTAAGAGCTAATTTAGGTGAAATGGATCGTTTTTTAGCTCACTTAGGTCAAATGGATCGTTTATGAGCTAAATTAGTTGAAATGGATCGTTTATGAGATAACCTAGGTAAGATGGGTCATTTTGGAGTTAACCTAGGTGAAATGGGCCATTTTAAAGCTAACGTAGGTAAAATGGATCATTTAGGAGCTAATCTAGGTAAAATGGGTCATTTTTGAGCTAACTTGGATGAACTGCATCATTTATAAGCTAACCTAGGTAAAATGGGTCATTTTGGAGGAAAATAAGCTAACTCTAGGTCATTATGGTAAGCATATTGGAGGAAATAAAGCTAAGTCTAGGTCTTTATGCATTTGTTAAGCAAAACACTAGAGAAACTTACCGTGATCAGGGAGGTGTAGGAGCGGGGTGGCTAGTGCCGCTACCTGGAGAAGGATCGTGCGATGCGTTTCTGGAGTTAAGCTGCACCAAAGATCATTTCCAATGTCTCGTTAGCATTACGACACTCAAATGTTAAGACTACCAAGTAATGTCCATTCAAACTAAACTCACCATGCTCCCAGGAGCAATCACTGGCATCGGCGGAGCGGGCTGACCGGACTTCTCGCACACAGACTGCACATTTGGTTTTCAGAACAGAGTCATACTAGTTAGTAATGAGACTCAAATGTTAAGACTAGCAAGTAATCTGCAAAAGAAACTTACCACAAGGAGCTCGTACATGGCCCTTTCCTGCATGTCATTCCGTGCCCTCTCCTCCTCCATCATCTTTCTCGTCCTCTCCTCCATCTCCCGCTGCCTCTCCGCCGCCTCCGCCAGAAGTTTCTCCGTTCTATCTCTCTCAGTCTGTATAGCAGCCTGCAACACCACTCACATGACCATTTGTAATCATTGATGGAAGCGCACACAATGTAATGGAGAAAGATAACTGAGTACGTATCACTAACCTTGATGGCGAGTTGCACTGGCCGTTCACGAGGCCTTATCTCAGGAGCGGAGCTCGACTGGTGCGCCTTGATCTCCGGGAGAGTGCTAGGACAACGGATAAGTCCATCTCCAATGGCTATGGAGCCATGGGACCTCCCGCCACAAGATATCATCACCAGCTCTGGATCAATGGGACCCTGGCTCGGGTTAAAGTCCTCCCCTTTCCTCGCCTTCCCCTCATCTCTATATCTCACGAGCTTGTTGTGGGAGGAGATGTTGGTGAAGTTGTTTGGATCATCGAGGTCAGACTGAGAGAAAGCCTTGACTTTCTTGAAAGAGCCAGTGTGGGCCATGGCATACAGGTCGTACACCTCTGGCACCTTATCCGCCTTATTGTAGCGTGCCTGAAAGAGAGAAACAATGAAAATTAATAATTAAAGGGCTCAAGCTAGCATGATGAATGAATTGCATGAATCATGAAGCAAACCACATACCCAGTTGCGCCCGAACTGATATAAGTTGGAGCTGCCTTGATGGTGTGGCACACCTTCAATTTGGGCACGTTTGTCCTTGGCCTGGTTGTGGAGGGATAGCCATTCTTGTGAGCACCACTCATCGACCAACACCTCCCAACAATCCATCCGATCCGCACACCATCTCGGAGGCGCCTAAGTTAGCAAATAGAAACTTGAGCGCTACTGCTAAGAATTACTAAATGAAGGAACTTAAGTAGAAGGCCTTAAGAATTACCTTCATGTACTGCTCCTTACTCAGGAACTTATCGCGGCACGCCGGCTTGGTCTTCTTGATACCACGCAAGGCATAGTAGTCTCAAACAGCCTGCACCCGAGCCTCGTGCCGTAAGTTCTGGAGTAGGCGCTTGCAGATGTTCTGGATAACATTTGCGCTGTCCTCCTCGTATCCCTCCTCACACCTGTAGAATGTCTGCAATCAAATGAGACAATATTGATTAGTACAATTAATAACTAGCTAGTTGAAGATTTTGAAATGTGTAAAGGAGAAATTACCCAGAACGTCCTGATCACCATGTCTGCCCTCGTGTCGCACACGACACCGTCGATAATGACATCCGGCGGGGCCGGGGCAGCCACGTAGTGCTCCCAGCTCAACCCAAGCTCTGGAAGCCGACCCTCACTAGGCAACGTGACAAACCCCGGGAAGTTTTGCCGGCAAAGAACTCCAAGGACGGAGTTGGGCCGGCGGACACTATGATGGTGGTCCCAACCCCTGCAGCATGACAAGGCCAACGCATTAGTTATTTGAAGAAACGTGAATGCAGAAGGTACAAAAATATTAAATGCACTTACGTACCTCTCCCCATCAGGGAAGATCAACCACCTCTGCTCGCGGGGCGCCGACACGGACGGGAGCCGTGTAGCACCATGCTGGTAGACGGTGCCACCCTCCTCCTCAAGATCAGTCGGCTCCCCGCCATGATCAGCATGGCCACTCGGCTCCTCGGGCTGATCCGGCCAGGTACCCCATCCGGACGTGTGCTCCTCCGGGGTCTCGTGGGCCGAACTCTCGTGGGCCGAAGGCCAGTCCACCCGAGGCTCGTGGGCCCAAGACCCGTGGACCGGAGGCTCGTTGACCGGAGTCCGTGTAGCCTCCTCCTCGGACGAGTCCACCCTAGCAGTCACGTGCTCGGGTGAAACAGCTGGGGGTGGCGGCGAGGAAGGCGCCGTAGCAGTCACCCTACCTCCTCTCCCGCGACCACGTGCCCCACCTCCTCTCTTCCTACCTCGTCCCCTGCTGGGCACCGCGGTCGATGAAGAAGGGCCCGGCGGTGTGGACATACTGTCCAGCAACGCTCGGCGGAGAGGTACGTCTGGAATCGAAGACCTCAGACCACGCGCCGACGAAGAAGGGGCCTTGGCGCGCTCCCGACCAGCGCCCACCATCTTTCAACACCTGCCATGACAAACAATAAACGAAATTAGTACAACATAAAAAAAAGACCGCCATGAATAATAATATGTGTATCACTTAAGTGTATCATCATCAAGTACAACATTAAAAAATTTAATACCTGACACTACTAATAATCTCGATCCGTATCATCAATAAATGCATAATCATCATCATCACTATAATCAATGACGGGAGAATAGGGTTCAGTGGCATCAACATGTGCAAGGCCACCTTGACATAATCGGTCAAGCAATGACAGGTCATCCGCAGCAGTAACCTCTTCTTGTTCCGGCTCTTCTTGTTCCTCCTCTGGGGCGATGTCGGATTCACTGTCGCTGTCTACTTCAATGTTTTGGGGTGAAGTATAGCGGTTCTTGAAACGCTTTTTGGAAAGACGTGTCTCTTGGAAGAATTCTCCTTCATATGTGTCTGGGTTAATGTGAGGTTCATAATCCTCTTCCTTTGGGGGAGATAGTCTAGCACGTGGCGGCACTTCATAAACGACATCCCAACCTTTCAGATTTGGATTAGTTTGGCAGGCCCACGGTAGATAGAATACTTGGGTCGCCTGTTGAGCCGTAATATAGACATCAGGAACATCTAAATGGGTGCTTTGGTTGATTTCAACTTGCCCTATATGTTCATGAGTCCTTCTAGTCTCCTTCGGCTGAAACCAATAACATTTGAAGACTACGACATTTGGTGGGTTTTCACCATAGAATAGAAGTTCATAAATTGCTTCAACTCTCCCATAATACTCGGTACCTCCTTCGCCGATAGCAGATACACAACAATTTGTAGACTTTCGGTCGGCCATAGATAGCTCTTTGCCATAGGTACGAAAGCGATACCCGTTGATGTCGTATTTGTCAAATGAACGGACCTTATAGTCAAAACCATTAGCGACTTGTCTCAATTCGGCGTCCATAGACTCTGAATTAGCCTACAAGTTTAATATGAAAGGATTGTTGCATTACGCACAAATTAGCGAATGAAACCGGGATAGCCGCCTACAAATTAGCCTACAAGTCTAATAGAAATTACTGTTTGTTTGAACCAAGAGATGAAACCGGGATAGCCGCCTCCTTGCTTTGCGAGAAGCTCATACTCTTCGACAGAATCCTTTTGGATCACCGCTCCATACGAGAATAAGGCGACGTATCGACTGTATGAAATATCTAGGAATAAGAGCAGTTCAAAGGAAATAGAAGTTGCGAAACTATGTACCGAGAACTTACTCGATGTACGGCCGCACTTCTATCATGTTGTTGAAGATATACAACGAAATGGTCCGCCATTGGTCGTTATCCAAAGATACTGGATTTGAAACACTGGCTGGTGCGAGATTCCCTTTGAATAGGCTGAGGTTGGATCCACCCTTTTTAGGGTCGTCAGCATTGTACCGAGGCTTCGGATTATGCAAATGATGATTTTTGGCTTCGTAGTGTGCTGTCACGAAGTTTGCCGCCTCCTCAGTGATGAATGCCTCAGCCATCGATGCTTCAATTCTACGTTTATTTTTACATTTTTGTCGAAGCGTCTTCTGCATCCTCTCAGTTGGGTAGCACCAACGATTTTGCACGGGCCCCCCCAATCTTGCCTCGGTCGGGAGATGCAAAATCGAATGTTGCATTGGATTAAAGAAGCCCGGTGGAAAGATCTTCTCTAACTTGCAGATCAACTCCGGCGCCAACTCTTCCATTTCTTCTAGCACGCCAGGCGATAGTTCTTTCGCACAAAGAACACGGAAGAAATAGCTGAGTTCTGCCAGTACTAGCCATTCATCCTCAGGGATGAAGCCACGCAACATCACCGGCATTACCCGCTCAATCCATATGTGCCAATCATGACTCTTGAGACCAAATATCTTTAATTTATCAAGACTGGCTCCCCTCTGTAGATTCGTTGCATACCCATCGGGGAACATCAACTGCATTTTCACCCACAAGATAATTTCCCTCATAGCTGGCCTTCCAAGATTGAACCATGCCTTTGGCTTCGTCCAGTTCTGCTTTCCTTTCGGTTCTTTCATGTTTTGTAACGGCCTATCACATAGCGCCTCCAGATCGACTCTAGCCTTAGTATTATCCTTTGACTTCCCATCTATGCCGAACAATGTACCAAAAAGTGCCTCGGCGATATTCTTCTCAGTGTGCATCACGTCGATGTTGTGTGGGCAAAGGAGGTCTTTGAAGTAAGGCAGATCCCATAAGCATGTTTTGTGAGTCCAGGCGTGCTTAGAATTATACCCCTTGAAGTACCCTGGACGCTCTGGATCTGGCTCAAGAGCGTTTAACTGATCCAGGGTCTGTTGGCCTGTCAATGCATGTGGTGCAGAGTTTTTGACAACTCTACCTCTGATGAAGTTCTTCTTGTCTTTCCTGAACTTATGGCGAGGATTCAGGAACTGTCTATGCATGTAGAAGCAAGAAAACTTGCGATCGGCCTGAAGCCAACGAAACTCAAGAGCTCCCTTGCATGTGGGGCATGGGAACCTTCCATGCACACACCAGCCAACGAATAGCGCATACGCCGGCAAGTCATGTGTCGAGTACATGTACCAGACACGCATTATGAAGTTCCGTTTGCTATAGGCATCGTATGTCTTGAACCCATTATCCCAGGCTTCTTGCAATTCGTCCTTAAGCGGTTGCATGTACACATTCATATTTTTCCCCGAATAGTTGGGCCCTGGAATTATCAACGTCAGGAAAATGTTCTTTCTTTGCATAATCTGTCCGGGGGGAGATTGAGTGGAAAGACAAATACGGGCCAACAACTGTATTGGGCTGCCGTCTTACCAAACACACTGAACCCATCCGTGCTGATGCCGACTCGAGGATGCCTCGGATCTGCCGCTTTGTCACCATGTAATTCATCAAACTTTTTCCACGCAACACCATCCGATGTGTGTACAATCATCAGATTCCCATCTGCATCTAGTTCAGTTCTTTTGCCCGTTTTGTGCCATGTCATCTGTCTGGCCGTCTCTTCGACCATGAAAAGACGTTGAAGTCTTGGTACGATTGGCATATACCGAAGAACACTAACGGGGATTTTGGTCTATGTCTTCTCACCCATACCGTTGTCTACCACAACATACCTGGAAGACTTGCAAATGGGACAATAGTTCAGGTCCGCATAGTCAAGCCTAAACAGGACACATCCTTTCTCACAGGCATGTATCTTATCATAGGGCATCTTCAGTGCACGGAGGATTTTGTCCGACTGGTACAGGTTTGCAGGCATTACATGGCCTTTGGGTAGAAAGCGTCCAAATACTGTCATCATTGCATCATAGCATTCTCTGCCCAAGTTGAACTGAGCCTTCAGAGCCATTACTTGTGAGATGGCATCCAACTGACAAAGCTCAGTGTGCTCATGGAGCGGACGTTTTGAAGACTCCAACATTTCATTGAAGGCCTTTGCAGATTCCTCCATCTCCTCGTCCGAATCCCGAGCCTCATCAAAGTCTTGCACCATGTTTTCCATCCCGGTACCATGCTCGTCGGTGGGACGACGATCCACCTCAGCTCGGTCACGTTGGGCAGACTCACCATGAAATGTCCACACCGTATAATTGGGCGTAAAACCACTCTTCTGCAGGTGTTTGCCCATTTCAGCCTCTGTCCTCTTTTCCCAATTGCCGCACCATAAACAGGGGCACCAGGTTTTCCTCTGGCCATTTGCAAATGCGGCTCGCACAAACCCCTTGGTTTTTGTGAACCATTCAGTGCTCCATTTGTTCTGACCAGTGTGACCGGTGTACATCCACGCACGATCACTCATCTTGACTTTCAGAGCTACTAGACACACAACAAATATATATATATATATAATTCACCATGTATGTATTCATCAGTTGATCTACTTTGTCAATTTTATTACGTCCATGCAACCTACACTCTAATAGGTAATGATAGGTCCTAATCCCACCCGAGTATGTTTAGATTGGGTTCATTTTCCCATGCTATGCCCCGGATCCTACGCAAAATTTCGGCAGCACCTCCCCGCTGTTCTCCTGATACACGTCTCTGCAATAAACAGAGAGGATGTGTACCCGGAGAACAACAGGGGAGGCACTGACGAAATTTATGCGTCGGATCCGGAGCAAAGCATATGGGAAAACGAACCCAATCTAAACATACTCGGGCTATCCATGGATAGTGTTGGACAATTCGAAAGAATCAAGGTTATAAATATGCAAATGCATGCATATTTATAACTATGACGCTTTCGAACGGGAGACACATATTGGTTACGCATACTGATGATTCAAGACACATATATATCTAGCTATCAAGTTTCATCGGAATAGATCAAATAATTAATGGGGGAGGAGGACATGTCATTTGTGCTCACCCACGAACGAAGGGGCAGAGCTCGTCAAACGCACGGCGAGGTCGTCGAATACCAAACATCGCAGCGATGAAACAACTGCACATTTAAAACTACCCGATCAACACAATTATATATGATGTTTTTCATAACAAAATCGAAAGATAGATGACCTAACTAATAATTCACAAATATATGACCCCGTCGGCTTCTGGAAGGCCAAAGAACACCTTTTCGGGAGGTGTCGGGGGTCGGGGTGTCGTGTCGGTCTCGGGGTGCCGTGTCGGGGTCGGGGTCTCGGGGTCGGGGTCTCGGGTCGGGGTGCCGGGTCGGGGTCGGGGTGCCGTGTCGGTGTCGGGGTCGGGGTGTCGGGTTAGGCTCGGGGTCGGGGTGTCGGGGTCGGGGTCGGGGTCTCGGGGTCGGGGTGTCGGGGTGTCGGGGGTGTCGTGTCGGGGGTCGGGGTGTCGTGTCGGTGTCGGGGTGCCGTGTCGGTGTCGGGGTGCCGTGTCGGGGTCGGGGTGCTGTTTCGGGGTCGGGGGGTCGGGGTGTCGTGTCGGGGTCAGGGGGTCGGGGGGTCGGCGTGTCGTGTCGGGGTCAGGGGGTTAGGGGGTCGGGTGTCGGGGTGGAGTCGGGGTCGGGTGTCGGGGTGTGGTGTCGGGGTTGGGGGGTCAGGGGGTCTTCTCATTCTTCTACTACTTCTACTTCTTCTCATTCTTCTACTTCTTCTCATCCCCCGTCTTCTTCTTCTTCTTCTTCTTTCTCCTCCTCCTCCTCCTCCTCCTCCTCCTCCTCTTCTTCTTCTTCTTCTTCTTCTTCTTCTTCTTCTTCTTCTTCTTCTTCTTCTTCTTCTTCTTCTTCTTCTTCTTCTTCTTCTTCTTCTTCTTCTTCTTCTTCTTCTTCTTCTTTCTCCTCCTCCTCCTCCTCCTCCTCCTCTTCTTCTTCTTCTTCTTCTTCTTCTTCCCCCTTCTACTTAACCTAAACCTAAACTAAAAACCTAAACTAATTAAAACTAAACTATTTAAACTAATTAAACCTAAACTAATTAAACTAAATAACCTAAACTAATTAATTTTAAACTGAAAAAACTTAAACTAAAAAACCTTATCTAAACAGAAAAGAAAAACAAAAAAACAGAAAAAAAAATGGCAGGGGCTCACTGTGGGGGGCGGCGACGGGTCGGGGAGGGGGCAGCGACGGGGCGGGGCGGCGGGGGGCCGGGGCGGCGGGGGGCCCGGGCGGCGGGGGGCCGGGGCGGGGCGGTGGAGGAGGCGGGGCGGCGGGTGGCCGGGGCGGGGCGGTGGAGGAGGCGGCCTGGGGCGGCGGGGGGCCGGGGCAGCGGCGGGGGGCGCGGGGCGGCGGGGGGCCGGGGCGGGGGGGCGACGGGGCGGTGTGGCGGCGGGGAGCCGGGGCGGTGGGGCGACGGGACGGCGGGGGCGACGGGGCGGCGGCGCGCGGCGGGCGGCGGCGGGGTGGGAGGAGAAGGGCGAGGAGGAAGTGAGTAACGGGCGGGGGGGTACCTGCCGTTAGTAAAGTGCCCTCTTTGTCGTCCGCCTTTTTGCCTCTTTGCCGTCTGCTAGCGGACGGCAAAGAGGTGGGCCATTAAGATTTTTTCAAACGAGCGGGGGGTGGGGGCCACCTCACTCTTTGCCGTCTGCCAGCGGACGGCAAAGATTCTTTGCCGTCTGCTGGCAGACGGCAAAGAGCTGGCAGATGGCAAAGAGATTCTTTGCCGTCAGCCTTTTCTTTGCCGTCTGCTTTTGGGTAGCTGATGGCAAAGAGCTTCTTTGCCGTCAGCTAGCAGACGGCAAAGAGCTGGCTGATGGCAAATTAGCTGATTCCAGTAGTGCATGATACGGGCTGCTGGCAGCCCTTGGATCTGAGATCAAACGGTCGCATGCTAAGTTGCTGAAAATTTGCAGAATAACCCTCCAGGATAGGATATTCACCCATAGGTCTAGAATCACGCCATGCAACCGTTCGATCTCATATCCAAGGGCTCTCAGCAGCCCGTATCATGGGAGAATGGAAAGCCACTACCCTGCCATTCGCACGCTGGCAGTTCGCTCCTACTCGTCCCCGCACGTCCTTCAACACTACGGCAATTCGCTCCTAGTCGTCCCGTCCATTCACATTACGACAGTTCCACTAATCCGAACCCTCCTCCCAAATCCATGGTGTCCCAAATCTCCACGATCGGTGGTGAGTACAAGGTTAGAACCATCACCGGCGATGAGTTCGACGTCATCTACACCCGTTCTTCCGCGATGGTGAAAGGATGCCTTTCTCGCTTCGGACGCATGTTCGAAGACTCAGATGATGAGTGGGTCGCTGGGCTAGATGTTGAGTACACCATAGTCCTAGGACGAGAGAAGGATCTAAAGGACGAAGAGAGGAAGAAGACCGCCGTGATCCAGGTTTGCGTGCATGACTTATGCTTGGTCTACCACATATGCCATGCCGACGTTGAGTGCCAGGATTTTAAGGACTTCCTCGAGAGCAACCTAGTCAAATTCGTTACTGTAGACTTTGGTAACGACAAAGAAGTCCTGCATCGGATAGGCCTCGTTGTAGGCAACACCTTCGACCTCCAGAAGAATCGACTAGTGTCCTCTCGTCAGCCTTCAATGCTGACCCAGGCAGGAGCCATGGTTCATCCTTCGTACGGTAAACTGGAGAAACCTCCATACACGTTTCATCGTCATGCATGGCAGCGGAATGTACTAGATATAGACCACATCCACTACGCTGCAATGAATGGCTACCTTTGCTTCAATATCTACAAGGGTTGGATGAAGAGCAACAGCCAAGTGTGCAGTTCAAGCAAAGAAGTATTGGCCAAGAGGAAGAGGGACAAGGACGAAGTCGAGGACGTGGACGAGGACTCCGAGTAAGGTGGCAGTGTCGTTCCTCATGGTGGTTCTAATGCAGTGTCTACCGGAATAGTTGCAAAGTTTAATTTCAGGTGTGCTTAATTTAATTTGAGGGGTGTGTTGTGCTGAGCCCCCAGCAGAACTATGTTATGTTTCTTCTCGTTACTTTAACTCTTCAGTACGTACATACTAGTATTTCTTACATTTCATCTTTTAGTTGGTATAGTACTACCACTCGTTTCTTCACATTATATACGTACAATATATATGGCCAACATCATATAGCCAGCAGTTTAGTTGTCAAAGAATTTCAGGGTGCTTAGTTTTGTCAAAGAATTACAGGATGCTTAGAGGGTGCTTGGATCCAAGGGACTTATTTTAGTCTGACTAAAAATAGTCTCTTTAAGAGGCTAAAGTTCCAAGCACCCATGACTAAAGAGGGGCTAAAACTAGTCTTGAGACTAAAAATTTTTAGTCAGGGGTACCCCTACTAAAATGTGGATTAGTCCTCTCTCTACGCATTTAACTCCTCTCCTTTAACATAGGCGAGTTCTGGATTGGAGGGTTTGGAGGATAATAAATGCTCATTAACTTGATTTTAGCCTTTTTAGTATTTGGATCCAAGCATGGGTGAGGCTAGCATGTTTTAGTCCCACTACTTTTAGCCATGGGACTAAAACGTATCCAAGCACCCTCTTAGTTTTATTTGAGGGGTGGGTTGTGCTGGACACCATTATTGTGACTAGCCTTTTTAATAGTACTATATGCATAATCTGGCGACGAGCGCCCTCTATATGTACCACCTTTTTTTTAATTTCAAGTTTTGCTCCATGGCGCAATCCATCGATACTACTGCTGTACAAAAGTATACATTTTTTAAAAGGCTAGAGGGTGGGGCAGTCTAGCTTGGTCGGTTTCACGAGAGGCGAGGACCTTTGTGATTTGACGGCTCATTACTGCTGGAAGGCGGGGCCTTGTGATTTGACTGCTCGTATAAATGCGCCGACGACCTGATCGAGGAGGAGGAAAGAACCGTGCGGTATACTCAAGTTTTCCACTGGAGTAGTACTGCGACGGAGGAGCACGAAACATGGCAGCCCAGTGCCATATGGCGATAAAAAATGATCTAATTTTCTAGTCATCTCATTGTTAGCATTGTTCTATTCATTCCCTCAAAAAAAACCATTGTTCTATTCATGCCTCGCAGAGAACGTGACAGGTGCAGCGAAACACACGAAGGAAAAGATGAAACACAGGAACAAAAGAAGAAGGAAGATTATCACCCCAAATGATCTAATTCGCCGCGGAGTCGTAACTGCTTCTTCATCGCCTCCACGACCTCCATCTCCTTGCGCGTCTCCTCCGTCATCTTCTTCATTCTGTCCATGACGCGGGATTTCTTGACGCGAGCCTTCATCATCTGTTCCACGGCCGCATTACGTACCTTGACAGCAGCCGGGTGCTCGATGCGGAGCTTCGCCAACTCCTCATTCTATTCCATGACGAGGGCCTGCAGCATCTTCATCGAGGAACTACTATTCTCATGCAGCTTCTTCCAGCCGGCGTTCTTCTCCTTCAACAGGTCGATCTCGTGGCAGAGCTTCGCCTTGTCCTCCTGAAGTCGCAGGATTTCGCAGGTCGCCTTCTTCTCCGAGGCAATGCTCTTCTTCAGCAGCATCACCAAGCCGGCGGTCAACTCCCCCTGCTGATTGAGCTCTGTGGGCATGTCGTCGAGGCTCTCCTTCAGCAACTCCATCAAATATTGGATGAACTCCTTCTGCTTATTGAGCTGATCGGGCATGCCGTCGAGGGATAACGACTCCAGCTCCGCCGGCTCGGCATGTTCGCCTCCGCGGCTAGGGCGCTCCTGGGAGCCATCGCCTGCCCGTGAGAGATCTTTCGAGGTCTCTGCGTGGCGGCGAGCCCTCTTTTTTTCCGCAGCCTTGGTTGCCGCTCCCTTGTTACGAGTAGTTCTCGACCTAGAGCTCTGCTCACCGGCCATGGCAACGACGGACGAAGAAGAAGCACTTATGAGGAGGAAAGGTAGAGTAATTTTTGGTTAGGTAGTTCCCCTTTTTATAACCAAAGTACTAGCACTAGTACTAATACCTGCATAGTGGGAACACATTCAGGTTTGGTACGTACTAGTAGGTGTGAGTAGGCTTTCGAATGTGATGGGAACAAGGTAAAGATTAATTGATGGTTTTGGTTTCGAGGCCCGAAACGGCTCCCGATGAGTTTAGCGGAACATAAATTTCAAGTACTACACTACTCAAATGCGTAAATCTTATGTTACTGTCAAAAATTGGCACAAAATACGAAGGAGACCAATGGAAGTACTACTAGCATCCCACGATTTAACTACTCGCATGCGCGCAGTGGAGTAATAATGTCTTTCTTCCGCCCTCACGTCCACTCAATTTGCATGCGCTATATTAATTGACCATCAATGAAGTGGACGCCTATACACGCGTCAAATTATCACATGGGGTGGATTTTGGTACAAAATTGCGTCCGCCTGTGTACCCGCGTGTGCGTGCGAGGGAATGAGTGCGTGCGTGGCGTGCGTGCACATCTTTGCTTCGTGCATGTACCGCCAGTATGGCTCAGGGAGGACGAGTACATTCTTCTGGAACCAGCAGCACGTCACTGTCATCAGTCCACGCAAGGAGGTCGCGACAACGCCTCCACATGTGCCACGTGGCTTCATGAACTATAAGAGAGACACTGTGTAGCATGCCATTGGTATTCTAATTTACGTGTTTTGCACATACTCGAAGTACTAGTAAGGTACACGTGCATTGCATGCATCAGATTTTGCAACCAAATTATGAATAAATACCACACTATAGCATGTAAGCTCTGAGTCATATATGCCTGATGTAGCCCTTCATTTAATTCTTATAGTTCATCTCATTCAAAATAAATTAGTTTTTATAAAAAAGCTAAGAACGCGGGAATAGGAAAAACATGGGATTATAGTGGAATGTCGTCTTGAATCCTACAGGATTGTACGAGTGTTTGATTGTGCATAGAAAAAACGCAAAATTCTTTCAAAGAGGTTTGAGTGGATGGGATGTTTCCTATGAAATCTAGTGCAAATGAATCATATGGAAATATTCCTATGGTTTACAATCCTACGAATCAAACAACCAAGATAGGAAAAACTCCTAATGATTAGAATCCTCCAAAATTCCTTTGAGAATCCTTTGAATCAGAGAAGCCCTTAATCTATTTTATGATTCATGGAATTGTGCGTTGTAAAGCATAAAGTAAAAACAATAATGGCAATTCAACTAGAAAAAAGTTTGGGCAGTTATGATACGGAAGATTCTAGAACAAAAGAGAACCACTGTTGTTTTGAGGTTTGTGCATTATGCTTAAGTTCAACCATGGAGTCTGCTAGATTGTACATGTGGCAAAATCCGGTGGGGGCTAGAAGATGGTGCGAGGGGCCGAGTGGAGGGAGACTATGAAGGAATGCACAAGTGCGAGATCTATATTTAGAGAGAGGGGGTGAACACGTGCGCTGTTGCGCAGTGGCGGAGCCATGAAAAATAAAGGAGCTAGGGGGCCAAGCATTGCTAATCCTTTACGAGGAGGGTCAATTCATGAACTTAAACCATTTTTAGCAGCAATTATCTAATGATCACATTCATATTAGCCTCGATATATAGTGATGTTAGGGGGGAGGGGGGCAGGGCCCTTACTGCCCCTTGTCTTCGCCATTGTCCACACGTCTGAGAGATGAAGCGGAAGGCATGGATGATGAGAGGGGGACGTTGGATATATAATTAATGTGGGTGTATTAGCTATATATGTTAATCCTATATAGAGAGGTATAGATTGATCGATGTGGACGTGGGAAAGAGGGTGAGACCTCACTGGATATATCGATTGATCGGTTTGTGTGGAAAACTATGAAAGACCTAGCTATATACACACATACATAGAGGAACATCGATCGTTGCGCTTGCACACGTGAGAGATAAAGAATGCCCGATATGATGGAGAGGGGGATGTGTGTGGGTGTGTGCCTTCATGGGAGACCGACCTGAAGAAAAAGATTGCATGCGTGCGATGGATAATGCCGACTGGTAGTGTGTGTGCATGCATGCACGATAGAAAGTTAGTGGTACAATTATAAAGAGAAGACTACTCTGTGGGTGTAAAGAATAGGTGAGGTCATAATCAATGTAAAGTTGAATTCAAATATTTGAATAAGAGATCCTGATGTTTGAAACCCATGCATGCATGAATATAACGGAGATCTGCGCGGTGTGGTTTGGAAACGAGCATGTTGTAATGTATACACATTGAACAAGGTCAGACTTATTTGAATTTGAGATACCGATGGCAGACATCATTTGGCCACGTCGCATCCGTGCATGGACACACTATTCTAATTGGAGATGATGGGCGGCTTTCGCATCACATATCTATATCTATACCCCTATATATATATTATATTTTATATTTTTTATATTGTGTGCAGGTAACTTTAACTCTGAAAGATGGTCGTTGGATGAGGCGAATCCGATGGTCCAAAGATGGCAAATTTGAGCACTACTGGCCGTTGGATATCATCTAGATTCCACCAGATTTCGCCACATGTATAATCTAGAAGACTCCATGGTTGAACTTAAGCATAATGCACAAACATCAAAACACAAGCACTTCTTATTTGTTCTAGAATCTTCCGTATCAGAATTGCCCAAATGTTTTTCTACATGATTTTCCATTATTTGTTTTTACTTTATGTCTTATGACACACAATTCCATGAATCTTAAATAGATTAGCTTTCTTATAAAAACTAGATGATTTTGAATGAAATGAACTATAAGAATTAAATGAACATCTACATCATGCATATATGACTCAAAGCTTGCATGCTATAATGTGGTATTTATTCATAATTTGGTTGCCAAATCTCATGCGTGCAATGCATGTGTACCTTACTCTAGTCTAAATGGTGTTTGTGTGTGTGTTGTGCGTGTTGAGGTGCAAATTGTCTTTTTTTTGGTACACATTAAGCTTGTTATGCCGAAAATTCAAGCTAGCGTCTCTGTCTATTGTGCTGCGAAACTCCCGCCTCTTCAACCCGCACCTTGTTAGCCCGAAATATTTAAGATATATCTTTGTCTCGTTGTGCTCCGACAACTCCCTCCATCTCAACCCGCGCCTTGCTATTCCGAAATTACAACGCGCGCGAAAACTCCCACCTCCTGTGAAATCCCGACACGCGAAATGCCCGTGGTACCCCTGAACCGAAAGAACCGCCTCAAATCGGTGGGGTACTTTCGTAACTTACCCCACATTTTGGACAAGCGCGTCTCTAAGCCATGGTTCCCCACTGCCATCCCATCCGCCCACCCATTCGTACACCGAGGCCACAAAAACCCGCGACGAAACCCCACACCCTGCTTCGTCCGCCACCCAGCCGGAGCCTCTTCCCCGACGACGTCGTCCACAGCAACACCTCGACGTCCCTCATCCACCGTACCGGATGAGGATCCGTCGTCGATCTCATCGTCCCGCCGGTTCAGCCACCCCGTCCTCCACCTCCAAGGAGCTGCCCCGACGTTCCCCTCGTCTTTCGCGCCACCTCCATTCCCACACTGCCGTCTTCACGTGCACCACCGGAAGAGCATCATCATCACCGTTTCCTCGGATGAAGATGCGGCCTAATCGGCGCCACCAGAGAGGTTGTACACTAATCACCGCATTTTCTTCTTGATTCGATCTCACGGTGCTGCCGGCGCTCGGTCCCGAGCCGACACGGCGCGGCTCCATCCACGACGGTGTCGCCGGCCACTTCCTCCACGGGGTCGCTCCCTCGGCGGCGACGTCCACATCAGTAGGAGCTGCTGCTGCTTTAGCTCTCGCTCGCGCTGCTGCTCTGCTCTTGCTCTCGGTCCCCTGCCTGGTCTGCTCTTGCTATTGCTCTTGCTCGCGCTGCTGCTCTCACTCTTGCTATTGCTTGCGATGCTGCTCTGATTTAGCTACACTTCAGTCGTCTGAATCGACTTTTGGGTCAATCGATTTTCAGGGGGTGGGGGGCTCGCCGGGGTGAAGGAAGAACCAACCGCAGCGGGGAGGGGGGCTCGCCGGAGAGGTACCCCACTATCTATCTTAGGGTTCAGGATGGGGCGGTGGTCGCTGGCGGTGGCGGGGCCATGGCGTGGGGATCGCCGGAGAAAAAGCTCGGCACGGGGGGCCTAGAGGGATGGCCGGGGCGGCGGCGGACCGGCGGTGGGAAGTGTTTTCGGGGCGGGCGGGGTGGCGCACCGCCGGCCGCGGGCGGCGGGGGGCTGCTGTTTGGCCAGTGGTGGCTGGCGGCTCAGGGGGGTGGAGGTTGAAGATGAACCGCAGGCCCTTGATTTCGTATCCAACGGCTGCAAAATCGACTGACCAGAGATGAAAAAGCCAGTCGACCGACGTGTAGCCTCACCTTGCCAGTGCGTTTAGTTTCGACAGCAAAATTCAGTTTCGACAGCAAAATTCAGTTTTGACAGTTAAGTTCAGTTTCGACAATTAAGTTCAGTTTCGACAGTTAAATTCAGTTTCGACAGTTAAATTCAGTTTCGACAGTTAAGTTCAGAGATGAGCGGCTGATGTATTTTACATCTAGCACTTTGTGGTTATGTATTTTACGTCATGTATTGGAGATGCTATTAGAATTCCACTCAGGTTAACGTTGTTCGTTGTCTCTCTTGTCCTGCTTCAGCCTCGGCGTCGTACAACTCACCGGAGCTGCTCCAACGACGAAACCCTCCATCACAGCGGAGCAGTACCTTGGGCTCCATCTCCAAACGCCTAAGATCTTCTTCCCCTCCTCCGACAGCCAAGTCAGCCGGAGCATCCCCACCGGCCAACCCAATCACGCTGAGATCGACATGGCTTCGCCAAAGAGGTTGTACACTTGTTGCATCTCCTTTTTACTCTATATGTTACATATATTGTCCACTAAGCACTCGTAGTAACGGGAAATACGATTATTTTATCCTACTATATGATAAGCAGTGAGGTACCAGGCAACTTAGCTATCCGTGATGGACTCTCTTGAACGCCATCATTATTTATCTTTGCGCGTTTGAGCTGTGCATTTGTCGATGGGCCTGGGAGTTGAGCTAGTATGGCAGTGGCCTGGGTCCAAAGTAATAGAAGTAGCACAAAAACATTTTTTTAGTGTAGGATTTTCCTTTCTCAAGCCTGCATACTAGAATCGCCAGTGCTTGAAAGGAAAAGTGAATGAAAAACATCGGAATTGGAAAGTTTCCTATGGTACTACTTTTCATGAATTTGGTGCAAACGAATGGAGCAAAGGAAAACTGTAGGATTTGTTCCTTTAGTGTCTCCTTGAAAGAAAAACCATAGGAATTCTAATTTCCACTTCTCCTCCTTTTCATATTCCTATTCATCAAGCACAAGACTAAGAGATAGTAGCATAATAGAATTATAACCGTACATTTTCTTGTGGTTTGACTTAATCTCACCATGCTTTTTTCCATCCTGTGATCTTCCAATTGTTGTGAATCAAACACCCAGATTGGCAGAAATCCTGTGTTTTTAAATTCTCTGTTTTGCACGTGCATTCCTATCCTATTCCTGTCTTCCTATCCCTGCATTGTTAGAATCCTCAAATTCAAACAATCCCTTACTCAATTACTTCTGTTACAGATATGTGTCAAAGAAAACCTTGTGTGGTTTGTCCTGCTCCTGCGGCGCTGTGTTCCACCCCAGCTCAGCTGCTCCAACAACGGAAGGGTTTACCACAGCAGCGATCCGCTCTCCAGACTGTCTTTCGCCGCCTCAGATCTTCTTCCCCACCGCCGGCAGCCACGACAACTGCATTACCATCATCAACTAAGCAGATGACCTTGAGGACTACACGGGTCCGCAAGAGAGGTCGCACTCTTTCGTGTCTGCTTACGTTATGCGTCGCTTAATATGATGACATGCTACATTATCGTCGTGTTCACCTATTAGACGCCGAGTCAGGTCCAAACTAATGCTGAAACTTGAGTTTTTTAATGGTTGCGGGGTACATATTGGGGCAGCAATCAGTACTATCTGTCTACTATCGGGTTAATCTCCGGTGTCTACTATGAGTTTCATGTTGGGTGCAAACAAACATTAAAGGAGCCATTATCTGTATTTTTAACTAAAGCTATTATCTGCCTGCTATCATTGGTTTTGGGTCTATCCACAGTTTGCTATCATCACTCTGGATTTGTGCATGCACTCCTTACATAATCTCACTATGTTTTATTCCTATGCATGCCAGTTATTGTACACAATGGAACTGATCATGTAGAGCAAAAGAGATGAGCCTTGCGTGGCAATAAAATTTCATGCAGACGTCATTCCATGGTGGGCGCAAAGGCAGCCCCCTCCACCCATTTCGGATCGTAATCAAGATGAAGATAACTGTTCTGAGGGGGATTTAGAAGGAGAAGACCACTCCCATTTACCCCATGAGGTCTTCGCTCTAACTTGGCATGCTGATGTTGGTAATATCATGCATATGGTGCCTTGCATTGCTTACTGTATACATTAAAGATGTCATGTGCTTAGTTTAGACATGCTTTGTGTCAATGCCATCTGTTTAGTTTCTTTATCGTATATGTGAATCATGCAATGCCATCTTGTCTAGCCAGGCATCATATATGTGAATTTTGCAATGCCACCCTGGTTAGCGAGTCATCTTATATGTGAATTATATCATGCCATCATTTTTTTATTACGTGTTAAATTTGTCAACAATTTTAGTACATTCAATTACTCTTCCTGTGCATCAGCCATTCGGCACGGTCATGGAAAAATCTGGAGTGGAAACTAGGTCTTCAGAGCAGACAATGCTATCTGACAAAGCGCATGTCTTGCTGGTTACCGATAGCTCCTCAGAGGAGGATTCAGAGACAGATGACCAGTCATATTTCCCCCCCGAGGTGCATGCCCTAACTTGGCAGGGTTATGTTGTCATATCGTGCGTATGGTATCTTGCATTGCTATGTCATTTGCTTAGTTTAGACATGCTTGTGTGAATGCCACCTGTTTAGTGTCTAATTACCATATATGTGAATTATGCAATGCCATCTTGTTGCAAGACATTATATATGTGAATTATGCAATGTTATCTTGTTGCAAGGCATTATGTTTGTGAATTATGCAATGCCATGATGTTTAGGCAAGCGTCATATATGCGAATTATATCATGCCGTCCTTTTTTTGTATTTCTCATTGCTTTTGTCGACAATGTTTGTATATTCAACTGATCTTCCTATGCATCAGCCATTTGAATTGGTGATGGAGAAATCTGGAGTGAAAACAAGGTCTTCAGAGCAGACAATGCTACTGCTGAAGCAGATATCTTGCTGGTTACAGATAGCTCTTCAGAGGAAGATTCAGAGGCAGATGACCAGTCCTATTATCCGCTTGAGGTGTATGCTCAAACTTGGCTGGGTTATATTACTCATATAATGCATATGTTGTATTGCAATGCTTAGTTTTTACATCATATACACAATATTGAATGCCATCTCCTTAGTTGACACATCATATATGCGATTGCCCTCTGCTCACTTCCTTAGTATATAAATCATATATTTGAATTATATCATGCCATGATGTTTACATAGACAGCATGTATCTGAATTATGGCATGCCAACCCATTTTCTAAAGACATAATATAGTTATATCATATCATCCTGTTTACATAGTCATCATATTTTAAATTATGTCATTCTATCCGTGAATTATATCATGTCATCATGTTTACGGCATGTTTGTGATTTATGGCATGCCAACCACTTTAATAGACACATCGTATAGTTATATCATGTCATCCTGTTTACATAGTCATCATATTTTGAAGTATGTCATTCTATCATGTTTAGTTAGCCATCATACATGTGAAATTGCGTCATGCTATCCTGTTTAATTAGCCATCATATATGTGAAATTATGTCCTGCTATTCTGTTTGCTTAGACAACATAAATGTGAATTATTTCATGCCCTGTTTTCTTCCCTACTATCCATTGCACCTGTCTATCTTACAATGTCTGTACATTCAATTATTTTTCTTGTTTATCGGCCATTTAAATTGGAGGGAGTGATGGCAGTATCTGTGGGAGTAAAAATACGGTCTGCAGAAAAGATCGTGCTACCTGTCGATGCAGATAGAACCACAGTTGTACTTGCCCAAGAACCAGCCCCACCACACATAACCCACACTCATGCAGATTGTACCCCTACCTAGTTGGACAGAGAACCAACTACACCCCTTCTAACCCCAACCCTAGCAGATAGACACCCAGTTCCCGTTGACACAGCACCATCTCCACCACACAGCACCCAAACACGAGCAGTTAGTATGGCAACTGCAGTGCCAAATCACGAGGACCACCACTCCGAACCCGAAGTCAACGCTTAAAGCAGAAGAAGAATTGTTCTCAGGTCAGGTTCCGTAGCTATGGTTCATACTACTTTGCTCTTGCATCACTGTATTTACTGATACCAACTAATTTCAAATTTGAAGGATGCAATTGTAACTCCAATGGCACAACATGTATGTTTTAAACCCGTTTCTTCAACGTGTTTGGCTGTTTGCTGTTGTAACTTGCTCTATGTTGATTTCAGTTTCAATTGAATAAACAGTTATGTTCTCATGCCATGCACATTACAAGTGTTGTTATTGCTGTGTAGTTTCCCACACTTATATTCTGTCTATGCTGCTTTGTCTTAAATAGATATGATTCGAACTATATCTATCTTGATTTGGCAACATAAACTCGAATGATATAGACCATACAGTGACCATACTACATAGATATATGTTTGTTTCATGCTGTTATCCTGCCACCTTACTACTGAACTGGTTTACCAACATGAGTTTCATATACTACATTGTAAACCTGAGATGTGTTTGTTTGTTTCTCTTTTAGAACGCGGATAAAATATTGGAGAAGAGTACCCTGTTATGCAATGGTAAAGGAAGTAATGCAGATAAGGTTCAAGATAGTGAGACATCCCTGTTGGTCTCCAAGAAAGCTGATAAAAACTATATTGAAGACACTGAGACAACCCGAAAGTCCTGTCTTGATGTAGTGTTTGAGTTACTGGCTACCATTGCTGGCACCAGCTCTTCGAACTCGTTACCTGAATCAGTTCCGCTTCTTGAGTCTCAACTTCAAGTTGAAAGACATCAATCAGATGTTATCCGACAGGAAGCCGAAGGACTGAGGAAGTCCCTGCAGAATTCAGATGCATACTTTCTGGTGCAACAGCAAGCGCTGGAGGACTTAAGCGCCAAACAAGAGAAAGTTAATAAGCTTGCTAAGCATCTTGCCAGCATTATGGGTACCCAGGATATTGTTTCTTGAGCTCTTCTGAAGTGGTTTCAGTTCTGGACTTGTTTTGCTGCGGCGTTTATATGCTGCTGTGTTCCCTGTATTTGCACTGGTGGCGAACTTTGATGCCCAGTGGATGTAATATGTGTAATAGCCGTGATAGCCTAGTGTAAGTTGCTTGCTTATTTATTTCCTTGTTGTCTTGTTTATTTGTTTGCTTGTAGTTAGTGCAGTTCTTTTTCTGCGGTTTGCTAATGGCTGCAATAACCTATTTTTTAAAACTAGGCCACAATAACCATGGACTAATATTTACTGTAGTGACACTGGGCCTCCTACGGGCCATAGAAACAGTGGGCCTTCTACGGGCCGTATAAACAGTGGGCCTTCTACAGGTCGTAGAAACAGTGGGCCTTCTACGGGCCGTAGAAACAATGGGCCTTCTCCGGGCCGTAGAAACAATGGGCCTTCTACGGGCCGTATCATCAATGGGCCTTATACGGGCCGTATGATCGATTGGCCAAACCTGGGCCAAACAGACCGCATTCTGGCCGTAAACGGGCTAGAGTTGGAATCGTCCGTTCATGGGCCGACCATAACGGGCCATCGTTAATAGGCCGTATTTGATGACGCTATGAAAACGGCCCAACGTATTAACGGACCACAAACGGGCCGACTGTAACGACGGGCTGAATTTGGCCCACAAGCAGAAAATGACAGTAACGGGCCGTAAGTAAACGAATGCTGGAAAATAGCCCAAGAATAAATGGGCTCTGAGAAGGCCGAAAGATAACATGGGCTGGAAACGGCCCAACGGAATAACGGGCCGTTAATGGGTATAAAGTGATACACTATTCATTACGGGCCAGTTTCACCATGGGCTGTTAATGGGTGTAAAGTAATACACTGTTCATTACGGGCTAGTTTCAGCACGGGCCGTTAATAGGCCAAGAGTTACATAGGGCCTCATATGGGCCGAAAGACGTCATGGGCCATACATGGGCCAAAAGTGAAAACGGGCTGGAATGATATTGGATGGCCCAGATGACGCTACTGGGCCTAATTTGAATAGGGCGTAACGGGCCTTGGGTTAGTGGGCTGTAAATGGGCTATATGCGAACAGGCCGTTAACAGGCTTTCCATGGGCCAGCCCGCTAGCTTTTGACCAAGTCAAACGGGCCGGCCTTTTCACAGGAATGGGCCACTGTTGGGCCGTGGCACGTGTCGACGTATCATAGGCGCCTTCTGTCCAATGAGTGGATGACATCTGTCCCAGCGATGAGCCGACACGTGTTTCCTCCAGCCAATGATGATTTTACACGTGGAAAATCCTCATTGGTCGGGGCTGTTAACGGGTTATCGGATCCAAAACCCGACCCGATAGCTTAAGGGCGTTCCGTTATGGTGGATGCCATGTGTCGGTCACCCTTGACGAAAGCACTTCTGTGACGCGCGATTTATTGTCATGGAAGTGGACACTTCCGTCATGATAATTTTGGTAATGTCATGGAACACTTCTACGACAACATAGGTATGACTATCTTGATTCTGTCATAAATTTGTCATGGATGTACATGCATGACAAAAAACGCGACCTACTGTGACAAACACGTATCATGATGGAAGTGTATTTTTTTTGTAGTGTATGGTGTTGACGTAGAAGCCCTCCGTGATCGATGCCCCCTCCGGCGGAGCTCGGGAACAGGCCCCAAGATGTGATCTCACGGGTACAGAAGGTTGAGGTGGTGGAATTAGGTTTTTGGCTCCGTATCTGGTAGTTTGGGGGTACGTAGGTATATATAGGAGGAAGGAGTACGTCGGTGGAGCAACGTGGGGCCCACGAGGGTGGAGGGCGCGCCTAGGGGGTAGGCGCGCCCCCCTACCTCGTGGCTTCCTGGTTGATGTCTTGACGTAGGGTCCAAGTCCTCTGGATCACGTTCGTTCCGAAAATCACGTTCCCGAAGGTTTCATTCCGTTTGGACTCCGTTTGATATTCTTTTTCTGCGAAACTCTGAAATAGGCAAAAACAGTAATTGTGGGCCGGGCCTCCGGTTAATAGGTTAGTCCCAAAAATAATATAAAAGTGTATAATAAAGCCCAATAATGTCCAAAACAGAAGATAATATAGCATGGAGCAATAAAAAATTATAGATACGTTGGAGACGTATCGAGCATCCCCAAGCTTAATTCTTGCTCGTCCTCGAGTAGGTAAATGATAAAAACAGAATTTTTGATGCGGAATGCTACTCGGCATAATTTCAATGTAATTCTTCATAATTGTGGTATGAATATTCAGATCCGAAAGATTCAAGATAAAAGTTCAATATTGACATAAAAATAATAATACTTCAAGCATACTAACTAAGCAATTATTTTTTCTCAAAATAACATGGCCAAAGAAAGTTCATCCCTACAAAATCATATAGTTTAGTCTCCATTTTCGTCACACAAGAATGCTCTCATCATGCACAACCCCAATGACAAGCCAAGCAATTGTTTCATACTTTAGTAATCTCGAACTTTTTCAACCTTCACGCAATACATGAGCGTGAGCCATGGATATAGCACTATGGGTGGAATAGAATATAATGATGGGGGTTATGTGGAGAAGACAAAAAAGGAGAAAGTCTCACATCAACGAGGCTAATCAATGAGCTATGGAGATGCCCATCGATTGATGTTAATGCAAGAAGTAGGGATTGCCATGAAACGGATGCACTAGAGCTATATGAAAGCTCAGCAAAAGAAACTAAGTGGGTGTGCATCCAACTTGCTTGCTCACGAAGGCCTAGGGCACTTGAGGAGGCCCATTGTTGGAATATACAAGCCAAGTTCTATAATGAAAAATTCCCACTAGTATATGAAAGTGACAAAACAAGAGACTCTCTATCATAAAGAACATGGTGCTACTTTGAAGCACAAGTGTGGTAAAAGGATAGTAACATTGTCCCTTCTCTCTTTTTCTCTCATAATTTTTTGGGCCTTTTTTATGGCCTTTCTCTTTTTTTTTATTCCTCACTTGGGACAATGCTCTAGAAAATGATGATCATCACACTTCTATTTATTTACAACTCAATGATTACAACTCGATACTAGAACAAAGTATGACTCTATATGAATGCCTCCGGCAGTGTACCGGGATATGCAATGAACCAAGAGTGACATGTATGAAAATTATGAATTGTGGCTTTGCCACAAATACGATGTCAACTACATGATCATGCAAAGCAATATGACAATGATGAACATGTCATGATAAACGGAAAGGTGGAAAGTTGCATGGCAATATATCTCGGAATGTTTATGGAAATGCCATAATAGGTAGGTATGGTGGCTGTTTTGAGGAAGATATAAGGAGGTTTATGTGTGAAAGAGCGTATCATATCACGGGGTTTGGATGCACCGGCGAAGTTTGCACCAACTTTCAATGTGAGAAAGGGCAATGCACGGTACCGAAGAGGCTAGCAATGATGGAAAGGTGAGAGTGCGTATAATCCATGGACTCAACATTAGTCATAAAGAACTCACATACTTATTGCAAAAATCTACAAGTCATCAAAAACCAAGCATTACGCGCATGCTCCTAGGGGGATAGATTGGTAGGAAAAGACCATCGCTCGTCCCCGACCGCCACTCATAAGGAAGACACTCAAAGAACACCTCATGTTTCAAATTTGTTACATAACATTTACCATACGTGCATGCTACGGGACTTGCAAGCTTCAACACAAGTATTTGTCAAATTCACAACTACTCAACTAGCACAACTTTGATATCACTACCTCCATGTCTCAAAAAAATCATCAAGCATCAAACTTCTCTTAGTATTCAACACACTCATAAGAAAGTTTTTACTAATCTTGAATACCTAGCCTATTAGGATTATTTAAGCAAATTACCATGATATTTAAGACTCTCAAAATAATCTGAGTGAAGCATGAGAGAATAATAGTTTCTATAAAACAAATCCATCACCGTGCTCTAAAAGATATAAGTGAAGTACTAGAGCAAAAACAATATAACTCAAAAGATATAAGTGAAGCACATAGAGTATTCTAATAATTTCCGAATCATGTGTGTCTCTCTCAAAAGGTGTTTACAGCAAAGATGATTGTGGTAAACTAAAAAGAAAAGACTCAAATCATACAAGACGCTCCAAGCAAAACACATATCATGTGGTGAATAAAAATATAGCTCCAAGTAAAGTTACCGATGGAAGTAGACGAAAGAGGGCATGCCTTCCGGGGCATCCCCAAGCTTTGGCTTTTAGGTGTCCTTAGATTATCTTGGGGGTACCATGGGCATCCCCAAGCTTAGGCTCTTGCCACTCCTTGTTCCATAATCCATCAAATCATTTACCCAAAACATGAAAACTTCACAACACAAAACTCAGCAGAAAATCTCGTGAGCTCCGTTAGCGATAGAAAACAAAAGACCATTTCAAGGTACTGTAATGAACTCATTCTTTATTTATATTGGTGTTAAACCTACTGTATTCCAACTTCTCTATGGTTTATAAACTATTTTACTAGCCATAGATTCATCAAAATAAGCAAACAACACACGAAAAACAGAATCTGTCAAAAACAGAACAGTCTGTAGTAATCTATAACTAACGCAAACTTCTGGAACTCCAAAAATTCAGAAAAAATAGGACGACCTAGAAAATTTGATTATTGATCAGCAGCAATTGGAATCAATATTTTATCACGTTCTGGTGATTTTTAACAATTGATTTCGTGAACAGAAAGTTTCTGGAATTTACAGCAAGATAAAATAACTATCATCCACGAAGATCCTATAGGTTTAACTTGGCACAAACACTAATTAAAACATAAAAAAATCTAACCAGAGGCTAGAACAAATATTTATTTGCTAAACAGCAAGGATAAATATTGGGTTGTCTCCCAACAAGCGCTTTTCTTTAAAGCCTTTTTAGCCAGGCGTTGAGATTTCAATGATGCTCATAAAAAACAAGAATTGGAGCACAAAGAGAACATCATAAAACATGTGACAACCACATCTAAGTCTAACATACTTCCTATGCATAGGCATCTTATAGGCAAACAAATCAAGGCAAGCAAAAACTAGCATATGCAAGGAAGAGGAAAGAAACAATAGCAATCTCAACATAACGAGAGGCAATTTAGTAACATGAAAATTTCTATAACTATATTTTCCTCACTCATAATAATTACATGTAGGATCATAAGAAAATTCAACAATATAGCTATCACATAACATATTCTCAACACGATCCACATGCATGCGAAGTTGACACTCTTCCAAAATAGTGGGATTATCATTAACTAAAGTCATGACTTCTCCAAGCCCACTTTTATCAAAAATTTCATAAGATTGATCAAAATCCAAATATTTGGGATCTAAAGTTGACACTCTTCCAAACCCACTTTCAATACTATTGCAAACATTATTATCAATCTCATATTCATCATGGGGCTTAAATAAATTTTCAAGATCATAAGAAGAATCACCCCAATCATGATCATTGCAACAAGTAGTAGTCATAGCAAAACTAGCATCCCCAAGCTTAGGGTTTTGCGTATTATTAGCATAATTTGCATCAATAGAATTTATAATAAAATCATTGCAATCATGCTTTTTATTCAAAGATCTATCGTGAATCACTTCATAAAGCACTTCATCACAATTTTCAGATTCACATATTTCAAGCAAAACCTTATAAAGTTAATCTAGTGCATCCAAATCACTAGGAATTGGTTCATCATAATTGGATCCCTTAAAAATATTGGCAAGCGGATGAGGATCCATAGATATTAGCTTCTCTGTTTAGGAATAAATACTCAACTATTTCAACGAAACAAGCAAACGAGCCAAGTAAGACATCAAGGCAAACGAAAAGATGAACGGCAAAAGGGTGAATAAAACGGCAAGGGTGAAGTGGGGGAGAGGAAAACGAGAGGAAAACGGCAAATAATGTAATGCAGGAGATAAAGGTTTGTGATGCGTACTTGGTATGTCGACTTTTCCGTAGACTCCCTGGCAACGGCGCCAGAAATGGCTCGTTGTCGGGAGTCCAAATCTTGACTTGACCTTGCGTAAGCCTCCCCGGCAATGGCGCCAGAAATCCTTCTTGCTACCTCTTGAGCACTGCGTTGGTTTTCCCTTGAAGAGGAAAGGGTGATGCAGCAAAGTAGCGTAAGTATTTCCCTCAGTTTTTGAGAACCAAGGTATCAATCCAGTAGGAGGCCACGCACGAGTCCCTCGCACCTACACAAACAAATAAATCCTCGCAACCAACGCGATAAGGGCTTGTCAATCCCTACACGGTCACTTACAAGAGTGAGATCTGATAGATATGATAAGATAATACTTTTGGTATTTTTTATGATAAAGATGCAAAGTAAAGAAAGTAAAATAAAAACGGCAATGGAAATAACTTGTTGACGGGAGATTAATATGACGGAAAATAGACCCGGGGGCCATAGATTTCACTAGTGGCTTCTCTCAAGAGCATAAGTATTTTAAGGTGGGTGAACAAATTATTGTTGAGTAATTGACAGAATTGAGCATAGTTATGAGAATATCTAGGTATGATCATGTATATAGGCATCACGTCCGAGGCAAGTAGACCGACTCCTGCCTGCATCTACTACTATTACTCCACACATCGACCGCTATCCAGCATGCATTTAGAGTATTAAGTTCATAAGAACAGAGTAACACTTTAAGCAAGATGACATGATGTAGAGGGATAAACTCATGCAATATGATATAAACCCCATCTTGCTATCCTCGATGGCAACAATACTATACGTGCCTTGCTGCCCCTACTGTCACTGGGAAAGGACACCGCAAGATTGAACCCAAAGCTAAGCACTTCTCCCATTGCAAGAAAGATCAATCTAGTAGGCCAAACCAAACTGATAATTCGAAGAGACTTGCAAAGATAACCAATCATACATAAAAGAATTCAGAGAAGATTCAAATATTGTTCATAGATAAACTTGATCATAAACCCAAAATTCATCGATCTCAACAAACAGACCGCAATAGAAGATTACATCGAATAGATCTCCACAAGAAAGGGGGAGAACACTGTATTGAGATCCAAAAAGAGAGAAGAAGCCATCTAGCTAATAACTATGGACCCGAAGGTCTGAGGTAAACTACTCACACATCATCGGAGAGGCTATGGTGTTGACGTAGAAGCCCTCCGTGATCGATGCCCCCTCCGGCGGAGCTCTGGAACAGGCCCCAAGATGGGATCTCACGGGTACAGAAGGTTGCGGCGGTGGAATTAGGTTTTTGGCTCCGTATCTGGTAGTTTGGGGGTACATAGGTATATATAGGAGGAAGGAGTACGTCGGTGGAGCAACGTGGGGCCCACGAGGGTGGAGGGCGCGCCCAGGGGGGTAGGCGTGCCCCCCTACCTCATGGCTTCCTGGTTGATGTCTTGACGTAGGGTCCAAGTCCTCTGGATCACGTTCGTTCCGAAAATCACGTTTCCGAAGGTTTCATTCCGTTTGGACTCCGTTTGATATTCTTTTTCTGCGAAACTCTGAAATATGCAAAAAACAGCAATTCTGGGAGGGCCTCCGGTTAATAGGTTAGTCCCAAAAATAATATAAAAGTGTATAATAAAGCCCAATAATGTCCAAAACAGAATATAATATAGCATGGAGCAATCAAAAATTATAGATACGTTGGAGACGTATCAAGCATCCCCAAGCTTAATTCCTGCTCGTCCTCGAGTAGGTAAATGATAAAAACAGAATTTTTGATGCGGAATGCTACTTGGAATAATTTCAATGTAATTCTTCGTAATTGTGGTAAATCTTACCAAATTGTTTCTACGTGGTTGCACACGGGTCATCCAAAATAACCGTTTGCGTTGAAGGGATGCACAAATCCTGCGCTGCTCTCACTTTGCATACGGGTGTTCTATCTAAAACGTTTGCGATCAAGAGCTGCAGAAATCCTGCTCGACAAATTTTTTCTCTTGGCTTCCTGGGGAAGCTGTCGGTTTGCATAGGGGTGTTCTAACTAAAATGTTTGCGATGAGTGTTTTATATTTAAAAAGCGAATTAAACTGTGGCTTGGGCGCCATTAATGGAGAGGATGCAAGCATGGCGGGCGGCCATGGAAGTCAAAGGGCTCGCTTCCCAGTGAGCCTGCGTAGCGTACAGCTCGCACGCTTCCTAGTGAGCTTGCGCACTCAAGGACAGCTTGCACGCCTCTTGGTCAGCCTGCGCACTGGACGGCGCTCGCACGCCTCCCGTTCAGTCAAGGTCAAGCAGCTGTCCGCATGGCACCTCCTACAGCCATTAAAACCAAGACACGTGGCGTCATGTGAATGGTTAACAGAATTTTGGATTTACTAGAATTTAAGAACCAGGCATCTCAATGTTTTGCCGGCAATCAACGGTGCCCTGTTGTTTGAAATTCATTCCCATTTCTTGCATGGGACCTAAGCATGCACCCAAGGACACATATTTGATTTTTCAACCAATTTATATGCACTAGAGCATGTACATGTAGTTGAAATTGAATTATGCACATAAATGCATTGAAAACTCAGTTAATGGATAAAAATGTCCAAACGAACCCTGAAAAATCACAAAAATTCACACAACACTCCTGTTGTTCGATGTTGACACGAGAAAAAAATATTTAAAGCAATAAGAGGCAATTCATATCGTTTCGTCCACAAAGGTGGGACATTCCCTACCGAAAACCATCATGCTTGTTGTGAGAAGCTCCAGTTTGTGAGAAGCATATACCCAAACCTACCCCAAATGGGACAAAATTTGTACCACGGCATGTTGATGCCACTCCATGATAGCATGCCAAGTTTCATGAATTTCAGACGAGTTTTGGATTTACTAGAATTTAAAAACCAGGCATCTCAATGTTTTGCCGGCAATCAACGGTGCCCCGGTGTTTGAAATTCATTGACATTTCTTGCATGGGACCTAAGCATGCACCCAAGGACACAGATTTGATTTTTCAACCAATTTATATGCACTGGAGCATGTGCATGTAGTTCAAATTTGAATTGTTCACCTGAAATGGCTACAAAACCAATTTAATGTATAAAATGTTCAAACGAACCCTGAATAATTCCAATTCTTTTACGACACACATATAGTTGCATGTTCACTCCAGATAAAAGGTCTACCAATTCAAACACTGTCCATTGCCGCTGTGACCCCATTATGTATTTCAAATCAAGATGAAAAATCAAGTAGATCGCATATAGTTTATTATCAGCAACCATGTGAGATGTAGTACAAAATATCTTGGAGCACCGTCGGTGTATAGTACGCCTATGGCTTACCCAGAAGGTGCGTCGGCTATAGTGCACAACTGGCGTCTCAAGCACACTAGCTCGCTCCCCAAATATCATTTCGCTGTTCAATCGTCGCCGGTGAAAGATGGGCACGTGGACCCGCATCGTGAGGGCAACTTCGGTGGCCCACTCTGGCGAGAGCGCAGCCGCAGCCGCCATGCGCGTGCTAACAAGGTGCATGAGCGCGGCCGCAATTTGTGACCGGATGGCAAAGGCAGCCCAAACGGCCGCTGTTGCTTCTCAGGTGGCGGCAGCAACATCTGCCTCGGGGATAGCAATTGGCGAGAGTGGCACAACAGCTGTCCGTTCTGCAGCGGCGGCCTTAGCCCTGATGGAGGCCGCCCACGACCATGTCGAGGCCGCCCACGCCCAGCTCCTGGCGGTCACCACACAAATCGAACGAAGCTTCTCCGACAACGTCGGCAACCCACGGCCGAAGAGTTGGCAATCGCCGAGAGCGTTCGAGCAGCCGTCCGTTCCTCCGCCGCATACCTTGCGACGACGGAGCCCGTCCAAGCCCTGATCGCGTCCGCTCATGCCCAGCTCATGGCGGCCTTTTCCAAAGAGATGGTGGATGCGGATGGCGAGATGCTTGCCGAGTATGGTGCGATGGATGCCATGGAGCCCCTTCCCAAGGAGACCGTCGGGCACGAGCTGGACATGGAGGCGGCGGCGGAGATCGACGAGCACCAGCCGTAGTAGTACTCTATGTTTTGTTTAATTGAGAGCGCCGGTCTTTAATTTGCTAGAGTAATGTTTAGGCCAGCTAGCTCTGTTTAATTGCTGAACTTGCTCGATTAAGATGTGTGGGTGTGCTGTAGTCTCCTTTGTGTACCCCAATTTTGCAATGACGTGGATAACCACTATAACCATGGAAATTTGAACCAAAACTTTTGACGTCCAAACTCATCACACACGGGTTAAGCTATCTGAATCATTTGTGATGTCCACATATCGTACACAGTTCTTAATAAGGGACCGTGTCTGATGACACTTTAGGCGCCAGTTTTTTGTCTGAAGCGATTCCAAATTTTCGACTTCTGCAGAAATATCTACATCCCCGCCCCCCTTACCAAAAGCCACTTTTCCCTTCTTTCCGCTTTCCTTTCCAAGTTGAAACCTTCACTCCTTGCTTGAAGCGCCGCTGCCTCCTCGCCGGCGACCCTCCTTCACACTGCTCGGCCTCCTCTATCCAGGCAGGTAATCCACACCCGACCCCCATCCGCCTCCTCCTTCCACATCCCACATGCCCAGACCGCCAGCGCGAGCACGACACCTTCCACCCAAATCATCGACCCCTCCACCAAATAAGCGCCGGCCTAAGCCATGGTGCATGTAGTATAGCCAGGACCTCAAGGAGCATTTGGCAGCGGAGAAGCAAATCGCGGCCGCACGCGCGGATGAGGTCGCGATGGCTGCCATTCGTGCCGACCCCCAGATCTTGGAGGAGCACCTTGCCAATTGCTAGCTACGCCGGTTAAGCATGCTCGGTTTACCCATTGCGTGTGCTGCTCCTGCCTTTCCTTCACAAAATCTAGTGAATTGTGCTATCTAATTTCACCATGCAATCTGTTGCTCTAGTGTATATGTTCTATATGTCGTGCAGTGTGGTGCTCACTTATTAACTGTTTTATTAATTAGTTGTCGTCTTCAGTTAACTGTTTGGTTCAATTCTGCAAATGTGATGTTCAATTCTTCAGGCTGCAATTTTGTATTGTCTTCCATGTGAGAAATAAATCGAATTTATCATTACAAAATTGTGGGTGCATTCTGTTATTGTATACCATGTGAGGAATAAATTGAATTTGGCTGTAGTAAATACATGAGAAACAAATACAATTGCTACAATTGGCTGTAGTTAACTGTTTGGTTAACTCTCTGATTTTCTATTAGGAGTATGTTATATTGTGCAATGTGGTGCTTAGTTAATGTTTGGTTCATTTGTTGTGGTGTTTAGTTAACTGCTTGGTTCAATGTTATATTGTGCAATGTGGTGCTCAGTTAATGTTTGGTTCATTTGTTGTGGTGTTTAGTAAACTGTTGGGTTCAATTCTGCAATGCGATGTCCAATTGTCATGGCTAGAATTTTGTATTGTTGTGCATGTGAGGAATAAATCGAATTTGGCTGCACTTAATACATGAGAAACATATACAAGTGCTATATTTCCTAGTTCTTAATCATGCTTGGTTTGGGTAAATGGGTTTTCCGTGTGGATTCATTTAATCTGATGAATCTGCAATGTGCTTATTTTTCATCAACATATTTTACTGATATCATGCGAACCCTTACTTAACCTGGTGACTAACTACCTTATATGTGTTGCAGGGAAACAATGGGAAGCACTGAGGTTTACAATTGAGGTTAGCACGTGCATGGTCCGTTGTCTAATAGCACATTATGGTGCAATTGCAGGAACCTTTCTAATATTTTGGTTTTTAACAATTTGGTCTTGCACATATAGGTCCTGCCGTCAGAGGTTTTGACCCACTGTTCGACCCTTTTTGCATATGGGGAAATGAGCTGTCCATGAATATCAATCAAATCAAGAAACTCAGAAAGATTGTTAGGATAAAGAAATTAGCGACAAAAAAAAAAGATATTTGTCTGCACAATGAAGAAGACATCAGTTCACTACAAGATGGTACTAACTATTATACCTTGCCTTTTTTTATTCCTCTGCCCCATTTCCAATATAGAGAAGATATTTATGCACATCCTTGTTTTCAGGTTTTCATACAACACCCACGGTTCAATATTGAAGTGTTCCTGAATAGGTCGAAGGACGGACGGTCAATCATCCACAGGCACCGGCCTAAAGTTGCAAAGACCTTCAACATGAATGAAGGCTCAATATTCGCCTTCCGCTTCAGCAGTTTTCCTGATGAGATGCATCTGTCTATATACCGTCTATGATGCTAATTTTGAAAGGTTCTACATGTTGCATGTGGAACTTGCTGCTGGTGCAGTTGTGTAATGGGGTAGCTGAGTGCTGAAGCTATATCATGTTGTACTCTGATGTATTTCAATTATGAAATTTTGCTTCCTTAATATGGAAATGAAATATATTGTGTGCTTAATATGAATGTCAATTAGATTAATAAATGGATTATTAATAATAGGGCAATTAGCCTGCTAATGGCGAATTAGCCTGCTAATTGGGTTTTGATATTGCAAACGGTTGTTGAAAAAATACCGTGGGCGATGACCTTAGGCAACGCACACAGTTTCTAGGAATAAACCATGTTGGATCAATGAACAATCACACACGACTTTCTCTTGAAAACTGTTTGCGTTAGGCCACCTTGTGCAAACGTTTACCACATAGTTTCTTCTACGGACCGTGTGTGCTACATTCAACAAGGCAAACGATTTAACGGGAAAAATTGTGTGTGATGTACCTATGAACGGAAACGTTTTCCTTGGAACGACTGTGTGGGATGTGCATACGAACAGAAATGTTTAGCGGGGACTGACTGTGTGGGATGTACTTGCGACCGGAAACAATTTTGCTGTATAATTGTATTTTTAGCTCTACTGTACGTATTTCCGTATTTGAGTGCTTGCCGGCCGCACACGACCTCATTTTGCCGAACGTGTGTGCCAGGAGGGCATATCCCCGACGGTTTCTGGGTCTTGTGGGAAGGACCCCCCTATCACCCACACTCACTTGGCGATGGTTCCAAATGCCATCGCGGAAAGGGGTAAAAAACCATTTGTTTAGGACCGACACGCACCAGTGCTAGTAGAGATTAAAAACAGAGTTGGTGATGATGGTGTGCCTGCCATCCTGCAGTATAGGCCGTCCGATTTATATCTGACGGATAGGAAGGAAACTATGGCAATTTTGCAAAAAGATACCCACACCCCTCTCCACATTTGCAAATAAGGCCTTCCCTCGTTCATCCTTTTCTCTCACAAGAAAAACTACTCATATAAATGCATCTTGATGTTCCGTGCAATGCATGGGTATCTTGCTAGTCTCTCACAATATATGTGTGTTTGAAAGAGGAGTAGATAGATTACTATCAAGATCGAGGTGCCACCCTACTCCTTTGGTGTTGGGTAGTGTATGTGTGTGTTTGAGAGAGAAGCCAGTCGATAGATTAGTATCAAGATCGAGGTGTCACCCTACTCCTTCAGTGTTGGGAAGTGTGTGTGTGTGGGTGGGTGGGGGGCGGCAGTGACACTTACATATCTCTACTCTTATAAAAAACAGAGTTGGTGATGATGGTGTTCCTGCCATCCTGCAATATAGGCCATCCGATTTATATCTGACGGATAGGAAGGAAACTATGGCAATTTTGCAAAAAGATACCCACACCCCTCTCCACATTTGCAAATAAGGCATTCCCTCGTTCATCCTTTTCTCCCGCAAGATAAACTACTCATACAAATGCATCTTGATGTTCCATGCAACGCATGGGCATCTTGCTAGCAGGGAGAAGGAGTTTGTGTGACACATATCTATATTAAGGGATAGGTAGATTGGATGTGTGCGAGGCATACTTAAAGCATCAGGGAGATAAACAAATGGTGTGCATGCAAGTGCCGAAAAAAATGAAGCGATAAACAATGTCCGCGCGCGCGCGTGCGTGTGTTTGTGTGCGTGTGTGAGCGAAATCTCAAAACAAAAGGTGCTCTCCTGGAATCCCATTCTATGTATTCATATGGTTCCGGAACTCGAGTTAACCTTAGGCATATGTGTGAGAGACATAATTATCCTCTGAGACATTAGTGGCTATGGGTGGGCGGAATTAAAGGGGTGGGCGTGTTTGACAGAGAGAGCGTGTGTGTTTCTGTGTGAGAGACTTGTAGGACGGGGTAGAAAGACGAATTCTAACCTTGACGGAGGGATAGAAATACACGAAGTGCGCACGTGTGATTCCGATGCCCACGGGGAAATGAGATATGTATGCGTGTGAGAGAGATGGCACAATTCATTCACGTATCACTATCTAGCGATCGTGGATGTGCATCGCTTGAACATAAATCAATATCTACTTCCTATCGTGGCCAAAGGTACAATATCGATTCAACGTTATAAAGATTGGACACTCACATATCACATTTTTTCTATCTAAATAAACCTTTTCAATTGTGCATGCCAAAGTTACAGTGATGTTTCTTCAAACAACCAATGTAGCTATCATGTACATGCACCATTGTTACTCTTGCATTCAAATTCATTAGTCTTGGATGATTTAAGGTTCTATTATGAAGTAATATATGCAATATTCATATATGAATTCAACGGGTACGAAATTTATGAAATGGAGGCTATGTAATCATATGAGGTAACACTTTTAAGTAGCGGACTACAATATCCATTTCTTTTTGTGCGCCTCTACACTAACACGTCAATGCATTATGTTTAAAGTAAATAACCAATGGCACTAAATTATCTATTTACACGAGAAATACATAGGCTGAGCGTTTGATCCCTTTTTTGTGAACGCGCCTCTACACCCGTACGATTGGCCGCGCCCATGTGAACGTCCAAGTTATCGGCACATCATCCCGAGTTAATGTCTTTTTTTCTGGGGTGGACTTCACACCAGTTATTAACTGCTGACGCGTGCCCCGTGTACACAGTCTCGCACGACCTTCCCGTTAGCACGGTCCAAAATTAGTCGAAACTGGATACGAACGATCCCGCGGGCGGCAAAATCTCCCGCCTCCTTCTAAAATTTCCGCCACCTAGTCTTTAGCATGCGAAATTCCCCTTTTGTCCTTGGTGCACAGAGAACAACAGTAACAATACCGCCCTCATCTACATAATAGTTCGGGGCTGCTTTGGTAACTTCCGGTTCCCCCCACCACACAGCACCCCCATTTCCTCTCCCCCTCCCGCAAAAATGACTAACTCCACAGCACCAGAGCATCTTACATCACGCCGTCCGTACTTCATCAGCCTTTCTACCCCTTCCCTCTCGAAACCCTAGACTGCTCATCCACCGGTATACCAGAGCCCATTCACTGCCAGCGGCATCCACCTCGCCGGATCTGCTTCTGCGACCGCATCTACCCCTCCCACCTCCACTAGAAACAAGTAGACTGCTCATCCACCACTGTACCACAGCCCATTCAGTGCCGGCCTTGTCCACGGCGCCGGATCTGCTTCGCCGGTACTCTCGTCAACCGTAGTGCATCTGCAGGGGCTCATTCGTACTCCCCACCGGATACGCTTCGTCCACACCCCCCAGAGCCGCCCCACCGACGCCCCCGTCGACGACCTCTGATCCTCTTCGCCGACACCTTCCTCAACCCTACCGAAGCCGCTTCACCGACACCATCGTCAACCCTACCGGAGTAGCTTCGCCTATACCATTCTCAACTCACAAGTCCACGGCCACATCCGCTTCGTCGCACCCTCATCCAACCTACCGGAGGAGCTTCTGACGCCCCGTCCACGGCCGCAGATCCGCATCGTCGACACCATCCTTAACCCAACCACCGGAGCAGCTTCATCGATGCCCTCGTCCACGGCCACAGATCTGCTTCGCGCACACCATAGTCCACCCTACCGAAGCCGCTCCACAAACACCCTACTCGACGGTTCTAGATCTCCTTCCCGGACCCTGAGACAGCCAGCGCAGCATCATCACCCTTGACGTTTCTAACCTGATTCCAACCGTCTGGCAAGATGCCAAGCACCCGCCACGGCCTAGGTACTTCACCTTTAAACCCATCCAGCATCACCTGCCCGATGTACTTCAAATATACTAACATGTTGCTATTACTTGTTATGCAGCTGGCAAAAACTAGAAGGACGATGTTTCTTCTGGATCTAACAGCTTGGCCAACCAAGATCTTGGACTGAGGCATTTCTATGATCTTGTAAGTGTGCCTCTCTCTCTTGTATTGCTTTGTGCCTGCCAGCATTCTTTGCTAGTATTTTTGACCAGTAATCCCTTTGTGCAGACAATAATTTCTACTACTGGCTGCTAAATTAGATATGTGGATGTCATACATGATACTCCCTCGTACCTCCGTTCCTAAATATAAGTCTTTCTAGAGATTCCACTATAGGCTACATACGGAGCAAAATGAGTGAATCTACACTCGAAAATGCATCTATATACATCTGTATGTGGTCCATACTGGAATCTCTACAAAGACATATATTTAGGAACAGAGGTAGTACATTACACAAAATCTTAGGTGGCATGTAGGAATTCCAGTGCACTACATTAGGCTCCCTTAGAGTGCCTGCTAGTCCAGCACACAGAGTCATAGCTAGTTTATGCTACGCACACAATCGTTAATTGGTGGTTTAAATATGCGCAAGGGATATGCAATGTATTATCATGTAGAGATGTCTGAAATTAGCCGTGTCAACTTGTAGATAGGGTTACACAATGAAAAAGTACAAGATGTATGTGGCAATTTCATGGAACATCGCAAGAAAAAGGAGAGGCAGCGGTGAGCCTATACAATGTACTATGGTAGGCCACTCCTCCATTGAAATCATCATGACATGTTATTTGTATGTCAGTTCTATTGGCCAAGTTTCTTAGGGACAGTTATTACGAGTTATCCTAAGAAAATAAGCACATGTGAATATAAGCTCCTGGTAATAAGCCAACCAGTTCTTTTCATTGCCTTCCTTTTCAGCTTATCTTTGGTATGATCAGTGAAAAGTCTAGATTGCATTATATTTTGTCATTTTTCTGCATATGAAAATTAATTTGTCTTGCAAACATCACAAATTGAACCCACTGCAGTAATTAATATGATAGGAAAATAGTCCGTCACTATTTGTTCAAAATGCAAATACAAAGATACCATCTACTTGGCACAATCTACTTTGGTCAATGTCTTCCATAGAGATCCCATTGCCTAATTTAAATGAAGAACGCATGACCCACATTTAAATGAAGAACAATTAATTATTGAAATTCGATGGTCCAAGTGGCTGGTTATTATCATATAGCAGCCACCTGAAAGCATCATAAAGCAGCAGCAACAACTCATAGCAACACATCATACAGCAGCAGTGTGCAATTCATCATATACCAGCAGCAGCTCATAGCAATTCATCATATAGCAGCAGCTCATAGCAATTCATCATATAGCAGCAGCAGGAGCAGCTTATAGCAACTCATCATATAGCAGCAGCAGGAGAAGCTTATAGCAACTCATCATATAGCAGCAAGCAACAGCTCATAGCAATTCATCATATAGCAGCAGCAGCTCATAGCAATTCATCATTTAGCAACAGCAGGAGCAGCTCATAGCAATGCATCATATAGCAGCAGCAGAAGCAGCTCATAGCAATTCATCGTATAGTGGATCAGAATGAAAATTTGGCAAAAAATCAGAGCAGATCCTCACCTTGTTGGATGAGCTCATCCTTCAACAACTCCTCAAGGCCATGGCCTGGGAGGAGGGGAGGGAGAATAAGGTTCATTCTGCCGTAGTGTGGCATCAGCCGTAGTTGTGCGGCGCCCGCCAGAGTATTGCGTTGGACGGACCACAATGGAGCAGCTGCTGGAGACCATGAGAATGAGGGGCAGCGCCAGACGGAGGAGCAGCCGGGAGATTTGGCCCTACCCGCCGGCCATGTAGCCAAGCTGGACAGAGCATCATCGAGGACCAGGCCAGATGGGACCTGTGGCGACGGCTCACTGGAGGAACCATAGCGCTGCAGGCAGGGGATCGAGGTAGAGGGAAAGGGGAGAGGAGATGCAAGCGGGTAGGGAAATTGCATTTTGAGTGTAATATAGGCAGACAACAGAGTCATTTCACTATTCCCCTTCCCTTCAATGTTTAGTGAACTTCTACCCAAAACACCCCCCTCCAAAGCGAAATAAGTTAAGCCCAAGCCCATAACTCAAAAATGACTTCTTTACATCTTTTATGGCTTATTTTGACAATAAGCTCTAAAAAGGCGGAATAGAACTGACCCTTAACCTGCAATTCAATTATGCGTGCAATAATGAATCACTCCTGCCTGCTATAGTGTACATTTAGGCATGATCATACATGGCATAACCTAATAAATGTGCATTCCATTGTAGAATCTGGAATATGCAATGTTTATGTTAGTTCATACGTTACACATGATGTTTAAATGCCCCTTAAATCTGGTCAGTCAAGTGATTGTCTTTAAGCCTCCTTCTTTGCTTCTTTTCTTGATACATCTGTTCAATTGCTTGTTTGCATCAGCTAGCAGTACCAGAACTGTTTGCTTTGATTACTTGCTGTTCTTGACCTAACACTCTAACAGAGCTTGTCAACGATTTAAACACTAAGGACTGCTGTAGTGGGGGCTTATCTAACTGATAGGTGACATAAAGGTTTGGCTATACACTAAAGTAGGCTCTCCAAGAGTACCTGGAGGTCCAGTTCAAAGGTATGCCTAGTTTTTACGTAGTGCACACATATTAAATGCCCATTTCATTGTGTGCAAGTGCAAGAGATGTGGCATGTTTCATTATGTGGTGTTGTTTTGTTATAATCTCATCCTTTTGTGTTGTTCACAGACTAGAAAGTATGCATATTTATCTTCCAAGGAGACAAGTAACTAGTTTGTGTCACCTTGCAGAGGGGGTGCAATGAAGATAAGATTGAGGATTTCCAAGTACAAGATGTTAGGAAGGAGCCATGCAAGAGAAGTACGAGAGCGCTGAGCCTGTTCAACCAGTTAAGGTAAGGCACTGTATCCAACTCAGCAGTTCAATTCCTTGTTTGTTTCAGGCATAGTTAATTTGCTCCTCTCAACTGCTTTATTTGTCCTCAGTTAATGAGATGCCCAAACAATGATGCCTGATGTTGGGTACTTGTATAACTATTAGTTGACATAATTAAAGGCCTTACCATTTAAGTACTCTGGCGAAGTGTGCCTGAAGCTTTGAAGTCTATTAACCAACTATTACTGCATGAGGCTCACAATCTAGTTTATACTAGCCTAATGATTGCATAGCTTTGCTTGCTGTAGTAGGTTTGTATGAATCCCTCTGTTGTTCATTATGCTCCCTAAGACTTTAATTGAGCTACAGAATGGCCAACTACTTGCTTACTTATACGCAACATGCTGTCTAAATTTGTAACTTGTCTGTGTTTTGGATTTGGCCCCAACATCATGCTCCTCTGGTGAGCTAAGAGAGATTTTTGTATGCACGCTGCACAGAGTACCATTTTTATAATTTTTAAAATATCACCTACTTATGCTTCATGACGTGTAACATTATTGTTATTCCTGTTTTGCCATGTACAACATAGTCTGTCTTGCTCGCTTCACTCTTGTAACTATATTTTTGCCCTAGTCATGTGTACTTACAGAAACATTTCCGGATGAAGTGACATCAACACAAAGATCTGCGAGCAGTGCGGCATGGCCATTACCGAATGATTATGGATTGGAATTGGAATGTGCTGATGTTCTCGAGCATCAACTAGAGGTGGCAAGACAACGTGTACATGATTCTCAACGTACAATCAACAAGTTGAGACTGGACATGCAGGTATTAGATGCAGGAGTCAAAAAAATGAAAGAAGACACTGAGGTAACCATGAAGGAATTGGAGATTTTGCAGACTGGAATTTGTGCTATCTGAATCCGGCCAATCCTATTTTCTGAAGAGACTATAGTTCAAATGGTAAGTTCTGTTGATGCATGTCCATGATGTATGAGCTTTACTTGTCCAGTGTATGTAATTTGCTGTTTGTGTACGCTTTATTATCACTGGTGCCGAACTATAATGCCCAGTGGGTATATTCGGCTGTAATTTCTTTATTATACAGTGTAGGATTATTCTACGTTTCCATGCCTTATTCTTTTTATTGTATAGTGTATGTTTTTAGAGGCGATAGTATAGAGTAGGATAATTCTTGAATATGCTATATCATTGAAATGGGGGCCCACACGCCCAAACATTTCCTGGACGCCATACAACCGAACAAACATGTGTAGTCAAAGCGGGCCTTAATTGGGCTGGTCAAAATAATATTAAGTGGATCCCAAATGATGTGGCCCACCGTAACAACGGCTCTTAGCAGGCCGTTAACAGGCCAAAAGCTCGATAGGGCCGTATAAATGGAGATGGCCCGCGGGCCTCTAGCAGGCCGAAATAGATGTCAATTTTGTCTCGGCCCTTTTACTTGATGGGCCAGTAAGAGGCCGAAAGTGTTATGGGGTAGAGGAGGCCCAATTTGCAAACTAGGCTTTTAACAGGCCGAAAGTCGCGCTGGGCTGAAATGATGCCCTGCGGAATGTGGGCCCCTAATGGACCTAAAGTCAAAGGCCCATGGCTAACAGGCCGGACGCCCGAGGACCCCTTAGTCCAAGACTCCCTCAGTAGCCCCCGAACCAGACTTCAATGACGAGGTGTCCGGCGCGCAGATTGTCTTCCGCATTGCAAGGCGGGTTCCTCCTCCGATGACTTCAAAGTGATGTATTCGGCCTTCCAATTAACTTCGTACCCCTCGGCTTCTGTGCATCAATAACTTCAGCTTCCACGTGTCAAGGAATGCGAGAGGTCACGGTATTTTTGCAGATAACACCCCGGCCAGGCAAGGAAGAGTGTCTATTTAAAGAGATTGGATCTTAGATCCATTCGGCACCACGCGGAAAAATCCTCAGAGATTGCTAGGAAAGACCACTCCAACATGGCTAACCCTCCCAGCTCCTCCTCCCGTCCCTGCGGCCCAGAAAAAGGCGAGTGGGAGAGGTGCTCCGTATCCCATGGTCAGCTGGAGAGGATGCAAACACAGGGATTTCTTCCTCCTGTGGATGTGGTCCCTGTTCGAGCAGGATTGACCTTCTTCAATGGCGGGACTCAGGCTGAAAATTTCCCCAATCCATCCTGGGGGAACGAGTGTGCTTCGTCCCTTATCTGCTAAGAGGTGTCCGATTTCCAATTCATCCATTCCTCCGAGGGCTTCTGGAATACTATGGCCTCCAACTGCACAACTTTACCCCGGCCTCCATACTGGATATCGCGGGTTACGTTGCCCTTTGCGAGCTATTCCTGGGTTGTGAGGCCCATTTTGAATTGTGGATAAAGTTATTCTGTCTCGTCCCGCGTAACCACGAGGGATCAATATTTGAAGTGGGCGGAGCCGAAATATGGCGCATCGCCGAGACCGGATACCTATCCGGCACACCAAAGAAGGCATTCGAAGAGCGGCCGTCCGAATGGTTCTATATTGAGGACGTCGCACTTCTAGACCCAGTTCGGAGGGGTCTTCCCGAGTTCACAAGAGTTCCTTTGAAGAAACGCCACAGCTGGCGCCCTCGGAGCCTCGAGGAGGAAGATAGTGCTGAAGTTTGTCAACTCATGAGCAAGATAAGGACGCTCGCTCAGTCCGGGTTATCAATAGTCGTTGTAATGGCGACTTCCATAGTACGGGGGGTTCAGCCACTCCAATATAGAGGGCTTCCCATGTGGCACTACAATGGGGTGGATGACGCCTCCCGCTGCGGTAGGAAGGGTCCGGACACCCCCGCCGCTCTAGCCAGAATATTGGCCGAACTGGTCAAAGGGGAGGAAGAGGAATTTCTGCGTACAAGCGTAGAGATGGATTTTCCATGTACAGTCCTCCTAGCTGGGTAAGTCCCAACTCCTCTGCTCTACGCACTCCACTCCCTGAGCTACTTTCAATGAATACTAATCTGCCCATTTATAATAGCACTGGAGAAAGATTTCCGAAGGGCTTCACAGCCCTGCCCTGTAGCTCGAGGGCCACAATCGGGACCTTGACCCTGGATTCGAAGAGGATCCGGATATATTCTTGGTGCTTGAGGACGGGGTGTTTTACCAGGCGAGTTACACTAGCACAGAAGTGGCCATCATCGCCGATTATCCTGGTCTTCTCCCTGCTTCACACGTAAGTAATAAGGAGACATCTCATCCGAAAGAGTTCTCTCATTCTGCCTCACCCACTGCACCGTCCTGTGCTCAAAAGGGGAGGCGTACGGCGCGCCTGCTGCCCTAGGAGCATCTCCAAAGAGAGGGGTCCCCATGCTGGGCAAGCCTTTGAAGAGGAAGGCAAATGAAGATACAGCCGAGGCTTCATCGAAGAGGTATGGATTTGCAAATATGTTCTTCAGCAGTCGCATCTGTGACTTCTATATTTGTCCTGTATCAGGAAAAGAGTGTGCCGGACTATGTCCGGGGGTCCGGCCGGTCATACTCCCCACAGCTGGGATCCAGATCCTACCGTAAAGACGGGGGCTGATACGGGGGTGACGCCGGATTGTCCTCCAGCCGAGGATTCGGATGATGTATCCGTCACCAACTCGGAAGTGGAGAGTGCCATGAATCGTCGGTGCCGAAGGGCCGTTTCACGAGACCCCAGCTTTTCAGAATAGGCGTTTAATGCCTTCAGCTCGGCTGATGCACACATCCGAGCTGCTCGAGATGGGCTTAACACAGCCACGAATAAACATTTAAAAGATGTGCAGGTAAGTTTACTTTGTCCGAATATGATAACCATATGCCAGTAGCCCCCGAGACTTGAAGCAGTTGGGACAAATGATTTAAGGATCGTTGTATAACCAGGTTCTTACGGAGAAGAACGACGTGCTAGCCCAAGAGCTAGAAAAGTGTCGGTCACAGCTAACTGCTGTTGCCGCCGAACTGGAAAAAACCAAGAAGGTGGCACGTGGTAATGTTTCCCTCCATCGAGAAAACATAACTGGATACCGGCAATGCTAACACTGTTGCTCAACTTATGGCAGGATCGTCAGATCAACTTATGGAGCAACTGAAAGCCGCCCAAAGGGAAGAACAAGAAGCCAAAAGACTACTGGCCATGGGCGAACATGTGCTGACATGAGTCAGAGATGAGAAAAACAAGCTGTAGGATGCCCAGACCCAGCTGGGCGAAGAACTGAAAGATGTACGGGCCCAGCTGGCTGATTCCATGAGGGAAAATGAGAGGCTGCGGGGAGGCATATTCAGTATGTGGTCGAACTTACCTTCGAATAATTTGGAGATAAAAGGGACTGACAAAGTTAGTTCTGCCCGAAGAGGAGATGTCTGGATTCTCGGGCGATCTGCTACAAGAGCTGTCACACATGCACGAGCAGGCTTGGCAGGCGATGCGAAGCATTTCCAAGGCCTTGTGGCCATCTGCCTCCCCTCCAGGAAAGATGGATGAGCTCATAGAGCTATTCAAAGGAGCGCGGCAGCGCTTTCGATTGTAGAAGATATCGGCCTGCCGGGAAGGTGCACGAGAAGCCTGGGCCTTGGCGAAAACACGGTACACCAAGCTTGATCCAAATCATATGGCTCGGGTCGGACCTCTAGGGTCAGATGGGAAAGAAGTTCTCGTTAATTTGGTATATGACCAAGTAAAAGTAGCCGCCAAGTATTCCCAGCAAGATTGTAAGTTAGACAGCGTGCTGGACGGGATAGAGGAGTAAATTTTTTAGTCCAAGTGACTATGTACTTTCCTTCTAGCTGAATTGTAAAACGATTGTCATGGCAGACCTTTTCGCTTCGACCTCTGGACCGGAAGGTGCAGAGTGTTTCTGTCATGGTTTTGTCACGACAGATGTCCTAGAGAAAGGACATAGTCGTGGAGCCATCACAACGGGTTAGCTTAAAGGGGTTAAAGCGGACAAAGAGTTTATACTGGTTCGGCCCCTTGCGGTGAAGGTAAAAGCCTACGATCCAGTTGTTGTGGGATTGCTAGAGTTTCGATGACCAGGGAGCGAATACGCTTTTCCTGGGTCTCGAGTTGTTGTCTGTTCTCCCTAAACCGCCACCGGGTCGTCCCCTTATATATATGGGTTGACGCCCGTCGGGTTACAGGGTCCCGAGGCCGGCTCATAAACGTGTCCGGCTCAGTCTCTGCTCTATCTTACAACACAAGTTTACATATCAATGTCGGTTTACGTCTATAGACCTTAAACCGTCTTTGGGCCCTGGGCCTTCATAAAGCACCACCGTCTATCTTCACGGGCTTTAGGGATAGTAATCCATTATGGGGATAACCCGGCTTCTCCTAGCCGGTTTACGCCCAGTATTAATACCCCCAACATTAGGCCCCAGATTTATTTGAACTGGTTCATGTCAATCTTCAACGCATCATCATCTTCATAGAAATCTTGTAAACCGCCATGATGTCATCTTCCAGAATCGTGATAAACCGTCATGATGTCACCTGCTATTAAAAATTGCATATAGCTCACCTTCCTTAATGAGCCTTCGATAATCGAGGCGACAGCTCTGCCATATATCTAACTTTTGGGCTCCTCGATTCTCACGCCTGTCACTTATCCCTTTGCCTTCATAAATAGGACCAGGGGGTCTTTCCATTCCCCCTGCCTCTTCGCATCGTCTTCTTCCTCGTGCCGACCGAACCTTCGAGCTCTGTCACCGCCGTCGATCTTCGCACCTGCCTCAACAACGGCCGCTGCATCAACCGGAATCAGTCCAGAGAACGGCGACGACCCTCCGCAGTAGATCTGCAGCTGTAAGTCTTCGCCTTCCCGCACCTCGGATCCGCATTAGGGTTTGCGAGTTCCTCTGTGTTCTTCACTGTTCACCATGTAAGTCTAAAAGAAGTACTAAACTCACGGAGTAGTTGTTTCGCATCCATTTCAGACGCTAGTAGATCCCCTTTTCTTGTACAAAGGTCTCTTTAGAACTGATGAACTCCTTTGTACTGGTTTGTTAGGTCTAGAATATTTTTACTTTTCTGAGCACCCGTTGATCCAAAATAATAATTGCAATCTGTGAAACTTGTTTTTCTTTCACTTATGCATCTTAGATCTGTATCTTCAATACTAGAGTAGGCGGTTTAATCTCATAGAAAAATGATGACCCGGTAGGTACCATTAGTCCCCTGTTGAACCGCCAAGCTGCTTTATCTTGTACATCTTCCATTTCTGATTCCCGTTTAACAATATGTACATACTTATGTCTTCTTTTGCTCTTTCCCTGCTTTATACTTGTCCATCATAAAACTTAAACTGGCAATAATCATATTTCAGCATTCCATTGAAATGGCCAAACAAGTCTATGAGTGCAATTGGGTTCCTTCCCGGGTCACTGAAGAACAATTAGATAGATGTGTCGCAACTGGCGCTTTAGCCAAGAAAGAGGTCATCCACTGGAGGGCCCCCGGTCCAGAAAATCTTCCTGAACCCAAGGACGGAGAAGTGGTTTTTTTCGTTGACCATCTGGGTCGAGGCTTTAGCCGTCCCGGTTCAAAGTTTTTCCGAGATGTGCTCGCCAGTTTTTAGCTCCACCCTTAAGACATCGGTCCGAACTCTATGTCTAACGTCTCCCATTTCCAAGTCTTTTGCGAGGCTTATCTTCAAGAGGAACCCACAATTGAATTGTTTAGGGATTTCTTTATTTAAACCATCGCACAGAGTTCGCAGATGGACCCAACACTGAACTCGGCGGAATGGCGATTCAAAAGAGGAAGGATGTCAGCTTCCCTCATGCCAAGCTTCACAGTCACCCTAAGGAGTGGAACCAGACCTGGTTTTATTGCAAAGACACATCTCCAGTTGTCAAAAATCCTTTGCTGGGTTACCGCCCTCACCGTCTTAGCAATACACATCCCTTTCCCCATAGACTAATTGCAAAGGAGAGGTCCAACTATGCTCCACAACTGTGAAAGCTTAGAGCCTTCATAGCAAACAGTTTAACAGGTGTTGACTTTGCTCGTTGTTGGATAACTTGGAGCATACTGCCCTTAAGCCGATGCCCCGGTTTAATGTGTGAATACACCGGGAGTTTGAAGGACCCTCAACGACACATTGATATTCAGCTTACAGACGCTGAAGTTACTGAGGCTGTGAAGAAGATGCTGAATGAACTGGAGGCTGTCTGTAGCTAGACCGGATTAAGTCCTTTATGTGTTTCTAACAAACCGCCAACTGTAAGGATCACATAACTTTTTTGTTCTAACTTGCTTCTTTCAAATATTCTCTCACAATTTTGTCCATCTTTGACAGGGCGATGATCCATTCTGGAAGAAAAAACCACAGGATAAACTGGCAAAACCACAAGATAAACCGGCTAAGCAGCTTCGCCAGAAGACCAAGGTTGTTAAAAAACCTGCCAAGAAGAGGACCACTGCGTCTTCCGAGCCAAATTAATGCTGATGCCGATTTGGCTAATCCGGACTCAGAGGTAGAACTTGACTCTCTTGGTTCATTTTTCATACATCTCATTGACAATGACCCTTATCAGGATGATGCCGAAGGCAGCCAAGCTGATGATGTAGAGGTAATTATCCTTTCCTCCGGTTCTGATCCTCTGCCAACACCGAAAATCCGCCGAGCAAACCGGAAAGTAAAATTTTCTCACCCCTTCTCACTTGGACCCAAACTTTCTTTTGAAGACGCAGCAGCACGAAGCTCGCCGCACAACCCGGCATAGTGGACAGGTAGTCACCTCAGCCGGTTTACCAAATACTCCAGTCCGGAAACGTCAATCAGAGATCTCTTACATTCCTGACACTTCTTGTCCCAAGGCGGGTTGTTTCCATCAGCCTCTTAATCCGTCTGATTCAAATTATCAGGGCACGCCTCACTCATCCTCTGGCGAGTCAACGACCACACAATTCCAGCCCTCAAGACAGTTCCTGGGTGAGTTATGCCCTTGATTTTATCCTTGACGTGTTATTTTTGCATATTGTGCTGATCTTTTATATCTGTTCTTCTCAATGCTAAACCCATACCTAGTAAGAAGGCCCGGTTAAATAAACCGGCTGACAACAATACAGTTGTTGAACCGGAGAAGACTCTACATCTGAAAGATACCAATGCTGACGCCATACTTATTGACCCGCCGCCGCAGGATCATGACTTTGTTGCTGATCAAGTGGAAATTGATCCAATGAGTCAGTCCGATAAACCGACTAGTCCAGTCCGCGACACTGATAAACCGGCAAGTTCAGCTGAAGCCGCTGACAAACCATCGACTCCTGTGAAGGCCGTTGATGGTGAAGAAGATGATATTATGATTACTGGCATTGGCCACACCACTCCTGGCAATCCTGTCGCTTTATCAAAGCATACTGCTAAGGACGAGCTTTCTGCTATCGGCAAAGGCAAGTGGAATGCCGATCTATGAAGCTATGCCCACCTCAGTGCTGAAGACATTCATTCTGGCTTCTTGAACCGTCTGTATACAAGTCGTGACTATGAAGCTGGTTTGGTAAATCTGATGAAGGAGCAATATGAGGTAATCACACAACTGTTTCTCTTATGTCCAATTTCAAATGTCAACTCCAGTAGCCCCCAAGGGCCGGTTTATGATGTTAATCTGAACCGGGACTGTGTAATATATTAACTTTGCATGCTTAGCCTCCAGGGACCGGGTTATCTCTTTAAGATGAACCGGTACTTTAGAATTGTAACATTGTATCTTTCATTGGTGTAACCCCCAAGTGCCGGTTTAACTTATGAAGGTGAACCGGGACTTTAGAAGAATGCCCATAACGTTACTTTGAGCAAACATACATTAGCCCCCAAGTGCCAAGAGTAATACTTGTATTGTGCTTGGGACTTGTAGTAATTTTAGAGAACAAGCAAATATGCATTAGCCCCCAAGTACCAGGTGCATAACTTGTTATGTACTTATAGGTTGAGCTGAGCAAAAAGGAATCTCAAACTGCCGATCTGCAAGAAAACATCAAGTCCCAGCAAGCCGAAACCTCCAAGGCCAAGGATAAGCTGACCAGCGCTTTAGCTACTATGGCAAAACTGAAGGAGAGTTTCAACAAGGAGCGGGCGGATTGGGAGACAGAAAAATCCGCTTTGCAAAAAAGAGCCGAGGACGCAGAAGCAGCTCTTAAACCGGTAGTAGATGAACTGACTGGCGTAAAACGGCAGATACATGCCATGATGGTTGTTGTATTTGGTAAACCTCCTTGCCTCACATTTTCAGCATAGCATCCCATACGAAGCCGGTTTACTGATGCTTGTAATTATGCAGGGACTCGCATTAGTCATCTGGGCTCTGACGTACAGAAGAAGCTGAAGGCTGCCTATACTCTTATAGAGCAGTTATATACCGGCGCGCAACGAATCATCTGCACCGCTTCTCACAACAAACCGCCCCAACTTTAATCAAGGAGACCTTAGAAAGACTGTCAATGCTGCCTGCCCGGATAGATGAGCTAAAGAGATCTGCTACAAGGGCTAGTGCTCTGACCGCACTAACCCGGGCAAAAGCATGGGTGCCTGATCTTGATCCGGTGGATGTGGTTAAAGGCTACCCAAGCTTAAAAGAAGACGGATCCAAATTCGGCAATGAGGACCTCCGTGCCATAAACCGGGAAGTACGTCTGTCAGTGTCAAAACTGGCGGATCTCGGGTAGGGGGTCCCGAACTATGCATCTACGGCGGATGGTAACAGGAGGCGGGGGACACGATGTTTACCCAGGTTCAGGCCCTCTCGATGGAGGTAATACCCTACTTCCTGCTTGATTGATCTTGATGATATAAGTATTACAAGATTTGATCTACCACGAGATCGTAGAGGCTAAACCCTAGAAGCTAGCCTATGATTATGATTGTTGTTGTCCTACGAACTAAACCCTCAGGTTTATATAGACACCGGAGGGGGCTAGGGTTACACGGAGTCGGTTACAAGGGAGGAGATCTACATATCCGAATTGCCAAGCTTGCCTTCCACGCAAAGCAGAGTCCCACCCGGACATGGGACGAAGTCTTCAATCTTGTGTCTTCATAGTCCAACAGTCCGGCCAAAGTATATAGTCCGGCAGTCTGAGGACCCCCTAATCCAGGACTCCCTCAGTAGCCCCTGAACCAGGCTTCAATGACGATGAGTCCGGCGCGCAGATTGTCTTCGGCATTAGGCGGGTTCTTCCTCCAAATACTCCATAGAAGATTTTGAACACAAGGATCGTGTCCGGCTCTGCAAGAAAAATCCACATACCACCGTAGAGAGTATAATATTTCCACAATCTAATCTGCTGACAACTTTTCATAGCGTGACGTCCTGCCGTGGTCCGGTCATTACGAACCGTTTTCCCAGCCTGCCACTGCACGTGTTGCGAGGCGGTTTTATTGGCACGTCTTGTCGAAGCAGAGATCGTGTTCCCCTTATCACGGGATTCTCATCAATAAGGGTGTGGGTAACCCAATCGTGCCCGCTGGTATGACTCCTCGATTTTAGGCAAGTTCCAAACGGCCACGAGGAGGAAGCTTGATATCCACCCTCTCTATAAAGGAGCCAAGGCTTGTCCTTTTCTTCTCGCGCTCGATCCTTCCCTTCCCCCACCTCGAATTCCAACATGCAAGGCTCAGGCTAAGCGCTTCGGAGCTTTAATCATGTCCAGATCCAACCTTCAAGGCCGGTGGATGGCCTCCTCTGCCACAGAGAAGGACATCAAGAAGCTAAGAGAAGCCAGGTATCTGACCGCCGAAATCTCGCACAGGCTGCCTGCTCAAGGGCAGGTCATGCCCACTCCCGAACCCAACGAGAGTGTCGTATTTGTTTCCCACTTCCTCCAGGGATAGGCTTTAGTCGTGATCCCTTTGTTAGAGGGCTTATTGTCGTGGTTTTGTCACGGCAGATGTCCTAGTGTGAGGACTTAGTCGTGAGGCCACGCATCTATGTGGTAGCTTGAGAGGGGTTGAGCGGAATCGAAAGACGCAACACAAGACAAGGATTTAGACAGCTTCAGGCCCCGGGAAACATCATCAGGTAATAACCCTACATGCTGTTTGTGGCTAGGTCTCATTATCTTCACGAGAGAGTCACCGTAAACCGGCACTCCTCTAATTGTGTCTAGCCCTAGAGATTATTGATTGTTGCCTGTCCATCTTTGGGGAGCCCTGCCCCTCCTTATATATGTTGAAGGGGCGGGTTACGTGTGGAGTCCTATTAGGATTAGGACTAGTCTATCTCTAATACAAACCGGATACAAGTCCTGGTCTTAACTCCTTGTAAGGTAAAATATTCCTCACGCCTTTCCTCTTAAACCGGCCCACAGTAATAATGAACCGGCCTTCTGGGCCTTGGGCCTTGTCACTGTCTGTCCCGCCCGCCGAGTTACCAGTGAATCATAATGTCCAGGAAGGTTGCTTGTAAACCGCCAGGTCAGGGCGGGTCGCCAGTGAATCGTCAAGTGTCAGCAGGATCTCAGATAAACCGCCAAGTCCGGCCGGGTTATACTTCCGTCCGGTTTACGCCGTGGGGTATATCCCCGACATTAGCCCCCAATTTAATTTGGATTTATCCATGTTAAACTGATCCTGTAAAACAAACACAAGAACAAATTTGACAGATTATGCTCCGGGTTAAGAATTCTTGTAAACCGGCATCTGATCATCCTTAAGTCCTTGTCATTTCCTCCTTCTAGAAAATCCGGGTCAACAAGCCAGCTTCATACTCAATTTGCTGACATTGGTTTCTCACAGAGAAATATTGTGAAGAATAATCCACTTGAGTCGGCTTCCAAAGCGCCGGTTTAAGAAATATGGGTCTTGAAATACTTATCTAATATTCAGCCGGTTTAAAGATGTAAAACTTGCCGGTTTGATATTACCAATATTGATGGCACCGGGTCATAATTGTTGTCGACACCGGGTCATGTAATTGATCTTCCTGATTTGCTCAAAACTGATAAAATGAAGACGTTCCTCCTTTATATGCATAATACTTGTAACCCCCAAGTCTTAAGAGGAGAACATAGTGATAACTTAAGACTTGCTCCAATAAGTGTTTTCAACCTTGAAGAAATCCGGTTTGTTCATCTCAATCATATAAACCGAATACTCCATATATGTAGCCCCCAAGTGCTGGGTTGTCATGCTTGCAGCAACCTGGGACTTGTAATTGCTTATAAAAACTTCAATTAGTGTAGCCCCCAAGGGCCGGGTTGTCATGCTTGCAGCAACCTGGGACTTGTAATTGCTTATAAAAACTTCAATCAGTATAGCCCCCAAGGGCCAGGTCATTATGCAATAATGAGCGGGGACTTTGTAAATATAATCATGTAGACTTGAGCAGTGATGTGTAGCCCCCAAGGGCCGGCTTAGTAAGATAATACTGAACCGGGACTTGATATATACTTCAATGAAAATAACATCTTATAATGTAGCTTCCATCGTAGGGCTTGAACCCACGTCCACAAGGTTAAGAGCTTTGTGCTTTACCAACTGAGCAGTGGATCCTTCAATATAATGGACGTAAACTTGTGTACCTTGAATTGTTGACAGGAGCAATTGGTAGCCCCCAAGGGCTGGCTCATTATGATATGATGAGTCGGGTCTTCAATAAGACTAGTAAAAATGACTTTGCATTAGCCCCCAAGTGTCATGGTGCATGCTTGCAGCCACATGAGACTTGCATGTAATCTCAATTTGAATAATGTAGCCCCCAAGTGGCGGGTCGTAAGCCTGCAGCGACTCGAGACTATTCCTTCCATTGTAGAATAAATCATATCCTTTGATAAAATAATAGCCATTGCGCTAAAGCGACTCTGAAAACCTCAATAATACCGGTTATTAATAACCATAATAAAAATCCAGCCATGTTGGCTATTCAAGATAATATAATCCGGTATGAAAACCTTATTCATTCAATATCATAATGATTTATAAGCGCATGATTCCAATGGCGCAATCCAAATATATACTGGCGACTTATAGTCCAAAGCCAGGCCGGTTTAATAAACACTGGATAATATCTCATCATATACTGGCGACTTATCGTCTTAAAGCCAAGCCGGTTCAATAAACACCTGATAATTTATCATCATGCTGGCAACATATAGTCGAAAGCTAGGCCGGTTTAATACACGCCGGTGATTTATAATCACGCTTTATTCAACCTGTTTCTGCATACAACAAGTTTAAAGTGTCCTGGCGGTTTACCGCCGGACGGGTCATAATGCCCAACATGTAACCTGGGTTGATAACCAAGGCTGCAATGAAGAATAATCAAATATGAAATATATCATACCTATGATATTAAATAACATCATTGGTTGGCCAACTTTACTGTAGTAAAGGTGATAACCCCAATCTTGAGTACTGATAACTCCTTCCATATTCTGCCGGTTTATGATAAAACCGTGCCGGGTTGTGATAAACACTGGATTAACCATTTATAATACTGGCGACTTGTAGTCAAACCAGACCGGGCTGATAGTCTCCAGATTATAATTTGATCATGTACTGTCAACTTGTAGTTGAAAGTCAAGCCGGGCTGATAAACACCGGTTTAAAAATGTCACCAGTCTTATTAAAACAAAGAAAACTCAGCAAAAGGCAAATAAAAACCGTTGTAGTCGAGGCTTTTCACGGGCTGCCAGGCCCCAAATTTGATCAAGAGGTGTTGGTATGGTTTGGGTTCGACCAAGCCCCCAAGTGATGCTGTGGCATTACGCCGATCAAGAGGCATTGCTATGGTTCGGGTTCGACCAAGCCCCCAAGTGATGTTGTGGCTTTACGCCGATCAAGAGGCGTGGCTATGGTTCGGATTCGACCAAGCCCCCAAGTGATGCTGTGGCTTTACGCCGATCAAGAGGCGTAGCCATGGTTCGGGTTCGACCATGCTCCCAAGTGATGCTGTGGCATTACGCCGATCAAGAGGCGTGGCTATGGTTCAGATACGACCAAGCCCCCAAGTGATGTTGTGGCATTGCACCGATCAAGAGGCGTTGCTATGGTTCGGATACGACCAAGCCCCCAAGTGATGCTGTGGCATTGCGCCGATCAAGAGGTGTAGCTATGGTTCGGATACGACCAAGCCCCCAAGTGATCAATAATATAATAAGCCAATAAGGCAGCATACCCATGTTTGAACCGCGCATCATGGCAGCAGGTCCTCTTCGGCAACCTTTAACTTTTTGCAAGAGATAAATTCTTCTTGAACCGGGATTTTGAACCGGATATTGAGAGCTTCAAAGCTTTGTGTGAGACATCTTTCCCTTGAACCAGATTTTAAACCGGAATCTTCATTTTCAGCCGGAACTTTTCTGACGGCCTTTAAACTCGAACTTGCGAGAAGTTAATTCCTTTTTGAACAGGAAATTCTTAAACCGGATTTGAGAGCTTCAGAGCTTTGTGGGAGACAGATTTCCCTTGAGCCGGATTGTAAGCCGGATGTTTGAGTGTTTCAGTGAGACTGACTTCCCTTGAGCCGGATTTTAAACCGGAATCCTTTCTGATGACCCGGAACTTCTTCATTGAGTCGGGATTTTGTAACTGTCATATACTTTCTAAACCGGAAATTTTCTGACGGTCTTTAAATTTTCACCAATATAACAGTAGCCACCGGGACCGAGTTATTTGTCCCTCCATCGTCCTGGGATTCTTAAATTTGCTGAAACTGGCAAGATTTGCTGAATCATGTCATCGTAGCCCCCGAGTTTCAAAGGTGACTTGAGGAGTTGGCTTGAGACTCTCCATATTTGACCGTGATGTAAATCAGCATAACTTGTATATCATTGGTGTTGATAGCATGATGTGAATCCACATAAGGTTGAGGTGACTGCGGCGGGTTATAAATGATCCCGTATGAGCCGTGTCAGCAACTCGGCCAATGGTTCCTTACAACTGGCGATTTGAAGTTAACCAAACTGTAGTGGCAGCGACTTGTGCGCCTGCCCATTGAGCCACCCAGTGCAGACGGCGGTTGATAGTATATGATAATTTGCCTCCATTTTGTTGAAAGAAAACCGGGCTACCCAAGCTGTGACTTGCTCATACTCAATAAACAGCTCATGTAGACAGGTGCGGCCCAGTGTGTTGATGTAGGCTAGGCCGCGAGAGACGGACGACAAAGATGACCACGGCTTCAGAGGCAGCTTAGATGAATCGGCCGCGGCATTGTAAGCCAACGCGGACAGGGAAAATCGGCACCGGTGTTGTAAACCGGCACAGACGGGCGAGTTAATCGCAGGCGTGGTCCCGGCAAACTGATGTAAACCGGGCCACAGGGACGGTGACTTGCTCACGTTCATTCACCGTGTAATGTGACACGGATGAACACCGGGCAGGACGTTGCCAGCGCGTGCTCCGTAACCACGTTTTATAATGAATAATTGTCCTGCATATCAAAATATACGGTCCAAAGTAATTGTTCTTTTGACAAAAAATAATGTGTCAATAATAGACTTAGATAGATGTCACCTGATATGTTAGGCCGGAATTATCCGCCATGGAGTTGATGGTCACCACGGTGAAGCTAAAATCAACCACGGATGAGTCACTCGAAGGAGCAAACGGATGATTCAGCCGTAGCGTTGTAAGCCGGTGCGGACGAGCAAACTGTCCTCCGCGTTGTAAACCGGGGTGGACACGTGAACCGACCGCGAGGGCGGACGAGCGATTCGTCCGTGGTGTTGTAAGGCGGTGCGGACGGGCGAGTCGTCCGTGGCGTTATAAACCGGTGCGGTTGCGAGAGACGGCCACGTCGTTGTAAGCCGGTGCGGGAGTCCGTTGAGTAAGGACGACCACCTGAGCCGAATGATGTTGGCGTGCCTCCATCTCCGCGGTATAATACCATTTTGTAATGGATAATTCTCCTGTATATAAAATACAACAGGGCAAAGTAGTTTTGCTCGGATGAATTAATATGTGCTTAAAAATAAATAAGGTAAATAGCACCTAATTCATCCAGACGACAGATGATCCTTTGCGCGGATCAAAATTTCACTCATGGTGCCGGTTGATCTTTATCCACTTCCTTTAACCCCACTGGGCAGTCAACACACCCATGAAACGGATCTAGATAGAACCAACACGGCCAGCCAGCAGTCAGGCGCAGGCAAAGCTAGCTGTAGCATGGTTGGTGGATTGGGGGTGGATCAAGGCGGCCGCAAAACAGAGCGTATCACAATGCGGTAGAACCGGCTGGGCGGCCGCCATTTGAGCAGAGGCGGCTCTAAGCAGATGAACCCGCGGGGCAGTTTGACGCGCAGACGTTGAAGCATGCTGGTAGATCAGTGCACGTGTGAGGCGAGTGACCTGGCTCGCGGTACGGCGGTAAAAACACCCGGCCGGTTCATCGGTGGAGAAGCTTGCAGGTGGAGCAGTACAGAGGCATAGGGCTGGTGGCCCCCAAGTGAGGCAAGACCGCGCGGCTGAAGCGGCCCATCGGCAGAAGCAGGCGAATCGGCGGTTGAGGCGACTCGTGAAGTCCGTTCCTGGGTCGGTTGTTCTGCAAAAATCCACGTCCGTCTCATCTTCCGGGTCGTGGCCTATTCCTCCTCTCTCTTTTTTTATGTGAACTAGCACATTAGCAAACTCACGTGAGGGATCTTTGGCGCATATGTCTTTGTCCTTCCCATGTAGGAGTAAGCAGTAATATTAGTTTTTGATTCTTGCATAAACATTGGTGCGTGGTCCTTCACGTGGGGGCGGGGTTGTAGCTTCAGAGATGTGACATCGCTACTGTTGCAAGATTCGCTGGATGGCTTTGAGCGCGTGCGTATAGAGATGACTTGCGATTTAATAGAAGGGCGCAGCGGAAACTTTGTGTCCACCTCGGCGGACTGCCCGTACAAGAATCGATCTCCACCGCTGCTTATGCGTTGAATCGGCAGCAAAGAACTTGTCGGTCTCGGCGACACACGGCGCATCTCACAGACCGTTACACAATCCTAGTTTCCTTTTAATGGCATGGGCCGAGTTAGAATCTGGACAAAATTGGTTTCTTGTCGTTGTCAATTTGGATGCTGGTCGTCGATGCTTTGTTGTTGTCCTTTGTTTTCTTTTTTCTTCCAAGTTCCAACGTTGGCTTTAGGGTCGAACCAATCTCGTATTTGTTGTGACTACCGCTGATCGGGGCAGCTTGGTTTCGCCGGAGTGCTCCTGTGTATCCGCCCTTGAACTGACAATATACCAAAGATTCGTCTGGCGGCGCACAAGTCGAAACCCTAGTTTCTCGTGAACTCGGAGTTTGCTGGCTCCAAAGTTAGATCACAAAACAATGAACTTGTCAGCTCTTCCTCATCCGACAAAATCGCGAGCTTCTCGAACCCTAGGAGAGATCCCTCCAAGAACTCATCACCACCGTGCGCGAGCCCCACGGTGGGCGCCAACTGTCGTGGTTTTGTCACGGCAGATGTCCTAGTGTGAGGACTTAGTCGTGAGGCCACGCATCTATGTGGTAGCTTGAGAGGGGTTGAGCGGAATCGAAAGACGCAACACAAGACAAGGATTTAGACAGCTTCGGGCCCCGGGAAACATCATCCGGTAATAACCCTACATGCTGTTTGTGGCTAGGTCTCATTATCATCACGAGAGAGTCGCCGTAAACCGGCTCTCCTCTAATTGTGTCTAGCCCTAGAGATTATTGATTGTTGCATGTCCCTCTTTGGGGAGCCCTGCCCCTCCTTATATATGTTAAAGGGGCGGGTTACATGTGGCGTCCTATTATGATTAGGACTAGTCTATCTCTAATACAAACCGGATACAAGTCCTGGTCTTAACTCCTTGTAAGGTAAAATATTCCTCACGCCTTTCCTCTGAAACCGGCCCACCATAATCATGAACCGGCCTTCTAGGCCTTGGGCCTTGTCACCGTCTGTCCCGCCCGCCGGGTTACTAGTGAATCATAATGTCCAGGAAGGTTGCTTGTAAACCGCCAGGTCAGGGCGGGTCGCTAGTGAATCGTCAAGTGTCAGCAGGATCTCAAATAAACCGCCAAGTCCGGCCGGGTTATACTTCCAGCCGGTTTACGCCGCGGGGTATATCCCCGACACTTATGTTCTATTATGAGCTCGATTTCCATGATTTGGCTCCGGATTCCATCCTTCACATCTCGTCGTTCATCGTCGTGTGTGAGGCCTTCCTCCGCATCACCCCACACTTAGGCTTATGGCTCAAGACCTTCAATGTGAAGCCGAAGATGACCGATGGGCGACACGCAGAATGCGGAGGTGCCATAATAAGCAAAGGCGCCGATGCTCCATGGCCAAAGGGTTCCTTCCCGAAGATGTCCAACTTATGGCAGCGGGAGTGGTTTTACATCACGGCTCCCCTGTAACGCCCACGATGCGGCTATATCTCCCACGTGTCGACGCACGACTTAGAGGCATAACCGCATTGTGGTTTTGTCGCAAGAAGGGTCATCTTCACACAATCCCATGTAATGAACAAGAATGGGATAACGAGAGTTGGCTTACAATTGCCACTTCACACAATACATAAATTAATTCATACATCATCCAAAATCCACACATAGACCGACTACGGTCAAATCCAAATGAAAATAAGATAACCCCAAATGCTTGATCCCCGATCGTCCTAACTGGGCTCCACTACTGATCATCAGGAAAAGAAACATAGTAACGACCACGTTCCTCGTCGAACTCCCACTTGAGGTCGAATTCCTCATCTGCACTGGCATCGTCGGCACCTGCAACTGTTTTGGTAGAATCTGTGGGTCACGAGGACTCAGCAATCTCACACCCGCGAGATCAAGACTATTTAAGCTTATAGGAAAGGTTGGTGTAATGAAGTGGAGCTGCAGTAGGCACTAAGCATATATGGTGGCTAACATACGCAAATGAGAGCGAGAAGAGAAGCAACGCAACAGTCCCGAAGCTAGAAATGATCAAGAAGTGATCCTAAAACTACTTACGTTCATGCATAACTCAAACCGTGTTCCCTTCCCGGACTCCGCCGAGAAGAGACCATCACGGCTACACACACAGTTGATGTATTTTAATTAAGTCAAGTGACAAGTTCTCTACAACCAGACATTAACAAATTCCCATCTGCCTCATAACCGCGGGCACGACTTTCGAAAGATAATACCCTGCAGGGGTGTCCCAACTTTGCCCATCATAAGCTCTCACGGTCAACGAAGGATAAACCATCTCCCAGGAAGACCCGATCAGTCTCGGAATCCCTGTTTACAAGACATTTCGACAATGGTAAAACAAGACCAGCAAAGCCGCCCGAATGTGCCGACAAATCCCGATAGGAGCTGCACATATCTCGTTCTCAGGGTACACCGGATGAGCACTACGTACAACTAAAACCAATCCTTGAGTTTCCCCAAGGTGGCGCTGCAAGTGGCTCTAGTTTGGACCAGCACTCAGAGGAACACTGACCCGGGGGTTTAAATAAAGATGACCCTCGGGCTCGCGAAAACCCGGGGGAGAGGCTTAGGTGGCAAAAGGTAAAACCAAGGTTGGGCCTTGCTGGAGGAGTTTTATACAAGGCGAACTGTCAAGGGGGTCCCATAAATCACCCAACCGCGTAAGGAACGCAAACTCAAGGAACATAACACCGGTATGACAGAAACTAGGGCGACAAGAGTGGAACAAAACACCAGGCATAAGGCCAAGCCTTCCACCCTTTACCAAATATATAGATGCATTAATATAATAAGAGATATTGTGATAACCCAAAATATCCATGTTCCAACATGGAACAAACTTCAACTTCACCTGCAACTAGCAACGCTATAAGAAGGGCTGAGCAAAAGTGGTAACTTAGCCAAACAACGGTTTGCTAGGAAAGGATGGTTAGAGGCTTGACATGGCAATATGGGAGGCATGATGTAGCAGGTGGTAGGTAGCGCAGCATGGCAATAGAACGAACAACTAGCAAAGCAAAGATAGAAGTGATTTCGAGGGTATGGTCATCTTGCCTGCAAGGTTCTCAGAGTTGTCGAAAGCTTGATCCTCGTAAGCGTACTCAACAGGTTCCTCGTTCACGACTCGTCTCCCGGCTCTATCCAAAACAAGGACACAAGCAACGGAACCACAATCAATCACGGGAAAAGCACAAGCAACACGATGCAATACATGAATGATATGCAAGATATGATATGCGATGCATATGCGTGCTCCGGAAGAAAAATGATGAACAAGGCAGTAACTTGGCAAACCAAGCATGCCACTGGAAAGATGAGATGATTTCGGTTGAAATCGATATAAAGATCACCGGAAACGGATGCACGGTTTGCAAATGGCAAGCAAAACAAGAATGACACGAATCTGTGATTAACAGCATGATACCACTTAGAATGCAACAAGTAATAATACTACAGCACCCCCCACAAAGCAAGAAAGCATATGGCAGTAATCTACAGGAGATGTTTGACAAAAGATGAACACTGAGCTACGGCTAGATCACAATATAACAGGCTCAAACAAGCATGGCAAAAGTGCAAAAGATATCAGGTTCACAGACTTGGTGAAATTACTGGACATGCCTGAAACAGCATCAGGTAGCAATGTTCAGAGCACGAAATCGACATGTTAAAAGAACTTAACATGGCAAAACAAGGCACGGAAGTATCCTACTAAATGCATATGACAAAAATCCCTTACTGACCATAAGCCAAAAAGGATCAGAAGATATGATGGCAACCTTGTAAACATAGCAACTTTCATTAACAGGTTCCAGACTTTGCAGAAAACAGAGCATGGCAGAAACAGACATTATGAGGGCATCTTGGTGAGCTTGATGCACTCACCACAAAGCAATGCATGACAAAACAAGCATACCTGAGGCAAGATGGCATGTTTATGAAGCTATCTATGGCAAGATCAAATACATAACATCAAAGGATCAACTACAACAAGCTTGGCAATATTGAATAACACGTAGACAATCTGCCAGGAACATTTTATAGCAAAAGTAGAGCAAGATTGAGTCATGCTATGGCACTCCATAATTGCAAACAAGGGCAGGAATGGATCAATTACAACAATATCTACAAAACATCCTTACTGAACATCACCAAAATAAGCATGGATCTCTCTGTAGAAATCACAGTCCCTGAAATCAGAAACATCACGAAGCCTAGTTTGCATGCTTGTGCTAGTCACCACAGAGATCACAAAAATACATGGCATAAATCTCTGTAAATATGGCATGGCATACATCAAAACACATGTAGAGCTCATGCCCATAAGATGCACAGATTAAATGAAACGAAAATAACAAAACCTCCAGTTGTGATAAGTAACAGCAGTTAACAGCAACTAGCACTCTTGCACCAGAGATTTGGACATCAAGATGGACCCAAATGAACATGTAACAATCGAACAAAATGAAGAGCATCTCGAGACGAACATTTCGATATATTACACGCACAAAATGGAGCTATATGCAGAGAGTTATGATGTGATGAACATGGGCATATATTGTAAAAATTACGGGACAGAGAAATTCGGGGAGAAGGGAAAGAAAAGTCAACCGTGGCTTTTTCCCAGATCGGATGGAGCCCGAAGCTCGCCGGAGTTGCGGAAGGCCGGAGGAGAGGAGGGAGACGTCGCCGGCGTGGAGAGGAGGAAGAAGAGCTCGGGCGGCGGCGGAGGACGACGGCGGCGGGGTCGGCGACCGCGGGCGGAGGAGGCGCGGAGGCGGCCTCGGGTGGCGGCAAGGCGATGCGGCGGCGGCGGCCCACCGGCACGGCGGCGGCGCGGGCGGCCGGAGGAGGCAAGGCGGCGGACGGGAGGCGCCGGCTCGGGCCGCGGGCGAGGACGCGCGGGCCCGCGGGGGCCGGATGCAGGCTCCCCGGGCCGCGGGCATACGGGCGGCGGCGGCGACACGTGTCGCACAGCGATTGGCGCGGGCGCGGCGGCGGGAGCGTCCGGCGGCGGCGGACGTGTCCGGTGGCGGCGGGGAGATTTTTTTAGGGTTTGATCTGCGAATGTTTCGGAGGGGGATGCATATATATAGGCATAGGGAGCTAGGAGACTCCAAATGGAGTGCGGTTTTCGCCCACACGATCGTGATCGAACGACCTAGAGCATGGAAGTGACTTAGATGAGTTTTGTGCTGTTTAGAGAGGGGTTTTGCTGCAACACACAAAATGACTTTGCGGTTGCTCGGTTAACCGTTGGAGTACCAAACGACCTCCAAATGGAACGAAACTTGACAGGTGGTCTACCGGTGGTATACCAAGGCCACTTGACAAGACTCGGTCCATTCTGAGAACGTCCACACCCACTCACAAAAAGAAACAAGAGGGGTGCGCCGGAGGAAGTGGGAGTGCCGGATTGCAAAACGGACAACGGGGAAATGCTCGGATGCATGAGACGAACACGTATGCAAATGCAATGCACATGATGACATGATATGAGATGCATGACATGAAAAAAATGCAAAACGAAAGACAAAACCCGACCACGAAGGGAATATCATAACACATAGCCGAAAATGGCAAGAGTTGGAGTTACAAATATGGAAGGTTACATCCGGGGTGTTACAACACTCCACCACTACGAGAGGATCTCGTCCCGAGATCTAGGACTGAAAGAACTCCGGATATTCGGAACGGAGGTGGTCCTCGCGTTCCCAGGTGGCTTCTCGGTCGGAATGGTGCGACCACTTCACTTTCAGGAATTTGATTGACTTGGTGCGAGTCTTGCGCTCAGTTTCTTCAAGAATAGCAATGGGGTGCTCATGATATGACAGATCTTCTTGGAGGTCAATCTCTTCGAAGTTGATGGTGCACTCAGGTGTCTTGAAGCACTTGCGAAGCTGTGACACGTGGAACACATCGTGCACGTTCGCGAAGTTGGAGGGAAGCTCAAGTTGATAGGCGAGGTCGCCTCTTTTGCCAATGATCTTGAAAGGACCCACGTATCTAGGGGCAAGCTTCCCTTTGATACCAAAGCGACGAGTGCCTTTCATTGGAGAGACGCAGAGGTAGACATGGTCTCCGATCTCGAAAGCCACATCACGGTGCTTACTATCATAGTAACTCTTCTGGAACGATTGCGCGGCTTTGAGATTTTCACGGATGACTTTACACATTTCTTCAGCCTCTGTGATTAAGTCATTGCCAAGAAGTTGGCGTTCACCAGTCTCTGACCAATTGAGAGGAATACGGCACTTTCTGCCATAGAGGATCTCGAATGGGGCCTTGCCCGAACTCGCTTGGAAGCTGTTGTTGTAGGAGAATTCGGCATATGGAAGACAATCTTCCCATTTCATGCCAAAGGAAATGACACAAGCCCTGAGCATATCTTCAAGAATTTGATTGACTCGCTCAACTTGGCCACTAGTTTGAGGATGGAAAGCTGTGCTGAAGCGAATGTTGGTTCCCATGGCCTTCTGGAAGGAGTCCCAGAACTTAGAAGTGAAGATGCTTCCGCGATCTGAAGAAATCAATTGTGGAATGCCGTGCAAAGAGACAATCCTGGAGGTGTATAGCTCTGCCAACTGAGTTGATGTGATAGACTCTTTGATTGGAAGGAAATGAGCCACTTTAGTAAGCTTGCCGTTGACAACGAAGATAGCATCATTTCCGTGCTTGGACTTTGGAAAACCAGTCACGAAGTCCATTTCGATATGATCAAACTTCCACTCTGGGATAGCAAGAGGTTGGAGGAGACCAGCTGGCCGTTGGTGTTCTGCTTTCACCCTTCGACAGACATCACATTCATTCACGAATTGAGCGATTTCTCGCTTCATTCGAGTCCACCATTACGACTGCTTGAGGTCATGGTACATCTTCGTACTTCCAGGATGAATGGAAAGGAGAGAATTGTGCGCCTCGTTCATTATGACTTTCCTTAGATCACCTTTAGGAACCACAATCCGGTCCTCGAAGAATAAAGTGTCTCTGTCATCAATGTGATAGCACTTGTATTTGGAAAGACCCTTATCGATACCACGTTTCACCTTCTTCACCATGGTATCCAGAAGCTGGCCTCACGAATTTGATCTTCCAAAGTAGGAGAGACTATGAGGTTGGCAAGAAAGCCTTGAGGAACAACTTGGAGATTCAGCTTGCGGAAAGCTTCACAAAGATCCAGTTGGAATGGCTTGAGGATTAAGCTGTTGCAATAAGCCTTCCTGCTCAAAGCATCTGCAATGACATTGGCTTTGCCTAGAGTATATTCAATACTCGGATTGTACTCTTGAATCATTTCGACCCAACGAGTTTGCCTGAGGTTGAGGTTGGGCCGAGTGAAGATGTACTTGAGACTCTTGTGATCGGTGAATATGTCCACTTTTCTTCCCAAGAGATGTCTCCACGTTATTAATGCATGGACAACTGCCGCCAACTCAAGATCGTGAGTGGGGTAGTTCTTTTCGTTGGGCTTCAACTGACGAGAGGTATAGGCCACAACTTTCTTCTCTTGCATCAACACAGCACCAAGACCTTGGAGAGAAGCATCACAGAAAACTTCGAATGGCTTGGATTCGTCAGGAGGAGTTAAGACAGGAGCTGTGACAAGTCTCTCTTTGAGAGTGTTGAAAGCAACGTCACACTCAAGAGACCAGACATACTTCACATGCTTCTGGAGAAGGTTGGAAAGAGGCTTTGCAATCTTAGAGAAATTCTCAACGAATCTTCGGCAATAGCTTGCAAGACCAAGAAAACTGCGGAGCTGCTTGACATTCTGAGGAGGTTCCCAATTCACAATTGCGGACACCTTCTCGGGGTTAACAGCGATGCCCTTGGCAGAGATGATGTGACCAAGGTAAAGAACTCCGTCAAGCCAAAACTCACATTTTGAAAACTTCGCATAGAATTGATACTCTCTGAGCTTGTCGAGCACCAACCGCAAATGTTTGGCATGGTCCTTCTTATTCTTGGAGAAGACCAAAATATCATCGAGATACACCAGGACGAATTCATTGGTATATGGGTTGAAGATGAAATTCATCATCCGAGAGAATGTTGGAGGAGCATTGACAAGGCCGAAAGACATGACAGTATATTCATAAGAACCAAAGCTTGTTCTGAATGCTGTCTTGGGGATATCTTCTTCACGAATGCGAATCTGATGATAACCCATTCGAAGGTCAAGCTTGGAGAATACTTTAGCACCTTTGAGTTGCTCGAATAGCTCATTGATGTTGGGAAGTGGATACTTGTTCTTGATTGTCTTCTTGTTCAATGGACGGTAGTCGACACAAAGTCGTTCCGTGCCATCCTTCTTCTGGACAAAAAGAACACCACAACCCCATGGAGAAGAACTCGGTCTGATCAAACCCAGACGCTCTTGTTCATCAAGCTGTTTCTTCAGTTCCTTCAGCTCCTTGGGTCCAAGCTTGTATGGACGCTTGCAAACGGGTTCAGTGCCCGGCTCAAGATCGATAACGAACTCAACTGGCCGGTGAGGAGGCATACCCGGAAGCTCTTCTGGAAAGACATCTTGATACTCACAAATGACTGGAATTTGAGAGATGGCCTTCAATTTGCCCTTCTCATTGAGAGAAAATAACCGAATGGTTTCATCACGAGCGGCATAAATGATAACATCCTCAGAAGAGTGTGTCAATTGAATTTCCCTGGCAGCACAATCAAGTTGAGCCTTGTGCTTAGAAAGCCAGTCCATCCCGAGAATAAGATCAATATCCGAGTCACCAAGAACAATTGGTTTAGATAGAAATTTATAGTTCCCCATCTTGATGGAAACATCCGGGACACAATTATTAGATGTCATTTGCTTACCGGGGGACACAATCTTCAACGGGATAGGAATCTTTTCCGTCACAAACTCATGCTTGGCAACAAAAGGTCTTGAAATAAAAGAAAGAGATGCGCCAGTATCAAATAAGACTTTTGCAAGAATATCATAACTGAAAGATTACCCATTATCACATCAGTAGATTCCCCCGCTTGAGCTGCATTCATCATGTTCACCTTTGTAGACTTGGGATTATGCTTGACCACTGCATTGCTGGAAGATCTCACAGGAGGAGGAGGCGGAAGACACCTTTGGTTGAAGCATTTGTTAGCATAGTGACCTTTCTGCTGACACTTGTTGCAAGTCACCTCTGAGAGTGGATGGTGATAAGGAGCATTCAACTTTGGAGCTTGATTCTGAGACTTGTTCTGATAGCCAGGGTTGGATGAGTGGGAAGATCCATGGCCACCTTTGTTCTTCTGCTGGTAAGGCTGACGAAACGGAGGAGGAGGAGGCAACCAGAACTTCTGTTGCTTAGCAGCCACTAGTGAGGAAGAAGAAGACTGAACTGCGTCCCCGACTCTCTTCTTAGAAGCCTCACACTTGAGCTGAGCAGCCTCTTGCTTCAGTGCCATGTTATAGAATTGATCAAACTGAGTAGGCTCAACAAGAACGAGAGCTAACTGTAGATCCTCTCTAAGGCCACCTCTGAAGTGATAGATCATGCTCTTTTCATCAGGAACGTCTTGTTTAGCGAAGCGAGCAAGTTTCTGAAACTGGATGTTGAATTGATACACAGACATGTTGCCTTGCCTAAGATTGCGGAACTCCTCACGCTTTCTCTCAACAACACTTTGTGGAATGTGGTGCGCTTTGAAGTCCCGACAGAAGTCAGTCCAAGTGATCACACGACCTCCTATGGAATCTTTGTATTGTTGATACCAATCAGCAGCTTGGTCCTTGAGCTGAAAAGAAGCGAACTTGACATAGTCCTCAGGCCTGACATTGCTACATTCAAAATGCTTGTTGATGTCCACGAGCCAATCATCGGTATCCGTGGCCTCGACACAGTAGCTGAAAGACTTGGGCTGATTTGCGAGAAACTGGTTGAGGGTAGCGAAGTGAGGCTGATTGTTGCCTTCGCCTTGATTTCCTTGATTGCCTTGCCCTTGGGTGCATTCTTGCAAGAGTTGCAGAATCATCTGAGCATTGGCATTGGTGGCTGCCATGATAGCTTGCCATGCCTCCGGAGGCGGAGGTGGTGGCGGAGGGTTCGCCTGACTCCCTTCATTGCGATCCGGATTCTGACGCGTTGGCGGAGCCATCCTGAAGAGGGTGACATCCATTAGCATCTTGATAGAAAAATAGGCAAGTAGAATCAACGGATAGAAATTGCAACATATAGTCTTCACAATAAACATTCGAACGAGGATGAACGAATGAATCCCATAGTAATTCATCACACTTCCATTAAGTTGAGAAGCCACTTAGAAAAAGGTATGGAATCAACATTGGACTTTGAAGCAACTCGACTCCCACAATTCAAAACAAAACAAAGTATTGGCTTGCAGAATAAGCCGGAACAAACATATGATAGAAATTTCGTCAGAAGTTTTCGTGGTGGGGCCCACACGGGCTCGATCGTACAGCACCATCATATACAAGGCAGTGCACATGACATACGAAGCGTCCCCGAGTCGGCATAGCCAAGAACTCTTTAAGACACTACGAGACCACTGTAAAACCAACCGTGGAAAGGCGGACCACTAGACGTCGAACCCCAATCTCATATCATGCGTCTGCCGGAAAGATATCCTAGGAGCTACTAGAATTCCCACTTATAAACTCCCGAAACTTTCTGGTTATGCAATCTGGTGTTGGGGATACAGGGGACACAAAATATATCACCCAAACTAGCAATCCCTAAATCCAGCTGTATCCATCCGTCAACACATAACCAAGAAACCTTCGGAAATCGTATACCTCAACCTTCGAAAAGCATCCGTTATACGAGTTATGGCAATACTCCCGAACTCCCGCCCCAGTACTGGGTGCCGTCGAGGTGATCTCACCAACAAATGCATAAAAGAGATTTCGATGTCGGCGAAACTCAGGTATTCCAGAACTGCAACGATAAAATTGTGACGACAACACCTCGGAGCTCAACTCCCAGGGACACTGCCACAACCCCTAAATGTTAGGAGGCACCAAGAACAATGTTCTCGTCCCAAAACCATCGGAACGATTCTAAGATACCCGCGTGATCCTAAAATTTTTTTTTAGTGAAATTTGAGGAGAGAAGAGTCAAAACTTCTACGTCAAGAGGCCTCACCAGAGCGAAGAAGGGATTGAGGAGTAAAAAGAATCCTACTCTCCGATATATATAATCCTAAGACTCAAAACATTTTTGTTCTAGACTCAACAACGCCAGCGGTTCGATCAAGCAGGGGGCTCCTAAGTCGGGGATGGCTCTGATTACCAACTTGTAACGCCCACGATGCGGCTATATCTCCCACGTGTCGAGGCACGACTTAGAGGCATAACCGCATTGTGGTTTTGTCGCAACAAGGGTCATCTTCACACAATCCCATGTAATGAACAAGAATGGGATAACGAGAGTTGGCTTACAATCACCACTTCACACAATACATAAATTAATTCATACATCATCCAAAATCCACACATAGACCGACTACGGTCACATCCAAATGAAAATAAGATAACCCCAAATGCTAGATCCCCGATCATCCCAACTGGGCTCCACTACTGATCATCAAGAAAAGAAACATAGTAATGACCACGTTCCTCGTCGAACTCCCACTTGAGGTCGAATTCCTCATCTGCACTGGCATCGTCGGAACCTGCAACTGTTTTGGTAGAATCTGTGAGTCACGAGGACTCAGCAATCTCACACCCGCGAGATCAAGACTATTTAAGCTTATAGGAAAGGATGGTGTAATGAAGTGGAGCTACAGCAGGCACTAAGCATATATGGTGGCTAACACGCAAATAAGAATGAGAAGAGAAGCAACGCAACGGTCGCGAAGCTAGAAATGATCAAGAAGTGATCCTGAAACTACTTACGTTCATGCATAACTCAAACCGTGTTCACTTCCCGAACTCCGCCGAGAAGAGACCATCACGGCTACACACACAGTTGATGTATTTTAATTAAGTCAAGTGACAAGTTCTCCACAACCGGACATTAACAAATTCCCATCTGCCTCATAACCGCGGGCACGGCTTTCGAAAGATAATACCCTGCAGGGGTGTCCCAACTTTGCCCATCATAAGCTCTCACGGTCAACGAAGGATAAACATTCTCCCAGGAAGACCTGACCAGTCTCGGAATCCCGGTTTACAAGACATTTCGACAATGGTAAAACAAGACCAGCAAAGCCGCCCAATGTGCCGACAAATCCCGATAGGAGCTGCACATATCTCTTTCTCAGGGCATACCGGATGAACACCACGTACAACTAAAACCAATCCTCGAGTTTCCCCAAGGTGGCGCTGCTAGTGGCTCTAGTTTGGACCAGCACTCAGAGGAACACTGGCCCGGGGGTTTAAATAAAGATGACCCTCGGGCTCGTGAAAACCCGGGGGAAAGGCTTAGGTGGCAAAAGGTAAAACCAAGGTTGGGCCTTGCTGGAGGAGTTTTATACAAGGCGAACTGTCAAGGGGGTCCCATAAATCACCCAACCGCGTAAGGAACGCAAACTCAAGGAACATAACACCGGTATGAAAGAAACTAGGGCGGCAAGAGTGGAACAAAACACCAGGCATAAGGCCGAGCCTTCCACCCTTTACCAAATATATAGATGCATTAATATTTAAGAGATATTGTGATAACCCAAAATATCCATGTTCCAACATGGAACAAACTTCAACTTCACCTGCAACTAGCAACGCTATAAGAAGGGCTAAGCAAAAGTGGTAACTTAGCCAAACAACGGTTTGCTAGGAAAGGATGGTTAGAGGCTTGACATGGCAATATGGGAGGCATGATATAGCAGGTGGTAGGTAGCGCAGCATGGCCATAGAACGAACAACTAGCAAAGCAAAGATAGAAGTGATTTCGAGGGTATGGTCATCTTGCCTGCAAGGTTCTCAGAGTTGTCGAAAGCTTGATCCTCGTAAGCGTACTCAACAGGTTCCTCGTTCACGAACTCATCTCCCGGCTCTATCCAAAACAAGGACACAAGCAACGGAACCACAATCAATCACGGGAAAAGCACAAGCAACACGATGCAATACATGAATGATATGCAAGATATGATGTGCAATGCATATGCGTGCTCCGAAAGAAGAATGATGAAAAAGGCAGTAAATTGGAAAACTAAGCATGCCACTGGAAAGATGAGATGATTTCGGTTGAAATCGATATAAAGATCACCGGAAACGGATGCACGGTTTGCAAATGGCAAGCAAAACAATAATGACACGAATCAGTGATTAACAGCATGATAGCACTTAGAATGCAACAAGTAATAATGCTACAGCACCCCAACAAAGCAACAAAGCACATGGAAGTAATCTACAGGAGATGCTTGACAAAAGATGAACACTGAGCTACGGCTAGATCACAACATAACATGCTCAAACAAGCATGGCAAAAGTGCAAAAGATATCAGGTTCACAGACTTAGTGAAATTACTGGACATGCCTGAAACAGCATCAGGTAGCAATGTTCAGAGCACGAAATCGACATGTTACAAGAACTTAACATGGCAAAACAAGGAACGGCAGTATCCTAATAAACGCATATGACAAAAATCCCTTACTGACCATCAGCGAAAAAGGATCAGAAGATATGATGGCAACCTTGTAAACATAGCAAGTTTCGTTAACAGGTTCCAGACTTTGCAGAAAACAGAGCATGGCAGAAACAGACATTATGAGGGCATCTTGGTGACCTTGACGCACTCACCACAAAGCAATGCATGATAAAACAAGCATAACTGCAGCAAGATGGCATGTTTATGAAGCTATCTATGGCAAGATCAAATACATAGCATGAAAGGATCAACTACAACAGGTTTGGCAAAATTGAATAACACGTAGCCAATCTGCCAGGAACATTTTATAGCAAAAGTAGAGTAAGATTGAGTCATGCTATGTCACTCCATAATTGCAAACAAGGGCAGGAATGGATCAATTACAACAATATCTACAAAACATCCTTACTGAACATCACCAAAATAAGCATGGATCTCTCTGTAGAAATCACAGTCCCTGAAATCAGAAACATCACGAAGCCTAGTTTGGATGCTTGTGCTAGTCACCACAGAGATCACAAAAATACATGGCATAAACTCTGTAAATATGGCATGGCATATATCAAAACACATGTAGAGCTCATGCCCATAAGATGCACAGATTAAATGAAACGAAAATAACAAAACCTCCAGTTGTGATAAGTAACAGCAGTTAACAGCAACAAGCACTCTTGCACCAGAGATTTGGACATCAAGATGGACCCAAATGAACATAGAACAATGGAACAAAATGAAGAGCATCTCGATACAAACATTTTGATATATTACACGCACAAAACGGAGCTATATGCAGAGAGTTATGATGCGATGAACATAGGCATATATTTTAAAAGTTACGGGACTTGGAGAAATTCGGGGAGAAGGAAAAGAAAAGTCAACCGTGGCTTTTTCCCAGATCGGATCGAGCCCGAAGCTCGCCGGAGTTGCGGACGACCGGAGGAGAGGAGGGAGACATCGCCGGCGTGGAGAGGAGGAAGAAGAGCTCGGGCGGCGGCGGAGGACGACGGCGGCGGGGTCGGCGACCGCGGGCGGAGGAGGCGCGGAGGCGGCCTCGGGTGGCGGCAAGGCGATGCGGCGGCGGCGGCGGCGCGGGCGGCCAGAGGAGGCGAGGCGGCGGACGGGAGGCGCCGGCTCGGGCCGCGGGCGAGGACACGCGGGCCCGCGGGGGCCGGATGCGGGCTCCCCAGGCCGCGGGCGTACGGGCGGCGGCGGCGACACGTGTCGTGCAGCGATTGGCGCGGGCGCGGCGGCGGACGTGTCCGGTGGCGGCGGGGAGATTTTTTAGGGTTTGATCTACGAATGTTTCGGAGGGGGGATGGATATATATAGGCATAGGGAGCTAGGAGACTCCAAATGGAGTGCGGTTTTCGCCCACACGATCGTGATCGAACGACCTAGAGCATGGAAGTGACTTAGATGAGTTTTGTGCTATTTAGAGAGGGGTTTTGCTGCAACACACAAAATGACTTTGCGGTTGCTCGGTTAACCGTTGGAGTACCAAACGACCTCCAAATGGAACGAAACTTGACAGGTGGTCTACCGGTGGATACCAAGGCCACTTGACAAGACTCGGTCCATTCCGAGAACATTCACACCCGCTCACGAAAAGAAACAAGAGGGGTGCGCCGGAGGAGGTGGGAGTGCCGGATTGCAAAACGGACAACGGGGAAATGCTCGGATGCACGAGACGAACACGTATGCAAATGCAATGCACATGATGACATGATATGAGATGCATGACATGAACAAAATGCAAAACGAAAGACAAAACCCGACCACGAAGGGAATATCGTAACACATAGCCGAAAATGGCAAGAGTTGGAGTTACAAATATGGAAGGTTACATCCGGGGTGTTACATCCCCGAAGCACTAAGTGGGCAGCTGCCCCCGCCTTCCGTTCGGGCCCCCCACGACAACTAGCGTCATGGGTCAACAAGGGGCTGGACTGGGGGCCGGTTAATGACGTGCCGACATTGCAGAGTCGCATCCGAGATCTCCTCAAGAGAGATGTTAGCCTTGTCAAGGTAATGCAAGTCATGCTAGTTCGTCGGGTCCTGCCGTGCCAACGTCGACCTCTCCGTATGTGGGAGTTCAACCTGGAAGGACCGCGAACTATTCAGCAATTCTTCGGCGTGACGCTCGAAGAGATGTATGGATTGTTCTTCGGATCACGAATAAAGTGTCCGGACACCACCGAGGATGCGGGTCTAAACTACAATCGTCCAGATACCCACGTAAGTAATTCTACGACCAAACACGTTGTCTTTTCATTTGTCACAACATCATTCTGAAAAATCGCTCTTTGACTAGGACTGGATAAAAAAGGCGAAGATGATCAGCTGTTCGGCCCCCTTCCCGAAGGCTCGCTGGATCCCGTACTACCCAGGATGCTTGAGCATGCACCTTATCAAGTGCCATCAGAGGAAGATGAAGGGAGGAATAAAGAAGCCGAAAGCGGGCCTCATGCATTACTCATCCAAACCGGGGGAATTAGTGTCTCCGCGAAGGAGGATAACCGGGGAGAAGAATCTGAAATTCCCTCTCCCCAAGGAAGGAAAAGGACTGCCTCTGAAGACTTGGAAACAAGGGTTTCCAAACGAGGGAAGAAACCTTCGCCAGGGGGGCCTGCCCCGGAGGGCATCCTTACCGCACAGTGCCCGCAAGGGGATCAGCCCTCCACCGAGCTGGAAGTGAACAAGAGTACTTTTGGTAAATATATCCTGCTTCATCTCCGAGGACAATAACCGAGATGTATGTCTTGCAGTTCAGATCGTAGCCCTTCTCGACAGAGTTCGTCTTCGGGGGATCTTCTTCCGGAGATGATGGAGAGTGAAACGCCTCTCCCTGTCTCCCCGCCTCATGAGGCGGACGACCCTGAGGTGTCATCACGGAGGATTTCTCATGATCCGCCAAGGCCGGAAGGTAACCCTTCGGCCACCCGAATTCCGGAGTATTCAGATCCGAAGGAGAGCAACAGAAAGAGTCCGGGGCTGTCCGGTGCATGACCGGACGCACTGATGAGTCTTCTGGAGCAAGCGGCTATCTCACAGGCGCATCGTACTTTAATGGGTACGGTGGTTGAGAGGATTTCATCCGCCAAAAGTGGGTTGCATGAAGCTTTTATGAGCCTGCTAGGAGGCTTCGAGGTACGCAAAGTAGTATATGTATTTTTGACGGTACCGCACACGCTATGTGTGCCCTATACAGATAGTAGCCCCTGAGACTCTGGTTGCTGTCCAAAGGCGGCAAACAGAGGATCATAGTCCCAGGTAATGATCATGCTGCTTTCATGTGCAGGCGGCTGAGGGTCCGGTGGCTGGCCGGACTGGCGAGTTTGTCGAACTGAGGCGGCAACTTGATGCAGCAGATGCCGACAACGTGCTTGTAAACAAGTGGCTTGACGAGGCACAGGGTATGTATTCTTCGGTGGTCAACAGATATGAAGAGGACCATGATGCTAGTATCTATTATATTCTGTGACTGCAGATGGAGCTGCCGCCGTGGAGACCCTCTGGGCGGAGCTTGCCCCAGCCAAAGAACAAGCCAGGAGAAGTGATGCGGCCGCCCTAAAGGTGGCCGAAGAGTTAAGGGCCGAACATGCTGCTCATCGCCAGAGCGAAAATAAAATAGCCAAGATGGCTATTGAGCTGAAGGATGCCGCCGACTGTTATGAGATTCTTGAAAAGGAAAGCCAAGCGAAAGCGGCAGACCTGAAGAAAGCCATGGTAGCAGCCAAGGAAACCCGCTCTAAAATGAGAGCGGCGAAGGAGGAGCTTCGTCAAGCCGGAGATATCACGGCTGGGAAGCCCTTTTTGTTGCAGACGAAGTTCGGAGATCCGAAGTATGCCCCTCTAGATCAATTATGGAGCGTTGCAGACGCGTATTTGGACTTGGCAACGAGTGCTGCTGATGCGACTGAGTTTTTCAAAGATCAAAAAGATCACGAAGTGGAAAAGTTGTTTTGGTCAGAGTTCAGTGCTCCGACGCGTCCGCTGCTGTTAAATGAGCAAATGGCCGAGTGGGCTGAGCTCCATAGGTTGTCCGGGCTTGCCATGAGGTCTGTCGTGGATCATCTTTGGCCGGAAGGACCAAGGACGGATAGTTATTTTGGTTTAGTGCAATGATTCCTTGGTGCTATGCCGCATATCGACGCTGTAAAGAGGTCGGCGTGCATAGAGCGTGCACGGATGGCTCTTGCCCGTGTAAAGACATATTGGGCGGAGATGGAGGCCACCGCTATTGCAACCCAGGATCTGGCCTTAGGCCAGGTCTCAGCCGAGCACTATTTTGAAGAGGTCCTAGAAGGTGCTCGTTTAATAGAGGCTCAGTGCTCGAAGAGTATCATGTTTGAGTGACATGTATCCCAATTGTAAAAACAATGCTATTTGGATTATAAAGGATGTGTTTATACTTTTGCTATGATGCCTCCTATGCGGCCGTTTATATATGTATATAACCTGAAAGTTGGCAGTCGTCGGCTTCAGGCCCCACGCATATAATGCGGGGATGTTCGAAAAAGCGCGTATTCACACTTGATCCAACGTCTTGGTACATTAAGGAGGTGATAGCGCGGCGAACAAGGAAATCGGACTATATAGCTTTAACACTTTCACTTAGCCTTAGGAGTTCGACGGTGGGGCTACTATATAGCCCCTGGTACTTCCGCGCTCATCCGAATATGGGGCACGTACATACATGACCGGGAAACCGGCCCTTCGTCAATGCGGAGGAATCGCGAAGATTCCGCTCGGTCATCGATTGGTTGACCAGTCTCGCGCTTTATCATGACAGTCAGTTTTCGGCTTTCTCTACTGAGGTGCTCATCCAGATGAACCAGGGCACAATCGCCGTAGTTCTCCAGGTTCCACCTTAGCCGATAGAGCGGAACGTAAGGTAGCAAAACACGGGAGCCGGGCAAAACCAACTATTGACCAAAGACATGATTCGGAGCTGATGCATATAAGGCCAAACTCGCGACGCCGAACACTCCCTAAGGTATTCGGACTTTACAACATATATCAGGCTGAGTAACGCCCTTGATAATGAACCCTGAATTTCCAGGTACGTGCATTAGTCTAACGTGGCAAAATGCCAATAATGCCAGCATCCTCTCGGTTGTGTTGAGTATCCGGAGGGTGTGAAGCAACAAGAGACAGTAAGAAAGGTTTACACAGGGTCTTAATCTAAAAAGAAACCTTTGAGCGGGGCCCTGCTGCACGTCTGCGCCTGTGTCTCCGTTGTACTGTATCCTGGAAGGGTGTAGCACGATTATCATCAGTAAAAGAGAAAAACTCAGGAGAAAGTCTTCGTGCGAAAAATTGGTTATTCTTAATAAACTATTAAAATTCAATCTAAATAAGGTCAAGCCGAACTGTAGTTCTTTTTACATGCAGGAAGCCCCTAGCACCACCTATGGGGGTATATCCATCGACCCAATCTCAGGTTTATCTGAGCTGTTACAGCCAGTGGTGCACCGGACTCGTCTAGCCGTGTCCGCGGTCTTGACGACCGATCAATTATTCTGGTTGGAGAGGTCGTTCAGTGTTTTGCTGCTAAAGCCGCCACACATTCTTCCGCACATAAGAAACGCTCTGTGTTTCCGCTAACTATGATGATGCCACGTGGACCAGGCATCTTAAGCTTAAGATAAGCGTAATGCGGTACTGCGTTAAAACGAGCGAAGGCCGTTCTTCCGAGTAGTGCTTGATAGCCGCTTTGGAATGGAGCGATGTCGAAGGTTAACCTTTCACTTCGGAAGTTGTTTGGAGAACCGAATACAACCTCTAGTACTAGAGAGCCCGTCCAGTGGGCCACTGGGCCTGGTATTACTCCTTTAAAGGTAGTATTGCTTTGGTTAATTCTTGTCGGGTCTATCCCCATTTTGCGGACTGTGTCCTGATATATCAGATTAAGACTACTTCCGCCGTCCATAAGGACTCGGGTGAGATGGTATCCGTCAATTATTGGGTCTAGCACCAAGGCAGCCGATCCTCCGTGCCGGATATTAGTCGGGTAATCCATGCGATCGAAAGTGATCAGGCAGGCCGACCAAGGGTTGAACTTGGGGGTGACGGCCTCCATGGCGCATACGTCTCGGAGTGCGCGTTTGCTCCTCCTCTTCGTTACGTGAATCTGTTCACTGTTTTGACCTCTGGTGGGAATTTTTTCTGTCTCGTAGTGTTTTGCTGGCGAGGCTCATCCTCGTCTTCACTTGTTGTCTCCCCCCCCTTGTGTTCGGCGTTTAGCTTGCCGGCCTGCTTGAATACCCAGCATTCTCTGTTGGTGTGGTTTGCAGGTTTGTCGGAGGTGCCATGAATCTGACATAATCTGTCTAGAATCTTATTTAGGCTGGACGGTCCATCTCTGCTTCCTTTGAATGACTTTTTCCGTTGACCGGGTCGTGAGCCCCTGAATCCGGCGTTTACCGCGGAGTTGTCTGGGCTGTCTTCATTGTTTCGACGCTTGCTTTTGTTGCGTCGTGGTTTTCCATTACCATCCATGACTTCGGATGTGCCTGGGTCGCTGGTGCCGCTATGGGCCAGCCAACTATCTTCGCCCGCGCAAAAGCGGGTCATTCGGCTTGTTAGGGCTGCCATTGTCCTCGGTTTTTCCTGGCCGAGGTGTTTGGCGAGCCATTCGTCCCGGACACTGTGTTTGAAATCTGCTAATGCTTCGGCGTCCGGGCAGTCGACAATTTGATTCTTCTTAGTGAGGAATATGTTCCAAAACTTTCGGGCTGACTCTCCGGGCTGTTAAATTATATGACTTAAATCGTCTGCATCCGGAGGTCGGACATAAGTCCCTTGAAAATTAGCCCTAAAAGCATCCTCAAGCTCTTCCCAACTTCCAATTGAGTTTTCGGGGGCTGGTCCTTTCAACTTGAGGGGCAAGTATTTGATGGCATGGAGATCATCTCCACGAGCCATATGGATATGAAGGATAAAGTCCTCAATCCAGACCCCAGGGTCTGTCGTTCCATCGTACGCCTCTATGTTCACAGGTTTGAATCCCTCTGGAAATTCGTGATCCAGCACCTCATCGGTGAAGCATAGGGGGTGCACGGCACCCCTGTACTTGGATGTGTCATGGCATTCTAATGGTTGTAGTGTTCGGTTTTGATTCCGTGCTGGAGCGCGCTTCCTAGATCCATAGATGGACCTCGTTATACCGGCTTTTTGGTGCAAGTCCTCTTGTAAATCGTGTGTTGACTTATGTGCGACATTTTTAGCCGCCCTGTCGCGGCCACGGGGTGGTCGATCCGGCTGTGTGGGCTCTAAAGCCTCGTCATCGAATTCAGGCAGCAGCTTGCGCTTTGGATAGCTCTTTCTGTGGCGACTGCCACCGTACTTTTCTTCAGTGTCGAGCACTTTGTTCCATCTACTGTTGAGTGTATTTTGCGCGGCTTTAAGCCTTTGCTTCTGCTTCTTCAGACTCCTCGCGGTGGCAATAAGCCTTCTATGGAGGTTCTCTTGCTCCAAGTGTTTTTCCGGGATGATGTGTGCATCGTCATCCGGACTGTTCTCCTCTCCAGAGACATGTTGATGAGCTTTATCCTCGGCGTCGCCGTGATCGGACAGCGGCTCCGTGCTATGTTCACCGTCCGCTGGCTCATCCTGGTCTGTCGCTGGGTCCATGTGGTCCGGGATGTTATTCTTTCTTGCGCTGTTATCGCTGTTTTTGCCGAGGCGGGATTTGGAGCGGCGCCTACGTCGTCGCTTTGGTCGCTTCTCTGCATCCTTCCGTTCCTCGTCATTGTTTTCTTTGGGTGTATTCACCATGTATATATCGTGTGATGAAGTGGCTGTCCAGCGCCCTGTGGGCGGTGGTTCCTGTTCCTCTCCTGCATCGTCCTCCATACCGTCGATGTCTTTGGAGTCGAAATCAAGCATGTCGGTTAAATTCTCGACATTGGCTATTAAGTGGGTGGTGGGTGGGTAACGAATTTCTTCGTCGTCCGCTTCCCACTCGAGCTGGACATAGTTCGCCGAGGGTCTCCTGACAAGGAGAGAGACCTTAATGAATCTAGCATGTTGCCCAAGGGCGAGTGCTGGAAAATATCCGTGAAGGTAAACTCCATGATCGGTGCCCAATCAGATTCGACAAGCACGGACGCAAGCGGTTCGGACCCCATGGCCGGGGACGAATCCAAGTGTCCGGCAACACAGGTTTCATAGGACATGAAGTCAGTATTCGGCCCTACCACCGCTGAGTGTACGGCCTCCGTGGCGGGGTCCATCCACCCATCCTCGGACGGCGCGATCTGCTCCGGCTTGAGGGTCGGAGTAGGTACAGGTGTGATCTCCCGAACACCGTCCGACGACAGAGCTAAGTCGTGCTCATCATGACTATGTGGCGCACCTGACATGGGCTCGAATCCGTCAAAGATCAAGTCTCCGCGGATGTCGGCAGTATAGTTTAAGCTTCCAAACCTGACCTGGCGGCCAGGGGCATAGCTTTCGATCTGCTCTAGATGGCCAAGCGAGTTGGCCTACAGTACGAAGCCGCCAAATACGAAGAGCTGTCCGGGGAGGAAAACCTCGCCCTGGACCGCATTGTTACCGATGATCGAAGGATCCATCAAGCTATTATCGTGACGGCACAGTGGAACTCTCAATGAAAGCACCAATGTCGGTGTCAAAACCGGCGGATCTTGGGTAGGGGGTCTTGAACTATGCGTCTAAGGCGGATGGTAACAGGAGGCGGGGGACACGATGTTTACCCAGGTTCGGGCCCTCTCGATGGAGGTAATACCCTACTTCCTGCTTGATTGATCTTGATGATATAAGTATTACAAGAGTTGATCTACCACGAGATCGTAGAGGCTAAACCCTAGAAGCTAGCCTATGATTATGATTGTGGTTGTCCTACGGACTAAACCCTCCGGTTTATATAGACACCGGAGGGGCTAGGGTTACACAGAGTCAGTTACAAGGGAGGAGATCTACATATCTGAATTGCCAAGCTTCCCTTCCACGCAAAGGAGAGTCCCACCGGGACACGGGACGAAGTCTTCAATCTTGTATCTTCATAGTCCAATAGTCCGGCAGTCCGAGGACCACCTAATCCAGGACTCCCTCAACGTCCACTGGCTTGCCAATTAGTTGAAGAAGCTGATCTTTCATATTATCAGGCGAATTATGATGTCAACAACAAACGGGTTGCTGCCCGAACTCCAGAGGCTCAAAATCTCATCCCGCCAATTCGTAAGCACACCTATGCCCCTGACATTGAACCATCCACCCTTATAAGCGACGAAGCTGTGTTCCAAGCCTTAACTGGAATCGACTAGGCAACTATTGACTTCCAGCCGCTGGGTAGAGACGAGGAGGATGAACCGGTGCAAGGTGATCCGCAGCCGTCAGGTCAAGCTCGTGATGAATCATGATCCGGAGATCGGGTTAGCCTTCTGCGAGCCGCAACACTTGTTTGAAAAACAATTATTCTTTTGGGCACGGAAATGCCTTGTAATAAGCTATGTCAAATACTTGGTCTGTTATGCCTTCGTGCATCTTTATTTTGCCAGATACTTGGTAATTTGCCATGCTTAAGATATATGATATTCATAATCCGTAGCTGCTCCTGCATATAAAAATTTGAAAGTGTCCTGGTGGTTTACCGCCGGACGGGTCATGATGCCCAGATACATATAGCCAGGGTTTATAACCAAGGCTGGAAAAAGATAATCAAATATGGAAATACGTGATACATGTGACTTTGAGTCATAATGTTGGCTGACCAACCGTTGTAGTGAGGGTGATAACCCTAATTTGTAGTAACAGCAACTCCTGTCACATTATGCCGGTTTATGATAAAACCGTTCCGGGATGTGATAAACACCTGTTTATCTATATTGAGTTCTGGCAACTTATAGTCAAAACCAGACCGGGTTAAAAAGTGCCGGATTATAATTGATCATGTACTGACAACTTGTAGTTGAAAGTCAAGCCGGTTTAATGAACACCGGTTTATCAAAACATTATAAATGTCATCAAAAGAGAAAAACTTGGCAAACAAAAGCATATGAAAAACTTGTAGTCGAGGCTTTTCACAGGCTGCCAGGCCCCAAATTCGAGGCTTTTCATGGGCTGCCAGGCCACTGAGTTAAACCATTTCACAAAGCCTTATAAGATGGTCCTCAATCCTTAACCAATCGTCGTTTTAACTTTGACATGTTCAGGGTCTTATCAGATTGACTTGTCGAAGTTCGGCGGGTCATACCAGGTTTACCTGGACGGAGTGACTTACTTAAAAAGGCAGGCTAACCCGAGGTTTTAGGTGTATACACCAGGCTTCCAATCCGTGGCTTGATATCCTATTACAAGTGTAGATTCTTTGTTTATTGCGATAGCAAAGAATCCCCAAGCAATATTTTGAGCTGTGCTCAGTGGGTGCCTATGTTTGAGTTGTTCTTTTGCAACACTCTCTTTGGCCCCGAAATAATTTGGCTTTGAGCCGATCAAGAGGTGTGACTATGGTTTGAATACGACCAAGCCCCCAAGTGATTTTTCGGGTGGCTTTGCGCCGATCAAGAGGTGTAGCTATGGTTCAAATACAACCAAGCCCCCAAGTGATTTTTATATAAAGCTTTATAAGCTGAATCGAGGTGTAAACTGGACGCCGCTTTATGAACAGAAGCCCCCATGTAACCACACATGATATAAGAAAAACAACAGATACCCCGCTTTAGCTGAGGCTCCGGTTTATTATATTGATCATAATATATACATTGTCATAACTATGTACATCAGCAGAGCCTATGGCTCAGGTGTAGTAAGGCCGAAGATGAGGTATATTCCACGACCGGTGGGTCTCCTCCTCCGATTTACGTGAGTCTTTGTGCTCTCGAACATCTATAAGGTAGTATGACCCGTTATGCAGATTCTTGCTGACCACAAAGGGTCCTTCCCAAGGCGGGGATTACTTGTGCATATCTGTCTAATCCTGGATGGGTCGGAGCACCAGATCGCCTTCTTGAAAAGTTCTGGTTCTAACTCGGCGGCTGTGATAACGACGCAGATCTTGCTGATAAATTGCCGAATGGGCCGCTGCAATGTCACGCTTCTCGTCCAACAGGTCAAGTGCTTCCTGTCGTGCCTTCTCATTGTCAGCTTCAACATATGCCGCCACACGGGGCGAGTCATGACAGATGTCACTAGGGAGAACTGCCTCCGCTCCATAAACCATGAAAAAAGGTGTATAACCAGTGGATCTATTGGGCGTGGTATTGATGCTCCATAACACAGAAGGTAACTCCTCCACCAAACAACCCGGCGTCCGTTGCAAAGGAACCATAAGCCGTGGCTTGATGCCTCTCAAGATCTCTTGATTGGCTCTCTCTGCTTGACCATTAGACTGGGGGTGAGCCACTGAGGATACGTCAAGTCAGATGGGCTCACGTTGACAGAACTCCTTCATAGCACCTTTGGACAGATTGGTACCATTATCAGTTATAATGCTGTGTGGAAAACCAAATCGGAAAATCACCTTCTTGATGAATTGAACCGCCGTAGCTGCATCACACTTACTGACTGGCTCTGCCTCCACCCACTTAGTAAACTTATCAACCGCCACCAAAAGTTGGGTCTTCTTGTCTTTGGATCTCTTAAAGGGCCCAACCATATCCAGCCCCCAAGTTGCAAACGGCCAAGTGATTGGAATCATCCTCAATTCCTGGGCCGAAACATGGGCTCGACGTGAGAATTTCTGACAACCATCGCATTTTTTCACCAAGTCTTCCGCATCAGCATGAGCCGTCAGCCAATAGAAGCCATGACGAAAAGCTTTTGCTACAAGGGACTTTGAACCGGCGTGGTGACCACAATCTCCTTCGTGGATCTCACGCAAAATTTCACGGCCTTCTTCAGGAGATACACAACATTGAGACGCCCCTGTCAGACTACAATGATGTAACTCTCCATTGATAATAGTCATGGACTTGTACTGCCGGATTATCTGCCTGGCCGAAGTTTCATCCTCTGGTAACTCACCCCGGTTCATATACGCCAAATATGGAACCATCCAATCCAGGATAACATGAAGAGTCGCCAACAACTGAGCCTCCGGATCAGGAACAGCCAAATCCTCTTCGCCAGGGAGCTTGACAGAGGGATTATGCAGCACATCCAGGAAGACATTGGGTGGAACCGGTTTACGTTGGGAACCCAAGCGGCTTAAAGCGTCCGCCGCTTCATTCATCCGCCGGTCCACATGATCGACCTGATAACCTTTGAAGTAACCTGCAACAATATCCACCTCTCGACGATATGCTGCCATGAGTGGGTCCTTGGAATCCCAAGTACCAGACACTTGTTGAGCCACCAGATCTGAGTCGCCGAAGCACTTAACTCAGCTTAGATTCATCTCTTTAGCCATCCGAAGACCATGGAGTAGAGCCTCATATTCAGCTGCATTGTTAGTGCAAGGGAACATTAAACGGAGAACATAACAAAACTTATCACCTCGTGGGGAAGTTAATACGACTCCAGCCCCCGAGCCCTCCAATTGCCTGGACCCATCAAAATGAATAGTCCAATTAGTATGATCCGGCTTCTCTTCTGGCGCCTGTAATTCTGTCCAGTCATTGATAAAATCCACAAGTGCCTGAGATTTGATCGCCGTCCGGGGCATATATTTTAACCCGTGAGGCCCAAGCTCAATAGCCCACTTAGCTATCCGGCCAGTTGCCTCCCTGTTTTGGATTATATCCCCCAAAGGAGCAGAGCTGATCACAGTGATGGGATGACCTTGGAAATATTGCTTAAGCTTCCGGCTTGCCATAAAAACTCCATACACCAGCTTCTGCCAATGTGGGTACCTTTGCTTGGACTCAATAAGTACCTCACTGATATAATAGACCGGCCGTTGAACCGGATACTCCTTTCCGGCCTCCTTGCGCTCCACCACAATAGCCACGCTAACAGCCTGGGCGTTAGCTGCCACATATAGCAACAATGGCTCTTTATCAACAGGAGCAGCCAGAACCGGCGGATTAGCCAGCTGCCGCTTTAAATCCTCAAATGCTTCATTGGTGGCATCACTCCAAACGAAGTCATCCATTTTCTTCAGCATCTGATATAAAGGGATGGCCTTCTCACCAAGGCGACTGATAAACTGGCTCAAAGCGGCAATCCGGCCTGCCAGGCGTTAAACATCATTGATACACTTCAGTTTAGCCAACGAAGTTATAGCCTTGATTTTCTCCGGATTAGCTTCAATGCCCCTGTTAGACACCAGAAAGCCCAAGAGTTTGCCTGCCGGTACACCGAAAACACACTTGGCCGGATTAAGCATCATTTTATAAACCCGGAGGTTATCAAAGGTCTCCTTCAAGTCATCTATCAATGTCTCCTTCTTTCTGGATTTTACCACAATATCATCCACATAAGCATGAACATTGCGGCCGATCTGATCACGAAGACAATTCTAGACACAGCGCTGATAAGTTGCCTGGGCACTCTTGAGCCCAAAAGGCATAGACACATAGCAGAAGGCTCCAAAAGGAGTTATAAACGCTATCTTTTCCTGGTCCTTAACTGCCATTTTGATCTGATGGTAACCAGAATATGCATCCAGAAAGCTCAAATGCTCACAACCCGCCGTAGCATCAATGATTTGATCAATACAAGGGAGGGCAAAAGGGTCTGCTGGACAGGCCTTGTTGAGATCTGTGTAGTCCGCACACATACGCCAAGTGCCGTTCTTCTTAAGTACCAGCACCGGATTAGCCAACCATTCAGGACGAAATACTTCAACGATGAACCCAGCCGCCAAGAGCCTGGCTACTTCCTCACCAATAGCCTTGCATCTTTCTTCATTGAACCGGCGAAGAAATTGCTTGACCGGTTTATACTTGGGATCAACATTGAGAGTGTGCTCAGCGAGTTCTCTCGGTACACCTGGCATGTCAGAAGGCTTCCACGCAAAGATGTCCCGATTCTCACGGATGAACTCGATGAGCGCGCTTTCCTATTTCAGATCCAAGTTAGCCCTGATGCTAAACTGCTTGGATGAGTCGCCTGGAACAAAATCAACCAGCTTAGTCTCATCAGCCGTTATAAACTTCAAGGCCGGATCATGCTCTGTAGTTGGCTTTTTCAAAGAAGTCATATCCTCCGGATCAACATTGTCCTTGTAGAACTTCAACTCCTCAGTTGCACAAACCGACTCAACATATGCTGCATCACCTTCTTCACATTCCAAGGCGCTCTTACGGCTTCCATGAACCGTGATGGCACACTTATGACCCGGCATCTTAAGCCGCAGATACACATAACAGGGCCTTGCCATGAACTTGGCATAAGCCGGCTGTCCAAACAAGGCATGATACGGGCTTTTAATTTTCACCACCTCGAAGGTCAATGTCTCCGACCTTGAATCATGCTCATCACCAAAAGCAACCTCCAGAGCTATCTTACCAACGGGATATGCCGATTTACCAGGCACCACACCATGGAAGACAGTGTTGGACGGTTTAAGATTCTTATCTGTTAAGCCCATGCGACGGAAAGTTTCATAATAAATGATATTGATACTACTCCCTCCATCCATGAGTACCTTGGTGAACTTATATCCGCCTACCTGAGGCGCCACCACCAATGCCAGATGACCCGGATTATCAACCCGGGGCGGATGATCCTCCCTACTCCACATGATCGGCTGCTCAGACCATCGCAAGTAACGGGGCACCGCCGGTTCAACGGAATTCACTGCCGTTTTATGAAGCTTCTGATCGCGCTTGCATAGGCTAGTGGTGAAGACATGATACTGTCCACTGTTCAACTGCTTCGGGTTGCTCTTGTAACCCGACTGCTGTTGTTGCTACTGATTGCCCTGATGATTATAACCACCTTGACTGCCCTGATTGTCTTGATTGCTATGTCCGCTCTGATTACCATGAAAACCTGAACCGGAAGTGCCTCCACCGTAACCCGGCCCATGAGATCCAGGGCCTGAACCGCCACTCGGTCCGTGATCATACCGCAAAAAGTCAGAATTTTTGAACTCCTCCATGATATAACAATCTTTCCAGAGGTGCGTGGACGGTTTGTCCTCCGTCCCGTGCTTTGGGCAAGGCTGGTTTAACAGATAAGATAGGCGCTCCGGATTAGGACTTGGTCCTCCGCCACGCTGGGGCAGTTTACCCTTACGCCGCTGGCCTTTGTCCTGTGTGTTGGTGTTAGCCACAAAATCTAAGCTGTTATCTGCTTTACGCTTACCGCTGTTTCCATGACCGGCCTGGTTATGCTGCTGCCCCTTGGTGTTGTCGCTCTTCTTTCCCTTCCCTGTCTTGTCATCGTCAGACTCAGGGTCCTTGTAATATTAGAGTCGGCATACTTTACCAGAGCTGCCATAAGTGTTCCCATGTCATTACAGTGACGTTTGAGCCGTCCCAACTTCAACTTCAGAGGTGCAAACCGGCAATTGCCTTCCAATATCAAAACTGCTGTATCAGCGTTGATGCGGTCCGATGAATGCAAAATCTCCGAAACCCGGCGCACCCAACGGGTTGTTGATTCTCCTTCCTCCTGGACACAGGTAGCTAAATCCACAATTGACATGGGCTGCTTGCATGTATCCTTGAAATTCTGGATATACCGGGCCCTTAATTCGGCCCATGACCCAATGGAGTTAGCCAGCAAGTTCTTCAGCCAAGTGCGGGCTGTCCCCTCCAGCATCATGGTGAAGTATTTAGCACACGCCGCATCGTCCACATCCAGCATCTCCATTGCCATCTCATAGCTTTCAACCCATGACTCGGGGGATAAATCGGCGGTGTAATTCGGCACTTTATGTGGGCCCTTTAAATCCTTGGGCGGGCGCATGTTGTGCAGCGCTGGAACGAGACACGGTACTCCCAAAGAGCTGGAAGTAACCCCTGGTTCAACCGACGTGGTTGGACGAACCGGAGTAAGTTGGCGGGCTTCATGTTGTGCCGCTAACTCGGCCTCTCGACGTGCCCTAGCACGATGCACCACATCCTGAGCATCACCACCACCGCCCGCCGGGTTATGGCCACGGGGCGGATTATGGTTTCGCGCGCTGCTTGATATGGCCGGTTCATCGATATGCCTGTTGTAACTCCGGCTTGGGCGGGGAGTAGAATTGATCCTTTCGCGACTATATGAATAAGCCTGCTGCTGAGTCAAAGCTGTCTGAAGGAGCTCCCTAGCCCGTCGCGTCTCGACCGCTACTGGGGATTCGCCTTCGATTGGAAGGGCTGCCAGTCGTGAAGCGGCAGCGACAATGTTATCCATCGGGTTAGAGTAATGACCCGGTGGTGTTGGGACGTGCTGTGACAAAACGTTGTTCTGATGAGGCGGATCAATCGGACGTGGCTGAACCGGCGCCCCCGTTCCAGGTGCCTCTGCCCGGTTTACCACTGGCGGATTACTGGTCCCCGCTCCTGGGGTATTAAAGAGGTTCTTGGCCTCATAAACCGGCGGCAGGTGAGATCGGTACCTTCTCCTCATGACATCGTTTGACGCGCTCTGATCCAGCATAAGCCGGTAAGCCTGTGCATCCAATGCGGCCCGTTCCGCAGCCATCCTGGTATCCTCAGCCGCCAGGTCGGCCTTGGCCTGGGTTATCTGTTCTTTCACCTTCGCGATTTCCGCATTATGCTCCTCTTGATTCGCCGGATTAACATCTGCCATCAGCGCTGCCAAAGCGTCAAATAAATCAGATAAAACATGAGCCGGCGGTCGCACAGGGCCTCCTGCCCCGGCCGCTGTCGCTGTTACTGACCCGGAAATCATCGCTGCTGCGGTCGAAGAGTGGAGCGCTGGCTGTGTACCGGCCATGAAGATCGCAACCCAGTTTGGCGGATCAAAGGGGTCCGGAATACTGTTGCCATCGGAACAGCCCCCAATCCGGCCATCTTGCAACTGGTACAATGACTCGGTCTCTCCGGTCGATGACTCGTCGCCGGAATAAACGACGGTTTCACCACCGGATTCCGATCTCTCCTCAGATTCCACTCCGTGGATGACTCCCACGAAGGCACGCTTCCTGACAGGCTTAACCCGGGCAGATCTCGCACGCTGAGCCGTCTCGACAATGCCGGTGCAGATGTCCGGCTCAGGGCCCGGTTCGCCTATCTTGGCAATGAAAACGTGGATGGCGCCGAAGGGGACCCGGTACCCGTACTCGATTGAGCCGGCCTCGGGGCCCTAGCCAGCATCGTTGATGTAGAGCTTGCCGCGACGACTCTTGGTCATCTGGCCCCCAGCGTATCCCTTGAGTCCTTCGAAGCTTCCCTCTAAGAACTCGAAACCATCGTGCGATAGCCCCGCGGTGGGCGCCAACTGTCGTGGTTTTGTCATGGCAGATGTCCTAGAGAAAGGACTTAGTCATGGAGCCATCGCAACAGGTTAGCTTAAAGGGGTTAAAGCAGACAAGGGGCGCAGAGAGTTTATACTGGTTCGGCCCCTTGCGGTGAAGGTAAAATCCTACGATCCAGTTGTTGTGGGATTGCTAGGGTTTCGATGACCAGGGAGCGAATACGCTTTGCCTGGGTCTCGAGTTGTTGTATGTTCCCCCTAAACCGCCGCCGGATCGTCCCATTATATACATGGGTTGACGCCCGTCGGGTTACAGTGTCCCGAGGTCGGCTCATAAACATGTCCAGCTCGGTCTCTACTCTATCTTACAACACAAGTTTACATATCAATGTCGGTTTACGTCTATAGACCTTAAACCGTCTTTGGGCCCTGGGCCTTCATAAAGCACCACCGTCTGTCTTCATGGGCTTCAGGTACAGTAATCCATTATGGGGATAACCCAGCTTCTCCTGGCCGGTTTACACCCAGTAGTAATATCCCCAACAATTTCTGAATACCTGAGTGGTAAAATAGACCGGGGTATGCGTGGAAACCAGGCGTAGGGGTCATAGTTGCTTGAACAGACAAGTTGTATTTGGCTAGTCATGGTATATTACATTATGATTGTAAGAAACATCTTCCAGAGAGAATAGTTCCGTTAAGGGTTCCTTTCCCTGGGTGTGCATGCGTAAAAATGCATGTCCGAGCTGTGATTGGAACAATCACAGTATAAGTAACATCTGGGGGTTCGCAATGGGGTGAATGCAAAAACATCTTTAATCCACCGACCGAATATTCCCTTAAGAACGCTAGCTTTCGGCTTCACCCAGTCTAAGGTACACATCCGGATGACCCGGCAGTAACAATCGCAGAGGTGCTCCCTTTATGCCCTAGCCGAACTAACGGGAACGTAGGGCATAAGCACAGGAGCCAAGCAACCCAGCTTGGCCAAAAATTAAGTCATATCGATACATATAATGGTGAAGAAAAGGTACATATGGGGAAAACATGCATATGTGATGAGCTTGATGATCGAAAAATAACATTAACAAGCTTCTGCCAAAGAAGCCCCCATGTATAATGGATGTACATATTTGAGTATGTGTATGTCAGAGGTGCACGGTTGAGCCGCACGAAAAGCTTTAAGGCTAAAAAAGGAAAAGGCGAAAAGAGAGGAAAAAGCAATGGGAACAATAGGGAGAAGGAGACGAACAAAGAGTTTGGCGCTAGGCATAGAATCTTTGGAGTCTGGCCGCGTTCCAAGGGTTCGGCTCTAGGCGATTGTCTGACGCATCACGCAGGTGGTACGCTCCTCCAGTGAGAAGTTCGTCAATGATGAAGGGACCCTCCCATTTGGGCTTGAGTTTGTCCTTTTTCTTCTCCGGCAAGCGTAGAACAAGTTCGCCAACATTATAAGTCTTGGCCCGTACTTCTCTGCTTTGATATCTGCGGGCCTGTTGTTGATAAAATGCGGAACGGGCTTTTGCAACGTCGCGCTGCTCCTCCAGGGCGTCTAGGCTGTCCTGCCGATCGAGCTCGGCCTCTCTCTCTTCGTATATGCGCACTCGAGGTGAGTCATGAATAATGTCGCAGGATAGCACAGCCTCTGCGTCGTACACCATGAAGAAAGGTTTGTATCTGGTAGTGCGATTGGGCGTGGTCCGCAGCCCCCAGAGTACGGAGTCGAGCTCCTCAACCCAGTGCTTGTCTGATTCCTTCAAAGACCGCACCAGCCTAGGTTTGATGCCGCTCATAATAAGACCATTGGCCCGTTCGACTTGACCTTTTGTTTGCGGGTGATAGACGGAGGCATAATCGAGCTTAATGCCTAGATTGGCGCACCAATTTTTCACCTCATCGGCTATGAAGTTGGAGCTATTATCGGTGATGATGCTGTGTGGAACACCATAACGGTGTACAACACCGGATATAAAGTCTATCACTGGTCCGGCTTCGGCCGTTTTAACTGGTTTGGCCTCTATCCACTTAGTGAATTTATCCACCATGACCAGCATATATTTTTTCTTATGGCTTCCTCCTTTAAGGGGATTGTTTGTAGAGCGGTGGGTGGCAAATGGCTCTGCTTGGCGAAAAGCTGGCATCCGACGCAACGTTGGACAAGGTCCTATGCGTTTGCTCGGGCTGTCGGCCAATAAAAACCTATACGGAAGGCCTTGCTAACAAGGGCCCGAGCTGCGGCGTGGTGACCGCCGAGACCGGCATGAATTTCAGCCAAGAGCTGCTGCCCCTCCTCATCGGAGATACATCTTTGAAGGACTCCGGTAGCGCTTCTCTTGTAGAGCTCTCCGTCGTGAACCTTGTAGGCCTTCGAACGCCGGACAATGCGGCGGGCCTCATTCTGATCCTCAGGGATTTCTTTCCTATTAAGGTAGGCCAAGAAGGGTTTGGTCCATGGGGCAATAACTGCCATAATGAAATGGGCCGACGGTGCTATTTCGGTGGCTGAGCCCCCGATGATATCTGTGTGTTCGGAATCTGGGGTTGTGCTCGAATCCGGGCTGGTGTTGCCGCTCTCCCCTTGCCACACCACGGATGGCTTAAAAAGCCTTTCCAGAAAGATGTTAGGTGGGACGGGGTCGCGCTTGGCGCCGATGCAAGCAAGAACGTCCGCCGCTTGATTACTTTTCGAGCCACGTGATGAAACTCGAGCCCCTCAAACCGAGCCGACATTTTCAGGACGGCGTTGCGATAAGCTGCCATCTTCGGATCTTTGGTGTCAAAATCTCCATTTATTTGAGATATTGCGAGGTTTGAGTCCCCGCGCACTTCCAAGCGTTGTATGCCCATGGACACGGCCATCTGAAGACCATGCAATAAGGCCTCGTATTCGGCTGCATTGTTGGAGTCTGTGTATAATATTTGGAGTACGTACTGGACTACATCTCCAGTGGGGGGCGTTAAAACGACGCCCGCTCCTTATCCTGCTAGCATTTTGGAGCCATCGAAATACATAACCCAGTTGGAATATGTGCCGTACTCTTTAGGGAGTTCGGCCTCTGTCCATTCGGCGACGAAGTCCGCCAGTACTTGGGATTTAATGGCCTGACGCGGTTTGTATGTTATGTCGAATGGAAGGACCTCAATGGCCCATTTGGCAATCCGGCCCGTAGCATCGCGGTTATTTATTATATCATGGAGTGGTACTTCGGAAGCCACCGTGATCGAACACTCTTGGAAGTAGTGTCGTAGCTTCCGGGATGCCATGAAGACCGCGTATGCTATTTTTTGATAATGGGGGTACCGGGATTTGCATGGTGTGAGGACAGTGGATACGTAATATACCGGCATCTGAAGCGGGAATTTTTGTCCGTCCTGTTCTCGTTCTATGACGAGCACGGTGCTTACCACCTGGTGTGTTGCCGATATGTATAATAACATGGGTTCGCCGACGTTTGGCACGGCCAGGATTGGGTTGCTTGCTAGAAGGGCCATTATTTCTTCCAGTCGGGCCGTCGCCGCATCCGTCCACTCAAAGTGATCGGTGCGCCTAAGAAGGCGATAGAGTGGCAATGCATTTTCTCCCAATCTGGAGATAAAGTGGCTTAGAGCTGCCACGCAACCGGCGAGTTTTTGGACCTATTTAAGGTCCATTGGGGTAGCCAATTGTGACAAAGCTTGGATTTTGGCTGGATTTGCATCAATTGCTCTATTGAAACGATGAAGCCCAGCAGTTTTCCAGCAGGGACGCCGAAAACACACTTTTCCGGATTGAGCTTCATGTCATATGCACGGAGGTTGTTGAATGTGAGACGTAAATCGTCTATCAGTGACTCGACGTGCCTTGTTTTGATGATGACGTCATCCACATATGCTTCAACTATCTTGCTGATCTGCTTCTCCAGGCGTGTTTGAATCATGCGTTGGTAGGTGGCGCCAGCGTTTTTGAGCCCGAAAGGCATAGTGTGGAAGCAGAAAGGCCCATAAGGGGTAATGAATGCCATTGCGGCTAGATCGGACTCCTTCATCTTGATCTGATGGTATCCGGAGTACGCATCGAGGAAACACAGTGAGTCGTGTCCTGCGATTGCATCAATAATCTGATCGATGCGAGGGAGGGGGAAGGGATCCTTAGGGAAAGCCTTGTTGAGGTCTTTGAAGTCCATGCATAGGCGCCAGGATTTATCCTTCTTTGGTACCATCACCAGGTTTGCTAACAGTCCGGGTGTTTTATTCTCTGATGAATCCGGCTTCGAGTAACTTGGCTACTTCTTCTCCCATAGCTTGTCATTTGGGTTCGGAAAAATACCGCAGTGTTTGTTTGACCAGTTTATATCCCTTTAAGATATTGAGGCTGTGTTCAGCTAGCCTACGTGGGATTCCTGGCATGTCAGAAGGGTGCCAGGCGAATATGTCCCACTTCTCACGCAGGAACTCTCGTAGCGCGGCATCGACCGTTGGGCCGAGTTGTGCCCCAATAGATGCTGTCTTGTTGGGGCCCGTTGCATGGACTTAGAATTTGACTATTTCTTCTGCTGGTTTGAAGGAGGTGGACTTGGGTCGTTTGTCTAGGATTACCTCGTCCCTATCCACCGTGGAGAGCAGTGCGGTTAAGTCTTTGGCCGCAAGGGCTTTAGATAATGCCTCAATGGCCAGGGATGCGGTTTTATTTTCGGCGCGAAGTGCTATGCCCGGATTACTGGCGAGAGTGACTATGCCATTGGGCTCGGTCATCTTGAGCTTCATATACCCGTAATGAGGTATGGCTTGGAAGCGTGTAAACGCATCTCGCCCCAATAGGGCGTGATATCCGCTGTTGAAAGGGGCCACTTGGAAGGTTATTTCTTCGGACCGATAGTTCTCCGGTGTGCCGAATACCATGTCAAGTGTGATTTTTCCCGCACACCGCGCCTCCCGACTGGGAATGATTCCTCGAAAGGTCATGTTGCTTTGCTTGATGCGGCTCCTATCTATTTCCATTTTGTGGATTGTATCCTCGTAGATGAGGTTTAGTCTGCTGCCACCGTCCATCAGAACCTTGGTGAGCCGAAAGCCGTCCACGATTGGACTGAGGACCAAGGCGGCTATGCTCGGACTGTCCTATATTTTGGTTCGTCACCGGCATTAAAAGTTATAGCCATGTCGTTCCAAGGGTTTATTGCTGCGATTTGGCAGACTTTGGCGAGTTTGCGCCTATTGTTTGAAGCAAATGTCTCGAAAACCGTCAATACTAAGAGGTTGTCGTCTTTTGGGGGGTGTTGTTCTTGGGTATTCTTGGTGAGGATATCCTCACCTCTTTTGGCCACTTGTCGGAGTATCCAACATGCTCTAAGGCTGTGGGTTGGTGTGTTATCTGGTGTTGTATGTATTTTGCATGGCCCATCGAGCCATCCTTCGAGAACGGTTCCGCGCCCCGTAATTGGCCTATATTTCTTTACTGTTGGACCGGGCGTGCCACGAGGGTGCGCCATTTCCTCCTGAACGAGGGGTTGAGTGGGGATAGATGGTTCCTAGTGGGCTGCCTGAGTTCTCCAGGCGCTTTCCATTGCGCTGTACTTCTGTATGATAGTTCCCAAGTCAGCAAAGTGTAATATGCGACTGCGGTTGATGGCGTTGAGGATTCCTTCATCCGTGCAATTGTTGCGGAACGCTGAGATCGCGTCTTCGTTGCGGCAATCTTTAATCTTGTCTTTGACAAGGAGGAATCTGGCCCAGAAGTGGTGGACCGTTTCCTGCGACTGCTGTTGTATGCTCATGAGAGCGCTCATATCTGGATGGGTGGGTGGATTTAAATCCGAACCCTGGCCCAATTTTGGATCCGGAGTTTGAAGATCTTCCGGACTTGACAGTTCGGGCTCCGGGATATCGACTGATTTTTTAGGCTTGTCGTCCGACTCTATGTTCAGAGGACAAGGCATGTCTTTCTGCCGGAGGGTGTCCGGCTCTTCGAGATCGGAGAGCCGAACATAGTTCGTCCTCAATATAGAGGAAGAGTTGTCTTGCTCCTCAACTACCGCTATCTGGTGGGTGATCGGCGGAGTTTTAATTTCTCTCTGGTCGGGTTTAAGCCCAATCTGATCATAGTCTGTAGTGACCCCCAAGGCGGCAGTGCGATCTAATAGTTCATTTAAAGATGATAACTCTGTCGGATCCATCCGTTTGGAGTATTCAGGATCAACGCGGAGGCGATTTTTGATGACTCGAGAGGTCATCGTCGGCTTAAGGGCCGAACAGGCGGTCATGACGAAGCCGCCCAGCCGGAGGGTTTGGCCTGGGGCCAGGGCTCCTCCGGAGGTGATATTTTCCCTGAAGACAAGGTGAGCCATCAACCCTTTTGACGACGCCACAATGGAACTCTCAATGAAAGCACCAATGTCGGTGCCAAAACCGACGGATCTCGGGTAGGGGGTCCCGAACTGTGCGTCTAAGGTCGATGGTAACATGAGATGGGGGACACAATGTTTACCCAGGTTCGGGCCCTCTCTATGGAGGTAATACCCTACTTCCTGCTTGATTGATCTTGATGATGATGAGTATTACAAGAGTTGATCTACCACGAGATCGTAATGGCTAAAACCCTAGAAGTCTAGCCTGTATGACTATGATTATGAGTCTTCACCTCTACAGACCTAGCCCTCCGGTTTATATAGACACCGGAGGTATCTAGGCTTACATAAGGTCGGTTATAGAGAAAGGAATCTTCATATTTGGTCGCCAAGCTTGCCTTCCACTCCAAGGAGAGTCCCATCCGGACACAGGAAGAGTCTTAGGTCTTTGTATCTTCACAGCCCATCAGTCCGGCCCATGGCTAATAGGCCGGACGCCCAAGGACCCCTTAGTCCAGGACTCCCTCAGCGGGCTACAATTGGCCTAACTGTAGAATTGACCGAGAAATGGCCGAAAGACGTTCCGGGCCGTTAACGGGCTAGAACTGACGATGGGCCACTAACAGGCCGAAGGAAGCTCGGGCCGCAATTGGGCCCAAAGACGTAGCGGGTTGTTAACGGGCTAAAACGGATGATGGGCTGGAAATTGTCAAATGTATAATGGGCCTTTGATGGGCCGATTCTGTGTAACTTGTATGGGCCGTGCTTGTAAATGGGCCTGACTCAAGTAGGCCGGTAATGGGTCGGCCCGCTTATTTTGACAGGCCCGGCCTTTTAACCTGAATGCGCCACTGTTGGGCCGGTCCACGTGTCGACATATCATAGGCACATCTCGCCCATTGGATGAGTGACTCCTGTGCCAACGCGGAGCTGATACGTGGTTCCGTCGGCCAATGAGAATTTTACACATGGAAAATCGTCATTGGTCGTGGCTGTTAGCGGGTTATTGGATCCAAAACCGGACCCGATAGCTTAACGGCGACCCGTTACGGTGGATGCCACGTGTCGGTCACCCTTGATGAAAGCACTTCCATGACGCGGCATTTATCGTCATGGAAGTGAACACTTCTGTGATGATAATTTTGGTAATGTCATGGAACACTTCTACGATAGCACAGGTATGACTATCTTGATTCTGTCATAAAAGCGACATGGATGTACATGCATGACAGAAAACGTGACCTACTGTGACAAACACGTATCATCACGGAAGTGTCTTTTTTTTGTAGTGCTATATATGGTATTACCCTGCCGTCCTAAGTAAATTTGGATGTGCCACCTCTAAAAAAGCTTCTAAAATTCATCCTTTTGTGTGCCTGGATCGTTCAAGGAACGATAGGAGGTGGTCGATATCTTCCGTGCTAAGCAAGTTATTCTCAGGTTGAGTGTTTATTCACTCGCCATCGCACGAGAAAATGGGCGGTAATAGGGATTCCCAGTCCTGAACTCAAAAATGCAAATAATTAAACAAAACTCCCCAGGGACTGATGTTGGTATGGACGGCACCCGTTGTTTAGGACAAGCCGTGGAGTATGGTTGTTGGTGGAGGGGGAGTAAACCTTTACTTTTATCTCTTGGGAACCACCACTAGCGTGCTTAGCATGGAAGATGTTGATAACTGATGGTCGTGAAGTGAATGAACAGGGGGCATCTCCCAAAATATCATTTATCTCTGTTTTAAAAATTGAGCTCTGGCACCTCTGCAAATCACAGCTTCCTACTGCGAAGGGACTTTCTATTTACTTTTATGTTGTGTCACCACCTTCTAAAAACAAGCACCAGAAACTGAGTAGAGCACAGCCGTCATGATTTATGCATTGTGTATAGCTAATGTTGGGTGCATCATGACTGGATCTTTTCTACCATGAATTACAATGTTTAGTCGCTGCTTGAACTTTGGAGGTGCTCTGCATTTATGTTTTGCGGTCTCAGAAAGGGCTAGCGAGATACCACTATTGTCATATTATATCATGGTTATTTTGACAACATGTTGTTGTTTGAGATATCTTATTATTGCTCGCTAGCTGATTATGTCATTGATATGAATCATTATAATCTTTAAATGTTATTGTTTACATGGTTAGTTCTAATGTTGGCTAAAAACCTGGGTGCTGTTTAAGCTTATTTATGCAAACAAGAGCAAAAGAGTTCGTAAAAAATTTATTTCTTACTTTCAGTTTATCAACTGAATTGCTTGAGGACAAGCAAAGGTTTAAGCTTGGGGGAGTTGATACGTCTCCAACATATCTACTTTTTCTCGGGCTTTTCCTCTTGTTTTGGACTCTAATTTGCATGATTTGAATGAAACTAAACCTGGACTGACGCTGTTTTCAGCAGAACTACCATGTTGTTGTTTTTGTGCAGAAATAAAAGTTCTCGGAATGGAAGGAAACTTTGCGAGGATTTTTTATATCAATAATAAGAATTTCTGGAGCCAAGACCCACTAGAGAGGGGCCCCTGGTTGGGCACAACACACCAGGGCGCGTCCCCCTCTCCTGGCGTGCCCAGGTGGGTTGTACCCACCTGGTGGCCCCGCTGACGACCCCCTGATACTATAAATTCACATTATTCCAGAAAAATTGGGGAGAAAGAATTATCGTGTTCGATGAGATGGAGCCACCGCCAAGCCCTGTTCTTCCTCGGGAGGGCAGATCTGGAGTCTGTTTGGGGCTCCGGAGAGGGGGATCTTCGTTCTTCGTCATCACCAACCAATCTCCATCGCCAATTCCATGATGCTCCCCACCGGCAGTGAGTAATTCCTTCGTAGGCTCGCTGGTCGGTGAGGAGTTGGATGAGATTCATCATGTATTCGAGTTAGTTTTGTTAGGGCCTGATCCCTAGTATCCACTATGTTCTTAGATTGATGTTGTTATGACTTTGCTATGCTTAATGCTTGTCACTTTGGGCCCGGGTACCATGAACTCGGATCTGAACCGTTTATGAATTCATCATTATATCCATGTTTTAGATCCGATCTTGCAAGTTATAGTCACCTACTACATGTTATGATCCGGCAACCCCGGAGTGACAACAACCGGGCCCACTCCCGGTGATGACCGTAGTTTGAGGAGTTCATGTATTCACTATGTGTTAATGCTTTGTTCCGGTTCTCTGTTAAAAGGAGGCCTTAATATCCCTTAGTTTCCAATATGGGCCCCGCTGCCACGGGAGGGTAGGACAAAAGATGTCATGCAAGTTCTTTTAATAAAGCACGTATGACTATTTACGGAATACATGCCTACATTATATCGATGAACTGGAGCTAGTGCCGTATCGCCCTAGGTTATAACTGTCACATGATGAGTATCATCCAACAAGACACCAATCCAATGCCTACGAATTTATTTATATTGATCTTGCTGCATTAGTACTGCGATCATCACTGTTACACTTGCTACAAATTACTACTATCACTGTTACTGTTACCGTTGCTGCTGTCACTACTATCAAAACTATCAAACTACTTTGCTACTTATCACTTTGCTGCAAATAATTAATCTCCAGGTGTGGTTGAATTGACAACTCAGCTGCTAATACCTTCAAATATTCTTTGGCTCCCCTTGTGTCGAATCTATAAATTTGGGTTGAAAACTCTACCCTCGAAAACTGTTGTGATCCCCTATACTTGTGGGTTATCAGGGTGGACCGGTGCTTATGTGTGACACCCAAAATTTTATTTGGATTTTTCAAAAAAAATTTGACTTGAGGGAGGTGATTTAAATTTTCCTTCATAAGAACCCTTCCTTTCAAAATATTTTTTTTCTTTATGGCAAGAGTTTTATTTGGATTCCCCCAAGACTTGATTTTGGTCTTGGAGGTTCTTTCTTTTTTTTTGGACTCAAACCAAAATGCTTTTCACTTGGGAAAAATATCCTTTGAAAATTTCTTTGAAAATGCCCTATGGCTTTTGGAATGATCCTTGCCACTTTCAACAAATCTCTCTTGCCATGACCTTAGTGCAAATCCACTCTCATAAACCTTTCCTCATCTTTGGATCATGATTTACTTGAAATCCAGCAAGTTGAACCTCTCCATATAAATTTTCCCATTTATTTCTTATCAAAAACAATTTCTGCCTTATATCTTGATCCTTGGAGGTTTACAAAGGAACTACTCCTTATGCTTTAATTTTTGCCCCCAAACCATTTTCCCTTCCTAGTCCTTTGAACCCTCAACCAAGATCCATGAAGATCCACTGGTCTCCAGTTCAAAATTTTCAAACTATACTTGCTGCAAGTTTGGACCAGATTTGCCAAATTTGATGAAATTCATTCAAATCCTTCTCCAAAAATTCTGAGAAAAATCAGGCAGCCTCTGGGTGCATTGAGAGGTCACCTCACCAAGTCCCAGCTCCAGGAAAAACTTTCTTCATACCATATCATTTCATCGAACACCTTCAGAGCACTGTCAATGTCATGTTCAGTCAAATTCAGTTAACAGTGTTTGAACCACTGTCGTTTCTTCAGTGTCCGTTGCCAATCTCACCGGTGCCCCGGCGTCGCCGTGTTCCCTGTCCCCTCCCCCTTGTCCTCTGCACCGCACGAGCGCCTAGAAGCTTGCGGACGTCAGCGACGAGCAGCAGGAGGTGCGCCGCCCCGTGACCGACGCCAGCGGCGGCTTTGCGGCCGTCAGAAGAGAGGCGCAGCGCAGACGGCGCCGTCCGGCGCCGCCCAAGCCACCGAAGGTCGCCGCTTGGTCTTCCACTCCCCAGTGCGCGCTGCCACCCTCGTCGTGAACCGCTAGGCGCGGAGCGCGCTCTCTGCTGCCGCCGTGCCGGTACGGCGACCCCGACGAAGACCGACGCCATTACGCCATGCCCGACCTAGTTTAGCAGTGGAACGGGACCAGTCACTCTCACTGGTGCTGCCTGGCCACCTAAACCCTCTGCCAAGCCACTGCCTCGCCGTAATCGCTCGCCGGAGATTCTCCGTTCGTGGCCACCCCCGCGAGCCGCCTATAAATAGAGGCCACGAGCTCCAGCTAGTACCCACACCACCTCTGCACTCCACCAAGACCCCGCCTAGCCACTGGAAGAGCCCCGAGGGAATCTCCTTCCACAACTCCGGCCGCCGCGACCCGCCATGGGATCCAGCTCGATTCCCTCCCGTGCGTGCACCTCTGCCTCCCATCTCTTGCCAGTAGCTCTCTAGTGCATCCCTCCTTCCAACCCGCGCTTCAATTCGAAGTTTGCAGCACACCACCGGAGTTCCCCACCATCGCCCGAGCCGCCGTCCGCCGGAGAAAGGGTCGCCGTCGACATGGTGCTCCCCGACGCCCATGTCCACCACCCACTGACGCGGAAGGACACGTTGATACTCTTGGTACACTCCGATCTCCCTGACTCACCGTGGTTCGACGCCGGCGACCACCGCAGCCTTCGGGCGCCGGCGAGGTTTTTTCAAACCTGACATGTGGACCCAACACGTCAGCCTCTCTTTTTCACCCCCGAAGCGTTTTCTGTTGGCGCCTTCGGGCAGAGTACGTTTTCTCTGTGGGCTGGCGCGTTTCTATTCGAACCGTTTTTTGTTTTCTCAGTTAAGCCCCTGGAACTTTTCTGTTTCATTACAAATGAGTCCCTGGACAGAAACCCTTATAACTTTTTAATAAAAATTGATTTTTGGGTGATTCTTTTTCTGACAGTCTTATAATTTTGTCTTGTTTTTTATGGGATTTATTTGAAAAAAATTTGGAACAACTTTTATGCACGCATTGGTTTTCACGTTAGTATACATTTTTCGCTATACCGTAGGTTCCGGGAGAGGTGTCGGAGCCGCGAACTTCGCCGAGCTAGACTCCGACTTCTCCAAACTAGGAAAGCATGTTTGAACCTTTGATATGATAGGTGTTTTGCATGTTTGCGTGAAAGGTTGTGCATGGCATATGAGTATCGGTGAGTATCTCGTTGCATGTGAGGAAACTACCCGTGTGTTCCAAAGCTACTGTGATCTCGGATGAGAGATGGCCTAGTCATGTGGTGACATGAAGGGCAGTAAGATGTTACTGTTGTAGCATGCCAGCCTTACGTCATCCGATAAATTCCGACGTTAACGTGGCCGGAGTCACGTTATCGTTCTTCCCCCTTCCGTGCTACCACATGTTTTCTGCCAGAATGCGGTTTAGTAAGTTGGTAACCTCTTTCCGTGTACACAGCAAACAGAGGGGCCGGGATGATGGTTCCATGGCCCTAGATTAAAGCCAGTCATCCGGTCAGGGGGCATGGGTGTTTCCGGTTGGGACCGAGAGGGGGCACCCCTTAGAGCGCGCGTATAGAAATTTGATCCCATGCTACGCGAGGTTGTAGCCTCCCCGTCTCAAGGTTTTTCTTGAACGTTGCCGAGGGTGATTCCTGGCTTCGGAATGTTGAATGGGTGTGTACTGGTTAGACGTGTTTCTTCCAAAACACCATAAACGGACCTAGTCCCCGTGACTACTGAAATCCGTTGGCTGTGGTTAAAGTACAAACTCTGCAGAGTCAAATCCTTCCGAGTCATCGTATCCATGGTCAAGTAACGTGATCAGTGTATCCATGTCTATGTCATAACCTCGGTGTTTATTCTTCTTTCCGGTAAGCGAGCATGAGTAGTAAACTTGGCTGAACGTTACTCCTGTGGATGGACTAACCCTGATGTTTATCTCAGGCCTGATTATTCTCTTGATATGATTTAAATTCTTGAGATACTGAGATGTTAAGTTATGAAGCCCTTTATGTGATGTCGCTCAGACGTCCGACTGTGGCATGTTTGTTATTTACTTTTGATATAAGCCCTTTATGTGATGTCGCTCAGACGTCCGACTATGGCATATTTGTTATTTACTTTTGATATAAGCCCTTTATGCGATGTCGCTCAGACGTCCGACTGTGGCATGCACTATCTTTTATTTTCTATTATAAGCCCTTTATGTGGTGTCGCCCTGACGCCCGACTGTGGCATTGTTATTCTTGCATTTTCCTCTCGAGGAGTCATTCAGACCCTCGTTTGGCACCCAGTATTTATTTTGGGATTTCGGGAGGACTAACGCCCGACTTCTCTTTTATTTCCCATGCATTATTGTCTCTATGTCTGAATGCACTTGTTAATCTGTTCATATGCTTCATGTTTACATTTGTTATATCTTATGTCCGAACTGTCTTGCGAGTACTTTCGTAGTACTCACCTGGCTTGTTGATTTGGCCACATGTTGACGAAGGCGATCTCATGGACGAAGACTTTGATAGTGAGTCCGACGCCTAGAGGGATCCCAGTCAGTCCCGTGCGATCCTGGATATTGGTCACTTGTATTATATACGCTTCCGCTGTGATTTTTTCACCACCGTTGTTATCGTGAGTTAGTAGTTATGCCACCCTATCCGCCGTTATGTTTTATGGGCGTACATGTAATAAATTGTTGGGCAGTCTCCGCTCAACCTTGTATTATATTCAGTACTCCTGGTATTTTTCTTCTATGACCAAGATATTGTCTACCAGAGAGAAGGAATTCTTCTTGACTGGTCCGTAAAAGGGATTGGTCTCTCAATAAATATTTTATTGAAAAACCGGTCGTGACAAGCTTGGTATCAGAGCCAGGCTGACTGTAGGAAGCCACTAGGTGCGATCACTAATCGGTTATTAGTGTCTTTTGCGCTTTTTCAGCATTTTGCAATTGTAGCTATTTTCTGTTGGTCATCATAAATTTATGACATGACTATTCAGAATTTTTGCCTACTTTTGCAGATGGCTGGCAGCAACTGCGAGACTCGGGTGTTCACAAGCGTGCCCGAGGGGTTTGTCAAACTCCTCGTCTCCATCACCAAGCTCGCAATCGGGCCAGCGACTCGTCCGGAGTTCACGCTTTACCAGCACAAGCTCAGCGACGACGTGTCTATGCACTAGGCCGTGGTGCAATTCAAGGGAGGACGTTCTGCGTCTCGCCACTTCCGTTTTGTGGGAAGGGCCATGCCTACGGAGAGGCATGCCATGCAGATGGCTGCCCGTGAGGCGATAGCTCGCCTTCGGGATATCCTTCCTATGATGAAGACTCGTCGCTACCGCTACCTCCCATGCCATGTGAAATAAACTTGTCACTATGCATTCGCCTGCCATCGGGGAGAGCGCGATGAAGCCATCGAGATGGTTGTGGAGTATCTCAAGGCTCTGGAGGAGTCTTTCGACAACCTCGTGGACGATCTTGTGGCTGCCTGGATGGACGTAGTTCAGGGCGGTCCTGCCTGTAGGAAGGAGCTTCTCCACACGGCACCGCCTCTGACATTCGTCTCATCTTCAGCCTCTTATGCACCGGCCATTTTGGCCACTGCTCGCCGTCTGCCTACCACTTAGGAGTTCGACAGAGTCATCGCTCCTACTCCAGTCAGAGCTGCACCGCCTGCCACACCCGCGCTACCACCTATCGCACCCGCGCCATCACCCCAGCGCAGTGTTACGCGCCAGGAACCTGCTAGAGAGGAGGTGGAGGTTGAACTCCTGCACCGCTGAGTCTTGCCCTCGGCAAGGGAAGGACATCGTCACCATCTCCGACTGAGAGCGCCGAGTAGCCGCGCGTTATGTCTGCTTGTATGTTGTGTTTTATCTGTACGCTAGTTTGTAGTTGTTATGAACGCTGCTTTCCGGAGGGGTGTGCTAGTCTAAATAACATGTCAGGATTGTGTATGCACATCCTGAGTGTTGTACCATGTGTTTGCTTTTCGCGTGTAAGATTGTGTTAAGCAGTTCTTCTCCGTGCGAAATCGTTTATGTTTTCTTAAAAAAATCTTGAGGTCTTTTAAATTTTTGCCCTTGCAAGATTTTTCCATGTGCCACACAGTTCTTCTCATATAATTTTTGCAATAAAATAATACCCCAGACTGGAAAAAAATGTCTCGTCCGTGGACTCGTTCCATGCCCAATCAGCCAGAAGAAGTTTATGGGACACAGACTAGCAACAACTTCACTCAGAGACAGTCCAGTCAGCAGGACAGCGAAGCAGCCTTGTCTCAAGTATGCCGTCTCTTCGAACAAAGCCGGCAACAGCACCAAGAGATGATGAATCACGTCATCAATATGGGAAACCACCGTGAACCCTATCAACCACATTCCAAGTTATCTGAGTTACAGAAGACTCGCCCTTCAACATTTGCTCACACGCCGATGATTGGCTTCGTGAAATCGAGAGGAAGCTGATTATCGCTCAGTGCTCAGACCATGAGAAGGTGCTTTATGCACCACACTACCTTACTGGAGCAGCTGCAGCATGGTGGGAAAATTTCCTACACATGCATCCCAGAGAACACAACATCACCTGGGAGGAGTTCAAGGAAGGCTTTCGTGGGGCACACATCCCCAGGAGCATATTAAAAATCAAGAAGAGAGAATTTGACGACCTCAAGCAAAGAGGCATGTCAGTGACAGAATACAACGGTCAGTTTACCCAGCTATCTCGTTATGCCTACGACGAGAACATGACAGAGAACAAGAAGATGGAAAAATTCCTGGACGGCCTGGCACCGGCACTAAGATGCCAACTGGTTGTACACACTTTCCCGGATTTTAAAACTCTGGTTGACAAGGCCATTACCTTGGAGAATGAGCGCCGTAGTCTGGAAGATATCCGTAAGCGAAAGAGGGACAAGACGACTCTTGCTCGCAACAACCAAAGCAAGACTGAGGTTCCAAGGACAGAAACAAGGAAATCCATGACTACTGAGCTAAGGCCAGTCAGACAGTTTCATGCCAGGGACAAGGAGTTCACGTACCGTCCAGGGGTCACATGCTATGCTTGTGGTGAAGAAGGGCACTATGCTAAACAGTGCCCAAAGCCAAGGAACTCGGCCCCCAAGCCAAACAATGGTGGAAACAATCCAGCCCCCAAGCGCAACAATTTCAATCCCAACAATAACCACAGGAAGGGTCACCTGAACCATGTGACCAGGGAAGAAGCGCAGAATGCCCCAGACATCGTGCTTGGTACGTTCCCTGTCAACACAGTACCTGCCACGATTTTGGTTGATTCTGGAGCTTCCCATTCGTTCGTTTTGAAGAGTTTTATTTTGCAAAATGGTTTTCCGATGCTTCCCTTGGAAAAATCTATGATCATCAAGTCCCCCGGAAATAAGCAGATCGCTCAGAGTTACTGCCAAGGAGTGATCATTGAGTTCAAAGGACTAAAGTTCCAAGCAAATCTCATCATGTTGGAAAATAAAGGACTGGATGTCATTTTAGGGATGGACTGGTTGACCACCAACAAAGGATTCATTGACTGTTTCAATCGGACCGTGATTCTCACTCACCATCACGGCAAGACAATAAAGGTTACAGCCCAAGAAAGGCCACGGTCACAGTAACCAAAGCTGAACAAAGTGGATATTTCAGAACTGAGAAAAGTTCCAGTGGTATGCGGGTTTCCTGACATATTTCCTGAAGAACTACCAGGCATGCCACCGGACCGAGAGATAGAATTCAGCATCGAACTAGCACCTGGCACCGCTCCCATCTATAAGAAACCTTATAGAATGGCACCCTCAGAATTGGTGGAGTTGAAGAAGCAGATAAAGGAATTATTGGACAAAGGATTTATTCGAGCCAGCTCCTCACCTTGGGGTTCGCCAGTATTATTCGCCAAGAAAAAGGATGGGACACTGAGACTGTGTATAGACTATCGAGCCCTCAATATGGTCACCATCAAAAACAAATATCCAATGCCACGGATAAATGATTTGTTTGACCAGCTCGCACAAGCCAAGGTGTTCTCAAAAATTGATTTGAGATCGGTATATCATCAATTGAAAGTACGGACAGAAGATATCCCTAAAACATCATTCACCTCCAGATACGGATTATATGAGTTCACAGTGATGCCTTTTGGACTAACAAACGCCCCCGCATATTTCGTCCACCTCATGAACAAAGTGTTCATGAAATTCATGGACAAATTTGTTGTGGTGTTCATTGACGATATTCTGGTTTACTCAAGGACACCAGAAGAGCATGCTGAGCATCTCAGAATTGTTTTGGGAGAATTAAGGAAACATCAGTTGTACGCCAAATTTAGCAAGTGTGAATTTTGGCTAAGGCAAGTTGGTTTCCTAGGCCATATATTAAACCAAGAAGGCGTGGCCGTAGACCTAGAGCAAGTCAAAGCCATACTTGACTGGAAGCCACCCGCCAACGTAACTGACGTGCGGAGTTTCCTGGGAATGGTCGGATATTACAGAAGATTTATTGAAGGATTCTCCACTGTGGCAAAACCTATAACACAGTTGCTCAAGAAAGACAAGAAATTTGTATGGACGGAAGCATGCGAGAAAAGCTTCCAAGAGATCAAGGAGAAACTAACAACCGCACCGGTCCTAACTGTGCCAGATATACACAAGAGTTTTGAAGTATATTGTGATGCGTCCCGAAAGGGCCTTGGGTGTGTACTAATGCAGGATGGCAAAGTTGTCGCGTATGCCTCCAGGCAGCTGCGAAAACATGAGGAAAATTACCCAACACATGACTTGGAGCTAGCAGCGGTCATACATGCACTCAAGGAGGGGAGGCACTTTCTGTTGGGAAACCGCTGTGAAATATATACGGACCATAAGAGCCTTAAATATATTTTCACGCAACCAGAGCTAAAGTTACGCCAACGACGCTGGTTGGAATTGGTCAAGGATTATGATGTCGGTATTCACTACCATCCAGGGAAAGCAAATGTAGTGGCTGATGCCCTTAGTCGAAACCCCAGCCCGGACAACGACGGTCCGCAAAACTGGAGGCCTGAGTTTCAGCAAGAGTTCGCTAGGCTCAACATGGTGTTAGTCTCTGAGGGCACCGTATCAAATCTGGAGATACAACCCACCCTAGTGGAACAAATTAAGAAGGCTCAACAGGGACATCCCAGCCTCGAAGGTATAAAAAGGAAAATGAACCTTGGTAAGGCTTCAGAGTTCGTCACAGACAGTGAAGGAATATTATGGTACGGAGACAGACTTTGCGTACCTAACATTGAGGGACTCAAGCAACAAATCCTAACCGAAAGCCACACCGCTCCATACTCGATCCACCCTGGAGGAACCAGAATGTACAAAGACATTCAGGAGAGATTTTGGTGGCACGGTATGAAAAGGGATATAGCCGCATTTATTGCTTGTTGCGATTCATGTCAGCGCATCAAGGCCGAGCATCAAAAGCCAGCAGGGCTACTCCAGCCAAACAGGATACCGGAGTGGAAATGGGATGAAATAGGAATGGACTTCATCGTCGGACTACCACGATCACAACGCGGAAATGACGCCATATGGGTCATCACAGACCGACTAACCAAGGTTGCTCATTTCATTCCTGTGAAGACTACCTACTCCACACAAAGGCTGGCCAAGCTTTATCTCTCCCGTATAGTTTGTTTGCATGGAGTCCCAAAGACTATAATATCCGACCGAGGCACCCAATTTGTCTCCAAATTTTGGGATCACCTGCAACAAGCTCTGGGCACGCAACTAGCTTTCAATACAGCGTACCACCCTCAGACTGATGGACAAACGGAACGTGTGAACCAAATCCTAGAGGATATGCTGAGAGCCTGTGTGCTCACCTATGGATCCAGTTGGGAAGAGAGTTTGACATATGCCGAGTTTGCTTACAACAACAGTTACCAAGCCAGCTTACAAATGGCACCTTTTGAAGCATTGTACGGACGGAGGTGTCGTACCCCACTGAATTGGTCAGAAACAGGTGACAGTCGTATCTTCGGCCCAGACATGCTCAAGGAGGCCGAGGAGAGAGTTAAACAGATCAGGGACAGACTCAAGACAGCGCAAAGCCGACAAAAGAGCTACTACGATCAAAAACATCGTGAGGTCAGCTTTGAACCTGGTGATTCCGTATACCTACGAGTGTCTCCTATGAGGGGCCTGCAACGGTTCAAAATTAAGGGGAAGCTAGCCCCGAGATTTATCGGACCATTCTGTATAGAGGCATGAAGAGGCACAGTGGCCTACAAACTAGACTTACCCAAGGAGCTGTCAGACGTCCATGACGTGTTCCATGTCTCACAATTGAGAAAATGTGTAAGTAACCCGGAGAAGCATGTATCTCATGAAAGCATTGATATACAACCAGACCTCACCTACAGAGAGAGGCCAGTAAAGATTTTGGAAGAGTCTGAAAGGAGGACCCATCAGAAAACGACAAAAAATTTCAGAGTTCAGTGGAGCAACCACACTGAGGATGAAGCTACATGGGAAAGGGAAGATTTTCTCCAGGCAGAGTATCCATATCTATTCGAGGATCAGCTGAAATCTCGAGGACGAGATTTTTCCTAAGGGGGTAGGTGTTGTGACACCCAAAATTTTATTTGGATTTTCAAAAAATTTATTTGACTTGAGGGAGGTGATTTAAATTTTCCTTCATAAGAACCCTTCCTTTCAAAATATTTTTTTTCTTTATGGCAAGAGTTTTATTTGGATTCCCCCAAGACTTGATTTTGGTCTTGGAGGTTCTTTATTTTTATTTGGACTCAAACCAAAATGCTTTTCACTTGGGAAAAATATCCTTTGAAAATTTCTTTGAAAATGCCCTATGGCTTTTGGAATGATCCTTGCCACTTTCAACAAATCTCTCTTGCCATGACCTTAGTGCAAATCCACTCTCATAAACCTTTCCTCATCTTTGGATCATGATTTACTTGAAATCCAGCAAGTTGAACCTCTCCATATAAATTTTCCCATTTATTTCTTATCAAAAACAATTTCTGCCTTATATCTTGATCCTTGGAGGTTTACAAAGGAACTACTCCTTCTGCTTTGATTTTTGCCCCCAAACCATTTTCCCTTCCTAGTCCTTTGAACCCTCAACCAAGATCCATGAAGATCCACTGGTCTCCAGTTCAAAATTTTCAAACTATACTTGCTGCAAGTTTGGACCAGATTTGCCAAATTTGATGAAATTCATTCAATTCCTTCTCCAAAAATTCTGAGAAAAATCAGGCAGCCTCTGGGTGCATTGAGAGGTCACCTCACCAAGTCCCAGCTCCAGGAAAAAATTTCTTCATACCATATCATTTCATCGAACACCTTCAGAGCACTGTAAATGTCATGTTCAGTCAAATTCAGTTAACAGTGTCTGAACCACTGTCGTTTCTTCAGTGTCCGTTGCCAATCTCACCAGTGCCCCAGCGTCGCCGTGTTCCCTGTCCCCTCCCCCTTGTCCTCTGCACCGCACGAGCGCCTGGAAGCTTGCGGACGTCGGCGACGAGCAGCAGGAGGTGCGCCGCCCCGTGACCGACGCCAGCGGCGGCTTTGCGGCCGTCAGAAGAGAGGCGCAGCGCAGACGGCGCCGTCCGGCGCCGCCCAAGCCACCGGAGGTCGCCGCGTGGTCTTCCACTCCCCAGTGCACGCTGCCACCCTCGTCGTGAACCGGTAGGAGCGGAGCGCGCTCTCTGCCGCAGCCGTGCCAGTACGGCGACCCCGACGAAGACCGACGCCATTACGCCATGCCCGACCTAGTTTAGCAGTGGAACGGGACCAGTAACTCTCACTGGTTCTGCCTGGCCACCTAAACCCTCTGCCAAGCCACTGCCTCGCCGTAATCGCTCGCCGGAGATTCTCCGTTCACGGCCACCCCCTCGAGCCGCCTATAAATAGAGGCCCCGAGCTCCAGCTAGTACCCAGACCACCTCTGCACTCCACCAAGACCCCGCCTAGCCACTGGAAGAGCCCCGAGGGAGTCTCCTTCCTCAACTCCGGCCGTCGCGACCCGCCACGGGATCCAGCTCGATTCGCTCCCGTGCGTGCACCTCTGCCTCCCATCTCTTGCCAGTAGCTCTCTAGTGCATCCCACCTTCTGACCCGCGCTTCAATTCGAAGTTTGCAGCACACCACCGGAGTTCCCCACCATCGCCCGAGCCGCCGTCCGCCGGAGAAAGTGTCGCCGTCGACGTGGTGCTCCCCGATGCCCAAGTCCACCACCCACCGACGCGAAAGGAGACGCTGATACTCTTCGTACACTCCGATCTCCCTGACTCACCGTGGTTCGACGCCGGCGACCACCGCAGCCTTCGGGCGTCGGCGAGGTTTTTTCAAACCTGACATGTGGACCCCCCACGTCAGCCTCTCTTTTTCACCCCCGAAGCGTTTTCTGTTGGCGCCTTCGGGCAGAGTACGTTTTCTCTGTGGGCTGGCGCGTTTCTATTCGAACCGTTTTCTCAGTTAAGCCGCTGGAACTTTTCTGTTTCATTACAAATGAGTCCCTGGACAGAAACCCTTATAACTTTTTATAAAAATTGATTTTTGAGTGATTCTTTTTCTGTCAGTCTTATAATTTTGTCTAGTTTTTTATGGGATTTATTTGAAAAAAATTTGGAACAACTTTTATGCACGCATTGTTTTTCACGTTAGTATACATTTTTCGCCATACCGTAGGTTCCGGGAGAGGTGACGGAGCCGCGAACTTTGCCGAGCTAGACTCCGACTTCACCGAACCAGGCAAGCATGTTTGAACCTTTGATATGATAGGTGTTTTGCATGTTTGCGTGAAAGGTTGTGCATGGCATATGAGTATCGGTGAGTATCTCGTTGCATGTGAGGCAACTACCCGTGTGTTCCAAAGCTACTGTGATCTCGGATGAGAGATGGCCTAGTCATGTGGTGACATGAAGGGCAGTAAGATGGTACTGTTGTAGCATGCCAGCCTTATGTCATCCGATAAATTCCGACGTTAACATGGACGGAGTCACGTTATCGTTCTTCCCCCTTCCGTGCTACCACATGTTTTCTGTCAGAATGCGGTTTAGTAAGTTGGTAACCTCATTCCGTGTACACACCAAACAGAGGGGCCGGGATGATGGTTCCATGGCCCTGGATTAAAGCCAGTCATCCGGTCAGGGGGCATGGGTGTTTCCGGTTGGGACCGAGAGGGGGGCACCCCTTAGAGCACGCGTATAGAAATTTGATCCCATGCTACGCGAGGTTGTAGCCTCCCCGTCTCAAGGTTTTTCTTGAACGTTGCCGGGGGTGATTCCTGGCTTCGGAATGTTGAATGGGTGTGTACTGGTTAGACGTGTTTCTTCCAAAACACCATAAACGGAACTAGTCCCCGTGACTACTGAAATCCGTTGGCTGTGGTTAAAGTACAAACTCTGCAGAGTCAAATCCTTCCGAGTCATCGTATCCATGGTCAAGTAACGTGATCAGCGTATCCATGTCTATGTCATAACCTCGGGGTTTATTCTTGTTTCCGGTAAGCGAGCATGAGTAGTAAACTTGGCTGAACGTTACTCCTGTGGATGGACTAACCCTGTTGTTTATCTCATGCCTGATTATTCTCTTGATATGATTTAAATTCTTGAGATACTAAGATGTTAAGTTATGAAGCCCTTTATGTGATGTCGCTCAGACGTCCGACTGTGGCATGTTTGTTATTTATTTTCGATATAAGCCCTTTATGCGATGTCGCTCAGACGTCCGACTATGGCATATTTGTTATTTACTTTTGATATAAGCCCTTTATGCGATGTCGCTCAGACGTCCGACTGTGGCATGCACTATCTTTTATTTTCTATTATAAGCCCTTTATGTGGTGTCGCCCTGACGCCCGACTGTGGCATTGTTATTCTTGCATTTTCCTCTCGAGGAGTCATTCAGACCCTCGTTTGGCACCCAGTATTTATTTTGGGATTTCGGGAGGACTACCGCCCGACTTCTCTTTTATTTCCCATGAATTATTGTCTCTATGTCTGAACGCACTTGTTAATCTGTTCATATGCTTCATGTTTACATTTGTTATATCTTATGTCCGAACTGTCTTGCAAGTACTTTCATAGTACTCACCTGGCTTGTTGATTTGGCCAGATGTTGACGAAGGCGATCTCATGGACGAAGAGTTTGATAGTGAGTCTGATGCCTAGAGGGATCCCAGTCAGTCCCGTGCGATCCTGGATATTGGTCACTTGTATTATATACGCTTCCGCGACCTGCAATAAAGCTCCTCGAGCTTCACCCCGACGCTCGAAGAGCTGTAGTTTTCAGGAGTCATATCACCCGCTCCGCTGTGATTTTTTCACCACCGTTGTTATCGTGAGTTAGTAGTTATGCCACCCTATCCGCCGTTATGTTTTATCGGCGTACATGTAATAAATTGTTGGGCAGTCTCCGCTCAACCTTGTATTATATTCAGTACTCCTGGTATTTTTCTTCTGTGACCAAGATATTGTCTACCAGTGAGAAGGAATTCTTCTTGACTGGTCCGTAAAAGGGATTGGTCTCTCAATAAATATTTTATTGAAAGACCGGTCGTGACATTATGTGTTGTTCTTACTTGAACAAACCTCCTACTTATGATTAACCCTCCCTCAAGCATCCGCAACTACGAGAAAAGTATTAAGAATAAATTCAAACCATAGCATTAAACTTTTGGACACAATCGGTCCCTTACGGAATAGCACATAAACTGGGGTTTAAGCTTCTGTCACTCTCGCAACCCATCATCTAATTGCTACTCCACAATTCATTCCCTTAGGCCCAAATATGGTGAAGTGTCATGTATTCGATGTTCACATGACACCACTAAGGGAATCACAACATACATACTATCAAAATATCGAACACATATCAAATTCACATGATTACTTGCAACATGATTTCTCCCGTGACCTCAAGAACAAAAGTAACTACTCACAAATGATAATCATGCTCAAGATCAGAGGTATTAAATAGCATAATGGATCTGAACATATAATCTTCCACCAAATAAACCATATAGTAATCAACTACAAGATGTAATCAACACTACTAGTCACCCACAAGCACCAATCTATAGTTCCGATAACAAGATTGAACACAAGAGATGACCTAGGGTTTGAGATGAGATGGTGTTGTTGAAGATGTTGATGGAGATATCCCTCCCAAAGATGGGAGAGTTGTTGGTGATGATGACGATGATGATTTCCCCCTCCGGGAGGGAAGTTCCCCCGACGGAATCTCTCCGCTGGAGGGCAAAAGTGTTCCTGCCCAAGTTCCGCCTCGAGACGGCGGCGCTCTGTCCTGAAAGTCCTCCCCGTATTTTTTCTAGGTCAAAATGACCTATATACCAGAAGATGGGCACCGGAGGTGGCCCTGGGTGAGCACAACCCACCAGGGCGCGCCTGGGCTCCCTGGGGCATCCAGGTGGGTTGTGCCCACATGGTGGCCACCAGGGCGCGCCTGGGCTCCCTGGGGCATCCAGGTGGGTTGTGCCCACCTGGTGGGCCCCCTCTAGTATTTATTTGCTCCAATAATTCTTAAATATTCCAGAAAAAATCTCCGTGAAGTTTCAGCTTTGTTTGGAGTTGTGCAGAATAGGTAGCCTGACGTAGCTTTTCCAGGTCCAGATTTCTAGCTGTCGGAATTCTCCCTCTTTGTGTGTACCTTCCAAATTATGAGAGAAAAGGCATTAGAATTACTCCAAAAAGCATTATTATGGATAAAAGGATTATAAATAACAGTAAGAAAACATGATGCAAAATGGACGTATCAACTCCCCCAAGCGGAAAATGTGCCTAGAGTCAAAGGATTATAAATAACAGTAAGAAAACATGATGCAAAATGTGCCTAGATCTTTCCTCACCACATGATGCTTGCCAACGGAGAAAAATAAAAAGGAATAGAATGAAAACTTTGACTCTTTGCATAAAAGTAAATACATGAAAGTAAATCATAGGCCCTGCACAGAGGGAAGCAGAGGTTGCCATGCGCTTATTTGTTTGTATGCTCAATCCCTTAGTGCAAAAGAACGTCACGTTGTATTGCCCCCTAAGATGGAAACCTTTATTATGCAGTCTGTTGCTTTTATTCTTTGTCATCCAAGTTCGTACAACGCTCAATTTTCTCTTACACTAAATGATCTCACACTTTTAGAAGCAATTTTTATTGCCTTTTTGCACCGATGACAACTTACTTGAGGGATCTTGCTCAATCCCTAGGTAGGTATGGTGGACACTTGAAAATAAGATTTCGGTTTAAAGGTTTTTGGATGCACAAGTAGTATCTCTACTTAGTGCCGAATTTTTTGCTAGCAAAGATAGGGCAAGCACCACATGTTGAAGGATCTTTGACAATATGACTTCTATGTGAATATAAACAAACATAAACCATTAAGTTGTCTTCCTTGTCCAACGTCAACAATTTTGGCATATAATATTTTGATGAGGGCTCACAATCACAAAAGATTTATAGGATAGTATATTTATATGTGAATCTTCTATTCCCTTATTAATTCTTTCACGAGTTGCATCATTGACTAATGCTATGTTTGTCAATCTCTAATCAAATTTTCTACTTATACTTTTCCTTACATGGTGCCATCACCTACCATAGGATTAGTATATGATCTCATTGATTTGTTTCCTTTCTTTTATTTATTTCCTTTCTTATTACTTTTCTTTATTTGCAACATGAAAGTAAGGAAAGCAAAAACTCAAACTAAACTTTATTATATAACTTGCACACGATTACAATGTTAGATCACTAAGGAAACTCTCAAAGAAGAAATGATCGAACTAAACTTTTATTCATTCTAAAGCAAAAGATCGAACTAAGATAAGTAAAAGCAAAAAGATAGTGGGATGATACGATACCGGGGCACCTCCCCCAAGCTTGGCTGAAGCCAAGGGGAGTGTCCATACCCGATACTCAGTTCTCCTTTGGTGCTGAAGAAGGTGATGTTGGTGATGAAGAAGAGATCTTGTCCTCGGATTTCCATGGCAGTGGTCCACCATCATAAGAGGAGGAGTGAGTCTCACGGGTCCTATAACTAGCAGCCAAACTCATACCATTAAACCTCGCCTCATATTCAAAGACTTGGTTTTGAAGATCATAGATCTGGCTTTGGAGAAAGTTGATTTGCTCGTTGAGGGTGAAGATGATGTCCTTCATTGGCTTGCCATCCACCTTGAGATCACGGGAAAGGTCCGTGATCACGAGGTGATTGGCATTGAGCCCACGCTCCACCATCCCCTTGCACCGGAAGACTTCCTGCTCCATGGCTTCAAGCCTGGCCTCCATGGTTCACGTGCCCTTGGGACCTTGATCATCGCGGATGTACATCACCCCCTCATGCATCTGGATGGTTTGAGGGTGCTGCACCACCTCCCGCAGATATGGGTTGATGACGTTCTTGAAGAACTTGTCCTTGGAGGAACTTGAAGAAGCCATGGTAGATGGGATCTGACAGAAAACAGCAAGAAAAGAGGACGGAGGATTTCTTCATGATACGGTGATCAACAAGTTCGGGAAGTATATATAGATTTTTTATCTTGGGGGACAAGCATACGGAAGAAAAACGGTGTCCGGGAGGTGTCCCAGGTGGGCACAACCCACCTGGGCGCTGGCGCACCCTGGTGTCTTGTGCCCACCAGGGGACGCTTCCTGGAAGTTTCTTTATTTCCAAAATTCTTAAATATTCCAAAACTGATAAAAAATATTTTTGCGGATTTTTCTGAGTCCGTTTACTTACCGTATCACGTACCTCCTTATTTCCATGATTCTAGAGTGTTCCGGAAGGACACTTTTATGTGTTCTTCCGGTGTCGAAGTTTGGATAATATTACTTTCAACATTAGGGCGTACCTGAGATATAATGCTTTATTCGTTGTCCAATGACAACCTTCAGGTTAGTACCTTCAGAATTATTTATTTTGATGGCTCCAGACTGATACGTCTCCAACGTATCTATAATTTTTTATTGTTCCATGCTGTTTTATTATCAATCTTGGATGTTTTATAATCATTTATAGTCATTTTATATCATTTTTTGGTACTAACCTATTGACATAGTGCCAAGTGCCAGTTGCTATTTTTTCCATGTTTTTTACATCGCAGGAAATCAATATCAAACGTAGTCCAAATTCCACGAAACTCCACGATGATTTTTTATGGGCCAGAAGAAAGGCAATGGGACCTGGTTGCACCTGGGGGGTGCCCCGAGGGGGGCACAACCCACCAGGGCGCGTCAGGAGGCCCAGGTGCGCCCTGGTGAGTTGTGCCCACCTCGGGTGCCCCCCGGACCGCCTATTTGCTCTATAAATACCCCAAAAATATCAGAACCCTAGAAGCGTCGACAAAATATTCATCCAGCCGCCGCAGAGTCCAGAACCACCATATCCAATCTAGACACCATCACGGAGGGGTTCACCACTTCCATTGGTGCCTCTCCGATGATGCGTGGGTAGTTCTTTGTAGACCTTCGGGTCCGTAGTTAGTAGCTAGATGGCTTTCTCTCTCTCGCTGAATTCTCAATACAATGGTCACTTGGAGATCCATATGATGTAACTCTTTTGCGGTGTGTTTGTTGGGATCTGATGAACTTCGAGTTTATGATCAGTTATATCTTTTTATATCCATGAAAGTTATTTGAGTTTCTTTGATCTCTTATATGCATGATCTCTTATATGAATGATCTCTTATAGCCTCGTATTTCTTCTCCGATATTTGGGTTTTGTTTGGACAACTTGTTCTATTTATCTTGCAATGGGAAGAGGTGCCCGGTAGTGGATTCGATCTTACGGTGCTTGATCCCAATGACAGAAAGGGAACCGACACGTATGGATCGTTGCTACTAAGGATAAAAAGACGAGATCTATATCTACCGCCATATAGATAAACAGATCTTGTCTACATCATGTCATCATTCTTATTGCGGTACTCCGTTTTTCCATGAACTTAATGTACTAGATGCATGCTGGATAGCGGTCGATGTGTGGAGTAATAGTAGTAGATACAGGCGGGAGTCGGTCTACTAATCTTGGACGTGATGCCTATATAATTAATTATCATTGCCAGGATATCGTCATGATTATTTGAAGTTCTATCAATTGCCCAACAGTAATTTGTTTACCCTCCGTTTGCTATTTTTCTCGAGAGAAGCTACTAGTGAAATCGTTGGCCCCCGGGTCTCTTTCTCATATTATTTGCCTTTGGAATTTATTTTCCTTTGCTTTTATTTTCAGATCTACTTAACAAAAAATACAAAAATATCTTTCTGCAATTTATTCTTATTTATTTTATTTGGCGTTCGATCTATCAATCTACTACAATTTTCTCCCATCCACGTGCCAATTTCAGGCGTCGTTACCCGAAAGGGATTGACAACCCCTTTAACACGTCGGGTTGTGAGGTGTTGTTGTTTGTGTCCAGGTGTTGTTTACGTTGTGTTGCTTGGTTCTCCTACTGGTTCGATAACCTTGGTTTCTTCACCGAGGGAAATACCTACCGCTGTTGTGCTGCATCATCCCTTCCTCTGGGAAATGCCGATGTAGCTTCAAGCCGCATCAAAAGGAATTTCTGGCGCCGTTGCCAGAGAGGATCTTCAACATATACCAGGTTCCTAATAACAAATCTCATCTCCTCGCAATTTACATTATTTGCCATTTGCCTCTCATTTTCCTCTCCCCCACTTCACAAAAATTGGCCGTTTTATTCGCCCCTCTTTTCGTTCGCCGTTTTCTTGCCGGATCTGTTTTTTAGTGCAATCTTGTTGTGAATTCACTGATGACCCACAAGTACAGGGGGTCAATTCTAGCTCTTTTCGATAAGTAAGAATGTCGAACCCAACGAGGAGCAGAAGGAAATGACAAGTGGTTTTCAATAAGGTAATGTCTGCTGATGACCCACAAGTATAGGGGATCAATTGTAGCTCTTTTCGATAAGTAAGAGTGTCGAACCCAATGAGGAGCAGAAGGAAATGACAAGTAGTTTTCAGTAAGGTAATGTCTGCAAGTGCTGAAATTGTAAGTAGTGGAGTAGTTTGATAGCAAGATAAATTGTAACGAGCAACTAATGATAGTAGTAACAAAAGTGCAGCAAGATATCCCAATCCTTTTGAGGCAAAGGACAGGCCAAAACGGTCTCTTATGGTAAGCAAAGCGTTCTTGAGGGTGCACGGGAATTTCATCTAGTCACTTTCATCATGTTGGTTTAATTCGTGTTCGCTACATTGATAATTTGATATGTGGGTGGACCGGTGCTTAGGTGCTGTTCTTACTTGAACAAACCTCCTACTTATGATTAACCCTCCCGCAAGCATCCGCAACTACGAGAAAAGTATTAAGAATAAATTCTAACCATACCATTAAACTTTTGGATCCAATCGCTCCCTTACGGAATAGCGCATAAACTGACCAAGATATTGTCTACCAGTGAGAAGGAATTCTTCTTGACTGGTCCGTAAAAGGGATTGGTCTCTCAATAAATATTTTATTGAAAAACCGGTCGTGACATTATGTGTTGTTCTTACTTGAACAAACCTCCTACTTATGATTAACCCTCCCTCAAGCATCCGCAACTACGAGAAAAGTATTAAGAATAAATTCAAACCATAGCATTAAACTTTTGGACACAATCGGCCCCTTACGGAATAGCACATAAACTGGGGTTTAAGCTTCTGTCACTCTCGCAACCCATCATCTAATTGCTACTCCACAATGCATTCCCTTAGGCCCAAATATGGTGAAGTGTCATGTATTCGATGTTCACATGACACCACTAAGGGAATCACAACATACATACTATCAAAATATCGAACACATATCAAATTCACATGATTACTTGCAACATGATTTCTCCCGTGACCTCAAGAACAAAAGTAACTACTCACAAATGATAATCATGCTCAAGATCAGAGGTATTAAATAGCATAATGGATCTGAACATATAATCTTCCACCAAATAAACCATATAGTAATCAACTACAAGATGTAATCAACACTACTAGTCACCCACAAGCACCAATCTATAGTTCCGATAACAAGATTGAACACAAGAGATGACCTAGGGTTTGAGATGAGATGGTGTTGTTGAAGATGTTGATGGAGATATCCCTCCCAAAGATGGGAGAGTTGTTGGTGATGATGACGATGATGATTTCCCCCTCCGGGAGGGAAGTTCCCCCGACGGAATCTCTCCGCTGGAGGGCAAAAGTGTTCCTGCCCAAGTTCCGCCTCGAGACGGCGGCGCTCTGTCCTGAAAGTCCTCCCCATATTTTTTCTAGGTCAAAATGACCTATATACCAGAAGATGGGCACCGGAGGTGAGCCTGGGTGAGCACAACCCACCAGGGTGCGCCTGGGCTCCCTGGCGCGCCCAGGTGGGTTGTGCCCACCTGGTGGGCCCCCTTTGGTAGTTATTTGCTCCAATAATTCTTAAATATTCCATAAAAAATCTCCGTGAAGTTTCAGCTTTGTTTGGAGTTGTGCAGAATAGGTAGCCTGACGTATCTTTTCCAGGTCCAGATTTCCAGCTGCCGGAATTCTCCCTCTTTGTGTGTACCTTGCAAATTATGAGAGGCATTAGAATTACTCCAAAAAGCATTATTATGGATAAAAATATTATAAATAGTAGTAAGAAAACATGATGCAAAATGGACGTATCAACTCCCCCAAGCTTAGACCTCGCTTGTCCTCAAGCGAAAACCGAAATCGAAAAACATGTCCACATGCTTTGAGAGAGAGGTGTCGATAAAAACAAAATACGGACATAGAAGCATCATGTTGATTATTATAACAACAAAAAAATTAAACATAAGAGTTTTATAATAGAACTTTTATCATACACTTCTCATGAATAAGTAACAGTTCGTCACACAATCGAAGTATAAACCAAAAACTCTATTAGAAACCAACAAACTATGTTCTCAGTCAACTTTGCAACTACAATTCATCATCTTTTCAGGAAGGGTCACGTGTCGGAGCCTTTAGGCAAGTCCACATACTCAACCATCATATAGTCTTCTATGATTGCTAACAGTCACCGCGTACACATGAGCAAAACGTTTCAACCGGACACACAGAAAGATACGGGCTTATAATTTCGCCTCCCAACATATTCACCTCAAGGGTGGTGTCAACAATAATAACTCATGCTATCTATATTCAACTGGACATATGTGCCTAGATATTTCCTCAGCACATGATGCTTGCCAAAGGAGAAAAATAAAAAGGAATAGAAGGAAAACTTTGACTCTTTGCATAAAAGTAAATACATGAAAGTAAAGGATAGGCCCTTCGCAGAGGGAAGCAGAGGTTGCCATGCGCTTATTTGCTTGTATGCTCAATCCCTTAGTGCAAAAGAACATCACCTTGTATTGCCCCTTAAGATGGCAACCTTTATTATGTAGTCTATCGCTTTTATTCTTTGTCATCCAAGTTCGTACCACGCTCAATTTTTCTCTTACACTAAATGATCTCACACTTTTAGACGCAATTTTTATTGCCTTTTTGCACCGATGAAAACTTACTTGAGGGATCATACTCAATTCCTAGGTAGGTATGGTGGACACTTGAAAATAAGATTTGGGTTTAAGGGTTTTTGGATGCACAAGTAGTATCTCTACTTAGTGCGGAATTTTTGGCTAGCAAAGATAGGGGCAAGCACCACATGTTGAAGGATCTATGACAATATGACTTCTCTGTGAATATAAACAAACATAAACCATTAAGTTGTCTTCCTTGTCCAACGTCAACAATTTTGGCATATAATATTTTGATGAGGGCTCACAATCACAAAAGATTTATAGGATAGTATATTTATATGTGAATCTTCTCTTCCCTTATTAATTCTTTCATGAGTTGCATCATTGACTAATGCTATGTTTGTCAATCTCTAATCAAATTTTCTACTTATACTTTTCCTTACGTGGTGCCATCACCTACCATAGGATTAGTATATGATCTTATTGATTTATTTCCTTTCTTTATTTGTAACATGAAAGTTGTCAGAGCCCTAGAATTTGTTTGCAGATAGTTGCATTTGCATCCATGCATCATGTTTAAATTCAAAGGAATTTGAATTGGGGATGACCAAGCCCTGGCACTAAATCAATTCAAATAGGTTCAACTCAAAATATTTTCAATGAACCTAGATTGCCCTCCAAAAATGTTCATTATTTATGGAAAAGGGTGAAAACCTTAACCAGTAATGATTCACATTTTTCTATGGCATTTATGGTCTCTGAACTAATCCAATAAGTATTTGCATTGGAGTTATGAATTCCTATAATTATATTTTTAGCTCCAATAATTCTAAAACATTTTGTGGGTCTCTAGAATAATCCATCTAGCTCCCACAATATTTTCAGAAGCAGCAAAATTGAATTGGTTTCAAAACCAAATTCAAAACACACATGCAAAATAGAAAAACAGAAACAGAATTTAAGGAGAGAGAGAGAGAGAGAGAGAGAGAGAGAGAGAGAGAAAGTACCTGGCGCTCACCTGGCAGCCCACCTGGCCCAACTCCAGATGGCCCAGCCCACCGCAGCCGCCACCGTCTTCAACCTCCTTCCAGTAGGCAGGAGGCCGTGTGCCCAACGCGCGCCAGCACGCACGCGCCACCTCCTGCTTGCTGCCGCCTCCCCGACGTCGCCCTGGAGATGCCACGCACCTCTCTGCCCCTCTGTCGCTCTCTGGTTCTCTCTCCCCCTCGCTCCTCTACTTTCCCTTCCCATGGCCGAGCATGCCCGCCGCCACCGACGCCGTTCGCCGCGGCCAGAGCCACTACCGCGCCTCTCCATCGTGTCTAGAAGAACCGCCTCGTCGCCCTATTTCTGCTCGTCGAGCCGCGTGATGCTAGACGCCCCACAGCGTCGCCATCTTCAACATCTTCATCGACGGCCGCTGGAGATCGCCGTCGCCGTCTCGTCGCCTCCAGGCCTCCCCCGAGCACGCTGACCATCCCTTCGTCTCCGCTGTGAGCTCACGGACCGAACCCCCCTCTCCTGCACCTCGATTGCTCGCCGTAGCCATCTTTCACGGAGACACGAATCCCGCTGCCGCCTGAGCTCGTCGCCGACGCAGCTTCGGTGACCAAACGGTCACCCCGGCGTGCCCAACTCGTTCTCCGAAACGCGTAGAGCCCCGCTAGTTCGTTGCCTCTCTCACTTGCACACTGCAACGCCATTCCCGCACACTCCCGAACTCCGGCCGCCGCCGCGAGCTCTGCTCCGGCGAGCTCCGACCACCCCATGGCCTCCCGCGTGTTCCACTGGATGCGCGCGAGCCTGGGCGTCGCGTAGGTGGTCTCCACCGTGCGATTGCTCGCTGGAGGGCGATTTCCGAGCCCCTCCGCCGTGGCTGTTGTCGCCGGCGGCTAACCGCCGGTCATATTGACTGGGTTTGACCCACTTTGACCATGGCTGGACCCCCCCTGTGTCCATGACATGTGGGGCCGGCCTCTGACTAAATTAGTTTAGAGTTTTAATTAGTGCTAATTGCCACTGTTAGAGATTAATCACCCCGCTAACTAAATCATGTGCCATGGACACTGGGACCTGATGAAGCTATGTACCTAGGGTAGGGTCATAGGCCTGACCTAGACACCCTCCCCTAGGACACCACCTTATAGTCAGAAGCATTCAAAGGATAACAACATCCACTCGACCGGAAGCATTCCACTCGGAAGGTTCTATGTCACTCGACCATAACAGAAACCACTCGACAGACAGAAGATCCAAAGTCACTCTGCACAGCAACGGTCAGGCGTTACTCATAGACTTAATGATCATTTATATCTCTTTATTATGGACGTTACATGTAACACTCCCTCTTTATGTACATTGAACTCCTTGTAACGTGGGCTGGCTGGGGTCATGGCGCACTCTATATAAGCCACCACCGTCCACTGGCACAAGGGTTCGCACCCCCTCTAACACACACACGCATAATCCAGTCGACCGCCTCCGGGCACCGAGACGTAGGGCTATTACTTCCTCCGCGAAGGGCCTGAACTCGTAAAACTCATGTGTACAACATTGCCATAGCTAGGATCTTGCCTCCTCATACCTTCCCCCCATTCTACTGTCAGTCTTAGATCCACGACAGTTGGTGCCCACCTTGGGGCAGGTGTCTTAGCGACTTTTGTGGTGAAGTTGCGATTTTTCCGATTCCTATCATCATGGTTTCCGGCGGTGTTTTGGCTGAGGGCCATGAGATCCGTCTCGGTGCGCTCGTCTTCGTCGCCGATGACTCCCCAGGCTTCAAGAGGCTCCACTCGACGTCGAGGCGCTCCCCGTCCGCGGGGCGACGCACTTTCGCGCGTGCGTCGTCCTTCTCCGGCAGCCGTCGACCCAGTATCGGTCGGCTCTGGTGGTGTCCTCGCTCCCCGTTGTTCGCCAGCGCAAGCGTTCCGGTCGGTCGCGGCTCCAGCGATGGGTGAGACGCGCGGTGGCCCATCAGTCGGCCACCCCACAGGTCGCGGCAATCGAGCCCGACGAAACTCTCTACGGCCTGTTCGACTGGCTCCGTCGAGACCGCATCCGAGTGCGACAGCAGCGATCCCGCGGCGGAAGTCTTGATGGTCAACGGACCACGCAGTCCTCCTGGCTTCCCCGCGACGACGGTGGCGATGGCGGCCGCGATCTGTCGCGCGTTCACGAGGAATACCGCCCCGAGCCCCTTTCCTCGCCGCAGAGGGAAGAGCTTCGTCGCTGCAATATGGATGCACTTCACACTCCTATCGTTGGAGAAACCCCCGAGGCCCGGGCCTTGGAGGATGCGCGCCTGGCCAACTTGGCTGAGTGCACTTGACTGGAGAACCTCTAGCACGCACTCGACGAGCGTGCTCGGCAGCGGATCCCTGAATCCAATCGACGGCAGCTTTTTCCGTCTCAAACTCAGGTATACCATACTCCAATTCAAAATCTCATGGCTGCAGCCCGAATAGCAGAGTCAATTCAGCCTTCCCAGTCAGAAGCTGGCAGAGGTTTGATGCAGATCCGGGCTTTGCTCTGGGCAGCCGGCGAGCAGAACATAGCAGTATCTCAGTCGCGGAATAGGATTCATAGCAGATCTGTGATGGCGGACACAGTCCAGTCGGCTCACAGCCCAAGATCGCCTCCGCGGCGTGAGGGGCGTGGGCACCGACAAGATCAGTACAGAAACTACGAGCAATATGACGACCGTCGTCGAGTGCCCACACCTCCTATGAGGAGTCGGTCATATGTGCCTCGGCAGCACGATGACAGACGCCCTCACAGTGGCGGGCGAAGAATTCTAGTCAACCCCAGAGAGCCGGGCTTTGATGGGAGATCTATTCTTGTTCAAGGTCTAGTTGACAGGAATAGGGCACACAGAGAGGGTCATGACAGAGACCACCCGACTGGTAGCAGAGTGCATGTTTCAGGTCCAGAATGCTTCAGCAGAGCCATCAGGGCTGCGGTGATTCCTCCCAACTTCAGGTTGGCGACTGGAGTCAGCAAGTTCACTGGTGAGTCCAAGCCTGACACTTGGCTTGTGGATTACCGAGTGGCTGTACAGATCGGTGGCGGCAATGATGAAGTGGCCATGAAGCACCTTCCTCTGATGTTGGAAGGTTCGGCCAGAGCATGGTTGACCCAGTTAGCACCTGGTAGCATATATAGTTGGGAGGAACTCGCCCGAGTGTTTGTTAGAACTTTTGAAGGTACTAGCAAACGGCCGGCAGGGTTAACAGAATTGCAGTCCTACGTGCAAAAACCGAATGAGACCTTGAGAGATTATATCCAGAGATGGATCACATTGCACTATACAGTGGAGAATGTGTCAGATCACCAGGCAGTTTGTGCCTTCAAGGAGGGTGTTAAGTATTGAGAATTGAATTTGAAATTCGGTCGGACAAGGGATATGTCCCTGACTCGGATGATGGAGATTGCCACCAAGTATGCTAATGGTGAAGAGGAAGACCGACACCGGAGCAGCAAGCACAAAACAGTCGCCCAGGAAACCGGAGGAGGGAATTCCAATCGGAAACAGAAGCGCAAAGCCGAGCCAGCTGCTCCTGGTGAGGCTTTAGTTGTGGCTCAAGGAAAGTTCAAGGGGAAGCCCAAAGGGCCCTGGAACCCCAAGAAAGTGAAAGATCAAGTGGGAAATGACGTGTTGGACTTGCCATGTCACATTCACATTAAGAAGGATGAAGAGGGTAATCTGATTTATCCTAAACACACCACTCGACAGTGTCGAGTTCTGATCCAGCAGTTCTGAGAGAAACAACCCAATGAGAAAGAAAAAGAGTCGGACAAGGGTGAAGATAAGGAAGAAGATGATGATGGTTTTCCCAACGTCAATTCCACTCTGATGATTTTTGCTAATGTTGAAAGCAAAAGTCGACTGAAAGTTATCAACAGAGAAGTAAACATGGTTGCTCCAGCAGCACCAAGTTATTTGAAGTGGTCTCAGACTGCCATCACATTCGACCAGTCAGATCACCCAGCGCGTATAGCCACCCCTGGGAGGCAAGCGTTGGTGGTCGACCCAGTTGTCGAGGGCACTCGACTGACCAAAGTGCTAATGGATGGTGGCAGCAGCCTGAATAACCTTTATGCCGAAACCTTGAAGGGAATGGGCATTCCGATGTCCAAGCTTAGTGAAAGCAACATGAGTTTCCATGGCGTTATACCTGGCAAGAAGGCTGGATCACTCGGCCAGATTGCCCTTGATGTGGTTTTCGGTGATTCCAAGAATTACCGCAAGGAAAAGTTGACATTTGAAGTAGTGGATTTCCAGAGTGCTTATCATGCTATTCTGGGCAGGCCTGCTAATGCACGTTTTATGGCTCGACCATGTTACGTGTACCTCAAATTGAAGATGCCTGGACCCAGAGGAGTGATCACCATCACTGGCAATCGGCAGAAAGCAGAAGAGTGCTTCCAGAAGGGCTCAAAAATCGCTGATGCACAAATGGCAGCAGTTGAAATACAAGAATAACGGAAGAATGCAGATCCGAGTGATTTGCTGCGTTCCAAGAAGCCTGCCACGGATTCTGCATTTCAGTCGTCCGGTGAAACCAAGCCGATTCATATTCACCCGACCGATCCTAATGCTGCTCCTACTCATATCTCAACATCACTCGACAGCAAATAGGAAGAAGCGCTCATCCAGTTCCTCCGTGAGAACTGGGACATCTTTGCATGGAAGCCTTCTGACATGCCGGGTGTACCCAGGGGACTGGCTGAGCATCGTTTGCGAGTCGACCCGAAAGTAAAACTAGTCAAGGAACATCTTCGACGGTCCGCCATATAGAAGAGAAAAGCAATTGGTGAGGAAGTGGCTCGGCTCCTGGCAGCGGAGTTCATCCGAGAGATTTACCACTCCGAGTGGCTCACCAATGTTGTCATGGTCCCCAAGAAGGATGACTCACTTCGCATGTGCATTGACTTCAAGCATATCAACCGGGCCTGCCTGAAAGATCATTTTCCTCTCCCCCGCATCGACAAATCATGGACTCGACTGCGGGGTGCGAGCGATTGTCTTTTCTGGATGCCTATTCCGGGTATCATCAGATCCGACTGTAAGGACCCGATGAGATAAAAACGGCTTTCATCACTCCATTCGGATGCTTCTGTTATGTAACCATGCCATTCGGCCTGAAGAACGCCAGAGCCACATTCATGAGGATGATTCAGAAGTGCCTGCTCACTCAAATAAGTCAGAATGTGGAAGCATACATGGATGACATTGTGGCCAAGTCGCGTAAGGGTCCCAACCTGCTGGCTGATCTTGCTGAAACCTTTGCCAACCTCAGAAGGTATGATATCAAGCTTAATCCATCAAAGTGCACATTCGGAGTTCTTGGCAGAAAGTTACTCGGCTTCCTCGTTTCCGAACGAGGGATCGACGCTAACCTAGAGAAAGTTGGTGCTATACTCCGGATGGAACGCCCTGTGCGTGTGCATGATGTCCAGAAGCTTACTGGTTGTTTGGCCGCCTTGATTCGATTCATTTCTCGCCTCGGTGAAAAGGCATTGCCTCTTTACCGACTGATGAAGAAATTTGATAAGTTCGAGTGGACTCCTGAAGCTGATGCATCGTTTGCAGGACTCAAAGCCTTGCTTTCCACCCAGCCGGTGCTCGCTACCCCAATCAGCAAAGAGCCTTTACGGCTTTATATTGCAGCCACTGGACAAGTTGTCGGTACAGTACTCACGGTCGAGCGGGAATAAGAAGGAAAAGCCTATAAAGTTCAGCGCCCAGTATACAATGTTTCTGAAGTTCTGACTCCATTCAAGCAAAGATATCCACATTACCAGAAGCTTGTTTATGGGATTTACATGACCACGAAGAAGGTTGCACACAATTTCTCTAATCACTCCATTACAGTCGTCAGCGATGCACCATTGTCAGAGATCCTAAACAACAGAGATGCAACTGGTCGAGTGGCAAAGTGGGTGATTGAACGCCTTCCCTTGGACATCATGTTTGAGGCAAAGAAAGCTATCAAGTCCCAAGCAATAGCAGATTTCCTCGCCGAGTGGGTCGAACAGCAACTGCCGACTCAGATTCACTCGGAGCATTGGACCATGTTCTTCGATGGATCCAAGATGCTGAATGGTTCCGGTTCTGGGGTGGTATTAGTATCCCCCCGAGGTGACAAACTCAGCTATGTTTTCCAGATTCATTTTGACTCCTCCAACAATGAAGCTGAATATAAAGCACTTCTGTACGGGTTGCGTATGGCCATTTCACTCGGAGTCCGTCGCCTCATGGTCTATGATGACTTGGATTTAGTGGTTAATCAAGTAATGAAGGAGTGGGATGTCAGAAGCCCAGCTATGACTGGCTATTGTAATGCAGTGAGAAAGTTAGAGAAGAGGTTTGAGGGATTAGAGCTCCATCACATACCCCGACTGAAAAATCAAGCAGCCGATGATTTGGCAAAGATAGGTTCCAAGAGGGAGACCATTCCCGGCAATGTGTTTTTTGAACATATTCATACACCTTCAGTTCAAGAAGATCCTTTCACTGAAGAGCCCCCACAACCAAAGAGTGCCACTGATCCGACTGAAGTCGAAGTCCCAGCCGTGGTCGACTTGATCGTGGAGGTTTTGGTCATCACCCCCGACTGGATAGTGCCATACATGGCGTACATTCTGCGGAAGGAGCTCCCAAAGGATGAAGAAGAAGCTCGACAGATCGTCCGTCGATCCAAAGCCTTTACTATGATAAGAGGACAGCTGTTCAGAGAAAGTGTAACTGGAGCCAGCCAGAAATGCATAACACCAGAAGAAGGTCGAGTGATCCTCAACGAAATCCACTCGGGGACCTGTGGTCATCATGCGTCCTCTCGGACCATTGTGGCCAAAGCATACCGGGCGGGATTTTATTGGCCACGAGCAAATGAGATGGCAAAAGAAATAGTCGACAAATGTGAAGGTTGCCAGTTTTACTCCAACATGTCTCACAAGCCTGCATCAGCCGTGAAGACCATTCCACTCGTCTGGCCCTTTGCTGTTTGGGGATTGGATATGGTTGGAACTCTGAGGACCGGTAGGAGCGGCTTCACTCACGTGCTCGTGGCAGTCGACAAGTTCACCAAATGGATTGAAGCCAAGCCTATCAAAAATCTTGAAGCTAGTACTGCTGTCAGCTTTATCAGAGAGTTAACATTTAGATATGGTGTTCCGCACAACATCATCACTGACAATGGGTCGAACTTCGATTCTGATGAGTTCAGAGCCTTCTGCGCTTCCCTAGGCACTCGAGTCAACTATGCTTCAGTCGCCCACCCCCAGTCGAATGGACAAGCTGAAAGAGCAAATGGATTGATTCTCAAAGGACTGAAACCCCGACTGATGCATGATCTTAAGCACGCAGCAGGCGCCTGGGTCGATGAACTTCCATCAGTGCTTTGGGGATTGAGGACAACTCCCAATCGGTCGACTGGCCGAATTCCATTCTTATTTGTCTATGGAGCTGAGGCTGTACTTCCGAGTGACTTGCTTCACAATGCACCCCGAGTCGAGGTTTTCTCAGAAGATGAAGCAGAACAGGCACGGTAAGATGCAGTTGATCTCCTGGAAGAGGAAAGAGAGATGGCCCTGATCCGGTCGACCATCTATCAGCAAGACCTGCGTCGATTCCACGCCAGAAACGTGAGGGGTCGAGCATTTCAAGAGGGAGATTTGGTTCTTCGAGTGGATCAGCAGAAACCACACAAGCTTGCTCCTGCTTTGGAAGGCCCCTTCATTGTCACTAGAGTGCTCCACAATGGAGCGTACCACCTCTATAACGTCGAGCACAAGAAAGACGAGCCACGCGCTTGGAATGCGGAGCTGCTCTGCCCCTTTTACACTTAAGCATTCAGACTGTTGAGATGTAATAAGAAATACCTTCTAGTTTGATTATCAAAGACACAGTTTTACAGTCTCCTAAATGATTGCTGTTTCTTTTTTATATGTTTCAAATCCCCAATGGGTGCCTTAGATGCGAATCCGTTTCGCCTAAGTTTGAAAAAAGAATCCTGTCGAGTGAAGAGCAAGTCTCTCACTCGAGGGATTAGCTGCGAATTCGTTTCACCTAAGATTGAAAAATCCTATCGAGTGGTGAGCCAGCCTCTCACTCGGGGGCTTAGCTGCAGTCCCGTACTCGCCTAAGTTTGAAAAATCCTACCGAGTGGTGAGCAACCCTCACACTTGGGGGCTTAGCTGCGAATCCGTTTCGCCTAAGATTGAAAAATCCTACCGAGTGGTGAGCAAGCCTCTCACTCGGGGGCTTAGCTGCAGTCCAGTACTCGCCTAAGTTTGAAAAATCCTACCGAGTGGTGAGCAAGCCTCTCACTCGGGGGCTTAGCTGCAGTCCAGTACTCGCCTAAGTTTGAAAAATCCTGCCGAGTGGTGAGCAAGCCTCTCACTCGGGGGCTTAGCTGCAGTCCAGTACTCGCCTATGTTTGAAAAATCCTACCGAGTGGTGAGCAAGCCTCTCACTCGGGGGCTTAGCTGCAGTCGAGTACTCGCCTAAGTTTGAAAAATCCTACCGAGTGGTGAGCAAGCCTCTCACTCGGGGGCTTAGCTGCAGTCGAGTACTCGCCTAAGTTCGAAAAATCCTACCGAGTGGTGAGAAAGCCTCTCACTCGGGGGCTTAGCTGCAGTCCAGTACTCGCCTAAGTTTGAAAAATCCTACCGAGTGGTGAGCAAGCCTCACACTCGGGGGCTTAGCTGCAGTCCAGTACTCACCTAAGTTTGAAAAATCCTACCGAGTGATGAGCAACCCTCACACTCGGGGGCTTAGCTGCAGTCCCGTACTCGCCTAAGTTTAAAAAATCCTACCGAGTGGTGAGCAACCCTCACACTCTGGGGCTTAGCTGCAGTCCAGTACTCGCCTAAGTTTAAAAAATCCTACCGAGTGGTGAGCAACCCTCATACTCGGGGGCTTAGCTGCAGTCCAGTACTCGCCTATGTTTAAAAAATCCTACCGAGTGGTGAGCAACCCACACACTCGGGGGCTTAGCTGCAGTCCAGTACTCGCCTAAGTTTAAAAAATCCTACCGAGTGGTGAGCAACCCTCACACTCGGGGGCTTAGCTGTAGTCCAGTACTCGCCTAAGTTTAAAAAATCCTACCGAGTGGTAAGCAACCCTCACACTCGGGGGCTTAGCTGCAGTCCCGTACTCGCCTAAGTTTAAAAGATCCTACTGAGTGGTGAGCAACCCTCACACTTGGGGGCTTAGCTGCAGTCCAGTACTCGCCTAAGTTTAAAAAAATCCTACCGAGTGGTGAGCAACCCTCATACTCGGGGGCTTAGCTGCAGTCCAGTACTCGCCTAAGTTTAAAAAATCCTACCGAGTGGTGAGCAACCCTCACATTCGGGGGCTTAGCTGCAGTCCATCACTCGCCTATGTTTAAAAAATCCTACCGAGTGGTGAGCAACCCTCACACTCGGGGACTTAGCTGCAGTCCAGCACTCGCCTAAGTTTGAAGCACATCCTCATCCGCAAGGACGACGAGGTGCAGGTCGACTGCAACCCCCTCTTCGGAGCTGCACCACAAGTACAACGTGTGCTCCATCCTCATCCGCAAGGACGACGAGGTGCAGGTCGACTGCAACCTCCTCTTCAGAGCTGTGCCACAAATAGAACGTGTGCTCCATCCTCATCCGCAAGGACGACGAGGTGCAGGTCGACTGCAACCTCCAATTCAGAGCTGTGCCACAAATACAACATGCGCTCCATCCTCATCCGCAAGGACGACGAGGTGCAGGTCGACTGCGACCTTCTCCTGAGAGCTGCATCTCAAGTACAAAGATTATTCCGAGTGAAGAACAGGCTCCACTCGAAGGCAAACACAAGCATATTCAGAGATAAACCAAATTCAGATAAATCCTAAGGTTCCGGACCACAGATTAAAGTGCTTGGGCATCAAGCCCGAAGGAGTTTAACGGTTACAAAATCACTCGGCATTCCGAAGCAAATTTAAGGTGAGGCATAAAAGTTTGTTCACTCTGCAGGAGGAGGGCTAGCAGGCTCGACGAACTCGTCCAGGTCGATTCCGTTAGCAATCCGAGTGGCAGCAGCGATGAAGGTTTCCTTGAAAGATTGGAAGTCGTGCTTCTTGGTATTGGCAACCTTGATCGCCGCCAGCTTCTCCTCGCGCGCTTCCTTGCAGTGGACACGAACCAAAGACAGAGCCACATCAGCGCCGCACCGAGGAGAAGACTTCTTCCATTCTAGCACTCGACTAGGAATCTCATTAAGTCGAGTCATCAGAGACTCGAGGTCATTCTGGAGCATTGCCCTTGGCCAGAGTGCCGTGTCGATCCGCGACATCGCGACTTTCAGTCGGGCAAGATAGTCCACAACACCAGCAACGCGAGATTCCAGTCAGAGTACGTTCATGGTAGCTTCGTCCTTCACTGGAGAGAGGATGGGCTCCAAGCTTGTCTCAACTCGCCCAGTCTCTTCCTCGAAGTTCTGACAAAATTCTGCACACACAATTCAAAGATGAGTCAGTGGTTATATGACGAGTCGACGGTAACAAGTCAGTCGGGCCGAAGAAAATACCTTCAAGCATGACGAACAGCATCTTGGCAAGGCCTCCCAGATAGTCCTCCAGATCGTTCCGCTTGCGAGCTATGCCTTCCATCTTTTCAGTCAGGTTCTTCTTGTCCTTCTTCAGACGAGTCACCTCCTTATTGGCCTCATCAAGAGAAGTTTTCAGCTTAGCATTCTCTTCCTCCAGCTTGCCGACTGAAGCCAGCTTCTGTTCAGCAAGGGCAGTTTTCTCATCAGCTATTTTCTGTGTGGCTGCAAGGTCTTGATCCTTCTTGGCCAGAGCTTGCTTTAGAGTTTCTGGAAGAAAAAACACTCAGTTCAGAAAGGGCAAATAACATCCAGATTCAGAAACAAATCAGTCGACAAGTTTCTTCTTACCAGTGGCCTCATCCTTGGCCTTCTGCAGATTTGTCTTGGCCAGCTCCAGATCAAGGTTGAGCTGAATCTGCTTCTTCTCCAGATCGGCGAAACGAGCTCCAAGTTCACAAGATTTCTTTAATCAAAAGACGGTCAACCGACGGATGGAGGGATTGGTCACTTCAGAACAATAGACTGATAAATTCAACAAGTTCTAAGACTACTGCTGAATCAAACATTCAAGAGTAGTCTCGGGGACTACACCCAGTGGGTGCACTTAGCGTGCCCCCACTGGTCCAGTTACCACTCGACGTGGTCTGCCCAAGCCGAGTGCAAAAGAAAGAAGACAACGTTCTCAGACCATAGTCGACTGCCCGCAGTCGACCACGGTCTCAGGGACTACACCCAGTGGGTGCACTAAGCGTGTCCCCACTAGTTCAGGTTCCACTCGACATGGTCCGACCAGGCCAAGTGAGGAAATTCCAATTCTAAGACCATAGTCAACTGCCCGCAGTCAACTATAGTCTCGGGGACTACACCCAGTGGGTGCACTCAGCGTGCCCCCACTAGTTCAAAGATCCAATCGACACAACCTAGTTGACTCAAGATACAGATTTGCTCAGTGGCATGTCAAAACAGCCAGTGGGTGTACGAATGCAAAACGCAGACAAATGCAATGATTCTTCAAATAAACTTTTCAGGTAGCATATCCTAACAGAACAAGCAACAAGCTAAAAGAGTCAGTCGACAATCCGCTAACCTGGATGTTGCTCTAGAGAGCAGAGCTGGCGTCATAGGCAGCTTGGCTGGCTTCCCGGACCATCTTCATCTGCTCCATCATAATGCCCGCCCGGCGTATAGCTTCTTTGGCAACACCCACCTTGTCCTCCGGGACGTGATGTGCAGCAAAAAGTGAAGGTGGATCGGCTGGAGTCTGCGCGGCTGACGCTGAAGGCTGAGCACTCGACAGTGGTATGGCGAAGGTGACAGAAGTCCGATTGGTATCACCGGCCTCCTGCATTACTGGTTCCGTCGCCGGCGTCGACTGAGGCGTCTTACCAGTAGACGTTTTCCCGCTTCTTCTTCCCAAGGGCTGCAGTGGTACATCCTCGTCGTCGTCTGGGAGATCAATGACGTTGGGAGGAGCTGCAAAAAGATCAATCGCCAGAATTCAGTCGACCACAGCTCAATCGACAAAACAAAGACAAGATTACGAAGGTTATACCTGGGTTGGAAGTGACCGCATCTTCCATGTCCTCGTCCTCGTTTTTGTAAGCAGAAGTCCCAGAGGTAGCGACACTCCTGGTTTCAAGTTTCATCCGGTTAAACCAAGGAAAAAGTAGACAACACAGAACCTCGGGTAAAAAATGAAGACAGAACACTCACGCAGAAGCAACATGGATGTCGATTTTGATCTTGGGCAGAGCCTTCCGAGTCTTCGGTGCTACAACCTTGGACTGCGGGCCTTTTCAGTCGGCGCTGGAGAAGATGTCCGAGGGCGCTTTGACGACTGCCCGGTCTGAACAGTCGCTTTGTCACGGGTGCTTGCCGGATCGTGAGTGTGCTTGGATCGCTTTTCCCTACGGGGAGGTGAGTCGACCTCCTGTTCATCACTCGGGTCGTCGCTCTCCTCGTCCTCTTCACCATCAGAGTGCCACTCGCCGCTCTCGCCTCCGCTCGCCTCCCCCTCCGGATCCTGCTCCTGCTCCCCGTTGGGCATCGAATACATCTCAGTAAGGTCTTGAAAGACAACAAGCAAGTCAAAAGTCAGTCGGTTGACAACAAGCAGTTACATGATAAATCAAGAAAACACTCAGCAATTCAAAGTTGGACCTTGTCTGTTTCGTACGAGTTGTCGAGTGGAGGGACTCTCCTAGACCCCCTGGGATTATCTTTGTTGCCAGTGATACCCCTCAACCACTTCTCCATTGTATCCTCGTCGACCTCTTCTGGGTGGATCCGAGTGGAATCATCAATGCCCGAATACATCCACATCGGATGGTCATGAGCTTGACGCGGCTGAATGTGGCGTCTGAGGAAGACCTCCAACAGATCCATGTCGGTCACGCCATCACGGACGAGCTGGACCACTCGCTCGACCAGCACCTTCACCTCAGCTTTCTCCTCCGGGGTCACTTTCAAGGCAGAGGGCTTCTCTACTCGAGCCATGGAAAAGGGGGGAAGTCCAGTCGACTGACCTGGAGTCAGCTGGTCTTTGCAGTAGAACCAGGTCGACTGCCACCCTCGGACTGACTCGGGAAGGATCATGGCTGGGAAAGAGCTTTTACCCCTCATCTGAATCCCAAGACCCCCACACATCTGGATCACTTGTGTCTTTTCATCACTCGGATTGGCCTTCTTGACTGACTGAGAGCGACACGTGAAAATGTGCTTGAAGAGGCCCCAGTGTGGTCGACAACCCAAGAAATTTTCGCACATAGACACGAAGGCAGCAAGGTACACGATGGTGTTGGGGGAAAAGTGGTGGAGTTGTGCTCCAAAGAAATTCAAGAAACCTCAGAAGAAAGGATGGGGAGGCAAAGAAAACATGCGGTCGACGTGATTGGCGAGGAGAACGCACTCACCCTCCTGCGGATGCGGCTCGGTCTCGCCCTCCGAGAGCCGCGCTGATTCATGGGGGATCAGTCCCCCCTCGGCCAGATCGTCGAGGTCGTCCTGACGGATCATCGACCGAATCCAGCTGTGACACCCCAAAATTTTGACCTTGTTTTATTAATTAAAATTTTGCGAGGAAATAAAACTTTCCCATTTGTCAAGATTTACCCTTTTGTTTTTGTGGATTTTTAACTCAAGTGGGAAAAAACTTACAAAGGTATTGTTGGACTTATATACCCTCTTTATAAAAACAATTCTTTGTCAGAGGATTTATTTGCATAATTGTTTCTCAGAGCTTTATTCTTTTAAAAATGATTTCTTTTGGATTTGGAGCCTGTTTTTCACTGTAACCATTTGATAAATGCTTTTAAATTTCCCACCAAAATTTGGGGATGTCATGTGATGTTTCCACATAACTTTTATGCAAAAATATCTTTTGGCCATTGGAGATTTTGAGCTCTACACCAACTTTTCCAATCTGGTCCAGTAGGCATTTTTGCACTGCCACCTATTTAAAAATTTCTTTAAAAATTATTCCAAGTGTTTGGAGATATCAGGAGATGCATACAATTCATCTTCATGCAAAAACCCAGTGATGTTCTTTGAAAAATTTGAGTAAAACAACCTCTTTTTCATTCTGGTCCAGTTTGGTGTTTTGAACTGCAACCCTATTTTATTTTGCTCTGGTGCCCATGACCCTTTTTCCTACTTGTAGCCCTCCCTTCAAGACCCTTAAGTCCAGGAGAGTGGACTCATTGGAGGTTTTTAAGTGCATGCAATAAACCCTTTTTCTTTCTGTCCAAAACTGGAGTTTTGCAAAACTTGCACTAACAAGTTTCTGGTTTTGCCCATATGATCTTGCCTTCATCTTCCACACCTAAGTACGTTTTGCACGCGCGCGCACTGAGCCGCCGCGCCGCACTGCCGCACTCGGCGCGACCCGTCCCTGGCCCCTGCTCACCTGCTGAGCAGCGCACTAGCCTCGCTGACTCCCCACGCCACCCCTGGCGCCCTACAGCGCCGCTGGCAGAGCGTTTGGCGGCACGCCGGCGTCGGCAGCGAGCCTCTGCCACGGTCGGCGCCGCCCAAACCACACCAGGGCGCCAGCTGCCCCCGTGAACAGCTCGGTCTTATCCCGAAGCTCGTCGGCACGCGGTCATCGCCGCCACGTCACCCTGCAGCTACAGCACGGCTGTCGCCGGCGATCTTATCCTCAGCCGCCGTGGCCCAGCCCCGAGCGCCTATTTAAAGGGTCCCCGAGCTCGTTCAAGACCCCAGGCGACCTCAGACTTTCCTCGTAGCGCTCCCCAAGCAGTGGATTGACCCGAAGTGGCCATCTTCCTCGTCTCCGGCCAGTGCGGTCGCCGTCAACATCTGGTGCGATACATCGCAGCCAACCACTCTCTCGCCCAACCAACGCCACCAATAGCATCCCCTTGTCCTTGCGGAGCCGCCCAACGCCTCAACATCGATCGGAGACCACCGGAGCCCAAAACTCACTCCACTCCCGTAACCCTCTCCGCCGCGGAGCTCGCCGCCGGTGACTTACTCCGCCCCCGCCTGCCCAACGACCACCAAGAGGACCGCCCCAGTCTGGCCGTTCCATCCCCGCCCTCGGGTGCCCGTGAAGAGCCGCCGTTCGTCGACGGCGATCGCCGGAGGCCGCCACCGTTCGGGCAGAGAGAGAGAGGAGGGAGGGAAGAACGGTCAAACCTGACCAGTGGGCCCTCTGGACCCACTGTCAGTGACCCACGCGCCCGTCTCCTCTGATTAAGTGAAGACGCAGACGTCCTGAGTACGTTTCCTCTGCTGCGAAAGCGTATTTCTCCCAAAGCGTTTTCTTTTCTGGTTTTATTTTAAAAACAGAAGTTTGACTGATCTTTGACTAGCTATAACTTTTAAAATAAAACTCCAAATGAATTGATTCTTTTTCCTACCTCTCCCAAATTTCATCTAGTTTATTTTAAGATTTTGTTTTAAATATTTGAGACAACTTTTTGTATTGTGTTTGAAATATTTGTTATTTGGATATTTTGCAAAATAGGGATAATGGAGAGAAGAGAAAGCTTTCAAAAAGTGCATCCTTTGCATACTCTTGAAGGCAAGCATTTCTGAATTCTGGCATAATATTTTGTTGTGGTGTTCTGATACGATTACAACACTATTTGACTAGGAGTATGCGTTATCTTTATGTAACAATCAAGTCTCGTGCATGAGTGCTTTTTGGAGATATTTTGTGGTCAACAATGGATACGCTAGTGTTTTGGATCATCCTCGTGAGCTCCTCATGCATACCGGAAGGAAGCCGGGAAAGTCGTGGTCTTGGGTAGACACGAGCTTGTCCCTAGTCCCTCGTCGAGACGAGTATGTCCGGTATGGCATGGTGAGGCTTGATGAGTGGTGATTTATTCCATTAATGGTAATATTGTTTGGAGGATACTTAGACCACCTGAGTCGGTCGTAGGTCCAGTCTTGATCAGTAGCTTCCCTATTTGTTGGTACCACCACTTGTCCCTGTCGCAGACGGGGTATGGTTCAGTAAGTTGTCAACCCCTTACCAAAGCACACACCGTACAAAGAGGCCATAGTGGAAGATACCGGAGGCCTCCGGTAGGCATGCCACATGGTCCGGGGCCTTGGGTGTTTCCGGTTGGGACCGAGAGGGGGGGGCACCCCTTAGAGCGCGCGAATATAAATTTGATCCCATGCTACGTCAAGGTTGTAGCCTCCCCACTTAGAGTTTTGCTTGGCAGGTGTCGTGGGTGATTCCAGACACCGGTGAGTTAAGCTGGTGTGTGCAGGTCGGGCGTGTTTTCAATTAAAAGGCCGTAGGCGGAATTAGTCCCGATGGGCTAAATAAATCCGTTACTCGTGGGTAAAGAGTACACCCTCTGCAGAGGTCATATCTTTTTGGATAGCCATGTTCATGAGTAAGGACCACAGTCTGAGTGGAATCTAGTAACGGTATTCGGATGGAGAACGATTTAACTAGAATCTAGTGACGGTTTTCGGATGGAGACATGGCTAACTAGATCATAGTAACGGTATTCGGATGGAGAACGAACTAGCTAGAACTCAGTGACGGTCTTCGGATGGAGAAACGGCTAGACTAGATTTTGTTTATGACCTGTGACATCTGAGGATCATGTTGTATTATTATTATGGACTAACCATTTACTTTATGTATTTTTTTTGAGTATCCCTGGGATAGTTCTACCCCCTGGATATTCTCTGTGATTTATCTTTTATAAGCCCTTTATGTGGTGTCGCTCAGACGCCCGACTGTGGCATGTTTGATATTTATTTTTCTTTTATAAGCCCTTTATGTGGTGTCGCTCAGACGCCCGACTGCGGCATTGTCATTTTATTTACAACCTTTCGAGGAGTGTTTTCAGACACTCGCTCAGTGCATTCCATCTTTACTCCCGTATTGCATACTCATGTTTTAATCGCACGCGTGCATCACAGATTTTCGTTTACTTCATGGCAGACTTATCATCATAAATGTTTCGGAGTATGATTATCTCTTGTTATATTATACCCGTGTTCTTAATGTTTGCGAGTACATTCAAACGTACTCACTGGCTTGTCCCTGGCTATTGTCTTGGCCAGATTTTCGCGCATGGAGATAAGCATCGCGGTGACAGCCTCGGAACCTACGTATTGATGATAACAGCCTCGCGAAGATAGGAGTTATCCTGGTCAGCTGTTCTTGTGGGAAATGGAGTCCCATAGACGCAGATGTACCAAACCGCTTCCGCCCTCAACCTCTAGAAAACCAAGTGTTGTACTCCCAGGCCACAATGGTCTTGTACTACATATTTTGTACCTTGCTTGGAATTCTTGTATCAAGTTGGTGCCTCATCAACTAACAGTAATCCTGGGGCTGGTGAGCACAAAGGCCGTTTTTTGGGAAATTATATCCCGAAAATCCGGTCGTGACAGACTTGGTATCAGAGCCAGGCTGACCATTGGCTAATCCTATCTTAGCCAGGTCAATAAACTTAGGTTAACCAAACCACCAGACCTTAGCCTAACCCCGGTCAAGCTTCCCGCGTAAGATAGCTCCACAGTGACCCGATGCCTTTCGGCGGACAGTGCCCAACCTATCAGCCTAGCCACGCGCCAGTGACCGACACCCAACCCGTCTCTATCGCAAGCAAGCGGAGGAAGACTCCGTCTCCTTTCCCTATAAAAAGGGCATGCTAGCCTCAACACAGCACAGCACAGCCTCTTTCCCCAAACCAAGCCACGATGCCTGGCCCCATTGTTCACAATGAGACCATAGCGACCAACCTTGGAGGTTTTGTGACCGTGCTCGCAAACCTCACCCGCCGTGCTTATGCGTTAGAAGAGCCTCCTGAATATGTTGTGTACCAGGGACCCATGTACGGTGAGAGCCGTCAGTACTGGGCCACTGTGCACATCTACGGTAGGGGTCTGTCGCCAGAACGCCCCTACAGGTTCACTGGAAGAACAACTTCCTTTGAGCCACAAGCCATCCAACTGGCAGCCCGAGGAGCTATAGTTCAACTCCGGCACTTGTCGCCCAGAGTTAACTGTCGCTCGTTCTACTACTACCCCAGTCGTGACGGGTATGGTAGGCCGCCCCAGGTTGCCAACGGAGATCACGAGACGGATCCAGAACTATTGCATCTGGTGCGCTATGTAAGCGCACTAGAGCAACTGTTCGATCAGGTCACCCTCGATCTGATCGCAGCTCGTGGAGAACTGGTTCGCCGAGCCCTGGCGAGAAGAGAAGTGGAGCCCGACACCGACAACCCAGTCGTACTGTTCGGACACCCGATCGATCCCTTGAGGTCTGCCCCAGCCATCAACCAGAGTACTTTGGTGTCACCAGAAGCGCTTCGTCGCCTTTTGGGAACCCATTCCAACGGGATTGTGGCCAACAACCCTCACGATGGTCATCACCACTACCCCGACCCTGCAGCCCCTCAACCTCAACCAGCAAATCCCGACGGAGAAACCCGTGGAGAAACCTCGGCATCCGCCAGGCCAGCCCACTTAGACATTAACGAAGTAGACTAAGTCGCTCGAGTTGTATCGAGCCTTAGTTTTCCTACGCTTTGTAACGGTGTGGCCTTGTATCGCTTTTATTTAATGCTGTCTGCTTGAGCGCTCCTATTTTTGGAGTAGTAACTATGCATATGTACGTTAGCGTACAGTTGCATTTTTTTAATTTCGGGCGCAGCTAACTAGACCAACCCCGACAGCACCCACAGTAATGCGTCACATTTATGTGATGCGTATATCTGTGGCTTTGACCCAAGTACAGGATCGACAACCAGTTACCCTTCACCCCGTTGGATAACCCAGCCCCGATGCTATATAAAGGCCACTTCGTGACCTTGCCGAGTACCCCTAACCATTGTGCGCAGCACTCATAGCCATTCCTTGCCATGCCGACCCGCAGTATTTATCTGAGAACCCCAGACGCAACCCCGGGTAGTTTTGTCAAATTATTGTGGGACTTTACCTGCAGTACCATGAGTGCCACCCATCCACCCCAGTACGAGTTGCTCAAATCAAGGATCACCCCTTCCACCTCGAAATATTGGGCAGTGGTGCACATCCCTCCCGCATACCCAAACCAAGACCCAGCGGAAGTCTCCTTCGTGGGGAAATCCATGCCGACTCTGCATATGGCCATAGAAGCTGCTGCGTACGAAGTGCTCGCTCGTCTTCGATTCGCGGTACCCTATGCCAGCGAGCGAGGATACTATTATTTTCCGAGTCGTGCAGCACCCGGAGAAGTTGCATCTTTTCCCGATGGACGAGTTGAGAGAGATCCAATACTGGCCAACCTTGCCCAGTACGTTATCGCTCAGGAGCGTTTAACTCAGCGGGTAATGGGTTATCTCCAGAGCCTCGCTGATTTAAATCCTCGGATCGCTATTGGCAGACCACTGAGGCCTGACCAGGAGAGGCGCATTCATCGACTAGTCAACCCGCTTCCCCCGATAGAAGAGGAGTGTGCCCCAGTACCAGAGGCGTTTTCTCAGGACCCTGTCCTTTTGCCATTTTCTTTGTAACGTCACCGCTGTATTTTTATCCCAGTATTTTGTTTATGTGTTGTAGCATGTTCGTGGTTCCCAAATTTTGTGCGATGGATCCGATTCTCTTTAGTTCCAGTTATGTGAGCAATTTTACTGCTGTTAGTTTTGTTAATTTTTCCTCACAACATGTTTTGATGAGATTTCTTTCCCCGAGTCACTGCTGCGTATACCTTTTTCACGACATAGATTTTTATTCGCGCAGCACCGTAACAGCAGACTCACAGCAGCAACCACACGACCTCGGGCACTATTAGAAATCCTTGAGCACATTTTTGCGCCTAACTGATCACACACGAGGACACCACAGTCTCAGTGAGAGAGATTTGCGAGTGATCATTCGGGCACGAGTTGCCCCAACACACCGACAACAGTTAGCCCTCGATGCCGCGCCTAATCCACGTGATCGCCGCCGCCACGAAGAGCTAACACTCGAGCGGCAGCATCACGACGATCATCCAGGATCATCGTGCACAAGAGCACGGAGAACCCCAGCAGCACCGCCAAACCTCCACACACCAGGACCACATACCAGTCCGGCATCGCCTCCGCCATTAGAGCCTAGTCTCGAGCTCCTGCTAGCAGCAATAGAGAAGAAGGAAGGTGAAGTAGAAGCGAGGCCAGGTGTGAGTAAGAAGAGAGGAGAACCGCGATCATTTTATAGCTCGAGATCGGTGTATGGTGGGCGAGGTCCACCAGCGCCACTCGTCGCTCGACCGCCGGTGTTCGGAGGCGAGTCTGCGAGCAGTGCCGACAACGCATTGGCCCGCGAGGTGAGTGCACGCTGCCCCGGCAGCTAGCACGCCGCGCACTACCGCGGTACGGCCTAGATGCCCTACGAGCTAGGCATCGCCGGTGGAGGAAGCGCGGGAGAGCGCGCGAGAGAGAGGGAGAGCCAGAGGTGGAAGAAGAGGCCGACAGCGGGCCCGGGGTCCACCAGTCAGCCAGAGAGAGCACTGTGCTCTCGGGTACGACCAGCGTATTTTAGTAATTTAGAATTTATTCTAAATTACTGTATCCGCGTAGAAATATCTCGTTTTTCCCCGACCGCGGATTTTTCCACGCTACGCCAATGTGCCACACTGTGTTTTTTCACCACTAATTGCCCTCTCACTGCAGCCGCTTTGTTTTTTGCACAGTTGAAGGATTTCTTTTGGTAAATGCAATGTTTATTCAAAACAGCTTTTAACAAATCTCGAGGACGAGATTTTTCTTAAGGGGTGTAGTGTTGTGACACCCCAAAATTTTGACCTTGTTTTATTAATTAAAATTTTGCCAGGAAATAAAACTTTCCCATTTGTCAAGATTTACCCTTTTGTTTTTGTGGATTTTTAACTCAAGTGGGAAAAAACTTTCAAAGGTATTGTTGGACTTATATACCCTCTTTATAAAAACAATTCTTTGTCAGAGGATTTATTTGCATAATTGTTTCTCAGAGCTTTATTCTTTTAAAAATGATTTCTTTTGGATTTGGAGCCTGTTTTGCACTGTAACCATTTGATAAATGCTTTTAAATTTCCCACCAAAATTTGGGGATGTCATGTGATGTTTCCACATCACTTTTATGCAAAAATATCTTTTGGCCATTGGAGATTTTGAGCTCTACACCAACTTTTCCAATCTGGTCCAGTAGGCATTTTTGCACTGCCACCTATTTAAAAATTTCTTTAAAAACTATTCCAAGTGTTTGGAGATATCAGGAGATGCATACAATTCATCTTCATGCACAAACCTAGTAATGTTCTTTGAAAAATTTGAGTAAAACAACCTCTTTTTCATTCTGGTCCAGTTTGGTGTTTTGAACTGCAACCCTATTTTATTTTTCTCTGGTGCCCATGACCCTTTTTCCTACTTGTAGCCCTCCCTTCAAAACCTTTAAGTCCAGGAGAGTGGACTCATTGGAGGTTTTTAAGTGCATGCAATAAACCCTTTTTCTTTCTGTCCAAAACTGGAGTTTTGCAAAACTTGCACTAACAAGTTTCTGGTTTTGCCCATATGATCTTGCCTTCATCTTCCACACCTAAAGAGACCCTGATCTGGAGATTTTGGCCACTCCAAGGGTTGCCTAAGTATACTTGACATTCTGTCGAACACTTGGTGTGCACAGTCAGTTTTGGGCATGTTTCCTAGTTTGCACTGTGATCTTGCTCCAATGACCCAGCAACCATGTCCACTGAACTCCTAGCTATCTCTATCCTAGTCCTGTTAATTGCCAGCCCCACCCTCGCGCTCTAGACCGCCCTGGCATTTCGTCGAGCAGGTTCCGTGCGTGCTCTGGGCGCGCCCAGAGCGCACGTTTAGCACGCGCGCGCACTGAGCCGCCGCGCCGCACTGCCGCACTCGACGCGACCCGTCCCTGGCCCCTGCTCACATGCTGAGCAGCGCACTAGCCTCGCCCACTCCCCACGCCACCCCTGGCGCCCTACAGCGTCGCTGGCAGAGCGTTTGGCAGCACGCCGGCGTCGGCAGCGAGCCTCTGCCATGGTCGGCGCCGCCCAAACCACACCAGCGCGCCAGCTGCCCCCATGAACAGCTCGGTCTTATCCCGAAGCTCGTCGGCACGCGCTCGTCGCCGCCACGTCGCCCTGCAGCTACAGCACGGCTGTCGCCGGCGATCTTATCCTCAGCCGCCGCGGCCCAGCCCCGAGCGCCTATTTAAAGGGTCCCCGAGCTCGTTCAAGACCCCAGGCGACCTCAGACTTTCCTCCTAGCGCTCCCCAAGCAGTGGATTGACCCGAAGTGGCCATCTTCCTCGTCTCCGGCCAGTGCGGCCGCCGCCAAGCTCCGGTGCGATACATCGCAGCCAACCACTCTCTCGCCCAACCAACGCCACCAATAGCTTCCCCTTGTCCTTGCGGAACCGCCCAACGCCTCAACATCGATCGGAGACCACCGGAGCCCAAAACTCACTCCACTCCCGTAGCCCTCTCCGCCGCGGAGCTCGCCGCCGGTGAATTACTCCGCCCCCGCCTGCCCAACGACCACCAAGAGGACCGCCCTAGTCTGGCCGTTCCATCCCCGCCCTCGGGTGCCCGTGAAGAGCCGCCGTTCGTCGACGGCGATCGCCGGAGGCCGCCACCGTTCAGCAGAGAGAGAGACGAGGGAGGGAAGAACGGTCAAACCTGACCAGTGGGCCCTCTGGACCCACTGTCAGTGACCCACGCGCCCGTCTCCTCTGATTAAGTGAAGACGCAGACGTCCTGAGTACGTTTCCTCTGCTGCGAAAGCGTATTTCTCCCAAAGCGTTTTCTTTTCTGGTTTTATTTTAAAAACAGAAGTTTGACTGATCTTTGACTGGCTATAACTTTTAAAATAAAACTACAAATGAATTGATTATTTTTCCTACCTCTCCCAAATTTCATCTAGTTTATTTTAAGATTTTTTTAAAAATATTTGAGACAACTTTTTGTACTGTGTTTGAAATATTTGTTATTTGGATATTTTGCAAAATAGGGATAATGGAGAGAAGAGAAAGCTTTCAAAAAGTGCATCCTTTGCATACTCTTGAAGGCAAGCATTTCTGAACTCTGGCATAATATTTTGTTGTGGTGTTCTGATACGATTACAACACTATTTGACTTGGAGTATGCGTTATCTTTATGTAACGATAAAGTCTCGTGCATGAGTGCTTTTTGGAGATATTTTCTGGTCAGCAATGGATACGCTAGTGTTTTGGATCATCCTCGTGAGCTCCTCATGCATACCGGACGGAAGCCGGGAAAGTCGTGGTCTTGGGTAGACACGAGCTTGTCCCTAGTCCCTCGTCGAGACGAGTATGTCCGGTATGGCATGGTGAGGCTTGATGAGTGGTGATTTATTCCATTAATGGTAATATTGTTTGGAGGATACTTGGACCACCTGAGTCGGTCGTAGGTCCAGTCTTGATCAGTAGCTTCCCTATTTGTTGGTACCACCACTTGTCCCTGTCGCAGACGGGGTATGGTTCAGTAAGTTGTCAACCCCTTACCAAAGCACACACCGTACAGAGAGGCCATAGTGGAAGATACCGGAGGCCTCCGGTAGGCATGCCACTTGGTCCGGGGGCATGGGTGTTTCCGGTTGGTACCGAGAGGGGGGGCACCCCTTAGAGCGTGCGAATATAAATTTGATCCCATGCTACGGCGAGGTTGTAGCCTCCCCACTTAGAGTTTTGCTTGGCAGGTGTCGTGGGTGATTCCAGACACCGGTGAGTTAAGCTGGTGTGTGCAGGTCGGGCGTGTTTTCAATTAAAAGGCCGTAGGAGGAATTAGTCCCGATGGGCTAAATAAATCCGTTACTCGTGGGTAAAGAGTACACCCTCTGCAGATGTCATATCTTTTTGGATAGCCATGTTCATGAGTAAGGACCACAGTCTGAGTGGAATCTAGTAACGGTATTCGGATGGAGAACGATTTAACTAGAATCTAGTGACGGTTTTCGGATGGAGACATGGCTAACTAGATCATAGTAACGGTATTCGGATGGAGAACGAACTAGCTAGAACTCAGTGACGGTCTTCGGATGGATAAACGGCTAGACTAGATTTTGTTTATGACCTGTGACATCTGAGGATCATGTTGTATTATTATTATGGACTAACCATTTACTTTATGTATTTTTTTTGAGTATCCCTGGGATGGTTCTACCCCCTGGATATTCTCTGTGATTTATCTGTTATAAGCCCTTTATGTGGTGTCGCTCAGACGCCCGACTGTGGCATGTTTGATATTTATTTTTCTTTTATAAGCCCTTTATGTGGTGTCGCTCAGACGCCCGACTGCGGCATTGTCATTTTATTTACAACCTTTCGAGGAGTCTTTTCAGACACTCGCTCAGTGCATTCCATCTTTACTCCCGTATTGCATACTCATGTTTTAATCGCACGCGTGCATCACAGATTTTCGTTTACTTCATGGAAGACTTATCATCATAAATGTTTCGGAGTATGATTATCTCTTGTTATATTATACCCGTGTTCTTAATGTTTGCGAGTACATTCAAACGTACTCACTGGCTTGTCCCTGGCTATTGTCTTGGCCAGATTTTCGCGCATGGAGATAAGCATCGCGGTGACAGCCTCGGAACCTACGTATTGACGATAGCAGCCTCGCGAAGATAGGAGTTATCCTGGTCAGTTGTTCTTGTGGGAAATGGAGTCCCATAGACGCAGATGTCCCAAACCGCTTCCGCCCTCAACCTCTAGAAAACCAAGTGTTGTACTCCCAGGCCACAATGGTCTTGTACTACATATTTTGTACCTTGCTTGGAATTCTTGTATCAAGTTGGTGCCTCATCAGCTAACAGTAATCCTGGGGCTGGTGAGCACAAAGGTCGTTTTCTGGGAAATTATATCCCGAAAATCCGGTCGTGACACCAGCCGCCCTGGATCCAGTCGCGCGGCAGGCCAGACCTCGACGAGGATCCGCCCCGGCTGGATTTCTTCCCCTTCGCCTTCGTCGTCGGCTTCTTCACGCGCTCCAAGGCCACCGTCTTCTCCTTCCCCATCACTGCGGGCGGGGCTCGAAGAGAGCGGCGGCGCTGAGAGCAGAGGTGGCTGTGGCGGAGAAAATAGAGGAGGAAGAAGAGGAATGGGAACGCACAGTGCGAAAACTCCAGGCCAGTGCCTTATATGAGGTCTTTTCCGAGTGGCTGACCCGTGGGTCCAGACGATCCTGTCAAATCCCGCAACAGCCGCGCATGCGATACGTGGCGAAATAGGCGGCGCGAGAATCGAGGCGGCCCTGCCTAATCCATTCCGATTACTGCGGCCCCCTCGCCTCGCGTGCTTCCCAAAATTCGAATCCCGGGAGATCTGAATGAAATAATTTATATATGAAAAATGATCAGAAAAATTCAATCTATCCATCTGTACCATTTCCATGCATGTTAGAACAACTTATGGCTGCTGTTTAGGACAAATCATATAAATGGCATTTGAATTTCACATATGGAGTTTGAATTTGAACTTGGGTTCAAACCAACTTCATTTAAATCATTGCTAGCTGCATTAGCTCAAATCACAGCATATTTCCATGTCATGATCATGCATCATATTGTTGCATTGCATTGATTGTGTTCCTTCTCTGTTGCCGGTATTTGTCCCCTCTGAGTAGACGACGTTCCGACGATGAGTTCGATGACACCGATGAAGAGCTATATTATCTTCAGAAGTGCCAGGTAAGCAAAACCCCCTTGTTCATTCCAATACAAACCCACTCTCTCGCTTCTGCTCTCTTTTACTGCATTAGGACAACAACGATTCAACTGTTACATGCTGCGGTAGTTGAACCCCTTCCCTCTGCATGACCTGTCATTGCCACAGTAAATAGATGAAACCCACTAGCATGAGTAGGAGTTGTTTGAGCCCTGATGTGCCTACTCATTCATGCTTGTTTGTCATGCCTGCTAGTGCTTAGAGTTGAGTCAGGTCTCATTCATCGGGGATGAATTAGAGGTGTGTGAACATGTCCTACTGTGGAGAGCTAAGTGTGTGAACACGATTTGGTAAAGGTAGCGCTGAGAGGCCATGTAGGAGTACATGGTGGGTTGTCTCATTGAAACCGTCCTCAGGAACTGAGTTCTGTGTTTCTGATCCATGAACATCTACTACCACACATTGGGATCCTTAATTGACTCTCTCGGCTTCTTAACCACCCTTGTCCTCTGTCCAGGAGTTGCAAGTAGTTTCTGGTGTTTGTAGTATGCTGGAGGCCGTGCGCAGAGCCGACCCGAGGGGTGGGTTGTGATGCGATAGGCACCTGGCCGGGTATGCCGGGCGCCCGTTCGGTGTCGCGGAACCCTGTACACATCGTTCGGGGCCGTATGTGGAAACCTCGGCCGGACTCCCTGCGGATGGAACCTGAATAGGCGATAAACCTGGACTAGAGACTTGAGTGCTTAGGTAGGCCGTGGCCGACACCCTCGTTGGGCTTCTGCTTGAAGGTTGCCGAGTACATGTCGTGTAAACAGCGGTAAGTGGTGAGAGCGTGTGTGAAGAAGTACACCCCTACAGGTTTAACATCATCTATTCGAATAGCCACGTCCGCGGTAAAGGACTTCTGGGTTGCATGTACAGTTCATAGACAAGTGAAAGTGGATACTCTAAAATGCGCAAGATAAGCGTGAGTGCTATGGATGGTGTTCTCGTAGGGAGACGGGAGCACATCCATAGTGGTGTATTGAAATGGTGAATATGTGGACTCATGTGCGCCACCTCAAAAGAGTTACTTGCAGTAGTAGTTCAGGTTAGCCACTGAGTCAAAGCTGGCTTGCTACAGTTAAACCCCACCATCCCTTTGTTGATAATGATGCATATGTAGTTAGTTCTGATGTAAGTCTTGCTGGGTACATTTGTACTCACGTTTGCTTAATTTATGTTTTTGCAGAGAGACTTCAGTCTCGCTAGTAGTTCCGTGTGGACTTCGACGTTTAGCTGATACTTCAGCTACGATCTTGTGCCCTCGGCCGGATCTGGTAGATAGTCAGGCTTCTCAGCCTTTTTCATTTGTAGATGTTTGTACTCATACATATGAAGCTTCCACATGTGCTTTGACTTGTATGCTCTGAATGTTGGGTCATGAGATCCATGTTTGTAATATCTCGCTCCTCGGAGCCTATTGAATAAATACTTGAGTTGTAGATGTTGGGGAACGTAGCAATTTCAATAAAATTCCTACGCACATGCAAGATCATGGTGATTCATAGCAACGAGAGGGGAGAGTGTGTCCACGTACCCTCGTAGACCGAAAGCGGAAGCGTTAGCACAACGCGGTTGATGTAGTCGTACGTCTTCACGATCCAACCGATCAAGTACCGAACGCACGGCACCTCCGAGTTCAGCACACGTTCAGCCCGATGACATCCCTCGAACTCCGATCCAGCCGAGTGTTGAGGGAGAGTTTCGTCAGCACGACGGCATGGTGACGATGATGATGTTCTACCAACGCAGGGCTTCGCCTAAGCACCGCTACAGTATTATCGAGGTGGACTATGGTGGAGGGGGCACCGCACACGGCTAAAAGATAAAACGATCAATTGTTGTCTCTAGGGTGCCCCCTGCTCCCGTATATAAAGGAGAAAGGGGGAGAGGTGCGGCCGGCCAGGAGGGGCGCGCCAGGAGGAGTCCTACTCCCACCGGGAGTAGGACTCCCTCCCCTTTCCTTGTTGGACTAGGAGTAGAGGGGGAAAGAGGAGGGAGAGAGGAAGGAAAGGGGGGCGTCGCCCCCCTCTCCTTGTCCTATTCGGACTAGGGGGAGGGGCGCGCGGCCCTGCCCTGGCCGCCTCTCCTCTCTTCCACTAAGGCCCACTATGGCCCATTAAGCCCCCGGGGGGTTCCGGTAAGCTCCCGGTACTCCGGTAAAATTCTGATTTCACCCAGAACACTTCCGATATCCAAACATAGGCTTCCAATATATGAATCTTCATGTCTCGGCCATTTCGAGAGTCCTCGTCATGTCCGTGATCACATCCGGGCCTCCGAACAACCTTCGGTACATCACAACATATAAACTCATAATATAACTGTCATCGAAACTTTAAGCGTGCGGACCCTACGGTTCGAGAACTATGTAGACATGACCGAGACACGTCTCCGGTCAATAACCGATAGCGGAACCAGGATGCTCATATTGGCTCCCACCTATTCCACGAAGATCTTTATCGGCCAGACCGCATAACAACATACATTGTTCCGTTTGTCATCTGTATGTTACTTGCCCGAGATTCGATCGTCAGTATCTCAATACCTAGTTCAATCTCGTTAGCAGCAAGTCTCTTTACTCGTTCTATAATACATCATCCCGCAACAAACTCATTAGTTGCAATGCTTGCAAGGCTTAAGTGATGTGCATTACCGAGAGGGCCCAGAGATACCTCTCCGACAATCGGAGTGACAAATCCTAATCTCGAAATACGCCAACCCAACAAGTACCTTCAGAGACACCTGTAGCGCACCTTATAATCACCCAGTTATGTTGTGATGTTTGGTAGCACACAAAGTGTTCCTCTGGTAAATGGGAGTTGCATAATCTCATAGTGATAGGAACATGTATAAGTCATGAAGAAAGCAATAGCAACATACTAAACGATCGAGTGCTAAGCTAACGGAATGGATCAAGTCAATCACATCATTCTCCTAATGATATGATCACGTTAAGCAAATGACAACTGATGTCTATGGCTAGGAAACATAACCATCTTTGATCAATGAGCTAGTCAAGTAGAGGCATACTAGTGACACTATGTTTGTCTATGTATTCACACATGTATCATGTTTCCGGTTAATACAATTCTAGCATGAATAATAAACATTTATCATGATATAAGGAAATAAGTAATAACTTTATTATTGCCTCTAGGGCATATTTCCTTCAGTCTCCCACTTGCACTAGAGTCAATAATCTAGTTCACATCGCCATGTGATTTAACATCAATAGTTCACATCTTTATGTGGTTAACACCCATAGTTCACATCGCTATGTGACCAACACCCAAAGGGTTTACTAGAGTCAGTAATGTAGTTCACATCGCTATGTGATTAACACCCAAATAGTACTAAGGTGTGATCATGTTTTGCTTGTGAGATAATTTTAGTCAACGGGTCTGTCACATTCAGATCCGTAAGTATTTTGCAAATTCTATGTCTACAATGCTCTGCACGGAGCTACTCTAGCTAATAGCTCCCACTTCCAATATGTATCCAGATTGAGACTTAGAGTCATCTGGATCAGTGTCAAAAACTTGCATCGACGTAACCCTTTACGACGAACCTTTTTTCACCTCCATAATCGAGAAACATATCCTTAGTCCTTTTCAGGTATTTCAGGATGTTCTTGACCGCTGTCCAGTGATCCGCTCCTGGATTACTTTGGTACCTCCCTTCTAGACTTATAGCAAGGCACACATCAGGTCTGGTACACAACATTGCATACATGATAGAGCCTATGGCTGAAGCATAGGGAACATCTTTCATCTTCTCTCTATCTTCTGCAGTGGTCGGGCATTGAGTCTTACTCAACTTCACACCTTGTAACACAGGCAAGAACCCTTTCTTTGCTTGATCCATTTTGAACTTCTTCAAAACTTTGTCAAGGTATGTGCTTTGTGAAAGTCCAATTAAGCGTCTTGATCTATCTCTATAGATCTTGATGCCCAATATATACGCAGCTTCACCGAGGTCTTTCATTGAAAAACACGTATTCAAGTATCCCTTTATGATATCCAGAAATGCTATATCATTTCCAATCAGCAATATGTCATCCACATATAATATCAGAAATGCTACAGAGCTCCCACTCACTTTCTTGTAAATACAGGCTTCTCCAAAAGTCTGTACAAAACCAAATGCCTTGATCACACTATCAAAGCGTTTATTCCAACTCCGAGAGGTTTGCACCAGTCCATAAATGGATCGCTGGAGCTTGCACACTTTGTTAGCTCCCTTTGGATCGACAAAACCTTCCGGTTGCATCATATACAACTCTTCTTCCAGAAATCCATTCAGGAATGCAGTTTTGACATCCATTTGCCAAATTTCATAATCATAAAATGCGGCAATTGCTAACATGATTCGGACACACTTAAGCATCGCAACGGGTGAGAAGGTCTCATCATAGTCAATCCCTTAAACTTATCGAAAATCTTTTGCAACAAGTCGAGCTTTATAGACAGTAACATTACTGTCAGCGTCAGTCTTCTTCTTGAAGATCCATTTATTCTCAATTGCTTGCTGATCATCGGGCAAGTCAACCAAAGTCCACACTTTGTTCTCATACATGGATCCCATCTCAGATTTCATGGCTTCAAGCCATTTTGCGGAATCTGGGCTCACCATCGCTTCTTCATAGTTCGTAGGTTCCTCATGGTCTAGTAACATAACCTCCAGAACAGGATTACCGTACCACTCTGGTGCGGATGTTACTCTGGTTGACCTACGAGGTTCAGTAAGAACTTGATCTGAAGTTCCATGATCATCATCATTAACTTCCTCACTAATTGGTATAGGCGTCGCAGAAACTGGTTTCTGCGATGAACTACTTTCCAATAAGGGAGGAGGTACAGTTACCTCATCAAGTTCTACTTTCCTCCCACTCACTTCTTTCGAGACAAACTCCTTCTCTAGAAAGGATCCATTTTCAGCAACGAATATCTTGCCTTCGGATCTATGATAGAAGGTGTACCCAACATTTTCTTTTGGGTATCCTATGAAGACGCAATTCTTCGATTTGGGTTTGAGCTTATCAGGTTGAAACTTTTTCACATAAGCACTGCAACCTCAAACTTTAAGAAACGACAGCTTAGGTTTCTTGCCAAACCATAGTTCATACGGTGTCGTCTCAACGGATTTAGATGGTGCCCTATTTAATGTGAATGTAGCTGTCTCTAATGCATAACCCCAAAACTATAGTGGTAAATCGGTAAGAAACATCATAGATTGCACTATATCCAACAAAGTACGGTTATGACATTCGGACACACCATTATGCTGTGGTGTTCCAGGTGGCACGAATTTGTGGAACTATTCCACATTGTTTTAATTGAAGACCAAACTCGTAACTCAAATATTTGTCTCCGCGATTAGATCGTAGAAACCTTATTTTCTTGTCATGATGATTTTCCACTTCACTCTGAAATTCTTTGAACTTTTCAAATGTTTCACACTTATGTTTCATCAAGTAGATATACCCATATCTGCTCAAATCATCTATGAAGGTCAGAAAATAACGATACCCGCCGCGAGCCTCAACACTCATCGGATCGCATACATCAGTATGTATTATTTCCAATAAGTCAGTTGCTCGCTCCATTGTTCCAGAGAACGGAGTCTTAGTCATCTTGCCCATAAGGCATGGTTCGCAAGCATCAAGTGATTCCAAAATCCCATCAGCATGGAGTTTCTTCATGCGCTTTACACCAATATGACCTAAACGGCAGTGCCTCAAATAAGTTGCACTATCATTATTAACTTTGCATATTTTGGCTTCAATATTATGAATATGTGTATCACTACGATCGAGATCCAACGAACCATTTTCATTGGGTGTGTAACCATATAAGGTTTTATTCATGTAAAAAGAACAACAATTATTCTCTAACTTAAATGAATAACCGTATTGCAATAAACATGATCAAATCATATTCATGCTCAATGCAAACACCAAATAACATTTATTTAGGCTCAACACTAATCCCGAAAGTATAGGGAGTGCGCCATGATGATCATATCAATCTTGGAACCACTTCCAATACACATCGTCACTTCATCCTTAACTAGTTTCTGTTCATTATGCAACTCCCGTTTCGAGTTACTACTCTTTAGCAATTGAACCAGTATCAAATACCGAGGGGTTGCTACGAACACTAGTAAAATACACATCAATAATCTTTATATCAAATATGCCTTTGTTCACTTTGCCATCCTTCTTATCCACCAAATACTTGGGGCAGTTCCGCTTCCAGTGACCAGTCCCTTTGTAGTAGAAGCACTTAGTCTCAGGCTTAGGTCCAGACTTGGGCTTCTTCACTTGAGCAGCAACTTGCTTGCCGTTCTTCTTGAAGTTCCCCTTCTATCCCTTTGCCCTTTTCTTGAAACTAGTGGTCTTGTTAACCATCAACACTTGATGCTCTTTCTTGATTTCTACCTTCGTCGATTTCAGCATCGCGAAGAGCTCAGGAATTACTTTCGTCATCCCTTGCATACTATAGTTCATCACGAAGTTCTACTAACTTGGTGATGGTGACTAGAGAATTCTGTCAATCACTATTTTATCTGGAAGATTAACTCCCACTTGATTCAAGCGATTGTAGTACCCACACAATCTGAGCACATGCTCACTGCTTGAGCTATTCTCCTCCATCTTTTAGCTATAGAACTTGTTGGAGACTTCATATCTCTCAACTCGGGTATTTGCTTGAAATATTAACTTCAACTCCTGGAACATCTCATATGGTCCATGACATTCAAAACGTCTTTGAAGTCCCGATTCTAAGCTGTTAAGCATGGTGCACTAAACTATCAAGTAGTCATCATATTGAGCTAGCCAAACGTTCATAACGTCTGCATCTGTTCCTGCAATATGTCTGTCACCTAGCGGTGCATCAAGGACATAATTCTTTTGTGCTGCAATGAGGATAATCCTCAGATCACGGATCCAATCCGCATCATTGCTACTAACATCTTTCAACATAATTTTTCTCTAGGAACATATCAAAATAAACATAGGGAAGCAACAACGCGAGCTATTGATCTACAACATAATTTGCAAAATACTATCAGGACTAATTTCATGATAAATTTAAGTTCAATTAATCATATTACTTAAGAACTCCCACTTAGATAGATATCCCTCTAATCCTCTAAGTGATCACGTGATCCATATCAACTAAACCATGTCCGATCATCACGTGAGATGGAGTAGTTTCAACGGTGAACATCACTATGTTGATCATATCCACTATATGATTCACGCTTGACCTTTCGGTCTCTGTGTTCCGAGGCCATATCTGTTATATGCTAGGCTCGTCAAGCTTAACCTGAGTATTCCGCGTGTGCAACTGTTTTGCACCCGTTGTATTTGAACGTAGAGCCTATCACACCCGATCATCATGTGTGGTGTCTCAGAATGAAAAACTTTCGCAAGGGTGCATACTCAGGGAGAACACTTATACTTTGATAATTTAGTGAGGGATCATCTTATAATGCTACCGTCAATCAAAGCAAGATAAGATGCATAAAAGATAAACATCACATGCAATCAATATAAGTGATATGATATGGCCATCATCATCTTGTGCTTGTGATCTCCATCTCTGAAGCACCGTCATGATCACCATCGTCACCGGCGCGACACACTACAGGAAACAGCTACTTTGCCGTCTGCCACGGCGGACGGCAAAGGCTCGAACGGCGGACGGCAAAGACCTTTGCCGTCAGCCGCGGACGGCAAAAGGCTCCGGCAAAGAAGGCTACGGTAAACAGCTGCTTTGCCGTCTGCTTCCTGGCGGCGGACGGCAAAGGCTCTTTGCTGTCTGCCGCGGACGGCAAAGAGGGCGGACGGCAATAATTGCGCTGTCAGTCCGTTAAGTGGCTAACGGCAGACCTTTGCCGTCCGCCGCTGACGGCAAAATTTCTCTGGTCTTTGCCGTTCGCCGTATGATGTCATCTACACGTCACTAGATGGCAGGTTCTTTGCCGTCTGCCGCTGATGGCAAAGTGCAGGTTCTTTGCCGTCTGCCACGGATGGCAAAGTCTTTGCCGTCTGCCGCTGTAGGCAAACTGACCAAATGGGTCAGCTCCCAGGAAGCACAGTTGACTGCCACGTGGCTTCTTTGCCGTCCGCGGCAGACGGCAAAGAGCCTGCATATTGGGTTTTTTTCTGTTTTTTATTAAATCCCTCAATTTTCACAGAAAATATATATGACATATAGATATATTTCACAGGCATTCATAAGCAAGTCCATAAGCAAGTTCATGTATTTCACAAGCATTCATAAGCAAGTCCATAAGCAAGTTCCATCCATACATATTACATAAGCAAGTTCCATCCATCATTTCATACATAAACAAGTTCCATCCATACATAAACAAGCACTCCATAGCTAAGGTGACTAGAATGAGAAGACAAGAATGAGAAGACAAGAACAAGAGTAGAACAAGCACTCCATCCAGCACATAATGAAATCTGCAAAATGGCAAAATAAGAAAGTTAGAAATGGATCGTTTTTAGCTCACTTAGGTGAAATGGATCGTTTTTGAGGTAACTAAGGTGAAATGGATCGTTTTTTAGCTCACTTAGGTCAAATGGATCGTTTTTGAGCTAACTTAGTTGAAATGGATCGTTTTTTAGCTAACTTTGTTGAAATGGATCATTTTTGAGCTAATTTAGTTGAAATGGATCATTTTTGAGCTAACTTAGGTGAAATGGATCATTTATGAGCTAATTTAGTTGAAATGGATCTTTTTGAGCTAACTTAGGTGAAATGGATCATTTAAGAGCTAATTTAGGTGAAATGGATCGTTTTTAGCTCACTTAGGTCAAATGGATCGTTTATGAGCTAAATTAGTTGAAATGGATCGTTTATGAGATAACCTAGGTAAGATGGGTCATTTTGGAGTTAACCTAGGTGAAATGGGCCATTTTAAAGCTAACGTAGGTAAAATGGATCATTTAGGAGCTAATCTAGGTAAAACGGGTCATTTTTGAGCTAACTTGGATGAACTGCATCATTTATAAGCTAACCTAGGTAAAATGGGTCATTTTGGAGGAAAAGAAGCTAACTCTAGGTCATTATGGTAAGCATATTGGAGGAAATAAAGCTAAGTCTAGGTCTTTATGCATTTGTTAAGCAAAACACTAGAGAAACTTACCATGATCAGGGAGGTGTAGGAGCGGGGTGGCTAGTGCCGCTACCTGGAGAAGGATCGTGCGATGCGTTTCTGGAGTTAAGCTGCACCAAAGATCATTTCCAATGTCTCGTTAGCATTACGACACTCAAATGTTAAGACTAGCAAGTAATGTCCATTCAAATTAAACTCACCGTGCTCCCAGGAGCAATCACTGGCATCAGCGGAGCGGGCTGACCGGACTTCTCGCACACAGGCTGCACATTTGGTTTTCAGAACAGAGTCATACTAGTTAGTAATGAGACTCAAATGTTAAGACTAGCAAGTAATCTGCAGAAGAAACTTACCACAAGGAGCTCGTACATGGCCCTTGCCTGCATGTCATTCCGTGCCCTCTCCTCCTCCATCATCTTTCTCGTCCTCTCCTCCATCTCCCGCTGCCTCTCCGCCGCCTCCGCCAGAAGTTTCTCCGTTCTATCTCTCTCAGTCTGTATAGCAGCCTGCAACACCACTCACATGACCATTTGTAATCATTGATGGAAGCGCACACAATGTAATGGAGAAAGATAGCCGAGTACGTATCACTAACCTTGATGGCGAGTTGCACTGGCCGTTCACGAGGCCTTATCTCAGGAGCGGAGCTCGACTAGCGCGCCTTGATCTCCGGGAGAGTGCTAGGACAACGGATAAGTCCATCTCCAATGGCTATGGAGCCATGGGACCTCCCGCCACCAGATATCATCACCAGCTCTGGATCAATGGGACCCTGGCTCGGGTTAAAGTCCTCCCCTTTCCTCGCCTTCCCCTCATCTCTATATCTCACGAGCTTGTTGTGGGAGGAGATGTTGGTGAAGTTGTTTGCATCATCGAGGTCAGACTGAGAGAAAGCCTTGACTTTCTTGAAAGAGCCAGTGTGGGCCATGGCATACAGGTCGTACACCTCTGGCACCTTATCCGCCTTATTGTAGCATGCCTGAAAGAGAGAAACAATGAAAATTAGTAATTAAAGGGCTCAAGCTAGCATGATGAATGAATTGCATGAATCATGAAGCAAACCACATACCCAGTTGCGCCTGAACTGATATAAGTTGGAGCTGCCTTGATGGTGTGGCACACCTTCCATTTGGGCATGTTTGTCCTTGGCCTGGTTGTGGAGGGCTAGCCATTCTTTTGAGCACCACTCATCGACCAACACCTCCCAACAATCCATCCGATCCGCACACCATCTCGGAGGCGCCTAAGTTAGCAAATAGAAACTTGAGCGCTACGGCTAAGAATTACTAAATGAAGGAACTTAAGTAGAAGGCCTTAAGAATTACCTTCATGTACTGCTCCTTACTCAGGAACTTATCGCGGCACGCCGGCTTGGTCTTCTTGATACCACGCAAGGCGTAGTAGTCTCGAACAGCCTGCACCCGAGCCTCGTGCCGTAAGTTCTGGAGTAGGCGCTTGCAGACGTTCTGGATAACATGTGCGCTGTCCTCCTCGTATCCCTCCTCACACCTGTAGAATGTCTGCAATCAAATGAGACAATATTGATTAGTACAATTAATAACTAGCTAGTTGAAGATTTTGAAATGTGTAAAGGAGAAATTACCCAGAACGTCCTGATCACCATGTCTGCCCTCGTGTCGCACACGACACCGTCGATAATGACATCCGGCGGGGCTGGGGCAGCCACGTAGTGCTCCCAGCTCAACCCAAGCTCTGGAAGCCGACCCTCACCAGGCAACGTGACAAACCCCGGGAAGTTTTGCCGGCAAAGAACTCCAAGGACGGAGTTGGGCCGGCGGACACTATGATGGTGGTCCCAACCCCTGCAGCATGACAAGGCCAACGCATTAGTTATTTGAAGAAACGTGAATGCAGAAGGTACAAAAATATTAAATGCACTTACGTACCTCTCCCCATCAGGGAAGATCAACCACCTCTGCTCGCGGGTCGCCGGCACGGACGGGAGCCGTGTAGCACCACGCTGGTAGACGGTGCCACCCTCCTCCTCAAGATCAGTCGGCTCCACGCCATCATCAGCATGGCCACTCGGCTCCTCAGGCTGATCCGGCCAGGTACCCCATCCGGACGTGTGCTCCTCCGGGGTCTCGTGGGCCGAACTCTCGTGGGCCAAAGGCCAGTCGACCCGAGGCTCGTGGGCCCAAGACCCGTGGACCGGAGGCTCGTGGACCGGAGTCCGTGTAGCCTCCTCCTCGGACGAGTCCACCCTAGCAGTCATGTGCTCGGGTGAAACAGCTGGGGGTGGCGGCGAGGAAGGCGCCGTAGCAGTCACCCTACCTCCTCTCCCGCGACCACGTGCCCCACCTCCTCTCTTCCTACCTCGTCCCCTGCTGGGCACCGCGGTCGACGAAGAAGGGCCCGGCGGTGTGGACATACTGTCCAGCAACGCTCGGCGGAGAGGTGCGTCTGGAATCGAAGACCTCAGACCACGCGCCGACGAAGAAGGGGCCTTGGCGCGCTCCCGACCAGCGCCCACCATCTTTCAACACCTGCCATGACAAACAGTAAACGAAATTAGTACAACATAAAAAAAAAGACCGACATGAATAATAATACGTGTATCACATAAGTGTATCATCATCAAGTACAACATTACAAAATTTAATACCTGACACTACTAATAATCTCGATCAGTATCATCAATAAATGCATAATCATCATCATCACTATAATCAATGACGGGCTCATAGGGTTCAGTGGCATCAACATGTGCAAGGCCACCTTGACGTAATCGGTCAAGCAATGACAGGTCATCCGCAGCAGTAACCTCTTCTTGTTCCGGCTCTTCTTGTTCCTCCTCTGGGGTTTTGTCGGATTCACTGTCGCTGTCTACTTCAATGTTTTGGGGTGAAGTATAGCGGTTCTTGAAACGCTTTTTGGAAAGACGTGTCTCTTGGAAGAATTCTCCTTCATATGTGTCTGGGTTAATGTGAGGTTCATAATCCTCTTCCTTTGGGGGAGATAGTCTAGCACATGGCGGCACTTCATAAACGACATCCCAACCTTTCAGATTTGGATTAGTTTAGGCCCACGGTAGATAGAATACTTGGGTCGCCTGTTGAGCCGTAATATAGACATCAGGAACATCTAAATGGGTGCTTTGGTTGATTTCAACTAGCCCTATATGTTCATGAGTCCTTCTAGTCTCCTTCGGCTGAAACCAATAACATTTGAAGACTACGACATTCGGTGGGTTTTCACCATAGAATAGAAGTTCATAAATTGCTTCAACTCTACCATAATACTTGGTACCTCCTTCGCCGATAGCAGATACACAACAATTTGTAGACTTTCGGTCAGCCATAGATAGCTCTTTGCCATAGGTACGAAAGCGATACCCGTTGATGTCGTATTTGTCAAATGAACGGACCTTATAGTCAAAACCATTAGCGACTTGTCTCAATTCGGCGTCCATAGACTCTGAATTAGCCTACAAGTTTAATATGAAAGGATTGTTGCATTACGCACAAATTAGCGAATGAAACCGGGATAGCCGCCTACAAATTAGCCTACAAGTCTAATAGAAATTACCGTTTGTTTGAACCAAGAGATGAAACCGGGATAGCCACCTCCTTGCTTTGCGAGAAGCTCATACTCTTCGACAGAATCCTTTTGGATCACCGCTCCATACGAGAATAAGGCGACGTATCGACTGTATGAAATATCCAGGAATAAGAGCAGTTCAAAGGAAATAGAAGTTGCGAAACTATGTACCGAGAACTTACTCGATGTACGGCCGCACTTCTATCAGGTTGTTGAAGATATACAACGAAATGGTCCGCCATTGTTCGTTATCCAAAGATACTGGATTTGAAACACTGGCTGGTGCGAGATTCCCTTTGAATAGGCTGAGGTTGGATCCACCCTTTTTAGGGTCGTCAGCATTGTACCGAGGCTTCGGATTATGCAAATGACGATTTTTGGCTTCGTAGTGTGCTGTCACGAAGTTTGCCGCCTCCTCAGTGATGAATGCCTCAGCCATCGATGCTTCAATTCTACGTTTATTTTTACATTTTTGTCGAAGCGTCTTCTGCATCCTCTCAGTTGGGTAGCACCAACGATTTTGCACGGGCCCCCCCCCAATCTTGCCTCGGTCGGGAGATGCAAAATCAAATGTTGCATTGGATTAAAGAAGCCCGGTGGAAAGATCTTCTCTAACTTGCAGATCAACTCCGGCGCCAACTCTTCCATTTCTTCTAGCACGCCAGGCGATAGTTCTTTCGCACAAAGAACACGGAAGAAATAGCTGAGTTCTGCCAGTACTAGCCATTCATCCTCAGGGATGAAGCCACACAACATCACCGGCATTACCCGCTCAATCCATATGTGCCAATCATGACTCTTGAGACCAAATATCTTCAATTTATCAAGACTGGCTCCCCTCTGTAGATTCGCTGCATACCCATCGGGGAACATCAATTGCATTTTCACCCACAAGATAATTTCCCTCATAGCTGGCCTTCCAAGATTGAACCATGCCTTTGGCTTCGTCCAGTTCTGCTTTCCTTTCGGTTCTTTCATGTTTTGTAACGGCCTATCACATAGCGCCTCCAGATCGACTCTAGCCTTAGTATTATCCTTTGACTTCCCATCTATGCCGAACAATGTACCAAAGAGTGCCTCGGCGATATTCTTCTCAGTGTGCATCACGTCGATGTTGTGTGGGCAAAGGAGGTCTTTGAAGTAAGGCAGATCCCATAAGCATGTTTTGTGAGTCCATGCGTGCTTAGAATTATACCCCTTGAAGTACCCTGGATGCTCTGGATCTGGCTCGCGAGCGTTTAACTGATCCAGGGTCTGTTGGCCTATCAATGCAGGTGGTGCAGAGTTTTTGACAACTCTACCTCTGATGAAGTTCTTCTTGTCTTTCCTGAACTTATGGCGAGGATTCAGGAACTGTCTATGCATGTCGAAGCAAGAAAACTTGCGACCGGCCTGAAGCCAACGAAACTCAAGAGCTCCCTTGCATGTGGGGCACGGGAACCTTCCATGCACACACCAGCCAACGAATAGCGCATACGCCGGCAAGTCATGCGTCGAGTACATGTACCAGACACGCATTATGAAGTTCCGTTTGCTATAGGCATCGTATGTCTTGAACCCATTATCCCAGGCTTCTTGCAATTCGTCCTTAAGCGGTTGCATGTACACATTCATATTTTTCCCCAGATAGTTGGGCCCTGGAATTATCAACGTCAGGAAAATGTTCTTTCTTTGCATAATCTGTCCGGGGGGAGATTGAGTGGAATGACAAATACGGGCCAACAACTGTATTGGGCTGCCATCATACCAAACACACTGAACCCATCCGTGCTGATGCTGACTCGAGGATGCCTCGGATCTGCCGCTTTGTCACCATGTAATTCATCAAACTTTTTCCACGCAACACCATCCGATGTGTGTACAATCATCAGATTCCCATCTGCATCTAGTTCGGTTCTTTTGCCCGTTTTGTGCCATGTCATCTGTCTGGCCGTCTCTTCGACCATGAAAAGACGTTGAAGTCTTGGTACGATTGGCATATACCGAAGAACACTAACGGGGATTTTGGTTTGTGTCTTCTCACCCATACCGTTGTCTACCACAACATACCTGGAAGACTTGCAAATGGGACAATAGTTCAAGTCCGCATAGTCAAGCCTAAACAAGACACATCCTTTCTCACAGGCATGTATCTTATCATAGGGCATCTTCAGTACACGGAGGATTTTGTCCGACTGGTACAGGTTTGCAGGCATTACATGGCCTTTGGGTAGAAAGCGTCCAAATACAGTCATCATTGCATCGTAGCATTCTCTGCCCAAGTTGAACTGAGCCTTTAGAGCCATTACTTGTGAGATGGCATCCAACTGACAAAGCTCAGTGTGCTCATGGAGCGGACGTTTTGAAGACTCCAACATTTCATTGAAGGCCTTTGCAGATTCCTCCATCTCCTCGTCCGAATCCTGAGCATCATCAAAGTCTTGCACCATGTTTTCCATCCCGGTACCATGCTCGTCGGTGCGATGACGATCCACCTCATCTCGGTCACGTTGGGCAGACTCACCATGAAATGTCCACACCGTATAATCAGGCGTAAAACCACTCTTCTGCAGGTGTTTGCCCATTTCAGCCTCTGTCCTCTTTTCCCAATTGCCGCACCGTAAACAGGGGCACCAGGTTTTCCTCTGGCCATTTGCAAATGCGGCTCGCACAAACCCCTTGGTTTTTGTGAACCATTCAGTGCTCCATTTGTTCTTACCAGTGTGACCGGTGTACATCCACGCACGATCACTCATCTTGACTTTCAGAGCTACTAGACACACAACAAATATATATATATATATATATATAATTCACCATGTATATATTCATCAGTTGATCTACTTTGTCAATTTTATTACGTCCATGCAACCTACACTCTAATAGGTAATGATAGGTCGTAATCCCACCCGAGTATGTTTAGATTGGGTTCATTTTCCCATGCTATGCTCCGGATCCTACGCAAAATTTCGGCAGCACCTCCCCGCTGTTCTCCTGATACACGTCTCTGCAATAAACAGAGAGGATGTGTACCCGGAGAACAACAGGGGAGGCACTGACGAAATTTATTCGTCGGATCCGGGGCAAAGCATATGGGAAAACGAACCCAATCTAAACATACTCGGGCTGTCCATGGATAGCGTTGGACAATTCGAAAGAATCGAGGTTATAAATATGCAAATGCATGCATATTTATAACTATGACGCTTTCGAACGGGACACACATATTGGTTACGCATACTGATGATTCAAGACACATATGTAGCTAGCTATCAAGTTTCATCGGAATAGATCAAATAATTAATGGGGGAGGAGGACATGTCATTTGTGCTCACCCACGAACGAAGGGGCAGAGCTCGTCAAACGCCCGGCGAGGTCGTCGAACACCAAACCTCGCAGCGATGAAACAACTGCACATTTAAAACTACCCGATCAACACAATTATATATGATGTTTTTCATAACAAAATCGAAAGATATATGACCTAACTAATAATTCACAAATATATGACCCCGTCGGCTTCTGGAAGGCCAAAGAACACCTTTTCGGGAGGTGTCGGGGGTCGGGGTGTCGTGTCGGTCTCGGGGTGCCGTGTCGGGGTCGGGGTCTCGGGGTCGGGGTGTCGGGTCGGGGTCGGAGTGCCGTGTCGGTGTCGGGGTCGGGGTGTCGGGTCAGGCTCGGGGTCGGGGTGTCGGGGTCGGGGTATCGGGGTCGGGGTGTCGGGTCGGGGTGCCGGGTCGGGGTTGGGGTGCCGTGTCGGTGTCGGGGTCGGGGTGTCGGTTTAGGCTCGGGGTCTCGGGGTCGGGGTCGGGGTCTCGGGGTCGGGGTGTCGGGTCGGGGTGCCGGATCGGGGTCGGGGTGCCGTGTCGGTGTCGGGGTCGGGGTGTCGGGTCAGGCTCGGGGTCGGGGTCTCGGGGTCGGGGTCGGGGTCGGGGTCTCGGGGTCGGGGTGCCGGGTCGGGGTCGGGGTGCCGTGTCGGTGTCGGGGTCGGGGTGTCGGGTCAGGCTCGGGGTCGGGGTCTCGGGGTCGGGGTGTCGGGTCGGGGTGCCGGGTCGGGGTCGGGGTGCCGTGTCGGTGTCGGGGTAAGGGTGGGTGTGGTGTCAGGGTGTCGGTGTCGGGGTGTCGTGTCGGGGTCGGGGTGTCGTGTCGTGTCGGGGTGTCGTGCCGGGGTGTCGTGTCGGGGTGTCGCCTCCTCCTCCTCTCCTCTTTCTTCTTCTTCTTCTTCTTCTTCTTCTTCTTCTTCTTCTTCTTCTTTCTCCTCCTCCTCCTCCTCCTCTCCTCTTTCTTCTTCTTCTTCTTCTTCTTCTTCTTCTTCTTCTTCTTTCTCCTCCTCCTCCTCCTCTCCTCTTTCTTCTTCTTCTTCTTCTTCTTCTTCTTCTTCTTCTTCTTCTTCTTCTTCTTCTTCTTCTTCTTCTTCTTCTTCTTCTTCTTCTTCTTCTTTCTCCTCCTCCTCCTCCTCCTCCTCCTCTTCTTCTTCTTCTTCTTCTTCTTCTTCTTCTTCTTCTTCTTCTTCTTCTTCTTCTTCTTCTTCTTCTTCTTCTTCTTCTTCTTCTTCTTCTTCTTCTTCTTCTTCTTCTTCTTCTTCTTCTTCTTCTTCTTCTTCTTCTTCTTCTTCTTCTTCTTCTTCTTCTTCTTCTTTCTTCTCCTCCTCCTCCTCCTCCTCCTCCTCCTCTTCTTCTTCTTCTTCTTCTTCTTCTTCTTCTTCTTCTTCTTCTTCTTCTTCTTCTTCTTCTTCTTCTTCTTCTTCTTCTTCTTCTTCTTCTTCTTCTTCTTCTTCTCCTTTTTCCTCTTCTTAAACCTACCACCAAGTAACCTAAAACAAAACTAAAAGTAATCTAAACTAAAAATATAAAACTAAACTAAACTAAATCTAAAACTAAACTAAAAGTAATCTGAAACTAAAAATCTAGAACTAAAAAACTAAATTAAACTAAAAAAACAGAAGAAAAAAAAAGGAGAAGAGGGGTGGGGCTCACCTGCGGCAGGGGTGGGGCGCTCGCCGACGGAGGGGCGTCGGAGGGGCGCTCGCCGACGGAGGGGCGGCGGGGGCGCCGCCGACGGAGGGGCGGCGGAGTGGAGCTGGCCTGGCGGAGGGGTGGGGGCGACGGGGCGGAGGGGGCGACGGGGCGGAGGGGTGGGGGGCGACGGGGCGGAGGGGTGGGGGGCGACGGGGCGGAGGGGGCGACGGGGCGGCGCCGGGCGGCGGGTGGGGGGCGACGGGGCGGAGGGGGCGACGGGGCGGAGGGGTGGGGGACGGAGGGGTGGGGGGGCGGCGGGTGGCGGGGCGACGGGGCGGCGGCGGGCGGCGAGGGCCGGGGGCAGGGCGGCGGGCGGGCGGGATGAGCACGGTGGCGGGGCGCGTCGGGGAGGAGACAGAGGAGAGAACAGAGAGTACCGGGCGGGGGGGTACGGGCCGTTAGGTAATCGGCTCTTTGCCGTCCGCTAATCTTTGTCGTCCGCCTTTTTGCCTCTTTGCCGTCCGCTGGCGGACGGCAAAGAGGTGGGGCGTTAAGTTTTTTTCAAATGGGCGGGGGGTGGGGGCCAGCTCCCTCTTTGCCGTCCGCCAGCGGACGGCAAAGATTCTTTGCCGTCTGCTAGCGGACGGCAAAGAGCTGGCTGATGGCAAAGAGCTTCTTTGCCGTCTGCCATTCCTTTGTCGTCCGCTTTTTGGTAGCTGATGGCAAAGAGCTTCTTTGCCGTCAGCTAGCAGACGGCAAAGAGCTGGCAGATGGCAAATTAGCTGATTCCACTAGTGACACCTTGATCTCCATCGTAGCATCGTTGTCGTCTCGCCAATCTTATGCTTCTACGACTATCGCTACCGCTTAGTGATAAAGTAAAGCATTACAGGGCGATTGCATTGCATACAATAAAGCGACAACCATATGGCTCCTGCCAGTTGCCGATAACTCGGTTACAAAACATGATCATCTCATACAATAAAATTTAGCATCATGTCTTGACCATATCACATCACAACATGCCCTGCAAAAACAAGTTAGACGTCCTCTACTTTGTTGTTGCAAGTTTACGTGGCCCCTACTGGGCTTAGCAAGAACCGTTCTTACCTACGCATCGAAACCACAATGATAGTTTGTCAAGTTGGTGCTGTTTTAACCTTCGCAAGGACCGGGCGTAGCCACACTCTGTTCAACTAAAGTTGGAGAAACTGACACCCGCCAGCCACCTCTGTGCAAAGCACGTCGGAAGAACCAGTCTCGCGTAAGCATAAGCGTAATGTTGGTCTGGGCCGCTTCATCCAACAATACCGCCGAACCAAATTATGACATGCTGGTAAGCAGGATGACATATATCGCCCACAACTCACTTGTGTTCTACTCGTGCATATAACATCAACGCATAAAACCAGGCTCTGATACCACTGTTGGGGAACGTAGTAATTTCAAAAAAATTCCTACGCACACGCAAGATCATGGTGATGCATAGCAACGAGAAGGGAGAGTGTGTCCACGTACCCTCGTAGACCGAAAGCGGAAGCGTTAGCACAACGCGGTTGATGTAGTCGTACGTCTTCACGATCCGACCGATCAAGTACCGAACGCACGTCACCTCCGAGTTCAGCACACGTTCAGCCCGATGACGTCCCTCGAACTCCGATCCAGCCGAGTGTTGAGGGAGAGTTTCGTCAGCACGACGGTGTGGTGACGATGATGATGTTCTACCGACGTAGGGCTTCGCCTAAGCACCGCTACAGTATTATCGAGGTGGACTATGGTGGAGGGGGGCACCGCACATGGCTAAAAGATCAAATGATCAATTGCTGTCTCTAGGGTGCCCCCTACCCCCGTATATAAAGGATCAAGGGGGAGTGGTGCGGCCGGCCAGGAGGGGCGCGCCAGGAGGACCTCCGCTTTCCTTGTTGGACTAGGAGTGGAGGGGGAAAGAGGAGGGAGAGAGGAAGGAAAGGGGGGCGCCGCCCCCCTCTCCTTGTCATATTCGGAGTAGGGGGGAGGGGTGCGCGGCCCTGCCCTGGCCGCCTCTCCTCTCTTCCACTAAGGCCCACTGTGGCCCATTAAGCCCCCGGGGGTTCCGGTAACCTCCTGGTACTCCGGTAAAATTCCGATTTCACCAGGAACACTTCCTATATCCAAACATAGGCTTCCAATATATCAATCTTCATGTCTCGACCATTTTTAGACTCCTCGTCATGTCCGTGATCACAACTAGGACTCCGAACAACCTTCGGTACATCAAAACATATAAACTCATAATATAACTGTCATCGAAACTTTAAGCGTGCGGACCCTACGGGTTCGAGAACTATGTAGACATGACCGAGACACGTCTCCAGTCAATAACCAATAGCGGAACCTGGATGCTCATATTGGCTCCCACATATTCTATGAAGATCTTTATCGGTCAGACTGCATAACAACATACGTTGTTCCCTTTGTCATCGGTATGTTACTTGCCCGAGATTCGATCGTCGGTATCTCAATACCTAGTTCAATCTCTTTACCGGTAAGTCTCTTTACTCGTTCCGTAATACATCATCCCGCAACAAACTCATTAGTTGCAATGCTTGCAAGGGTTAAGTGATGTGCATTACCGAGAGGGCCCAGAGATACCTCTCCGACAATCGGAGAGACAAATCCTAATCTCGAAATACGCCAACCCAACAAGTACCTTCGGAGACACCTGTAGAGCACCTTTATAATCACCCAGTTACGTTGTGAAGTTTGGTAGCACACAAAGTGTTCCTCCGGTATACGGGAGTTGCATAATCTCATAGTCATAGGAACATGTATAAGTCATGAAGAAAGCAATAGCAACATACTAAACGATCGAGTGCTAAGCTAACGGAATGGGTCAAGTCAATCACATCATTCTCCTAGTGATATGATCCCGTTAATCAAATGACAACTCATGTCTATGGCTAGGAAACATAACCATCTTTGATCAACGAGCTAGTCAAGTAGAGGCATACTAGTGACGCTTTGTTTGTCTATGTATTCACACATGTATCATGTTTCCGGTTAATACAATTCTAGCATGAATAATAAACATTTATCATGATATAAGGAAATAAATAATAACTTTATTATTGCCTCTAGGGCATATTTCCTTCAGTAGAGTCATGTTGTGATGCCATGTTGTATTTCCACATATCGAGCATATTGTGTCTATGATTGAAATGCTTGGTATGTGTGGGATCCGACAACCTAGTTGCCTATCCTTGGTAGCCTCTCTTATGGGGAAATGTAGTCTAGTGCTTCCACTGAGCCATGGTAGTCTGCTACAGCCCGGTTTACCGGACTCCTGCTAGCCCAGTTGCTATTGCTCTGGAACACTTAGACTGGCCGGCATGTGATCCACTTCGTTCCTGTGTCTGTCCCTTCGGGGAAATGTCACGCGGTGACTTCCGGAGTCCTGCTAGCCTGCTACAGCCCGGGTTCCCGGAGTCCTGTTAGCCCTGTTGCTACAGCCCGGATTCACACGCTGATGACCGACACGTTCGATGTTGGTTCATGTATGCCTGTCCCCGTAAGTTAGTGCCACTTTGGGTTCAGAACTAGTCATGTCGGCCCGAGTTCTCTGTCATATGGATACTAGCGACACTATCATATACGTGAGCCAAAAGGCGCAGACGGTCCCGGGCCAGGTAAAGTGGCACCCGTGGGAATACCGTGCGTGAGGCCGCAAAGTGATATGATGTGTTACATGCTAGATCGGTGTGACTTAGGATCGGGGTCCTGACAGCTTTGGTATCAGAGCCTGACTATCTGTAGGATTACCAAGCCAAACTGGTCAAAGTTGAGTCTAGAAATTCTTTAGTTATATAAGGGAATTGATTGTGGGATGGAACGTAAGGCTCTTTTTACTCCTTATACCTTATGCCCTTCTGATCCGAGTCATCCTATCTTTCCTACGGGATTAAGGACTAGGATCTCATCTCTCTATCAAGTTCACGTGTTACTAATCCATAGAATCTTAGGATTGTTGGTTCCAGGCCTCAGTTCAGTTTCTACTACTTGTAGTATGTTGTCAGTTGAACCAAAACCTTGATATGATGTTGTTGAGTGACTATGCAAATCCTTGTGAGTGTCTCAAATATTTTTTGAGCAATTACAGCCATTATGTTGTCCGAGTCATCCCAGGTTTCTAAATAGTCTGATGCATGTGCAAATCCCTTCTTTTTGTTCCGATGACTTTTTAGGACAGGTTAAACACACTAAATTGCTGATTTGAGGTACTCCTTTGACTTGACATATATATTGGAGCTATTATTATGACCCCAGGTGTCTTAGAGAGTCACCTAGTAATCTAGCCATGTTTTTGTGTTCCCAGTGTGAAGATTCTGGCCATCATTCTTGAAAGCATCCCGTGATGCCACTTAGTTAGTAGGCATTCTACTCCTGGGTTTTTGAGCCCAAGATTCACCCTACTTACTTCATGTTGATAGTGTTTGCTAGTTCCTTTAGGATATTAGTAGCCTTTGTAATAGTCCTCGAGGTCCATGGTATTTCCTTCTTCCAAATACCATGAACCATTCTTAGCAGAAGTTCTTTTGAACCAAAAGATCACAATAAGAGTGCTCACAATGAGTTCTCCATTCTATATTGTGACTCTGCCAGTCCTACCTTTCTGCATGGGTTATCCAGAAGAAAGCTGTTGAACTTGCTTTGACATACTAATCTATGCATCCACAACTCAGAAAGTTATATGCTCCTTGAGTTGTCCATCTTCAGTTGTATTCCGGCCATCTTCTATCAATTGATAGTCAAGAGTATGCATGCATTCGTTCATCGATGCCTATTATTCTTGTGGTCCGTCGAGCCATTCTATTCCGGAATGACTAGGAGGAACAAACTCCAGTACCTCATCCATATCTAGGAGTGGGTCAAAGCAGTTGTATTCCGCAGATCAAAATGCCAATTCAGCTTTTGATTCTGTTCTACCCTGAAGTATTGCCCTCTTGATGTCAGGAATGTCATGGGAATTGCACCACCTCTTATGAATCCCTGACGCAGTGATACTACTCGCCATCTTTATTCATTCCTCGGTCCCGTGTTGTCACAACCGGAATGCCGGCAAGTGAACTATGATGTGTGAAATCAATACTCCTAGAAACCATGTTGCTTGGTAGTTAATGGACAATAATTTCATTCTTAGCGAGTTGGTTATTGAATCATCATCCTAAGATTTATCGTGCGACCTAGTCCATTTTCCCTGGTGCACTCCTCGACCAATGAGATAAGATTGTGTCAATCCATCACTCTCTTGGTCACATCATCTTGCCCTCAAAAGCAAGATTGTTCCCGAGCTTAGTAACATATCGGTGGTTCGTGATTTTCCGAATATCTTCTCAGCAGTGTTACCAGGTTGTCACCTGACCACTATGTTGAGTTCGTGATCAAGTTGGTTTCTTGTAGCCACCCCTTTCTCCAACAATCTGTGTTGGATACCCCTGAGCTAGTTGTTTAAGCTAAACAACAACTTGGAGAGTTGGAAGATAAAAGCTTGCCTAACTTAGTTCGTTCCAAAGGGATATCCTTGTGTTTGTGTGTTAGATGAAGAAAGATGATATCCTCATCAATTGGTCCCTGTGATCAGTTGTTGGACCTATTGTCTTATTTAAACTTTGATTTGAGTATGGGCTATCACCAAATCAAATCAGTACCAACGATGTTTGTAATGTTGTCTTACTCGTGGTTGATCCCTCGAGCATACATCATTACATCTTTTGGTCTGATCAATACTATCATCTTGTTCACATAACCATGTAACCCCATCTTATGGAAATCTTGATAAATTGTTGTTGAGCCCATCGACAACGTCTTTATCTCTTCCATGATTCATGTTGAACATTAAGCTAGTGTTGGAAACTTTTGAAAGCATTTCTTCATGCTAGCTCATGAAGCATATGTTTGGATGAAAGAAGTGACTTCCTCTAATTCATGCGCATTCGGTGCAAGTTGCCGCCGTGAATTCGAGAAAGTTTATTTTTGCCTCCTCTGGAATCATCCCAATTGTTAGTCATGCACGTGTGAAGTGCTCTATGGTTTGATTGGTTGGCTGCCTCCACTCCATATGTGTTCCTAGCACACCAAGCCACTGATTGGTTTGTTCGAGGAAAAGGAGTTGTTGTGAGAATACTAGTTCATGCACAAGATTCCAATATCCTCGATGATGGTTCCCCACCTGAACTCGGTAGGGCTTTATTATAAGACTACTACGTGGTCATGCTTGTCTGGGAGAGTGTGTTCACATGTATGTAGCAGAACTAGCTCATGTTTTGGAGCTTGCTATCATAGTTCATTCCCAAGAATCTCGCAACGCCATCTCGTCGATTTGTGTTGCTACCTTTCTTTTCCAAACATGTTGTCTGAAATATCCCGATACCAACCAGATTTGAATCTCAGGCAGATATGATGGTTGGAACATTCCCAGCATTTGCATTTTGTTCCCAGCTTGCACCCGTCTTTGTGCCATTTTACTATGGGTTGCCTTCTTAGTAATTCTTATGCAGTGGTCCACCATCGTAAGAGGAGTGAGTCTCACGGGTCCTATAACTAGCAGCCAAACTCATACCATTAAACCTCGCCTCATATTCAAAGAGTTGGTTTTGAAGATCATAGATCTGGCTTTGAATAAAGTTGATTTTCTCGTTGAGGGTGAAGATGATGTCCTTCATGGGCTTCCCATCCACCTTGAGATCACGGGAAAGGTCCGTGATCATGAGGTGATTGGCATTGAGCCCACGCTCCACCATCCCTTGCACCGGAAGATGTCCTGCTCCATGGCTTCAAGCCTGGCCTCCACAGTTCCCGTGCCCTTGGGGCCTTGATCATCGCGGATGTACATCACCCCCTCATGCATCTGGATGGCTTGAGGGTGCTGCACCACCTCCCGCAGATATGGGTTGATGATGTTCTTGAAGAACTTGTCCTTGGAGGAACTTGAAGAGGCCATGGTAGATGGGATTTGACAGAAAACAACAAGAAAAGAGGATAGAGGATTTCTTCACGATACGGTGTTCAATAGGTTCGGGAAGTATATATAGATTTTTTATCTTGGGGGACAAGCATATGGAAGAAAAACGGTGTCCGGGAGGTGTCCCAGGTGGGCACAACCCATGTGGGCGCGCTGGTATCTTGTGCCCACCAGGGGACGCTTCCTGGAAGTTTCTGTATTTCCAAAATTCTTAAATATTCCAAAACTGATAAAAAATATTTTTGCGGATTTTTCGGAGTCCGTTTGCTTACCGTATCACGTACCTCCCTATTTCCACGAAAGGACTCTTTTATGTGTTCTTCCGGTGTCGAAGTTTGAATAATATTACTTTCAACATTAATGGGTGTACCTGAGATATAATGCTTTATTCGTTGTCCATTCACAACCTTCGGGTTAGTACCTTCGGAATTATTTATTTTGATGGCTCCAGACTGATACGTCTCCAATGTATCTATAATTTTTTATTGTTCCATGCTGTTTTATTATCAATCTTGGATGTTTTATAATCATTTATAGTCATTTTATAACATTTCTTTGGTACCAACCTATTGACATAGTGCCAAGTGCCAGTTGTTGTTTTTTCCATGTTTTTTACATCGCAGGAAATCAATATCAAACGAGGTCCAAATGACACGAAACTCCATGATGATTTTTTATGGGCCAGAAGAAAGGCAATGGGCCCCGGTGGGTTGTGCCCACCTCAGGTGCCCCCCGGACTGCCTCTTTTCTCTATAAATACCCCAAAAATACCAGAACCCTAGAAGCGTCGATGAAATATTCATCCAGCCGCCGCAGAGTCCAGAACCACCAGATCCAATCTAGACACAATCACGGAGGGGTACATCACTTCTATTGGTGCCTCTCCGATGATGCGTGAGTAGTTCTTTGTAGACCTTCGGGTCTGTAGTTAGTAGCTAGATGACTTTCTCTCTCTCGCTGAATTCTCAATAAAATGGTCTCTTGGAGATCCATATGATGTAACTCTTTTGCGGTGTGTTTGTTGGATCTGATGAACTTCGAGTTTATGATCGGTTATATCTTTTTATATCCACGAAAGTTATTTGAGTTTCTTTGATCTCTTATATGCATGATCTCTTATAGCCTCGTATTTCTTCTCCGATATTTGGGTTTTGTTTGGCCAACTTGATCTATTTATCTTGCAATGGGAAGAGGTGCCCGGTAGTGGGTTCGATCTTACGGTGCTTGATCCCAGTGACAGAAAGGGAACCGACACGTATGTATCGTTGCTACTAAGGATAAAAAGAGGAGATCTATATCTACCGCCATATAGATAAACGGATCTTGTCTACATCATGTCATTGTTCTTATTGCATTACTTCGTTTTTCCATGAACATAATACAATAGATGCATGCTGGATAGCGGTCGATGTGTGGAGTAATAGTAGTAGATGCAGGCAGGAGTCAGTCTACTAATCTAGGACGTGATGCCTATTTAATGATCATTGCCTGGATATCGTCAGAATTATTTGAAGTTCTATCAATTGCCCAACAGTAATTTGTTTACCCACCGTTTGCTATTTTTCTCGAGAGAAGCCACTAGTGAAACCTACGGCCCCGGGTCTTCCTTCTCATATATTTGCCTTGCGATCTACTTTTCCTTCACATTTTTATTCAGATCTATTAAACCAAAAAATACAGAAATACCTTGATGCATTTTATCTTTATTTATTTTATTAGGCATTCGATCTATCAATCTACTACAATTTACCTCAGGTCCGTTTGCCTATCTTGAGGCGCCGTACCCCGGAAGGGATTGACAACCCCTTTAACACGTCGGGTTGCGAGGTCTTGTTGTTTGTGTGCAGGTGCTGCTTACGTTGTGTTGCTTGATTCTCCTACTGGTTCGATACCTTGGTTTCATAACTGAGGGAAATACTTACCGTTGTTGTGCTACATCATCCCTCCCTCTCTAGGGAAATACCGACGTAGTTCCAGCTACCATCAAGGAGAATTTCTGGTGCCGTTGCCGGGGAGGATCTTCAACATAACCAGGTTCCTAATCACAAATCTCATCTCCTCGCAATTTACATTATTTGCCATTTGCCTCTCGTTTTCATCTCCCCCACTTCACAAATTTTCCGTTTTATTCGGCTTCTTTTTTGTTCGCCTTTTTCTTGTCAGATCTCTTGTTTGCTTGTATGACCATGTGTCTTCTATTTGCTTGCATTTTTGCTTGAAAAAAATCTATTGATATGGATCCTCGTCCACTAGCTATCTTTTTAAGAGATCTAATTATGTTGAACCAGTTGCTAGTGATTTGAGTGCACTTGATTATCTCTATGAAGCTTTGCTTGAAATTCGTGAATCTGAAAATTGTGATGAAGAAATCTATGAAGTGATTCATGATAGCTCCTTGAATGAAAAGCATAATTGCAATGATTTCACTACAAATTCTATTAATGTCAATTGTGTTAATACTATGCAAAACCCAAGCTTGGGGATGCTAATTTTGCTATGTCCACTACTTGTTGCAATGATCATGATTGGGGTGATTCTTCTTATGATCTTGAAAATTTATTTAAGCCTCATGATGAATATGTTTGCAATCATATTGAAAGTGGGTTTGGAAGAGCGTCAACTTTAGGTAAAAGTAATCCCACATATTTGGAGAGTGTTCAATCTTACAATTTTTTTGATGAAAGTGGGTTTGGAGAGGTCATGACTTTATTTGATGATCCCACTATTTTGGAAGATTGTCAACTTTGCATGCATGTGGATCATAAAAAGAAAATTTTATATGATAGTTATATTATTGAATTTGATTATGATCCTAAATATAATTATTATGAGAGAGGAAAATATGGTTGTAGAAATTTTCATGTTATTAAATTTCCTCTTGTTGTGTTGAGATTGTCAATGTTTTATTCCTGTCCTTTGCATACGCTAGATAATTCTTGTCTTGATAATTTGTTTTCCTATAAAATTCCTATGCATGGGAAGTATGTTAGACTTAAATGTTTTTTACACATGTTTCATGATGCTCTCTTTGTGTTTCAATTCTTATCTTTCGTGTGAGCATCGTTGACATCTTATGCCTAGCTAAGGGCGTAAAACTATAGCGCTTGTTGGGAGGCAACCCAATGAATAAAATTTATTTTTGCCTTTTGTTTTCTGTTCTTGAGTGTTTGCACAATTATGCTACTGGTATGATTGTGCTTTTTATGTTTCAATTAGTGTTTGTGCCAAGTAAAGCCTATAGGATCTTCTTGGGTGATAGTTGTTTGATCTTGCTGAAAAAGACAGAAACTTTGCGCTCACGAAAATAATTTTCATAAATCACAGAAAAGAGATTTTTCCCTGATTCATTTTGTATAAGGTTAATATACAAATTACCCTGATTTTACTATTTTGGTAGAATTTTTGGAGTTCCATAAGTATTCGAAGAAATCATATTACTACAGACTGTTCTGTTTTGACAGATTCTGTTTCTTTGTGTTGTGTGCTTATTTTGATGGCTCTATGGTTTTCTTTGAGGAGTTTTTGCCATAGAAAATTTGGAATACAGTAGATATAATACAAAAACAAAATATGAATTGGTTTGATACAGCACATATAGTAGTGATTTATTTTTCTTACACTAACGGATCTCACGAAGGTTTTGTTGAGTTTTGTGTGATTGAAGTTTTCAAGTTTTGGGTTATCTTATGATGGATGAAGGAAGGATGTAAGTGCCTAAGCTTGGGGATGCCCCGGCATGCGAAGCTATTATCCAAGTATGAGCAACCAACTAAGCTTGGGGATGCCCCCCGAGTGGCATCCCCGCTTTCTTCCAACAACTATCGCTATTTTACTCGAGGCTATATTTTTATTCGTCACATGATATGTGTTTTGCTTGGAGCGTCTTGTATGATGTGTGTCTTTGCTTGTTTTATTTTGTGTTTTAGGTCATCAATCCTTTCTGGACACACCTATTTGAGAGAGCTAAAATTATTTCATGACTTGTTAGAATTGCTCTCTATGCTTCACTTAAATCTTTTATGAGCTAGGACTTGCTCTAGTGCTTCACTTATATCTTTTTGAGCACGGTGTGCTTTGTTGTTTTGAAGAAATTCTCTCTTGCTTCACTTAAATTATTTTGAGAGAAAGAAAAATTTGTTATGCTCATGATCTTCACTTATATATGTTTGAGCTTATGAAAAAGCAACACATGAAAATTAGTCCCAAAGTGATAGATATCCAAGAAGGATAAAGAAAAAGAAAATGTCATGAAGATCATTGGACAAAATAAACTTGATTCTTAGTAATAGTTTTGAGATATGATGATGTGATATGCGAGTTATGTTGATGAGTAATTGTGCTCTAGTAAGAATATTGGTGTTAAGGTTTGTGATTCCCTATGCATGCATGAAAGTCAGTAATCATGCAATGAAAATTATATCCTACTTGTGGTGCATTATTCAGTGTTAATTATGCTTAATGCTTGCTTATGAGATTATTTGTTTCTTGGTTGGTCGCTTCTCAATCTTTTTGCTAGCCTTCATTTTGCACTAAGTATGACCTCTACTTGTGCATCCAAAATCCTTTAAACCAGTTTTGCCACATGAGTCCACTATATCTACCTATATGCGGTATTCTTTTGCCGTTCTAAGCAAATTTGCTTGTGCCATCTCTAATTTTCAAAATAAACTTCTCTTTTGTGTGTTTGTTTCGCTCGCAGAACGGTAACGGGTGGCTAATATTTTCCATGCTAGATGTGTTATTCTCAAGATGAGTGTTTATTCACTTGTCATTGCACGAGAGTAAGGAAAAGGTTTTAGGGATGCCCAGTCCCGAAATGCAAAAATGAATTTACTTTATGTTGTCAAATAATAAATTCCTTGGAAAGTGTTGGTATGGAGGGCACCCGTGCATACGGTTAGCCATGGAAAGTGAAAGAATGGTGGAAAAGAAATAAACTTTATTTTCTGTTTGGGAACCGCCTATGGCATATCTAGCAAGGAAAGTGTTCGTAGCTCTGAGTCGTTTTTGTTGGTGGGATGGATACACCTCCCAAAATGTTTTTATCTCAAATTTTTCACTTTGAGCTCTGCCACCTCTACAAATCCCTACTTCCCTCTGCGAAGGGCCTTTCTTTTACTTTATGCAATTTTTATTTTTTTGAAATTTGAGTCTCCATCTTCTCTTACAAAAGCACGAACTAGGAGGCAATATGATCGTGCTCAAGTATTGGGTGTCGCTAATATTCGAGTGTGTTTCATGAATGGATCAATGTTTGAGCATGATGGGCTAGGGATAACTTATTTTAGCATTCATATTTTGAAAGACATGGTTGCTTGTTGATATGCTTGAGTATCTAAATTATTATGTCAAAACTAGACTATTGCTTTGAATCACATAAAAGTCCAAATTTCCATGCTATAAAGAAAAGAATATGATACGACTTGATGAACATCACTCCACATCAAAAATTCTGTTTTTATCACTTACCTACTCGAGGATGGGTAGGAGTTAAGCTTGGGGATGCTGATACGTCTCCGACGTATCTATAATTTTTGATTGTTCCATGGTGTTTATTATCAATCTTGGATGTTTTATAATCATTTTATATCATTTTTTTGGTACTAACCTATTGACATAGTGCCAAGTGCCAGTTGCTGTTTTTTCAATGTTTTTTACATCACAGGAAATCAATATCAAACGAAGTCCAAATGCCACGAAACTTTTTATGGGCCAGAAGAAAGGCAATGGGCCCTAGTTGCACCTGGGGGGTGCCTCGAGGGGGGCACAACCCACCACGGCGCGCCAGGAGGCCCAGGCGCACCCTGGTGGGTTGTGCCCACCTCGGGTGCCCCCCGGACCGCCTCTTTGCTCTATAAATACCCCAAAATACCAGAACCCTAGAAGCGTCGAGGAAATATTCATCCAGCCGCCGCAGAGTATAGAACCACCAGATCCAATCTAGACACCATCACGGAGGGGTTCACCACTTCCATTGGTGCCTCTCCGATGATGCGTGAGTAGTTCTTTGTAGACCTTCGGGTCCGTAGTTAGTACCTCGATGGCTTTCTCTCTCTCACTGAATTCTCAATACAATGGTCTCTTGGAGATCCATATGATGTAACTCTTTTGCGGTGTGTTTGTTGGGATCTGTTGAACTTCGAGTTTATGATCAGTTATATCTTTTTATATCCATGAAAGTTATTTAAGTTTCTTTGATATTTTATATGCATGATCTCTTATAGCCTCGTATTTCTTCTCCGATATTTGGGTTTTGTTTGGCCAATTTGATCTATTTATCTTGCAATGGGAAGAGGTGCCCGGTAGTGGGTTCGATCTTACGGTGCTTGATCCCAGTGACAGAAAGGGAACCGACACGTATGTATCGTTGCTACTAAGGATAAAAAGACGAGATCTATATCTACCGCCATATAGATAAACGGATCTTTTCTACATCATGTCATCGTTCTTATTTCATTACTCCATTTTTCCATGAACTTAATACACTAGATGCATGCTGGATAGCGGTCGATGTGTGGAGTAATAGTAGTAGATGCAGGCAGGAGTCGGTCTACTAATCTTGGACGTGATGCCTATATAATTAATGATCATTCCTAGGATATCGTCATGATTATTTGAAGTTCTATCAATTGCCCAACAGTAATTTGTTTACCCACCGTTTGCTATTTTTCTCGAGAGAAGCTACTAGTGAAACCGACGGCCCCCGGGTCTCTTTCTCATATTATTTGCCTTTGCAATCTATTTTCCTTTGCTTTTATTTTCAGATCTACTAAACAATCTTCTTTCTCATATTTATTCTTATTTATTTTATTTGGCGTTCGATCTATCAATCTCTACAATTTACCTCATGTCTGTTTGCCTATCTTGAGGCGTCGTACCCCGGAAGGGATTGACAACCCCTTTAACACGTCGGGTTGCAAGGTGTTGTTGTTTGTGTGCTGGTGCTGCTTACGTTGTGTTGCTTGGTTCTCCTACTGGTTCGATACCTTGGTTTCATAACTGAGGGAAATACCTACCGTCGTTGTGCTACATCATCCCTCCCTCTCCAGGGAAATACCGACGTAGTTCCAGCTTGGGTTCTCCATTCATCTAATGAGCTTATATCAAATAACCTCTTTTCCCCATCAAGTTTGAAATCATAATTGAGTTCCTTAATTGCCCAGTATGCTTTATGTTCTAATTCAAGAGGCAAATGACAAGCCTTCCCATAGACCATTTTATAAGGAGACATACCCATAGGGTTTTTATATGTTGTTCTATAAACCCAAAGTGCATCATCTAATTTCTTAGACCAATTCTTCCTGGACCTATTGACAGTCTTTTGCAAAATTAATTTTATTTCTCTATTGCTAAGTTCAACTTGACCACTAGACTGAGGATGATAGGGTGATGCAATTCTGTGGTTAACATAATACTTGGCAAGCATTTTACAAAAAGCGCCATGAATAAAGTGTGAACCACCATCAGTCATTAAATATCTAGGGACTCCAAACCATGGGAAAATAACTTCCTTAAGCATTTTAATAGAGGTCTTGTGATCAGCACTACTGGTTGGAATAGCTTCTACCCATTTAGTAACATAATCAACAACGACCAAAATATGTGTAAACCCATTAGAGGAAGGAAAAGGTCCCATGTAATCAAATCCCCAAACATGAAATGGTTCAACAGCAAGTGAATAATTCATAGGCATTTCTTGACGCTTACCGATATTACCTATTCTTTGACATTCATCACAAGATGAGACGTACTTATGGGCATCCTTGAAGAGAGTAGGCCAATAAAATCCAGACTGCAATACCTTATGAGTAGTTCTATCTCCAGCATGACGCCCTCCATAAGCTTCGGAGTGACATTTATGTAGAATTTGTCCCTGTTCATGCTCAGGTACACAACATCTAATAATACCATCTACTCCTTCTTTATAAAGATGTGGGTCATCCCAAAAATAGTGTCTTAAATCATAGAATAATTTTTTCTTTTGTTGCTATGTAAAGCTAGGTGGTAAATATTTAGCAACAATGTAATTAGCATAGTCGGCATACCAAGGAGTACTATTAGCAATATTTATTGCAGCTAACTGCTCATCAGGAAAACTATCATTAATAGGTAGTGGGTCATTAAGCACAATTTCAAGCCTAGACAAGTTATCAGCTACGGGGTTCTCAGCTCCTTTTCTATCAATGATATGTAAATCAAATTCTTGTAACAAGAGAACCCAACGAATAAGTCTAGGTTTAGCATCTTTCTTTTCCATAAGATATTTAATAGCAGCATGGTCTGTGTGAACAGTTACTTTGGAATCAACAATATAAGGTCTAAATTTATCACAAGCAAACACCACTGCTAAGAATTCTTTTTCAGTAGTAGCATAATTTTTTGAGCACTGTCTAGAGTTTTACTAGCATAATGAATAGCATTCAATTTCTTATCAACTATTTGTCCTAGAACAGCACCAACAGCATAATCACTAGCATCACGCATAATTTCAAAAGGCAAGTTCCAATCAGGTGGTTGAACAATAGGTGCAGAACTTAAGGCTTTCTTGAGTGTTTCAAAGGCTTCTAAACAATCATCATCAAAAAGAAAAGGAATATCCTTCTGCAAAAGACTACTGAGAGGCCTAGAAATTTTAGAAAAGTCTTTGATAAATCTCCTATAGAAACCAACATGACCTAGGAAACTACGAATAGCTTTTATATCTATAGGACATGCAATTTTCTCACTTGCATCAACCTTAGCTTTGTCCACTTCAATACCTCTTTCAGAAATTTTATGACCCAAGACAATGCCTTCATTAACCATAAAGTGGCACTTCTCCCAATTCAAGACAAGATTTGTTTTGTTCACATCTCTGCGAAACTCGATCAAGATTGCTTAAACAATCATCAAAAGACTTCCCATAAACAAAAAAGTCATTCATGAAAACCTCAACAATCTTTTCACAAAAATCAGAGAATATAGCAGTCATACATCTTTGAAAGGTAGCAGGTGCGTTACATAAACCAAAAGGCATACATCTATAAGCATAGGTTCCAAAAGGACAAGTAAAAGTGGTCTTTTCTTAATCAGGTTGAGAAACATGTATTTGTGAAAATCCAGAATATCCATCGGAAGCAAAAGTGTGTGTGCTTAGATAATCTTTCAAGCATTTGAGTAATAAAAGGCAAAGGGTAATGACCTTTTCTAGTTGCTTTATTTAATTTTCTAAAATCAATTACCATTCTATAGCCTGTAACAATTCTTTGTGGAATAAGTTCATTCTTATCATTAGGAACAACAGTTATACCTCCTTTCTTCGAAACACAATGAACAGGACTTACCCATCTACTATCAGCTATAGGATAGATTATACCTTCTTCCAGAAGTTTTAATATTTCCGTTCCTACCACCTCTTTCATCTTCAGATTTAACCGACGTTGGTGGTCAACAACTGGTTTAGCATCAGGTTCCATATTAATTTTGTGCTGACATAGAGTGGGACTAATGCCTTTTAAATCATCAAGAGTATAATCTTTCTTCTTCATGTTCTGAAAGGTTTGCACTGATAATAACATATATATTTTCTTTTCATCAAGATAAGCATATTTCAAAGTGTCTGGCAATTGTTTTAATTCAAACACAGGATCACCTTTAGGTCGAGGAGGACCTCCCAGAGTTTCAGGCAAATTCTGTTTAAGTAGAGGACGTTGTTCAAAGAAAATCTTATCTATTTCATTTCTTTCATGCATATGTAAATCATTTTCATGGTCTAGCAAATATTGTTCTAAAGGATCCGTAGGTGGCACAGCAATATAAGCAAGACCAATTAATTCATCCTTACTAGGCAATTCTTTTTCATGAAGATTTCTACTAAACTTGGAAAAATTAAACTCATGAGACTCATTATCAAAGCTAACACCGGCAGTTTGTTTCTCACAATCTATTCTAGCATGAACGGTGTTCAAGAAAGGTCTACCAAAAATAATGGGACATAAGTCATCTTGTGGGGAACCAAGAATAAGGAAATCAGTAGGGTATTTTATTTTCCCACACAAGACTTCAACATCTCTAACAATCCCAATTGGTGATATGGTGTCTCTATTAGCAAGTTTAATAGTAACATCTATTTCTTCTATCTCAGCGGGTGCTATGTCATTCATAATTTCTTGATATAAGGTGTAAGGAATAGCACTCACGCTAGCACCTATGTCACATAAACCATGATAACAGTGATCTCCTATTTTAACTGAGATGACAGGCATGCCCACAACAGGCACTACAAAAAAATAACACTTCCGTGATGATACGTGTTTGTCACAGTAGGGCGCATTTTTTGTCATGCATGTACATCCATGACAATTTTATGACAGAATCAAGATAGTCATACCTGTGCTGTCGTAGAAGTGTTCCATGACATTACCAAAATTATCATCACGGAAGTGTCCACTTCCATGACGATAAATCGCGCGTCACAGAAGTGATTTCGTCAAGGGTGACCGACATGTGGCATCCATCGTAACGGAACGCCGTTAAGCTATCGGGTCCGGTTTTTTGGATCCGATAACCCGCTAACAGCCCCGACCAATGGGGATTTTCCACGTGTAAAATCATCATTGGCTGGAGGAAACACGTGTCGGCTCACTAATGTCTACTACTCAACCTTCTTCTTGTAGACGTTGTTGGGCCTCCAAGTGCAGAGGTTTGTAGGACAGTAGCAAATTTCCCTCAAGTGGATGACCTAAGGTTTATCAATCTGTGGGAGGTGTAGGATGAAGATGGTCTCTCTCAAACAACCCTGCAACCAAATAACAAAGAGTCTCTTGTGTCCCCAACACACCCAATACAATGGTAAATTGTATAGGTGCACTAGTTCGGCGAAGAGATGGTGATACAAGTGCAATATGGATGGTAGATATAGGTTTTTGTAATCTGAAAATATAAAAATAGTAAGGTAACTAATGATAAAAGTGAGCGTAAATGGTATTGCAATGCTAGGAAACAAGGCCTAGGGTTCATACTTTCACTAGTGCATGTTCTCTCAACAATAATAACATAATTGGATCGTATAACTATCCCTCAACATGCAACAAAGAGTCACTCCAAAGTCACTAATAGCGGAAAAAAACGAAGAGATTATTGTATGGTGCGAAACCACCTCAAAGTTATTCTTTCGGATCTATTTATTCAAGAGTCCGTACTAGAATAACACCTTAAGACACATATCAACCAAAACCCTAATGTCACCTAGATACTTCAATGTCACCTCAAGTATCCGTGGGCATGATTATACGATATACATCACACAATCTCAGATTCATCTATTCAGCCAATGCAAAGTACTTCAAAGAGTGCCCCAAAGTTTCTACCGGAGAGTCAAGACAAAAACATGTGCCAACCCCTATGCATAAGTTCACAAGCGGAACCTGCAAGTTGATCACCAAAACATAAATCAAGTGAATCACGTGATATCCCATTGTCACCACAGATACGCACATGCAAGACATACATCAAGTGTTCTCAAATCCTTAAAGACTCAATCCGATAAGATAACTTCAAAGGGAAAACTCAATCCATTACAAGAGAGTAGAGGGGGAGAAACATCATAAGAACCAACAATAATAGCAAAGCTCGCGATACATCAAGATCGTGCCACCTCAAGAACACGAGAGAGAGAGAGAGAGAGAGAGAGAGAGAGAGATCAAACACATAGCTACTAGTATATACCCTCAGCCCCGAGGGTGAACTACTCCCTCCTCGCCATGGAGAGCGCCGGGATGATGAAGATGGCCACCGGTGAGGGATCCCCCCTCTGGCATGGTGCCGGAACAGAGTCCCGATTGGTTTTCGGTGGCTACAGAGGCTTGCGGCAGCGGAACTCCCGATCTATTGTGTTCTCCGATGGTATTAGGGTATATGGATATATATAGGTGAAAGAAGTCGATAAGGGGACATGAGGGTGGGGGGCGCGCCCAGGGGGGCAGGCGTGCCTCCCTGCCTCGTGGCCACCTCGAAGCTTCCCTTACGTCTACTCTAAGTCTCCTGGATTGCTTCCATTCCAAAAATAACTCTCCCGAAGGTTTCATTCCGTTTGGACTCCGTTTGATATTCCTTTTCTTCGAAACACTGAAACAAGGGAAAAAACAGGAACTGGCACTGGGCTCTGGGTTAATAGGTTACTCCCAAAAATAATATAAAAGTGTAAAATAAAGCCCATAAACGTCCAAAATAGATAATATAATAGCATCGAACAATAAAAAATTATAGATACGTTGGAGACGTATCAGCATCCCCAAGCTTAATTCCTGCTCGTCCTCGAGTAGGTAAATGATAAAAACAGAATTTTTGATGTGGAATGCTACCTAACATATTTATCAATGTAATCTTCTTTATTGTGGCAAGAATATTCAGATCCATAAGATTCAAGATAAAATTTTAATATTGACATGAAAACAATAATACTTCAAGCATACTAACAAAGCAATCATGTCTTCTCAAAATAACATGGCCAAAGAAAGTTATCCCTTCAAAATCATATAGTCTGGCTATGCTCTATCTTCATCACACAAAATATTTAAATCATGTACAACCCCGATGACAAGCCAAGCAATTGTTTCATACTTTTGATGTTCTCAAACTTTTTCAATCTTCACGCAATACATGAGCGTGAGCCATGTACATAGCACTATAGGTGGAATAGAATGGTGGTTGTGGAGAAGACAAAAAGGAGAAGATAGTCTCACATCAACTAGGCGTATCAACGGGCTATGGAGATGCCCATCAATAGATATCAATGTGAGTGAGTAGGGATTGCCATGCAACGGATGCACTAGAGCTATAAGTGTATGAAAGCTCAACAAAAGAAACTAAGTGGGTGTGCATCCAACTCGCTTGCTCATGAAGACCTAGGGCATCTTGAGGAAGCCCATCATTGGAATATACAAGCCAAGTTCTATAATGAAAAATTCCCACTAGTATATGAAAGTGACAACATAGGAGACTCTCTATCATGAAGATCATAGTGCTACTTCGAAGCACAAGTGTGGTAAAAGGATAGTAGCATTGCCCCTTCTCTCTTTTTCTATCATTTTTTTGTTTTTTTGGGCCTTCTCCTTTTTTTGGCCTCTTTTTTCTCTTTTTTTTTTATTTTTCATCGGAGTCTCATCCCGACTTGTGGGGGAATCATAGTCTCCATCATCCTTTCCTCACAGGGACAATGCTCTAATAATGATGATCATCACACTTTTATTTACTTACAACTCAAGAATTACAACTCGATACTTAGAACAAAATATGACTCTATATGAATGCCTCCGATGGTGTACCAGGATGTGCAATGACTCATGAGTGATATTTATGAAAGAATTATGAATGGTGGCTTTGCCACAAATACAATGGCAACTACATGATCATGCAAAGCAATATGACAATGATGGAGCGTGTCATAATAAACGGAACAGTGGAAAGTTGCATGGCAATATATCTCAGAATGGCTATGGAAATGCCATGATAGGTAGGTATGGTGGCTGTTTTGAGGAAGGTATATGGTGGGTGTATGATACCGGCGAAAGGTGCACGGTATTAGAGAGGATAGCAATTGTGGAAGGATGAGAGTGCGTATAATCCATGGACTCAACATTAGTCATAAAGAACTCACATACTTATTGCAAAAATCTATTAGTGATCAAAACAAAGTACTACGCGCATGCTCCTAGTGGGATAGATTGGTAGTAAAAGACCATCGCTCATCCCCGACCGCCACTCATAAGGAAGACAATAAATAAATAAATCATGCTCCGACTTCATCACATAACGGTTCACCATACGTGCATGCTACGGGAATCACAAACTTTAGAACAAGTATTTCTCAAATTCACAACTACTCAACTAGCATGACTCTAATATCACCATCTTCATATCTCAAAACAATCATAAAGAATCAAACTTCTCTTAGTATTCAATGCACTCTATATGAAAGTTTTTATTATACCCATCTTGGATGCCCATCATATTAGGACTAAATTCATAACCAAAGCAAATTACCATGCTGTTCTAAAGACTCTCAAAATAATATAAGTGAAGCATAAGAGTTCATCTATTTCTTCAAAATAAATCCACCGCCGTTCTCTAAGAGGATATAAGTGAAGCACTAGAGCAAATGACAAACTACTCCAAAAAGATATAAGTGAAGATCAATGGGTAGTTAAATAATTATGCAGCTTTGTGAAGACTCTCTCTCATTTAAGAATTTAAGATCTTGGTATTTTATTCAAACATCAAGCAAAGCTAAATAAAATAAAATGATGCTCCAAGAAAAACACATATCATGGGGTGAATAAAAATATAGCTCCAAGTAAAGTTACCGATGAACGAAGACGAAAGAGGGGATGCGTTCCGGGGCATCCCTGAGCTTTGGCTATTGGTTATCCTTGAATATTACCTTGGGGTGCCTTGGGCATCCCCAAGCTTAGGCTCTTGCCACTCCTTATTCCATAGTCCATCGAATCTTTACCCAAAACTTGAAAACTTCACAACACAAAACTTAACAGAAAACTCGTAAGCTCCGTTAGTACAAGAAAATAAATCACCACTTAGGTAATGTTGTGAACTCATTCTAAATTAATATTGGTGTAATATCTACTGTATTCCAACTTCTCTATGGTTCATACCCTCCGATACTACTCATAGATTCATCAAAATAAGCAAACAACACATAGAAAACAGAATCTGTCAAAAACAGAACAGTCTGTAGTAATCTGTATCAAACGTATACTTCTGGAACTCCAAAAATTCTGAAATAAATTGGTGGACCTGAGTAATTTGTATATTAATCTTCTGCAAAAATAATCAACTTAAAATCACTCTTATGTAAAAAATGACAGCTAAACTCGTGAGTGCAAAGTTTCTGTTTTTTACAGCAAGATCACATTAACTTCCACCCAAGTCTTCCCAATGGTTCTACTTGGCACTTTATTGAGTAATAAAACATGATTACTACAGTAGCTTAATCATGTTGACACACAAAAACAGTAGGGGTAAATATTGGGTTGTCTCCCAACAAGCGCTTTTCTTTAATGCCTTTCTAGCTAGGCATGATGATTTCAATGATGCTCGTATAAAAGATAAGAATTGAAACATAAAGAGAGCATCATGAAACACATGGCAAGCACATTTAAGTCTAACCCACTTCCTATGCATAGGGATTTTGTGAGCAAACAACTTATGGGAACAATAATCAACTAGCATAGGAAGGCAAAACAGGCATAACTTCAAAACTTTGAGCACATAGAGAGGAAACTAGATATTATTACAATTCCTACAAGCATATGTTCCTCCCTCATAATAATTTTCAGTAGCATCATGAATGAATTCAACAATATAACCAGCACCTAAAGCATTCTTTTCATGATCTACGAGTATAGAAATTTTACTACTCTCCAGATAAGCAAATTTATCCGCATCAATAGTAGTGGGAGCAAACTCAACAAAATAACTATCATGTGAAGCATAATCCAATTGAAAATTAAAATCATGATGACAAGTTTCATGGTTATCTTTATTCTTTATAGCACATGTGTCATCATAATCATCATAAATAGGTGGCATGCTTTCATCATAATAAATTTGCTCATGAAAACATGGGCAGCCCCAGTGCATGTAGCTCCCGCTTGCGCAGGTCTGGGGAAGGGTCCGACCACTTTGGGTCTATTGTACGCAGCCTTTCCCTACATTTCTGCAAGAGGCTATTTCCAGGACTCGAACCCGTGACCTCATGGTCACAAGGCAGCAGCTTTACCACTGCGCCAAGGCTCCCCTTCGCTCATCAAAACTTGGGGGACAAAAATTATCATCTTCATCAAACATAGCTTCCCCAAGCTTGTGGCTTTGCATATCATTAGCATCATGGGTATTCCAATAATTCATACTAACAACAATGCAATCATGCTCATCATTCACATATTTTATGCCAAGCATTCTATGTAATTCTTCTTCTAGTACTTGAGCACAATTTTCCTTCCCGTCATTTTCACGAAAGATATTAAAAAGATGAAGCATATGAGGCAACCTTAATTCCATTTTTTGTAATTTTCTTTTATAAACTAAACTAGTGATAAAACATGAAACTAAAAGATTCGATTGCAAGATCTAAAGATATACCTTCAAGCACTAACCTCCCCGGCAACGGCGCTAGAAAAGAGCTTAGTTGACGGGGTGTGAGTGCCGCTTACCTAGCCTCCCCGGCAACGGCGCCAGAAAAGAGCTTGATGTCTACTACTCAACCTTCTTCTTGTAGACGTTGTTGGGCCTCCAAGTGCAGAGGTTTGTAGGACAGTAGCAAATTTCCGTCAAGTGGATGACCTAAGGTTTATCAATCCATGGGAGGCGTAGGATGAAGATGGTCTCTCTCAAACAACCCTGAAACCAAATAAAATAGAGTCTCTTGTGTCCCCAACACACCCAATACAATGGTAAATTGTATAGGTGCACTAGTTCGGCGAAGAGATGGTGATACAAGTGCAATATGGATGGTAGATATAGGTTTTTGTAATCTGAAAATATAAAAACAGCAAGGTAACTAATGATAAAAGTGAGCGTAAACTGTATTGCAATGCTAGGAAACAAGGCCTAGGGTTCATACTTTCACTAGTGCAAGTTCTCTCAACAATAAATTGGATCATATAACTATCCCTCAACATGCATGTCGTCGTGGGCGCACGGCAGATGCCAAGGGATGGCTAAAGAGAGGAGGAGGCTCGAGGGCGCTGGTGGACTCCAGAGGCGAGGTTGGCATGAGCGGGCGTGGGACACCGAGCATACCCAGGTTCAGGGCTCTCTGGAGAGATAATACCCCTTGTCCTGCCGAGTGTAGTTGGATGATCGATAGTACAATGTTGCTCCTGGAGCTGTATGGAGGAGGAAGGAAGCTGGCCAAGGCTTGGGCTGCTCCTTCTCTCCGGTGTTGCTGTTTTGTGGCTAGTCCTCTCGCTCGCCCCTCGAATGATCGTGGGCTCTTGGGGGGTTTTATAGTCCAACCCCCCGGGGGTACAATGGTAATGTTACAAGTCGGTGGGTCCGTATTGTCGATGTCCGGGGACCCGAGCTGGGTCCCGCTAAGGGCTTGTGGTTCGCCGGGTTCCCCTAGGTGCGGGCGCGTACAGTGCTTTCCGTCAGGTTGCCACTTGATGTCGTCAGCGGTGAGGGCGGGGGCACTGTAGCCACGCCGGACCTGCTCAGCGGGTAGGTGAGGGGCACTGTTGCCACGTTCCTGCTGACCAGAGGCATGGGCGGGGCACTGTTGCCTCGGTCGTCGTTGATTGAAGTCTCGTCCCCATCATACGGCCTAGATGGGACGGGAGTTGACCCGCGGCTGGATTGCGTAGCACGCCATGGGTGGCGCTGGCTTGTTGAGGAGGCTTTGGCCGTGCCAGGTTCGGCTATCTTGTGCTAGTTGTTGAGGCCGAGTCGACGTGTCTTGCTAGTTCGGCTAGTCTGGCCGGCTTGCGGGGCTTGGCCGGGTCGAGCAACCCGGCCAAGCGCGTGCCGGTATTGAGGGGCGGTGCCAGCCCCATTGTTTTTTGAAGGGGATCCGGGTTCCGTTGCCTGCCCGGGGTCCATCCCCCCGACAGTAGTCCCCGAAGCTGTGAAGGTTTGCCGTCTTCGGATGAGTGGACCTTCGCAGTTTCCCCCTTAAGCAAGGTGGATTCTGCGAGCGCCGGGTCTGGCAACACCCACTGTGTGCCGGTTTTCTCGGAAATCGGATCGTGGCATCCCGACCGTGGCGGGGACCGAGAAGTCTGCCGAATCTTGGGGCAATCCCTCGGGCTTTGCGCGGGCGCCACGTGGTGCCCGGAAGTCGGAGGGGCCTGACAGGCCACGCGCGTGACGGGGCCGGGCGACGGGCTGGGGCCCACCGCCACGCGCCCTCGGCCCAAGCGCGCGGATTTATTCCGGCGTCCGGGGGCCGGTTGCTCTTCCCCGGGCAGTTACTGCGCGTGTACGTGCACACTTATTGCGGGGTAGTGGAACGGGCGCATGCAGACGATCCCACTTCCCCACGTTCAAACCGAGTGTCGTAAATCGGGGGGCAGGGGGCGGCGGACATTATTCGCGCTCGCGCCCTCCTGTCCCTTTGCTCTCACTCCGCTCTTTGCAACTGACGCACCGCGGCGCCCGCTGCTCCGAGCAGAACTCCTTCGCCGTCCATCTTCCTTCTTCTTCCTTTGATCATGTCACTGCCATCGGGCTCCTGGATGGGTTCGAATGTCACCTCCGAGGACATCACCCAACTCCGGGCGACGCAGCGCCTACCGCGGGAGACGGACTTCGGTGTCCGCCTGCCGCGCGGCGAGCAGAGGCCTCAGCCCGAGGGGCAGGAGCGCGTGGTCTTCCTCACGCACTTCGAGCGCGGGTTTGGGCTGCCGGCGAGCACCTTCTTCCGCGCGTTCCTGGAGTTCTTCGAGCTCTGGCCGCATCATCTTGGCGCTGGCGCCATCGTCCAGCTCTCCGGCTTCGTCACCCTCTGCGAGGGGTACCTGGGGGTTGAGCCTACGATCGACCTCTGGGCGCGCTTCTTCTCCGGGAAGCAGCAGGGCCCGTCGGCCGGGGAGTTCGCCGATTGCGGTGCCGCCGTCATCTCGAAGCGGTCGGGGGCGGATTTCCCCAAGATCCCGCTGGAGGATTCTGCCAAGAAGTGGCAGAACTCCTTCTTCTACGTCCGCAATCTTGGTGCGGATCGCATCAACCTTCCGGTCTTCGCCATCGCACCGCCGCGGGCGAAGACGAACTGGGGCTACTCGCCCAGGCGCCCGTCGCAGGAGATCGTCAATCTCTGCGAGTGGGTGACGGTGATGAGGACGCAGGTGAGGCTCACCGGCACCGACCTCCTCGCCGCGTTCATCATGCGTCGGGTCCTTCCGCTTCAGGGGCGCTCCTGCCTCATCGGCGAAATGGTTCGCCTTCAAGACCCCAACCGCATGGGGTCGACACGGCTGTCCGCGGAGCAGGTTGCGTGCGGCGTGAATGACATCTCCAAGGCCAACCTTGGGGAGGACTGGTGGTTCGGCAAGGCGCCGTACAGCCAGTCGAACCCGGCGCCGCAGGTGAGTGTCTGGTCTTCTTACTCTGTTGCCGTGCACCTTCTCATCCGTCCTGACGCGACGTGGGGGGTACTTCTGCGATTCGGCATCCTTACGCCCGGGCCCCGTCGCAGGTGGAGCCGGTGGCGCCAGAGGAGCCCGCGGCTCATGGCGGGGAGGAGGAGGCCGAGACCGATGCCGACGCTGGGTGTCGCGCGGGTAAGTCTCGTGTTTTTCTTCATGTGTCTTGAATTGCTGACTGCAGCACGGAACGGTCGGTGCTGATGCCAGTTGTCGGTGTAGTGGCGTTGGGCGGGGGAGGCGGCGACGCGGGCAGAGCCGGGTCCCCGCACGGGGCGGCGCCAAGCCGCCCGCATGGGAAAGATAGGGTCGCGCCGCGACCCCGGGCCCCGACGCGCACGGCAGACCCGGCCGGGGCCGGGAGGCCGGCCAAGAGGAAGCGCGGCGGCGGGCACAAGAGGCCAACCCCGATCCCGGTCTTGGCGGGGTAAGCTTCATCTCTCGTTTGCGCTCAGATTTTTTTCTTGAGCTAGTCTTGTTTCTTTTCTGCTCATTCTGTCTTCTTCTCTAGGTCGCCAATCGCACTGGCGAGGGCGGCGGCAGAAGCCGCGACCGCCAAAGGGGCCGCGTTTCGCAGGAGCCGGTCCGACCTCGCCGACCAGGCCGAGGTGGAGGGATGTGCCGACTCGAACCTCGGCCTGGATCCGAACGACGCCGAAGCCTTGGCCTGGCGGGACAGGAACCGGGTCGAGGCGGAGCTGGAGGCGGCGTCGGTCAGCGCTTGGACCGACACGGCGGCGGTATGGGCGCGAGCCGCGCGGAGCCGGCCTGGCGCGAGATGCCGGAGGGCACGGTGGTGGCGGCGACGGTCTTTGACCCGTCGTCGGTGAGGGGCGCGGCCGTGGAGGCCGAGCTGAGGTGGTGATCCCCGACCGGGAGGTCGTGGAGGTGGAGGATGACACCCCGCCGCGGGCCGTCGTGGTCGAGCGAGCGGGGACTAATGGTGTTGGAGGCGGCGTTGTTTTGGAAGAGATGTTGCGGGCGTCCGTGTCGGAGGCGCCGCCGGTTTTGGAGGAGGCACCGCGGGCGGCAGTGCCGGAGGCCACCCCGGCAGCTGGGCCGGAGACGGCGACGCAGGGCGTCCCGGCGTCTGGGTCAGAGACGGCGACGCAGGGCGTCCCGGCGTCCGGGTCATCGTCGGCGCTGGGAGGGGCGTCGGAGGAGGTGCTGGCCGCGCCGCGAGCGGCCAGCGGGGAGTACGCCTTGGTGCCAAGGCAGGGAGGGCGCCGAGCTGCCGTGCCGCAGGCGGCGCGGAGCGGGGGCGCCGTTGTCTTCGGGCCTCAGACCCAGGAGGAGGCGGCGCTGGACGCCGTCAGTCGCCGCCTGCATGGCCGGACGGAATGGCTCGAGGCCTTCGCCCAGGCCGAGGTGGTGTGGACGCGTGACCTGGAGCGCGCCATTCTGGTATGTCTTCTTGTAATTTCTTCTTTGTGGGGGCGCGCCAGCGCACCCACTGGGCGTAGCCCCCGAGGTTCGGGCCAACTACGTAGTAGTTGGGTCGAATCTTTAGAGTGTTGGCCTTGGTCTGATTTCTGCTTTCTTCAGCGTCTCGACGCCTTCCGGGTCGCCGCCTACAATCGTCTCCTAGGCAAGCACCGGGAGCTCATGGAGCAGCTTGCCGCCAACGAGGAGGATCTCCGCGTCGCCGCTGGTATTCTTGTGCTCTTTTCTAGTGGGGGCGCGCTAGCGCACCCACTGGGTGTAGCCCCCGAGATTCAGGCCTACACAGTTGGGCCAAATCTTAAGTCTTGCTTTTTTCTTCTGCTGAGTCCTTCTTTTTCGCAGCCGAGGTGCTGTCCTGGCGGACTCGTCTGCTCCGGGCCGGTCATCACTACGACCGGCTCGTTGCCGACACCGGCGTCTTGGCGTCGAGGCGGCGCAGGCGAGGGCGGAGGCGGCCGCGGCTCGGCGGTCTCTCGACGAGGCCAACCGGCTGCATGAGCAGCTGGCGGGTCACAAGAGTCGCCTCGAGGCCGAGGTGGAGCTCCTTAAGGCGGAAGCCGCCAAGGTGGCAGAGGCGCAGCAGGCCCTGGTGGAGGCGGACCAGCAGCGCAGCCAGCTGGCCGACGATAAGGGCCGGCTCCAGGCCGAGGTGGATCGCCTGCGGGGGCGGGTCACCACGGCTGAGGGGGCCCGTCAGGACGAGGCCCGTCGCCGCGAGGCTGCCGAGAAGGCGGCCGAAGACAAGGACGCCGAGCTGAAGATGGCCCTTGCCAAGGCGGCCGATCTGGAGAGGGCGCTCGAGGAGCGCGACCGCACCATCGAGCGGGAGCGGCGTGGTACGTTGCTTGAGGCGCAGCAACTGGAAGAGTCCTTCTCCAGTAATTGCTTTTTCTTGTCGTTTGCCGGGTCGGGATCCGGTCTTTCTTCCTTGTTGTTCTTCTTCTAACTCGCTTCTTCCTTTGCGGCAGGGGCCTTCCCAGATACGCAGCGGCTGGCAGAGGAAGCTGTCCGCTATCAGCGCGACCCGACGGGCATCGTTGGGCCCGGGATGGATCCGCGGGTGGCCTGGACCTTCCCGGAGATCATCGCCACCGCTGAGGCCCGCCTGCAGGTCCTGGGAACGCAGTTGGGGCGGCTGTCGCAGGCCGGCACCGCAATGACGGCGGCCCTATGGCCGGACTCCGTCCAACCGAGTAGCTTCTCGCGCCTGGTGCGTTGGTTGGAGATGGGGCCGGACCGGCTTGGCGAGTGGCGCGTCTCCGCCCCTCGTGTCGGTGCTGAGATGGCGCTCCGGTTCGCGCTGTCCTGGCATCCGGACCTGTAGCTGGACGCGTTGATGGGCCAGCGGGCCGGTTCGGAGCAGCTCTTGCAGGAGCAAGCCGGCCGGATCGCCTCCCTGGCCAGCTACATCGCCGAGTTCGCCTTCCACGATGAGTTCCATCCGGAGCGGACGGAAGATGGCAGGGCCGTGGACGGCGACGACTACGGCTTGCTCCTCCACGATCCGGAGGGGGGCTCGGAGGAGACGGGCGTCTACCGCGACGCGGGTGCTGAGCAGGACACCGGCACCTCGCTGGACCCGGAGGCCGCCAGGGGAGAGCCGTCGATGTCGCGACGCGGCGCTGGAGATGCCTGAGACACTTTGTGTAAAATCTGTTAAATAGCAGGTCCACCCACCCACTGGGGGTTTTAGGATGTAATGAACTCGGGCCGTGGGCCTTTTCTTAAGTACTTGTGTAGATGTCGTGGGTGCTTTTGCTTTTTGCCATCCGTTTTTTGGACCGATTTCATGCGCTTTTCCTTTCTCAAACCTCCCCCCCCCCCCCCGCGAGTCAGACCGCCGAGGCTCCGGTCCGTGACAAGGAGTTCGGTTCTTTGAGACGAGCGCGCAGGACTTGGGTCCCACGAAACGTTGAGCGCGAGTGAAACACCCACTAGGCCGGCTGGCGACAATCCGGCGAAGCCGGTTGGCGAGCAGTCGGTCGTGCGGCTGTTCATTTGATGAATGGTGGGCCGGGTTGATCGACCCGGCAGCCTTTCACTTAGTGTATGAAGCGTAAAGGAGCTTTGGCCCGTTGTGCTTGCCAGCCGACAGCCAAAGCTGGATCTGTGGCTTTAGGGTGAAGTGGGGGACCGTGACATCCTAACTTTATCAGGAATCACCAAGTAAGGCGGCGGGGTGGCGACCGAGCCAGCCAGCCCCCGAGCCCCCGGGTCGAGCGAGTCGGACCGGTGGCCGGGTTCAGTGGTATAGTGATGTAAGGAAATAGGGACACAATAAATTGGTCGACAAAAGGCAGCCCCGAGATTCGTTCGGGGACCCCATGGTTTCATGCGTTCACAAAAGGCGATGATACATACGCTCGTGCGGCTAACTGTAAAACGGGCGGAGGAGTTCCGCGTTCCACGGCCGGGTCGTTTCTTCACCGGCGGTGTCCTTCTTGCGCTTCCTTGACTTGCGTGCGTCGATGAGGTAGTAGGCGTTGCGGTCGCGCAAGGCGCTGCTCATGATGAATGGGCCCTCCCGTGGAGGGGACAGCTTGTGCTGGCCTACCTGCTCTTGGACGAGTCAGAGGACGAGGTCGCCCTCGCGGAACGCGAGGGGCTTGATCTTCTTGCTGTGGTAGTGCCTCAGGCCTTGCTGGTAGATGGCCGAGCGACTGAGCGCCAGGAGGCGTGCTTCTTCGAGCAGGTCGACGCCATCTTCGCGGGCTTCTCTGGCTTCGGCTTCGGTGTACATCGCGACGCGCGGCGAGTTGAACTCGACGTCGGTCGGGATGACGGCTTCGGCTCCGTAGACGAGGAAGAACGGGGTGAACCCGGTCGACTGATTTGGCATGGTGCGTAGACTCCAGAGAACGGCTGGCAACTTGTCAAGCCAGCTGCCGGGTGAGCGGATGAGTGGCTCGACGAGTTGCAGCTTGACGCCGGACAGGATGAGTCCATTGGCCCGCTCGACCTGCCCGTTGGACTGCGGATGCGCAACGGAGGCCAGGTCGAGGCGGATGCCGGAGACGGAGCAGTATTGCTCGAGCGCGCCCTTGGCGAAGATGGTGCCGTTGTCGGTGATGATGCTGTTCGGCATGAAGCCGGCCGCCAAAAGCTTGGCGACCTCTTCACCAATGGTTCTTCTCTTCTCTTCGGAAAATCGTCGTAGGGGTTGACGGACAAGCTGGGCGTCCTTGCGGACGTGAAGTTTGTGCTCGGCGTACTTCCTCGGGATACCCGGCATGTCCTTGGAGGTCCATGCGAAGATATCCCGATTCTCATGGAGGAAGTCGACGAGCTCGCCTTCCTATTTGCTGTCGAGGCGGGCGCCTATGACAACGTACTTGCTGCAGCTGGGGTCTTCTGGGTTGAACTTCACTTTCTTGGTCTCCTTGGAGGGCTTGAAGGCGGCCTCGTCGGCCGGGTCCGGGGTCGGGATCGACGCGGCGGAGGCCTCGCCTGCCAGGGCGACGATTCGGTCGAGCTGGCGCCGCTCCTCAGCAATGACCAGCGGCTCGGCCAACTTGGCGCCGTCTCGGGCGCACTCCAGGGACTTGCGGTAATCGCCTGTGATGGTGATGAGGCCCCTGGGACCCGGCATCTTCATCTTCAGGTACGCGTAGTGGGGAACCGCCATGAACTTGGCGAGCGCGGGCCGGCCCAGCAACGCGTGATACGCGCTGGACAGGTCCACCACCTCAAACAAGATCGGTTCGCGCCGGAAGTGGCTGCTGTCACCGAACAGGACATCTAGCCGGACCCGGCCAATAGGGGAGCAGGAGAGGCCGGGCACGATGCCGTGGAAGATCGTTCGGGTTGGCTCCAGGTCCTCGGCCTTGAGGCCGAGCTTGGTCATCGTGTCGCGGTAGAGGATGTTGACGCTACTGCCGCCGTCGATGAGGACTCGGGAGAACTTGCATGTGCGCCACGCGACGATGGTGGGGTTGAGGACGAGGGCGTAACCACCCGGGCTCGGCATGACTGCCGGGTGATCCTCCCGGGTCCAGGTGATCGGGCGATCCGACCAATGCATGAACTCCGGCTTGGCCGGGACGACGGTGTTCACCTCCTGCCGAAGCAGGCGCTCGCTGCGCTTGTCGTCGCCGAGGCTGGTGAAGACGACGTAGGCCGCGCTCTGGTCCGGGTAGGTGTCGTCGCGCATTGCGCCACCAGCTGGAGGCGGCGGTGAAGGCAGAGGCGGCTGTCCCACGCCTGGAGCCGGAGCCGGAGGGGGCGGGACGTCGCCCATCATGATGCGCTTGGTGATGGCGCACTGCCGAAGCGTGTCTGTGGAGGGTCTTGCGCCGCTGTGGTGCTTGCAGGGGGCGTCGAGCATTTGCTCGAAGCTCATGGCGGGTTGCCATGCTGTCTTGCCGGTTTGTCGGTGCTTCGCCGTCGGGTCCGCCGCGGGCTCAGTGGCCGCGACGAGCCGGTTGTCGTGACGCGGCGCCGGCTGGTCGGCCTTGCGCTTGTTGTCCTGGTGATGCTGCTGTCGGCTGCTTTCGCCGGCCGGCTTCGGAGGGGGAACCGGCTTCGCCTTGCCGGCTTCATCCAGCGCCACCTGGATCTTCATGGCGGAGTCGGCGTTGGCGTACTTGTCCGCCGTCACCATGAGTGCGGCCATGGTGGCCGGCTCGGAGCGTAAGAGCTTGTGCTTGAGGAGGGTGTCGTCTCGGCACCCGCTGACGAAGTACTGGATCGCATGGACTTCATGGACGCCCTCGTAGCTGTTCCGGAGCTCGGTCCAGCGTGCGGGGTACTCACGACCGGTCTCCGTAGGCCCTTGCACACACATGGCGAGCTGGCAAGGCCGGCCGGGTCGCTTGTAGGTCCCCGTGAAGTTGCGGATGAAGGCTTCCTCGAAATCCACCCACGTGTTGATGCTGCCCATCGGCAGGCTGTTCAACCACGTGCGGGCCGACCCTTGGAGCATGAGCTGTGCGTAGCGCACGGCAAGACGACGATTGGCACCGGTGATGCCAATGGCCGTGGTGTAGTCGGTGAGCCAGTCTTCTGGCTTCACCGTCCCGTTGTACTTGGGGGTGTCGCGGGGGAGCATGAATCCTTTGGGGAAGGGCTCCTCCCGGATGCGCGGGCCGAAGCACGCCGGCCCGATAGCGCCGCTCTCCTCCACCTCAAGGGAGCGAGCGAGCTGATCGAGGCGGTGGCGAGCGTCGGCGTCGTCGATGGCGCGCGGGCCGAGTCGACTTGCGGCCAAGCCAAGGGGGGCCGGGTCGGTTGGAGCCGGACGCCGGCCATGCTTACCGGGTCCATGCTGGATCTCTAGGACGGGCTCGTCGCCCAATCCGCCAGCGGCTATAGCGGTCGGGTCGTGCCGAGTCCGGACTCGGCCGGAGTGCACCTCGCCGGGTGGCGAGGAAGCGGTGTGCAGAAGTTCGCCGAGCCCGCCAAGGCGGGCGGAGCCGGATCCCGCGGGCTTGGCGAGCTGGTTGAGGCGGTCCTGCTGGGTGTTGGTGGCGTGGAGGAGTTCACGCATCCGCCCGATGCGCTCTTTCAGCTCCAAACCTGCGAGCTGGTCCAGGCCGGGTGCGGCCGCCTGGGCAACGCGCATGTTCTTCGCTGGGATCTCGTAGACGGTTGGGACGGCGCCGAGGGCCCGGCCGATCGCTCCTCCCCGGGCACGCACATCGGCGACCCGGCTTGGCTCAGCCGCGGCGGGCGTGAATCCATAGGCGGCGTCGCGCTCTAGCTGAGCGGCGTCCAGGCGACGCTGAGTGGCGGCGAGCGTCTCAGATAGGTCCAGCATCTGCTGGCGCCTTTCCTCGAGCTGGGTTCGGGCCCCAGCGACGTTGGTGGCATCAACGTCGGTGCCGATGGGGTTGCGGAGGCTCTGCATCGTGGCGCGCAACGGATCGGACTGCTTGATCCGATCCGCTGCGGCCCTGGCTTTGGCAGCCTTCCTCGTCTTGCTCGACGAGGAGGAGGCGCCGTCGCCGGTGACGAAGACCTCCACAAGGACGTCAATTGCCCCAGCGGAAACGCCGCCGACGAGGGAGAGGGGAGAGTCAGAGTAGCTGAGCACCTCGCTGGGGTACTCGTCGGCCGCGAACGCATCGGAGATGCGCAGCGCGGCGAAGGAGGCGGCAAGCGCGCCGACAACATCGTCCACCAGCGCGACGGATTCGTCGGTGTAGGAGAAGGGCCCCGTCTGAAGCATGCTCCCGACCAGCTCCTCGAGCTGCCCCACGGTGGGCACCAACTGTCGTGGTGGGCGCACGGCAGATGCCATGGGATGGCTAAAGAGAGGAGGAGGCTCGAGGGCGCTGGTGGACTCCAGAGGCGAGGTTGGCATGAGCGGGCGTGGGACGCTGGACATACCCAGGTTCGGGGCTCTCCGGAGAGATAATACCCCTAGTCCTGCCGAGTGTAGTTGGATGATCGATAGTACAATGTTGCTCCTGGAGCTGTATGGAGGAGGAAGGAAGCTGGCCAAGGCTTGGGTTGCCCCTTCTCTCCGGTGTTGCTGTTTTGTGGCTAGTCCTCTCGCTCGCCCCTCGAATGATCGTGGGCTCCCGTGGGGTTTTATAGTCCAAACCCCCGGGGGTACAATGGTAATGTTACAAGTCGGTGGGTCCGTATTGTCGTTGTCCGGGGACCCGGGCTGGGTCCCGCTGAGGGCTTGTGGTTCGCCGGGTTCCCCAAGGTGCGGGCCCCGCAAGCCTAGGGGGACTGTGCGCCATCTTGTCGATCGTCAGTGCGTGGCCGAGTTGAGTCGCGTACAGTGCTCTCCGTCAGGTTGCCGCTTGCTGTCGTCAGCGGTGAGAGCGGGGGCACTGTAGCCACGCCGGCCCTGGTCAGCGGGTACGTGAGGGGCACTGTTGCCACGTTCCTGCTGACCAGAGGCATGGGCGGGGCACTGTTGCCTCGGTCATCGTTGATTGAAGTCTCATCCCCATCATACGGCCTGGATGGGACGGGAGTTGACCCGCGGCTGGATTGTGTAGCACGCCATGGGTGGCACTGGCTTGTTGAGGAGGCTTTGGCCGTGCCGGGTTCGGCTGTCTTGCGCTAGTTGTTGAGGCCGAGTCGACGTGTCTTGCCAGGTCGGCTAGTCTGGCCGGCTTGCGGGGCTTGGCCGGGTCGAGCGACCCGGCCAAGCACGTGCCGGTATTGAGGAGCGGTGCCAGCCCCGTTGTTTTTTGAAGGGGATCCGGGTTCCGTTGCCTGCCGGGGGTCCTTCCCCCCGACAATGCAACAAAGAGTCACTCCAAAGTCACTAATAGCAGAGAACAAACGAAGAGATTATTGTAGGGTGCGAAACCACCTCAAAGTTATTCTTTCGGATCTATCTATTCAAGAGTTCATACTAGAATAACACCTTAAGACACATATCAACCAAAACCCTAATGTCACCTAGATACTCCAATGTCACCTCAAGTATCCGTGGGCATGATTATACGATATGCATCACACAATCTCAGATTCATCTATTCAACCAATGCAAAGTACTTCAAAGAGTGCCCCAAAGTTTATACCGGAGAGTCAAGGCGAAAACGTGTGCAAACCCCTATGCATAAGTTCACAAGAGGAACCCCCAAGTTGATCACCAAAACATACATCAAGTGAATCACGTGATATCCCATTGTACCATAGATACGCACATGCAAGACATACATCAAGTGTTCTCAAATCCTTAAAGACTCAATCTGATAAGATAACTTCAAAGGGAAAACTCAAACCATTACAAGAGAGTAGAGGGGGGAGAAACATCATAAGATCCAACTATAATAGCAAAGCTCGCGATACATCAAGATCATGCCACCTCAAGAACACGAGAGAGAGAGAGAGAGAGAGAGAGATCAAACACATAGCTACTGGTACATACCCTCAGCCCCGAGGGTGAACTACTCCCTCCTCGTCATGGAGAGTGCCGGGATGACGAAGATGGCCACCGGTGAGGGATCCCCCCCCCCCTCCGGCAGGGTGCCGGAACAGGGTCCCGATTGGTTTTCGGTGGCTACAGAGGCTTGCGGCTGCAGAACTCCCGATATATTGTGTTCTCCGATGGTTTTAGGGTATATGGATATATATAGGTGAAAGAAGTCGGTAAGGGGAGCCACGAGGGTGGGGGCGCGCCCAGGGGGCAGGCGCGCCTCCCTGCCTCGTGGCCACCTTGAAGCTTCCCTGGCGTCTACTCCAAGTCTCCTGGATTGCTTCCGTTCCAAAAATAACTCTCCCGAAGGTTTCATTCCGTTTGGACTCCGTTTGATATTCCTTTTCTTCGAAACACTGAAACAAGGGAAAAAACAGGAACTGGCACTGGGCTCTGGGTTAATAGGTTAGTCCCAAAAATAATATAAAAGTGTAAAATAAAGCCCATAAACATCCATAACAGATAATATAATAGCATGGAACAATCAAAAATTATAGATACATTGGAGACGTATCACTCACCGTTGGGACAGATGTCATCCACTCATTGGACAGAAGGCGCCTATGATGCATCGACATGTGGCACGGCCCAACAGAGGCCCATTCCTGTGAAAAGGCTGGCCCGTTTGACTTGGTCAAAAGGTGGCGGGCCGGCCCACGGAAAGCCTGTTAACAGCCTGTTCGCATATAGCCCATTTACAGCCCGCTAACCCAGGGCCCATTACGACCTATCCGAATTAGGCCCAGTAGCGTCATCTGGGCCGTCCAATATGATTCCAGCCCATTTTAAGTTCCGGCCCATGTATGGCCCATGTCGTCTTTCCGGCCCATTAACGGCCCGTGGTGAAACTGGCCCGTAATGAACAGTGTATCACTTTATACCCATTAACGGCCCATTAATCCATTGGGCCGTTTGCAGCCCATGTTATCTTTCGGCCTTCTCAGGGACCAGTTATTCTTGGGCTCATTTCCAGCATTCGGTTACTTACGGCCCGTTACTGCCATTTTCTGCTTGTGGGCCAAATTCAGCCCGTGGTTACAGTCGGCCCGTTTGTGGCCCGTTAATACGTTGGGTCGTTTTCATAGCGTCATCAAATACAGCCTATTAACGACGGCCCGTTATGGTCGGCCCATGAACGGACGACTCCAACTCCAGCCCATTTACGGCCATAATGCGGTCTGGTTTTGGCCCATGTTTGGCCAATCGATCATACGGCCCGTCTAAGGCCCATTGATGATACGGCCCGTAGAAGGCCCATTGTTTCTACGGCCCGTAGGAAGCCCAGTGTCACTATAGTAAATATGTAGCCCATGGCCTGTTAAAGGCGGGAAACTACTATAGGTTTAGACCTGCTAATGGCCCAAGCTGATTATAGGCCCACGTTTTGGCCCATATGAGTAACGAGCTGGCCTGAAGACCGACAACACTGAGATCCACTAAACCTTCCGGCCTAAATTACAGCATACCGACCAAAGAATAAACCTAGACTATACAACAAAGAAATTACGGCATATTAGGAATCAAAGTTCGCTACCTGGTGATAATAAAGCGCAACATGACCGCGGATTACATACACTGGGCATCAAAGGTCGCCACCAGTGCATATAAACGCGCCGACAAAAGAATATACAAAACTGAGAGCACTTCAGAAGGCACTAGACCTGGCAAGCTCGGGCCCCCGCAAGCAGCCGAACAAGCTGATGAGACCTCTGTTGTGTCAACGATAGATGCTTCATCCCTAGCTGTATGGCACCATAGTGCACAAGGCAGTCCCTGACATCTTCATTACATCTTTGACTTCAAGTCGGAGCTCAGCTGAAGCAAGCCTTTCCGCTTTAAGTTGAGACTGAAGAAGTCGAACTGATTGAGGCAGCGACTTCACAGAGGTTGTCTCACACCTGCTGGTGAGTAGCTTCAACTCGCTGTCTTCATCAAGACAGGACCATGGGGTCATCTCGTTGTCCTCAAGATGGTTTGGCTCACTATCTTTCCTAAAGTTCTGCCTGGCATAAGAGATACGACTCTGAAAGAGAAACAAGGAGACACGTAATAGGTTTCACAATTATATAAGCAAATAAATGGATCTGTTCTGCATAAGGAACATGTTTTTACAACTAAAATTTAAAACTGGTAGTTGTTGCAAACATCCAATCAGATGTAAACAGCAGTGGAGGAAATGATGCCTATACAAATCTATACTAGAACAAAGTTTGAAGGCTTGAGAAGGATGAACTTACATTACATGTTAACACGGGCTGGACAAAGCCCTTCTCCATGTTGATGGAACGATAATTCAAAAAATTCCCCAAAGAAAATTCTTTATAAGCGTTGCCATTATTCTACATTTTGCAAAGAGTAAATATAGATCAAATAATATTGGAAGAAATAGAGGATAATGAAGCTCAGGTGCAGACTGATGATACATAATCAAATAGCAATTAATTAAGTACAGCGTTACAAGGCAAAAGGTACTGACAAGAGGAATGCAGACATCAACGTGTGCAGTGGCATTGGCTTTATTCAACATTTTGGTAAGAGTAAATGTAGATATGATATTTGGAGAAAGTGGAGGGCAGGGCAGATAAGATGCAGACTAATGCTAGACAATCAACTATCTCGCGATGCATGTACAGTAATACCACCACCGTCCGTTATTAGTTGTCGCTCAAATGGATGTATCTAGCACTATTAAGTTCTAAATACATCCAATTGATCAACAATTAATTCGATACAGAGGGAGTACATGACAACATGTACTTACATGAGCAATCCAAAACTTCATAACCATTGTGTTAATTCTACATTTATCTAAGAGTAAATATAGATGTTATAATTTCAAGCAAAGGAAGGATAAAGAAGCGAACATTTACAGTGATGCTACATAATCAAACAGCAATGAGTGTAAGTATGCTGACAAAGGGCAAGAGGTACTGACAAGAGCAATGCAGAGCCCAGTATTGTTGTGAGATCCTATGATCCTTTGAGCAAGGATATTCATCTGAAATTAGTTTTCATACAAGAGAGAAGGTGAGGCACATGCAAAAATTTAGGAGTTCAAATTTTGAATTCATATCATAGACAGTACCTGACGCTGAGCTGTCAACAGTTCTAATAGGGGTTTGGCCACTGGAGTAGGGGTAAAGTCTGTTACAATTGGGCATGTGTTTTCTGTGGTTGCTGATCTATCTGATTTAACAGGTATCACTACCTTTTCCAAATACCTAGTTTGTACTCCTTGAGGATCTGCAATCACCCTCTTCCTTTTGGACATCTATTACGAAGGAACAACATTTGACTGGAAAAACATAGTATGACGACACATGGAATAGGTACAGAAAATGGATAGGTATGGCATATACTCATATGATGCTTAAACTAAGCAGATGGTGTAACAAAGTAGAAGTAATGCAAGAGGTCAGATGCAAAATATGTGCGACCAATACAACCTTGCCAAGTTAGAGCATGCACCTTGATGGGTGAATAAGATAGGTCATCCTCCACCATTCCAAGTTTGTTAGCCAGTGGATCATTCCGCAATATTCCTCTCGTGCGCCCATTCTCGTATTCATTTTGATAATGTTCAATATCTGACATGCATGAAAACATAAAAACAAGTGAGATTATCTTTGTAATGCAGAAGTGATTCTAATCCAATACTTCCTCCCTGTAAACCCCTTTGTGCTATCTCTGCAACTTCTAAGAGGTGCCATGCATGCTGTAATTTGGTGTGTGTATTAATATAATGTGGCCTACTACTCAAAATATGAGAGCTCCAGAAGTGATGATACTTCGCAGATGACAACTTCAACATATAGTAAAGAAGAACAAGTCGACCTAACCTGACAGATTCAAAATATACTAAGGGAGAATAACTCGACCTGACCAGTCGACCGCAAGAGAAGAGGATCATCTTAAAGAAGAGCAGAAGAGCAAGCATATTGAAGATATTACAAGTCTTTCTATACAATGTCGGTTGGCCACCCATGATGAACCAGAGCGCACAGAGAAATACTATTCCTTTCGGTCTCTCCATATGTGGCTCACATGCATTTCGAAACTAAAGTAGGAACATTTAGCTGACCAATTAAACATCTCTCAGTTTTACTAATATCAACATAATATCATATTTGAATTTGTACAACTAAGCTTGATTAGCTCGATGGTTGGAGCGGTGCTATTACGACATGAACCACGTAGGCTGATCATGGTCATCATAAAATGGGGAAACCGTAAGCATGATGAGTATAGTGTTGACCGTGGCAGTGGGATGGCCGATCTGAAGCAGCAAACCGCGCAAAGGGTAGTTAGCAACTGATATTTGCTTTGAAATAACAACTAAGATTTGGTATGAACAAGAAAGTACAGTCAACAAGTGACAAATAAATGCAATTCTGCCGTCTCTCTATATGCTACGACATGCATTTGGAAACTCAAGTGGGACCTTTAGCTAACCAATTAAATGTGTCTGTTAACTAATATCAGTATCATATCACAATCATATTTGAACAACTAAGCTTTGGAAATTTGAGTGTTGTGTTGTTTAGCTTGAAGGGTGGAGTAATGCTAGTATAACAGAAAGCACCTACGCAGATCATAGTAGAGTAGATAAAAGGGGAAAACCCTAAGCATCAAGAGTAAAATCAGGAAAGTGGAACTAGCTGGACCAGTGGGTGGCACACATGCTTTTCGAAACGAATATGGGAACATTAGGTGACCAATTAAACGTTCTCTGTTTTAGTAATATGAGCATCATATCAGATTCGTATTTCAACACGTAAGCTTTGGAATTATGAGTGGCATGTTGTTTCGCTTGATGGGTTGAGGTCTTGAGGAGCAGTGCTAGCACGACACGAAGTAGGGAAGCACCTACGATGATGGTAGTGAATATAAAGGGGGGGGGGAAACCATAAGCTTTACGAGTATAGTGACCGTGACATGGCGGACCTGAAGGTGCAAACCGGGCAAAGCTACTTCGCAACCAATGTTTGCATCCAACTAGCCACTACGATTTGGTACGGACAAGAAAAGTACAGTAAACAATTTAAGATCTATTTTCCGGGTGAGATCAATAACTTAAGCACATATGGAAGAGTACCAGCTCTCTTGCGACGCCGTGTAGGCCCCTGCTGATACGTTGAGGGTGCTGCGGGTGCGATGGCTGTCGGCGGCGGGGAAGAAGACTTTAGATGGCAGACGGCCGGGTTGGGGGATAAATCCTGTTGCCGTGGACGAGGCGGTCATAGGAGCGGCAACGGCAAAGTGGACGACGGCGCCGATGAAGCGAGACGACGCGATGAAAGGATACTGGTCCGGCATCGTGGATGAGAGACGTCCATTTCTTGAAGTGGACGACGGGGTAGGGGTAGCAGCTCGGGCAAGGTGGAGGATGGGGTGGCGGACGGATGAGGCTGGCCGCAGTGGGGAGGTTGTCGTGGCGCCGATGTTGTATGAATGAGGAAATGGAGGGGGAGGGGGGATCTCAAACTTTGGGACGCGCTTGTCTGAAATGTGGGAAAGTTACGAACTTATCCCCCGTTTAAAATTTCGGACATCACGTCGGTTGGGGATAGGACGGTAATCTCGCATCTCCCAAATATTTGCCGGTAATGATTTCGGGCGAGGAGAGGGTGTTTTGCCGCCCACGGTTGGCGCCCACGGTGTATGAACGGGGCTGACAGGTAGGGCGGTTGTGTCACGTCTGATTGAAGTTACACATCTGCCCCTATTTAAAATATTAGCCTACATCGATTTCGGACGAGGAGAGTTTGTTTTGCCGCCCACTATGGATGAATGGGGAAATGGAGGGAGAGACACATGTCTTTCGGACGAGCTTGAATCAAATGTGTTTTGCCGCCCACGTTTGGCGCCCACCGTGTCTGAATGGGCTCAGAGGCCGTCGTGTCACGTCTGATTGAAGTTACTAGTCTACCCCTATCGACAGCAGTGTAAATCCGGTCGATAAGGATGTCAAGTGTCAGGGGTAGACAGTAATTTCCATCTCGCAAACACTTGCTTCGGGCAGCCCACAAATGATAGTGGGTGTTTAGCCGCTTCGTTCAAAACTTGGGAGAATTAGCATTCACGTTTGCCCTGGGCCCGGGCAACTAAATCCAAATCCAATTTTTATTCGATTACGAATATCCACAGATAATTCTACGTTTTGTTATTTATTTCTTCAAAACCACAACAAAGATTTATTCCACCTTTATATATGATTATGATTTAGAAATGACGTGATCTTCGAATTCAGTAGGTTGGATACACTTTGAATCAAACAGTTATTTCATCCAATACAATATGCTCACACGAAAAACAGTTCACCTTATGTCAATCATACAAGTACTGAGGATTACCTCGCCTAAAAAATTCGGATCATTACAACACATAGACAACATAGGGGGTCTTACAACATAATCCATTCAGAGACATGACACAACATGCAAGTACAATAATCTAATGACAATTTCAACTGCTATCTAAAGAAGAACTGGGATTACCCTGGGCTTCAGATAGCAGAAGCAACAGGACCTCCTCCGTCTTCAAATGCAACATTCTTACTTCCTCCAATTCTTGGGTTGCTTGCATAATGTGTGCAGCTAATTGCATAATTTCCAGCTTCAAGATCGAGATTACCTCATTCATGGCAGCCACACCATCTCTTTCTGCCTCTAGTAGAGCCTCAAGAACTATAATATCTGTGCTCAGTCTGATCTCCGGCGGTGTTGCCTCTGAACTGCTACCATCTGGTAACATGGATGGCGCACTGCTTCCATAAATAGATTCTGGGGTTGTACATTGTGTCCTAGTGTGAACGGCATCCTGAAAGGTTTCCGCTGGACATAAGTAAGAGATAGTTATCGCATGATCCAAGCAGTAAGCTTACATGGTAAACGACATACGAATTATTGCCGAGCATGGCAAGCTATATTTAAATGCTTCGAAGTAGTATCAGCCGAAAAGAAATTAAAATGGTAAGATGAAACTAGGATGTAAGTGGCAAAGAAACGACATCCGCCAGTCCCATCTAGTTAGTTTTTGCTAGCTCCCTGGTTCATTTTCCTCAAAAAACAAAAACTCTTTTGAACTATTAGACCACTAGTGGACTTTAATCGGGATTAAACGGGACCCAGTTGACATCCCTAGTTGAAAGGGAGTGTACCACCGCTAAGTTGCCAAGGCATCTAAGCAGTTGAAATAATCTGAGAAAGCACTTAACAGTGTGGCCTCATATAAACTACAAAGACAGTCTTGTGATGAAGTTCAGAGGAAAAGTTAAGGACTCAAATGAACTAGGCATGCATTTCTTTACAATAGTACAGCAGGCACTGCTGACATATTGGCCAACTCAGGTATAGCGTAACAAGTAACAAACAAGCATTCGAATCAACCAATACAGCAAAGCAGACAACTGAACTATTTGTTATTCTGTAGGATTACAGGTTGAGGGCACAAGCCAAGAAAGCAGCCCGCACGCATTACATTTCAGATGTACTAAAACACACTGGCTTACCATATGTTGCTGTGAAGCCTCGCTGCTGTTGCAATGTTCTTTGAAGATATCGTCAGCATCACGTGGTTGGAAATCTACTTGTTGTAGTTTATTCTGCACCCTCTATTTAGGTAAAATTAATTTTAATCGCATGCACTGGTTCAAATTAATCATCAATGGTTCATCCAAACTAATGAAAGAAGGGTGTGTGCATGTAACATCCCAATTTTTAATTTGAATGTTTATAATAGATCATTCATATGCATCCATGATTTATGCATTTTTGCCCCATTTGTTTTATTTGATTTTTGATCCAAGGAACTTTGAGCAACTCAAGGACCAAAAAAGAGAGTTGGAAGTTTCCCTAAAAACCAATTTTGAATTTATTTTTTCAAAGTTGGGAGTTTGGATCAAATTTGGTTTCACCACAAAAATTCATTTCCATTATATCAAAAATAAAATAAAGAGAGAAGATAAAATGACTTCTTCAAAATCAGAAAAGAAAATATTGGAAATCGAATTTGGAACCAAAATATATTTGTTGAGTTTTATTTGCAATTTATTTTATTAGCATAGCAAAAAATTTATTTTCGAAAACTTGCATTTTAGGCCAGATAAAATTTCACTAGGTCATACATAAGACCATATAACTATGTGAATTTTCTGGGATTTTTAGGCTAACTTTTATTTGTATTTTTGGTGTTTCGTTGCTTCTGTAAAAAAAAGTTAAAAAAAACGCAGCCCAGCAGGCCCAGGCCCACGCGCTATCTCCTTCTTGCTCCTCTCTGTTCGTTACAGGAATACGAACAGAGGCTGCACTCATGGCGCCTCCGCCTCTTCCTCCCCTCCTCCCACTTAATTTCTTTGCCGTTTCACTCTGGAGTCAACACGAAAATTGTCGAGGGCGTTACCAATAACCCATTCAGGGAATTAGAACCCAACGTTATTGCTTTAATTGGTTGAACCGAGCCATGAAACGTACACGCACAAAACAGCCATTAATGGTCACGTTGAGCCCCTTGATCTACCTGTACCGACCTCCCCTCACTCTATAAATAGGCCCCCGCGATGCCATTCTTCCTCCTCACTTCCCTCCCCGAAAACCCCTCTCGGAGTCGCTCCTTGCTTTGAGAAATTGCCCGCCGGAGCTACCCCAACTCCGGCAGCTTCTCCTGGTTGCTACAGGAAGAAGTTGGGAGCCCCGCCTTGTGTCTAGGATTCGCCCCGGCGCCGTCTACCCCGTCCCACACTCGCCTCTCTCCGGAACCAACTCCGACGCCGGATCCCGGCGAACCAGAGCCGCCGCCGCCGCACTTCGGCGAACGGATCTCCTCTCTCCGGTGAGCCCTCTCCCTTCGATCTGCTCGATCCAACAGGTTGCCCTCTCTGATCTGAAAAAAAAACCGAAGGGGTATCTTCCTATAGCAGCACGACACGTGGCAGTACATATCAAATCCCGTAATTCATTTTGAGAAAAATGCCCAATCTTTAGGAATTCATATCTTTTAGTCTATAGATCCGATTTAGTTGATTCTTTTTCCTACTAGTTCATAAAAATCCCCTCTATCCAGATGACTAAACGAAAAATATTTTTGAAAATTTGAAATTTTGAATCCAAACAGATCTGAATTCAAACTTCGTTAGGCCGTATCTCGAGTTTCGTAACTCCGTTTTAGGTGATTCTTTTTGCAAATCGAAGCTCGTAACGTGTACTTTCTGTTAAAACCAAAACATTTATTTTGTTACTACAAAAATTATGTTCTGTACAGAAACTTTATTTTGTTGTTTTTGAAGTTTTCCGAAGTCCTCTCTTTGTTTTCTTTTTGATTCTTTGCTTGTATGCTTATGTATGTTATTGCTTGCTTACGCTAGATCATCCGGAGTGCGAGGCTTGCTACTACGAATCTTTAGAGTTCAACGATCGTCAGCAAGGCAAGTTCACACTTTGATCATAATTTTCAATACCTAGTTTTACTATGCATTAGTTTAACCCTCAAAGATTGCATGAGTAGGATTGGGAACATGTGGTTATGCTATGTAGTTCATCTGGTAGGAACCTATGACCTTTGATCACCCCGGGAATATTCTTTATATCATATATTGCTTAGCCATGCTCGTAGACGGGGATTGGTATGTGTGATCCATGCAAGTTGCGAGAGCTAATAATTTTGGGATAATGGCAACTTTAATACACATCTGGGTGGATTGTTTGGGGCACCTGGAGAGACCAGTGCTTGCCCAAGGGGAATCCCGGAGTACCGGTGTGATTACCCTAGGTCCGCCACCCAGGCTCAAAGGGATCATAAGATATTTCATGCCTTAAAACTTTCGGGTGCAGCCACAAGCCATTATGGGCTCTGGCATAGTTGAGTAAGTTGTGTGACCTCTTTCCGTGGTAGACTAGCAGATATAGGGGAAAGTAGGTGTACCGGTCTACCCAGGGTTAAGGGGAAACGCTTCTGAAAGGCTATGTATCGATCTTCCGATCATGGAGGTGGTCGAGTCTTGTGGGGGAAAATGTGCAAACCTCTGTAGAGTGTACAAACTAATCATGATTAGCCGTGTCCCCGGTTATGGACAACTTGAGTATCTAGAAGTGAATTATTGGTTGATCTCATCACTCTTTTAATGAAATTATTGGGTTACTAATAACTTAGGAATTTTGGGATTGAGTTGGAGGAACCTTCTCAATAATGGCATTTTAATTTAGTAGTAAAAAAAGTTTATTCCTTTGTTGTAGGATAAAATTAGCTTTATGCAAAATTAAACTTAGAGCCTCCACCAGCTAAATTTGCATATAGAGATAGTCTTTTCATTTATTATTATTCTATGGTGTGAAATTGCCAGCATATTTCATGTGCTGACCTACACTGCTGCAACGTCTCATGTTGCAGACTTTTCCGATGAGGATTAAAGGTGCGATAGGTCATTGTTCTGCACTCAGTTTGCCGTGGAATTGGATGGACTCATTTACCTTTGAAGCTTCCGCAGTTATTTTTATTTAGATGGCCTTTGGCCATATTATTGTAATATATACTCTTTTGAGAACCTCAATGTAATAAAGTGTGATTGAACTCTGTTATAATTCCTCGAGTACTGTGTGTGTCAGCATACCAATCCAGGGATGACACTTGGGCACAGAGACTTTGATCCATTTTGGGTCGGGTCGCTACAGTGCATACACGACAATATATCTGCTTTCCTCTATTTTTATGCTTGTTCGAGGTGCCAGCCCCAAAAGAATAAATATTTTGCTTGATGGGGTTGGCAGCTTCATAATTAATAGAAGCATCAAATTAGTCATGCAACTTGGGAAGATCAACAACACACAAAAAAGTAATGAACAGAGGCTCGTAGCAATGATGTAATAGGTAGCATCAGCAAATGTAGGGTAAAACGAACAAAAACCAGCGGAACCACATGCTAGTTTGCTGATGTGTAATTAAGCATAGAGAACATGAAGCAGTCTAATGGAACCAACAGGTGGCATCAGAACAACACCATTATCATAAATATAGCATGCAAGAAGTAAAATAGTATGCAGTGATATCTAGGAAGTACAATAATACTTAGGACAAAACGAATATTAACTATATGTGCACTGGTATGTAATTTAGCACATGTAACATGTTCACTGCCAGAAGTATGGCCCTACAGGTGCAAGCAGAATAACGCGTCTCATGAAAAACTGAATGATGCACTGAAGAAATTCAAAGGTGCGGTGCTTATGCTAAGAAAGTGAACGTACGCGCCGGCCGTTGGATAATAGTACCTGATTCTCGGTGGCGTATGGGTATCGTTGGCATACTTGATAGCCAAGGACCGTCGATGGTGCTCGTGTTGCGGTTGAGTTTGGGCCAGCTGTCGCCGTCGCTGAAGCGGCTCCGGTGCTACGGTTGCGGCGCCTGTCGACATACAAGAAAGCTCATCTGTGGTAAGTGAACAGTTGCACTATAAAGAGAAAAACCGAAGGAGTACAGATCGAAATAACCTGATGAGGCTGAAGGAAATATGCCCTAGAGGCAATAATAAAGTTATTATTTATTTCCTTATATCATGATAAATGTTTATTATTCATGCTAGAATTGTATTAACCGGAAACTTGATACATGTGTGAATACATAGACAAACAGAGTGTCACTAGCATGCCTCTACTTGACTAGCTCATTGATCAAAAATGGTTATGTTTCCTAGCCATTGACATGAGTTGTCATTTGATTAATGGGATCACATCATTAGGCGAATGATGTGATTGACTTGACCCATTCCGTTAGCTTAGCACTCGATCGTTTAGTATGTTGCTATTGCTTTCTTCCTGACTTATACATGTTCCTATGACTATGAGATTATGCAACTCCCGTTTACCGGAGGAACAATTTGTGTGCTACCAAACGTCACAACGTAACTGGGTGATTATAAAGGTGCTCTACAGGTGTCTCCGAAGGTACTTGTTGGGTTGGCGTATTTCGAGATTAGGATTTGTCACTCCGATTGTCGGAGAGGTATCTCTGGGCCCACTCGGTAATGCACATTACTATAAGCCTTGCAAGCATTGCAACTAATGAGCTAGTTGCGGGATGATGTATTACGGAACGAGTAAAGAGACTTGCCGGTAACGAGATTGAACTAGGTATCGAGATACCGACGATCGAATCTCGGGCAAGTAACATACCGATGACAAAGGGAACAACGCATGTTGTTATGCGGTCTGACCGATAAAGATCTTCGTAGAATATGTGGGAGCCAATATGAGCATCCAGGTTCCGCTATTGGTTATTGACCGGAGAGGTGTCTCGGTCATGTCTACATAGTTCTCGAACCCGTAGGGTCCGCAAGCTTAACGTTACGATGACGGTTATATTATGAGTTTATGTATTTTGATGTATCGAAGGAGTTCGGAGTCCCGGATGAGATCGGGGACATGACGAGCAGTCTCGAAATGGCCGAGACGTAAAGATCGATATATTGGACGACTATATTCGGACTTCGGAAAGGTTCCGAGTGATTCGGGTATTTTTCGGAGTACCGGAGAGTTACGGGAATTCGTATTGGGCCTTAATGGGCCATACGGGGAAGGAGAGAAAGGCCCCAAAGGGTGGCCGCACCCCTCCCCATGGACTAGTCCAAATTGGACTAGGGAGGGGGGCGCCCCCTTCCTTCTTTCTCCTTCTCCCTTCCCTTTTCCTACTCCTACAAGGAAAGGAGGAGTGCTACTCCCGGTGGGAGTAGGACTCCCCCCTTGGCGCGCCCTTCTCCTTGGCCGGCCGCCTCCCCCTTGCTCCTTTATATACGGGGGAAGGGGGCACGCCATAGACACACAATTGATCAACGATCTTTTAGCCGTGTGCGGTGCCCCCCTCCACCATATTACACCTCGATAATATCGTAGCGGAGCTTAGGCGAAGCCCTGCGTCGGTAGAACATCATCATCGTCACCACACCGTCGTGCTGACGAAACTCTCCCTCAACACTCGGCTGGATCGGAGTTCGAGGGACGTCATCGAGCTGAACGTGTGCTGAACTCGGAGGTGCCGTGCGTTCGGTACTTGATCGGTCGGATCGTGAAGACGTACGACTACATCAACCGCGTTGTGTTAACGCTTCCGCTTTCGGTCTACGAGGGTACGTGGACAACACTCTCCCCTCTCATTGCTATGCGTCACCATGATCTTGCGTGTGCGTAGGAATTTTTTTGAAATTACTACGTTCCCCAACAGTCGCATCCGAGCCTGGTTTTATGCGTTGATGTTATGCACGAGTAGAACACAAGTGAGTTGTGGGCGATATAAGTCATACTGCTTACCAGCATGTCATATTTTGGTTCGGCGGTATTGTGAGATGAAGCGGCCCGGACCGACATTACGCGTACGCTTACGCGAGACTGGTTTCACCATTGCGAGCACTCGTTGCTTAAAGGTGACTGGCGGGTGTCTGTCTCTCTCACTTTAGTTGAACCGAGTGTGGCTACGCCCGGTCCTTGCGAAGGTTAAAACAACACCAACTTGACAAACTATCGTTGTGGTTTCGATGCGTAGGTAAGAAAGGTTCTTGCTAAGCCCGTAGCAGCCACGTAAAATTTGCAACAACAAAGTAGAGGACGTCTAACTTGTTTTTGCAGGGCATGTTGTGATGTGATATGGTCAAGACATGATGCTGAATTTTATTGTATGAGATGATCATGTTTTGTAACCGAGTTATCGGCAATTGGCACGAGCCATATGGTTGTCGCTTTATTGTATGCAATGCAATCGCCATGTAATTGTTTTACTTTATCACTAAGCGGTAGCGATAGTCGTAGAAGCAATAGTTGGCAAGACGACAACGATGCTACGATGGAGATCAAGGAGTTGCGCCGGTCACGATGGTGATCATGACGGTGTTTCGGAGATGGAGATCACAAGCACAAGATGATGATGGCCATATCATATCACTTACATTGATTGCATGTGATGTTTATCTTTTATGCATCTTATCTTGCTTTGATTGACGGTAGCATTATAAGATGATCTCTCACTAAAATTTCAAGATAAAAGTGTTCTCCCTGAGTATGCACCGTTGTGAAAGTTCTTCGTGCTGAGACACCACGTGATGATCGGGTGTGATAGGCTCTACGTTCAAATACAACGGGTGCAAAACAGTTGCACACGCAGAATACTCAGGTTAAACTTGACGAGCCTAGCATATGCAGATATGGCCTCGGAACACGGAGACCGAAAGGTCGAGCGTGAATCATATAGTAGATATGATCAACATAGTGATGTTCACCATTGAAACTACTCCATCTCACGTGATGATTGGACATGGTTTAGTTGATTTGGATCACGTAATCACTTAGATGATTAGAGGGATGTCTATCTAAGTGGGAGTTCTTAAGTAATATGATCAATTGAACTTAAATTTATCATGAACTTAGTCCTGATAGTATTTTGCAAATTATGTTGTAGATCAATAGCTCGCGTTGTTGCTTCCCTGTGTTTATTTTTGATATGTTCCTAGAGAAAAATTATGTTGAAAGATGTTAGTAGCAAAGATGCGGATTGGATCTGTGATCTGAGGATTATCCTCATTGCTGCACAGAAGAATTATGTCTTTGATGCACCGCTAGGTGACAGACCTATTACAGGAGCAGAAGCAGACGTTATGAACGTTTGGCTAGCGCAATATGATGACTACTTGATAGTTTAGTGCACCATGCTTAACGGCTTAGAATCGGGACTTCAAAGACGTTTTGAACGTGATGGACCATATGAGATGTTCCAGGAGTTGAAGTTAATATTTCAAGAAAATACCCGAGTTGAGAGATATGAAGTCTCCAACAAGTTCTATAGCTAAAATATGGAGGAGAATAGCTCAAGCAGTGAGCATGTGCTCAGATTGTCTGGGTACTACAATCGCTTGAATCAAGTGGGAGTTAATCTTCCAGATAAAATAGTGATTGACAGAATTCTCTAGTCACCATCACCAAGTTAGTAGAACTTCGTGATGAACTATAGTATGCAAGGGATGATGAATGTAATTCCCGAGCTCTTTGTGATGCTGAAATCGACGAAGGTAGAAATCAAGAAAAACATCAAGTGTTGATGGTTGAAGAGACCACTAGTTTCAAGAAAAGGGCAAAGGGAAGAAGGGGAACTTCAAGAAGAACGGCAAGCAAGTTGCTGCTCAAGTGAAGAAGCCTAAGTCTGGTCCTAAGCCTGAGACTAAGTGCTTCTACTGCAAAGGAACTGGTCACTGGAAGCGGAACTACCCCAACTATTTGGTGGATAAGAAGGATGGCAAAGTGAACAAAGGTATATTGGATATACATGTTATTGATGTGTACTTTACTAGTGTTTATAGCAACCCCTCGGTATTTGATACTGGTTCAGTTGCTAAGAGTAGTAACTCAAAACGGGAGTTGCAGAATAAACAGAGACTAGTAAAAGGCAAGGTGACGATGTGTGTTGGAAGTAGTTCCAAGATTGATATGATCATCATCGCACACTCCCTATACTTTCGGGATTAGTGTTGAAACTAAATAAGTGTTATTTGGTGTTTGCGTTGAGCATGAATATGATTTGATCATGTTTGTTGCAATACGGTTATTCATTTAAATTAGAGAATAATTGTTGTTCTGTTTACATGAATAAAACTTTCTATGGTCATACACCCAATAAAATGGTTTGTTGGATCTCGATCGTTGTGATACACATATTCATAATAATGAAGCCAAAAGATGCAAAGTTAATAATGATAGTGCAACTTATTTGTGGCACTGCCGTCTAGGTCATATTGGTGTAATGCGCATGAAGAAACTCCATACTGATGGGATTTTGGAATCACTTGATTATGAATCACTTGATGCTTGCGAACCGTGCCTCATGGGCAAGATGACTAAAACGTCGTTCTCCGGAACTATGGAGAGAGCAGCAGATTTGTTGGAAATCATACATACAGATGTATGTGGTCCGATGAATATTGAGGCTCGTAGCAGGTATCATTATTTTCTGACCTTCACAGATGATTTGAGCAGATATGGGTATATCTACTTAATGAAACAGAAGTCTGAAACATTTGAAAAGTTCATATAATTTCAGAGTGAAGCGGAAAATCATCGTAAAGTAAAGTTTCTACGATCTGATCGTGGAGAAGAGTATTTGAGTTACGAGTTTGGCCTTCAGTTAAAACAATGTAAAATAGTTTCACTACTCACGCCACCTGGAACACCACGGTGTAATGGTGTGTCCGAACATCGTAACCGTACTTTATTAGATATGGTGCGATATATGATGTCTCTTACCGATCTACCACTATCGTTTTGGGGTTATGCATTAGAGATAGCTGCATTCACGTTAAATAGGCTACCATCTAAATCCGTTGAGACGACATCTTATGAACTGTGGTTTGGCAAGAAACCAAAGTTGTCGTTTCTTAAAGTTTGGGGTTGCGATGCTTATGTGAAAAGGTTTCATCCTGATAAGCTCAAACCCAAATCGGAGAAATGTGTCTTCATAGGATACCCAAAGGAGACTGTTGGGTACACCTTCTACCACAGATCCGAAGGCAAGACATTCGTTGCTAAGAATGGATCCTTTCTGGAGAAGGAGTTTCTCTCGAAAGAAGTGAGTGGGAGGAAAGTAGAACTTGATGAGGTAACTGTACCTGCTCCCTTATTGGAAAGTAGATCATCACAGAAACCAGTTTCTGCGACACCTACGCCAATTAGTGGGAAGTTAATGATAATGATCATGAAACTTCAGATCAAGTTATTACTGAACCTCGGAGGTCAACCAGATTAAGATCCGCACCAGAGTGGTACGGTAATCCTGTTCTGGAGGTTATGTTACTAGACCATGACGAACCTACGAACTATGAAGAAGCGATGGTGAGCCCAGATTCCGCAAAATGGCTTGAGGCCATGAAATCTGAGATGAGATCCATGTATGAGAACAAAGTATGGACTTTGATTGACTTGCCCAATGATCGGCGAGCCATTGAGATTAAATGGATCTTCAAGAGGAAGACGGACGCTGATAGTAGTGTTACTATCTACAAAGCTAGAATTGTCGCAAAAGGTTTTCGACAAGTTTAAGGTGTTGACTACGATGAGAGTTTCTCACTCGTATCTATGCTTAAGTCTGTCCAATCATGTTAGCAATTACCGCATTTTATGAAATCTGGCAAATGGATAAACAAAACTGCATTCCTTAATGGATTTATTAAAGAAGAGTTGTATATGATGCAACCATAAGGTTTTGTCAATCCTAAAGGTGCTAACAAAATATGCAAGCTCCAGCGATCCATCTATGGACTGGTGCAAGCATCTCGGAGTTGGAATATACGCTTTGATAAGTTGATCAAAGGATATAGTTTTATACAGACTTGCGGTGAAGCCTGTATTTACAAGAAAGTGAGTGGGAGCACTACAGCATTTCTGATAAGTATATGTGAATGACATATTGTTGATCGGAAATAATGTAGAATTATTCTGCAAAGCATAAAGGAGTGAATGACATATTGTTGATCGGAAATAATGCTAGAATTGTATTAACCGGAAACTTGATACATGTGTGAATACATAGACAAACAGAGTGTCACTAGTATGCCTCTACTTGACTAGCTCGTTGATCAAAGATGGTTATGTTTCCTAGCCATTGACATGAGTTGTCATTTGATTAATGGGATCACATCATTAGGAGAATGATGTGATTGACTTGACCCATTCCGTTAGCTTAGCACTCGATCGTTTAGTATGTTGCTATTGCTTTCTTCATGACTTATACATGTTCCTATGACTATGAGATTATGCAACTCCCGTTTACCGGAGGAACACTTTGTGTGCTACCAAACGTCACAACGTAACTGGGTGATTATAAAGGTGCTCTACAGGTGTCTCCAAAGGTACTTGTTGGGTTGGCGTATTTCGAGATTAGGATTTGTCACTCCGATTGTCGGAGAGGTATCTCTGGGCCCACTCAGTAATACACATCACTATAAGCCTTGCAAGCATTGTGACTAATGAGTTAGTTGCGGGATGATGTATTAAGGAACGAGTAAAGAGACTTGCCGGTAACGAGATTGAACTAGGTATCGAGATACCGACGATCGAATCTCGGCCAAGTAACATACCGATGACAAAGGGAACAACGTATGTTGTTATGCGGTCTGACCGATAAAGATCTTCGTAGAATATGTGGGAACCAATATGAGCATCTAGGTTCCACTATTGGTTATTGACCGGAGAGGTGTCTCGGTCATGTCTGCATAGTTCTCGAACCCGTAGGGTCCGCACGCTTAACGTTACGATGACCGTTATATTATGAGTTAATATGTTTTGATGTACCGAAGGTTGTTCGGAGTCCCGGATGTGATCACAGACATGACAAGGAGTTTCGAAATGGGAGAGACATAAAGATTGATATATTGGAAGCCTATGTTGGGACATCGGAAGTGTTCCGGGTGAAATCGGGATTTTTCCAGAGTACCGGAGAGTTACGGGAATTCGTATTGGGCCTTAATGGGCCATACGGGAAAGGAGAGAAAGGCCCCAAAGGGTGGCCGCACCCCTCCCCATGGACTAGTCCGAATTGGACTAGGGAGGGGGGCGCTCCCTTCCTTCTTTCTCCTTCTCCCTTCCCTTTTCCTACTCCTACAAGGAAAGGAGGAGTCCTACTCTCGGTGGGAGTAGGACTCCCCCCTTGGCGCGCCCTCCTCCTTGGCCGGCCGCCTCCCCCTTGCTCCTTTATATACGGGGGCAGGGGGGCACCCCATAGACACACAATTGATCAACGATATTTTAGCCATGTGCGGTGCCCCCCTCTACCATATTGTGCGGAGCTTAGGCGAAGCCCTGCGTCGATAGAACATCATCATCGTCACCACGCCGTCGTGCTGACGAAACTCTCCCTCAACACTCGGCTGGATCGGAGTTCGAGGGACGTCATCGAGCTGAACGTGTGCTGAACTCGGAGGTGCCGTGCGTTCGGTACTTGATCGGTCGGATCGTGAAGACGTACGACTACATCAACAGCGTTGTGTTAACGCTTCCGCTTTCGGTCTACGAGGGTACGTGGACAACACTCTCCCCTCTCATTGCTATGCATCACCATGATCTTGCGTGTGCGTAGGAAAATTTTGGAAATTACTAGGTTCCCCAACAGAGGTTGCGGCGTCGGTAAAGCAGGGCCGGTGGAGTTGAATATGGCGTCCGTGGAGCGGGTCCGGTGCAGTGGACGAAGGCTTCGGCGGGCGCGTTGTACAGTGCTTTCGGTGAGGCGGATCTGTTGCGGCGGACGAGGGCTTGTAAGAAGGGTCAGCGAAGGGACGGACGAGGGAGTCAGTGAAGGGCCTGCACTATGGTGGACGAGGGCGCCGGTTAAGCAGATCCGGTGCGGTGGACCATGATGGCGGTCAAGGAGATCTGGAGCGGTGTACAAGCCAGTCGTTGAAGCGGCTCCAGTGAAGTGGTGAGTTGGCAGTTGGGGGTTCCAAGGTGCGGAAGGTAGATCCGTCGGGGTGTGAGGTCCACCGCAGCGGCGGAGGACTAGATTCGGCGGCTTGCCGTGGTTGGGGGGGGGGGTCGGGGAGGGGCTTTGGGGAAGAATGTTGGGGGCAAAGAGGGGAAAACAATGGAGTTACCAAAGCAGCCCTTTTCCGTTCATGTGGCTGGGGTAAAGTAGGATTATCGCAGGGCTAAACTTTCGGGCGCGAGATATTTTGATGTGAGCGGGAAGTTTGAAAGCTTTTGGCACCTAAAATTATATTCTGCTCTTGTACGGCCGACTATGATATCATGGCCGAGAATTTGTTTGTTTTGCACGCAAAAAAAGTGCAAGTTTTGAAAATCAATGTCTCCAACTCAAAACTTAGATTGTCCATTCAATTCAAATATGGATCATTGAGCTACTACAAGAAAATACCATCATATGGTCCAATTCAAATTAAATTGCAAATGTGTTTATCCTAAATATGATGACAAAAGCAAAAATGTGTATGTGTATGAATAAAGTGGATGATTATAAAGTTTGAACATGCCCGTATGTGTATATCTCTAGGTTTGATATATGAATTTGAAATCATGAAATCCCGGCTTAAAAATGTACCTCCATTTAAATGAATTACAAAAGCTAATGATGGAGTCGAATTCCAAAATTCCAATCTTAGGTTTGTAATTCTGGTACATCAAAGTATATCACGCATGTTCAAAAGTATCGTTATCTCATAGTCCAAACTGTGAAACAAATTGATCAACCTTGAGTGCACACACTATTGACCATGTATATCTCAATTACGCTAAAGTCCCTCAAATATAGACACCTCACTCTTTATCTGAAGCAACCCCCCCCTCGTCGCCCCCCACACACACATAAGTCGTTCTCTCCCCCAAACACCAACACACGAGCACATTAACACCCCTCTCTCTTCTAAAGTCCGGACCCCAATATAGGTCTCTATCACTTTATCTCTTGGGCATGCACACATCTCTTCCCCCACTCTCTAGCTAGGTCTCCCGGCATCTCTCTTTCCCAAGCACACGCACTATGTAGAGTGTATCTTTCCCATACACACAAAACGTCGCCCCCAAACGTCTATCTCCCTAGTTATGTGGTTCTCGCACACTCACCTCACACACCACCCCCACTGCAAAACAAGCACACTTTGTCTCCTTGTGCACCACTCTCCTCTTTCTATCTCTCCCACATGCGGAGCCGCCCCAGATCCTCCCTGTATACATATATGTCGTGACTCTTTCCATAGCTCCCTAATGTATCATCGTTCTCGATCTCGCACATTGTTCTCTACACCATCTATTCTAGATCTCTCATGAAGTCCCTATCACCCACACGATGACTCGCTTCCCTTGCGTCTCCGTACATAGGCCAATTTCAAACAACATCAACATTGTCTCCCTATCTATGCACCATTTATGGACACAAACGCCCCCTCTCTTCCTCTCTCTCTATCTCTCTCTCTCTCTCTCTCTCTCCGTCTCTAGCTCTCTCTCTCTCTCTCTCACACCCCTCTCCCACAGACAATCGATGTCTCTTCCAAATAGTCTGCTCCCCCCGCCCGCACCCATGCTATCCCGCTACTACACATGTCACACCATTCCCCCTTCCCTTATACTAGGTTTACATCATTAGTGGTCTCTCTACTCCACATACACACACACTCCCTCTCACACACAAACACGCGCACAAATACACACTGACACGCACAAACACCCATTAATCCAGATCCTCATCTCTCCCCATGTCCGCATGTGTATCTCGCACACTCACTCTCTAATTATGTATATGTGTCTTCACGTCAACACAAAGCCCCATGTACATGTCTCTCTCTATCCTCCACACACATAGACACAAAGAATCTGTTATCATTGCCTCAGTCTCTAGACATATCACACACGCACACTGTCTCTCTCTCTCGCAAACACGCTCAGCAAGGGTTTCCCCGTGAATAAGTTACCGTCTATTCATCAATAGTCGTGGCAGTACGGCGAACACGAGACGTGAAAAAGAATAAATCAACACGTGCTTAGACCACCTAGTATGACTACTAGGACTAGAGCAAGCCAAAAAGCGCGCCACCGTCACCCCCTCCTTATCGGCGACGGGAAAACCTTTGTTTTACACAGTCGAGAAGTCATTGTGCTAAGGCCTCACATGCTGAGGCGTTGAATAGAATGTATATCCTAGTTTACAGAAGCAAGTATCGATAATACGTTTGTATCTCCATACTTATATTTCTTCTCTTATAAAAACCGAGTTGGTGATGATGGTACGCATGCCATCTTGCAATATAGACCGTCCGATCTATATCTGACTAATGGAAATTAAACTAAAAGATACCTGCACCCCTATCCACATTTGCAGACAAGGCCTTCCCTCGTTCATCCTTATCTCCAACAACCTCACTGTTGAGAAATTAAGAAAGGAAGCCTCTGGAACAAACTGGCCTGGTGGCCGCTGCCGGCGTCATCAATCCCCATGCCTCCACTCAGTCCGACCACCGATCACCACCACGCCCCACTCCTCTTCACCTTATCTCCTATTTCTCGAGATATCATTAGTTTTTACACATGGGATTACTCCCGCATGGGTCAACCACAACGAGTGTTTTTATAAAAAATGCATCTTGATGTTCCGTGCAATGCACGGATCTTGCTACTAGTACTCCTACAGAAGAATAAGTTGGTGATGATGATGTGTCTGCCATCCGTTGTTTGTGACCATTAGATCTACATCTAACGACTGTGAGGTAAGTTGTTGCCTTTTCTCACAAACATCCCATTTGTCTACCAATTTGCAGAAAAAACCCATAATTAGTATCTTAAAACCAACCACATCCCTCCCAGACCTCACCAAAACAGCCCAAGGAATATATTCTAATTGAAACATAATATATCTCTAGTGATATATGTATATCAAAATTAGAGTGTTTTGTATCAAGTTTGTGAATAAGTATTATTCTAATTATGATTCATTGCAACGCACATGAACATTGCTAGTATTTCCAACCATGCAAATTTTTTTCCTAGTATTCCATAGTTTCGAGTTTTCCATCAAGATATTAGTCACTCATGGTTGATATTTACTTTCAATCATGTACACATATGCACTATGTAACTAGCCTTGCTTATTGGGTTCCAAAGCTTATCTTTCACTCCTACTTACAATATGTAGAGTATTTAACAAAAAACTACCACTTTCAACCAGCCCTAGGAAGAATCTATTGTACAAAAAATAGCAAAAACATACCCAAAATTTCTTAATCCACGCCAAAAACTACTACCTACCGATTAGGTTAGTTTAAACCCATTTATGACAGGCTGGGCCCACACGTCCGTGCTGACGAGGTAGCTTAAACCAACACATTTTGTTTGACCGTTGACACGAGGGACCCACATCTGACTTTCTATCCTGTTATTCCCCCTCAAATCATTATTTTTCCTGAACATTACTTCAAATAGTGCTGATGCGTGTTCGTCGGTGGCGCCGGTGATGAGCGAGTTGGCCGCCGCTCCGCCGGACGGGCCAGACGCCGCGCTGGCCTCTGCACGGGTCGGCAGGCTGGCCCGAGCGTGACTCACGAGCGAGCAAGACGCCGTGCTGGCCTTCGCTCGAGCCAGATGGCTGGCCTTAGCGCGGCGCGCGCGAGCAAGCCGCCGCGCAACCGTGCCAATCTAGCTAGCAAACCTTGCAGACAAGCAGCTGGACGGAGCTATCTTGGCTAGCTAGTGGCCGCAAGCGTCGGACGGAGCTGGCATCTGGGCTGCCGCAAGATGGGCTCCGCACCGCCGGCGGTTTTGACCTCGCCTTCTGCCAACGGCGGTAGCTGCGTCCCATGGCCGAGGATGACTAGGTCGACGGGCCAGAGGTAGGAGGTCACTTGGGGATCTTTCTGCAGACTGACATGTAGGTCCCACAAGTCATAACGCCCGGTCGAATAGAAGGCGTTGACTTAATGGGCGACATGGGCCCTGTTTGGATACTCTAAGTTAGAGGTTAGATTCTAACCCTGAACTAACTCTAAACAAAGTGGTGTTTGGATGGCAGGGTTAGATTGACAACAAATGTTTCCAAACAGGGCCATGGGTTGAAACGTGCCTATAACGACACTTTGTAGAGTAGTCGTTTCTTGGTAGGGCTGGTTGGTAAGAGCATGTACAATGGTTGATAAGGTAGTCTTATCTTAAGTCTGCCACGTATGCAAGTGGTAGTAGTTTCTTGGCATTATTAGTGGTTTCTTGCATTATTAGGGGTTTCTTGTAAGGAACAATGTACTACTAGCGACAAAAGGCGATTCTAGGTTGCGTTGTACACCAACAAGTACTACTAGTGGTCGCGGGAGTGTATACCTCGTTTTGTGGGTTCGATCCCGGCCGAACGCACGGCGGCCTTTTTTTAAAATAGTAACTTTGCTGCAAGCCAATATTTTACACGGGTAGTTTGAGTTTTGAAGTCAAACAGACATGCGGCACCACAATCTAGGTGCACTGGATAGCCTAGCCACGTGAACGGGTTTTCCTTCCCAGCATCTCGTGGCTCGCGTGCTCGCCCTAGCCGCACCTGGCTTGCAGCTTCCTCATCAGCTAGTAGCATATTTAAACTAGCGCCTCCCAATTAAGCCAGAGGAGCCGAAAAAGCCTAGCGGGGCATTGGGAACTGTGCAATATGGCTCTGTACGTAAAGTGCTCTACTACTACTCTATAGCTTGTGGCGTTGCACGCATGGACTTCACTCCATTATCGGCTCTACTATAAAAGAAATTCCTCTTGACGTGTTTTTTTGAAACGGAGGCAAAAGCTTTGCTTCATCTCATTCATAAAGAAGGAACTACTAACAAAGTTCGACGAGATCCATTACACCTCCACAAATGGAAGCGAAAAGCCTAGTCTGGCTATATCAAATAACTCAAATGTTTTGCCCCCGCAGTAACCGTCGCTGATAAACAGGCTGCTAGTGTGTGCGTGAGAGGAGCGGCTGAGTAGGCCAGCTACGTGAGAGGAGCGGCTAAATAGAGAACCGAGAGTACCACTAGGCCAGTACGCAGGTGTACTTTCCCTGCATTGATAGTACAGTGATGGTTCTAGAGAACAGTAGTACCCTCCACTTCCAATTGTAGCTTCTTGGCCCCGAGATTCAAGAGTTCAAAACTGGTGCACTATACTAGAAGTACATTACATAGCACTAGTAGTACCCTCGCACTACTAGTTGAGAAAGTAGTACTAGTACTGCTACAGTACGAGTACGCACTCCTCCGTCACATAATGTAAGACGTTTTTTGACACTAGTTGGCGTGTACAAAAAATAGCAAAAACATACCCAAAATTTCTTAATCCACGCCAAAAACTACTAGCTAGTGCCAAATATTTCTTACTAGTGCTATTATTTACAGTATAATGCAATCCCATAACGTCCCATAATGCTAGTACTAGTAGTAAATAATAGCCTCACCCCTTCGCTACAGTTGGAAGGAACGATCTACAGTTGGAAGGGACGAGGCCCTGCGGTTACTACGCTCCTATCTCCTCCTCGCCAGTTCCCCTCCCCCCGAAGAGAAGGTAGTTCGTCGCTGCTCCCATGGATTCGCCAGGCGGTTCTCCTCCTCGTCAGGGCTGGGAGACCTTGGACGACGATCCTCTGGGAGAAATCGCACGCCGCTTCGACGTCCTCACCGCCGCAAGACTCGGTGCTTCCTGCACCAACTATTTAAAGACGGTGCTTAAAATGGCTTGGGAAAAGGCCATGCTTGTTGGTCTTCCATGCGTCCTCGAGGAGAAGGTTCTTCTATGGGACAATCCTTCGAACAGTCCACCGCTCCCTAGCCATGGTTGCACGTTAACTCCGCTAGAGTTGCCGACGTTGAGAGGTAGTCGGATTTTGTCCGATGAGCAGGTCAGTAATGGAGTTTGATCAGGTAGTACTTAGTTATTCCATTTCCATCCCATAATTTCTCCGCTGCCCACCGTATTATATATAGGTCTGGGTCGGTGCCAACGAAGATTAGCTTGCATACCTCCGGCCGGATACTACCATCATTTTGCACAACATCCACAGCAGTGCGGCCGTTCTGGTAGACCCCTTCTCCACCATTGGGATCGGCCTTCCGGACTGGCTGGGCTTGAATACGTATGATGATGCCTACATGAGATTGAAGAAGATAGCAATTGCGGACCCGCCGACAAAGCGACGCGGCTACGACGATTACTATCTCATCACGGTGTTCGACATAAGGATTGCCATCAATGCAAGAGGCAGTAATGGCAGAGGCTGGTGCATGTTGGTGGCGGCAGATTTGTACCCCTACACGTTCGAAGAGGCCGTGCGCCATCTAGGCCGCATCTTCGCGGTGACAAGCCAGGGGACTTGTTTCATCTGGTTGCCATCCTACGGTATGAGAGATTACAAACGGAATGCACAAACCATCATTTGCATCCCTAACGGTACTCCATTATTTTGCAGGGACCAGTCATCCCGCGATCAAAATAAGATCGCCGATCCTGGATGTGCATTTGCATCCGCGATTCGGTCTAACCTGGAACCTTGTAGCTGACTTTGGCATATTGGGATCAACTATCTTAGCAGTCGTTACCCATGGTACCACTGATGTGCAACATGGTCACACAATCTACCACGATCGGACCGTCACCATCTACCCAGGTACTCCATTTTTTAACCCTCTCGCCTTCTCTTTCATTGTTGTACTAGTACTCTACTTACGTACTAGTAGGAGTACTTTTTACCTTGGAGGACGCGTATAGCTACCTAGGCTCTTGAAGACTTGAACGCACTAGCTGCCACCATTTTTGTTTTTCCACGTCTTACTATCTCATCCATGTAGCCAACAGTGGCTATATATAATAAGCCGGTTATTTTACCTCCTCTATACCGGAGTAGTACTATTTGCTGCACAGTATTACTGACCGCCATATTTGAGCACAACATTATTATGCATGGACCTTGACTATGTATGTCACCATGTGTCCAGATATGAGATGCAGCGTGTACCAGATGAACGGCGCCGAGTTCGACCCCCGTGATGCTACGTGGGTGCGGAGGAACACTCTTGGAGAGTACTCGCTTTTCATTGGGGACAACTACCCCATTGTGAAGCGGATGCGACCTTCCGTGCACGACACGGAAGGCCTGCCGTTCATGAAGCATGGTTGTGTCTTCCGTGCGCACCGCCGGATGAACGACATGATGGGACATGCTATCCCTGATTTATGTCGCTTCAGCTTGGATGAGTCTCCATCGTGTGGAACCGGACTAGAAAGCTGCGACAATGATTCCCGTTGCCCACCGCTATGGATCGTGCCATCCATGAAGAACACCTGGGGCTGGAACCTGGAGGAGGACATGTAGCCCATCTATAACGTGTAAGTGGAGTACGGTAAATTGTGAACGGTAGCGCTGTGAATATATGTAGACTAGTCATGCACAAATTTATCACATGAATTGGAGATGAACTTGTGTGGCATACTGGCATTTGTCCTTTAGAATTTATTACTAGTAAATGTGTTATGTCTACGTGCAACTTGTGTGGTTGTTGCACGGGCTCCAACACGCTCTTTGAAAAAAAAGGTGGCACAGCTTTGGATATACGTGACGTGGCGGCATCATACAGTATCATCGTTCGCTATAGTTGTAGTACGCTCCTACTAGGACGACAACTCCTATAAAACCTTGCGCTTGGCTCTTTGCCTCTTCGCGAGGTTCAACAGTTCGTACTTGTGTGAACCTTGCACTTGGCTCTTCGCCTCTTCGGAAGGTCCAACAATGATGATACTACAGTACACATTATGCTTCTAGCAATCTAACACCGATTGAACTGCTGCACATCCACCGCGAGGGCGAGGGAGAGGGAGAGGGCGCGCTGTAGTCAAAACCCTCTCCTCGTCCTGTGAACCACCGCGCGCGTGGGTGAGGGAGAGGCATAGTAAGCAAGCTTCTCCTCATTCAGCGAGTTGACGGGACACATCAAAGCAGTACTAGTACTAGTCCATACTGCGTCTTTTCCGGTTAATATGGCTTAATATGAAACGAGAAAAATACACTGGCGGACAACGTATGTAACAATACGCTCTTTACGCTCACTATATATAGTTTTGCGGTGATTATACGATCACTAGCTCACCGTAGAGCACCGTATTGCACCCTACTGACCGGCCACATAGTCGACGTGGCACTTTGTTGACTGGTTAAATTGTCACCTGGTTTCTGGGTCCCACCCGTCAGTTGGCAGAGCAAAGAAATCAGCTAAAAAATAAAGAGTGTAGTACATCTACACTTCCAATGCATTTAGCCTTTAATCTAAATCGATATTGATTGACTAATGCACTAACTTGTGCTCTAGGTATAGGCTACATGTCTATCCTTAATTAAAGCATGCAACGACCTTCATTTAATCTTCTTCTCTCAATGGTCGCATGCACACATAACTTTTGGGCGTTAATTATGCCCTGGTCAATGTGTAAATCTCTAAATGTATAGTCTTTCATGGACGTAGGGAGTAGGTTGAGCACTTGAGCATGAGCATGTGTGTTGCGTCGTGTGCTGTGTGCCGCATGGGTGCGTGAGTGTTGCGTGCGTCCATGTGTACGTGTGAGTGTTGCATGTTGCATGCATGCATGCATGGGGCTTACTCCCTCCCATTGACATGTTCATATTTCAAGCTTCCTCTATTCCCTCCATATGGTGATATTCCCTCCGTTCCCAAATACGGAGTAAAATCCTCCTCTATTCCCAAATACGGAGTAAAATCCTCCCTTTGTTCCCAAATACGGAGTATTTGTCTTTCTAGAGATTTCAACAAGTGACTACGTACGGAGCAAAATGAGTGAAGTGAGCGTAGAGGCATAGGGATAATGTAGAAAGGAAGTCTTCGCGATCCATTATTCCCCATCTCGGTCAGAGAGAACTATTCAACTAGTCTTCGCAGTGAAGTGACAATACACGCTGTAGCAGATGGGACACCTAATTAATAAGCTGAACCAGCGTGTTGGTGTTACTAAATCAGCCTTACCCAGTACTGCCATCATGTTTGCCAGTAGAGCACGCTTTTGTCCTCCATTAACTGACATATGGGCCCTCTTGTGGTAGACCCACATGTCATCGGTGTACCTATTTACAATCCAAAGGACGGTATATCCTGGTAGTCGTAGTAGAATTGACATTTAATGCACTTTCTTCCCCGTCTTCCACTCTTCTTCCTCCTCTCTTCTTCTTCCTCCTCTCTTCCCCATCGTCGGCCGCACACCATTTCCCCTCGCTCACTGCTCGCCCGCCCGCGCTATCTTCCTTGGTAGCTCGCGCGTACCATATCCCCCAGCTCACTGCTCGGCCACACAAGGAGAAGCTTCTTCGCTCGCCCGCCCGAATCCACTTCCCCACTGGCTCGCAGGCACCGAAAACCCCAATGGCAGAACCGACTGACATGCAGAGCCGCGATTGGAATTCCCTCCCCAATGTTCTCTTGGAGCAGATCTGTAATTGTATGGACCAACTCAGCACCGTCCGTCTGGCCGCATGCTCGGTGTCTTTGTACCGTCTACTCGTCTGCAACCGGCCGTCTCTTTTCAAGACACCCTGCTTGCTGATGCCCGATCCTCGCAGGTGGCCCAGACACCGACTTGACGATCCTACGGAGGTTGCCGTGGTGCCCCTCGACATGCTACCACTACTCGTCCACCTGCCCTTCATGCGCGGCCACTACTGGGCGGGCATGAAAGCCAACTGGATCGTCCTCATCCACCAATCCGGTAGTCCGTGGCGTCTCGTGGATATCTACACCCAGCGAGAGATCACCCTTCCATCTTTGGATACCGCCGCCATCGAGCCTCGCGGCCTGCCGGACACTCCTGCCTACTACGCACGAGACGCGTCGAGCTTTTGGCTCGACCTCTGTTTACTGAAGGTTGTAATCTGTGAAGTGCCCACACCATCAGAAGACTACATGGATTACAAGCTCATTGCCATGTTCAACATGGGATTAGTCTATCTGGAATCCGGTCGCCATACATGGTTATGGTTCATCGTCGATCCTCTTCACCCAACACTTCTGTCTGATGCTATAGTGCGTGATGGCATCGTTTACGCGGTCGACGCACAGATTGACTGCCTATACTGGTGCAATCTATCGTCGTGTAATTGTTCTATCTCATCTCATCTTTACCTTAAGAATACGACTGCCTTTTCATTGTTACAAATTTAGAATATATAGTATGTCTATAACCACATCATTGCTATATGTTCCTCTCATTTCCTAGATTTTTATGACCACACATGTTATTGTTAGAGTTGATATGAGAACAATTGGTATCTAATGATTGTTAGAATAGATAGTATGAGTATAACCTCATGATTGCTATATGTTACTCTCATTTCTAGGATTTTTATAACAACACATGTTATTGCTTAGAGTTGATATGATAACTGTAGTAAGTGCTATGGTAGAATATGAGTAGGCCCTGTCATATCTGTTTTCCTCTCATTGTTACATGATGTTTGAACCATGATATATTGCTAGAATATGAAAGCCATTGGCTTATTTTTTTAACTTCGGGTATGATTATGACCACGACATTGCAATTCTCTGTCTATGATATGTGTCACTGTTATAATAATCTTAATTCCACACATACTCTGAACATGATTGTTTATTTTTGTCCTTTTGGTCTCCAATTTGAATTGTTGCAGCAGACGCAAATGCGCTGGCCTTCATGATTCCAGGACCTAGAATCATACCAGCCGATGGGTGGTGGTTTATCGCACGTTCAGCTGACGGTGGTCATTTGATGCTCATTTGCACGTACCAAATTGACCAAACCATTTCATCAAACCACATGCAGTACAATGCCTGGGGCGTTCGTGACATTGATGGCTATGGCTGCTTCGTGTTCGAGAAATATCCCAGCTCCGTTGGGCCAGGCGTATTCAACTGGAGGCGGGTTTACAGCCTCGGCAACCACTCCATGTTCCTCGGGCTCAATTATCCGATCATCCAACCAATCATCGATCATATCACTGGCGATGATTACCGTGCTATGCAACTTCCATTCGGTAGGGGGGACTGTGTTTACACATCATACCATGGGTTTCATGAATCACCTGAAGGAAATATGCCCTAGAGGCAATAATAAAGTTATTATTTATTTCCTTATATCATGATAAATGTTTATTATTCATGCTAGAATTGTATTAACCGGAAACATAATACATGTGTCAATACATAGACAAACAGAGTGTCACTAGTATGCCTCTACTTGACTAGCTCGTTGATCAAAGATGGTTATGTTTCCTAGCCATAGACATGAGTTGTCCTTTGATTAACGGGATCACATCATTAGGAGAATGATGTGATTGACTTGACCCATTCCGTTAGCTTAGCACTCGATCGTTTAGTATGTTGCTATTGCTTTCTTCATGACTTATACATGTTCCTATGACTGAGATTATGCAACTCCCGTTTACCGGAGGAACACTTTGTGTGCTACCAAACGTCACAACATATCTGGGTGATTATAAAGGTGCTCTACAGGTGTCTCCAAAGGTACTTGTTGGGTTGGCGTATTTCGAGATTATGATTTGTCACTCCGATTGTCGGAGAGGTATCTCTGGGCCCACTCAGTAATACACATCACTATAAGCCTTGAAAGCATTGTGACTAATGAGTTAGTTGCGGGATGATGTATTACGGAACGAGTAAAGAGACTTGCCGGTTAATGAGATTGAACTAGGTATCGAGATACCGATGATCGAATCTCGGGCAAGTAACATACCGATGACAAAGGGAACAACGTATGTTGTTATGCGGTCTGACCGATAAAGATCTTCGTAGAATATGTGGGAACCAATATGAGCATCCAGGTTCCGCTATTGGTTATTGACCGGAGAGGTGTCTCGGTCATGTCTGCATAGTTCTCGAACCCGTAGGGTCCGCACGCTTAACGTTACGATGACAGTTATATTATGAGTTTATATGTTTTGATGTATCGAAGGTTGTTCAGAGTCCCGGATGTGATCACGGACATAACGAGGAGTCTCGAAATGGTCGAGACATCAAGATTGATATATTGGAAGCCTATGTTTGGACATCGGAAGTGTTCCGGGTGAAATCGGAATTTTTCCGGAGTACCGGGAGGTTACCGGAACCCCCCGGTAACTTAATGGGCCTTATTGGGCCTAGGTGGAAGAGAGGAGAGGAGGCCAGGGCAGGGCCGCGCGCCCCTCCCCCCTAGTCCGAATAGGACAAGGAGAGGGGGGCGGCACCCCCCCTTCCCTCCTCCCCTCCAGCTTTTCCCCCTTCCTCTCCTAGTCCAACATGGAAAGGGGGGAGTCCTACTCCCGGTAGGAGTAGGACTCCTCCTGGCGCGCCTCTCCTCCCTTGGCCGGCGGCCTCCCCCTTGCTCCTTTATATACGGGGGCAGGGGGGCACCTCTCTACACACAATTGACTAACGATCTTTTAGCCGTGTGCGGTGCCCCCCTCCACCATATTAGACCTCGATAATATCGTAGCGGTGCTTAGGCAAAGCCCTGCGTCGGTAGAACATCATCATCATCACCACACTGTCGTGCTGACGAAACTCTCCCTCAACACTCGGCTGGATCGGAGTTCGAGGGGCGTCATCGAGCTGAACGTGTGCTGAACTCGGAGGTGCCGTGCGTTCGGTACTTGATCGGTCGGATCGTGAAGACGTACGAGTACATCAACCGCGTTGTGTTAACGCTTCCAGTTTCGGTCTACGAGGGTACGTGGACAACACTCTCCCCTCTCATTGCTATGCATCACCATGATCTTGCGTGTGCGTAGGAATTTTTTTGAAATTACTATGTTCCCCAACAGTGGTATCAGAGCCAGGTTTTATACGTTGATGTTATGCACGAGTAGAACACAAGTGAGTTGTGGGCGATATAAGTCATACAGCTTACCAGCATGTCATACTTTGGTTCGGCGGTATTGTGAGATGAAGCGGCCCGGACCGACATTACGCGTACGCTTACGCGAGACTGGTTTCACCGTTGCGAGCACTCGTTGCTTAAAGGTGACTGGCGGGTGTCTGTCTCTCTCACTTAGTTGAACCGAGTGTGGCTACGCCCGGTCCTTGCGAAGGTTAAAACAGCACCAAATTGACAAACTATCATTGTGGTTTTGATGCGTAGGTAAGAACGGTTCTTGCTAAGCCCGTAGCAGCCACGTAAAACTTGCAACAATAAAGTAGAGGACGTCTAACTTGTTTTTGCAGGGCATGTTGTGATGTGATATGGTCAAGACATGATGCTATATTTTATTGTATGAGATGATCATGTTTTGTAACCGAGTTATCGGCAACTGGCAGGAGCCATATGGTTGTCTCTTTATTGTATGAAATGCAATCGCCATGTAATTGTTTTACTTTATCACTAAGCGATAGCGATAGTCGTAAAAGCAATAGTTGGCGAGACGACAACGATGCTACGATGGAGATCAAGGTGTCGCGCCGGTGACGATGGTGATCATGACGGTGCTTCGGAGATGGAGATCACAAGCACAAGATGATGATGGCCATATCATATCACTTATATTGATTGCATGTGATGTTTATCTTTTATGCATCTTATCTTGCTTTGATTGACGGTAGCATTATAAGATGATCTCTCACTAAAATTTCAAGATAAAAGTGTTCTCCCTGAGTATGCACCGTTGCCAAAGTTCTTCGTGCTGAGACACCACGTGATGATCGGGTGTGATAGGCTCTACATTCAAATACAATGGGTGCAAAATAGTTGCACACGCGGAATACTCAGGTTAAACTTGACGAGCCTAGCATATGCAGATATGGCCTCCGAACACGGAGACCGAAAGGTCGAGCGTGAATCATATAGTAGATATGATCAACATAGTGATGTTCACCATTGAAACTACTCCATCTCACGTGATGATCAGACATGGTTTAGTTGATTTGGATCACGTAATCACTTAGATGATTAGAGAGATGTCTATCTAAGTGGGAGTTCTTAAGTAATATGATTAATAGAACTTAAATTTATCATGAACTTAGTACCTGATAGTATCTTGCTTGTCTATGTTAATTGTAGATAGATGGCCCGTGCTGTTGTTCCGTTGAATTTTAATGCGTTCCTTGAGAAAGCAAAGTTGAAAGATGATGGTAGAAATTACACGGACTGGGTCCGTAACTTGAGGATTATCCTCATTGCTGCACAGAAGAATTACGTCTTGGAAGCACCGCCGGGTGCCAGGCCTCCTACAAGAGCAACACCAGAAGTTATGAACGTCTGGCAGAGCAAAGCTGATGACTACTCGATAGTTCAGTGTGCCATGCTTTACGGCTTAGAACCGGGTCTTCAACGACGTTTTGAACGTCATGGAGCATATGAGATGTTCCAGGAGTTGAAGTTAATATTTCAAGCAAATGCCCGGATTGAGAGATATGAAGTCTCCAATAAGTTCTACAACTGCAAGATGGAAGAGAATAGTTCTGTCGGTGAGCATATACTCAAAATGTCTGGGTATAATAATCACTTGATTCAACTGGGAGTTAATCTTCCGGATGATAGCGTCATTGACAGAATTCTTCAATCACTGCCACCGAGCTACAAGAGCTTCGTGATGAACTATAACATGCAAGGGATGAATAAGACAATTCCCGAGCTCTTCGCAATGCTAAAGGCAGCGGAGGTAGAAATCAAAAAGGAGCATCAAGTGTTGATGGTCAATAAGACCACTAGTTTCAAGAAAAAGGGCAAAGGGAAGAAGAAGGGGAACTTCAAGAAGAACAGCAAGAAAGTTGCTGTTCAGGAGAAGAAACCCAAGTCTGGACCTAAGCCTGAAACTGAGTGCTTCTACTGCAAGCAGACTGGTCACTGGAAGCGGAACTGCCCCAAGTATTTGGCGGATAAGAAGGATGGCAAGGTTAACAAAGGTATATGTGATATACATGTTACTGATGTGTACCTTACTAATGCTCGCAGTAGCACCTGGGTTTTTGATACTGGTTCTGTTGCTAATATTTGCAACTCGAAACAGGGGCTACGGATTAAGCGAAGATTGGCTAAGGACGAGGTGACGATGCGCGTGGGAAATGGTTCCAAAGTCGATGTGATCGCGGTCGGCACGCTACCTCTACATCTACCTTCGGGATTAGAATTAGACCTGAATAATTGTTATTTGGTGCCAGCGCTGAGCATGAACATTATATCTGGATCTTGTTTGATGCGAGACGGTTATTCATTTAAATCAGAGAATAATGGTTGTTCTATTTATATGAGTAATATCTTTTATGGTCATGCACCCTTGAAGAGTGGTCTATTTTTAATGAATCTCGATAGTAGTGAGACACATATTCATAATGTCGAAGCCAAAAGATGCAGAGTTGATAATGATAGTGCAACTTATTTGTGGCACTGCCGTTTAGGTCATATCGGTGTAAAGCGCATGAAGAAACTCCATAATGGTGGACTTTTGGAATCACTTGATTATGAATAACTTGGTACTTGCGAACCATGTCTCATGGGCAAGATGACTAAAACACCGTTCTCCGGAACTATGGAGAGAGCAACTGATTTGTTGGAAATCATACATACAGATGTATGTGGTCCGATGAATATTGAGGCTCGTGGCGGATATCGTTATTTTCTCACCTTCACAGATGATTTGAGCAGATATGGGTATATCTACTTAATGAAACATAAGTCTGAAACATTTGAAAAGTTCAAAGAATTTCAGAGCGAAGTTGAAAATCATCGTAACAAGAAAATAAAGTTTCTACGATCAGATCGTGGAGGAGAATATTTGAGTTACGATTTTGGTCTACATTTGAAACAATGCGGAATAGTTTCGCAACTCACGCCACCCGGAACACCACAACGTAATGGTGTGTCCGAACGTCGTAATCGTACTTTACTAGATATGGTGCGATCTATGATGTCTCTTACTGATTTACCGCTATCGTTTTGGGGTTATGCATTAGAGACAGCTACATTCACTCTAAATAGGACACCATCGAAATCCGTTGAGACGACGCCTTATGAACTATGGTTTGGCAAGAAACCAAAGTTGTCGTATCTTAAAGTTTGGGGTTGCGATGCTTATGTGAAGAAACTTCAACCTGATAAGCTCGAACCTAAATCGGAGAAATGTGTCTTCATAGGATACCCAAAGGAGACTGTTGGGTACACCTTCTATCACAGATCCGAGGGCAAGACATTCGTTGCTAAGAATGAATCCTTTCTAGAGAAGGAGTTTCTCTCGAAAGAAGTGAGTGGGAGGAAAGTAGAACTTGATGAGGTAACTGTACCTGCTCCCTTATTGGAAAGTAGATCATCACAGAAATCAGTTTTTGCGACACCTACACCAATTAGTGAGGAAGTTAATGATAATGATCATGAAACTTCAGATCAAGTTATTACTGAACCTCGTAGGTCAACCAGATTAAGATCCGCACCAGAGTGGTACGGTAATCCTGTTCTGGAGGTTATGTTATTAGACCATGACGAACCTACGAACTATGAAGAAGCGATGGTGAGCCCAGATTCCGCAAAATGGCTTGAGGCCATGAAATCCGAGATGGGATCCATGTATGAGAACAAAGTATGGACTTTGGTTGACTTGCCCGATGATCGGCAAGCCATTGAAAATAAATGGATCTTCAAGAAGAAGACTGACGCTGACGGTAATGTTATTGTCTATAAAGCTCGACTTGTTGCGAAAGGTTTTCGACAAGTTCAAGGGATTGACTACGATGAGACCTTCTCACCCGTAGCGATGCTTAAGTCTGTCCGAATCATGTTAGCAATTGCTGCATTTTATGATTATGAAATTTGGCAAATGGATGTCAAAGCTGCATTCCTGAATGGATTTCTGGAAGAAGAGTTGTATATGATGCAACCGGAAGGTTTTGTCGATCCAAAGGGAGCTAACAAAGTGTGCAAGCTCCAGCGATCCATTTATGGACTGGTGCAAGCCTCTCGGAGTTGGAATAAACGCTTTGATAGTGTGATCAAAGCATTTGGTTTTATACAGACTTTTGGAGAAGCCTGTATTTACAAGAAAGTGAGTGGGAGCTCAGTAGCATTTCTGATATTATATGTGGATGACATATTGCTAATTGGAAATGATATAGAATTTCTGGGTAGCATAAAGGGATACTTGAATATGAGTTTTTCAATGAAAGACCTCGGTGAAGCTGCATATATATTAGGCATCAAGATCTATAGAGATAGATCAAGACGCTTAATTGGACTTTCACAAAGCACATACCTTGACAAAGTTTTGAAGAAGTTCAAAATGGATCAAGCAAAGAAAGGGTTCTTGCCTGTACTACAAGGTGTGAGATTGAGTAAGACTCAATGCCCGAGCACTTCAAAAGATAGAGAGAAGATGAAAGATGTTCCCTATGCTTCAGCCATAGGCTCTATCATGTATGCAATGCTGTGTACCAGACCTGATGTGTGCCTTGCTATAAGTTTAGCAGGGAGGTACAAAAGTAATCCAGGAGTGGATCATTGGACAGCAGTCAAGAACATCCTAAAATACCTGAAAAGGACTAAGGATATGTTTCTCGTTTATGGAGGTGACAAAGAGCTCATCGTAAATGGTTACGTTGATGCAAGCTTTGACACTGATCCGGACGATTCTAAATCGCAAACCGGATACGTGTTTACATTGAACGGTGGAGCTGTCAGTTGGTGCAGTTCTAAGCAAAGTGTCGTGGCGGGATCTACGTGTGAAGCGGAGTACATAGCTGCTTCGGAAGCAGCAAATGAAGGAGTCTGGATGAAGGAGTTCATATCCGATCTAGGTGTCATACCTAGTGCATCGGGACCAATGAAAATCTTTTGTGACAATACTGGTGCAATTGCCTTAGCAAAGGAATCCAGATTTCACAAGAGAACCAAGCACATCAAAAGACGCTTCAATTCCATTCGGGATTTAGTCCAGGTGGGAGACATAGAAATTTGCAAGATACACATGGATCTGAATGTTGCAGACCCGTTGACTAAGCCTCTTCCACGAGCGAAACATGATCAGCACCAAGACTCCATGGGTGTAAGAATCATCACTGTGTAATCTAGATTATTGACTCTAGTGCAAGTGGGAGACTGAAGGAAATATGCCCTAGAGGCAATAATAAAGTTATTATTTATTTCCTTATATCATGATAAATGTTTATTATTCATGCTAGAATTGTATTAACCGGAAACATAATACATGTGTGAATACATAGACAAACAGAGTGTCACTAGTATGCCTCTACTTGACTAGCTCGTTGATCAAGGATGGTTATGTTTCCTATCCATAGACATGAGTTGTCATTTGATTAATGGGATCACATCATTAGGAGAATGATGTGATTGACTTGACCCATTCCGTTAGCTTAGCACTCGATCATTTAGTATGTTGCTATTGCTTTCTTCATGACTTATACATGTTCCTATGACTATGAGATTATGCAACTCCCATTTACCGGAGGAACACTTTGTGTGCTACCAAACGTCACAACGTAACTGGGTGATTATAAAGGTGCTCTACAGGTGTCTCCAAAGGTACTTGTTGGGTTGGCGTATTTCGAGATTAGGATGTGTCACTCCGATTGTCGGAGAGGTATCTCTGGGCCCACTCAGTAATACACATCACTATAAGCCTTGCAAGCATTGTGACTAATGAGTTAGTTGCGGGATGATGTATTAAGGAACGAGTAAAGAGACTTGCCGGTAACGAGATTGAACTAGGTATCGAGATACCGACGATCGAATCTCGGGCAAGTAACATACCGATGACAAAGGGAACAACGTATGTTGTTATGCGGTCTGATCAATAAAGATCTTCGTAGAATATGTGGGAACCAATATGAGCATCCAGGTTCCGCTATTGGTTATTGACCGGAGAGGTGTCTCGGTCATGTCTGCATAGTTCTCGAACCCGTAGGGTCCGCACGCTTAACGTTACGATGACCGTTATATTATGAGTTTATACGTTTTGATGTACCGAAGGTTGTTCGGAGTCCCGGATGTGATCACGGACATGACAAGGAGTCTCGAAATGGTCGAGACATAAAGATTGATATATTGGAAGCCTATGTTTGGACATCGGAAGTGTTCCGGGTGAAATCGGGATTTTTCCGGAGTACCGGGAGGTTACCGGAACCCCCCGGTAACTTAATGGGCCTTATTGGGCCTAGGTGGAAGAGAGGAGAGGAGGCCAGGGCAGGGCCGCGCGCCCCTCCCCCCAGTCCGAATAGGACAAGGAGAGGGGGCGGCGCTCCCCCTTCCTTCCTCCCCTCCACCTTTCCCCCCTTCCTCTCCTAGTCCAACATGGAAAGGGGGGGAGTCCTACTCCCGGTAGGAGTAGGACTCCTCCTGGCGCGCCTCTCCTCCCTTGGCCGGCGGCCTCCCCCTTGCTCCTTTATATACGGGGGCAGGGGGGCACCTCTCTACACACTAATGACCAACGATCTTTTAGCCGTGTGCGGTGCCCCCCTCCACCATATTACACCTCGATAATATTGTAGCGGTGCTTAGGCAAAGCCCTGCATCGGTAGAACATCATCATCGTCACCACGCCGTCGTGCTGACGAAACTCTCCCTCAACACTCGGCTGGATCGGAGTTCGAGGGGCGTCATCGAGCTGAACGTGTGCTGAACTCGGAGGTGCCGTGCGTTCGGTACTTGATCGGTCGGATCGTGAAGACGTACGACTACATCAACCGCATTGTGTTAACGCTTCCGCTTTCGGTCTACGAGGGTACGTGGACAACACTCTCCCCTCTTGTTGCTATGCATCACCATGATCTTGCGTGTGCGTAGGAATTTTTTTGAAATTACTACGTTCCCCAAAATCACCATATCCAGAGATACGTCGACATAGCTTGTTGCGAGATAATCTTCAGTGTGTGAAAGGCATCAACCTTCCATGCGATGGATGGATTTTGCAAACCCGACATGCGGCGATGTGGTTCATGCCAACAGCAAATATGCACAACTTGATTCGTACTGATTTGTGGACTGAGCCATGTATTCTGCTGCTATAGCACGACCCACCTTTGTTGGACTGTTGTTAGTTTGAAGCACTCCTCTGGTTTGAAGGATAGATACCTTTCTGGGATCAAGTGCATCCTAACTCACCTACGCAGGATGTACTGATAATGATGATGGAGATGTTGTGCAGTATATATATATATATATATAGATATATATAGGCTTCAAGTGCGTACTTGTTATTTAAACCTATGGTTAAAATGTGACACTAAATACGACTAGTAAGTAGTACAGTAGCAGTACTACTATACGTCGGTCAAATTATTCATCATGTCCAAACATTGAATTGACGTGACAACACGCTGTGCGTGAGGTGACACAAGCATCCCGGCGGCGTGTTCGGGTATTCTGGACTTCAGATTTGGAGTACCACTTATCTGTTATGAAAATGCCAACTACGTCCACTAAAACCTGCATTCGACAATACTGCAGGTATCACACTGAGTGGCCTAAGTAAGCATTTCTTCCAGCGGAATTCTAGGGCGTTCAATAGGGGAACGTTGACGCGTCGCAAGATACAGTCGGAGTGCAGCATGCATGAGATGTGGCACAACACCGGCAATACTTTGCCGGTGATGGTCAACGGCCGGCAGACGGCAGCAAAAAGGTTCTGGTCTGCACACCAACAAGAACTTCGACCAGCAGAGGACCAACTGGGTGATGCACCAGTACCACCTCGGGGACCTGGAGCAAGAGAAGGAGCGGGAGCTGGTCCTCTGCAAGATTTTCTACCAGACGAACACTAGGGCCAGGAGAAAAAGATTATAAGTTAGTTTGGTATTGGTACTTGTACTACCTTGTCATCCGCAAGTTGGTATTGTTGTTAACGATCTTTTGGTATGAACTTGGCATTTGCTTCCAACCATCATGTCGAGGGTCGACGTGGATATAAAGCTGATTCATTTGTTTCGAAACGAATTTTCAGGCACCTGATTTTTATTTCATGGGTAGCATAAGCACCTGCCGTTCGAATTCCCAGTTCTCCAAATTTTTCGAAACAAGTGCATGCTCTTATTATCACGATGAAAAAACAATATCCCTGCTGCATCCCAGTTATCAGTCTATACTTGCAGAATTCTCTCATTTATTGAGCACATATATTGTTTTTTCAGGTCGAGCAAGTTACAACTGGGCTGTAGACTGCCCAGGCTTTATTTTGTTTTTAACAGGCCCAACCCATGATGACAACGGGGCACAAAGATCCAGCAGGTATCTACTGGCCTCTGGCCCGCCAGCGTTAGTTATATTTTGTCTTACAACATCTGCATGCACTTTTTTTACTGAATCAAACACACAGCCCATTTCTATTTTCCTCTTGAAACGCATGTCCTACATCCGTTTTCTAATCTCTACCTATAGTTTTACTAGTTAATATACACGTATCATTATATTGAAAATACATAAAATTCACTTTTCATATTTACATCCTTATTTTTGTTGTTGTTTTCCCTCCCAGCGTTGATTTTTTTACCACTGGTTTTCCCTTAAACCAACTCAATTGTCCTACGTCTTATTTGCTTACAAAAACAAAACGATTTTTTGGCAAATCAATAAGTTCTTAAAAAATGTTTAGGGATTACAAAAGTTCAGACTCCACCGAAATATGCAAAATAAGGTTGAACTTTTTGACCGTGGTCCTCGGCAGAAAATGGGCTGTAATAAATTACTTAAGAATTAGCAAATGGGCTGCAAATTATTAAAAAATAGCAAATGGGCTCTATATTGTCTGCCACAGATTTGGAGGCTGACTTGTGGGCCTACTAAGTTCATGCGTACACAAGGTTTATCAAAAAAGAAACTTAGTCAACAATCGACTCTACCAGCGTCAGACCGTTAGATGTCAATCTAACGGCAATCGTGCTTCTTCAGTCTCTGACCTTCCTGCCGCAGATGCCCAAACCAGTGTCGTCGGAACCGCCTGCTCCCGCCTCCCGTGGCCGGCTGTGCTGCCGGGCAGGCCTCATGGCCCCATCATATACTGGCATCCCTGGCCTGTCTATCCCTCTACTCGCGAAAAAACGTTTCCCCCTGACTGCTGGGACCCACCAGCTACATCTTCGCACGCAAGGAAGTGCGTCCAGGCAAAAAAAATATTCGCCCCCCTGACTGCTGGGACCCACCAGCTACATCTTCGCAGGCAAGGAAGTGCCTGACAGTCGGGACCCACCTGGTCGAAGCGTACGTAGTGTTGTCATTCTCATTGCGAACGTGTACGTACATACTGGTCGATGTAGAGGGGCGCACATGTCGTAGTAGAGGCGCGCACGTAGCATGTACACGTACGTACAGCGGCCAGTGTGCAAGAAAGATAATACGGCCACATACATACATACGGGCAGGGTCTCGAACGCCTACTCGCGTATACGTATGGCCAGGGCTCGTGTACATGGCTGAGTCGGAACGGAGAAACAGCATCGTCGTCGTGTTCATGGGGAGCCAACCGGCTGGGTCGGAACGCAATGCGTCGTTGTGTTCATCGGGAGGGCTTGGACGGAACAGCTGTTGAAACGAGGCATGGCGTACCGCAGAACAGAGGAAACGGCCTTGTGTTCGACCGACCACGTTCGAAACGGGATCCTGTTCATCGGGAGCGGTCTGGCGTACCGGAAAACGAGGAAATGGACCTCCTACGGTCGAAGCAGGGGTCCTGTTGATCGGGAGGGGTGTGGCGTACCGCAAAATGGAGGAAACGGACTTGTGTTGGAGCGCTACGGTCGAAAGATGGGTCCTGTTCATCGGGAGGGGTGTGGCGTACTGCAAAACGGGACTCCACGGGATATTGTTCATCTCCACCGTCGACCCCCTCCAGCCTCCATGGGCTACTGTTCATCCACCATCGACCTTCTCCAGCCTCCACCTGCGACTGTTCATCCACGGGCTCCTGTTCATCCAGCCTCCACCGCGTGCTACTCCACCGGCTACTGTTCAACCAGCCCTCTCCACAGGCTCCTGTTCAACCACCCCTCCACGGGCTACTGTTCATCCAGCCCTCCGCCGTCTACTGTTCATCCTGCCCTCCACGGGGTGGTCCTGTTCATCCTGCCCTCCACGGGGTCCTGTTAATCCAGCCCCAACCGGCTCGAATGATCGGGGTCCTGATCATCCACCCCCACTGGGAACTGTTCATCCAAACCTCCCAGCAACGCTCATTGTTCATCCAGAGGCAACGCCACGAGGTCCTGTTCATCCACCCCCACCGGGAACTGTTCATCCAAACCCCCCCAGCAACACTCACTATTCATCCAGAGGCAGCATCGATCGGCTTCAGTTAGCAGCAGTAGCGAAGGAATCGCTCGATCGGGTTCAGTTAACGGCCATCGATCGATCGCTCGGGTTCAGTAACGCGTAGCCTGCAGTACAATTGCTCGGGTTCAGTTAGAGCCCAACGCCTCGCACACACGTGCGTAAGTATGAGAGAAACGCGCATCGCTCGGCCCCCGACCACCCACCGTAACCAGGGACTCCCCGATATTTTCCGCGCCCTCGCTTCTACAACGGTTTTTTCCGTCATGGACGACCCAAAGAATGTGATGTAGCTGCGTCTCCGGCCCGCCCAGGACGAAAAGCCCATTTTTTGTCATGATTTTTTGTCATAGAAGTAGGACCCCACCACATCTATGATAAACCGTGTTTCGTCACAATTATTGTCATAGAAGTGTCATAAGTACGACAGAAAAGATTTTTGTTCAGCCCAAAATGTCACGGATGTGTCTTTTTTTGTAGTGAGGTCTATGTTTAAGCCTTTTATCAGGTTTAGCAATTCTAGCAGCTTCTTCATAGAAATAAATAACATGCCCATCCATATCTTCTTCCAAGAGATCTTTAACCATAGCAATGCTAGTTTCAAAGTTAATTTGTTCATCAAGTTTAGGTGTTCTAATATAGCTTTTGTTAACCACAGTTGAAACTTGTCGGGACCGGATTTTCGGGATCTCAATTTCCCAGAAAATGGCCCTTGCGCTCACCAGCCCCAGGATTACTGTTAGCTGATGAGGCACCAACTTGATACAGAAACTCCAAGCAAAATACATAATATGTAGTACAAGACCATTCTGGCCTATGAGTACAACAACTGGTTTCTAGTGGTTGATGGCGGAAGCGGTTTGTGGTTCATCAGTGGCCATGGGACTCCATTTCCCACAGGAACAGCTGACCAGGTTAACTCCTATCTTTGCGAGGCTGTTGTCACCATTGCATGGGCTCCGGGGCTGACATCGCAACGCTCCTCTCCAAGCAAGAAATCTGGCCAAGACAATAGCCAGGGACAAGCCCGTGAGTACTTTGAATGTACTCGCAAACATTATGAACACGGGTATAATATAACAAATGATAATCATGCTCTGAAATATTCTATGATCACAACGTCAGTCATGAAATCAAAACCCATGTTGCACGCAAGCAGGTTGTTCATATAAAACATGAATATGCAATCAGAGAATAGAAATAAAAAATGCATCGATCGGGTGTCTGAAGCGACGCCTCGAAAGGACGACAACAGAAAGCGTGCCTCAGTCAGGCATCTGAGCGACACCACATAAAGGGCTTATAAAGTAAACAAATAACAAGCATGCCACAGTCGGGCGTCTGAGCGACACCACATAAAGGGCTTATAAAGTAAACAAATAACAAGCATGCCACAGTCGGGCGTCTGAGCGACACCACATAAAGGGCTTATAAGAAAATAATCACAATGAATATCCAGGAGGTAGAACCGTCCCAGGGATACTCAATAATTTGAGTAATAAAAAGGGTTAGTCCAATATAATAATAATCACAATGATCATAAGTCACAAGTCATGATCCATGTTCCGGTTTAGTAGTTTCTCCTCCGAAGACCGACACTAAGACCGACACTTGACCCATCTCAGACTATAGTCCTTACCCATGGACACGGCTATTCGAATAGATTTAACCTCTGCAGAGGGTGTACTCTTTACCCACGAGTAACGGATTTCTTTAGTCCATTGGGACTAATTCCGTCTACGGTCTTTTAATTGAAAACACACCTGACCGCACACACCAGCCTAACTTACCGGTGTCTGGAATCACCCACGACACCTGTTAAGCAAAACTCTAAGTGGGGAGGCTACAACCTCGCGTAGCATGGGATCAAATTTATATCGCGCACTCTAAGGGGTGCCCCCTCTCGGTCCCAACCGGAAACACCCATGCCCCCGGACCAGGTGGCATGCCTACCGGATGCATCCGGTATCTTCCACCATGGCCTCTCTGTACGGTGTGTGCTAGGAAGGGGTTGACAACTTACTGAACCGTACCCTACCTGCGGCAGGGACAAGTGGTAGTACGAAACAAGTATGGGGGTTACTGGAACAAGACTCGATCTATGGCCGACTCAGGAGGTCCAAGTATTCCTTGTATGATTAGCATAACAAATATATTTCAATTAACAGATAGAATCACCACTCATCATACCTCATCATGCCATACCGGACACACTCGTCTCGACGAGGAACTAGGGACAAGCTCGTGTCTACCCAAGACAGAGACCTTCCCGGCTTCCTTCCGGTAGGCATGAAAGGCATACGAAGATGATTACTATCACAAGCATATCCATTTCTAACAGCAAAGAATCTTCATTATGCACTCATGCGTATGATTGTATCGTCACATAAAATAACGAATGCTCCATGTCAAGGTGGTGTTGTAACCGTATCAAGCAACACACAAAAATATTATGCCAGGGTTCAGAATGCTTGCCTTCAAGAGTATGCAAGGGGGTGCACTTTTTGAAAGTTGCTTCCTTCTTCAAAAATCCTATTTTTGAAAATATTCAAATTAACACATACTTTAAAAACAGCGCAAAAAGTTGTCCTAGATATTTTTGAAATAAATCTTAAAATAAACTAGGTGGAATTTGAGAGAGGTAGGAAAAAGAATTAATTCATTTGGAGTTTTATTTAAAAAGATATAGCCAGTCGAAGTTTAGTCAAAATCCTGCTTTTAAAATAAAACAGAAAAGAAAACGTTTTGGACGAAATACGCTTTCGAGAGGAGGACACGTACTTCGGGCTTTACGCCTCTACTTAACCCGCGCGGGCCGACCCGTGGGTCACTGACAGTGGGCCCCTTGGGTCCACTGGTCAGGTTTGACCAGTCGTCCCCGCCTTCCTTTCTTCTGGCCGAACGGAGGCGGAGCTCCGGCGATCGCCGTCGGCGAACGGAGGCTCCTCGCGGGGTTCTGATTTCGGGGATGGATCCGCCAGTCCAGGGCGGTCCTCCCGGTGGTCGACAGGCTAGCGGGGGCGAAGGGAGTCGCCGGCGGCGAGCTCCGCGGCAGAGGTGGCTTCGGGAGTATTTGGGGGTTTGGGCTACGGTGGCTCCCGAGCGAATTTGAGGTGTTGGGTGGGTCTGCGAGATCGAGGGGAAGGGGATGGTGGCACTGGTTGGACGGGGGAGGCTCTGGTTGCGACGAGCGGAGCTGGGGAGTGGCGGCGGCCGAACTTGCCGGAGGTAGGGAAGGGAAGGGCCTTTGGCCAACTGGGTCGGAGGGGGGCTTCCTACTGCTCGAACGAGGCTGCTCACGAGCTTAGGCATGATCGGGAGGGCTATATATAGCCCGGAGAGGTCGGTTCCCGTGGCCGTGGATAAGAACGCCGGCGAACCGCCGTTCTGTAGCCTGCAGGACGATGTGGCAGCGACGGGCGCTAGCGGACGCACTCTTGGATAAGCTCGGGCTCCCCAGGGGCGAGCTGGCGCGCGGCTGTGGCTCGGGCGGCGCCGTCCATGGCAGAGACTGCTGCGGCCACCCGCTCGCTACCACGGCCGACCTGACGGCGGCACTGTAGGGCACCAGGGGGGCTTGGAGGGTTCTGGCGAGCGGATGAGGCCGGGCGTGGCTCTACGGGTGTGCAACGGGCAGGGGCGCGGGGCGAGTGAACGCGGCGGCTCGGTTGCGCGCGCGCGTGCAAAACGTGCGCTCTGGGCGCGCCCAGTGCACGCACGCGAGCTGTTCGGCAAAATGCCATGGCATGCCAGAGGGCTCCACATCATGTGAGGTTTGGCAGGTCTAGGTTATTGTTTGCAAGGAGGTTAGTGGACATGGTGGTTAGGCAAAGCAAGCAGGTCCAGTGTGCAAACTAAAAGCTATGTCAATTCTGACCATGCACATAAGGTGTTTGACAAAATGCCAAGGGCACCTAGGCATTTCTTGGGGTGGCCAAAATCTCCAGATCATAGTCTCTCTAGATGCAAAAGAGGGTGGTAAGGTTGGTTGGTCAAGACTAGAAACTTGATAGTGCATGTTTTTGACAAAACCATTTCTGGACAGAAAGTAAAAGGCATAGTTTCATGGACCAAAAATACTCCAATAGGTCCACTCTCCTGGACTTAAGGGTTTGGTAGAGTGGTCTATAAGCAGGAAAAAGAATCATGGGTAAAAGGGCAAGTTAAAATATGGTTGTAGTAGAAAATACCAAACTGGGCCAGAGAGCAAAAGAGGATGTTTTGCTCAAATTTTCCATAGAACACCAGTGGGTTTTTGCATAAAGTTGAATAATATACTCCTACTAACATCCCCTAATTTTGGTGGAAGTTTTAAAGAAATATTTAAATAGGTTGTAGTGCAAAAGTGCAAACTGGACCAGATTTGAAAACTTGGGGAAAAGCTCAAAATCTCCAAATGACTAAAGCGTATTTTTGCACAAAAGTGATCTAGGAACATCACATGTCATCCCCAAATTTTGGTGGGATTTTTAAATGAATTTATCAAAGGGTTGCAGTGCAAATGGGACCTGAAAACTTATGAAAACCCATTTTAGAGAAATACAGCTCAGGGAAAAATAATTATAAATAATCCCACTGATAAAAGAATTGTTTTATTAGAGAGGGTAAACAAGTCCAATAATAATTGGAAAGTTTTCACTTGGGGTGAAAACTCCACAACTTAGGAGAAAAGAGAGGTTCTGAGATCAAAAATAAATCCAGAAAAAAGAAAATTTAATTTCTTAGCAAAATTTTAATAAACAAAACATGGTTAAATTTTTGGGGTGTTACAACACTACCCCCTTAAGAAAAATCTCGTCCTCGAGATTTGCTTAGGACATATTTTGCAAAAAGATTGCTTGTACCATGCGATAATCGTAACATGGAAAGCGGTTACTCCACACACGTGATAGGACGGGGTCACAGTAGAATCGCTAACTAAGGTGCAGTTGTGGTGTACTAGCAAGGTAATCGATTAGGTGATAGAAGAACGCGCGGTCGTGTATTTAGTGTATGCGTCTCGCGAGTCGTATAACGCGAGGGCATGCAAATTAATTATTTTTATTGAGAAACACATTTTTCATCGCAGTGGTCTTTTAAGAAAAACCTTACTATGAAGTTTGCTATAATTAAAAACAATCGATTTTATTTTATCACGAGAAACAACTTCAACCATTGCAATATACTAATACAGAAAATTTTAAAGCACAACACACTTATCACAACAAGCAGTCAAACGATACACAAACGGATATAACCGCGGTGCTGACGGTTCAGGAAATAAGCTATATGTTACGAGGAAAAATATTCCTTGCAATGGGATATATCTGTCGTCTACTCGGAGCGGATGGGGGACTCACAAAAGGCGTCTCTCTTAGTCTGGCCCTCAGGGGTCTGCTAATGGCGACTACGGTCTTACACAGCAAGGGTCTGGAGAAAAATCCATCACTTGTTGGGTCAAGTGCTCTCGAGCGATGACATAGTGCACCAGCTCAATTAGCGTCGGACTTTTCTCTACACAGGTGTAGGGAAAGGATGTGGTTTCTCTGGCTGCTGCACTATTCGAAAAACAAAATAGCCACATTCACTGGCATAGGGTACCATGAATTGAAGATGGGTAACCGTTCCATAAGCAGCAATCTTAATTGCCATTGTTGGAGTGGGTATGGATTTTCCCGATGAAGGGAACTTCCGTAGGGTCTTGGTTTGGGTCTACCTACGGGGTGTGCCTGGCTGTAAAATATTTCGAGGGGGTGAGAGTGACCCTCGATTTGAACAGATTGTACCAGGATGGCTGGGGAAAACCCATGGTACTATGGTCAAAATCCCACAATTATTTTGATAAAATCCCCCCGGGGTGGCATCTGGGGTCTTTATATGAATCCCAAGGTGCGACCTGAAAAACAAATGGCTGTGAAGGCAGTGCACAAGATGAGGGATGTTTGGTAAGATCACGGAGTGGCCTCATGTATAGCATCTGGGTTGGATGACATATCGTGTTGCGAGGGCAATATTAATTGTCGGTTGGGGCAAACGTTCCCTTTATATAAAGAAAACGGAGTCTTCCTTTGAACGCTTGCGAATGGGGCCACTCAGGTGTCGATCACGGGCGTGTAGCTTACTGGGCTAGTCTGATAGGTTGGGCCCCGATTGCCAAAAGCTGTCGGGGTCACTGTGGGGCTATCGGGTAGGATAAGCTTGGTTGTGGTGAGGTTAAGGTCTGGTGGGTGGGTTAACCTAGGTTTTTTGACCTGGCTAAGATAGGATTAGCCAATGGTCAGCCTGGCTCTGATACCAAGTTTGTCAGGGCCGGATTTTCGGGATATCAATTTCCCAGAAAATGGCCCTTGCGCTCACCAGCCCCAGGATTACTGTTAGCTGATGAGGCACCAACTTGATACAGAAACTCCAAGCAAAATACATAATATGTAGTACAAGACCATTCTGGCCTATGAGTACAACAACTGGTTTCTAGTGGTTGATGGCGGAAGCGGTTTGTGGTTCATCAGTGGCCATGGGACTCCATTTCCCACAGGAACAACTGACCAGGTTAACTCCTATCTTCGCGAGGCTGTTGTCACCATTGCGTGGGCTCCGGGGCTGACATTGCAACGCTCCTCTCCAAGCAAGAAATCTGGCCAAGACAATAGCCAGGGACAAGCCAGTGAGTAGTTTGAATGTACTCGCAAACATTATGAACACGGGTATAATATAATAAACGATAATCATGCTCTGAAATATTCTATGATCACAACGTCAGTCATAAATTAAAACCCATGTTGCAAGCAAGCAGGTTGTTCATATAAAACATGAATATGCATTCCGAGAATAGAAATAAAAAATGCACCGATCGGGTGTCTGAAGCGATGCCTCGAAAGGACGACAACAAAAAGCATGCCTCAGTCGGGCGTGTGAGCGACACCACATAAAGGGCTTATAAAGTAAACAAATAACAAGCATGCCACAGTCGGGCGTCTGAGTGACACCACATAAAGGGCTTATAAAGTAAACAAATAACAAGCATGCCACAGTCGGGCGTCTGAGCGACACCACATAAAGGGCTTATAAAGTAAACAAATAACAGGCATGCCACAGTCGGGCGTCTGAGTGACACCACATAAAGGGCTTATAAAGTAAACAAATAACAAGCATGCCACAGTCGGGCGTCTGAGCGACACCACATAAAGGGCTTATAAAGTAAACAAATAACAAGCATGCCACAGTCGGGCGTCTGAGCGACACCACATAAAGGGCTTATAAAGTAAACAAATAACAAGCATGCCACAGTCGGGCATCTGAGCGACACCACATAAAGGGCTTATAAGAAAATAATCACAATGAATATCCAGGAGGTAGAACCGTCCCAGGGATACTCAATAATTCGAGTAATAAAAAGGGTTAGTCCAATATAATAATAATCACAATCATCATAAATCACAAGTCATGATCCATGTTCCGGTTTAGTAGTTTCTCCTCCGAAGACGGACACTTTACCCATCTCAGACTGTAGTCCTTACCCATGGACACGGCTATTCGAATAGATTTAACCTCTGTAGAGGGTGTACTCTTTAACCACGAGTAACGGATTTCTTTAGTCCATCGGGACTAATTCCTTCTACGGTCTTTTAATTGAAAAACACCTAACCGCACACACCAGCCTAAATTACCGGTGTCTGGAATCACCCACGACACCTGTTAAGCAAAACTCTAAGTGGGGAGGCTACAAACTCGCGTAGCATGGGATCAAATTTATATCGCGTGCTCTACGGGGTGCCCCCCTCTCTGTCCCAACCGGAAACACCCATGCCCCCGGACCAGGTGGCATGCCTACCGGATGCATCCGGTATCTTCCACCATGGCCTCTCTGTACAGTGTGTGCTAGGAAGGGGTTGACAACTTACTGAACCGTACCCTACCTGCGGTAGGGACAAGTGGTAGTACGAAACAAGTATGGGGGTTACTGGAACATGACTCGATCTATGGCCAACTCAGGAGGTCCAAGTATTCCCTGTATGATTAGCATAACAAATATATTTCAATTAACAGATAGAATCACCACTCATCATACCTCATCATGCCATACCGGACACACTCGTCTCGACGAGGAACTAGGGACAAGCTCGTGTCTACCCAAGACAGAGACCTTCCCGGCTTCCTTCCGGTAGGCATGAAAGGCATACGAAGATGATTACTATCACAAGCATATCCATTTCTAACAACAAAGAATCTTCATTATGCACTCATGCGTATGATTGTATCGTCACATAAAATAACGAATGCTCCATGTCAAGGTGGTGTTGTAACCATATCAAACAACACACAAAAATATTATGCCAGGGTTCAGAATGCTTGCCTTCAAGAGTATGCAAGGGGTGCACTTTTTGAAAGTTGCTTCCTTCTACAAAAATCCTATTTTTGAAAATATGCAAATTAACACATACTTTAAAAACAGCGCAAAAAGTTGTCCTAGATATTTTTGAAATAAATCTTAAAATAAACTAGGTGGAATTTGAGAGAGGTAGGAAAAAGAATTAATTCATTTGGAGTTTTATTTTAAAAAGATATAGCCAGTCAAAGTTTAGTCAAAATCCTGTTTTTAAAATAAAACAGAAAAGAAAACGTTTCGGACGAAATACGCTTTCGAGAGGAGGACACGTACTTCGGGCTTTACGCCTCTACTTAACCCGCGCGGGCCGACCCGTGGGTCACTGACAGTGGGCGCCTTGGGTCCACTGGTCAGGTTTGACCAGTCGTCCCCGCCTTCCTTTCTTCTGGCCGAACAGAGCCGGAGCTCCGGCGATCGCCGTCGGCGAACGGAGGCTCCTCGCAGGGTTCTGATGGCGGGGATGGATCCGCTAGTCCAGGGCGGTCCTCCCGGTGGTCGACAGGCTGGCGGGGGCAAAGGGAGTCGCCGGCGGCGAGCTCCGCAGCGGAGGTGGCTTCGGGAGGATTTGGGGGTTTGGGCTACGGTGGCTCCCGAGCGAATTTGAGGTGTTGGGTGGCTCCGCGAGATCGAGGGGAAGGGGATGGTGGCACTGGTTGGACGGGGGAGGCTCTGGTTGCGACGAGTGGAGCCGGGGAGTGGCGGCGGCCGAACTTGCCGGAGGTGGGGAAGGGAAGGGCCTCTGGCCAAATGGGGAGGAGGGGGGCTTCCTACTTCTCGAACGAGGCTGCTCACGAGCTTAGGCATGATCGGGAGGGCTATATATAGCCCGGAGAGGTCGGTTCCCACGGCCGTGGATAAGAACGCCGGCGAACCACCATTCTGTAGCCTGCAGGACGATGTGGCGGCGACGGGCGCTAGCGGACGCGCTCTTGGATAAGCTCGGGCTTCCCAGGGGCGAGCTGGCGCGCGGCTGTGGCTCGGGCGGCGCCGTCCATGGCAGAGACTGCTGCGGCCGCCCGCTCGCTGCCACAGCCGAACTGATGGCGGTGCCGGAGGGCGCCAGGGGGGCCTTGGGGGGTTCTGGTGAGCGGATGAGGACGGGCGCGGCTCTGCGGGCGAGCAACGGCTAGGGGCGCGGGGTGAGTGAACGCGGCGGCTCGGTTGCGCGCGCGCGTGCAAAACGTGCGCTCTGGGCGCGCCCAGCGCACGCACGCGAGCTGTTCGGCAAAATGCCATGGCATGCTAGAGGGCTCCACATCATGTGAGGTTTGGCAGGTCTAGGTTATTGTTTGCAAGGAGGTTAGTGGACATGGTGGTTAGGCAAAGCAAGCAGGTCCAGTGTGCAAACTAAAAGCTATGTCAAATCTGACCATGCACATAAGGTGTTTGACAAAATGCCAAGGGCACCTAGGTATTTCTTGGGGGGGCCAAAATCTCCAGATCATAGTCTCTCTAGATGCAAAAGAGGGTGGTAAGGTTAGTTGGTCAAGACTAGAAACTTGATAGTGCAAGTTTTTGAGAAAACCATTTCTGGACAGAAAGTAAAAGGCATAGTTTCATGGACCAAAAATACTCCAATAGGTCCACTCTCCTGGACTTTAGGGTTTGGTAGAGTGGTCTATAAGCAGGAAAAAGAATCATGGATAAAAGGGCAAGTTAAAATATGGTTGTAGTAGAAAATACCAAACTGGGCCAGAGAGCAAAAGAGGATGTTTTGCTCAAATTTTCCATAGAACACCAGTGGGTTTTTGCATAAAGTTGAATAATATACTCCTACTAACATCCCCTAATTTTGGTGGAAGTTTTAAAGAAATATTTAAATAGGTTGTAGTGCAAAAGTGCAAACTGGACCAGATTTGAAAACTTGGGGAAAAGCTCAAAATCTCCAAATGACTAAAGGGTATTTTTGCACAAAAGTAATCTAGGAACATCACATGTCATCCCCAAATTTTGGTGGGATTTTTAAATGAATTTATCAAAGGGTTGCAGTGCAAATGGGACCCGAAAACTTATGAAAACCCATTTTAGAGAAATACAGCTCAGGGAAAAATAATTATAAATAATCCCACTGATAAAAGAATTGTTTTATTAGAGAGGGTAAACAAGTCCAATAATAATTGGAAAGTTTTCACTTGGGGTGAAAACTCCACAACTTAGGAGAAAAGAGAGGTTCTGAGATCAAAAATAAATCTAGAAAAAAGAAAATTTAATTTCTTAGCAAAATTTTAATAAATAAAACATGGTTAAATTTTTGGGGTGTTACAAAACTTTAGCATGTTCCTTTATCCTAACAGGAAAAGGTGGTTTCTCAATATAAGCAGAAGGGACAACTGGATCAACATTATAAATTATAGTTTCTTCTTTAACCGGTACCGGTTCTTTAATTCTTCTTTAATAGGTGGGTGATATTTAAACCACTTCTCTTTAGGGAGTTCAACATGAGTAGAAAATGATTCAGAAAAGGAGGCTACTATCTCAGAGTCAAGTCCATATTTAGTGCTAAACTTTTGAAAAGCATCAGTATTCATAAAGGATTTAACACAATCATACTTAAGCTTAGTATCTGACTCTTTACCTTCGTCGAGTTCCCAATCTTCAGAGTTGCGTTTAATTCTTTCCAAAAGATCCCACCGGAATTCAATAGTCTTCTTCATAAAAGAACCAGCACAAGAAGTATCAAGCATGGTTTGATCATTACGAGAAAGCTGAACATAAAAGTTCTGGATAATAATTTCTCTTGAGAGCTCATTATTGGGGCATGAATATAACATTGACTTAAGCCTCCCCCAAGATAGAGCGATACTTTCTCCTTCACGAGGTGTCGGCGGGATGAACCCCGGGCACGCAACGGAACCCGGATCCTTTTCAAAAACAACGGGGCCAACATCGCCCCTCAAGCCGGTGCACGCTTGGCCGGGTTGCTCAACCCGTCCAAGTCCCTCGACCAGGCCGAACCCTTCAACCCGGCCGAACTCCTCAACCTGGTCCCAATGGCCGGCACAAGGCGGCCGAACCCGGCACACCAAGACTTCTCCAACAAGCTAGCTCTCCCTTTGGCGTGTTCCTCAACCCGGCCTCGGGTCAGCTCCCGTCCTATCTCGGCGGTACGATGGGACGAGTCTCCATCCACGGATGACCGAAGCAACAGTGCCCCGCCCATGCCTCTGGTCAGCCGGGGCATGGCAACAATGCCCCACCTACCCGCTGACCAGGGCCGGCGTGGCAACAGTGCACCCGTCGTCACTGCTGACGCCAGCAAGGGCGACCTGACGGAGCACCACTGTAGCCGACTCAACCCGGCCACTCCCTGACGCACGTCAAGACGGCGAACAGTGCCCCTAGGCATGCGGGGCCCGTGCCCGGAGAACCTGGCGAGCCCTGACACCCGGCGGGTCCCAGCACCGGCTTCCCGGATGATGACAACCCGGCCCCATGGCCTTGTAACATTACCATTGTATCCCTGGGGGGTTCACCTATAAAACCCCCCAGGAGCCCTCGTGCATACGGGCGACTCTGGCACGCACACATACGACACATCCCACACTCACCAGGAAGGGGAGTAGCCTAAGCCTGGGCATGTCTTGCTCCTTCCTCCAAACAGCTCTAGGAGCAACTCTGTGCTATTACATATTAACCACACTCGGCAGGACTAGGGGTGTTATCTCTCCGGAGAGCCCCGAACCTGGGTATGTCTTGCGTCCCGCGCTCGCTCATGCCAACCTCGCCTCTGGAGCCCACCTGTGCCCTCGAGCCTCCTCCTCTCTTTAGCCATCCCTTGGCATCTGTCGTGCGCCCACCACGACAGTTGGCGCCCACTGTGGGGGAGCTCGAGGTCCTGGCCGGAAGCATGTTCCAGACGGGGCTCCCCTCCGACTCCGACGAGCCCGTCACGCTGGCGGATGACGTCATCGACGCGCTCGCCGCCTCCTTCGCTGGGTTGCGCATCTCCGATGCGCCCGCGGCCGACGAGTACCCCAGCGAGGTACTTGAATTCTCCGACTCCCCCCTTTCCCTCGGCGGCAGCAGTCTCGCCGGGGCGATGGACCTCTGCGTGGAGGTTTTCGTCACCGATACCAGCGCCTCCTCCTCGTCCAGCGTGGTGAGGAAGGCCGCCGAAGCCAGGGTTGCATTGGATCGGGCCGGCACGCCCAACCCGTTGTGCGCCACGATGCAGAGCCTTCACGTCCCCATCAATGCCGACGTCGACGCCTCCAACATCGCCGAGGCCCTAACTCGGCTCAAGGAGGACCGCCAGCGCCTGCTGGACCTAACCGAGACGCTCGCCGCCACGTAGCGTCGCCTGGACTCCGCTTAGCTAGAGCACAATGCCACCTACGGCTTCACTACTACTGCGGCCAAGCCAAGCCGGGTCGCCGCCGTGCGAGCCCGAGGCGGCGTGATCGGCCGTGCCTTCGAAGCCATCCCGCCCATCTACGAGACTCCCGTGAAGAACATGTGTGCCGCCCAGGCGGCCGCAGTCGGCCTGGATCAGCTCGCGGGCGAAGAGCTAAAGGACCGCCCGAAGCGGGTGAACGACCTCCTTTACGCGGCCAAACGCAGCAGGACCGCCTCAATCAACTAGCCAAGCCGGCGGGATCCAGCTCCGCCCGCGCCGATGGTCTCGGCGACCAGCAGAACACGGCGTCTTCGCCACCCGGCGAGGCGCACTCCGGCCACACCGGACCCAGCGCAACCCCGCCCCGACGACTGCTGGCGGCTTGGGCGACGAGCCGGCCCTGGAAGACTGGCGCAGACTCGACCCCCCTGCAACCCGGCAGATGTCCGCCTTCGGTCGACCCGGCCCCCCGTGGCGCGGTTACCAGCCGGCTGGGCCCGCGCACCATCGACGACACCGATGCCCGCCACCGCCTCGACCGACTCGCCCTCTCCCTGGAGGTGGAGGAGAGTGGCGCCATTGGACCGGCGTGCTTCGCCCCGCGCATCCGGGACGAGCCCTTTCCCAAAGGGTGCACGCTCCCCCGCGACACCCCAAGTACAACGACACGGTCAAGCCGGAGGACTGGCGCACGGACTACACCATCGCCATCGGCATCGAGGGCGGCAACCATCGGCTCGCCGTGCGCTACGCGCCGCTCATGCTCCAAGGGTCGTCCCGCACATGGTTGAACAGCCTGCCGGTGGGCAGCGTCAACGTGTGGGTCGACTTCGAGCAAGCCTTAGTACGCTACTTTACCGGGACCTACCGGCGACCCGGCCGTCCCAGCCAGCTCGCCATGTGCATGCGGGGGGCGGCGGAAACCGGCCGCGAGAACCTCGCACGCTGGACCAAGCTCCGGAACAGCTACGAGGGCATCCATGAAGTCCAAGCAATCCAGTACTTCGTCAACGGGTGCCGGGATGGCACCCTCCTCAAAGACAAGCTCTTACGCTCTGAGCCGGCCACCATGGCCGCGCTCATGGTGATGGTGGACAAGTACGCCGACGCCGACTCCGCCATGAAGATCCAGGTGGCGCTGGATGAAGCCGGCAAAGCAAAGCCGGTTCCCCTTCCAAAGGCAGCCGGCAGCAGCACAACCAGCAGAACAACAAGCGCAAGGCCGACCAGCCGGCCCAGCGCTACGACAACCGGCTCATCGCGGCTGCCGAGCAGGCGCCCGCGACTGACCCGGCCGCCAAACGCCAGCAGACCGGCAAAACGGCGTGGCAGCCAGCCATGAGTTTCGAGGAGATGCTCGACGCCCCCTGCAAGCACCACAGCGGCGCAAGGCCGTCCACGCACACGCTTTGGCAGTGCGCCATCACCAAGCGCCTCATGAGGGGTGACATCCCGCCTCCTCCAGCCCCGGCTCCGGGAGCGGGGCAGCCGCCTCCGCCTCCTCCACCGCCCCTGCTGGCGGCATGATGCGCGACGATGTCTACCCCGACCAGAACATGACCTACATCGTCTTCACCAGCCTCGACGACGACAAGCGTAGCGAGCGCCTGCTCCGGCAGGAAGTGAACACCGTGATCCCGGCCAAGCCGGAGTACATGCACTGGTCGGAGCGCCCGGTCACTTGGACTCAGGAAGACCACCCGGCTGTCATGCCGAACCAGGGTGGCTACACCCTCGTCCTCAACGCCACCATCGTCGCAACTCGGTGCACGTGCAAGTTCTCCCGGGTTCTCATCGACGGCGGCAGCAACATCAACATACTCTACCGCGACACCATGACCTGGAGCCAACCCGGACGATCTTCCATGGCATCGTTCTTGGCCTCTCCTGCTCTCCGATCGGCCGTGTCCGGCTCGACGTCCTATTCGGCGACAACGACCACTTCCGACACGAGCTGCTCTGGTTCGAGGTGGTGGATCTGTCCAGCGCGTACCATGCGCTGCTGGGCCGGCCCGCAATCGCCAAGTTCATGGTGGTCCCCCACTACGCTTACCTGAAAATGAAGCTGCCGGCTCCGAAGGGCCTCATCACCATCACCGGCGACTACCGCAAGTCCCTGGAGTGCGCCCGAGACGACGCCATACTGGCTGAGTCGCTGGTCATAGCTGAGGAGCGGCGCCAGCTCGACCGGATTGTTGCCCTGGCCAGCGAGATGCCGGCCGTGCCGATTCCGGCCGAGGAGCCGGCCGACGAGGCCTCGTTCAAGCCCTCCAAGGAAACGAAGAAGGTGAAGCTGAACCCGGAAGACCCCAGCTGCAGCAAGTACATTGTCGTAGGCACCCGCCTCGACAGCAAATAGGAAGGCGAGCTCATCGACTTCCTCCGTGAGAATCGGGATATTTTCGCATGGACTCCAAAGGACATGTCGGGTATCCCGAGGAAGTACGCCGAGCATAAACTCCACGTCCGCAAGGACGCCAAGCCTGTCCCCAACCCGTACGACATTTCTCCGAAGAGAAAAGAAGAACCATTGGTGAAGAGGTCGCCAAGCTTTTGGCGACCGGCTTCATCATGGAAGTGTTCCACCCCGAGTGGCTGGCCAACCCAGTCCTCGTCCTAAAGAAGAACAAGACTTGGCGCATGTGTATTGACTACACCATCCTGAGGCCTGCTCCAAGGATCCATACGCCCTCCCGCGGATCGATCAAGTCATCGACTCCACCGCCGGCTGTGAGCTCCTGTCCTTCCTGGATGCTTATTCCGGCTATCATCAGATAAAGCTTGACCCAGCCGACGCCCTGAAGACGTCCTTCATCACGCCCTTTGGGGCGTATTGCTACATCACCATGTCGTTTGGCCTGAAGAACGCTGGCGCCACCTTCCAGCGCTGCATGCAGAAATTCTTGCTGCCGCAACTCAGCCGAAACATCCACGTCTATGTGGACGACATCATGGTGAAGACCAAGCAGCACCTCACGCTCCTCGACGACCTGAAGGAAACCTTCGCCAACCTGCGTGAGTACCAATTCAAGATCGACCAGGAGAAGTGCATTTTCGGCGTCCCGGCCAGAAAGCTACTCGACTTCCTCGTCTCGGAGTGCGGCATTGAGGCAAACTCGGAGAAGATCAAGGCCATCGAGCGCATGCGCAAGCTGGCTCGACTGCGCGATGTCCAGAAGTTCACCGGCTCCTTGGCCTCGGTCAGCCGGTTTCTCAGCTGGCTGGGCGAGAGGGCCTTGCCCTTGTATCAGCTGATGAAGAAGATGACGTCGATCGAATGGAACAACCAGGTGGACGAGGCATTCCGGGACCTCAAGCGAATGCTCTCCACCACACCAGTCCTGGCCGCACCGGCTGAGAAGGAGCCGCTGTTGGTCTACATTGCCGCAACCTCGCGGTCGGTCAGCACAGTGATGGCGGTCGAGCGACCAGAGAAGGCCAAGGTCCAAGCCGTCCAACGCCCGTTCTACTACTCGAGCGAGGTGCTCTCCGCCTCCAAGCAGAACTACCCGCACTACAAGAAGATGTGTTATGGCATGTACTTCACCGCCAAGAAATTGAAGCAGTACTTCCAAGAGCATGTTGTTACCGTGGTCAGCACGGCCCCCCTCGGCGAGATCATCGGGTGCCGGGATGCCTCTGGCGGGTCGCCAGGTGGGCGCTCGAGCTAGCCGGCCACAACATCCTCTACGAGCCTCGCACTATGATCAAGTCCCAAGCTCTGGCCGACTTCCTCATCGACTGGATCAAGACCCAGTACCTGCCACCGCTGCCGGACTCGACGCACTGGCGGATGCACTTTGACGGCTCCAAGATGCGTCTCGGCCTGGGGGCCGGAATCGTGCTGTCCTCCCCGAAGGGCGACCGGCTTCGGTATGCGCTCCAGGTCCACTTTACCCCCTCCGGCTTGCCAAGGAACCCGGCATCCGGCGCATCCTATGCTAGGGACACTCGGATTTGGTGGTGCAGTAGTGCTCCGGTGAGTGGGACGCCCGCGACCCCAACATGGCGAGCTACTGCTTCCTCGTTCAAAAGCTATCCGGTTTCTTCGTGGGCTGCGAGTTCCTCCACGTCCCGCGCGTGGAAAATGAGGCAGCCGACACGCTCGCCAAGATTGCCTCGTCCCGACAGTCCATCTCGTCCGGCGTCTCCCTCGAGCACCTGCACAAGCCATCCGTCAAGCCGTCTCCGGACTCCGAGTCCATCCACATTCTAGACAACCCGGCTGCGCCTCAACCCGGCCCGGGGACTGCCGAACCTGGCCTGGGGGCTGCAGCCGTCGACCCGGCCGCCGCCATCCCCAACCCGGGGGCTGCCGACCCCGGCTCGAGGGCTGCCGCCCTGGAACCCGCCATGGTGGCCGTCTTCGCCGTGGTGACGGCCCCGTCATGGGACCTGCCCATCTCGGAGTTCCTGGAGAATGGGGTTCTCCCCATGGACGAGACCGAGGCCTGGCAAGTGCAGCATCGGGCGTCCGCCTACAACATCATCAACAACATGCTCGTCAATCATAGCTCCACCGGCGTGTTCCAGCGCTGCGTCGAGCAGGACCAGGGCATTGAGATCCTCCTCGACATACACTAGGGCGAGTGCGGGCACCATGCCACCTCGCGGTCCCTGGTGGCCAAGGCTTTCCACCATGGTTTCTACTGGCCCACGGCCCTCCAAGACGCCGAGTCGCTTGTCCTCAAGTGCGAGGGATGCCAGCGCTTCAGCAAGCGCGCAGCCACCAGCCGGCCTCAGCACTCCGGACCATCCCGATCGCCTGGCCTTTCGCGGTCTGGGGACTCGACATGGTGGGGCCCTTCAAGGCCGCCCGCGGCGGCATGACGCATTTGCTGGTGGCGGTGGACAAGTTCACCAAATGGATCGAAGCACTGCTGATCAAGAAGCTAGACGGGCCGACAGCTGTTCGGTTCGTCAAAGACATCATGGTGCGCTACGGCATGCCGAACAACATCATCACGGACAACGACACCAACTTCGCCAAGGGCGCGCTCATGCAATACTGCTCCGTCTCCGGCATCCGCCTTGACCTGGCTTCCATTGCACACCCGCAGTCCAACGGCCAGGTCGAGCGAGCCAACGGCCTCATCCTATCTGGCATCAAGCCGCGGCTCGTCGAGCCGCTCACCCGCTCACCCGGCAGCTGGCTCGACGAGTTGCCAGCTGTCCTTTGGAGTCTCCGCACCACACCAAACCGGTCGATCGGGTTCACCCCGTTCTTCCTTGTCTATGGAGCCGAAGCTGTCATCCCGACCGACGTCGAATTTAACTCGCCGCTCGTTGCGATGTACACTGAAGCCGAAGTCAAAGAAGCCCGCGAGGACGGCGTCGACCTACTCGAAGAAGCAAATTCGAAGAACCCTTGCCTTTTGTTTAGCTTGAGACTAAATCATCGTGGGTCTAGTATGAATCTAAGGTTTTAATTGAACTGATTGATAGGATCTCAACAAGATAATTTCTATATTACGCATCCTGTTGGCGCTCAGCTGATCAGCCATCTACTAGCAAGGCCTGAGGCACTACCACAGCAAGAAGATCAAGCCCCTCGCATTCCGCGAGGGAGACCGAGTTCTCTGACTCGTCCAGCAGTAAGCCGACCAGCACAAGCTGTCCCCCCCATGGGAGGGCCCATTCATCGTCAGCAAGGCCATGTGCGACCGCAACGCCTACTACCTCATCGACGCCCGCAAGTCAAACAAGTGCAAGAGAGACAGCGGCGGCGAAGAAACAACCCGGCCGTGGAACGCAGAACTCCTCCGCCCATTTTACAGTTAGCTGTGTGCATGTATGTATCGCTGCCTTTTGTAATCATATGAAAACTATAGAGTCCCCGAACGACGCTCGGGGGCTGCCCTTTCCGACCAAGCTTTTGTGTCTCCTGCATTTGCGCATTATTTTCCTCCTGAACGAACCCGACCACTCGTCCGACTTGCTTGACCCGGGGGCTCCAGGGCTGGCTGGCATGGTCACCACCCGCCGCCTTCCTTAGTAATTCCTGACACGTTGTGGTCGCTGTGGCCCTCCACTTCGCCCTAGGCTACAGAACCGGCTTCGGCTGTTGGCTGGCAAGCACAACAGGCCAAAGCACCAACGCACAATGAATACTAAGTCAAAGACCGCCGGATTGCCCAACCCGGTCCCGCCACTTTTAAATTGTCGCACAACCGGCTGCTAGCCAACCGGCTTCGCCGGATTGCCGCCAGCCGGCCCAGTGGGCGTTTCGCTCGCGCTCAACGTTTCGAAAGCCTAAGTACCGCACGCTCCTCTCAAAGGCTGAACTCCTTGTCATGGACCGGAGTCTCGGCCATCAGACTCGCGAGGGGAGGCCCAAGAGGGGAAGGTCGCAAGAAAACGGCTCAAAAAACGAAAGGCAAAAGCTCAAGCATCCATGAAATATATACAACACGAATTCAAAAGACAGGCCCAAGGCCAGAGTTCAGTACACTCGAACACCCCCCAGTGGGTGGGCGGACCTGCTACCTAACAGAAATTTTTATTAAGTTAAGCAGGGCAGCCTCAGGCATCTCCAACGCCGGGTCGCGCGGCTACCGGCTCCACCTCGGTGGCCTCCGGATTCGCCGAGGTGCCCGTGTCTTCCTCCTCGGCATCCACATCACCATAGACGCCCTTCTCCTCGGAGCTGCCCTCCGGGTCATGCAGAAGCAGGCCGTAGTCATCAGCAGGCACGACTTCGCCATCTTCCGCCCGCTCCTGCTGGAACTCATTGTGGAAGGCAAACCCGGCAATGTAACTGGCCCGGGCAGCGATTCGTCCGGCCTCCAACCACAGTTGGTTCTCCGAGCTGGCTCGCTGGCCCATCAACGCCTCCAGCGATAGGTCCGGATGCAAAGACATCACAAACCTGAGCGACATCTCAGCGCCGGCACGGGCGGCAGAAATGCACCACTCGTGGAACCGGTCTGGTCCCGCCTCCAACCACCGCGCCAGCCACGGGAAGCTGTTCGGCGCAACACACCCCGGCCAAAGGGCCGCCGTCATCGCTGCGCCGGCCAAAGAGAGCTGCCCCATCTGCTCGCCCAAGACGCGCAGACGAGCCTCGGTGGCGGTCACGATCTCCGAAAAGGTCCAAGCCACCTGCGGGTCGGTCCTGGAGCCGACAACTCCCTGCGGGTCACAGTGAAAGCGGACGGCTTCCTCCGCCAGCTGGCGCGTCTCCGGGAAGGCCCCTACCAAGAAGTAGACCAAGTAAGAAAAACCGCCAAGGAAAAGAAGCCGGGATCCCAGCCCGGCAGAACCCAAGAAAAGCACTTACTGGAGAAGGACTCTGTGACACCCCAAAATTTTGACCTTGTTTTATTAATTAAAATTTTGCCAGGAAATAAAACTTTCCCATTTGTCAAGATTTACCCTTTTGTTTTTGTGGATTTTTAACTCAAGTGGGAAAAAACTTTCAAAGGTATTGTTGGACTTATATACCCTCTTTGGAAAAACAATTCTTTGTCAGAGGATTTATTTGCATAATTGTTTCTCAGAGCTTTATTCTTTTAAAAATGATTTCTTTTGGATTTGGAGCCTGTTTTGCACTGTAACCATTTGATAAGTGCTTCTAAAATTCCCACCAAAATTTGGGGATGTCATGTGATGTTTCCACATCACTTTTATGCAAAAATATCTTTTGGCCATTGGAGATTTTGAGCTCTACACCAACTTTTCCAACCTGGTCCAGTAGGCATTTCTGCACTGCCACCTATTTAAAAATTTCTTTGAAAATTATTCCAAGTGTTTGGAGATATCAGGAGATGCATACAATTCATCTTCATGCAAAAACCCAGTGATGTTCTTTGAAATTTTTTAGTAAAACAACCTCTTTTTCATTCTGGTCCAGTTTGGTGTTTTGAACTGCAACCCTATTTTATTTTGCTCTGGTGCCCATGACCCTTTTTCCTACTTGTAGCTCTCCCTTCAAAACCCTTAAGTCCAGGAGAGTGGACTCATTGGAGGTTTTGAAGTGCATGCAATAAACCCTTTTTCTTTCTGTCCAAAACTGGAGTTTTGCAAAACTTGCACTAACAAGTTTCTGGTTTTGCCCATATGATCTTGCCTTCATCTTCCACACCTAAAGAGACCCAGATCTAGAGATTTTGGCCACTCCAAGGGTTGCCTAAGTACACTTGACATTCTGTCGAACCCTTGGTGTAAACAGTCAGTTTTGGGCATGTTTCCTAGTTTGCACTGTGATCTTGCTCCAATGACCCAGCAACCATGTCCACTGAACTCCTAGCTATCTCTATCCTAGTCCTGTTAATTGCCAGCCCCACCCTCGCGCTCTAGACCGCCCTGGCATTTCATCGAGCAGGTTCCATGCGTGCTCTGGGCGCGCCCAGAGCGCACGTTTTGCACGCGTGCGCACTGAGCCGCCGCGCCGCACTGTCGCACTCGGCGCGACCCGTCCCTGGCCCCTGCTCACCTGCTGAGCAGCGCACTAGCCTCGCCGACTCCCGACGCCACCCCTGGCGCCCTACAGCGCCGCTGGCAGAGCGTTTGGTGGCACGCCGGCGTCGGCAGCGAGCCTCTGCCACGGTCGGCGCCGCCCAAACCACACCAGCGCGCCAGCTGCCCCCGTGAACAGCTCGGTCTTATCCCGAAGCTCGTCGGCACGTGCTCATCGCCGCCACGTCACCCTGCAGCTACAGCACGGCTGTCGCCGGCGATCTTATCCTCAGCCGCCGTGGCCCAGCCCCGAGCGCCTATTTAAAGGGTCCCCGAGCTCGTTCAAGACCCCAGGCGACCTCAGACTTTCCTCGTAGCGCTCCCCAAGCAGTGGATTGACCCGAAGTGGCCATCTTCCTCGTCTCCGGCCAGTGCGGTCGCCGTCAAGATCTGGTGCGATACATCGCAGCCAACCACTCTCTCGCCCAACCAACGCCACCAATAGCATCCCCTTGTCCTTGCGGAGCCGCCCAACGCCTCAACATCGATCGGAGACCACCGGAGCCCAAAACTCACTCCACTCCCGTAACCCTCTCCGCCGCGGAGCTCGCCGCCGGTGACTTACTCCGCCCCCGCCTGCCCAACGACCACCAAGAGGACCGCCCCAGTCTGGCCGTTCCATCCCCGCCCTCGGGTGCCCGTGAAGAGCCGCCGCTCGTCGACGGCGATCGCCGGAGGCCGCCACCGTTCGGGCAGAGAGAGAGGAGGGAGGGAAGAACGGTCAAACCTGACCAGTGGGCCCTCTGGACCCACTATCAGTGACCCACGCGCCCGTCTCCTCTGATTAAGTGAAGACGCAGACGTCCTGAGTACGTTTCCTCTGCTGCGAAAGCGTATTTCTCCCAAAGCGTTTTCTTTTCTGGTTTTATTTTAAAAACAGAAGTTTGACTGATCTTTGACTGGCTATAACTTTTAAAATAAAACTCCAAATGAATTGATTCTTTTTCCTACCTCTCCCAAATTTCATCTAGTTTATTTTAAGATTTTCTTTAAACATATTTGAGACAACTTTTTGTACTGTGTTTGAAATATTTGTTATTTGGATATTTTGCAAAATAGGGATAATGGAGAGAAGAGAAAGCTTTCAAAAAGTGCATCCTTTGCATACTCTTGAAGGCAAGCATTTCTGAACTCTGGCATAATATTTTGTTGTGGTGTTCTGATACGATTACAACACCATTTGACTTGGAGTATGCGTTATCTTTATGTAACGATAAAGTCTCGTGCATGAGTGCTTTTTGGAGATATTTTGTGGTCAGCAATGGATACGCTAGTGATTTGGATCATCCCCGTGAGCTCCTCATGCATACCGGAAGGAAGCCGGAAAAGTCGTGGTCTTGGGTAGACACGAGCTTGTCCCTAGTCCCTCGTCGAGACGAGTATGTCCGGTATGGCATGGTGAGGCTTGATGAGTGGTGATTTATTCCATTAATGGTAATATTGTTTGGAGGATACTTGGACCACCTGAGTCGGTCATAGGTCGAGTCTTGATCAGTAGCTTCCCTATTTGTTGGTACCACCACTTGTCCCTGTCGCAGACGGGGTATGGTTCAGTAAGTTGTCAACCCCTTACCAAAGCACACACCGTACAGAGAGGCCATAGTGGAAGATACCGGAGGCCTCCGGTAGGCATGCCACTTGGTCCGGGGGCATGGGTGTTTCCGGTAGGGACCGAGAGGGGGGCACCCCTTAGAGCGCGCGAATATAAATTTGATCCCATGCTACGTCGAGGTTGTAGCCTCCCCACTTAGAGTTTTGCTTGGCAGGTGTCGTGGGTGATTCCAGACACCGGTGAGTTAAGCTGGTGTGTCCAGGTCGGGCGTGTTTTCAATTAAAAGGGCAGTAGGAGGAATTAGTCCCGATGGGCTAAATAAATCCGTTACTCGTGGGTAAAGAGTACACCCTCTGCAGAGGTCATATCTTTTTGAATAGCCATGTCCATCAGTAAGGACCATAGTCTGAGTGGAATCTAGTAATAGTATTCGGATGGAGAACGATTTAACTAGAATCTAGTGACGGTTTTCGGATGGAGACACGGCTATCTAGACCTCAGTGACGGTCTTCGGATGGAGAAACGGCTAGACTAGATTTTGCTTATGACCTGTGACATCTGAGGATCATGTTTTATTATTATTATGGACTAACCATTTACTTTATGTTTTTTTTGAGTATCCCTGGGATGGTTCTACCCCCTGCATATTCTCTGTGATTTATCTTTTATAAGCCCTTTATGTGGTGTCGCTCAGACGCCCGACTATGGCATGTTTGATATTTTTTTTATAAGCCCTTTATGTGGTGTCGCTCAGACGCCCGACTGCGGCATTGTCATTTTATTTACAACCTTTCGAGGAGTCTTTTCAGACACTCGCTCAGTGCATTCCATCTTTACTCCCGTATTGCATACTCATGTTTTAATCGCACGCGTGCATCACAGATTTTCATTTACTTCATGGCAGACTTCTCATCATAAATGTTTCGGAGTATGATTATCTCCTGTTATATTAGACCCGTGTTCTTAATGTTTGCGAGTACATTCAAACGTACTCACTGGCTTGTCCCTGGCTATTGTCTTGGCCAGATTCTTTGCTTGGAGATAAACATCGCAATGACGGCCCCGGTACCTGCTTTTTGACGATAGCAGCCTCGCGAAGATATTAGTTATCCTGGTCAGCTGTTCTTGTGGGAAATGGAGTCCCATAGACGCAGATGTACCAAACCGCTTCCGCCCTCAACCACTAGAAACCAAATGTTGTACTCCTAGGCCACAATGGTCTTGTACTACATACTTTGTACCTTGCTTGGAATTCTTGTATCAAGTTGGTGCCTCATCAGCTAACAATAATCCTGGGGCTGGTGAGCACAAAGGCCGTTTTCTAGGAAATTATATCCCGAAAATCCGGTCGTGACAGACTTGGTATCAGAGCCAGGCTGACCATTGGCTAATCCTATCTTAGCCAGGTCAATAAACTTAGGTTAACCAAACCACCAGACCTTAGCCTAACCCCGGTCAAGCTTCCCGCGTAAGATAGCTCCATAGTGACCCGACGCCTTTCGGCGGACGGTGCCCAACCTATCAGCCTAGCCCGTCGATCACGCGCCAGTGACCGACACCCAACCCGTCTCTATCGCAAGCATGCGGAGGAAGACTCCGTCCCCTTTCCCTATAAAAAGGGCACGCTAGCCTCAACACAGCACAGCACAGCCTCTTTCCCCAAACCAAGCCACGATGCTTGGCCCCATTGTTCACAATGAGACCACAGCGACCAACCTTGGAGGTTTTGTGACCGTGCTCGTAAACCTCACCCGCCGTGCTTATGCGTTAGAAGAGCCTCCTGAATATGTTGTCTACCAGGGACCCATGTACGGTGAGAGCCGTCAGTACTGGGCCACTGTGCACATCTACGGCAGGGGTCTGTCGCCAGAACGCCCCTACAGGTTCACTGGAAGAACAACTTCCTTTGAGCCACAAGCCATCCAACTGGCAGCCCGAGAAGCTAAAGTTCAACTCCGGCACTTGTCGCCCAGAGTTAACTGTCGCTCATTCTACTACTACCCCAGTCGTGACAGGTATGGTAGGCCGCCCCAGGTTGCCAACGGAGATCACGAGACGGATCCGGCACTATTGCATCTGGTGCGCTATGTAAGCGCACTAGAGCAACTGTTCGATCAGGTCACCCTCGATCTGATCGCAGCTCGTGGAGAACTAGTTCGCCGAGCCCCGGCGAGAAGAGAAGTGGAGCCCGACACCGACAACCCAGTCGTACTGTTCGGACACCCGATCGATCCCTTGAGGTCTGCCCCAGCCATCAACCAGAGTACTTTGGTGTCACCAGAAGCGCTTCGTCGCCTTTTGGGAACCCATTCCAACAGGATTGTGGCCAACAACCCCCGCGATGGTCATCACCACTACCCCGACCCTGCAGCCCCTCAACCTCAACCAGCAAATCCCGACGGCGAAACCCGTGGAGAAACCTCGGCATCCGCCAGGCCAGCCCACTTAGACATTAACGAAGTAGACTAAGTCGCTCGAGTTGTATCGAGCCTTAGTTTTCCTACGCTTTGTAACGGTGTGGCCTTGTATCGCTTTTGTTTAATGCTGTCTGCTTGAGCGCTCCTATTTTTGGAGTAGTAACTATGCATATGTACGTTAGCGTACAGTTGCATTTTTTTTTAATTTCGGGCGCAGCTAACTAGACCAACCCCGACAGCACCCACAGTAATGCGTCACATTTATGTGATGCGTATACCTGTGGCTTTGACCCAACTACAGGATCGACAACCAGTTACCCTTCACCCCGGTGGATAACCCAGCCCCGATGCTATATAAAGGCCACTTCGTGACTTGCCGAGTACCCCTCACCATTGTGCGCAGCACTCACAGCCATTCCTTGCCATGCCGACCCCCAGTATTTATCTGAGAACCCCAGACGCAACCCCGGGTAGTTTTGTTAAATTATTGTGGGACTTTACCTGCAGTACCATGAGTGCCACCCGTCCACCCCAGTACGAGTTGCTCAAATCGAGGATCACCCCTTCCACCTCGAAATATTGGGCAGTGGTGCACATCCCTCCCGCATACCCCAAACCAAGACCCAACGGAAGTCTCCTTCGTGGGGAAATCCATGTCGACTCCGCATATGGCCATAGAAGTTGCTGCGTACGAAGCGCTCGCTCGTCTTCGATTCGCGGTACCCTATGCCAGCGAGCGAGGATACTATTATTTTCCAAGTCGTGCAGCACCCGGAGAAGTTGCATCTTTTCCCGATGGACGAGTTGAGAGAGATCCATTACTGGCCAACCTTGCCCAGTACGTTGTCGCTCAGGAGCGTTTAACTCAGCGGGTAATGGGTTATCTCCAGAGCCTCGCTGATTTAAATCCTCGGATCGCTATTGGCAGACCACTGAGGCCTGGCCAGGAGAGGCGCATTCATCGACTAGTCAACCCGCTTCCCCCGATAGAAGAGGAGTGTGCCCCAGTACCAGAGGCGTTTTCTCAGGACCCTGTCCTTTTGCCGTTTTCTTTGTAAACGTCACCGCTGTATTTTTTTATCCCAGTATTTTATTTATGTGTTGTAGCGTGTTCGTGGTGCCCAAATTTTGTGCGATGGATCCGATTCTCTTTAGTTCCAGTTATGTGAGCAGTTTTACTGCTGTTAGTTTTGTTTTAATTAATTTTTCCTCACAACATGTTTTGATGAGATTTCTTTCCCTGAGTCACTGCTGCGTATACCTTTTTCACGGCATAGATTTTTATTCGCGCAGCACCGTAACAGCAGACTCACAGCAGCAACCACTCGACCTCAGGCACTATTACAAATCCTTGAGCACATTTTTGCGTCTAACTGATCACACACGAGGACACCACAGTCTCAGTGAGAGAGATTTGTGAGTGATCATTCAGGCACGAGTTGCCCCAGCACACCGACAGCAGTTAGCCCTCGAGGCCGCGCCTAATCCACGTGATCGCCACCTCCGCGAAGAGCTAACACTCGAGCGGCAGCATCACGACGATCATCCAGGATCATCGCGCCCAGGAGCACGGAGAACCCCAGCAGCACCGCCAAACCTCCACACACTAGGACCACATACCAGTCCGGCATCGCCTCCGCCATTAGAGCCTCGTCTCGAGCTCCTGCTAGCAGCAATGGAGAAGAAGGAAGGAGAAGTAGAAGCGAGGCCAGGTGTGAGGAAGAAGAGAGGAGCACCGCGATCATTTTATAGCTCGAGATCGGCCGGTGTACGGTGGGCGAGGTCCACCAGCGCCACTTGTCGCTCGACCGCCGGTGTTCGGAGGCGAGTCCGTGAGCAGTGCCGACAACGCACTGGCCCGCGAGGTGAGTGGACGCTGCCCCGGTAGCTAGCACGCCGCGCAGTACCGCGGTACGGCCTTGATGACCTACGAGCTAGGCATCGCCGGTGGAGGAAGCGCGGGAGAGCGCGCGAGAGAGAGGAAGAGCCAGAGGTGGAAGAAGAGGCCGACAGCGGGCCCCGGGTCCACCAGTCAGCCAGAGAGAGCAGTGTGCTCTCGGGTACGACCAGCGTATTTTAGTAATTTAGAATTTATTCTAAATTACTGTATCCGCGTAGAAATATCTCGTTTTTCCCCGACCGTGGATTTTTCCACGCTACGCCAATGTGCCACACTGTGGTTTTACACCACTAATTGCCCTCTCACTGTAGCTGCTTTGTTTTTGCATAGTTGAAGGATTTCTTTTGGTAAATGCAATGTTTATTCAAAACAGCTTTTAACAAATCTCGAGGACGAGATTTTTCTTAAGGGGGGTAGTGTTGTGACACCCCAAAATTTTGACCTTGTTTTATTAATTAAAATTTTGCCAGGAAATAAAACTTTCCCATTTGTCAAGATTTACCGTTTTGTTTTTGTGGATTTTTAACTCAAGTGGGAAAAAACTTTCAAAGGTATTGTTGGACTTATATACCCTCTTTAGAAAAACAATTCTTTGTCAGAGGATTTATTTGCATAATTGTTTCTCAGAGCTTTATTCTTTGAAAAATGATTTCTTTTGGATTTGGAGCCTGTTTTGCACTGTAACCATTTGATAAATCCTTTTAAAATTCCCACCAAAATTTGGGGATGTCATGTGATGTTTCCACATCACTTTTATGCAAAAATATCTTTTGGCCATTGGAGATTTTGAGCTCTACACCAACTTTTCCAACCTGGTCCAGTAGGCATTTTTGCACTGCCACCTATTTAAAAATTTCTTTAAAAATTATTCCAAGTGTTTGGAGATATCAGGAGATGCATACAATTCATCTTCATGCAAAAACCCAGTGATGTTCTTTGAAAAATTTGAGTAAAACAACCTCTTTTTCATTCTGGTCCAGTTTGGTGTTTTGAACTGCAACCCTATTTTATTTTGCTCTGGTGCCCATGACCCTTTTTCCTACTTGTAGCCCTCCCTTCAAAACCCTTAAGTCCAGGAGAGTGGACTCATTGGAGGCTTTTAAGTGCATGCAATAAACCCTTTTTCTTTCTGTCCAAAACTGGAGTTTTGCAAAACTTGCACTAACAAGTTTCTGGTTTTGCCCATATGATCTTGCCTTCATCTTCCACACCTAAAGAGACCCTGATCTGGAGATTTTGGCCACTCCAAGGGTTGCCTAAGTACACTTGACATTCTGTCGAACACTTGGTGTGCACAGTCAGTTTTGGGCATGTTTCCTAGTTTGCACTGTGATCTTGCTCCAATGACCCAGCAACCATGTCCACTGAACTCCTAGCTATCTCTATCCTAGTCCTGTTAATTGCCAGCCCCACCCTCGCGCTCTAGACCGCCCTGGCATTTCGTCGAGCAGGTTCCGTGCGTGCTCTGGGTGCACCCAGAGCGCACGTTTTGCACGCGCGCGCACTGAGCCGCCGCGCCGCACTGCCGCACTCGGCGCGACCCGTCCCTGGCCCCTGCTCACCTGCTGAGCGGCACACTAGCCTCGCCCACTCCCCACGCCACCCCTGGGGCCCTACAGCGCTGCTGGCAGAGCGTTTGGCGGCACACCGGCGTCAGCAGCGAGCCTCTGCCATGGTCGGCGCCGCCCAAACCACACCAGCGCGCCAGCTGCCCCCGTGAACAGCTCGGTCTTATCCCGAAGCTCGTCGGCACGCGCTCGTCGCCGCCACGTCGCCCTACAGCTACAGCACGGCTGTCGCCGGCGATCTTATCCTCAGCCGCCGCGGCCCAGCCCCGAGCGCCTATTTAAAGGGTCCCCGAGCTCGCTCAAGACCCCAGGCAACCTCAGACTTTCCTCCTAGCGCTCCCCAAGCAGTGGATTGACCCGAAGTGGCCATCTTCCTCGTCTTCGGCCAGTGCGGCCGCCACCAAGCTCTGGTGCGATACATCACAGCCAACCACTCTCTCGCCCAACCAATGCCACCAATAGCTTCCCCTTGTCCTTGCGGAGCCGCCCAACGCCTCAACATCGATCGGAGACCACCGGAGCCCAAAACTCACTCCACTCCCGTAACCCTCTCCGCCGCGGAGCTCGCCGCCGGTGACTTACTCCGCCCCCGCCTGCCCAACGACCACCAAGAGGACCGCCCCAGTCTGGCCGTTCCATCCCCGCCCTCGGCTGCCCGTGAAGAGCCGCCGTTCGTCGACGGCGATCGCCGGAGGCCGCCACCGTTCGGGCAGAGAGAGAGGAGGGAGGGAAGAACGGTCAAACCTGACCAGTGGGCCCTCTGGACCCACTGTCAGTGACCCACGCGCCCATCTCCTCTGATTAAGTGAAGACGCAGACGTCCTGAGTACGTTTCCTCTGCTGCGAAAGCGTATTTCTCCCAAAGCATTTTCTTTTCTGGTTTTATTTTAAAAACAGAAGATTGACTGATCTTTGACTGGCTATAACTTTTAAAATAAAACTCCAAATGAATTGATTCTTTTTCCTACCTCTCCCAAATTTCATCTAGTTTATTTTAAGATTTGTTTAAAAATATTTGAGACAACTTTTTGTACTGTGTTTGAAATATTTGTTATTTGGATATTTTGCAAAATAGGGATAATGGAGAGAAGAGAAAGCTTTCAAAAAGTGCATCCTTTGCATACCCTTGAAGGCAAGCATTTCTGAACTCTGGCATAATATTTTGTTGTGGTGTTCTGATACGATTACAACACCATTTGACTTGGAGTATGCGTTATCTTTATGTAACGATAAAGTCTCGTGCATGAGTGCTTTTTGGAGATATTTTGTGGTCAGCAATGGATACGCTAGTGATTTGGATCATCCCCGTGAGCTCCTCATGCATACCGGAAGGAAGCCGGGAAAGTCGTGGTCTTGGGTAGACACGAGCTTGTCCCTAGTCCCTCGTCGAGACGAGTATGTCCGGTATGGCATGGTGAGGCTTGATGAGTGGTGATTTATTCCATTAATGGTAATATTGTTTGGAGGATACTTGGACCACCTGAGTCGGTCGTAGGTCGAGTCTTGATCAGTAGCTTCCCTATTTGCTGGTACCACCACTTGTCCCTGTCGCAGACGGGGTATGGTTTAGTAAGTTGTCAACCCCTTACCAAAGCACACATCATACAGAGAGGCCATAGTGGAAGATACCGGAGGCCTCCGGTAGGCATGCCACTTGGTCCGGGGGCATGGGTGTTTCCGGTTGGGACCGAGAGGGGGGCACCCCTTAGAGCGCGCGAATATAAATTTGATCCCATGCTACGTCGAGGTTGTAGCCTCCCCACTTAGAGTTTTGCTTGGCAGGTGTCGTGGGTGATTCCAGACACCGGTGAGTTAAGCTGGTGTGTGCAGGTCGGGCGTGTTTTCAATTAAAAGGCCGTAGGCGGAATTAGTCCCGATGGGCTAAATAAATCCGTTACTCGTGGGTAAAGAGTACACCCTCTGCAGAGGTCATATCTTTTTGAATAGCCATGTCCATGAGTAAGGACCACAGTCTGAGTGGAATCTAGTAACGGTATTCGGATGGAGAACGATTTAACTAGAATCTAGTGACGGTTTTCGGATGGAGACACGGCTATCTAGACCTCAGTGGCGGTCTTCGGATGGAGAAACGGATAGACTAGATTTTGCTTATGACCTGTGACATCTGAGGATCATGTTTTATTATTATTATGGACTAACCATTTACTTTATGTTTTTTTGAGTATCCCTGGGATGGTTCTACCCCCTGGATATTCTCTGTGATTTATCTTTTATAAGCCCTTTATGTGGTGTCGCTCAGACGCCCGACTGTGGCATGTTTGATATTTATTTTTCTTTTATAAGCCCTTTATGTGGTGTCGCTCAGACGCCCGACTGCGGCATTGTCATTTTATTTACAACCTTTCGAGGAGTCTTTTCAGACACTCGCTCAGTGCATTCCATCTTTACTCCCGTATTGCATAGTCATGTTTTAATCGCACGCGTGCATCACAGATTTTCGTTTACTTCATGGCAGACTTATCATCATAAATGTTTCGGAGTATGATTATCTCCTGTTATATTATACCCGTGTTCTTAATGTTTGCGAGTACATTCAAACGTACTCACTGGCTTGTCCCTGGCTATTGTCTTGGCCAGATTCTTTGCTTGGAGATAAGCATCGCAATGACTGCCCCGGTACCGGCTTTTTGACGATAGCAGCCTCGCGAAGATAGGAGTTATCCTGGTCAGCTGTTCTTGAGGGAAATGGAGTCCCATAGACGCAAATGTACCAAACCGCTTCCGCCCTCAACCACTAGAAACCAAATGTTGTACTCCTAGGCCACAATGGTCTTGTACTACATATTTTTTACCTTGCTTGGAATTCTTGTATCAAGTTGGTGCCTCATCAGCTAACAGTAATCCTGGGGCTGGTGAGCACAAAGGCCGTTTTCTGGGAAATTATATCCCGAAAATCCGGTCGTGACAGACTCTTAGTGTTGCGCTTCAAGCAACGTACCGCGCCGCTCCCGGGCAATGGTGCGGTCACGCTCCTGGAGCGTCTTCTCCAAGTTGGCCACCTTGGCAAGGGCCGCCTTCAACTCGGCGTCCTTGGCCTTGGTCGCCATCTCGGACTCCTCGCGGTGACGGGTTTCCCCTTGACGGGTCTCCTCCGCCGTAGCCACCAGCCCCTTCGGGAGCTCCACCTCGGCCTGGAGCTGGCCCTTGTCGTCGGCAAGCTTGCCGCATTGCTGATCGGCCTCGGCAAGGGCCTGTTGTGCCTCCACGACCTTGGCGGCTTCCACCTTGGCCTCAAGACGGCGCTTATCGTCCGCCAGCTGCTCCTGCAGCCGGCCGGCTTCATCAGGCGCTTGCCGGGCTCCCGTCGCCTCTGCCCTCGCCTTAGCCACCTAGGCCTCGAGTCGGCCGGCGTCGGCAACAAGCCGGTCGTAATGGAAGCTGTCTTGAAATAACCGGGTCTTCCGAGAAAACACCTCGGCTACCAAAGAAAGATTCAGAAACAAAGGACCACTTTAAGATTCAACCCAACTGCTACGCAGTTGGCTCGAATATCGGGGGCTACACCTAGTGGGTGCGCTAGCGCGCCCCCACTAAAAAGAGCACACGAGAAAAATACCTGCGGCAGCACGAAGCTCCTCCTCCTTGGCGGCAAGCTGCTCCTTGAGCCGCCGATGCTTGTCCAGGAGCCGGTTGAAGACGCCGACTCGGTAGGAGTCCAGTTGCTGTGAGAAGCAATGATCAGCACAAGACAACAATTTAAGAATCTCGGGGGCTACACCCAGTGGGTGCGCTAGCGCGCCCTCACGCTGAAGAAGCAACAAAAAGAAAAACACAAGGCAAGGGAGAACTTACGAACACGGCGTGCTCCAGCTCCCGCGTCTGCTCCACCTCGGCCTGGGCGAAGGCCTGGATCCTATCCGTATGCCCCCGCAGGTGCCGGCTCATGGCGGCCATCGCCGCCTCCTCCTGGGTCAGAGGCTCGAAGAAGACCTCGCTGGTCCCACCCCGAGCCTGCTGCGACCCGGCGGCCGGCGTCCCCTGGCCTAGGCACCAGGGCGTACTCCCCGCTGACCGCCTCTTCCGCGGCCGGCGCCTTCTCAAGTGCCCTCTCTGGCGCCCTCTCCGGCACCCTCTCTGGCACCCTCGCCGACTCAACAGCCGGAGTGGCCTGCGGCATCACCACCTACAGCGCCCCGCTCGTCGGCGCCCGAGGCGCTCCCTCCGGCGCCGTCTGCGGCACCCCTCCAAGACGTCGTCACCGCCGCCTCCATCGGCCCCCATCCGCTCGACCTCATTGGTCCGCGGCGGGGTGTCATCCGCAACCACCACGACCTCCCGGTCGAGGTCCATCGTGCCCGCGCGACCGTCTTGGCCGTGCTCCCCCTCCAATGCCGGCACGAAGACCGTCGCCGCCGGCACCGTCCCTGTCGGCATCTCCGGCCATGCCGGCTCCTCGCCGGCTCGCGCCCACATCGCCACGGCATTAACCCAGGCCTCGGTCGACGCCGCCTCCAGCTCCGCCTCAGCCCTGTTCCGGTCCCGCCAGGCAAGGCCTGCGGTGTCGGCCGGGTCCAGGCCAAGATCCGGATCCGCCGCCTCCTCCTCGTCATCGGCTCTGGCCTGAGTCCTCTGGAACGCGGCGCCCTCAGTGGACATGGTGTCCGCCGCCGCCACCGCCAGCGAGATCGGCGACCTATGGCTCAACGAAGTAAACACGCAAGAACAAAGCAGAGCCGGTTGGCCGTTCGGATTCAAACAAGAAGGAACTTACCCGGGCACCGCCGGAACGGCGGGACTCACCGTCTTCTCCTGCGGAGCGCCACACCTCCTCTTGGCGTGGGGTTTTGCGCCTCTGGTCGAGTTCACCGCGTGCTTCACGGGAGGGGCCCGCGGCGCGAAGTTGTCCTTCCCGTGCGGCCGGCTCGCCACCGGCGCCCCCCGGGACGACCCGGCTCTAGCCGCACCGCCACCTCCTCTGCCAGCATCACTACATCGACAACTCGCGTTAGCATCCCCCGTACCGCCTCGCACCCAGCAACTCAAGAAATGCAAAAGACAAACTTACCCGCACGGCGCCCTGCGCCGACGTTGGTGGCCGCCTCCTCCCTCACCCCCCCCCCCCCGCCATGGGACGCGGGCTCCTCCGAGACGGCCCGCACCACCTGCGCCGGCGCCCGGTCATAAGGATGCCAGATGGCATTCAGAAGCACCTCCCGCGTTGCGTCGGGACGAACAAGAAGATCGGCAGCAGCAAAGTACGGAGACCAGGGACTCTGTCGGATTTTGGGTTCCGACAAAACCCTCAAGGTTCGAACACTGGGGTGCGCACAAAGATCTCTCCTCTCCCAAGCTCTCGCACTCCACGATCTAGCGGACTAACTCGCCGAACTCAAAGAGCACAGAGACACAACATTTATACTGGTTCGGGCCATCGATGTGGTGTAATACCCTACTCCAGTGTGTGTGGTGGATTGCCTCTTGGGCTGGGGATGAACAGTACAAGGGGAAGAACAGCCTCCTGAGGTGAGGTGTTCTTATGCTGGTGAGTGATAGGGTGGAATGGATTCGATCCAAGAGGAGATAAGACGAGATGCTTCCTATGGTGGTGGCTAGTTCTATTTATAGAGGCTCGGGTCCTCTTCCCAAATATTGAGCGGGAAGGGATCCCACAACGGCCAAGTTGGAAGGGGGACAGCCAGTACAGCTTATCTTGACAAAAGCGGTCTTCGCCTGCCAAAGGCTCTGGTGATGACGCCATCTTGGGCTCCAGCCCCCTCGAGGTGAGGCCGCTCCTGAGGAGGTCTTATGTCGTCCGCCTCGCGAGGGTCTTGAGTGTTTGTTGGTAAAGACGGGTCGTACGGGCCCGCTGGTCGAGCCACGCCGTGGGCTGCAGGCAGGCAAGTCTGGGGACCCCCGTTCCCAGAACGCCAACAGTAGCCCCCGGGCCCAAGGCGCGCTCGGACTTGGCTTCGAGACAAAGCCAAAGGGCAAGCACGGAGCACCGCAGGCCCCAATAGCCTGCAGCCTTGGTCGACGCATGGCGGTTGATTGGACGTGGGCGTCTCTGCTTCCCCACGCTGTCTCGGCAACTGCCCGCTTTGACGAGTCCCTACTACATGCAAAAAGGGTTATCATTACCTGCGATTGCGGGGGTCGCCGGTTGGAGTGCTGCCCCGGACAGGGCCACCAGGACTGCCTCGCCAGCAGTCCCTCTGGAGGTAGTAGCAACACTTGGGAGCCCAACAATTCTCCCGAGCCCTACGAGACTCCGGAGACGAGCGACGACAGCTACGTGCCCCCGAGCTCTCGCCGCGCCCGGAGCAAGGCTGCAGCGTCCGGCCGTCGCCGCCGCTGTTCTGGATGAGGTTGGCATCAGCCTCCCGTGGCCCACTGTTGAGGATGGCGTCAGCCACTGTGGCGCGTATAGATAGGGCTCCCAGAAGTTCTTTCCTTTTGTTCCCTGCGAGGAATCAAGAAGTACCCCGCGGGGGCGTGTAAAGGGTCCGCAATGTCCTTATTATGAAATTGTGCGTGTGCCTGTCCCGTTCCGGCTTGGTTTCCCCTTTCCAACCTTGCGACGGCTTGGTGCTCTACGCTGACAGGTCCCGATCCCCAGGCAGGCTACAGCCGTCGCTGGTATGCCAGGTCGCGATGCCGTGGTCAAGGCCAGGAGGTGAGCGGCCCGAGGTCCAGTAAGAGCTCCTGAGGCGCGATGCTCAGGAGGTCCCCTATAGCGTGCAAGCGGCCACCGAAAGGTAAGAAAGGGATGCGACGTTGCCGCAACAGTGCTACAGCGAGTGAGAATCCCCTATCATGGCGATCGGTTGACTCAATCGCGAAACTTATCTCGGTAGTCTAGAGTCGTTTCCTTGCGTTGCGCCAGACTCGTGCGTCGGCGGTCGTGGTGCAGCTAGGTTAGGCCCGTGCATGCTCCCCCCCTTCCACGCTCTCCTTTGTGATCTACGTCCTCAGGTCCTGGCCCTCGAGCGAGCTCAGCCGCCGCTGGTATGCCAGGTCGCGATGCCGTGGTCAAGGCCAGGAGGTGAGCGGCTGGAGAGCCAGTAAGAGCTCCTGAGTCGCGATGCTCAGGAGCCCCCCTTTCAACGCGCGAGCGAATTGCATGGGAGAAGAGGGAGCCCGTGGTACCGCCAGCTGTCATCCTCCAGAGGTTCCTGCAGGTTAACGCAAAGAGGGGCACAAGTTGTTCTTGCGATTGCTGGTCCGCCGCTGGTCGCTCCGCAAGAAGGTGAAGGCACTGAGGGCCTGGTGAGGTGACGTGCGCGAGGCGTGCCGCGAGTCAGAGCGCGACCGCTCAGATTTGTTGATGTTGCAGGGACGGACCCATGCACAAGCGTCGTGCCGGTATGAGCGGCTCCCGTGATGGGTGACAATTAAGCAGGTGATAATTGCAGATAGATCATGCATGAGAAGCGAACTAGCTTAGGTAAATGCAAAAACGATGCATGCCACTGGGTAGGACCCGAGCGGCTTGGGGATGATGCAGCCCGCGGGGCGCCCCCAGCAAGGTAAGCTAAAGACATAGAAGGATACATGCCGCAGGGACGGACCCACGCAGCCTTGGAATGATGCAGCCCGAGGGGCACTCCCAGCTAAATGAACTTGGAAAATCTCACCTAGTTTAGCCGCTGAAGAGATGTTCGTGTAGCTAAAGATGCGTGATGGAGTTGCCCCTCACGAGCCACTGGGGCCCTGAGCCTCGGGAGGCCCTGGGAGTCCAAGCGGTTCCTTGAGGACCGTCTCCATATCCGCCAGGACCGCGTGGTGCCTGGCCTCCTGAGCCGCCAAGATGCTCCGCAGGCCGCGCTGGAAGGCGGACGCCACGCTCGGCAGGCCAAAGGGCATGCAAACGTAGCTGTGAGGTGGGCCCTCGCAGCGTCCCACGCGCGAAGGCCAGAAGGGCTCCTGAGATGCGGCTCTGTTGAGCCCTGGGACGTCAATGCAGACGCGCAGCCCGGCATCCTTGCCTGGATGGCGAGCTGTGCCTGGTGAGTAGTCTTGGCAATGAACTCCTGAGCACTGGGCGCTCCTCTCCCCGTGTCCTCCTGAGGGTGACATACCGCTAAGCACGCCTCCAAGTGGTGCCCGTCCGCCTCCCTCGTGACATTGGCAAGGTTTGAGGCCCTCCAGAAGAGAGCCCCTGAGCCCGCCCTGAGGACGGCGCCGTGCGCCTTCCTATGCGAGTGAGGGAGGCGCCCCAGGCGCGGGCGCCGATCCTGATGAGGTACCACTTGCGGCGCCGCTCTCCCGACGTCCGGCACGGAGTAGCTGCTTCTTCCTCTTGGGGACGACCTCCGGAGGGTACTGAGCTACATTGTTGTCGGGGTCTTCGATTGACGCTGCTTGGAAGGCGCACTCGAGGGAGCACACCGCATCTCTTTCCTCGCAGGGGACTGTGATGATCCTGCCGCTTCCTGGCATCTTGAGGGCGTTGTAGCCATGGTGCATCACTGCCATGAACTTGGCCAAGGTCGGGTACCCGAGGATGGCATTGTATGGCAGACGGATGTGAGCGACGTCGAAGTCGATGAGCTTGGTGCGGTAGTTGTTGCGTCCTCCAAAGGTGACGGGAAGGCGGACCTGCCCTAACGGTGTGGTGGAGCCGTCAGTCACTCCTGAGAAGGGCTTGGTAGGCTGAAGTTGATCGCATGGCACATGGAGGCTGTCGAACGCCTTGACGGACAGGACATTGAACCCTACGACGCCATCGATGAGGGTCTTGGTGACTTGTACGTTGCTGATGACGGGTGAACAAAGCATCGGGAGAGCACCAGCGGTTGCCGCGCACTTGAACTGATATGCCGAACTGAAGGTGATGGCGCACTTGGACCACCTGAGCGGGCGCGTGGCCTCGAGCCTAGGGAGGACTGCGTTCACCTTGCGAGCAAACTGCTTGAAGGTGCGTTGAGAGGCTGGGGCCTGAGCTCGGCCCAGGATGCAGGCGATCGCACACGGCTCTTGGAAGCCCCCAGCCCCCTCGTCCTGATGGTGATCGTCGTTCCTTCTTGGTGGTGGAGGCAGAGGAGGAAGGCCAGCGTTGCCCTGAAGGCGATCCTCGCGAGGCTGATCCCTCCAGGCGCCCTCGCGATGCTGGTCCTGCCAACGCTCTTCGCGAGGCCGGTCACGCCACTCATGGCGCGGGCCACGGTCGTCTCAGCGTCCTCCGCCACATCCACCTCCTCGGTCGTAGCCCCGGTCATTGCGCTCGGGGCATCGACCGAAGCATCCATCTCGAATGGCCCTGAGCTCTTGACAGTCATTGGTGTTGTGGCTATGCACGTTGTGGAAGGCGCAGAATGGTCGGCTGCCCTTGGATGACTCAGGCTGGTCTCTGCCGCACTTCGTGTCCGGCTCCGCTGCGAGCACGGCCACTCCCTTGCGCTTCACGTCCTTCGCCTTGGCTTTCTTCTCCTCCGGGTCGGCAGCTCGGAGCTTGAGGAGGGAAGGCGCCCTTCCTCAGCCCTTGCGCACTTGGTAGCCAGGTTGAACAGCTCCAGGGATGTGCACAGCTCCTCGTGGATGGCGAGCTCCTCCTTCATCTTGACATCGCGGACGCCATTAGAGAATGCCGAGATGATGGCCTCGTCCGTCACCTTGGGGATCTTGAGGAGAACGTTGTTGAAGCGCTGGATGTACTTCTGGAGGGTCTCTCCTGGTTGCTGCTTGACGCGGCGCAGGTCACCCGCTGCCGGGGGGGGGGGGGGGGGCGGGCGGTCGCGAGTGCCCTGGAAGTTGGCGACGAAGCGGTCGCGCATCTCGTCCCAGGAGGAGATCGAGCCCGGAAGCAGGTTTAGGAGCCACGAACGAGCGTCGTCCTTGAGCGCCATGGGGAACTAGTTCGCCATGACTTTCTCATCGCCGTTGGCCGCCTCGATGCTCAGCTCGTAGAGCTGCAAGAACTCTGCAGGGTCGGGGGTGCCGTTGTAGCAAGGAGGCAGATCTGGCTTGAACTTGCCCGGCCAGGCAACGCTACGCAGCTCGGGGGTGAAGGCGCGACAGCCTGCATGGTCACCGGGGCCCGCCATGGAGGTGGAGCTTGATCTTGGTGCCTGCACGCCGCCACAGCAAGTAGTGCAAGGCCCTGCCACGGCAAGCGATCCTGACGTGGCGGTGCGAGGAGCGGTGGAGCGTTCTCTTGCGGTCGAGGGACTTCTTGACAGCTTCTTTCTTCACGCGCGGGCGCCTGGTGCGTGGGTCACGCCGCAGGGCCGCGTGTCTTGGCGCCAGGATGCCGTCTTGGTGCAGGGGTGGTGGAGGCGCTCCGTGTGCTACGTCGCCCGTAGCTGGCGGTGGACAAGGCAGCGAGAGGGACGATGCAGGGGAGCCCCATGCGGCGCTGACGAGCTCGGCGGTGCGGTCCAACCAGTCCTCGTAGAGGTCATCGACCGGGCGGTAACGTAGGAGCTCGCGCGCCATGAGCAGCGTGGCCTGCGCGTCCGTGGGAGCGCAACGAGCGTGAGACGATGAGCCGGCTGGAGTCAGTGACGGAGTGGCAGTGCGGCCGTCCCGCCGCACCGAGGGGTGTAGCGAGGACGCCTGCTGTTCGTTTCCGGCCAGGCCGGTGGCAGCGTTGGCAGTGGGTGACGGAGAACGACGAGGAGGCCCGCCGACACGAGCCGTCTGGGCGATGCGGGCGACGAGGGCGGCCCGGCGATCAGCGCAGGCGCGACGAGCATTCGACATGGTTGTGGTGGAGCGGCGAAACACGAATCCACGAGAGGAAAGCTTCGGCGCCCCCCTACCTGGCGCGCCAAATGCGGATTTCGGGTTCCGGCAAAACCCTCAAGGTTCGAACACTGAGGTGCGCACGAAGATCTCTCCTCTCCCAAGCTCTCGCACTCCACGATCTAGCGGACTAACTCGCCGAACCCAAAGAACACAGAGACACAAGATTTATACTGGTTCAGGCCACCGATGTGGTGTAATACCCTACTCTAGTGTGTGTGGTGGATTGCCTCTTGGGCGGGGATGAACTTTACAAGGGGAAGAACAACCTCCTGAGGTGAGGTGTTCTTGTGCTGGTGAGTGATAGGGTGGAATGGATCCGATCCAAGACGAGATGCTTCCTATGGTGGTGGCTAGTTCTATTTATAGAGGCCCGGGTCCTCTTCCCAAATATTGAGCGGGAAGGGATCCCACAATGGCCAAGTTTGAAGGGGCACAGCCAGTACATCTTATCTTGACAAAAGCGGTCTTCGCCTGCCAAAGGCTCTGGTGGTGACGCCGTCTTGGGCTCCACAGTGACCTCCGTCCTGCCGTCCTGCTGGTCTTGGTCTCGTTGCACCGATATGGAAACCTTTTCCTGATGCCTCGGGACTCCACGCCTGCGCTTGCCTCTTTAGCACCAAAGAGGAAACAAGGACACTGCGCGCGCGGGCGCCCGCCTGGCGCCTGCCTGGTGTGGTCGTCATGGCTTGCGTCATTGGAACCTCGCGAGGTTCGCCTTGCCTTGATCTCTCCGCCCCTCGCGAGCCAGCCTGGTGAGGCCGCTCCTGAGGAGGTCTTGTGTCATCCGCCTCGCAAGGCTTGGCCCCTCACGAGGGTCTTGAGTGTTTGTTGGTGAAGACGGGCCGTACGGGCCTGCTGGTAGAGCCACGCCGTGGGCCGCGGGTAGGAAAGTCTGGGGACCCCCGTTCCCAGAACGCCAACAGAATCACCACGGGTGCCAGGTTCGCCTGGCTGTACGGAGGCTTCCCGAACTCCCAGTCATCTCGCAACCCGGCCTTGGAGATGTTGTTGACCCGGAACGCGATCTGGTCCGCCCCCTGGCGCAAGTTCGACATGCGGTTGGGGTCCTGGAGTCCAGTCATCCGACCGATGAGGTGGCTGCGCTACTGTAGCGGCAGCACCCGGCGCCTGCTGAAGGCAGTGATGAGGTCGGTGCCGGTGAGCCCCTCCCGCTCCCTCATCTCCGACAACCGCTGGCACAGGTTGTGCACCTCCTTTAACGGGTATTTGGGGGTAATAACCCCAATTTTTCTTCGCCCGCGGTGGCGTGTCGACGAAGCGCGGCAGGTTGATGCGGTCCACGCCGAGGTTGCAGATGTAGAAGAAAGAGTTCTGCCACTTCTTGGCAGAGTCCTCCAGCGGCATCTTCGGGCAGTTAGCGCCCGACCGCTCGGAGATGACGGCAGCCCCGCAGTCGGACATCTCCCCGGCCCTCGGCCCCTACTGCTTCAAGGAAAAGAAGCGCAGCCAGAGATCGATTGAGGGCTCGACCCCCAGGTACCCCTCGCAGAGGGTGACGAAGCCCAAAAGCTGCATGATGGCGCCCGCGCCAAGATGATGGGGCTGGAGCCCGAAGAACTCCAGGAAGCTGCAGAAGAAGGTGCTCACGGGAAGGCCGAACCCACGCTTGAAGTGCGGGTAGAAAACCACGCGCTCCGTGCCCTCGGGCCGCGGCTCCCACTCGCCCTGCGATAGGCGCGCGGTGACCTCCGTCTCCCACGGCAAGCGTCTGGTAGTGCAGAGACAAGCGATGTCATCCATGGTGATGGTCGAGCCCATCCACGAGCCCGACGGGAGCGCCATCGACAAAGACAAAGAGAAAGAAGGAAGAAGAATGGCGATGAAGCCTGTTCAAAACGGTGGGCATCGCAGCGCGTGGCGGTTGTCGGTGTCAAAACCGGCGGATCTCGGGTAGGGGGTCCCGAACTATGCGTCTAGGATCGATGGTAACATGAGACGGGGGACACGATGTTTACCCAGGTTCGGGCCCTCTCTATGGAGGTAATACCCTACTTCCTGCTTGATTGATTTTGACGAATATGAGTATTACAACAGTCGATCTACCGCGAGATCGTAATGGCTAAACCCTAGAAGTCTAGCCTGTATGACTATGGTAATGAATGTGTCCTATCCGGGCTCCTCAACCCAGTGCTTGTTTGATTCTTTCAAAGACTGCACTAGTCTGTGCTTGATGCCGCTCATAATAAGACCGTTGGCTTGTTTGACTTGACCGTTGGTTTGTGGGTGGTAGACGGAGGCGTAATCGAGTTTAATACCCAGATTAGTACACCAGGTTTTTACCTCGTCGGCTGTGAAATTAGAGCCGTTGTCAGTGATGATGTTGTGTGGGACACCATAACGGTGCACGACACCGGATATGAAGTCTATCACCGGGTCGGACTCACCCGTTTTGACCGCTTCAGCCTCTATCCACTTAGTAAATTTGTCCACCATAACTAGCAGATATTTTTTTTCTTATGGCTTCCCCCTTTAAGGGGCCCAACCATATCCAGTCCCTAGACCGCGAAAGACCAAGTGATGGGGATAGTCTGTAAGGCAGTTGGGGGCATGTGGCTTTGCTTGGTGAAGAGTTGGCATCCGACGCAGCGTTGGACGAGGTCCTGTGCATCTGCTCGGGCTGTCGGCCAATAAAACCATGTACGGAAGGCCTTGCTAACAAGGGCCCGGGCTGCGGCGTGGTGTCCACCCAGACCAACGTGAATTTCTGCCAAAAGCTGCCGCCCCTCCTCCTCGGAGATACATCTTTGAAGTACTTCGGTAGTGCTTTTCTTGTAGAGCTCTCCATCGTGAACCTTGTAGGCCTCGAGCGCCGGACAATGCGGCGGGCCTCATTCTGGTCTTCGGGAAGCTCCTTCCTATCAATGAAGGCCAAGAAGGGTTCGGTCCATGGGGCAATGACTGCCATAATGAGATGGGTCGACGGTGTAATTTTGGTGGCTGAGCCCCCGATGATATCGGTGTGTTCGGAATCTGGGGTTATGTTCGGATCTGGACTGTTGTTGCCGCCCTCCCCTTGGCACACCACGGATGGCTTAAAAAGCCTTTCCAGGAAGATGTTAGGTGGGACGGGGTCGCTCTTAGCGCCAATGCGAGAAAGGACGTCCGCCGCCTGGTTACTTTCTCGGGCACGTGATGAAATTCAAACCCCTCGAACCGAGCCAACATTTGTAAGACGGCATTGCGATACGCTGCCATCTTTGGATCTTTGTCATCAAAGTCTCTGTTTATTTGAGATATTGCGAGGTTTGAGTCCCCGCGTACCTCCAGGCGTTGTATGCCCATGGATACGGCCATCCGAAGACCGTGCAATAAGGCCTCGTATTCGGCTGCGTTGTTGAGTCTGTGTATAATATTTGGAGTACATACTGGACGACATCTCCAGTGGGGGACGTTAGCACGACGCCCGCTCCCAGCCCTGCCAACATTTTGGAGCTGTCAAAATACATAACCCAATTGGAATATGTGTCATACTCTTTACGGAGTTCGGCCTCTGTCCATTCGGCGACAAAGTCAGCCAATACTTGGGATTTGATGGCTCGACGGGGCTTGTATGTTATGTCGAATGGAAGTAGCTCGATAGCCCATTTGGCAATCCGGCCGGTGGCATAGCCGTTGTTTATTATGTCATTCAGTGGTACTTCAGAGGCCACCGTGATTGAACACTCCTGGAAGTAGTGTCGTAGCTTTCGTTATTCCATGAAGACCGTGTATGCTATCTTCTTGGGAGAACAGTAGATATGTAGTATACTGGTTTTTTGAAGTGGGAATTTGTGTCTGTCCTGCTCTTGTTCGATAACGAGCACGGCGCTTACCACCTGATGTGTTGCCGATATGTATAGCAACATGGTTTCGCCAGCGTTTGGTGCGGCCAGGATTGGGTTGCTTGCTAGGAGGGCCTTTATTTCCTCTAGTCTGGCAGTCGTCGCGTTTGTCCATTCGAAGTTATCGGTGTGCCGTAAAAGGCGATAAAGTGGTAGTACCTTTTCTCCTAATCTGGAGATAAAGCGACTTAACGCTGCCATGCAACCAGCTAGTTTTTGGACTTGGTTGAGGTCTGTTGGCGTAGCCAACTGTGACAGAGCTCGGATTTTAGCTGGATTTGCTTCTATTCCTCTATTGGAAATGATGAAGCCCAGCAGTTTTCCAGCAGGGACGCCGAAGACACATTTTTCCGGGTTGAGCTTAATGTCATACGCACAGAGGTTGTTGAATGTAAGACGTAAGTCGTCTATTAGTGTTTCAACGTGCCTAGTTTTGATGACGATGTCGTCCACGTAAGCTTCAACTGTCTTGCCGATCTGCTTCTCCAGGCATGTTTGGATCATGCGTTGGTATGTGGCGCCGATGTTCTTGAGCCCAAAGGGCATGGTGTTGAAGCAGAATGGCCCATATGGGGTAATAAATGCTGTTGCAGCTTGATCGGACTCCTTCATTTTGATTTGATGGTATCCGCAATATGCGTCGAGGAAACACAGTGAGTTGTGTCCTGAGGCGGCATCGATGGTTTGATCAATGCGGGGGAGGGGGAAGGGATCCTTAGGGCAAGCCTTGTTGAGGTCCTTGAAATCGACACACAGGCGCCAGGATTTGTCCTTCTTTGGTACCATCACCAGGTTTGCCAGCCAGTCCGGATGTTTGATTTCTCTAATGAATCCGGCTTCGATAAGCTTGGCCAGCTCCTCCCCCATGGCTTGTCGCTTGGGTTTGGAAAATCGTCGCAGTGTTTGCTTGACCGGTTTGAATCCCTTTAATATATTGAGGCTATGTTCGGCCAGCTTGCGTGGGATCCCTGGCATATCTGAAGGGTGCCAGGCAAATATGTCCCAGTTTTCGTGCAGGAACTCTCGTAATGCAGCGTCGACTGTTGGGTTCAGTTGTGCTCCGATGGATACTATCTTCTTGGGGTCCGTTGGGTGGACCTGGAATTTGACTATTTCTTCTGCTGGTTTGAAGGAGGTGAATTTGAGGCGTTTGTCGAGGATCACATCGTTCCTGTCCACCGTGGAGCGTAGTGCGGTTAATTCTTCGGCCGCGAGGGCTTCGGATAGCGCCTCCAGGGCCAGGGATGTGGTTTTGTTTTCAGCGCGGAGTGCTATGTCCGGATCACTGACGAGAGTGATTATACCGTTTGGTCTGGGCATTTTGAGCTTCATATACCCGTAATGGGGTATAGCTTGGAAGCGTGTAAAGGCATCCCGCCCCAACAGGGCGTGGTATCCGCTGTTGAAAGGGTCCACTTGGAAAGTTATTTCTTCGGACCGATAGTTCTCTGGCATGCCGAATACTAGGTCAAGTGTGATTTTGCCCGCGCACCGCGCCTCCCGTCTGGGAATAGTTCCTCGGAAAGTTGTGCTACTTTGCTTGATGCGGCTCCTGCCTATTTCCATTTTATGGCGTGTGTCCTCATAAATGAGGTTTAGTCCGCTGCCGCCGTCCATGAGAACCTTGGTAAGTCGAAACCCGTCCACGATGGGACTGAGGACTAGCGCGGCTAGCACTCGGGCTGTTCTGTACTTCGGTTCATCACTGGCATTAAATGTTATAGCCGTGTCGTTCCAAGGGTTTATTGCAACGATTTGGCAGACTTCTGCGAGGTCACGAAGTGCCCTTTTGCGCTTGTTGTTTGAAACGAATGTCTCAAAGACCGTAAATACTCTTGTGCCGTCGTCTTCTGGGGGATGCTGTTCTGGGGCGTCCTTGATAAGGATGTTCTTGCCACTCTTGGCTACCTGCCGTAGTATCCAACATGCTCTAAGGCTATGGGTTGCCATGGTATCTGGTGTTGTATGTATTTTGCATGGGCCATCGAGCCACCCCTCCAGAACGGTGCCTTGCCGCATAGTCGTTTTATGTTTCTTGACTGTTGGAATGGGCGTGCCACGGGGGTGCGCCCCCTTCGCCTGTAGGGGGAGTTGAGTTGGGACCGACGGTTCCCAGCGAGCTGCCTGAGTTTTCCAGGTGCTCACCATCACGCTGTACTTTTGTACGATGGTTGCTAAGTCAGTGAACTTCAGTATGCGGCGGCGATTGATGGCGTTGAGGATTCCTTCGTCCGCGCAATTGTTGCGGAACGCTGATATCACGTCCTCGTCGAGGCAATCCTGTACCCTGTCTTTGACAAGGAGGAATCTGGCCCAAAAGTGGTCAACCGTTCCCTGAGACTGATGTTTTACGCTCATAAGGGCGCCTACGTCCGGGTGGGTGGGTGGAATTAAATCCGGGCCCTGACCTGAACGATTATCCGGAGTCTGAAGACCTTCCGGACTTAATAGTCCAGGTTCCGGAATATCTTCTGATTGTTTAGGACTGCCGTCCGATTCTATGTTCGGAGGGCTGGTCGCATCCTTTCGCTGGCGAGTGTCCGGCTCTTCCTGATTGGCGATCCGAACATAGTCTGTCTTTGATATGGAAGAAGACTCGTCGTCCTGCTCCTCAACTACCGCTATCTGGTGGGTGACCGGTGGAGTCTTGATTTCTCCTTGATCGGTTTTAGGCCCGATCCGATCGTAATCTGTGGCGATTCCCAAAGCGGCAATGCGATCTAGGAGTTCGTTCAAGGATGAAAACTCTGCCGGATCCATCTGCTTGGAGTGCTCGGAGTTGACGCGAAGGGGGTTTTCGATGGCCCAAGAGGTCATCGTCGGCTCAACGGCCGAATGGGCGATCATAGTAAAGCCGCCCAGCCGGAGGGTTTGGCCTGGGGCCAGAACTCCCCCGGAGGTGATGTTGTCTTTAAGGACAAGGCGAGTCATCGAACCTTTCGTCGACGTCACAGTGGAACTCTCAATGAAAGCACCAACGTCGGTGTCAAAACCGGCGGATCTCGGGTAGGGGGTCCCGAACTGTGCGTCTAGGATTGATGGTAACAGGAGACGGGGGACACAATGTTTACCCAGGTTCGGGCCCTCTCTATGGAGGTAATACCCTACTTCCTCCTTGATTGATCTTGATGAATATGAGTACTACAAGAGTCGATCTACCGCGAGATCGTAATGGCTAAACCCTAGAAGTCTAGCATGTATGACTATGGTAATGAATGTGTCCTATCCGGACTACTCCCTCCGGTTTATAAAGACACCGGGGGGATCTAGGGTTACATAGAGTCTGTTACATAGGAAGGAATCTTCATAGTTGATCGCCAAGCTTGCCTTCCACGCCAAGGAGAGTCCAATCCGGACATGGGTATAGTCTTCGGTCTTCATGTCTTCACAGCCCATCAGTCCGGCCCATAGATAATAGGCCGGACGCCCGAGGACCCCTTAGTCCAGGACTCCCTCAGCGGTCACAAGAAGCAGAGAGAGGATGAAGAGGCAAGGGAGCGCGAGCGAGAATGATTTCCGCCGCTCCCCTCGCCCCAATTTATAAGCCACAGTTCGAAACACGGGGAAGTGGGATCGTTTGAGCTCGCCCTTCCCACTTCCCCGCAATAAGTGCGCACGTACGCACACAATAACTGCCAAGAGAATGGCAACCGACTTGCGGACACCGCAATAAATCCACGCGCGTGGGCCTAGGGCGCGCGGCAGCGGGCCCCAGCGCGTCGCCCTGTCCTGTCACGCGCGTGGCCTGTCAGGCCCCTCTGGCTTCCAGGCGACACGTGGCGCTCGCGCGAAGCCCAAAAGATTGCCTCAAAATTCGACGAACTCTTCGGTTTCCCGCCCGCGCGGGGATGCCGCGATCCGGCTTCCGGCACACAATGGGTGTCGCCGGACCCTGCGGTCACAAAATTCGCCTCCACAAGGGGGGAAACTGCGAAGGCCCTCTCATCCGAAGACGGCGGACCTTCACAGCTTCGGGGACTACTGTGGCGGGGGGGGGGGATGAACCCCGGGCAGGCAACGGAACCTGGATCCTTTTCAAAAACAATGGGGCCAGCATCGCCCCTCAAGCCGACGCACGCTTGGCCGGGTTGCTCAACCCGGCCAAGTCCCTCGACCCGGCCGAACCCTTCAACCCGGCCAGACTCCTCAACCCGGTCCCAACGGCTGAAACAAGGTGGCCGAACCCGGCACACCAAGACTTCTCCAACAAACCAGCTCTCCCTTTGGCATGTTCCTCAACCCGGCCTCGGGTCAGCTCCCGTCCCATCTCGGCCGTATGATGGGACGAGTCTCCATCCATGGATGATCGAAGCAATAGTGCCCCGCCCATGCCTCTGGTCAGCTAGGGCGTGGCAACAGTGCCCCACCCGCTGACCAGGGCCGGTGTGGCAACAGTGCACCCGTCATCACTGCTAACGCTAGCAAGCGGCGACCTGACGGAGCACCACTGTAGTTGACTCAACCTGGCCACTCCCTGACGCACGACAAGACAGCGAACAGTGCCCCTGGGCAAGCGGGGCCCATGCTTGGAGAACCCGGCGAGCCCTGACACCTGGTGAGTCCCAGCACCGGCTTCCCGGACGATGACAACCCGGCCCCACGGCCTTGTAACATTACCATTGTATCCCTAGGGGATTGACCTATAAAACCCCCCAGGAGCCCTCGTGCATACGGGCGACTCTCGCACGCACACATACGACACATCCCACACTCACCAGGAAGGGGAGCATCCTAAGCCTTGGCATGTCTTCCTCCTTCCTCCAAATAGCTCTAGGAGCAACTCTGTACTGTTACATATAAACCACACTCGGCAGGACTAGGGGTGTTATCTCTCCGGAGAGGCCCGAACCTAGGTATGTCTTGCGTCCCACGCTCGCTGATGGCAACCTCGCCTCTGGAGCCCACCAGTGCCCTCGAGCCTCCTCCTCTCTTTAGACATCGTCGTGGACCCACCATGACACGAGGCCAAAAATTATATATATAATTCCGATCACGATGAATTAGATGCATAGGATAATTTTTTTGTGGAACTCCAATTTCGAACGATTCCAATTCCATGATCCAATATCATCACATAGCCTATACCATGCCAATGCTTTTCCCTTCAAAGATAAAGGGAAAACCTTTTTGATCACTTCATCTCCGGGTAAACCTGCAAGCTTAAACAATCCAGAAATTTGTTCTATATATATCAAGTGCATATCAGGATGTTAGGTTCCATCTCCTGCATAAGGATTAGCTAGTGGTTATTCTATCATACCGAAGGAATTTCATATTCAATATTTTCAGTAGGTGCAGTAGGTTGAGGGGTAGCTAATTGTGGTTCCGGTCGAGGTGAAGATACCCCGAACAAACCCCTCAAAAGATTGTTTTCCATAGTAACAAGCACTAGTGAGAAAAAATTTCAGCACACTATATAAATGTTTCCTTATCAAATTCCACTTACCAAAGGCGCTTCACTCCCCGGCAACGGTGCCAGAAAATAGCCTTGATGACCCACAGGTATAGGGATCAATTGTAGCTCTTTTCGATAAGTAAGAGTGTCAAACCCAACGAGTTGCAGAAGGAAATGACAAGTAGTTTTCAGTAAGGTAATGTCTACAAGTGCTGAAATTGTAAGTAGTGGAGTAGTTTGATAGCAAGATAAATTGTACGAGCAAGTAACGATAGTACTAACAAAAGTGCAGCAAGCTAGCCCAATACTTTTGAGGCAAAGGACAGGCCAAAATGGTCTCTGATGATAAGCAAAGTGTCCTTGAGGGTACACGGGAATTTTATCTAGTCACTGAGGGAGTTCTGGACTAAGGGGTCCTTGGGCGTCCTGCCTGTTAGCCATGGGCCGGACTGATGGGCTGTGAAGATACAAAGACCGAAGACTCTACCCGTGTCCGGATGGGACTCTCCTTGGCATGGAAGGCAAGCTTGGCGACCGAATATGAAGATTCATTTCTCTGTAACCGACCTTATGTAACCCTAGATCCCTCCGGTGTCTATATATACCGGAGGGCTAGGTCTGTAGAGGCAAAAACTCATAATCATAGTGATACAGGCTAGACTTCTAGGGTTTTAGCCATTACGATCTCGTGGTAGATCAACTCTTGTAATACTCATATTCATCAAGATCAATCAAGCAGGAAGTAGGGTATTACCTCCAGAGAGAGGGCCCAAACCTGGGTAAACATTGTGTCCCCCGTCTCCTGTTAGCATCGACCTTAGACGCACAGTTCGGGACCCCCTACCCGAGATCCGCTGGTTTTTATACCGACATTGGTTCTTTCATTGAGAGTTCCACTGTGCCGTCGTCAAAAGGTTTGACGGCTCGCCTTGTCGTCAGGGAAAATATCACATCCGGAGGAGCCCTGACCCTAGGCCAAACCCTCAGGCTGGGCGGCTTCGTCATGACCGCCTGTTCGGCCCTTAAGCCGACGATGACCTCTCGAGTCATCGAAAATCGCCTCCGCCTTGATCCCGAATACTCCAAACGGATGGATCCGACGGAGTTATCGTCTTTAAACAAACTCCAAGATCGCATTGCCACCTTGGGGGTCGCCATAGACTATGATCGAATTGGGCTTAAAACTAACCAGAGAGAAATTAAAACTCCGCCGATCACCCACCAGATAGCGGTAGTTGAGGAGCAAGACAACTCTTCCTCTATACTGAGGACGAACTATGTTCGAATCTCCGATCTTGAAGAGCCGGACGCCCTCCAGCAGAAAGACATGCCTTGTCCTCCGAACATAGAGTCGGACGACAAGCCTAAAAAATCAGTCGATATCCCGGAGCCTGAACTGTCAAGTCTGGAAGATCTTCAAACTTCAGATCCAAAATTGGGTCGGGGTTTGGATTTAAATCCACCCACCCACCCAGATATGAGCACTCTCATGAGCATACAACATCAGTCGCAGGAAACGGTCCACCACTTCTGGGCCAGATTCCTCCTTGTCAAAGACAAGATTAAAGATTGCCACGACGAAGACGCGATCTCAGCGTTCCGCAACAATTGCACGGACGAAGGAATCCTCAACGCCATCAACCGCCATCGCATATTACACTTCACTGACTTGGCAACTATCGTATAGAAGTACAGCGCAATGGAAAGCGCCTGGAGAACTCAGGCAACCCACTGGGAACAATCTATCCCCACTCAACCCCTCGTTCAGGCAAAAAGGGCGCACCCTCGTGGCACGCTCGGTCCAACAATAAAGAAATCTAGGCCCATTACGGGGCACGGAACCATTCTGGAAGGATGGCTCGATGGGCCATGCAAAATACATAAAACACCAGATAACACACCAACCCACAGCCTTAGAGCATGTTGGATACTCCGGCAAGTGGCCAAAAGCAGCGAGGATATCCTCATCAAGAATACCCCAGAACAACACCCCCCAGAAGACGACGACCTCAGAGTACTGACGGTCTTTGAGACATTTGCTTCAAACAATAGGCGCAAGGGCACTCCGCGAACTCGCCAAAGTCTGCCAAATCGCAGCAATAAACCCTTGGAACGACACGGCTATAACTTTTAATGCCGGTGATGAACCAAAATACAGGACAGTCCGAGCACCAGCCACCTTGGTCCTCAGTCCAATCATGGACGGCTTTCGGCTCACCAAGGTTCCCATGGACGGTGGCAGCGGACTAAACCTCATCTACGAGGATACACTCCACAAAATGGAAATAGACAGGAGCCACATCAAGCAAAGCAGCACGACCTTCTGAGGAATCATTCCCAGTCGGGAGGCGCGGTGTGCGGGAAAAATCACACTTGACATGGTATTTGGCACACCGGAGAACTATCGGTCCAAAGAAATAACCTTCCAAGTGGCCCCTTTCAACAGCGGATATCACGCCCTATTGGGGCGAGATGCGTTTACACGCTTCCAAGCCATACCTCATTACGGGTATATGAAGCTCAAGATGCCCGGGCCCAATGGCATAATCACTCTCGCCAGTAATCCGGGCATAGCACTTTGCGAAGAAAATAAAACCGCATCCCTGGCCATTGAGGCATTATCTAAAGCCCTTGCGGCCAAAGACTTAACCGCACTGCTCTCCACGGTGGATAGGGACGAGGTCATCCTGGACAAACGACCCAAGTCCACCTCCTTCAAACCAGTAGAAGAAATAGTCAAATTCCAAGTCGATGCAACGGGCCCCAACAAGACAGCATCTATCGGGGCACAACTCGACCCAACGGTCGATGCACCGCTACGAGAGTTCCTGTGTGAGAACTGGGACATATTCGCCTGGCACCCTTCTGACATGCCAGGAATCCACGTAGGCTAGCCGAACACAGCCTCAATATCTTAAAGCGATATAAACCGGGCAAACTGTTGGAAAAATATGCCCTAGAGGCAATAATAAAAGGTTATTATTATATTTCTTTGTTCATGATAATCGTCTATTATTCATGCTATAATTGTATTGTCTGGAAATTGTAATACATGTGTGAATACATAGACCACAACGTGTCCCTAGTAAGCCTCTAGTTGACTAGCTCGTTGATCAACAGATAGTCATGGTTTCCTGACTATGGACATTGGATGTCATTGATAACGGGATCACATCATTAGGAGAATGATGTGATGGACAAGACCCAATCCTAAGCATAGCATAAAAGATCGTGTAGTTTCGTTTGCTAGAGCTTTTCCAATGTCAAGTATCTTTTCCTTAGACCATGAGATCGTGCAACTCCCGGATACCGTAGGAGTGCTTTGGGTGTGCCAAACGTCACAACGTAACTGGGTGACTATAAAGGTGCACTACGGGTATCTCCGAAAGTGTCTGTTGGGTTGGCACGGATCGAGACTGGGATTTGTCACTCCGTGTGACGGAGAGGTATCTCTGGGCCCACTCAGTAATGCATCATCATAATGAGCTCAATGTGACTAAGGCGTTAGTCACGGGATCATGCATTGCGGTACGAGTAAAGAGACTTGCCGGTAACGAGATTGAACAAGGTATTGGGATACCGACGATCGAATCTCGGGCAAGTAACATACCGATTGGCAAAGGGAATTGCATACGGATTGATTGAATCCTCGACACCGTGGTTCATCCGATGAGATCATCGTGGAACATGTGGGAGCCAACATGGGTATCCAGATACCCCTGTTGGTTATTGACCGGAGAGGCGTCTCGGTCATGTCTGCATGTCTCCCGAACCCGTAGGGTCTACACACTTAAGGTTCGGTGACGCTAGGGTTGTAGAGATATATGTATGCGGAAACCCGAAAGTTGTTCGGAGTCCCGGATGAGATCCCGGACGTCACGAGAGGTTCCGGAATGGTCCGGAGGTGAAGAATTATATATAGGAAGACCAGTTTCGGCCACCGGGAAAGTTTCGGGGGTTACCGGTATTGTACCGGGACCACCGGAAGGGTCCCGGGGGGTCCACCGGGTGGGGCCACCTATCCCGGAGGGCCCCGTGGGCTGAAAGTGGAAGGGAACCAGCCCTTAGTGGGCTGGGGCGCCCCCCTTGGGCCTCCCCCCATGCGCCTAGGGTTGGGAACCCTAGGGGGAGTTCCCCCTTGCCTTGGGGGGCAAGGCAACCCCTTCCCCCCCTTGTGGCCGCCGCCCCCCCTCCCCTCTGGATCTCATCTCCAGGGCCGGCGCACCCCCCCAGGGGCCTATATAAAGGGGGGAGGGAGGGCAGCACACTACAGCCTTGGGCGCCTCCCTCCTCCCCTGCAACACCTCTCTCTCTCTCTCGCAGAAGCTCGGCGAAGCCCTGCCGGAGACCCGCTACATCCACCACCACGCCGTCGTGCTGTTGGATCTCCATCAACCTCTCCTTCCCCCTTGCTGGATCAAGAAGGAGGAGACGTCGCTGCACCGTACGTGTGTTGAACGCGGAGGTGCCGTCCGTTCGGCACTCGGTCATCGGTGATTTGGATCACGGCGAGTACGACTCCGTCATCCACGTTCATTGGAACGCTTCCGCTCGCGATCTACAAGGGTATGTAGATGCACTCCTTTCCCCTCGTTGCTAGGAGACTCCATAGATGCATCTTGGTGAGCGTAGGAAAATTTTAAAATTATGCTACGATTCCCAACAGTGGCATCATGAGCCAGGTCTATGCGTAGTTACTATGCACGAGTAGAACACAAAGAAGTTGTGGGCGTTGAGTTTGCCAATTCTTCTTGCCGCTACTAGTCGTTTCTTGTTTCGGCGGCATTGTAGGATGAAGCGGCCCGGACCGACCTTACACGTACGCTTACGTGAGACAGGTTCCACTGACTGACATGCACTAGTTGCATAAGGTGGCTAGCGGGTGTCTGTCTCTCCTACTTTAGTCGGAACGGATTCGATGAAAAGGGTCCTTATGAAGGGTAAATAGAAATTGGCAAATCACGTTGTGGTCATACGTAGGTAAGAAAACGTTCTTGCTAGAAACCTACAACCACGTAAAAACTTGCAACAACAATTAGAGGACGTCTAACTTGTTTTTGTAGCAAGTGCTATGTGATGTGATATGGCCAGAAGATGTGATGAATGATATATGTGATGTATGAGATTGATCATATTCTTGTAATAGGAATCACGACTTGCATGTCGATGAGTATGACAACCGGCAGGAGCCATAGGAGTTGTCTTTATTATTTTGCATGACCTGCGTGTCATTGAATAACGCCATGTAAATTACTTTACTTTGTTGCTAAACGGTTAGCCATAGAAGTAGAAGTAATCGTTGGCGTGACGACTTCATGAAGACACAATGATGGAGATCATGATGATGGAGATCATGGTGTCATGCCGGTGACAAAGATGATCATGGTGCCCCGAAGATGGAGATCAAAGGAGCATGATGATATTGGCCATATCATGTCACTATTTGATTGCATGTGATGTTTATCATGTTTTTGCATCTTATTTGCTTAGAACGACGGTAGCAAGTAGGATGATCCCTTATAATAATTTCAAGAAAGTGTCCACCCTAACTGTGCACCGTTGCGAAGGTTCATTGTTTCGAAGCACCACGTGATGATCGGGTGTGATAGATTCTAACGTTCGAATACAACGGGTGTTGACGAGCCTAGCATGTACAGACATGGCCTCGGAACACACGCAATACACTTAGGTTGACTTGACGAGCCTAGCATGTACAGACATGTCCTCGGAACACGGAGGACCGAAAGGTCGAGCATGAGTCGTATAGAAGATACGATCAACATGGAGATGTTCACCGATCTTGACTAGTCCGTCTCACGTGATGATCGGACACGACCTAGTTAAACTCGGATCATGTTTCACTTAGATGACGAGAGGGATGTCTATCTGAGTGGGAGTTCATTAAATAATTTGATTAGATGAACTTAATTATCATGAACTTAGTCTAAAATCTTTACACTATGTATTGTAGATCAAATGGCCAACGTTGTCCTCAATTTCAATGCATTCCTAGAGAAAACCAAGCTGAAAGATGATGGCAGCAACTATATGGACTGGGTCCGGAACCTGAGGCTCATCCTCATAGTAGCCAAGAAAGATTATGTCTTAGAAGCACCGCTAGGTGAAGCACCAATCCCAGAGAACCAAGACGTTATGAACGCTTGGCAATCACGTGCTGATGATTACTCCCTCGTTCAGTGCGGCATGCTTTACAGCCTAGAACCGGGTCTCCAAAAGCGTTTTGAGAAACATGGAGCATATGAGATGTTCGAGGAGCTGAAACTGGTTTTTCAAGCTCATGCCCGGGTCGAGAGATATGATGTCTCCGACAAGTTCTTCAGCTGTAAAATGGAGGAGAACAGTTCTGTTAGTGAGCACATACTCAGAATGTCTGGGTTGCACAACCGCTTGTCTCAGCTGGGAGTTAATCTCCCAGATGACGCGGTCATTGACAGAATCCTCCAGTCGCTTCCACCAAGCTACAAGAGCTTTGTGATGAACTACAATATGCAGGGGATGGAAAAGACCATTCCTGAGGTATATTCAATGCTGACATCAGCGGAAGGGGAGATCAGAAAAGAACATCAAGTGTTGATGGTGAATAAAACCACTAAGTTCAAGAAGGGTAAGGGTAAGAAGAACTTCAAGAAGGACGGCAAGGGAGTTGCCGCACCCGGTAAACCAGTTACTGGGAAGAAGTCAAAGAATGGACCCAAGCCCGAGACTGAGTCCTTTTATTGCAAGGGAAGTGGTCACTGGAAGCAGAACTGCCCCAAATACTTAGCGGACAAGAAGAAGGCCGGCAACACCAAAGCTATATGTGATATACAAGTTATTGATGTGTACCTTACCAGTACTCGTAGTAGCTCCTGGGTATTTGATACCGGTGCGGTTGCTCATATTTGTAACTCAAAATAGGAACTACGGAATAAACGGAGACTGGCAAAGGACGAGGTGACGATGCGCGTCGGGAATGGTTCCAAGGTCGATGTGATCACCGTCAGCACGCTACCTCTGCATCTACCCACGGGATTAGTTTTAAACCTCAATAATTGTTATTTAGCGCCAGCTTTGAGCATGAACATTGTATCTGGATCTCGTTTAATTCGAGATGGCTACTCATTTAAATCCGAGAATAATGGTTGTTCTGTTTATTTGAGATATATGTTTTATGGTCATGCCCCGCTGGTCAATGGTTTATTTTTGATGAATCTCGAACGTGATGTTACACATGTTCATAGTGTGAATACCAAAAGATGTAAAGTTGATAACGATAGTCCCACATACTTGTGGCACTGCCGCCTTGGTCACATTGGTGTCAAGCGCATGAAGAAGCTCCATGCAGATGGACTTTTGGAGTCTCTTGATTACGAATCATTTGACACGTGCGAACCATGCCTCATGGGTAAGATGACCAAGACTCCGTTCTCCGGAACAATGGAGCGAGCAACCAACTTATTGGAAATCATACATACCGATGTGTGCGGTCCAATGAGTGTTGAGGCTCGCGGAGGATATCGTTATGTTCTCACTCTCACTGATGATTTAAGTAGATATGGGTATGTCTACCTAATGAAACACAAGTCTGAAACCTTTGAAAAGTTCAAGGAATTTCAGAGTGAAGTTGAGAATCAACGTGACAGAAAAATAAAATTCTTACGACCAGATCGTGGTGGAGAATATTTAAGTCACGAATTTGGTACACACTTAAGGAAATGTGGTATAGTTTCACAACTCACGCCGCCTGGAACACCTCAGAGAAATGGTGTGTCCGAACGTCGTAATCGCACTCTATTGGATATGGTGCGATCTATGATGTCTCTTACCGATTTACCGCTCTCATTTTGGGGCTATGCTTTAGAGACTGCCGCATTCACTTTAAATAGGGCTCCGTCGAAATCCGTTGAGACGACACCGTATGAATTATGGTTTGGGAAGAAACCTAAGCTGTCGTTTCTAAAAGTTTGGGGATGCGATGCTTATGTCAAGAAACTTCAACCTGAAAAGCTCGAACCCAAATCGGAAAAATGTGTCTTCATAGGATACCCTAAGGA